>NC_090445.1:174885661-176135661 GCF_031143425.1 Pleurodeles waltl | reverse complement strand
AACATAGGGCCCCTTCTGATCTACTTCTAGGGACGCTGCAAGCCTACACTCCTCACTATCTGAACTCTCATCCGACCATTCATCGTTTATTGTATTCTCACCACGCAATGGGAACTATTGTACTGTGTTATTTTGACTCATCCTCTGACCTGTTGAGGAAGCATCACCTGTTGCTTTCCATTGGCGCTAAGGGCAATTGCATTTGCTGTCTAGGTACCATAGGAACCTGCTGTTGCATTTGCTGCATCTGCATAGGTTGTACTCGTGGCATCTGCACCTGCTGCATGAGTTGAAGACCCTGCATTTGAACCATGTTATTCTGAAAATTCAAATTAGGACCTCTCAACCTTGGTCCCTTCACGGTTTGAAATGCACTGACATCATTGACCTCTGTACCGCTGTAGTTCTTGAACGCTTTTAACAACCTCTCATAGTAGGCATGGATCGATTCCTTGGGTTCCTGAGCTGTCCGATCAATCTTTTGCCAACCAACATTCTGCGGCGAAACCCTCTGTTTCAAGAACTCAGTCACCTTATATTAGTATCTCATCACCTCAGGAGATGGTTCTCCTGCGACTCTATTCCTTGCCGGTTCCGCAGCCGGCCAATCCACCCTCCTCTTGCACTCAAGCCACAGATCAGCTGGGACTATGATCTCAAAGAGAGTATTCAGGTCTTCCCAGAGACATTCCGCAAGCTTCACTAACCTATCCGTCTGCTGATACCACTCTATGGGTTTCTCCCTCAACCTGGGAAAGTCATATGAAAATGACAGGATATCACCTCTGGTCCACGGCACATGGACAAGAACCCCTCCAGCCGTCTCTCTCATCGGTAACATTTTCACTGCACCTACATCCTGTGAGGCTTTGGCTGGCTGCTCTATGCAGTCACTTTTCCTCTTGTCTCTTTTCTTCGCCCATCTGCCTTCCCATTTCTCTAAGGCTCCCCAAACTTGTGCACTCTGCAGTATTTCTTTAAGGTGTGCCTTAATCCCAGTAGACCTCATGTGTTCAAAATCCTTAGGCTCAAAGTCTAACCTGTAACTCCTCTTCGAATGTTTAGTGCTTTCTAAGTCTATTGCATATTTATCTGCCAAATTTGCCAACCTGTGGTGCACCCTGCTCCCTTCCTTAGTTATTTTTGGACACAAGTATCTCAATTTTGCTTCCGTGTATGATTCTAGCCTGTTAACTCCCATGCTTCCTTCAACTAGTTTGTTTGCCTCCATGCCCAACCTTACAAAATTCAGGTACACTTCTCCTTCTGACCTCCCTGCTGCTGCAGGAGTAGTATGTGGTGAATTTAGCTTGTGTAACCAATCGTTTAGCTGTTGCGCGGTTAAACTTTGTAAGGAGATATTCCCAGCCTGAACTATCGGTGTTTGCGGTATGTTCGTACTCGAGATCTGCAGAGTCAGCAGTCCCAAACCTGATTGTCTCATAGCATCTGGAGGAGCCCCAATCGGACTGAAGTCTAATAGAGACCTAGATCTTTCAAATGTCAGCTCCACTGGAGTCATCTCTTGAGAGGTCCCTACGAACCCTCCTCTTGTCATCTCTTGAATCATTATTCCCTGATCACATACAGTAGGCTTCGCATGTGCATACAATGGTACTGGTGGACCAACCATAATGGGCAAAGATATGGCGGCTGGCGGCTGCCTATTCCCAAAACCTGTGGAGCATTAACTCCCATATTCTGCTTCATTACTGGTGCCTTGGCTGACTGCGGTCCTGTGACCGAAGTGTAATTCGGAACCATCTGTTGCTGTGCCTGGGGCAGTAAAGGTGGAGTTGAATCAGTCTGAATCATCTTTGGTCTCACATATGCCGGATCTGACGGCACCATCAAATTTGTGGTAGTCTCTAGTATTGGGACATCGGGGTAGAGTCACTGAACCTGTGGTGGCTGTAACTGAGGTTGCATCTCTGAAGCAGTAGACACACTAATACTACTATACACTGGAACCGGTGTCGAGACAGGACTAACCTGTACCAGATTCGCTGTCACCTTGTTCTGAGTCGAACTCACAGGACCTGTACTAGTACTCGGTCTGTTGTCATCTATTGCATATGGCGGTGGTTGATCATTCAGTAACTGATTAAGGAACTCATCATCGTCTGAGTCATCCATCTCTGACCAGGGCTTTTTAGCCTCTTTGTCTTTAGAAGAACTTTTGTCAGTCTTACAAGCAGCTTTCCCTCCTTTATCTTCACCTTCTTGAGCTATTGCTGGAAACATCCTAATTCCATCTATTGTCTCTCTCCTCCAAACTCTCTGTGCACTATCCCACCTAACCTCCGCTAGTGTCTTTTCTGCTTTTCTCATTCTCCTTTCAAACTTCTGTTGCTGCTGTCGTATTGCCATCAGTTCCCATATTGCTAGCGCCTCAAATTGTGCTGGCCCCGGAGGTGGCTTTAACTCATTTAATACCCTCCGCAAATTTTCCAAAATCCTTATATTGAGCGTTCCGTGCTCTGGAAACACCAAACACCCTTCTTTCTCTGTCGCTTTGCACCATTGCTTTAGCCAAAGACATGGCGTGACACCCCTCTCCTCCATTACGGCACAAGCTGGTGTATCTTCTGGTGGTGTAACTTCCCCTACACTCGCAGTAATATATGTATCTCCCCTCAAAGCGCTCTTTAAAACCTTGAAAATTTCATTTTGCGTCTTTTATTTTGTTTGCAATTGAATCAGGAAGTGACTTTAATTCCCAGAACTCTCTTCGCTTGCCTTCTCAACCAATTGCCTCTCACGGACGGCTGCCAATCCGTGTGCGACCCTTCTCACTAACCGACCTATCCCAGCACGGCTCCAATGACGTCACACTCACACACACTGCGGCTGACAAAGTCTTGCGGCTTGTCTTCCTCACTCTCTACTCACACAAAACTAATGCAATATATTGCGAGCACCAACCAAAACTCAAATTTGCCGGTTTACTACAGGAAAGGGTAAGACAATCGCTTCAAAACTTTACAGAGATTTTGCTTAGCCTTGACCGCTACCCTCTCCTTCTCAGATCCCGCACTCGCAAGCAAAATTTGACCTGCAAATTCTACTCTCGACTTGTCAATGCGTTGTCCTAGTGCACCTTAGGACTCACCAAATCTCCATCAAAGTTTTCATTCACTCACATTGACTCATACTCGACCCGTCGATATCACCATCGACCTATTAAACCGCGCAAATTACAACATAAACCAAGTGTCTCATACACTTATCAATATACTCCGGAGTCTTAGACCATGCAGGGTCCGTACATCACCAACAACCACGTGGAAATTTTTTGAGCATAAAGCACCACACTCACATGAAGTTCACCGACTTCCCTACTCTCATACTGCGGAGTACGCACACTCCTACTACCTGGCCTAAAATTCTCGCAAACCTCACAATTCACCTGCAGTATGCATAAGCTGTGCAAGCGCAAACCCTATTTCATTCACACTATCACTAGAACGCCCAGAACACACCCAACTCACTTTGACAGGCTCCGAGATTCCAGGGAAGTCATTCGGGACTTAGGGCACATCATTTCTCCAATTTGCATCATCGAAAAAGAACAAATTTCCCAAAAGGCAATTTTCCAATACACCTTGCTCACTTCCAAACTGCGCTCATCAATTTCTACCTGACTTTCGGACCAACAACCTTATCAAACATTGGTCCCTTGTCCTGGTGCCCCAAAGGGCCAAACCATCCTCTGCTACCAAAAACTGATAGCTCGTCAGAATCTTGATAAGTAAACTTAACAAGGAGACATGCCTAGGCCGATGAACCTTTTGACCACGTTTGGAGACTTCCCAGTACGAGATATCCTTCTGGCATCACAAAATCAATATTTCAATAACCTAATCAATATATGCAATACCAAATCAACAAGTTTGTCGATAACATTCAATAAAGATCAATAAAACGAACACACCATGACCTTTCAGCCATGAATAACCACACAAATCTAATTAAAAGTTAGGATTGTATTCCCTATTAGTTACAATCTAAAGTCATTTCCGTTAATCTCATTAGCAATTAATCTCATTAGTAGCTCTTCAGATTTATAATTTGAACACAGTTAATCAATGCATAGATAATATTCATTAAACATTAACACATCACTAAAAAGAATCAGTTCAGCAAAGTCTCAGAATACAAGGTTCAACAAAGCAAGAATTCAGTAATTTGTCTATTTGCATCAGATATTGTGAACACCTTAACTAGCCTCGAATTAGCATCAGCATGTTGGGCTTCATGCAAAACAATTTAGCAAGCACGAATTTGGGAAAACGTCTAATTATGGCCTCTATCAAAGAGCAGGTACCTAGAAAGAAAAAGACAAACAGACAATTACAGTTTTCATCAGATAGTTACCCCTCCATCGAATCAGCAATCAGCGTCAGTCTTCGTCCTCAGGACATTAGTCGATTCACCATCAGCAAGGATAGGACAGGGCAAGTCTCAGTATGGCATAGCTAAGAATAAGGCACTTCCCTCATAAGGAGGAGAAGTAAGTATCAGGTAAGAATGAATAGAAGATGGCTTAAAGTATTAGAAGAATAAACAACAAAGTCTCAAAATGTCAAGGTGTAGCTTGAAATGGAATGCCCAGTAGTGGCTGATTTCTCCTCGGGTCATGCGGTTAAATTAAAACAGTCCAACTAGCCCTTAATTCCCTATTGGATCAATTTTAGTGCATCATTATCTCTGTCCAATAATTCTCCACGCACCTCACTAGAATTTTCCACAAAACACAGTTCTCATGCAGTTGATTGGCTCCTGTAATTGACGTCTTCATCAGGTGGAATGTCAGGTAAGAAAAGTTACACTTTACGCACCAGTCAGTGGTCCCATTGTCTTCTCCTAGTCTAAGCAGCCTTGCACCTGTTACGAATTACACTGTTGCATTCGACAAGAATGTCTCCTTGAGCAAGTCGGTCCCATGAGAAAGAATTTACTACAGCTACACACATATCTAACTTCTGGAAAAGTACAGCTTTGTATCCTTCAGGAAAGCAGCACATTGCACGTTAGAAAAACACAGTTTAATATGAGACCAGGCAGCTAGGCCCAGACCCTTGCTAACTAAGACCTAATGATTAATTTAGCAAAACCAAATACATAACTCTTAATTATAATATTCTAATACAAATTCACACATTAGTACATTATTAATTCATCATTGATAAGTTTCATTAGTCTTCGTATACATTTGGCAGCCACCCCCGTGGGCACATTTCAAACGTGTATATTATTTTCTACGTTAACACATTTTTCTATGCAGCTTCATTATACATTATATTGCAAGCTTTTCATGTTAATATTGATTTTAAAAGTCACACTCCAACACCATCAACAGTGAGAAAAACAGCAATAAAAGGGTAAAACGGAGAATAAAAGGGGGATGCTCAGAAGCAACAAAAACAGAGAACTAAATGGTTGGTCAATTTGCTCAGGGAAGTATTAGACTTTATATGGTTTATAATTTATTCATTTTTGCCATTTATATTGCGCATACATGACCCAACGGAACGCTGTACATGAAAAGATTAGCATTCAGGAACTTTTTTCTCTATTTTTGTGTTTTGCTTCCCCTTTCATCATTGCTTCCTCTTCTTTGTCGCTTGCACCCGCCCACCTCCCATGTTGTGGCTTGGCCTCCCATTGCTGTTTCTACTGTGTGTGTCCCAGCCTCCACTACTGTGCCGCCTCCTACTGATGCAAGCAGACTACACGCTATTGCTAGCCCATCTCTGTGTGCTGGAATAAATACTAACCCGCTGCCTTGGGGTCGACTTGAATGGGCATGGTCAGCAAACTGGAGAGAGCATGCAGTAGAGCCAAGAAGCTTACTTATGTACGTATGTGCACGGGTGGCGGCGCACCATTCTTAGCAATCAAGAGACGTGTGGCCTTTCAGCTGCTGTTAATATGAGAAGTAGTGTGAGAGGTGAGGCGGAGGTTGTTGAGACATAGACTACATGTAACAGAATGCACCAGTGCCTACTTGTAATGCCCAGAACTGGATAGATACATGATGTCCTTCTGACTTGGTTCTATAGAGTCTTACTACAGCCACTCTTCTGGAGCCTGAATCTTTGGTTGTGAGGGTGATCAATCTCTTCTTGTTGAACTGCAGATTTGTTTTCCTTGTGCCATTTAAGGCCAGATGTACGAAGCTTTTTTGTGTTCGCAAAGTCTTTTTGGGACTAGAAAAAAAGCATTTTTGAATGCAAGACACCCTATTTTGAGATTTGTTAATCTACTGAATCACAAAACTGGTAGGGATTTGGTATTAGGAAGGGGTGTTCCAAGGGCATCCCTTCCAAATGACGAGTTGCACTGGTATGTAGGAATGTTATGCAACTGGTAATGCGGTTGCAAAACATTAGCAGTAACCACCAACTTCACTTTGGTGATAAGCCACTCGTAAAAAAGAATGCAAACATTTTTGAAGAGCAGGCAATAGTCCCTCGGACCACTGCCTACTCTTAAAAAATGAAAAGAAAACGTATTCTTTTTTTTTGTAAAGCATCCCATTTTCCTTCAAGGAAAATGGGATGCATTACAAAAAAAAATAGCTTTATTGAAAAAGCAATCCCAGACATGGTGGTCTGCTGACCCCTGTGATTGTAGCCATTCACAATGGATCGCAAATTGTATCCTGCCTCATGAATATTGATGAGACAGGTCCATTTGCAAGCTACGGCAATTTGCTAAATTTTACATATTAGTACATCTCAGTTTGTGATTTCCTAATTGCGAATCAAAAAGATTCACAATTAGGAAATCACAAATTGGATTCTTCCTACATCTGGCCCCTATCTTCTATGTCATACTCCCAGATGTAGTACGATTGAAACAAAGCATGTCTATGTTAGTTACCTAAAGGGATGCCTTGGTTGCTGGCGGGCATAATTGGAGCCCTGCTATTTACTGTGTACTATTAATGACAGACCTTGCTGTTACCAATTCCTGTGCACTGCCTGCACGATACAAAACTCAACACATGCGTAAAGTGCAGTTGGTGCCAATGTTGTAATGGCCCACTTCTACTTAAAATAGGACGTCCTTTAAATGAAATCTAAAGTAAGCTGTGATAATGTGGATTATTGGTAAGGACAGGTAAGTACCTACACTTAGCAATAGGCCACAAAACCCCATTAGGTCCATTCAGTCTCAATAAATTAATTGCAACTCAACCCTTGGTAGCTTGGCAATGTGCAGTTAGGCTTAATTTAGGAGTCAGGTGTGAAAAGCATTCAAAAATCGTAAAACAGCCACTAAGAAAAACACAAAACACAATAAAAATCCCACACCACTTTATAAAAAATAGATTATATTTGTATCTTTAAAATGACACCAAAACAATTAAAATCTTATAAGGGGAACCAGCTATATGAATTTTTAAAAAATAAAAAATTTTTTAGCGCATAGAAACGAAAAGCGACAATCTGGACATCTGGTCTCACTCGACCAGGGCAAAGCCCAAGTCTGAGGCCAACTGACATGGAGCCCTACTCGCCTACAGCGAGCGGGAGGCCTTCGGTCTTAGGGGTAGGTTTAAGAAAAGTGGCACTGCACCTAGTGCAGCACCACATTTCTTGCTCCCCTTAGTGCCTCTACCGACACCATGTGTGCGCCGTATTTAAACTACTGCACACCATGGCACAGGGTAGGGGGCAATAGCATCAGAATTTCTGATGCTATTGATGTACTGTTCAGGGGTAGTGCCAAACGTTTGATGCTAACCCTGAACAGCACATAGGGGCCCATTGAAAACAACAGCATGCCCTCTTATAACTCCTACTCTGGGCAGGCATTAAAAATGCCCAAAAAATGACACAAAGAAATGTTTTAGATTTCTTTGCGACATTTTTTCAGTCCACCTAATGGGGAAATGCCCCCCTTACATACATTATGCCTGGTGCAGGCATAATGTGGCGCAAGGGGTTACAAAGTGGCACAATGTATGCATGCACCACTTTGTAAATATGGTGCCGCGATTTTGGCCTTGTTGGGCCACATTAGTATAAACAAATTATACTAATGTGGTGCAAGGAGGTGCTAGGCCCTTTTAAATCTGGGCCTTAGTCTTTTTCTTGAAGATTTTTCTCACTGGGAAGCCGAGGTCAACTTTTTATGATCGGACCTTGACACTTTTTTGGAGCTTTTTCTCTCTGACGTCGGACGACCCTCCACGGCAAGCCAATTCCAAGTCAACGCCATTGGATTGCTGTTCCAGGAGCCCTCAGTGAAATCCTGGAAGTCTGGGACCTCAGAGCTTTTCAGCGGGACAAACCTGCAAGTCAGGCCAGATCACAGTCGACATAAGTCGGCTTGACTCACGACGTAGGGTCACTCCCTTTATGGAGCTTTTTTTCCAAATGTTCTCCAATCTTCTCCAAACATCTGGAGCTTCTTAAAGAAGGTCTTTAAATATCCTTTAGGAGTCCACAACTCACCCTAAGGGTTCAGAAGCTCTGCTTTGTTCCTTGAGGGTTAGGACTCCAACTCCTAGAATGCACCTGGTTCAAATCCAAAAACAAAACCTTGCCACTGGTCAGCTGGTCGGTTTCTTCAGGTTTTGATGCAGGGGACACTGGTCAGATATTTTCTACCTGTAGCAAACAGGGAGTCCCTTCTTGAACCAGTTGAAGACAGTCAAAGTCCTTTTAGTGGTGTAGCCCAAGTGTGCAACTGGTACAGTCCTTCAGAGTGGCAGGTCAGGGGTACAGCAGGGCAGTCCTTCTTCTTCTTGTATTGTTCCTGGTAGGGATCTGAGGTGTGGGTGCAGCTCTGCCATATATATCCTTGCTCCTTCGGTGAAAAGCAAGGCGGCAACTGTCCAGTCACAGACAGGCCACCACCCTCTTGGATGAGCACTTTCAGGGAGCAACATTCCTTAAATAGCAGCAATTCAATTTTGGAGGTTAGGTCCACCCACTGGTGTGGCTATAATTCCTTAACACACCCCTTTCATGCCCTCTCCTAATCTAATCAAGGGGGCACCTGGTTGTCTGTGTTTGCAGGAAAAGTGGTAGGTCCTGAGGTGATCCAAATGTCCTTCCCTTCTTTGAAGACCAGTTTGGCTGCTTGGCTGCTCTCCCCATCCTGTTTCACCATTTGCTGAGGCAGATCTCCTCTCCCAGGTTCCTCCTTAGTCCTCAGCCCAGGCCACTTCACACCTCATCAAAGCAGCCTGGCTAGGTTGCCAGAGGCTGGCCAATCAGAGAAGGGCACTACAGAGCTGAAGTTGGCAACTTTCAGGCAGAGTTCTAAAACTCTTTCCCTGAACTAGTTATATTAAATTCAACAATGACAAGTTGTTGGATTTATTATAACAAAACGTTTGATGCCAAACTTGATGTATCTAGCTCCTTTTGAGACTTTATTAATTAAAAAATAATTCTCCCCATATTAGCCTATGGAATCCATTCACTACAGTGAATGGAGGGAAAATGAATGTAGCTATTTTTCCATAACCAGGGATTATAAAACATATTTTTTAAAGTCCCTGCTTATAATGCCATAGCACCCAGCCCTAGGGGCACCGAGTGCACACCTTAGGGGTGACAAATGTAAAAATAAGGTAGTTTAAAACTTTGAAAGTACTTTTAATTCCAAAGTCACATTTGCAGGTAACTTTAATTTAAAGCAGCCAGCAAGGGAGGCCTGCCTTTAAAATGACTCTGGGAACCTCAGCAGTGCACCTATGGGTGCACTACCAATGCTGTGTGCCCTAAGCCTACATGCCCTACCATATACCAGGGACTCATAGGTAGGTTGATACTGCCAATTATAATTAGCCTAATTTGCATAAACATTTTACTCAGAGCACAAGCTCTGGGACTGTTCTTAAAGATTGATAATTTTGGTAATTGATAATTGATTGGTAATTTAAAACAGCTGCACTCATGTCCTCATGTGCAAAGCATTTTTATGGTAGCAAATGGGTCAGTTTGCAGAATCTCCCTATTTGCAAATACAAATAGACTTTTTAAAATGTACAAAGCCCTATTTGTGATTCGGTAACCTATTGTGGAATCGCAATTTGGGTTTTGCAATTCGGTATTAGGGAGGGCCTTGCTTAGGGTGTACCTTTCTTATAACGAATTGCCATGATATGTATGAATGTTTTGCGATCCAAATGTGGTCACAAAATATTTGTAATTTACCACCAACTTCAAGTTGGTGGTAAACCATTCGCAAATGGGAAGAGGTCCCAGGGACCACTGCCTACTTTTAAAAATTGAAAAAAAGCTTTTCTTTGCTTTTTAAGCATGTGCCGTTTTCCTTTAAGGAAAATGAGCTGCGTTAAAAAAAAAGATTGCTGTATTAAAAAGCAATCACAGAAATTATTGTCTTCTGACCCTAGCAGGACACGAACCCTGTGATTTTAGAGATTCCCAATGGGTCGCAAACTGAGACATACCTTGTTCATATTCATGAGTTCCGTCTATTTGCGATCCACTGGGCATCTCAAAATGTGTCAAAGATTACCAAATAACAAATCACAAATGTTCACTATTTTAATCGCAAACACAATTGCTAGTACATGTGGCCCACAAGTCTTTTCCCATATGTTCTGTCAGCTCAGCATGCAACATTAAGCATTAGAATAGCCAATAGGTCTCATCTATGCAGGCTCTAGCCATGCTGTACAGCACCGTGGCTGCTATGCAGAATGGTTGAAAGTCATTTTTTTCAAAAAGCTATGACTATCCAAGTCATAGCCCTTTTTTCACTTTCCGCTGTACTGTGAAGCTGTACGACATGGCCAAAAGAACATTGAGAAAGCTGATATATAGCATAGGTGAGCTTTATATCCTTTTGTTAATGGTTGTTGTTTCTAGACAAGTCTCTGTGACAAAGATGATTTCACATCAAACTCATCCCAATTTGGTTCTTTAGTTGTGAATCGGGAATATAAAGAACCAAGATATGATTCACAAATCAAGGGCCATATGTATGAACACATTTTCTCATTGACACAGAATGGGCAAAACCCTTTGATACATATGGCCCCAAATACTCAGAGCATTCGCAATTAACGACCAGCCACAGAACTGGTGGTTTGCACATGCAACTTACCACCAAGTGGAACAAGGTGTAACGCGTAAAAGGAATCCCAGAATGCAGTACATCTTTTAAGAATGGCACCCATCTTTAAAATGGTGTAAAGAATGAGTTTATAATACATCGAAGGAAGGAGGATAGAGTGTATAGACAGAGCGTCATGATGTGTGAGAAAAGTGAGGAGGACACATATGGGGAATATATATTGAGCAGGGAGGTCATATTAAAATGTATCAATTTATTTTCTCTTTAAACACCCAAATGAAGTTGCATGACACAATGGAACGATTCTGTCATCTTGCACCTTTACCTTTTGTTATTAGTGATCGATGGTACATATGTACCAATATGCTACTCATCAGCAAAAAAGTATCAATACCATCACAGTAAAAGCCAACATTCATTTAACATACAAGTGGTGTGCAAGTCAGAATGCCTGATCCACAGACTGTGTTGCACAATATCCTGACAGTCCACATGATGCTCTGCCACTGTGTGACAATCATCGTCTGCCAGTGCCTCTGAGAATGTTTGTAAAGAAAAGCTTGGACATGGGTAACTCTTGGGTAAGTGTAAGAATTATCCCCTGAATATATATTTCTCTTAACAACACACATTTGTGGTATAACTATCTAGGAGACGATACATATGTTATCAGACCATTGATCATGACACCATACCTGCAACCACGAGCTTTAAGGGAAAGGAAGTATATAATTGCTCACAAGAGAACACACTCTGAAAGGCAGATTTATGTGTGCACCCAGAAGCGGTGGAGTCTTTCAGTATACACTAGAAGCCTGTTGTAGGATCATTGCATATTGTGCTATCTTACTCAACATAGCAAATGTCCTGGCTCTCCCAAATAACAGACACGCACACGCTGTGCAGGTCTAGTCAGGGTGTAAGGACCATGTGCCATCCTTTCCCATTTATTTATAGCCTCTGGCCACTTCTGGCCAGAGAATATGTTGCATCTACATTCGGGGTGAAACAAAACAAGAGATCAACTTGACCGGAGCCTGGTGGTTTATTACAGCAACTAGAAGAGACCTACACAATGACTAGGACAATGATGATTCTGACGATGAAGACACCCAGGCCTTCAACAATAAGCCACGGGTCGGTATACAATGAGTAACGGCTACTTCTCAAGTAAGTTACTGAAATATATTCAACACTGAAAGCAAGATATTTTTAAACATCACTCCCTCCTTTGTGCAAGAATGTGTATAGGTTATGCTTCTGCTATTGACATACTGATGAGGCTGGAGGGGTCCTGACTCTCAGAAGGATTGGTGTACTCCCTTGAGGCTACCTCGGCACTTGGAGTGTTTATTGTGCAGTTGTAACATGCCCCAGCCCTATTTGCAACATCACCACCGAAGACTCAGGGGCATATTTACTAAACTTTCACGCAACACAAGGCAGCAAACAAAGTCGCTGCGCTGTGTTGCGGGAAAGGGAGAGGGAAGGATGGCTCGATATTTACAAAGATATGGAGCATTTCTTCTCTCTCCTTGTGCTGGCACACTTCAGGCAGCCTAGTGACATTGCATGGCCATGCACTGTGGTGCAAGGATGCCTGCGTTCCAAAGAGAATTGTTTTTGTGCAGGAAGGCGTACCTTCCTGCACAAAATCAATCTCTCAAGACATTTTCCTATTTCTATATGTGCTGCAGCACAAAAATATTTTTCTCCTCAGTACGCCATCCTCTGGGAGGACGCAATCCCAGGTTTACAAACTTTTGTAAATCTGGGATTACATGAAATCCATGGGTGAATACCTGGGAACGTTCATGTTCCGCCCATGGAACTCTTCCCAGAATGAAATGTAACGCAGTGCAGTGCATTGCGTTTTATTTTCTTTACAAGTCAGGCAAGGTGATGCAAATCGCTCCTTGCATGGCTT
The DNA here is from genome assembly GCF_031143425.1 of Pleurodeles waltl. Lineage (NCBI taxonomy): Eukaryota > Metazoa > Chordata > Amphibia > Caudata > Salamandridae > Pleurodeles > Pleurodeles waltl. The sequence goes on along the minus strand of NC_090445.1, from coordinate 176,122,667 downwards.
TGTAAATATCTACTAGCATTTTGTGTCATGGATGCACAACAAACGTGATGAAACCATGATCAAAATGTTAGTAAATATGTCCCTCAGTCCTTTCAGACAATATACCAGTCGCAGTTGCAAGACGCTCCACAGACCTGCCAGAAACCTGACTCCTGCCCACAAGATGTCTCTGCCACTGTCTGTTGGTGATTGATTCCTCATTCAGTAAAGAGCATAAGACTGTAACTGGCTCTGTCACATCCTCCATCTGTATTTTCAAGTCTTTATGGCCCTCTATTAATGATTGAAATCTCTCTATCATTTTCTTACCCAGGTCAAGTACTCGTTTCCCATCAAAATGAGTACCTAATTGTCTTTGGTGGACAGACAGCATGAAGTTTATAAAATCCGGACATGCATGTATGTCAAAAATGTACCCTGTTCTTCTTTCCCAGTTCATCCCCTTCTCATCTAGTTTATGTGCACAGGTGCAGATTATCAGGTGATAGATGTCCTGCGGGTGGTTAGTGTTGTGCTGGCTGTGATTCCACTGACTCGGGGCACTCTTCTTGTCAGGGTTAATGTAAATCTCTCAAGTCTGTTGAGCTGTGCTTGTTTAGCCTATCTCAGCTTCCTTCACAAAAGTATGACAACCTCCTCTTCCTCCAACTGTGGCACTACATCTGTCTCTAAATACAGTATTGAGTCTGATGTCAGATTGACTTAACCACAGGTAGTTGCTCTAGGTGCGTACTTGCAGGGGCAAATTATAAACAGGATAATTAACAGGCCGACTTAATATATTTTTACATTTTAGCTATTATGAGACAAGCTACAATTTCCATAAATGCACCTCCACTATTTTATCTATTGCTGGTCCGGATTAAAGCTATGTTGTGTTGGGAGGATAGTTGATTTTAGCATGCCCAATTTGTTGCTATGTAAATATTGATTATCTAACAACAAAAGGAGGGGGCAAGCCTCTCACTTGTATCTCTCAACGTTCTGATGGTGTGTCTGTATTACTTAAACCAGTCAGTCCTTCTGGTGCAATAGTTGATTTTACAAGTTCTAGTGGTAAATTGTGTTGCAGCTGGATTTCATCCTCCTGTGCAAGCTGATTCTTGGAGCCTGGTGACTAATTTCTCTTTTGCCCACCCTCTCAAGTCATACCATCGCTTCCTGACTTCTATGATGCGATGGACTTCTCCTACAGCACTGTATTTCCCCCAGCCGCTTGTTTTTAGATTGAGCATTGCAGCGAAAGCCCGGCTTTTCCAATGTGTTGGTATATATCTGGCCTTTAAAAAATAATTTGACAACATTGGTAAATGGTTTATGTTTGTCCCTCCTTGGGGAGATTTTGATACCGCCTTGGCCATCTGCCTGTTACATGGGTAACTTCACTTTTGCCAATAAGTTTGCGAGCGAACTTCTTTTTCCTTTTTTTTGTCTCTTCGCGCTGATGCTCATGGCGTCCATGACGCTGTGAATCAGCTCGCTTATGTGAAACTGTTTTACTTTTCATTTTCAATTTATGTGGCAAGAACAGTCCGGTTAGGAGTTTACAACTCTAATAGCTCTAACTGGTGATGACGCAGAAATGAAGGTTTTACATTTATTAGTGCATAAACGTAGTGTGAAATAATCATGTGTGACTTTAACCGAACTAATAAAGATTGTACGGGGACAAAATGTGCCCTCAGAGTAGTTTGCCAACATTTATAAGCGTGCTTTATATAACGTGATGTATTAGAATTGCACTAATCTGACATAATCGTAAACGTGTGCTATGATTTGCTTGTTTGAAATGCTTTAGCTTAGCCTAACTTTAGTGGAGGCTTCGGCCTAGTTGCCTGGTCTCACAGTTTAGATGCTCGTATTTTTCCAATGTGCTAATAAACGTGTATTTTTGCTTGAAGCTGTACTTTTCCACTGAGATCGTTCACATGCTTATCTTAAGGTTTCGTGCCAGCCTGGCATTTTTCTCTTTGCTCCAAGGTCGATCTGCAGGTGTGGACAATGGAAGCTCTGAAAATGAGTTAATTGGTATAAAATGTTACAACTTGCGTACCCGTCTCCAAGGATAATGTATGCTTAAGTAAAAGCTTGAGAACTGTCGTTTTTGATTGGACAATTTGAAGCCAACCTATGAACCCTCCAATGGAAGACCCTACTGGATTTGAACTGTTGTCTATTTAAACCAGGTGCATGAGAAGAAAGTAGCCATCACCAGCTATTGCCCGACATCGCACCCATTGCGCCATTTTGCAGCTAATATGGCCCACCTTGCTGCGACGCCATTTTGAAAGAGACTTTGATGCTTTCTCTAATCGAGAGAAAGAGACTTTAAATGATTTTTACCCTAGAGACTTTAACTTTGATTTGTCCCTTTGCATGAAGTAGTAGTTTATCTTGCCGCCGTGAGGCAATTGCCCCGTCCACCCCTGCCCCTTTGCCCCGTCCCATGCTGATCGAGAAACGGTACCTGTGAGACGAAGACTTCCTTGAATGCTGATTGAAATTGGTAAATATGAAAGGAAATTGTACAATTGCATTGTGTTTCTTTTAGGTAACCAACTGCTGATTTTTGATTAGAGCCCTAGTTAGGAGTTTTCCAAATTAATGTTGCTAAATTGTTTTTGCATGAAGTCCCACATGCCGATGCTAATTTGAGGTTAGATGAGGATTCCTTTTGTTACACGATGCAATTTGAGACCTTGCTATGCTGACCAATGTATGCAATTAGCCCATTACAGATTATAGTTCTAGTGATTTGCATTGCTATTATCGAATGCCTTGTTATTCAAATGCTGCATAGATTGCATCTTTTCCGCCGTTATGGACAGCTATTAATGTTCATTTATGTTTATCATTTGGTGTTGAGACACATCTACATTGTGCTAGCTTTGTTAATATAGGGAAATAAATTCACTAACTTTGAATAAACTGGTGTGGTTATTCCTGACTGAAAGGTCAGGGTTCGCCGAAATGTATTCTGGATTAATTGTTAAGTGTTATGTTGACCAGGGTATTGCTTACGTTCGTTATTGATTATTGATTTGATTAAATTGACTGATCTCGGGTGAAGAGAGTCCCACTTAGCCAAAAGATTCATCGGCCTAAAGAGCGTCCAAATACAGGTAAATTATTAGTACGGAACGCTCTATCAGTAGATGGTAGCAGAGGACGGTTTAGACTTTTGGGACCCCACTCGAGACATACATGGTGTTGAATTAACGGTTTTGACTTTTGAGATCCCACTCGAGAAGTTGAATTAGATTTTCTTGGGTAAAACAGATTGAGAAAATGATGATGGGCTAAGTCCACCGCGACTTTCCCGGGATCTCGGAGCTTGCGAATGAAGAGAATGGAGGCGTGAGATCAGCGTTGGCGGTACTAGTGATGGTATGAGTGAAGTTAGGATTTTGCGCTTGCACAGCTTACTGACGCTGATTGTGTGAAAAGGTTGCGAGGATTTTAGAGAATAGCGGAGGTGCGACTCCGAGTGTAGAAGTAGGGAAGTCGTCGAACTTCATACAAATAGCGGAGGTGCGACTCCGAGTGCGAGAGTAGGGAAGTCGTCGAACTTCATGTGCATGTGGCGCTTCGTGCATAAAAAGGTCCACGTGGTTGTTGTTGTTGAGACGGGCCCTGCGAGGTCAAGAGACTCCGGAGTATGTTGAAAAGTGTATGAGACACTTGTTTTATGTTGTGGTCTGGTCGGTTTAGTAGGTTGATCGGGCGTGGTCAACGAGTCGGTACGTGTGTTAAGGGAGTGAAAGAAACTTCGACTTCGGGCTTTGACAAAATTCTAAAGTGCACTAGAATAGATCATTGACAAGTTGAGAGCAGTCTGCGGGTCAGATTTGCTTGCGAACGTGGGGACCGAGAAAGATGGAATAACTGCCGAGGCTAGTGAAAAATCCCTAAGGTCCTGAAGCGATTGTGTTACCCTTCCTGAAGTAAACCGACAGATCTGTTTTATTATTATTTTGGTTGCTCGCGATACATGCTAGAAGTTGTTACGAGAGGAGCTGAGTGAAGGAGGACGAGCCGCGAGGCTTTGTCAGCCGCAGTGTGTGAGTGTGACGTCACTACGAGCCGCGCTGGGATAGGTTGGTTGCAAAGAAGGGTCGCGCACGGATTGGACGCAGTCCGTGGGGCTCGATTGGAAGGGGAAAGGCAAGCGAAGAGTATTCCGGGAATTAAAGTCACCTATTGATTACAAACTTTGTGAAATAAAAGACGAGAAAATGAAATTTTTTAAAGCATTAAAGAGTGCGATGAAGGGGGAGTCTTACATTAAAGCGAGCGTAGGAGAGGAGACGCCACCCGAAGGTACACCGGCTTACATCGTAATGGAGGAAAAAGGGGTAGCTCCGTGCCTTTGGCTAAAGCAATGGCACAAGCTGACAGAGAAACATGGGAGCGTAGCGTTCCCGGTCCATGGGACATTCAATATAAGGATCCTAGAGAATTTGAGATTCACGATGTACGACATGAAGGTACCTCCAAGGCCAGCACAGTTTAAGGCTCTAGCGATTTGGGAACTAATGGCTAGACAGCAGCAGCACAATAAGTTCGAGACTAGGATAAGGAAGGTAGAAAAGACACTAGCGGACGCTATGTGGGATAATGCACAGAAGGTGTGGAGGTCAGATGTATTGCAGGGGATAAAATTGTTTCCCGCAATTACTAAGGAAGAAGAGGAGACAGGTAAGAAAGCTACCTGTAAGACAAACAGGAGGTGTTCCAAGGATAGAGAGGACGAGGAAAAGTTGAGAAGAGAAGAGGAGTTAGAGGATGAGGAGTTAATCATGCAATTGCTGAACGACCGTCCACCACCTTATGCAGAGAGTGGACAAGGTCCAAGTACCAGTTCTGCCCCTCCGGCACCGGTACAGAACAGTGAAGCTCAGAGTTCAGGAGCATCATCGGGATCTAAGGACCCGAGTTTACTGTTCACCCCGCAGATACCGCAGGTTAGGAGAATATATCCAGATGTGCCCATACTGAAACCAGTAGAAAATTATCAGCCGCAGGTCCCAAGGTACTACAGCAGTGATAACAGTACGGGAATGGTTCTAGATCCAACTGTAATGGGAGGACAGAATGGTCACAACCCGACACTGGCACAAGCTGAATCAACCCAGTTTTTGATGTCTCAAAAGCAGATGCAGGGGGGAAACGCACATGCTCAGATGACGGGGAGTCAGATGGGCATGCCGGCAATGATGACCCATAGTGTGGGAATGAACATGTCTCAGAACATGGGAAATGGACAGAACCCAGATGCGATATCACTACCCATTACTGTAGGTCCACCGGTACCTTTGTACAGTCAGCCTAACTTAGGTATGAGCGGTCAGGGATCAATGCTGCAGAATGGGACAGAAAGGAGGTGCATAGAAAACACTCCAGGGATAACTCCGATAGCGGCTCAGCGAAATGGATCTGGGTCCTTGATGGAGTTTAGTCCCATGTGTGCTCAGTCAACACTGGTGAGGTCGAGTCCCCCACTGATGATACCGCTATCATCGAACACTGAAAAGTTGCCGCAACCATCAATGGCAGTCGATGTGAATGCTACACTGATGGGGTTGAATGCGCAACAGCTGACACAGTGGTTCAACAGTCTGAATTCCACACAAAGCTCAGCCAGTGGGAAGGGAGAAGATTATCTGAATAGGGTCAGGTTGAACATGGAAGCACAAGAATTGGTGGAAGGGACTATGGGTGTGAATAGGTTAGAGTCCTACTCGGAAGAAGAGCTGAGGTATCTATGTCCCAGGATTACGAGAGAAGTGAACAAGGTACATAGAAGCTTGCAAGAAATAGCTGACAAAAACGGGGTTGACATAGACAAGACGAAACACTTGAGCAGGAGCTACAGGTTGGATTTCGGGACCACAGATTTTGAACACATGAGGTCAGCAGGCATGAAGGCACACCTTAGAGAATTGTTGCAGAGTGCATAAGTGTGGAGGTGCTTAGACAAATGGGAAAGCAGATGGGTAAAGAGAAAGGAAAAGAGGAAAGACAGTGTCCCAGAGCTCAACGAGAAAAGACCACAGAGTAGTGATGCAGTAACCATGTTACCAATGAGGGAGACAGCAGGGGGAAAATTAATACATGTACCATGGCACAGAAGCGACATTCAGTCTTTTACGGATGATTTTCCCAAACTGAGAGAGAAACCGATTGAATGGTATCAACAGACTGATAGGTTTGTGAAGCTTGCAAAATGTCTCTGGGAAGACCTGAACACTCTCTTTGAGATTGTGGTTCCGGCAGATTTGTGGGAGGATTGCAAAAGAGATGTAGGTTGGCCGACAAGTGAACCAGAGAGAGACAGGGATACGGGTGCACCATCACCTATGGTGATGAGCTTGTACTATAAGGTGATTGAGCATTTGAAGACGAAGGTTGCCGCGAAAAATGTGGATTGGCAGAAGATCGATCGAACTGCCCAAGAGGCTAAAGAGTCGATTCATAGTTACTATGAGAGGTTGTTGAAAGCGTTCAAGAACTACAGTGGCACGGAAACAATAGAGGCAAAGGACATGCTTCATTTTGTGTTTAGATTTGTGGAAGGACTGAGACCAGAGATAAGTCAGATGATAAAGTCGCATTTGATTTGTTGGCAGTCGAAACCTATTGATGAGGTGTTGAATTATGCGAAATACTGTAGCGACGAAATTGAAGTGAAACAGAAAAAGATGAAAGAGAAAGTGATGATGATGCAGCTTAAAGCAGCTCAGACAGGTCTGCAAGGGTTACAAGGGTTGCAAGGGTTCCAACAACAGGTACCGCAACCGCAGCCACAGTTGCAGGGAAATATGATGTTTCAGCCACGGCGAGAGGCAGAGGCAGAGGAGGTTTTGTGAATAATGGTCCGGATTTGAACACTGTTGTGACTCCGAATGGTGTGCAGGCATTGAAAAAGGTGATGCCGTGTCACGTGTGCGGAATTGTCGGACATTGGAAACGCGAGTGCCCAATGGTGGTGCAGGAAGGTGCAGGTGCAGGTATTGGTCAGCAAAACAATGATGTCAATGCATTTCAGACAATGAGGGGACCGAAAATGAGAGGTCCAAACCCAAATTTTCAGACCATAAATCAGCTGCAGGGATTACAGCCCATGCAGCCGCAGCAGATGCAGATGCCCCGTATGCAGATGACGCAAATGCAGCCAATGCAACAGCAGTTTCCCATGGTACCTAATCAGCAAATGCAAATACCCTTGGCACCAATGAGTCAGCAGCAAGTGATGGTTCCTCCACAGGTCTCGGGTCAGGTAATGAATACAAATGGCACCGTAAAACAGTTCCCATTACACAGTGAGAGTGGAATAAACAATGTATGGGAGAGTGAAAGTTCAGGAGAGGAAGGAGATTGTGTGCTTGCAGCATCCTTAGAAGTTGATCAAAAGGGTCCATACGTGGAGGGAAGAGTAATGGGTCATCGTGTCTCATTCTTGGTTGACACAGGAGCCACACGTTCAACTGTTAAGAGCACTGAAGTACCAAATTTGCCACTCTCAGGGAGAACAGTTCAAGTGGTGGGAGTAGCAAACAGGCACCTGACAAACCCAATCACAGATCCGGTACCAGTCAGCATTGGTAACTACCAAGGGTTACATAAATTTGTGGTATGTGACTCAAGCCCGATAGCACTGTTAGGGAGAGACCTATTGTGCAAATTGGGTTGTTCGATTATGTGTTCGAACGAGGGAATTAAAATTCAGACGAGCAGTGATGGGGAAGAAGAGGACAGTGTAGAGGGGGATGAGATGGAAACTGTCGATGAAGAGTATCCTCTGATTTGTCTTTTCCCGATGATAACTGAAGAAGATATTCCAGCTGAATTACGGGAAACAGTCGGAAAGGAAGTGTGGGATATGACAGGGAAAGAGGTGGGATTGATGAAAGGAGTGGAACCAGTGAAAGTGACTGTAAAGCCCAATGCAACCTTTCCCCAGACCCCACAATACCACATGGCACAAGACACCCTCATGAAAGTTGCCCAACTCATTGACGAATTTGTAAAGCAGGGAGTACTGAAAGAAGTGTTAAGCAGTCCATGTAATTCACCAATCATGGGACTAATAAAGCCGAGTGGAAAGGTCCGAATTGTACAGGACTTGAGGAAAATAAATGACATCATAATTAAATGTTGCCCTGTCGTACCAAATCCAGCTGTGATAATGTTTCAAGTCCCTTGCGATGCTGAGTGGTTCTCAGTCATCGACTTGTCACAAGCATTCTTTTCTGTGCCTCTTCATGAGGACAGCCAATTTCTCTTTTGTTTCAAATTCTTAGACAGAGTGTACAGTTGGTGTCGAATTCCTCAAGGGTTTTCTGAGTCACCGTCAATATTCAATCAGATCCTAAAGAAAGACTTGGAAGCATTAGAATTGCCATTCGAGTCAACCCTAGTACAGTACATCGATGACTTACTGATTGCATCAAAGACAGAAAGTGGCTGCACAGCCGATACCATTGCTCTGTTGAACCATTTGGGAAGGAATGGACACAAGGTGTCTCCTTCCAAATTGCAGTTTTGTCAGAAGAAAGTGAAATACTTGGGTCACCAGATAGAGAAAGGGTCACGGAGAATAATGAAGGAAAGAATAACAAGTGTACTTCAAATGAGTCCACCAAAGACAAGGAGGGAGGTGAGGAAGTTTTTGGGAATGGTAAGCTACTGTCGTCAGTGGATTCCCAACTTCTCAACTCTAGCAAAGCCTTTACTGAAATTGACCCAGAAGGATGCCTTGGATCAAATTGAGCTGAAAGGAGATGAGATGGATGCTTTTATCGAATTGAAGGAATGCATGTGCAGGGCTCCAGCTTTAGGTATGCCTGATTACACAAAGCCTTTCACATTGTTTTGTCATGAACGTGATGCATGTTCTTTGTCTGTCTTGACTCAAGCCCATGGTGGCATAAACAGACCAGTAGCATATTTTTCAGCTACTTTGGATCCGGTCGCAGCAGCACTTCCAGGGTGTTTGCGTGCCGTAGCAGCGGTTGGTATCAGCCTCACTCAGAGTGAAGGAATAGTGATGGGACACCCAGTAACAGTCATGGTCCCTCACTCAGTTGAAATACTTTTGACCCGCTCCCGAACGCAACACATGACTGGAGCAAGACTCACAAGGTATGAAACGATAATTCTGGGCTCACCGAATGTGCAGCTGAAAAGGTGCACTACGTTGAATCCAGCAACCTTGCTTCCCGGTGAAAATGCTGAAGTTGAGAATGCTGAAGACGTCGAGCATGACTGCCTTCAGGTGACTGAATTTTGCACAAAACCTCGACCTGACATTAAGGATACTAAGCTTGATGAAAATGACCAAATTGTTTTCGTTGATGGTTCATGTCTAAGAGATGGGATGGGAATTTTGAAAGCAGGATATGCTGTATGTACTGTAACAGGTGTCTTGGAAGCGTCCTGGCTTCAAGGAGTATATTCTGCACAAGTAGCAGAGCTTGTAGCCCTTACAAGAGCATGCCATGCCAGGTCTCGGGTCAGGTAATGAATACAAATGGCACCGTACAACAGTTCCCATTACACAGTGAGAGTGGAATAAACAATGTATGGGAGAGTGAAAGTTCAGGAGAGGAAGGAGATTGTGTGCTTGCAGCATCCTTAGAAGTTGATCAAAAGGGTCCATACGTGGAGGGAAGAGTAATGGGTCATCGTGTCTCATTCTTGGTTGACACAGGAGCCACACGTTCAACTGTTAAGAGCACTGAAGTACCAAATTTGCCACTCTCAGGGAGAACAGTTCAAGTGGTGGGAGTAGCAAACAGGCACCTGACAAACCCAATCACAGATCCGGTACCAGTCAGCATTGGTAACTACCAAGGGTTACATAAATTTGTGGTATGTGACTCAAGCCCGATAGCACTGTTAGGGAGAGACCTATTGTGCAAATTGGGTTGTTCGATTATGTGTTCGAACGAGGGAATTAAAATTCAGACGAGCAGTGATGGGGAAGAAGAGGACAGTGTAGAGGGGGATGAGATGGAAACTGTCGATGAAGAGTATCCTCTGATTTGTCTTTTCCCGATGATAACTGAAGAAGATATTCCAGCTGAATTACGGGAAACAGTCGGAAAGGAAGTGTGGGATATGACAGGGAAAGAGGTGGGATTGATGAAAGGAGTGGAACCAGTGAAAGTGACTGTAAAGCCCAATGCAACCTTTCCCCAGACCCCACAATACCACATGGCACAAGACACCCTCATGAAAGTTGCCCAACTCATTGACGAATTTGTAAAGCAGGGAGTACTGAAAGAAGTGTTAAGCAGTCCATGTAATTCACCAATCATGGGACTAATAAAGCCGAGTGGAAAGGTCCGAATTGTACAGGACTTGAGGAAAATAAATGACATCATAATTAAATGTTGCCCTGTCGTACCAAATCCAGCTGTGATAATGTTTCAAGTCCCTTGCGATGCTGAGTGGTTCTCAGTCATCGACTTGTCACAAGCATTCTTTTCTGTGCCTCTTCATGAGGACAGCCAATTTCTCTTTTGTTTCAAATTCTTAGACAGAGTGTACAGTTGGTGTCGAATTCCTCAAGGGTTTTCTGAGTCACCGTCAATATTCAATCAGATCCTAAAGAAAGACTTGGAAGCATTAGAATTGCCATTCGAGTCAACCCTAGTACAGTACATCGATGACTTACTGATTGCATCAAAGACAGAAAGTGGCTGCACAGCCGATACCATTGCTCTGTTGAACCATTTGGGAAGGAATGGACACAAGGTGTCTCCTTCCAAATTGCAGTTTTGTCAGAAGAAAGTGAAATACTTGGATCACCAGATAGAGAAAGGGTCACGGAGAATAATGAAGGAAAGAATAACAAGTGTACTTCAAATGAGTCCACCAAAGACAAGGAGGGAGGTGAGGAAGTTTTTGGGAATGGTAAGCTACTGTCGTCAGTGGATTCCCAACTTCTCAACTCTAGCAAAGCCTTTACTGAAATTGACCCAGAAGGATGCCTTGGATCAAATTGAGCTGAAAGGAGATGAGATGGATGCTTTTATCGAATTGAAGGAATGCATGTGCAGGGCTCCAGCTTTAGGTATGCCTGATTACACAAAGCCTTTCACATTGTTTTGTCATGAACGTGATGCATGTTCTTTGTCTGTCTTGACTCAAGCCCATGGTGGCATAAACAGACCAGTAGCATATTTTTCAGCTACTTTGGATCCGGTCGCAGCAGCACTTCCAGGGTGTTTGCGTGCCGTAGCAGCGGTTGGTATCAGCCTCACTCAGAGTGAAGGAATAGTGATGGGACACCCAGTAACAGTCATGGTCCCTCACTCAGTTGAAATACTTTTGACCCGCTCCCGAACGCAACACATGACTGGAGCAAGACTCACAAGGTATGAAACGATAATTCTGGGCTCACCGAATGTGCAGCTGAAAAGGTGCACTACGTTGAATCCAGCAACCTTGCTTCCCGGTGAAAATGCTGAAGTTGAGAATGCTGAAGACGTCGAGCATGACTGCCTTCAGGTGACTGAATTTTGCACAAAACCTCGACCTGACATTAAGGATACTAAGCTTGATGAAAATGACCAAATTGTTTTCGTTGATGGTTCATGTCTAAGAGATGGGATGGGAATTTTGAAAGCAGGATATGCTGTATGTACTGTAACAGGTGTCTTGGAAGCGTCCTGGCTTCAAGGAGTATATTCTGCACAAGTAGCAGAGCTTGTAGCCCTTACAAGAGCATGCCAATTGTCTACATTGATGAAAGTCACCATTTACACTGATAGTCAGTACGGGTTTGGAATTGTGCACGACTTTGAACAACTATGGTCACAGAGAGGTTTCCTGACTTCTTCAGGATCCCCAGTGAAAAACGGGGAGAGAATAAGGGAATTGTTACACGCCATACAAATGCCAGCCGAAGTTGCAGTAGTAAAGTGTAGTGCTCATACAAAAGGACAGGACTATGTTTCTCTGGGAAATGCATATGCGGATCAAGTCGCAAGATTTTGTGCCTTGAACTGTATATTACTCAGGGATGAATGGAATTCGATAAGTGAACCAGAACTCGAACCAGCTGAAGCATTTGCCTTGAAGGTCGTAGATACAATAGATGAACTAAAAGCATTACAGAATAACGTCAGGGAGGATGAAAGAGATTCCTGGATTAAGTCACAATGTATAAAGAGACCAGATGAGTTATGGGTTTCAAATGAGGGAAAATTTGTTTTGCCAAATAGTCTGTTATCGCAGCTAGCGCGGTTCTATCATGGGCAGGCTCACCAAGAGAGAGATGCCATGATAAGATTGTTCAAAACTGATTGGTTTAACCCCAGATTTCGTCAAGCTGCAGAAGCAGTTTGCCATCGATGTGTCATTTGCCAGCAGATGAACCCAGGGAAGGGAACGGTTGTGAACGCGAGCCACATTGGTAAGGCGAGTGGCCCGTTTAGTAGGATGCAGATGGACTTCATTGAGATGCCTGTGCATGGAGGTCTGAAGTATGTGTTGGTGATTGTGTGCATTTTTAGTCACTGGATTGAAGCATACCCCACACGTAGAAATGACAGCCTTACAGTTGCAAAACTATTGTTGAGGGAGTTAATACCACGTTTTGGATTCCCGATCTCTTTAGAATCAGATAGAGAAAGTCACTTCAATAACGAGGTGATAAAGTTACTTTGCGCAGCGCTGAACATTGAGCAAAAACTGCATTGTAGCTATCTCCCTGAAGCCTCAGGACTGGTGGAACAAATGTATGGTACATTGAATTCAAGAATGGCGAAAATATGTGCATCGACAAATTTGAAATGGCCTGACGTATTGCCCTTGGTGTTAATGGCAATGAGAAACACCCCTGACAGAAAGACTGGATTGTCTCCGCACAAAATTCTCATGGGCAGGGCTATGAGACTTCCTGCAGTTCCCGCAAACGCGCTTTTGAATATTACAGATGATATGGTGTTAGACTACTGCAAAGGTCTGGCTGACGTGGTTCGCTCTTTCTCTCACCAGGTGGAAGCGACCACCTTGCCACCGATCCAAGGTCCAGGACACGCACTGAAAGCAGGTGACTGGGTCGTGGTAAAGAAGCACGTGAGAAAGTCGTGTCTGGAACCCCGTTGGAAAGGCCCTTTCCAAGTGATCCTGACGACAACTACCGCTGTGAAGTGTGCGGGAGTTCCCAACTGGATTCACGCCAGTCACACAAAGAAAGTGTTGTGTCCCACAGATGAGGAAGTTGAAGCGCTGAAACTGCCAGTGCCTGATAAAACAGTGCTGAGCGCTGAGACAGAGCAAAACCGAACTGAAAGCGAACAGGCAGAAACAGGAGAGAGAGAGATATTCTCTGAGGACGAAGCAACAGACTCACTTGGGGAAGACCAAGGAGAAACCTCAGACAGCGACGAAGCAGCTGAAGGTGACAAAGAGCCTGAAGCAGCTGAGGGTAGCAAAGAGCCTGAAGCAGCTGAAGGTGACAAAGAGCCTGAAGCAGCTGAAAGTGATAAAGAGTCTGAAGAAAGTAACGGTGACGAAGGGCTCGAAAGAGGTGAAAAAGAAGGAGAGCCTGATCAGAGGAGGGCTTTCCCAGAAGCAGACGATAGAGAAAAAGAAAAGGAGAACGTGATTGATTCCCCAGAAGGAGGGGACAAGGCAGAACAGAACGAAAAAGTTCAAGCTTCCACAGAAAAGATCGCAGGTCCATCAAATGGACACGGTGCAAAGAGGAGACTAAGTATATCACCAATAAAACAAAGGACTAAAGGAAATTTGAACGATGGAGAAAGGCCAAAAGTGAAAGAGAAAAGAAAGGAAGTGTCTGTCGTGGTACCATCCTCAAGTGAAGGAAAAGACTTGGCCAAAGAGGAGAGTACCAGTGAGGCAGAATCGAAAAGAGAAGCAAAATTGAAAAGGAAAAGGATACCAAACAGGAGATATTCCGGTCCAGAATGGGCCTATGCAGTCAATGACGATTGGACTGACGAATTTGTATCTCTTAGTCTCGAGAACGAAGAAGAAGAGATACCAATAGAAAAGAAAAGTTTTATGGACTCTGTCGATTGAAAGGGTAATAAATGATATTGCCTGCTACAATCTAACGTGATACAACCAGCTGAGCCATTGCTAAACCGGATGAGACACTTGCTGAACTGATAAAAGACTGAGTTATTGCCGAATTGACACTGAGTTATTGCCGAATTGAGACAAATGCTGCTAACCGATAAGTGACTGGCCTCTTGAAGAAGACTGTGTGAACATTGCGCTCGTTCAGCTTTGTAACTGAATTGCTAAATAGTTTCTTTATAGGTGCTTCTAGCTCTCTGATTCTATACAGATCATGGCTACACAAAACAGTAGAAAGAAATATTGTAAATATGCGTGTATAGGCTTGATAATTGCATGTGTACTAATAATAATGGCAATCGTGCTTGGAATGCATGGTAAGGGTGAGAATGAGAAAATTGATGCTTCTACTTTTGCTCCTGTTACTGTCACTGAACTAACCGCATTGAAAAGACTAGAATTAGATGAGAGACACTTGCATGATAAGAAGGAACTTTCGTATAATGTTTTCTATCGCTTGCTAACAGAATATGTTGAGACTATGGATGCGAAAGATTGTTATGTGTGTACATAGATACCGACATCAGTAAAGGAAGGGGTGACTTATCACCACATGCCTCTTACATACGGGATTACATGTAGTATAGTAATGTCTAGATTTTATGGTCAAACTAACATACAGTATTTTTACTCGAATTATGATGTTACCTTTGCATATGTTCCTATAATAGCGCAGCTAAGCCAGATTGCTAAAGATTGGGATGCTAAAATAATGAGGGAATTTTTCGAGCCAATGCAACCTTTTGAAACGGCTCACGCTCATAGGGAAAACCTTACCTGCTCGCTCTCTGCAGTAGAAATAAGCTTTTTAGATCGCACAGATGATAGAAGGGCACAAATGAATGCGAAATTAGAAACAGAGCTAAGTAAGAGGACTTCAGTAGATCATTATGATTTTGCCGCAATAAAGACACAAGGGAGAATAGCTTTAGATGCTTGGCATGTAGGGAAATTTTGTATATATCGAGGTGAATCTTATTATGATAACATTTTCGTAGGAGCGAGTGAGTGTAAACATACGTTTATCTTTAAGGCCAAATGGACATTCATGATGAACGGACTTGACCCTGTCATTCCAGGTGTATATTACATTTGTGGGTATAATTCCTATTATCGTCTTCCAAAGGGATGGTGGGGGAGATGTTATTTGGGTATAGTGTTCCCAAAGGTTTATCAACTGGATGACCTATCGATGATTCCAAAGACATCTGGATCCCATCGTATCCAGAAAAGAGAGACCGCAGCTGCTGTGGTAGGAGATATATTTGGAGCCTTGATTCCTTCATTGGGAGATGTGTTGAATTCCATCAAGATAAGAAAGTTGTCTACTATAGTGGATAACATGTTGACAAAATTTTCAGGTGCTATAATCCTGATAGATGCTGAGCTTGCAGCGGAAAGAGCTATGACTCTTCAAAACAGGCTTGCCTTAGACATTCTTTTAGCAAAGGATGGCGGCGTTTGCAAAATGCTTGGTGCGCGCCACTGTTGCACGTATATTCCAGACAACAGTGCAAAGATTAAAACAATGCTTGCTAATCTAACAAAAGAGAGTGCAGATTTGAAGGAATTGAAAGAACCAGGAGTGTGGGAGAAGGTTGGAAAGGGACTTGCTTCAGTGGGAAATTGGCTTGGTGGCATTTGGAATGGAATATTACTAAACATAATACAGGGAATTTTAATAGTACTGATTTGCATATTTGGAATTTGGGGAATAAAAAGGGGAATAATAATGATTATGGAAAGAATTAAAAGAAGGAAGGAAGAGAAAATGATGAAAAGAATAGCAGAAGAATACAAAGCGAAAACTAGGGGAACTTAAAGGAAAAGAGAACTGACAGAATTTTAATGGAATAAAATTTGTGGGAATAGTTTTGTGTGATGACAAGTAGTCATCAGAGGAGGGATTGATGATGCAGAAATGAAGGTTTTACATTTATTAGCGCATAAACGTAGTGTGAAATAATCATGTGTGACTTTAACCGAACTAATAAAGATTGTACGGGGACAAAATGTGCCCTCAGAGTAGTTTGCCAACATTTATAAGCATGCTTTATATAACGTGATGTATTAGAATTGCACTAATCTGACATAATCGTAAACGTGTGCTATGATTTGCTTGTTTGAAATGCTTTAGCTTAGCCTAACTTTAGTGGAGGCTTCGGCCTAGTTGCCTGGTCTCACGGTTTAGATGCTCGTATTTTTCCAATGTGCTAATAAACGTGTATTTTTGCTTGAAGCTGTACTTTTCCACTGAGATCGTTCACATGCTTATCTTAAGGTTTCGTGCCAGCCTGGCATTTTTCTCTTTGCTCCAAGGTCGATCTGCAGGTGCGGACAATGGAAGCTCTGAAAATGAGTTAATTGGTATAAAATGTTACAACTTGCGTACCCGTCTCCAAGGATAATGTATGCTTAAGTAAAAGCTTGAGAACTGTCGTTTTTGATTGGACAATTTGAAGCCAACCTATGAACCCTCCAATGGAAGACCCTACTGGATTTGAACTGTTGTCTATTTAAACCAGGTGCACGAGAAGAAAGTAGCCATCACCAGCTATTGCCCGACATCGCACCCATTGCGCCATTTTGCAGCTAATATGGCCCACCTTGCTGCGACGCCATTTTGAAAGAGACTTTGATGCTTTCTCTAATCGAGAGAAAGAGACTTTAAATGATTCTTACCCTAGAGACTTTAACTTTGATTTGTCCCTTTGCATGAAGTAGTAGTTTATCTTGCCGCCGTGAGGCAATTGCCCCGTCCACCCCTGCCCCTTTGCCCCGTCCCATGCTGATCGAGAAACGGTACCTGTGAGACGAAGACTTCCTTGAATGCTGATTGAAATTGGTAAATATGAAAGGAAATTGTACAATTGCATTGTGTTTCTTTTAGGTAACCAACTGCTGATTTTTGATAAGAGCCCTAGTTAGGAGTTTTCCAAATTAATGTTGCTAAATTGTTTTTGCATGAAGTCCCACATGCCGATGCTAATTTGAGGTTAGATGAGGATTCCTTTTGTTACACGATGCAATTTGAGACCTTGCTATGCTGACCAATGTATGCAATTAGCCCATTACAGATTATAGTTCTAGTGATTTGCATTGCTATTATCGAATGCCTTGTTATTCAAATGCTGCATAGATTGCATCTTTTCCGCCGTTATGGACAGCTATTAATGTTCATTTATGTTTATCATTTGGTGTTGAGACACATCTACATTGTGCTAGCTTTGTTAATATAGGGAAATAAATTCACTAACTTTGAATAAACTGGTGTGGTTATTCCTGACTGAAAGGTCAGGGTTCGCCGAAATGTATTCTGGATTAATTGTTAAGTGTTATGTTGACCAGGGTATTGCTTACGTTCGTTATTGATTATTGATTTGATTAAATTGACTGATCTCGGGTGAAGAGAGTCCCACTTAGCCAAAAGATTCATCGGCCTAAAGAGCGTCCAAATACAGGTAAATTATTAGTACGGAACGCTCTATCAGTAGATGGTAGCAGAGGACGGTTTAGACTTTTGGGACCCCACTCGAGACATACATGGTGTTGAATTAACGGTTTCGACTTTTGAGATCCCACTCGAGAAGTTGAATTAGATTTTCTTGGGTAAAACAGATTGAGAAAATGATGATGGGCTAAGTCCACCGCGACTTTCCCGGGATCTCGGAGCTTGCGAATGAAGAGAATGGAGGCGTGAGATCAGCGTTGGCGGTACTAGTGATGGTATGAGTGAAGTTAGGATTTTGCGCTTGCACAGCTTACTGCCGCAGATTGTGTGAAAAGGTTGCGAGGATTTTAGAGAATAGCGGAGGTGCGACTCTGAGTGTAGAAGTAGGGAAGTCGTCGAACTTCATACAAATAGCGGAGGTGCGACTCCGAGTGCGAGAGTAGGGAAGTCGTCGAACTTCATGTGCATGTGGCGCTTCGTGCATAAAAAGGTCCACGTGGTTGTTGTTGTGGAGACGGGCCCTGCGAGGTCAAGAGACTCCGGAGTATGTTGAAAAGTGTATGAGACACTTGTTTTATGTTGTGGTCTGGTCGGTTTAGTAGGTTGATCGGGCGTGGTCAACGAGTCAGTACGTGTGTTAAGGGAGTGAAAGAAACTTCGACTTCGGGCTTTGACAAAATTCTAAAGTGCACTAGAATAGATCACTGACAAGTTGAGAGCAGTCTGCGGGTCAGATTTGCTTGCGAACGTGGGGACCGAGAAAGATGGAATAACTGCCGAGGCTAGTGAAAAATCCCTAAGGTCCTGAAGCGATTGTGTTACCCTTCCTGTAGTAAACCGACAGATCTGTTTTATTATTATTTTGGTTGCTCGCGATACATGCTAGAAGTTGTTACGAGAGGAGCTGAGTGAAGGAGGACGAGCCGCGAGGCTTTGTCAGCCGCAGTGTGTGAGTGTGACGTCACTAGGAGCCGCGCTGGGATAGGTTGGTTGCAAAGAAGGGTCGCGCACGGATTGGACGCAGTCCGTGGGGCTCGATTGGAAGGGGAAAGGCAAGCGAAGAGTATTCCGGGAATTAAAGTCACCTATTGATTACAAACTTTGTGAAATAAAAGACGAGAAAATGAAATTTTTTAAAGCATTAAAGAGTGCGATGAAGGGGGAGTCTTACATTAAAGCGAGCGTAGGAGAGGAGACGCCACCCGAAGGTACACCGGCTTACATCGTAATGGAGGGAAAAGGGGTAGCTCCGTGCCTTTGGCTAAAGCAATGGCACAAGCTGACAGAGAAACATGGGAGCGTAGCGTTCCCGGTCCATGGGACATTCAATCTAAGGATCCTAGAGAATTTTAGATTCGCGATGTACGACATGAAGGTACCTCCAAGGCCAGCACAGTTTAAGGCTCTAGCGATTTGGGAACTAATGGCTAGACAGCAGCAGCACAATAAGTTCGAGACTAGGATAAGGAAGGTAGAAAAGACACTAGCGGACGCTAGGTGGGATAATGCACAGAAGGTGTGGAGGTCAGATGTATTGCAGGGGATAAAATTGTTTCCCGCAATTACTAAGGAAGAAGAGGAGACAGGTAAGAAAGCTACCTGTAAGACAAACAGGAGGTGTTCCAAGGATAGAGAGGACGAGGAAAAGTTGAGAAGAGAAGAGGAGTTAGAGGATGAGGAGTTAATCATGCAATTGCTGAACGACCGTCCACCACCTTATGCAGAGAGTGGACAAGGTCCAAGTACCAGTTCTGCCCCTCCGGCACCGGTACAGAACAGTGAAACTCAGATTAAATTGACTGATCTCGGGTGAAGAGAGTCCCACTTAGCCAAAAGATTCATCGGCCTAAAGAGCGTCCAAATACAGGTAAATTATTAGTACGGAACGCTCTATCACTGGCTTGTGAAGGTTTGGTAATTACGGATACCCCCCTCCCCCTCTTGCTTCAGTTAATGTGAACTGAGGCGGGAGTCTGCTAATTAATATAATTAATATACCTACTGTAGCACTTCGTGAACAACAGTGTCTCCCACTTCCTTCAAGCAGCACAACAAGGAGGCTGTTTTGTGTGTACTAAAATGAACTGCGGGCAGCTAAACTCTTGACACTCTTTGGTTGGTCTAATCTGCTGTTTGATCACACCTGTGGTGTGAAACCTGCATCAGTGAGACTTCGGAGGGGCCTCCCGGTCTAGTGTAAGCAGAGCAGATGGTGACATTCCACAGCCAAACTTATCTCAGTAAGGGTTGTCTTACTCCATGTAATCAACGTATGTTTCTAGTCCCCGCCGTCCTTTCCCACCCTAGTGCATGTTGGGGGTTGTAGTCTGATACTTGAATAATGATTTGCAACAGAAACACTCAGATCTGAAACACTGTCCTGGTGGAGAGAGCCGCGTGTTGGGGAGATCGTTTAAGTGTGTTTTTAGAACTGTAGGTGGAGGAAGAAATCGTCTCGCTTATATCAACTGTTTTACTTTTCATGAACATTTGTTTTACAATTGGAAGCATACGCTATTACAGTTGCCTGAATGTGCCAAACCAGATATTTCAGACCGTAGATCATAGAGTGAACGCCACAGGAAGGTAGTACTTTAAACAGTAGGTAACTCAGCAGATCAAACCAATGCTGCAGAGATTGGTATGCAACCTGGAACGCAAAGGTAAGAATGCTGTTGTGTCCGAGTTCGGCATTCATCTTTCTAAGGTCCATAAATTTAGGCCCATATCTATACCCTGTTTGCGCCGAATTTGTGTCATTTGTTCACCCAAATTCGTCGCAAACCTAACTCCATATTTATACTTTGGCGCTAAACCAGTCTAACGCCAAAGTTATTGAGTTCAAGTAATTTTTTGCTTGCGGGAAAATACCTTGTGTCAATGAGATGCAAGGTAGGCATTTGTTGTGTTCAGGGTTGTTTGGCACGCGGCAACATTACCGCGTGCCGAACCTATGTAGTGTGCTGCCGGCTGTCGCGTTCTCCCGTACTCTCGAGCGCGAGAGAAACGGCTGGGAAAGCTGCGAGGCCGGAGGACGTGACAGCGGCGGTCTTTGATTTTAAGGAAATAAATGTATGTAAATCTTCACATCGTCTCCTACCTTCATTACAACATCGATTTGGCAAAAAATGATGATATGGCTTTAGCGCCATATCTATCACCCTGTGCTAAAATCAAGCACGGGGAAGGGGACCTTAAATAATGGCACTAAGCTTGCTTAATGGCCTTATTTAACGTCTGGGTCAAGGCAGGCCTTAGGGGACCTGTGGGCCTATTTCCATGGTCAGAGACGATCGAATGGACCCATAGATGCCCTTCCCTAGCCCAGAGACACCCACACCAGAGGGACACTAGAGGTAACTAAGATAAGTACAGGTGAGTATTTGTTTTTTTAAGTGCCATAGTTGGCCCTAACTTGCCCCCGCCCACCCCAATGGCACTGAGCCCAGTGGCCTTGCCCACGGGACATGTGTCCCCTGGGCATGGCCATTGGGGTGGTGGGCATGACTCCCGTCGTAACTAAGGCAGGAGTCATGTCCATGGGATTGTGCGTCAAAGGATGACGCTAGTCTGGTTAGAGGAATTTTTATGCCGCTAGCTGGGCCTTACCACCAGCTACCGTCATTCCATAAATATGACCCCAGGTCGGTGTCCTGGAATGGTGCTAGCCGGCGGCATACTTTTACATGCAAAACTGCGTTAGCACTCTTTTGCGTGAAAAAGTATAAATCAGGGCCTTATTGTCCGTAAAATGCTCCACAAAATTCATATATCTTATGAAGTAAAACACAATCGGGCCTCTATCATTAAATAAATAAACATAATTATGAACATGCCTTGTGGTTTTTTTTTCCTACTCCTCGACTGACCTATGACCTTTTTAATTAGGAACCCGTTCAGGGTCTGTTTACTTGAAATTATATGTGTGTCTGCTTCTTTGTTGTTGGGATGGGCCATGACTCACAAAAGGAAAATACTTTAGTGAGTCGTGATGTGAGCTTTCTCCCTGGACAAAAGTTAAACGAAGTTGTCATCCTCTGTCTATCTGCATCTAGTGGTTTACGGCATGCTGTTATTTTCAGGTGAAGTAATTATACAGGAAGGCCTGGCACCGCTTATTAACTGGTTAAAATCGCATGTAGTAGGCTTTGTGAAAATTAGGCAAGTCAGTTCTCTCTGTAAAGGTGTTATACTGTTCAGCAAGGTACGTTTTCTTGAAATAGCTACACTGTTCTAAGGTACTAATAACAGGATTTGACTTTCACGTTTTATAAATAAGTTAATGGCTATATTTTATTGGTATTCACAAACAAAATAAAAGTGATAAAATGCATTTTTACATTTTTGTGCTGCCCTGCAAGACACAGAGCACATATGTAATTGTGAATGTGTGAGAGTAAGGGCTGTATATGGGGTGGGGCTCAGTATGGGTACTATTTAAAACAAGCATTTACAATGCATCGGGTCTCGCATTTGCTCGTGTTAGAGCCGATCGCGTTGTAAACTCCTAACCCGACTTTTCACCTATCGGGCAAAAGTGCATTTATGCACGTAACCCGAAAAAGTGAAATCAAGTAGGTAAAGCGCTCGACTTCTGCCAAGCGAGATCGGGCTCGTAAATTAGTTTTAAAAAAAGTCCACCAGCCCGATGGAAAACAGCGAGCCTCGCATGTTTTCTGTACTTGGTCGCTGCGCTCGAGGAGGGCTAGCCACCGGAAAAGGCATGACCAATGCGTGCCTTCGACTAATGAAAGCAAGCCGATTTAATTAGGGAAGCCCACGAACCAATAAAAAACACAGACGTGAAGTTGACAGGGCTCGGAGCCCTTTTCTAAATACTAAAGAGTCTCCCTGCTATACGCATGCGCGAGCGCATGCAAAGCAGGCTCGACCCTAAACAGACTTCAAAACAGGCTTCTATTGAGCCCAGTCTATCAAGCTTTTAACTTTACAAGCAAACTCAACAATGTGTGTAAGGATCATTATGGGTTCTCCAAGTCAGCGATGCATTAATTGCTACATCTCACACGTTTGACCTCATGTAGTATGGTAGAGTACCCCTATTTTCTAGTGTGTTGTCATTTCCCAGGCGCTGCATTTCTGCAGTTTTCTTTTCATGCAAGTCTTGCATAGCCCTACTGTGAACAGAGTTGTAGCTAAATGATGGTGTGAATTCAGGAAGTGGATCGGAGTTCATGATGTAGTTGTGGGTTAAAAACAGTGCCAGTTTCTAACAGTGTTGGTCATTGTGTCTTAAAGGTGTCCTTACAACATGCTCATCTAATCCTTGGCCTCTCTGCAGAACACACAGAGAGGTGGTTAGATAGGTGTCAATTGCAAATACCACTCAATAGGAAAGTGTATGAAAACATTGCACTAGCTGTAAAATATGGAAAGTGGCAAGTGAAACATTGTCTGGGGAGTATTATCCCCAACAAACTCCCTTTCTAGGAAACTGAATTGCTTGCTTCCTTTGTTCCATGGAACCTAGCTTTGGCCTTCTCTAAGCAGTTAGGGGCTGTGCCAGTGATGGAAATGAACAGTGACAGTGGGGAAAGTGGGTGGCAGCCTCCTAAGAATTACATTAGCCCCCTGTGCTCATTATTTTTACATATTAAGCACTGCTTAGACATGGTTAAACACATTATTTTAGCAATGTTGGACATGTGCTGCAGGTCGTGGGGAATTCCAGGATTTCCTGTGCTGGGGTGTACAAATAATTACTGGCTTTATGGAGATTGCCTTTGTTGTGACAGTTTTGTTACTGGCAGTGGTTGCTCATACAGCTGGGGGGATACAGTCATAGAGATGATGTTGTTTACCCGGTGGGTAACATTACCAGTGTCCCTGGTACTCAGGGGCTTTCAACACCCCCTCTACCCATCCTTATGTGCACAGGCAGCAGACCAGGGGTAGAAACTCAATGAGACCTATGGAGCAAACAAGGGGTCAGGACTCACTTCCATGTGTGGCTGATGGAATCCCCACATCTGCTTCGAAATTGGCAGCTTGGCAGGTACGGCAGGAGTTTGATAAAGGGAGGCTAATTCCTCCCATTCCTATGATCAGACCTATGTCTTCACTTTTTCTGAAAATATAGTAAGCAGATAAGCTTTGTTTGCCTGATGTGACGTGTCTCAGAGGCACATAGGCTAGTGTAGAAATTTCCAAAATGCTTGAGAAACTGTAAACATCTAGCACTGACATCTCTGTTTTTCAGGTGCAATGGACTGTCATGAAATCTCCATGTTTGCTAAAAACCTGAGTGCTTTTGGAGAGAGTGAAATGTTACGCTGGCTAAGCAGGTAGTGGTCACGCAAATGTTTCCATTCATGAGTCTCAACTCACAAATCCTCGCTCTTTGCACACATGAACAAGTTACTCATTGATTATCAAGTTTTTTTTTCTAGAGCCTTTATCAAAAAAGTTTAACATATCACAGAAGGTGATGCGATAAAGGTCAATCTAGAAAAGACACATTCCAAGAAATATGGGCATTACCTCCACGTCCCTTGTCCTTGACCTAGTCAATACAAAATGAGGGTTTTCACCCAATCAGCAAAAGTAAACAAAACAGGAAAAGGCTTAGCTAACCTCACCCACCCTCTAGCTAGGGATATAAGATCATAACCTTACCTTAGCACTTCTTGTTTTGTTTCCTCATTGAGACATGATGTCATCTCTTCTGTGGGCTAAAGCCTGCTCATCGCTTTTAATTGGTTGCTTTGCGTGTCCTTCACAAAGGCTTGCTTCGCTGTTGTCAATGTGGGTTATATGTCCCTCCTTTTTGTGTATCAACCCCTCCCATAGTGCATGCCTCTATTTCTTGTAGGCTTGCCCTTTTGTGCGTGTAGGCTTGTGTAAGGGCACAATTTTTTTTATTTGGTTACTGCCCGTGTTTTCTAAATGTCAGCATTTCTCTGTCACCCTGTACGCTTTCACACATTCTGTACTGCTGTTTCGGTCTTCTGCAGTTGTCTTACATTTTACCATTGTTTCATTTTGTTAACACATAATCATGTATTTAAAGTGTTTTTTTTAAA
The DNA here is from genome assembly GCF_031143425.1 of Pleurodeles waltl. NCBI lineage: Eukaryota > Metazoa > Chordata > Amphibia > Caudata > Salamandridae > Pleurodeles > Pleurodeles waltl. The sequence goes on along the minus strand of NC_090445.1, from coordinate 176,098,055 downwards.
TTAGGCAGAGGGGGAACTGAGGCGACGACTCGAACCCTGTTCCCCTTTGCCACAGTCGGCAGCTCTGGATATTTATTATGCCACGTCCTCTCTTCAAATATTGCTCGACATAGATCAGTGTGTTTGGGTGAAAGTGACAGTTTTTTTTTGTTTTTTTTTGTTTCGCTTGAAGCAATCTTCCACAGCACAGCCTGCTTCCTTGGGGCTGTGTGCAGAAAAGTGTGAGGCACAGCACTAGTTTACCTCTCCCACTAAACCTATATGTTGGAAAATGGGTTATTGGTAGGGCAGGTAGGTACCTTCACCTAGCAACAAGCCACTAATCTCCACATAGGTACAGTTAGGTCTCAGTAAATTAATCCCAGCTCAACCCTTGGTAGCTTGGCAACGAGCGTCAAGGCTTAACTTAGGAGACAAAGTGTAAAGCATTCAACTATCACAAAACAGTAATTAAATAAAACACAGGAAACAGTTTAAAAATCCAAAACCAATTCATAAAAATAGTTTATATTTTTATCTTTAAAATGACACAAAAACAATTAAAATCGGTTCAGGGGAACCGGAGATATGAATTTTTAAAGAATTATTACTTTTCTAGCGCTTAGAAACAAAAAGCGCCAATCGGGTCATCTGGTTGCACCTCGACCGGGGCAAAGTCAAACTTTCCGGCCGACCGCGATGGAGCCCTGCTCGGCTACAGGTCACGGGAGGCCTCGGTTAAAAAGTTACCTTCTGACTTAGTCTTTATTTTGAAGTTTTTCTTCACCGGGACGAACCTGCCAGTTGAATCCGACCTCCTGGAGCCCTTGTCCGGATACGCAATGTGGGTTTCCTCGGTGGAGACTTTTACCTTCGGACTTAGTCGTTTTTTCGAGATGAAAATCCTTCGACCGGGGTAAACCTGGATCTTGATCCGACGTCCATGGAGCCCTTCTCGGATACGATGGCTGGGAGGTCCCGGTCAACTTTTTACGTTCGGACTTAGTCTCTTTTTTGGATGTTTTTCTTTACCGGGACGAACCACGAAGTCAGGCCGGGTCGCGGTTGAGGCAAGCCGGCTAGAATTTCCGCGGCGGGTCGGTCCCTCTCTGGAGCTTTTTTCCAAAAATTCTCAAATCTTTTCCAAACTTCTGGGGCTTCACCCAGATGTTCTTTTAAGGTTCTTTTGGGGTCCACAGCTCACCCCAAGGGTCCAGAAGTTCTGTGATGATCCTTGGGGGGTGCGGACTTCAACTCCTAGAATGCACCTGGCGCAAACTCCTTTTTGGCCACTGGACAGTGGTCAGCTGGTCGCTTTCTTCAGGAGTTGGTGCAGGGGACTCTGGTTAGCAATTTTTCACCTGTAGCAAACAGGGAGTCCCTCCTTGAACCAGTTGAAGCCAGGCAAAGTCCTTCTTGTGGTGAAGCCCAAGTGTGCAGCTGGTGCAGTCCTTCTGAGTGCAGGGTCCAGGTGAAGGCCAGGGGTCCAGCAGGCAGTCCTTCTTCTTCTTTAGTTCCTTTCTTGTTGAATTCTGGAGGGGATCTGAGGCGTGGGTGCAGGTCTGCCAGTTTTATCCTTGCTCCTGGGTGAAAAGCAGGGGGGCCCTGGTTCTCCAATCAGGGACAGGGTCGTCCCCCTGTGATGACCACTTCCTGGGAAGTGTGGCAAAAATCCATCCCAGAAGGCAACAGTCTCTAAAAATCCAACATGGATGAATCTGATTTTTGGAGGTTACATCTGGCTGATCCCACCCACTGGTGTGGCTAAAAATCATAAACACACCCCTCTCCTGCCCTCTCCTAATCTAATCAAGGGGGCACCTAGTTGTCTGGGGTTGCAGGATGTGGGGGTGTTGCTGGGTGCTCCAGATGTCCTTCTCTGCCTTTGAAGACCAGTTTGGCAGCCCTCCCCCTTCCTGCCTCACCATCTGCTGAGGGGAGATTCTCTCCCCCAAGCACATTCCTTTGTGTGAAGCCAGGCCACTTCACACCTAATCAAGGCAGCCTGGCAGAAGCTGCTGCAGGCTGGCCAATCAGAGCACAGCAGCAAAAACAATGCAGAGCTGAAATTGGCAACTTTTTAGGTAAAGTCTAAACTTTTTACCTGGACAAGTTATATTAAATCCCACAACTGGAAGTTGTGGGATATATTACAACAATCAATTTGATACCAAATTCTTGGTATGTAACATTTAAGGAGACTTTACAATTTAAAATAAAGTCTGCCCATTCTAGCCTATGAAGGCCATTTACTTCAATGAGGGAAAAACGAATTTGGCTGTTTTTACCTCACCAGGGCTTATAAATCTATTTTTATAAAATCCCTGCTTATAGTTACATGGCACCCAGCCCTAGGGGCACATAGGGCACACCTTAGGGGTGACTTATATGTAAAAATAAGGTAGTTTAAGACTTTGGAAGTACCTTTAATTCCAAAGTCGAATTTGCATATAACTTTAATTTAAAAGCAGCCAGCAAGGCAGGCCTGCTTTTAAAATGACACTGGGCACCTCAGCAGTGCATCTAGGTGTGCACCACCTATGCTGTGGTCCCTAAACCTACATGCCCTACCATATACTAGGGACTTATAGGTAGGTTCACTTAGCCAATTATAATTAGCCTAATTTGCATATTGATTTTACACAGAGCACAGGCCCTGGGACTGGTTAGCAGTACCCAGGGCACCATCAGAGTCAGGAAAACACCAGCATAAAGTGGATAATGGGGGTAAAAAGTTAGGGGGCCTCTGCAATCAGCCCTGTTTTCCCACACAACCCCACCCCCCCAGCCCACACGCCCAGGAGACTCAGCCCAACCCTGGGAGAGTCTTCCTGGCTTGTTAGGCGAGGAAGACAGTGAAGAAAACTGGCTGTCCCTTTGCAGGGCCTACTCTGCCTTATATCCTCCTGTCAGGGTCACTCCCTCTGGGTAGTGAAGCCATCCCAACAGTAAAAGGACCCAACTCAAACTGAAACTTCCCTCTAGGGGGGTCTTCCTCCTCTCTCTCTGCCAACTTGGGTAGTGAGGTGCCCACCTCCCCTACTCCAAACTTTGCTAGGGCAACACCTAGCTTACCCAAAGAGGTCACCCAACACTTGAGCAACCCCACCATGACCAATAGGGTCAGGGGGCCTACTTTGCTATTGGCCCTGGGGTCTGCCTCCCAGGCCAAGTACATTGCTGCCAGGAAGGCTAGCACCCAGCAGAGGCTACTGACAGCTGTCAGAACCACACCCTAAGCTCTCCACTGACAGGTGGCTGAGCTGCTTTAGGGGCATCTTTGGGGTCCTGGCACCCCTCTTGCTGTCTAGAGTGGGGGGCTACCACTTCCTGTGGCAGACACCCTCCTTCCACTCTCCCTTCTGTCAGTGCAGGGGCAACACCTTGCATCTGGACAGCTGCCTGACTACTCAGGACTTCCTTGGGGTCAGGTGAGGCCTCACCAGTGCCAACTCTGGGCTCCCCCCCTACTGGGGCAGAAGGCCTTTGGCTCCCTGGAACTGTCTTTAAGAGTGGCCTACCCTTCCTTTTCTTCTTTCCTTTTCTTGGGGACCCCTGTCTCCTAACTGTAGGGACTGACTCCCCAGGACTTTGGGTTGGAGGGGCGCCCTGGGCGACCACCCCATCTGTGACCAGACTCACCTCTGGGAGGTCATTGCCCAGGATACAATCTAGGGGAAGGTCAGCACTGACTACCACCCTAATCCAGTCAAGGATACCCTCCCTCTCTAGGGGCACTATGGCTACAGGTTTGGAGGTGACCTCCCCTGTGGCTATCCTGACTTTCTTTGTCTTTCCTGGGACATACATGTCTGGGGTCACTAACCGGTCACTCACTGTAGTGTGACTGGCACAGGTGTCTCTCAGGCCAGTGGTAGGGATCCCATTCACTTGAATGTGGTGGAAGTGCCTACTCCCACCCTCAGGGATCACCAGCTTACCATCTGGTCCTGTCTCCCAGCACAATGCTAGGAGGACTTCATCATCTGAGGAATCCTCCTCTATGGCTACACTGGACAGCCCAGTGCTAACCACCTTCTTTGGACAGGCTGCATCTCCTCTGAAGTGACCTGTCTGCTGACAGTCAAAGCAAGCCCTACTGTCCAAGAGCTTTTTTAACCCTGGGTCTCCCTGTCTCTGCATGTCAGAGTGGGAGTGGGATTTACTCTCCTCCTTCTTAGGGTTCTGGGGTACAGAGGGAGTTTCTGTGGTGGGCTTACCACCTCCCTCCTTAGGTTTTTGGGGACCTGTCCCCCCCTTCTTGGAGTCTCCCCCCTGGGACTTGACAACCACCCTGGTTCTCAACCACTCATCAGCTGCCTCCCCTAGCTCTCTAGGGTTGGTCTGCTTAGAGTCCACTAGATGCTGGCGTAACCTTTCTTGGGTACAATTGGTCAAGATGTGCTCTCTCATGATCAGATTGTATAACCCCTCATAAGTATCTACTTTGTTACCAATAATCCAGCCCTCTAGTGCCTTTAGTGAAATGTCCACAAAGTCAACCCAAGACTGGGTACTGACTTTCTGGGTGTCCCTGAACTTCATTCTATATTGCTCTGGGGTCAGACCAAACTTCTTGGCTAAGCACCTCTTCATACTAGGGTATGAATCTGCCTCCTCCCCCCTTAAGGTCAGAAGCCTATCCCTCCCTGAGTTGGGGACCAACTCCCACAAAAGGGAACCCCAGTATTGAGGCCTAACCCTTCTCATTTGGAGTGCCCTCTCAAAGGCCCCCAGCCACTTATCTATGTCATCCCCCTCTACATAAGCAGGAACTACCCCCTTGGGTAACCTGGGGCAAACTCCCCCACCCATGGACACCTCAGCTTCTTTATCGCTGCTTCCATCTCTTGTCTCTTTGTATGCCCACTTTTTCTTTTCTAGGGCCAGCTTCTCTGCTTCCAAAGCTATGTATGCTAGCTAGGCCTCCAGCTCTCTTTCTCTGATGGATGGGTTCTCTCCTCCTGAAGGGACCCCCTTCCTACCACTAGCTTTGGGTCTGCCCCTAGTGACTGTATCTACTGAGGACCGTTCTTCCTCTTCCTCACTTAGGCTCAGATGCCTTCCCTCCCCTGAGTGGTTAGAGTTAGCATCTTCCCCTTTTTCTCCCTCCTCTGGAGCTTCTTCTGACTCTACCTCTTGGGCCTCAGCCCATGCTGTCAGGGATGTGATCAGGATTTGCTTCCTGAGATCAGTGGTTGCAGGCAACCCTCTTTCAATACACAACCCCCTAAGCTGGACTACTGTCAGTGTGGGTAGGCTAGCCAGATCAAGCTCCATGGTTCCCTAGTTTTGTGTCAAAAAACTTTTTGCAAAAATTGGAAACAAGAATTTAGAAAAATTACAAAAATTCAATAATTGAAATTAATCCAAATTAATAATTAAAAACAATTTTTGCACTAGGACAATTTAAAGGATTTTTAATTTGTTTTACCTAAAACTGTAACGTGATATTGAACACAAGTACAGGATCCCGTTGCTGCTTCCAATTATGTTGGAAAATGGGTTATTGGTAGGGCAGGTAGGTACCTTCACCTAGCAACAAGCCACTAATCTCCACATAGGTACAGTTAGGTCTCAGTAAATTAATCCCAGCTCAACCCTTGGTAGCTTGGCAACGAGCGTCAAGGCTTAAATTAGGAGACAAAGTGTAAAGCATTCAAATATCACAAAACAGTAATTAAATAAAAAACAGGAAACAGTTTAAAAATCCAAAACCAATTTATTAAAATAGTTTATATTTTTATCTTTAAAATGACACAAAAACGATTAAAATCGGTTCAGGGGAACCGGAGATATGAATTTTTAAAGAATTATTACTTTTCTAGCGCTTAGAAACAAAAAGCGCCAATCGGGTCATCTGGTTGCACCTCGACCGGGGCAAAGTCAAACTTTCAGGCCGACCGCGATGGAGCCCTGCTCGGCTACAGGTCGCGGGAGGCCTCGGTTAAAAAGTTACCTTCTGACTAAGTCTTTATTTTGAAGTTTTTCTTCACCGGGACGAACCTGCCAGTTGAATCCGACCTCCTGGAGCCCTTGTCCGGATACGCAATGTGGGTTTCCTCGGTGGAGACTTTTACCTTCGGACTTAGTCGTTTTTTCAAGATGAAAATCCTTCGACCGGGGTAAACCTGGATCTTGATCCGACGTCCATGGAGCCCTTCTCGGATACGATGGCTGGGAGGTCCCGGTCAACTTTTTACGTTCGGACTTAGTCTCTTTTTTGGATGTTTTTCTTTACCGGGACGAACCACGAAGTCAGGCCAGGTCGCGGTTAAGGCAAGCCGGCTAGAATTTCCTCGGCGGGTCGGTCCCTCTCTGGAGCTTTTTTCCAAAAATTCTCAAATCTTTTCCAAACTTCTGGGGCTTCACCCAGATGTTCTTTTAAGGTTCTTTTGGGGTCCACAGCTCACCCCAAGGGTCCAGAAGTTCTGTGATGATCCTTGGGGGGTGCGGACTTCAACTCCCAGAATGCACCTGGCGCAAACTCCTTTTTGGCCACTGGACAGTGGTCAGCTGGTCGCTTTCTTCAGGAGTTGGTGCAGGGGACTCTGGTTAGCAATTTTTCACCTGTAGCAAACAGGGAGTCCCTCCTTGAACCAGTTGAAGCCAGGCAAAGTCCTTCTTGTGGTGAAGCCCAAGTGTGCAGCTGGTGCAGTCCTTCTGAGTGCAGGGTCCAGGTGCAGGCCAGGGGTCCAGCAGGGCAGTCCTTCTTCTTCTTTAGTTCCTTTCTTGTTGAATTCTGGAGGGGATCTGAGGCGTGGGTGCAGGTCTGCCAGTTTTATCCTTGCTCCTGGGTGAAAAGCAGGGGGGCCCTGGTTCTCCAATCAGGGACAGGGTCGTCCCCCTGTGATGACCACTTCCTGGGAAGTGTGGCAAAAATCCATCCCAGAAGGCAACAGTCTCTAAAAATCCAACATGGATGAATCTGATTTTTGGAGGTTACATCTGGCTGAGCCCACCCACTGGTGTGGCTAAAAATCATAAACACACCCCTCTCCTGCCCTCTCCTAATCTAATCAAGGGGGCACCTAGTTGTCTGGGGTTGCAGGATGTGGGGGTGTTGCTGGGTGCTCCAGATGTCCTTCTCTGCCTTTGAAGACCAGTTTGGCAGCCCTCCCCCTTCCTGCCTCACCATCTGCTGAGGGGAGATTCTCTCCCCCAAGCACATTCCTTTGTGTGAAGCCAGGCCACTTCACACCTAATCAAGGCAGCCTGGCAGAAGCTGCTGCAGGCTGGCCAATCAGAGCACAGCAGCAAAAACAATGCAGAGCTGAAATTGGCAACTTTTTAGGTAAAGTCTAAACTTTTTACCTGGACAAGTTATATTAAATCCCACAACTGGAAGTTGTGGGATTTATTACAACAATCAATTTGATACCAAATTCTTGGTATGTAACATTTAAGGAGACTTTAAAATTTAAAATAAAGTCTGCCCATTCTAGCCTATGAAGGCCATTTACTTCAATGAGGGAAAAACGAATTTGGCTGTTTTTACCTCACCAGGGCTTATAAATCTATTTTTATAAAATCCCTGCTTATAGTTACATGGCACCCAGCCCTAGGGGCACATAGGGCACACCTTAGGGGTGACTTATATGTAAAAATAAGGTAGTTTAAGACTTTGGAAGTACCTTTAATTCCAAAGTCGAATTTGCATATAACTTTAATTTAAAAGCAGCCAGCAAGGCAGGCCTGCTTTTAAAATGACACTGGGCACCTCAGCAGTGCACCTAGGTGTGCACCACCTATGCTGTGGTCCCTAAACCTACATGCCCTACCATATACTAGGGACTTATAGGTAGGTTCACTTAGCCAATTATAATTAGCCTAATTTGCATATTGATTTTACACAGAGCACAGGCCCTGGGACTGGTTAGCAGTACCCAGGGCACCATCAGAGTCAGGAAAACACCAGCATAAAGTGGATAATGGGGGCACAAAGTTAGGGGGCCTCTGCAATCAGCCCTGTTTTCCCACACAACCCCCCCCCAGCCCACACGCCCAGGAGACTCAGCCCAACCCTGGGAGAGTCTTCCTGGCTTGTTAGGCGAGGAAGACAGTGAAGAAAACTGGCTGTCCCTTTGCAGGGCCTACTCTGCCTTATATCCTCCTGTCAGGGTCACTCCCTCTGGGTAGTGAAGCCATCCCAACAGTAAAAGGACCCAACTCAAACTGAAACTTCCCTCTAGGGGGTCTTCCTCCTCTCTCTCAGCCAACTTGGGTAGTGAGGTGCCCACCTCCCCTACTCCAAACTTTGCTAGGGCAACACCTAGCTTACCCAAAGAGGTCACCCAACACTTGAGCAACCCCACCATGACCAATAGGGTCAGGGGGCCTACTTTGCTATTGGCCCTGGGGTCTGCCTCCCAGGCCAAGTACATTGCTGCCAGGAAGGCTAGCACCCAGCAGAGGCTACTGACAGCTGTCAGTACCCAGAACCACACCCTAAGCTCTCCACTGACAGGTGGCTGAGCTGCTTTAGGGGCATCTTTGGGGTCCTGGCACCCCTCTTGCTGTCTAGAGTGGGGGGCTACCATTCCTGTGGCAGACACCCTCCTTCCACTCTCCCTTCTGTCAGTGCAGGGGCAACACCTTGCATCTGGACAGCTGCCTGACTACTCAGGACTTCCTTGGGGTCAGGTGAGGCCTCACCAGTGCCAACTCTGGGCTCCCCCCCTACTGGGGCAGAAGGCCTTTGGCTCCCTGGAACTCTCTTTAAGAGTGGCCTACCCTTCCTTTTCTTCTTTCCTTTTCTTGGGGACCCCTGTCTCCTAACTGTAGGGACTGACTCCCCAGGACTTTGGGTTGGGGGGGCGCCCTGGGCGACCACCCCATCTGTGACCAGACTCACCTCTGGGAGGTCATTGCCCAGGATACAATCTAGGGGAAGGTCAGCACTGACTACCACCCTAATCCAGTCAAGGATACCCTCCCTCTCTAGGGGCACTATGGCTACAGGTTTGGAGGTGACCTCCCCTGTGGCTATCCTGACTTTCTTTGTCTTTCCTGGGACATACATGTCTGCGGTCACTAACCGGTCACTCACTGTAGTGTGACTGGCACTGGTGTCTCTCAGGCCAGTGGTAGGGATCCCATTCACTTGAATGTGGTGGAAGTGCCTACTCCCACCCTCAGGGATCACCAGCTTACCATCTGGTCCTGTCTCCCAGCACAATGATAGGAGGACTTCATCATCTGAGGAATCCTCCTCTATGGCTACACTGGACAGCCCAGTGCTAACCACCTTCTTTGGACAGGCTGCATCTCCTCTGAAGTGACCTGTCTGCTGACAGTCAAAGCAAGCCCTACTGTCCAAGAGCTTTTTTAACCCTGGGTCTCCCTGTCTCTGCATGTCAGAGTGGGAGTGGGATTTACTCTCCTCCTTCTTAGGGTTCTGGGGTACAGAGGGAGTCTCTGTGGTGGGCTTACCACCTCCCTCCTTAGGTTTTTGGGGACCTGTCCCCCCCTTCTTGGAGTCTCCCCCCTGGGACTTGACAACCACCCTGGTTCTCAACCACTCATCAGCTGCCTCCCCTAGCTCTCTAGGGTTGGGCTGCTTAGAGTCCACTAGATGCTGGCGTAACCTTTCTTGGGTTCAATTGGTCAAGATGTGCTCTCTCATGATCAGATTGTATAACCCCTCATAAGTATCTACTTTGTTACCAATAATCCAGCCCTCTAGTGCCTTTAGTGAAATGTCCACAAAGTCAACCCAAGACTGGGTACTGACTTTCTGGGTGTCCCTGAACTTCATTCTATATTGCTCTGGGGTCAGACCAAACTTCTTGGCTAAGCCCCTCTTCATACTAGGGTATGAATCTGCCTCCTCCCCCCTTAAGGTCAGAAGCCTATCCCTCCCTGAGTTGGGGACCAACTCCCACAAAAGGGAACCCCAGTATTGAGGCCTAACCCTTCTCATTTGGAGTGCCCTCTCAAAGGCCCCCAGCCACTTATCTATGTCATCCCCCTCTACATAAGCAGGAACTACCCCCTTGGGTAACCTGGGGCAAACTCCCCCACCCATGGACACCTCAGCTTCTTTATCGCTGCTTCCATCTCTTGTCTCTTTGTATGCCCACTTTTTCTTTTCTAGGGCCAGCTTCTCTGCTTCCAAAGCTATGTATGCTAGCTGGGCCTCCAGCTCTCTTTCTCTGATGGATGGGTTCTCTCCTCCTGAAGGGACCCCCTTCCTACCACTAGCTTTGGGTCTGCCCCTAGTGACTGTATCTACTGAGGACCGTTCTTCCTCTTCCTCACTTAGGCTCAGATGCCTTCCCTCCCCTGAGTGGTTAGAGTTAGCATCTTCCCCTTTTTCTCCCTCCTCTGGAGCTTCTTCTGACTCTACCTCTTGGGCCTCAGCCCATGCTGTCAGGGATGTGATCAGGATTTGCTTCCTGAGATCAGTGGTTGCAGGCAACCCTCTTTCAATACACAACCCCCTAAGCTGGACTACTGTCAGTGTGGGTAGGCTAGCCAGATCAAGCTCCATGGTTCCCTAGTTTTGTGTCAAAAAACTTTTTGCAAAAATTGGAAACAAGAATTTAGAAAAATTACAAAAATTCAATAATTGAAATTAATCCAAATTAATAATTAAAAACAATTTTTGCACTAGGACAATTTAAAGGATTTTTAATTTGTTTTACCTAAAACTGTAACGTGATATTGAACACAAGTACAGGATCCCGTCGCTGCTTCCAATTATGTTGGAAAATGGGTTATTGGTAGGGCAGGTAGGTACCTTCACCTAGCAACAAGCCACTAACCTCCACATAGGTACAGTTAGGTCTCAGTAAATTAATCCCAGCTCAACCCTTGGTAGCTTGGCAACGAGCGTCAAGGCTTAATTTAGGAGACAAAGTGTAAAGCATTCAAATATCACAAAACAGTAATTAAATAAACCACAGGAAACAGTTTAAAAATCCAAAACCAATTTATAAAAATAGTTTATATTTTTATCTTTAAAATGACACAAAAACAATTAAAATCGTTTCAGGGGAACCGGAGATATGAATTTTTAAAGAATTATTACTTTTCTAGCGCTTAGAAACAAAAAGCGCCAATCGGGTCATCTGGTTGCACCTCGACCGGGGCAAAGTCAAACTTTCAGGCCGACCGCGATGGAGCCCTGCTCGGCTACAGGTCGCGGGAGGCCTCGGTTAAAAAGTTACCTTCTGACTTAGTCTTTATTTTGAAGTTTTTCTTCACCGGGACGAACCTGCCAGTTGAATCCGACCTCCTGGAGCCCTTGTCCGGATACGCAATGTGGGTTTCCTCGGTGGAGACTTTTACCTTCGGACTTAGTCGTTTTTTCGAGATGAAAATCCTTCGACCGGGGTAAACCTGGATCTTGATCCGACGTCCATGGAGCCCTTCTCGGATACGATGGCTGGGAGGTCCCGGTCAACTTTTTACGTTCGGACTTAGGGGGTTATTCTAACTTTGGAGGAGTGTTAATCCGTCCCAAAAGTGACGGCAAAGTGACGGATATACCACCAGCCGTATTACGAGTTCCATAGGATATAATGGACTCGTAATACGGCTGGTGGTAAATCCGTCACTTTTCCGTCACTTTTGGGACGGAATAACACCTCCTCCAAAGTTAGAATAACCCCCTTAGTCTCTTTTTTGGATGTTTTTCTTTCCCGGGACGAACCACGAAGTCAGGCCGGGTCGCGGTTGAGGCAAGCCGGCTAGAATTTCCGCGGCGGGTCGGTCCCTCTCTGGAGCTTTTTTCCAAAAATTCTCAAATCTTTTCCAAACTTCTGGGGCTTCACCCAGATGTTCTTTTAAGGTTCTTTTGGGGTCCACAGCTCACCCCAAGGGTCCAGAAGTTCTGTGATGATCCTTGGGGGGTGCGGACTTCAACTCCCAGAATGCACCTGGCGCAAACTCCTTTTTGGCCACTGGACAGTGGTCAGCTGGTCGCTTTCTTCAGGAGTTGGTGCAGGGGACTCTGGTTAGCAATTTTTCACCTGTAGCAAACAGGGAGTCTCTCCTTGAACCAGTTGAAGCCAGGCAAAGTCCTTCTTGTGGTGAAGCCCAAGTGTGCAGCTGGTGCAGTCCTTCTGAGTGCAGGGTCCAGGTGCAGGCCAGGGGTCCAGCAGGGCAGTCCTTCTTCTTCTTTAGTTCCTTTCTTGTTGAATTCTGGAGGGGATCTGAGGCGTGGGTGCAGGTCTGCCAGTTTTATCCTTGCTCCTGGGTGAAAAGCAGGGGGGCCCTGGTTCTCCAATCAGGGACAGGGTCGTCCCCCTGTGATGACCACTTCCTGGGAAGTGTGGCAAAAATCCATCCCAGAAGGCAACAGTCTCTAAAAATCCAACATGGATGAATCTGATTTTTGGAGGTTACATCTGGCTGAGCCCACCCACTGGTGTGGCTAAAAATCATAAACACACCCCTCTCCTGCCCTCTCCTATTCTAATCAAGGGGGCACCTAGTTGTCTGGGGTTGCAGGATGTGGGGGTGTTGCTGGGTGCTCCAGATGTCCTTCTCTGCCTTTGAAGACCAGTTTGGCAGCCCTCCCCCTTCCTGCCTCACCATCTGCTGAGGGGAGATTCTCTCCCCCAAGCACATTCCTTTGTGTGAAGCCAGGCCACTTCACACCTAATCAAGGCAGCCTGGCAGAAGCTGCTGCAGGCTGGCCAATCAGAGCACAGCAGCAAAAACAATGCAGAGCTGAAATTGGCAACTTTTTAGGTAAAGTCTAAACTTTTTACCTGGACAAGTTATATTAAATCCCACAACTGGAAGTTGTGGGATTTATTACAACAATCAATTTGATACCAAATTCTTGGTATGTAACATTTAAGGAGACTTTAAAATTTAAAATAAAGTCTGCCCATTCTAGCCTATGAAGGCCATTTACTTCAATGAGGGAAAAACGAATTTGGCTGTTTTTACCTCACCAGGGCTTATAAATCTATTTTTATAAAATCCCTGCTTATAGTTACATGGCACCCAGCCCTAGGGGCACATAGGGCACACCTTAGGGGTGACTTATATGTAAAAATAAGGTAGTTTAAGACTTTGGAAGTACCTTTAATTCCAAAGTCGAATTTGCATATAACTTTAATTTAAAAGCAGCCAGCAAGGCAGGCCTGCTTTTAAAATGACACTGGGCACCTCAGCAGTGCACCTAGGTGTGCACCACCTATGCTGTGGTCCCTAAACCTACATGCCCTACCATATACTAGGGACTTATAGGTAGGTTCACTTAGCCAATTATAATTAGCCTAATTTGCATATTGATTTTACACAGAGCACAGGCCCTGGGACTGGTTAGCAGTACCCAGGGCACCATCAGAGTCAGGAAAACACCAGCATAAAGTGGATAATGGGGGCACAAAGTTAGGGGGCCTCTGCAATCAGCCCTGTTTTCCCACACAACCCCCCCCCAGCCCACACGCCCAGGAGACTCAGCCCAACCCTGGGAGAGTCTTCCTGGCTTGTTAGGCGAGGAAGACAGTGAAGAAAACTGGCTGTCCCTTTGCAGGGCCTACTCTGCCTTATATCCTCCTGTCAGGGTCACTCCCTCTGGGTAGTGAAGCCATCCCAACAGTAAAAGGACCCAACTCAAACTGAAACTTCCCTCTAGGGGGGTCTTCCTCCTCTCTCTCTGCCAACTTGGGTAGTGAGGTGCCCACCTCCCCTACTCCAAACTTTGCTAGGGCAACACCTAGCTTACCCAAAGAGGTCACCCAACACTTGAGCAACCCCACCATGACCAATAGGGTCAGGGGGCCTACTTTGCTATTGGCCATGGGGTCTGCCTCCAGGCCAAGTACATTGCTGCCAGGAAGGCTAGCACCCAGCAGAGGCTACTGACAGCTGTCAGTACCCAGAACCACACCCTAAGCTCTCCACTGACAGGTGGCTGAGCTGCTTTAGGGGCATCTTTGGGGTCCTGGCACCCCTCTTGCTGTCTAGAGTGGGGGGCTACCACTTCCTGTGGCAGACACCCTCCTTCCACTCTCCCTTCTGTCAGTGCAGGGGCAACACCTTGCATCTGGACAGCTGCCTGACTACTCAGGACTTCCTTGGGGTCAGGTGAGGCCTCACCAATGCCAACTCTGGGCTCCCCCCCCTACTGGGGCAGAAGGCCTTTGGCTCCCTGGAACTCTCTTTAAGAGTGGCCTACCCTTCCTTTTCTTCTTTCCTTTTCTTGGGGACCCCTGTCTCCTAACTGTAGGGACTGACTCCCCAGGACTTTGGGTTGGGGGGGCGCCCTGGGCGACCACCCCATCTGTGACCAGACTCACCTCTGGGAGGTCATTGCCCAGGATACAATCTAGGGGAAGGTCAGCACTGACTACCACCCTAATCCAGTCAAGGATACCCTCCCTCTCTAGGGGCACTATGGCTACAGGTTTGGAGGTGACCTCCCCTGTGGCTATCCTGACTTTCTTTGTCTTTCCTGGGACATACATGTCTGGGGTCACTAACCGGTCACTCACTATAGTGTGACTGGCACAGGTGTCTCTCAGGCCAGTGGTAGGGATCCCATTCACTTGAATGTGGTGGAAGTGCCTACTCCCACCCTCAGGGATCACCAGCTTACCATCTGGTCCTGTCTCCCAGCACAATGCTAGGAGGACTTCATCATCTGAGGAATCCTCCTCTATGGCTACACTGGACAGCCCAGTGCTAACCACCTTCTTTGGACAGGCTGCATCTCCTCTGAAGTGACCTGTCTGCTGACAGTCAAAGCAAGCCCTACTGTCCAAGAGCTTTTTTAACCCTGGGTCTCCCTGTCTCTGCATGTCAGAGTGGGAGTGGGATTTACTCTCCTCCTTCTTAGGGTTCTGGGGTACAGAGGGAGTCTCTGTGGTGGGCTTCCACCTCCATCCTTAGGTTTTTGGGGACCTGTCCCCCCCTTCTTGGAGTCTCCCCCCTGGGACTTGACAACCACCCTGGTTCTCAACCACTCATCAGCTGCCTCCCCTAGCTCTCTAGGGTTGGTCTGCTTAGAGTCCACTAGATGCTGGCGTAACCTTTCTTGGGTACAATTGGTCAAGATGTGCTCTCTCATGATCAGATTGTATAACCCCTCATAAGTATCTACTTTGTTACCAATAATCCAGCCCTCTAGTGCCTTTAGTGAAATGTCCACAAAGTCAACCCAAGACTGGGTACTGACTTCCTGGGTGTCCCTGAACTTCATTCTATATTGTTCTGGGGTCAGACCAAACTTCTTGGCTAAGCACCTCTTCATACTAGGGTATGAATCTGCCTCCTCCCCCCTTAAGGTCAGAAGCCTATCCCTCCCTGAGTTGGGGACCAACTCCCACAAAAGGGAACCCCAGTATTGAGGCCTAACCCTTCTCATTTGGAGTGCCCTCTCAAAGGCCCCCAGCCACTTATCTATGTCATCCCCCTCTACATAAGCAGGAACTACCCCCTTGGGTATCCTGGGGCAAACTCCCCCACCCATGGACACCTCAGCTTCTTTATCGCTGCTTCCATCTCTTGTCTCTTTGTATGCCCACTTTTTCTTTTCTAGGGTCAGCTTCTCTGCTTCCAAAGCTATGTATGCTAGCTGGGCCTCCAGCTCTCTTTCTCTGATGGATGGGTTCTCTCCTCCTGAAGGGACCCCCTTCCTACCACTAGCTTTGGGTCTGCCCCTAGTGACTGTATCTACTGAGGACCGTTCTTCCTCTTCCTCACTTAGGCTCAGATGCCTTCCCTCCCCTGAGTGGTTAGAGTTAGCATCTTCCCCTTTTTCTCCCTCCTCTGGAGCTTCTTCTGACTCTACCTCTTGGGCCTCAGCCCATGCTGTCAGGGATGTGATCAGGATTTGCTTCCTGAGATCAGTGGTTGCAGGCAACCCTCTTTCAATACACAACCCCCTAAGCTGGACTACTGTCAGTGTGGGTAGGCTAGCCAGATCAAGCTCCATGGTTCCCTAGTTTTGTGTCAAAAAACTTTTTGCAAAAATTGGAAACAAGAATTTAGAAAAATTACAAAAATTCAATAATTGAAATTAATCCAAATTAATAATTAAAAACAATTTTTGCACTAGGACAATTTAAAGGATTTTTAATTTGTTTTACCTAAAACTGTAACGTGATATTGAACACAAGTACAGGATCCCGTCGCTGCTTCCAATTATGTTGGAAAATGGGTTATTGGTAGGGCAGGTAGGTACCTTCACCTAGCAACAAGCCACTAACCTCCACATAGGTACAGTTAGGTCTCAGTAAATTAATCCCAGCTCAACCCTTGGTAGCTTGGCAACGAGCGTCAAGGCTTAACTTAGGAGACAAAGTGTAAAGCATTCAAATATCACAAAACAGTAATTAAATAAAACACAGGAAACAGTTTAAAAATCCAAAACCAATTTATAAAAATAGTTTATATTTTTATCTGTAAAATGACACAAAAACTATTAAAATCGGTTCAGGGGAACCGGAGATATGAATTTTTAAAGAATTATTACTTTTCTAGCGCTTAGAAACAAAAAGCGCCAATCGGGTCATCTGGTTGCACCTCGACCGGGGCAAAGTCAAACTTTCAGGCCGACCGCGATGGAGCCCTGCTCGGCTACAGGTCGCGGGAGGCCTCCGGTTAAAAAGTTACCTTCTGACTTAGTCTTTATTTTGAAGTTTTTCTTCACCGGGACGAACCTGCCAGTTGAATCCGACCTCCTGGAGCCCTTGTCCGGATACGCAATGTGGGTTTCCTCGGTGGAGACTTTTACCTTCGGACTTAGTCGTTTTTTCGAGATGAAAATCCTTCGACCGGGGTAAACCTGGATCTTGATCCGATGTCCATGGAGCCCTTCTCGGATACGATGGCTGGGAGGTCCCGGTCAACTTTTTACGTTCGGACTTAGTCTCTTTTTTGGATGTTTTTCTTTACCGGGACGAACCACGAAGTCAGGCCGGGTCGCGGTTGAGGCAAGCCGGCTAGAATTTCCGCGGTGGGTCGGTCCCTCTCTGGAGCTTTTTTTTCAAAAATTCTCAAATCTTTTCCAAACTTCTGGGGCTTCACCCAGATGTTCTTTTAAGGTTCTTTTGGGGTCCACAGCTCACCCCAAGGGTCCAGAAGTTCTGTGATGATCCTTGGGGGGTGCGGACTTCAACTCCCAGAATGCACCTGGCGCAAACTCCTTTTTGGCCACTGGACAGTGGTCAGCTGGTCGCTTTCTTCAGGAGTTGGTGCAGGGGACTCTGGTTAGCAATTTTTCACCTGTAGCAAACAGGGAGTCCCTCCTTGAACCAGTTGAAGCCAGGCAAAGTCCTTCTTGTGGTGAAGCCCAAGTGTGCAGCTGGTGCAGTCCTTCTGAGTGCAGGGTCCAGGTGCAGGCCAGGGGTCCAGCAGGGCAGTCCTTCTTCTTCTTTAGTTCCTTTCTTGTTGAATTCTGGAGGGGATCTGAGGCGTGGGTGCAGGTCTGCCAGTTTTATCCTTGCTCCTGGGTGAAAAGCAGGGGGGCCCTGGTTCTCCAATCAGGGACAGGGTCGTCCCCCTGTGATGACCACTTCCTGGGAAGTGTGGCAAAAATCCATCCCAGAAGGCAACAGTCTCTAAAAATCCAACATGGATGAATCTGATTTTTGGAGGTTACATCTGGCTGAGCCCACCCACTGGTGTGGCTAAAAATCATAAACACACCCCTCTCCTGCCCTCTCCTAATCTAATCAAGGGGGCACCTAGTTGTCTGGGGTTGCAGGATGTGGGAGTGTTGCTGGGTGCTCCAGATGTCCTTCTCTGCCTTTGAAGACCAGTTTGGCAGCCCTCCCCCTTCCTGCCTCACCATCTGCTGAGGGGAGATTCTCTCCCCCAAGCACATTCCTTTGTGTGAAGCCAGGCCACTTCACACCTAATCAAGGCAGCCTGGCAGAAGCTGCTGCAGGCTGGCCAATCAGAGCACAGCAGCAAAAACAATGCAGAGCTGAAATTGGCAACTTTTTAGGTAAAGTCTAAACTTTTTACCTGGACAAGTTATATTAAATCCCACAACTGGAAGTTGTGGGATTTATTACAACAATCAATTTGATACCAAATTCTTGGTATGTAACATTTAAGGAGACTTTAAAATTTAAAATAAAGTCTGCCCATTCTAGCCTATGAAGGCCATTTACTTCAATGAGGGAAAAACAAATTTGGCTGTTTTTACCTCACCAGGGCTTATAAATCTATTTTTATAAAATCCCTGCTTATAGTTACATGGCACCCAGCCCTAGGGGCACATAGGGCACACCTTAGGGGTGATTTATATGTAAAAATAAGGTAGTTTAAGACTTTGGAAGTACCTTTAATTCCAAAGTCGAATTTGCATATAACTTTAATTTAAAAGCAGCCAGCAAGGCAGGCCTGCTTTTAAAATGACACTGGGCACCTCAGCAGTGCACCTAGGTGTGCACCACCTATGCTGTGGTCCCTAAACCTACATGCCCTACCATATACTAGGGACTTATAGGTAGGTTCACTTAGCCAATTATAATTAGCCTAATTTGCATATTGATTTTACACAGAGCACAGGCCCTGGGACTGGTTAGCAGTACCCAGGGCACCATCAGAGTCAGGAAAACACCAGCATAAAGTGGATAATGGGGGCAAAAAGTTAGGGGGCCTCTGCAATCAGCCCTGTTTTCCCACACTATATTTTGATAAAACTTTATCCAACATCTCAACGGAAATATATGTCACTAACATTGACCATTCAGAAGGTGGAATCGGCTGACCAATTTCAGAAAGGATTATAAACATTGCCTCCTAGTACCAATCACAGAGTAGGTTTTATAATAACAATAATGTTTCCATACTTTGCATTTGTTGGTAAAACTTTTTTAACACATAATTTCCCTTATATAATTAAGCATTTTGTCTCTTATTCCATTTCTATGAAACTTGTAATGTGACTTGGTTTTGACTATTTCTTTTTAAAGTTACTGTAGTTGCAACCATTCCAAGATGATGGCCAGTTAATGCTCTATGGGAGCTGCATCAATTGCTTGTAATTTGCAGCAGTCTGCTTTTGATGTCTATGGTGGCACCCAGCTCTCCTTGTGAGTCCAGGCAGGCACAGAGACTCCACAGAAGAAGCTCACCCACAGTCTCTCTGCAGGTGAGAGTTTATCAGTCCTCGCTAACAACAAATAAAAGCGGCAGGCTGCTGCAGAGTGCTGGCTAACTAGCCAGGAGTGGCTCAAGGTGTTACACATGACAAGGTGACACTTACCAGCAATCACAATATCTCCCTACATGTAGTCTACAATAAACAGGGCCACTGGCATTATGTGATTCTGAGGCAGCAGCATTTTTTCTATAAATATAGATTAGTGACATCTTCCACTTAATACACAATCTGCAGCATAAACTGCATATTTCTCCAAAGTTTGTTTTATCTCAAACCAAGCAAAAGTTACTAAACATAAATGGCCACACGTGGTTCCGTGCTACACCTGTAGCAAGGGCTAACTGGTCCCTTTTCAGTTGCTAATTGCTATATTCAGGTGTTACACTGCTACTAACAATTTTGCCCAGACAGTCTGAATAGTTGTTAAAATCACAAAGCAATTAATTTTCGTTTCCTTGCCACATAATTTTGTCAACCCTGCTCTATAATTTGGTCCTTTATTTCCTGTGGCCCTAACAATACCCTGCAGAATGCAATGAATTCTAGAAGAAAATGCCTGGGATGGAAACAAGGTATCACTGTCAAGGGTGGTTATCCGATAACCCTTCAGGGCTGGGTCATAGCACTACCTTCATTTCCATTTGTCAGAGAGAGGTCAGTAGTTGTGGAAGGTGTAGTAAAGATATCAAAACTACAAGTGCCATAATGCACTCTAAATGGAAATGATTGTTTCAATGACCCACCTTGAAGTAGACAACCAGACTGGTTGAGAGCTGGGAAGTTGTCCTATACTATGCAGAAGACAGGGCGTGGAACGTATTTATTTTTTTCTCTTTGAAAAGTCATTTTTTAAACCTGTTCCATCTTAGTTTATCGTTTGTGGCTTAGGCTTCTTATTCCTATGTACTAATGCAACGCTAATTTTAATATATATTTTTAAAACAATTTAATTGTGTTCTCAACTCCTTGGTGCGTGAGAGTAGTTTAAGGAGATGTTTTTCCCCTTCATTCCATTTGTTTTTCCTTTTGCAGGCATTTTCTAAGGCAATCATTCGTCAGGCAATTTCACATTGATATGTCAGTTCATCTGTCCTTCAAACCTTGGTATTCCTTTGAAGAAGTTGTTTAAGGTGGACTTTCTTACTTTCAATGTTTATGCACTTATTCCATTACCAATGATTTTGACAGACACGCTAGAAGCAGTGTGAACATTTCCACCAAATAGTTCTGCCTTTGAAAGCAACAAGTGAAACATTTGTGCATAAACAGAAAGCTTTGGGAACAGAACAGAACTTACTTTGTTTTCTTTGCAACCTGTGTTAGTAAGAGGTATGATGAGGTTTCAGTCCCTCAAACCCACACTCTCCTCTTCTTCATAGGGTGTCTTCTGGGTACACAAGTCCTCCCTCTTCATGCATCTATGGCCTGCATTCCCCTTCTTTCTCACACTCTTTCTGCTCCTCTGTGATGAGTTCATTCACCACTTCCTGCACAAACTACCTATCCCTCTCTATCTTCTTTTCTATCTATTCTGTGCAGCTCTCATCCCTCTGGATTCCACTGCACAGATACACTCCACACCATGCAATTCCACCCCACACAATTCTACAACTAACAATTCCAATACAACCCATATAATTCCACTCCACATCACATACATCCACTACAATCCAAACCAAAACACATAGGTAAAAGACATTGCAACTTACAATGTAAATAGATCTAACTCTGGCAAACCCAAGACCTTTTGCATTGCAAATGCTTGTTTTCCTTGGTAGCCTCTGGCACAGTGACTGCTTTCCAAACAAGTGATACTTGTGCAAGATACATTTTTCTGCTAATATTTCCCATTCTACATCAGAAACCTTCTGCTCTGTTTTCAGGGCCTCTCCTCTTACTTTCTGCCGGATGTATACTTTTTAAAATGTGCTGTACATGCTTATGAGACCTTCCTCACCCACCTTTCCAATTCAGCAATACTCTAGAACAGGATTTCCTGGTTGTGATGTCATGATTCACTTACAATGCCGCTTTCTCACTTTGTGCTTAACGATTTGCAATTTGGGTCAATTGCCAGTTAGTAGTTTGGAAATTCTTAATTTCTGAATGTGAACCATAAGAATTTGTCAACAAGAAATATGACCCTTTCATTCATTTACATTTAAAATTCTCTAATTGCAACCTGGGTACCTGCAGTTGAACTGTGCTTTGGTGAAGTTTCTTTTGCAGGTGATGCAAAAGCAAGATTCAGTAAATCAGCACCACCCCCCCTGTGATTCACAGGAGGATAGTTCACAGCTCAATGCCTGACAATGGACTTCAATAGCATTAAGTGATGCTCTACTCACACTGGAGCAAACAAAATCTTAAGGTGCAATATTTTACTATGTTTTAAAATGAGCTCCTATGGAGCAAATATTGAAATGACTGGACAATGCGCATAATCCTTTGAGGATGATTTAGTAACATCACAAATGTATTTTTTAAAGTGTTTGCTTCTTTTCACCTTTGTTATGGTTTTAAGTAACTAAACAATAAATCTTAATACTACTAATTGCAACTTGGTACGTTCGCAAAGTATGAATTGCTATTTCTGAAACTTCATACATTGCGGCCTAAGTAAGGTAAATTCCCCAGAGTTCTAA
Source organism: Pleurodeles waltl (assembly GCF_031143425.1). Lineage (NCBI taxonomy): Eukaryota > Metazoa > Chordata > Amphibia > Caudata > Salamandridae > Pleurodeles > Pleurodeles waltl. The sequence continues at coordinate 176,076,350 of NC_090445.1, read as the reverse complement.
GCGCTTTCTGACATTTTCTTTTTCCTTGTTTGGGATATAAGTGATCCTTTTACAGAATAGATAACCATGTTCTGTATCTTGCTCTTTCTTGTCTTTCCTTTCGAACAACTATGTGTGTGCGGAGGGATCAGGATAGCTGGAGATACTAGGGTTATGAAGTACACCTGTACATGCTGCATTTTGAAGTCCTGAGACTGCATATGCATATGGCGCACTTTCCTAGTTTGCACTATTGCTACCTTTTAAAAAGTGCACCCTGTGCAAACAAGGACAGAACGTCATATTACAAAGAATGCACTGCCCACAGGGTAGCCTCAAACTTGGGCTGTCCTTGGGCAGTGCATTCAAGTAAAATAAGGAGCGCTTGCATCAAAGGTGCTCCATGTTTCACAGCGCAGGCAGCATGCCACCTGCACTTTGAAGAGGAAAGAGGGATACCCTTGCAGGCGAGTGCAGTGAGTGACTACACAGACCTGCAGGGGGATCCCATCTTTCTCCCCTTCAGAGAGCCACCTTTAGGCAGCGCACTGAAAGCGTGCCATCATTTTGTGGCACACCTTCAGTAAGCCTCATGAGGGCTTAAATTTGGCCTCTGCACCTGCGTTCTTAATAGGGCACAGGAGCACAGGCAAAGTGATTCCCTCATTTGCATCGGACCACATCCCTTGCAAATGTGGAAACACCTTCTTATGATAGCTTTGGTGCTACAAGTGCACCAGCGCTATCTGGATTATGGAAGGGGATGCACAAGCATCCGCGGCCCCTTCTGAAATACTATTATGCCCGGTGGCAGTGCACAAAGTGGACGAACATGCCTGTATTGGTTCTAGGGACAATGTTTATAATATGACCCCTGATGTTAATGTCTTGTTCATAAATTTCCTTGATGTTTGTCCTTCTGTTTAGTTTGTCAGTCACCTTTAGTGTGCCTTTGGTGATGCATGCCATTTTATGTGCAAAGGAGGATAACATGTCCAAGGTGCATAGGATCACAAAACCTCTTTTTATACAATGGCCATCTCTGTAAGGAAGGAGCTAGGAAAGGCGAAAAAGAATTGGAGGTGAAAGATGCAAGTCCTTAACAAATCAAAACAATGTGCACATCACAGAAACCCACCAACACCAGTGTTAACTTTTTGACAGTACCGTTTTCACTTTGTTGCCATAATATTACATGTGTAGGCCACAACATTGACACTCAATGAGGTCTCATTGATAGATCATAGACGTTTATTGTTACCTGTCGCAATTGGGTTCCACCCATTATGGCCAGATTTTTTTATGTTTGGATAATGCGTTTTTGGACTTTTTACTTTAGTGTGTCTCATTCCATGTGTCTCACCCACGAAAATAACATGTCAAACAGATGACTCCTGTTTACTGCCAGTGTCCACCTTTTGAGGTAAGGCCACTGTCATGCAGCAAGAGTAAGGAGCACTGTGCATGGTAGACTACACTCTTGTGCAGCCTGGTAACTGAGCACAGGTAGCCTGGCGCAATGGGGACTCTGCACGGTTAGATATTGACCTTGGATAAGCCTTATATTGTTAGTGTACACTAATAGGGAAAGTCAGCGTGATTTACTGTTTTGTCCGTAGTGACACTTTATTATACACATCGGGAGAGAACTGCCTTGAGTGCAGTTTCATTTCCGTTTGGCCTACAGAGTCCATTGACATCTCAAATTGTGGCGTAGCCAGTGCAGGGAAATCAATCTTGTAATTTCCAATATGATAGCTGTACACTTTATGAGTCAGCCAGAACTGTCTTATTTCTGTGGCTCTGATTAGGATCATAGCCCAGGCCTTTAGTCTCCAGCAGCAGGAACAAAGGCCTCCCCATACAAAGGGAGCAACTAACAGTACTTCACCCAGCTTCTAAGGAGGAAAAGGATGGGGGTGAAAAGATTTTCATCAATCATTCAGCTGTCACACTGTACCAGAGATGGGCCTGCCTCACTGAACAAACGAGGAAGCCCAGACAACTGGAATTCATCCAGGAAGGTTCTCTTTGAACTTTTGGTGTGCAAGACTCTGCAGTGATGTCAGTGAGGGGAGGAGCTTAGACCCCCAGGAGCAGATGTGACCAGTGACTCCTGGATGTCTCCATTTTGAAAAGTCTCAGCATGCTTTGCAGGAGGAATGGGACAGGGCTGAAGAGGTGGTGTGGCACGCTAGGATTAGACAGAGGTGCCTGACTCCTGGAACCTTCCTCTCCCCTTTAAAAACTCTTGCATAAGGGAGAGACTCTCTCTTGCCTGGTGATTTTTCTTCACTTCACTGCTGAATCCTGGGGCCGTCAGTAAGAACTAGAAGGAGGAACCCACCTGATGCCCAGAAAAGACTAAGGACTCTGCTCAGTTGACCCCAGTGGGCCTCCCAAAGGGTAAGTGAGGCTGGCACCCTTACGCCCTCTGAGGACCAGTTGAGGGAAAGACCAGGGCTTTTGTACCCACGAAGACCAGGAGGAACCAAGTCCAGGAGGAAGGTTTAAGCAAGAAGCCAGGGGAACCAGCTCCACGAGGACTGCACTGCTTTGGAGGTGAGGAGATCTGCTGCAACTACCTTGGTGGCTAGAGATCAACATCAGGAGTAAAATTAGTCTAAGATTATCAAACCTGCCCCAACGGGGCATGAGTTTTGACATTTCAACGTTTGGCAACCTTTGACCTTTCTCCAGCGATGAAGCGTGTGGGGCTTTGCCTCTTTCTTTATCCATTACCCACGGGATGGGCCATGGCCCGGGGGTCGACAGAAAGAATGTTTTATATTTTGTCCCCAGGGAGGGGCATGCATGGGTTTGCCTCCTCTAAGTCTTCTATGCCCCTGAGGACTGCATCCCCCGGGCGTGGTCATTCTCAGGGAACTGGGGCCCCAACCCCCCTGCATGATGAAAATAATGGGGGAGTGCTGTTCATCACCTCTCAACCGTATTCAGCCCACCCACCTCCCAGTGCCCATGTCCGAGGGGAGCTGGAGGCTGCCACAGACACCAGCACTGGCTTGCAGGAACGGGTAGGCATCCGAACCCTGTCGGCTCCTGTGGCAGCACGAGAAGTGCTGTGCAAATGAGGACAAAGTGAGGGCAACTAGTGTGGGCTCCTGGGCTGCTTCCCAATGTGAAAAGAATGCAGGTGCCTGAGTGGGACCGGACATCTCTAAAAAAAGGTCTGCGCAGTGCCATGCTGTGTGGCTGGAAACAAGGAGATCAGAAAGGCAGCAGCTCTCACCGAGGCAGCAGGAGAGCTACTTCTAAAATATTCACTGTTCTCAGAGGAGCACCCCATAATGCCCTGCCGGGATTAATGGTTTATGCACGTTTCTACTTGCGGTACCTCGAAAATGGGCAAGGGGCAAAACAACCTTATCAAGGAGGCCTGCCCGTTAGCAGGAGCACAGCAGCCACCCCCCAAGAAACGTTTGTGAGTACTGACACTAAGGCCCTCATTACAACTTCGGCGGTCTTCACAGAAGACCGCCAAAGCTGCGGGCACCAATATACAGTGCTGGCGGTATTTCTGGCTCCCTATTTGGACTTTTCCGCTGGACCAGCGGACGGTAACAGTGTTACCGTACGCTGGCCCAGCAGAAAAGTCTCATCAACATTGCTGCTGGCTCATAATAGAGCCGGCGGCAATGCTGATGTGCAGCAGGTGCAGTAGTACCCTTCGCGCACTTCACTGCCCGAAATTCGGGCAGTGAAATGCGCGATGGGGCTGTGCCTGGTGGCCCCTGCACTGCCCATGCCAAGTGCATGGGCAGTGCAGGGGCCCCCAGGGGCACCCCAAGTCACCCTTACCACCAGCCTTTCCATGGCGGTGTTTACCGCCGTGGCCAGGCTGGCGGTCGGGGACTCATAATCCCCAGGGCAGCAGTGCTTGCACCGCTGCCCTGGGGATTATGACCGTAGAGGGCCCGGGTGTATGGCCGTGGCTACTGCGCCACGGTCATAATAGCTGTCGGAACACCGCCAGCCTGTTTCCGGTGTTACCGCCAGCTTACCGCCGGCCGCCAGGGTCATAATGAGGCCCTAAGTTTGCAAGGTTAATGAATCAATAACCTCTTCAGGGTTTCCTCATTATTTTTAAGCACTCCTAGGCTGAAGTTTTTGCTATACAGCTGGGAGTGCTATGCTCTCCTAGGGTTAGATTTATGGTTGCAGTTGTTGTGGCCTGAGGCGCTCTAAAGTGATTAAAGGAAATACATGTATTAAAGTGTCCTCTAGGGGTCAGGTTTATGGTTGTAACTAAGGGGGTGATTCTGACCCCGGCGGTCTTAGACCGCCGGGGCCAGGGTCGGCGGGAGCACCGCCGACAGGCCGGCGGTGCCCCGCAGGGCATTCTGACCGCGGCGCTTTGGCCGCGGTCAGTGCAGGAAAACCGGCGGTCTCCCGCCGGTTTTCCGCTGCCCGTCAGAATCCTCCAAGGCGGCGCAGCATGCTGCGCCGCCTTGGGGATTCTGACACCCCCTACCGCCATCCTGTTCCTGGCGGTTCGCCCGCCAGGAACAGGATGGCGGTAGGGGGTGTCGCGGGGCCGTAAGAGGGCCCCGCAAAGTATTTCAGTGTCTGCAAAGCAGACACTGAAATACGCGACGGGTGCAACTGCACCCGTCGCACCTTCCCACTACGCCGGCTCCATTCGGAGCCGGCGTACTCGTGGGAAGGTCGATTTGCCCTGGGCTGGCGGGCGGCCTTTTGGCGGCCGCCCGCCAGCCCAGGGCAAATCCCAAAATACCCTCAGCGGTCTTTTGACCGCGGAGCGGTATTTTGGAGGGGGAACATTGGCGGGCGGCCTCCATCGCCCGCCAATGTTAGAATCACCCCCTAAATGTCATAACTACGAAAAGCTTTCTAGGGGCTGCGTGTAAAATTGCAGTTTTATGGTTGGAATGTATAAGAATCCACAACACGTTTTACTTATTTTAAATGTTTTCTTGGTTTCACATAATGTTGACAATGATCATTGCTCACAGTGTATATGTTTTATTGGCATTCACTGTGCATTCACCCAGGACTATTATTTTTAATAATTGCATTTAAGTATGAAATGATTACTCTAACGTGTTTTGTCGCTATTGAACCATTACCAAGATAATAGACTCACTTGATATATTTGTATGACCCCTTTAGAGGGTCAAAGGCGGTTATACAATATCATCTATGGTATTTTCCGTCTGCCAATGTACATATTTGTAAATTACTGTGTAGTATTTAGTAGTGTGTTTATTTATTAAGGTACTTAGCCTTTTGTAAAGAAAAAAGTACTGACTGGACAACTATCTATTGAGTGTTAATATTGCGCGCCAGTGAATGGTGATTAAAAGCCCACACCACTTCCCCTGAGTAGGCTTTGGACTTTTCTGTCTCGCTACGCTGGGGTGCTTGGTTCCCAATAGGGGGAACTGTGGACCTATTACTTGGCAGGCCACACAGCTAATAAACTAATTTCCTACATTACATAACTAAATGGAACTCATTGCTCAAAGGTTCCCATATGAGCTGAAGAATTTAAAACACTGATGGGCTGGCCTTCAGAGACTGTCGTCAAATAAAGTCACCTACATTTTTATAAACTGGAAGAGTCAATGAACACTCAACTTTTAGTGGCTTGATTTTGACCCTAACCTTCTTTCTCAGCTGAGTAGCTAGTAAAATTATATATTTATAATTAAAGCAACCCATACTTAAATCAATAGCTATTGACTTGCAAGACTAGTCAGGTCTCTCCATTGTCGTTTGGGATCTGTTTCATCTTTGAACCAATAGAAAAACATAATCATTCATGCCCCGACCATGAATGAGCAATTGAACTGGCTTTCAAATGAGGCTTGAGAATGCTCCTTCATCGCAAATAACTGCAAACTGTTCTGTAGTACTGGCATGTAGCCTCCGAAGAAGGGAGGAAAAAAGCACTGCTCACAACAGCTAAAGCAGGAAATAAACTAATTATGGATGCTGTGATTGTAGGTGGTCATCCATATGCAGCCACTTTTAGCTATTCCTCAACTGTTGGAGGCTTGTAAGGAATTTCTTGGCGCAAATGAATATCAACTCATGACTGCCCTTCAGTGTGAGAAACATTGAAAATCTCTTTAGGTCCTAGTGCACTGAATTGTAAGCTAAAATATACAATAGGCAAGTATACCAAGCACTAATGAATTAAAATAGATAGTGGCACAAGAGATTTAGGGCCTGATTACGTGTTTGGCAGTCCGTACACCGCCATGGCAGCAGCCTGACTGCCTTCAGCTTGGCTGTATTAAGATGTTGGCCGGCCTATAGAACAAAGACCTCCCCGGTCCTGCCTGCACAGCCAGGCATCGCAGACAACCGTGGTGATGAGGCAGGAGAAAATAGACCGGCGGAGCCTTTGTTTCCACCGGAGTCGTTATGATGTTGCACACCGCCAATGTGACCATTGCAGTCCAACCACCACATCCAAGCTGACAGAAATTGAGAGCATGAAGGATGCAACTCACCTGCAGGCAGCGTAACACATCCTGTGCCACCATGGAGCCCATCACACATGTCCTGCCACTGCTGCTGCTCATGAAGGTGCCCAAAAACCACACCGCTGTGGGGGCAACCAACGGTAAGTACAAACACCTAACTGTGTCAATAATCCCAACAACAGATCATCGCGCCGTCGTACACATGATATTGTGCTCTTGCTAGGGGCACCAAGTACACGTGTCATTATGTCCACAGTCGGTGTCATTCATAAAGAAGGACACATTCACAGCCACAAAACACTCGCAACACTCCACAAAAACACACGTCTGACCAACTCAGGCACAGGGACAATGAAGTGTACACAACATTGTGTCACACAACAGCAACAACACATAAACATCACATCTACCAATACAACTGACACCCTCAAATTATACACCTGCCATGGACTGTCATTAGATTGAACACATATATGTATGGATGTGTCATAGAACACAAACACCTCTCCCATGAAACAGTTCTGCAATGGACCCACACATCACTTACATTGCAACACAATGGAAGGACAATGGGATGCACAATTGAGAGACAAATATCCCAAGCTCACTATGCAAGTAATAACTGCACAATAGGGATGGGGGCATCAGGAGCACTCATGTAAGGATGCTGCCCTGGGACACAGCTCACTTTGCACACACCCCTAAAACAAGGTTTGCACAGGAACTGGCCCTTCAGGTAGCTCAGGGACAAACAATAGTAGAGCCAAGTTACATGCCTATTGGCATAATGTGGAAATGCAAGTCAAGAAAGCAAATAAACAGCTACAGCATGGGTCACACATCTAGATGAAGTAGCTGCAAGGTATGCACATCTAAATGGACACATGCACAGTCAAATGCCAAGGAAGTTAGCATGTCATTTCTTCGTGTAGGGTATGCTTCAATCCAATGACTAAAGATGCAGACAATCACCAACACATATCTCAATCCTCCACACACAGGCATCTCAATAAAATCCATTTGCATTCTGCTAAATGGACCTCCTGCTTTTCCAATGTGGCTCAAATTAACCACTGTCCCCTTTCCCGCATTCATTTGCTGACAAATTACGCAACCATGGCAAACTGGTTCAGCAACTTGAATAAACCTGGGTTGAACCAATTATGCTTAAAAAGGTGAATCATGGCATCCATCCCAATGTGTGCTTGACCATGATAAAACCTAGCCATTTGAGATAACAGACTGTTTGGCAAAACCAATTGACTCTCTTCTGAAAACCACAATTCATTCTGTCTCTGTACACATTTCATTTTGCTCCATGAGCATTTCTCCTCCCAGTCAACATTATTCTGCAGTGTTTTAATTTCTTCCAATGTATCTATTACATGCAATGCAAAAGTTGGACATTTTTCATCTTCTTCAGGTAATACTGCTTAGGAAACTGATACCACATTTTGGGTTTCCGATCTCTTTAGAATCAGATAGGGAAAATCACTTCAACAATGAAGTAATTAAATTGCTTTGTGCAGCATTGAACATTGAGCGCATCAGGACTAGTGGAACAGATGAATGGTACCTTTAAATTAGAATGGCGAAAATGTGTGCATCCATGAATCTGAAATGGCCAGGCGCACTGCCTTTAGTTTTGATGACATTGAAAAACACACCCAACAGGAATACAGGATTGTCACCGCACGGAATCCTCATGGGCAGAGCAATGAGGTTGCCAGTGGTTCCTGCAAACGGTCTTGTGAACATAACAGATGATATGGTGTTGGACTACTGGAAAGGTCTGGCTGATGTGGTTCGCTCTTTCTCTCAGCAGGTGGAAGCCACCACCTGCTACTGATCCAAGATCAACGACACACCCTGAGAGCGGGTGACTGGGTGGTGATCTCGAAACAAGTGAGTAAGCCATGTTTGGAGCCTCGGTGGAAAGGCCGTCTCAGGTAGTTCTGACCACTACCACAGCTGTGAAGTGCGCTGGAGTTCCGAACTGGATCCATGCCGGCCATACGAAAAAAGTGGCATGTCCTTTGGACAAATGAAGAGGAGTTGTTGAGAGTACCAACAATGACCAGACAAGCCACAGAGTCGGAAATAGAACAAAGAGGAAAGGAGACCGGATGTGAGCACGTTGAGGATGGTTCAGTCACTATATGAGAGATGAAGGAGAAGACCTCCGGGAGGTTGACAGTGAGACAATCTCAATTGAGGCAGCAGGAGAGTCTAGTCTGAGGAGGGCTCTTCCAGAAGTAGATGATTTTGAGAGACAAACAGAGCAAATGCCAGACCCCGGGTGTGAAGGAGTTGAGGCGGATCAAAGCCAATGTGATCCGAATCCTCCTGAACCAGTTGCAGGTCTGTCAAGAAAAAATCCTGCAGAGCAAGAAGAAGTTTCAAGTTCAACACTGAAAAGAGCATTGACCAAGAGTCCACTGAAAGGAGATAAGTGGCTGGAGTCACAAGCAAAGAGAAAGAAAGCAGTTGTTGTGACAACCATAGAGGAAGAAGTAGATATGACAAAGAGAGAAGACCTAAGTGAATGGAGAACAAAAGTTGAAAAGAAAGAGAATAGCAGGTCAAAGGTACTCAGGTCTTGAACAGGCATATGCAACAACAAGTGAATAGCAGAGAAAGTTTGGGACTTTTTGTTTTGATTGAGACATTCCAGGTCAATATTTTGGTACTTGAAGGAAGCTAATGAACTGAACTGTGGAGACAAAAATTGAGAAAAGTACAAAGAAAAGGAGACTGTTGAAAGTAACCGGAAAATACTTTTTGAAACCTGATTTGACAAAGCTAACCTGATTTGGCAAGCTGCTAAACTGAGTTTTGACAAAGGATCCTGGAAGCGAGACTGAAAGTTGTAAATAACTACTGAAAGAAGGTTGAAGATTTTTGTTTTTTTATTTTTGCTGCATAGTTTGGAAATCTTTCTCCTCTACTTTCTGATTCTTTACCGATCATGAGTAATATTAGCCAGCAGAGTACGAAGAACAGATGCTGTAAATACATGAGTATTGGTTTGGCAATTGTGTGTGGGATATTGTATGTGATATTGATTGTGGGTATGACTGTTCTTGACAAGAGTACATCCAGCCATACTTCAGTTTTAGAGACAACTACTGCAACAACAGTGATAGGGAAGTTTAGATTAGATGAGAAGTGTCTGCATGTAGGTATTATACAAGGGGAACTTTCTTATAATGTCTTCTATCGCTTATTGAGTGAGTATGTTGAGACGATGGATGTGAAGAATTGTTATGTGTGTACACAGATTCCTTCATCAGTCGAAGAAGGAGTCACCTATCATACTTTGACCCTTACTTATGGGATAAGTTGTAGACTGTACTAACAAGATTCTATAACCAGGAGTATATTCAGTATTTCTATCCCAACCACTATGTAGTGTTTTCATTTGACCCCATAATTAGATACCTGAGTAGAATAGCTAACGACAATGACATAGTATTAAAAGAGGTTTCTTTGAGCCTACATTAACTTTCAGCCGCAACTTATGCGCACAGAAAAAACTTGAATTGCCTGCTTACACCATTAGAAAAGAGCTTTTTAGATCACACAGATGACAGGAGAAATGTGTTAAATGAGAAGCTAGAAAAGGGTTTAGAGAAAAGGATTTTTAGAAATGATTATGCTTTTAGTGAGATAAAAACACAAGAGAACTTAGCTTTAGATGTGCAACATGTAGGAAAGCTTTGTGTATATAGACCTAAATCTTGCACTGAGACTTTATTTGTGGGAACGAGTGACTGTAGACATGTGTTTTTGTTTCAGAGTAAATGGTCATTAATGTTGAATGGACAGGATCCAGCGATTCCTGGCATATATTACATCTGTGGGCCTAATGCTTATTACCATCTTCCAAGAGGATGGTATGGTACATGTTATTTGGGGATAGTTTTCCCAAAGATATTTCAACTTGATGACCTGAAAAGGTTTCCGATAGTGACAGAATTACATCACATTAGAGAAAAGAGAGAGTCTTCTTCTGGTATAGTGGGAGATATATTTGGAGCAATAATTCCTTCAGTAGGAGTTGTTTTGAATTTGATAAAGATTTGAACATTGTCTACTATTATGGATACTATGCTGACCAAATTTTTCAGGAGCCATGATCCTGATTGACACAGAATTAGCTACGGAAGGAGCTATGAGTCTTCAGAACAGCCTTGCGTTAGACATTCTTTTAGCAAAAGATGGGGGAGCTTGTAAAATTCTTGATTCTAGGCATTGCTGCTCATTTATTCCTGATAACAGTAAATACATTAGAATCTTACTTACTAATCTGACTAATGAAAGTACTGATTTGAAAGCAATAAAGGAACCAGGTGTTTGGGAGAAAGTTGGCAAAGGATTTGCTTCAGTGAGAAATTACCCCAGCAACATTGGGAAAGGGATAATGTTGAAAATAACACAAGGAATATTGATTATTGTGATTTGCATAATTGGAGCATTGGGAATATGTAAATTGTGTAGAAGGATCAAATTGAAGAAAACAAAAAATAATCAGAGGAGGGAAGAAATGAAAAGGAAAATGTGTTTAGAAGAAATTTGAAAAAGGAACAGAAATTTGAAGGGATAGAGATAACAGAATTTTAGCTGAAGCGGAAAATTTGCATGGGTAGATTTAGTGTGATGACACATTTAGTCATCAGAGGAAGGATTGTTAACGCTGAATTTATTAAGGATTATTCATGTATCCTGAGTGTTGAATTTGCATAGAAAATGAATTAACTTAGAGAAAAATAATGCACGTATTTGAAGGCACGCCCACCTGAGTGGCCGCCACTGTTCGCAAAGTGTACTTATCAATGGCTTAAATAATATGAAATGATGAGCTTATGTTTGATGTAGTAACATGTCATATTAAGGGCTATGCATTATATATTAGCTTTATTAATTGTAGGCCTTAACTTAGCTAGGTCTTGGTTGGCCTAGTTGCACGGCCTCATGTCAAGCTGCATTTCTTAATCGACTTATAAAATGGATGCTTAGAGAATTACATTTAGATTTTCCACTGTGCTGACCAAGTCCTCATACCTAAAATCTTTCTCATGAAAAACTGCTTGCTAGAAGATGCTGTACTTGCTAGTGAAACAATGTTCAATGTAATGTGGTTAGACTGACCTTCCCAGGAGAAGACAATGGATGCACTGACTGGAGTATAAGCTGCAACAATATTGATACCTGATAAGCCAAACGATGGGAACAGGAGAAGAGGAGCTAATCATTGACATGTGAACCATGTACTAGTGGAAGAATAGATTTAGGGTGTTGTTTTCATTGGACTAAAAGCAAACATGCAATTCTTTAATGAATAGGGACATGGGAAGTAGTTTTAGAAATCTAACTTAGCCGGACTGCACTGGAAGGAGATTACCATTTTTTGTCCATCTTTCTGGAGAAGAGACATGCTTAACTTTATTGCTAAAAGAGACTTTGCTTTTTCTGAACTTTGATGCTGGACCTGATACCTGCTGACCGAACTGATGTCCTATTGACGAAGACTGTCACAGCTTTCTGAACCATATTGAGGACAGGTATTAAGACTACGTTATTGATTGTGATGTTTATTTGCTTTTGTTACTAAGTACCAACCGTTACTTTTGATAGATCCATAATTAGATGTTTTTCTAAATTTATGTTGACTACATTCTTTTGCATGGAGTCCAAACATGCTATTCTAATCTGAAGTAGTTAGGGTTCTCACTGATTATGCTTGCTACATGTAATAACAGTTGATGTATTTTCTTTGCTGAATCTAAATGTATGTTATTTTGTTTGCCCAGTTATTCTTGCTATTAATTTGTACTATAACCTTAGAATGTGTAGTGGCTCAAGCTTTGATTAGATTGCGATTCTTTCGCTGCTTTGGTCAGCAACTGTTGTTTGTGTATGTTTATCATTTAATTTTGAGACTAAGTTACGTGACATTAGCATTGTTAATATAGGGAAATAAACATTCTAACTTTTACATAAAGGTGTGGTTATTCATGGCCGCGAGGTCATAGTTTGTGGAAATTACTGACTCCTATTGATTATTGATGTCATTGATTGTTATTGCTATTGATTTGTATTGGTACGGGGTTAGATGGTGAGAACTACTTGAAGCACAGTCAAAAGGTCCATCGTCCTATTTGCGTCTCCTTGTAAGTTTACTTATTAAGGTTTGATGCCCTAACAGAGAGGAAGGAGCAATGGATGTGCCCCAGACCAGGGAAACTTTAAAGGCAGTGGCATGGCATAGGAGTTTGGTTTCAGAGTTGAGAGGCCTGCTAGGCAAAGGCTTACCTACATCTAGGGACTAATTCTGGAATGAATGGGTCAAGTGCACTGCTTGACTAAGAACAGACGTGGCTTGATTGCAGGTGCTCCTGTCTGACATATCATGCTCAATTAGCTAAGCTTAAGGCTTTGAAACAAATTATTCGCTCGACTGGAAGTCAATACAGCTTTCTCTTGCTCCGGTGATTTGAATAAACTTGCACAAGTCAGAGACCAATGTAGCTGCCATGTTTTGGACTAACTGTATAGTCTTCTGTAAGGTTTGACAGGAGTTATTTAGTGCAGTGTAATTTCGACATCACACATGTGATAACGCGTCCAGCCCTTATAAATTACCTGTACCTGGACACGTTGGAGGTCGGTGAATCTTTTAACCAAGTCGGGCTCTCCTCATCCTAAAATAGTCGAGTCACTCAGATCAATAATCAATAACTATTGTAGTCGGTCATCAATACTCAATTAATGGATCAATATAGCACATCAGAAATCAATAACAGTTGGTATTTCGGCGCACCATGACCTTTCAGTCATGAATAACCACACCAGTTTATTAAAAGTTAGTGAATTTATTTCCCTATATTAACAAGGCTAGCACGATATATATATGTCTCAAAACCAATTGATATATGTATATGAACATTACTAGCTGTCCATAACGGCGGAAGAAACGCAATCTACGTAAAATCTGAATAATGATGCACTCTGTTATCACAATGCAAATTACCAATATGACTAACTGTATTTGACTAATTGCATACATTGGTCAGCATAACAAGATTTCAATTTAGCATGGTACATTGAATGAATACCTCGACTAACCTCTAATTAGCATCGGCATGTGGGGCTTCATGCAAAACTAATTTAGTCAACACAAATTTGGAAAACTTCTAGCTAGGACCCTATCAAAATTAGCAGTTGGTACCTAAAAGGAAAAACACAATGCATAATACATTTATCCTTTCATATTTACCAAATACAATCAGCATTCAAGAAAAGTCTTCGTCCTTCAGGTACCGGTTGATCAGCATGGGGCAAGTTTCAAAGGGGCAAAGTTAAGGGCAAGCTTCCTTGCAGCGGCAAGGAGAATGGGGCAAAGTTACTGCATGGGCAAGATGGGGCAAATCAAAGTTAAAGTCTCTAGGGTGAGAATTCTTAAAGTCTCTTTCTCTCAGATAGAGAAAAGGGCATCAGGGTGTCGTCCAAAATGGAGTCTGGCATCAGGCTTCAAACTGGCATCGAGGAAAATGGCTGACTTCCCTTTGTCCGGTGGGTTTAAGTAAGAAGCATTCAAAATTCTGCAGGGTCTTCCATTGGAGGGTTCATAGGTTGGCTTCAAATTGTCCAATCAAAATTGTCTTTTACTAGCGCTCCTTTATGCATACAATGGCCTTGGAGCCTTGCAACACAAATTGTAACATGGTTTGCCAATTATTTTACTATCTGTACCTTCATTGTCTGCACCTGCAGAGACTGACCTTGTATCAAAGGGGATGAAACCGGCCTAGTACGAAACCTTGGAGATAAGTGTACCAGTCAGCTCTACTGGAAAAATACAACTTCAAGCAAGAATACATGTTTCATTAGTTCAAGGAAAAAAACCACGCAGTGAGAATTCGAAACCAGGCAACTAGGCCAAAGCCTGTACTAAATTTAAGCTAAGCAAAACAGTTTTCAAACAAGAAATCATGGCATACATTTGCAATTATGACGGATTACTACATTTTCAATACATCATGATTAATAAAGCTCGATTACAATGATGGCGAACTACCCCGAGGGCACAATTTCCCTCGTACATTATTTTCTTTACTAAAATCACACTTCATTATATGTTTTGATTACTCGATATGTATGAATATATGTCGAACCTTCTTTTTCTGCGTCATCAATCCCTCCTCTGATGACTAATTATGTCATCACATCAAATCCACCCACAAATTTTTATTCCATTAAAATTCTGTATAGTAATTTGGCACTTCAGTCAATTCCCTTTTTCTTTTAGTCCCTTTTGACTTTTCTCTATATAATTCCACCATTTTGTTCTCTATTTTCTCTTCTCTTTTTCTTTTGTTCCTTGCTTTTAACATTTTGAAAGCTTTCCATGTTCCCCAAGAACCTAATAGACAAATTAATATTACTATTATTCCCTTTACTATTTTTAGTAACAATCCGTTCCAAACGTTGCTGAGCCAATTTCCCACAGAAGCAAATCCTTTTCCAACTTTCTCCCAAACTCCGGGTTCTTTCAATTCCTTTAAATCTACACTTTCTTTAGTTAAATTTATAAGCATCGTTCTAATTTTTCCACTGCTGTCTGGTATATATGTACAACAGTGACGTGTACCAAGCATTTTGCAAACGCCGCCATCCTTTGCTAAAAGAATGTCTAAGGCAAGCCGATTTTGAAGAGTCATAGCTCTTTCTGCAGCAAGTTCAGCATCCATCAGGATTATAGCTCCTGAAAACTTTGTCAGCATGTTATCCACGATAGTAGACAACTTTTGTATTTTGATTGAATTCAATATGACTCCTACTGAAGGAATCAATGCTCCAAATATATCTCCTACCACACCAGAAGCTGTCTCCCTTTTCTGAACATGATGTGATTCAGACAGCCTTGGAAATTTCTTTAAGTCGTCTAGTTGGTAAACCTTTGGGAACACTATTCCCAAATAACATCTCCCATACCATCCTTTAGGAAGACAATAATAGGCGTTGAGTCCACAAATATAATATACTCCAGGAATAACTGGGTCTTGTCCATTCAGCATGAACGTCCACTTAGATTGAAATGCATACGTATGTTTGCATTCACTCGTTCCCACAAAAACTGTGTCATAATATGATTGAAATCTATGTATACAAAATCTTCCCACATGCAATGTATCTAAAGCTATTTTCCCTTGTGTCTTTATTGCAGCAAAAGCATAATTATCTACAGATGTTCTTTCGTGTAATTCCCTCTCTAATTTCTCCTTCATTTCATTCTTCCTATCATCAGTGCGGTCTAAAAATTCTATTTCTACTGGTGAAAGCAAGCATGTAAGGTTCTCTCTATGTGCGTGAGCTGTGTGAAAAGGTGACATCGGTTCGAAGAATTCTCTCATTAATTTGGCATAATAATCTCTAGCTATCTTACTTAGGTGCCCTATTATGGGGACATATGCAAAAGTAACATCGTAATTAGTATAGAAATAATGAATGTCCTTTTGAGCATAAAATCTGGAAGCTACTATACTACATGTAATTCCATACGTAAGAGGCATGCTGTGATACGTTACCCCTTCCACTACTGAGGTAGGTATTTGTGTACACACATAACAATCTTTCGCATCCATGGTCTCAACATACTCACTCAGTAAGCGGTAGAAAACGTTAGATGAAAGTTCCTTCTTATCATGCAAATGTCTCTCGTCTTGCTCGAGTCTCTTCAGAGCTGTTAGTTCAGTAACGATAATAGGTTTAGAAGTAAAAGCATCATTCGTCTCACTCTCATTTTTACCATGCATTCCAAGAACTATTGCTACAATGATTAGTACGCATGCGGTTAATAAGCCTATACACATGTATTTACAACACTTCATCTTACGCCCCTGTGTAGTGAAGCTAGTCATGATCTGTATAGAATCAGAAAGTTGAAGACACTTTATCAAAGCGTATTTGCAGGTATTTACAAAGCTGAACGAGTTCAATGTTCACACAGTTTCTTTAGCAGCTTAGTCTCTTATCGGTTAGCAGCGTTGTCTCAAAATCGGTTTCAAAGTCAATCAAGTTAGCAATGTCTTAGCCGGTTGAAAAGTCAATCATGTGATCAATGTTTTCAATCAACAGAGTCCATAAAGTTTTTATTTCCAAAATGGAGTTCTGCCTCTTCGTTCTCAAGACTGAGGGATACGAATTCGTCTGACCAATCGTTATTGGCTACGTATGCCCACTCCGGACCGGAATACCTCCTGCTCGGTATCCTTTTTCTTTTCAATTTTGCATCTCTCTTTGATTCTTTCTCACTGGTACTTTCCTCTTTGGCCAAGTCCTTTTCTTCACTTGGTGTTGGTACTACGACAGACACTTCCTTTCTTTTCTCTTTCACTCTTGGCCCTTCACTGTCATTCAACGTTTCTCTAGTTCTTAATTTTACTGGCGATATGCTTGGTCTCCTTTTCGCACTGGGTCCACTTGATGGACCTGCAATCGCTTCTGAAGGAGTTTGAGCAGTTTCGTTCTGTTCTGTCTTGTCCCCTCCTTATGGGGAGTCAATCAGGTTTTCCTTTTCTTTTTCTGTATCGTCTGCTTCTGGGAAAGCCCTCCTCTGATCAGGCTCTCCTGCTTCTTCACCTGTTTCGAGCCCTTTTTCACCGTTACTTTCTTCAGGCTCTTTATCACTTTCAGCTGCTTCAGGCTCTTTGTTACCTTCAGCTGCTTCGTCGCTTTCTGAGGCTCCTCCTTGGTCTTCCCCAAATGAATCAGTTGCTTCGTCCTCAGAGAATATTTCTCCCTCCTCTATTTCTGCCTGTTCGCTTCTAGTTCTTTTTCGCTCTGTCTCAGTGCTTGTACTTTGTTATCAGGTACTGGCAACTTCAACGCTTCAACTTCCTCATCTGTGGGACACAGTACCCTCTTTGTGTGACTGGCGTGAATCCAGTTGGGAACTCCTGCACACTTCACAGCGGTGGTAGTCGTCAGAATCACTTGAAAAGGTCCTTTCCAACGGGGTTCCAAACACGACTTCCTCACGTGTTTCTTTATCACAACCCAGTCACCTGCTTTCAGGGCGTGTCCTGGACCTTGGATCGGTGGCAAGGTGGTTGCCTCCACCTGGTGAGAAAAAGAGCGAACCACATCAGCTAGACCTTTGCAGTAGTCTAACACCATATCATCTGTAATATTCAAAAGCGCATTTGCAGGAACTCGTGTGGGGACAGTCCAGTCTTTCTGTCAGGGGTGTTTCTCATTGACATTAGTACCAAAGGCAATGCGTCAGGCCATTTCAAGTTTGTTGATGCGCATATTTTTGCCATTCTTGATTTCAATGTGCCATTCATTTGCTCCACTAGACCTGATGCTTCAGGGCGGTAGCTACAATGCAGCTTTTGCTCAATGTTCAGTGCTGGACAAAGCAATTTTATTACTTCGTTATTGAAGTGACTTCCCCTGTCTGATTCTAAAGAGATCGGGAATCCAAAACGTGGTATTAACTCTCTCAAGAGTAGTTTTGCAACTGTGAGACTGTCATTTCTGCGTGTAGGGTATGCTTCAATCCAGTGACTAAAAATGCACACAACCACCAACACATACTTCAAACCTCCATGCACAGGCATCTCAATGAAGGCCATTTGCATCCTGCTGAATGGACCCCCTGCTCTTCCAATGTGGCTCAAATTTACTACGGTTCCCTTTCCTGCGTTTATCTGTTGGCAAATGACGCAACAGTGGCAAACTGCTTCAGCAACTTGACGGAATTTGGGGTTAAACCAATCAGTTTTAAACAACCTAATCATGGCATCCCTCCCAAGATGAGCTTGTCCATGGTAAAATCTGGCTATCTGTGTCAAAAGGCTGTTTGGAAGAACGAATTTCCCTTCACTTGAAACCCATAATTCATCTAGTCCCTTTACACATTGTGATTTGGTCCACGAGAGTTTCTCATCCTCACTGACATCATTCTGTAAGGATTTCAATTCGTCCATCGTATCTATCACCTTTAGAGCAAAGATTTCGCTTGGTTCGAGTTCTGGTTCACTTATCAAATTCTATTCATCCCTAAGCAATATACAGTTCAATGCGCAAAACCTTGCGACTTGATCTGCATATCCATTTCCCAGAGAAACATAATCTTGTCGCTTCGAGTGTGCACTGCATTTTACCACTGCTACTTCTCCTGGTAATTGGATGGCATGCAACAATTCTCTTATTCTTTCACCATTTTTCACTGGTGATCCTGAAGAGGTCATGAAGCCTCTCTGTGACCACAATTGTCTGAAATCATGCACTATTCCAAACCCGTACTGGCTATCAGTGTAAATGGTAACTTTCATTAATGCAGAGAGTTGGCAAGCTCTAGTAAGGGCTACCAATTCTGCTACTTGTGTAGAATAAACTCCTTGAAGCCAAGATGCTTCCAAAACACCTGTTACTGTACACACAGCGTACCCTGCTTTCAATATACCCAGTGCATCTCTTAAACATGAACCATCAACAAAAATAATTTGATCATTTTCTTCCAATCGAGTATCTTTGATATCAGGTCTTGGTTTGGTGCAAAATTCAGTCACCTGAAGACAGTCATGCTCGATGTCTTCAGCGTTCTCAATTTCGGCATTTTCACTGGGAAACAAGGTTGCTGGATTCAACGTAGTGCACCGTTTCAGCTGCACGTTAGGTGATCCCAGAATTATTGTTTCGTACCTTGTAAGTCTAGCACCAGTCATGTGCTGTGTTCGAGAACGTGTCAAAAGTATCTCAACTGAGTGAGGGACCATGACTGTTAAAGGGTGTCCCATCACTATTCCTTCACTCTGAGTGAGGCTGATACCAACTGCTACTACGGCGCGCAAACACCCTGGCAGTGCTGCTGCGACCGGATCCAAAGTAGCTGAAAAATATGCTACTGGTCTATTTACGCCACCATGGGCTTGGGTCAAGACAGACAAGGAACATGCATCACGTTCATGACAAAACAATGTGAAAGGCTTTGTGTAGTCAGGCATACCTAAAGCTGGAGCCCTGCACATGCATTCTTTCAATTCAATAAAAGCATCCATCTCCTCTCCTTTCAGTTCAATTTCATCCAATGCATCCTTCTGGGTCAGTTTCAGTAAAGGTTTTGCTAGAGTTGAGAAGTTGGGAATCCATTGGCGACAGTAGCTCACCATTCCCAAAAACTTCCTCACCTCCCTCCTCGTCTTTGGGGGACTCATTTGAAGTACACTTGTTATTCTTTCCTTCATTATTCTCCGTGACCCTTTCTCTATTTGGTGACCCAAATATTTCACTTTCTTCTGACAGAACTGTAATTTTGAAGGAGACACCTTGTGTCCATTCCTTCCCAAATGGTTCAATAGGGCAATGGTGTCAGCTGTGCAGTCACTTTCTGTCTTGGATGCAATCAGTAAGTCGTCAATGTACTGTACTAGGGTTGACTCGAATGGCAATTCCAACGCTTCCAAATCTTTCTTTAGAATCTGATTGAAAATTGACGGTGACTCCGAAAACCCTTGAGGAATTCGACACCAACTGTAAACTCTGTCTAAGAATTTGAAACAATAGAGAAATTGGCTGTCCTCATGAAGAGGCACCGAAAAGAATACTTGTGACAAGTCGATGACTGAGAACCACTCAGCATCACAAGGGACTTGAAACATTATCACAGCTGGATTTGGTACTACAGGGCAACATTTAATTATTATGTCATTTATTTTCCTCAAGTCCTGCACAATTCAGACCTTTCCACTTGGTTTTATTAGTCCCATAATTGGTGAATTACATGGACTGCTTAACACTTCTTTCAGTACTCCCTGTTTTACAAACTCATCAATGAGTTGGGCGACTTTCATGAGGGTGTCTTGTGCCATATGGTATTGTGGGGTCTGGGGAAAGGTTACATTGGGCTTTACAGTCACTTTCACTGGTTCCACTCCTTTCACCAATCCCACCTCTTTCCCTGTCATATCCCACACTTCTTTTCCGACTGTTTCCTGTAACTCAGCAGGAATATCTGCTTCAGTGATCATTGGGTAAAGGGTAATCAGGGGATACTCTTCATCGACAGTCTCCATCTCATCCCCTTCTACACTGTCCTCTTCTTCCCCATCACTGCTCGTCTGAATTCTAATTCCATCATTCGAACACATAATCGAACATCCCAATTTGCACAATAGGTCTCTCCCTAACAGTGATATCGGGCTTGAGTCACATACCACAAAATTATGTGACCCTTGATAGTTACCAATTCTGACTTGTACTGGATCTGTGATTGGGTTCGTCAGGTACCTGTTTGCTACTCCCACTACTTGAACTGTTCTCCCTGAAAGTGGCAAATTTGGCACTTCAATGCTCCTAACAGTGGAACGTGTAGCTCCTGTGTCAACCAAGAATGAGACGCGATGACCCATAACTCTTCCCTCCACATACGGACCCTTTTGATCAACTTCCAAAGATGCTGCAAGCACACAATTTCCCTCCTCATCTGAACTTCCACTCTCCCATACATCGTTTATTCCATTCTCGCTGTGTAGTGGGAATTGGTGTACTGTGTCATTTTGACTCATTCCCTGGCCCGTGACCTGTTGAGGAAGCATTGCTTGCTGCTGATTCATTGGTGCTAAGGGTATTTGCATTTGCTGATTAGGTACCATAGGAAACTGCTGTTGCATTGGCTGCAATTGTGTCATTTGCACACGAGGCATTTGCACCTGTTGCGGTTGCATGGGTTGTAAACCCTGCATCTGGTTTATATTGTTTTGAAAATTTGGGTTCGGACCTCTCAATTTTTGTCCTCTCATAGTCTGGAATGCATTGACATCATTGTTTTGCTGACCTACACCTTCCTGCACCATCATTGGGCACTCCCGTTTCCAATGCCCGACAATTCCGCACGTGTGACATGGCATCACCTTCTTCATTGCCTGTATACCATTTGGAATCACAACAGTATTCAAGTCAGGACCATTATTCACAAAACCTCCTCGGCCTCTGCCTCTCATCTGCGGCTGAAACATAGCATTTCCCTGCTGCTGCGGCATCTGTTGTTGAAAACCTTGTAAACCTTGTAAACCTGTCTGAGCTGCTCTGAGCTGCATCACCATCACCTTCTCTTTCAATCTTTTCTGTTTGGTCTCAATCTCATCACTGCAGTATTTCGCATAATTCAACACTTCATCGATCGACTTCGACTGCCAACAAATCAAATGCGATTTAATCATCTGGCTAATTTCGGGTCTCAGCCCTTCCACAAACCTGAACACAAAATGGAGCATGTCCTTTGGCTCAATTGTTTCCGTGCCACTGTAATTTTTAAACGCTTTCAACAACCTCTCATAATACGCGTGTATAGATTCTTTAACCTCTTGGGCGGTCCTGTCAATCCTTTGCCAATCCACATTTTTCGACGCAACCTTGGTTTTCAAGTGCTCGATCACCTTGTGGTACAAGCTCATTACCGTAGGTGATGGCGCACCTGTGTCCCTATCTCTCTCTGGTTCACTCGTCGGCCAACCTACAGCCCTTTTACAATCTTCCCACAAATCTGCCGGAACCACAATTTCAAATAAAGTATTCAGGTCTTCCCAGAGACACTTCGCGAGTTTCACAAATCTATCTGTTTGTTGATACCACTCAATCGACTTCTCTCTCAATTTGGGAAAGTCATCCGTAAAGGATTGAATATCGCACCTGTGCCATGGTACATGTACAAGTTTTCCCCCTGCTGTCTCTCTCATTGGTAACATGGTTATCAGATCGTCATTCTGTTGTTTTTTCTCATTCCGTTCTGGAGTATTTTCTTTCTTTTTGTCCTTTTTCTTAGCCCATCTACTTTCCCACTTGTCTAAACATCTCCAGACCTGTGCACTCTGCAGTATCTCCTTAAGGTGTGTTTTCATCCCTGCGGATCTCATGTGTTCAAAATCTTTTGTCTCAAAGTCTAACCTGTAACTTCTGCTCAGGTGTTTAGTCTTACCTCTATCGATCTCATTTCTGTCTGCAATTTCTTGTAACTTCTTATGTATGTTGCTCACTTCTCTTGTAATCCTAGGGCACATGTATCTTAGTTCTTCCTCTGTGTATGATTCTAGTCTGTTCAAACCCATTGTTCCCTCAACCAGTTCATCTGCCTCCATGCCCAACCTTATTTTATTCAGGTATTCTTCTCCCTTCCCGCTTGATGTGCTCGGTGGGGAGTTCAGACTGTTGAACCATTGTGTTAACTGTTGCGCGTTCAGTCCCATCAGTGTAGCAGTTACATCAACTGCCACTGACGGTTTCTGTAATGTTTCAGTCTGTGAGGTTAACGGTACTAATAGTGGTGGATGTGACCTTACCACGGTTGACAGAGCACAAATTGGAATTGGACTAAATTCCGACAAGGACCCAGATCCATTTGGCAGTGTCGCTATCGGAGTTGTCTCTGGAGTGGTTTCTATGCACCTTCTCCCTGTCCCATTCTGTATCATTAACCCTTGGTCGCTTGTGCTTGAATTTGCCTGAATGTACAGTGGTACTGGTGGACCTACAGTGATAGGTAGAGATATTGCGTCGGGATTCTGTCTGTTCCCCGAATTCTGTGTCATGTTAATCCCCACATTGTGATTCATCCCTGCTGGCATACCTAACTGGCTTTCTATTACTCGCACTTCTTGTGTCTGCTTTTGGGGCATCGAGAACTGTGTTGATTCAGCTTGAATCAATGTCGGTCTCTGATAGTTTTGTCCTCCCTGCGCCATTGAATCAGAAGTCTTTCCCATGTTATGCTCATCACAACAGTGCCTTTGAACCTGTGGCTGATAGTTATCAGCAGGTTTCAATGTAGGCACATCTGGGTACATTCTCTGAATCCGTGGTATTCGTGGTGAGAAAGGCATGTCGGAGCTGCTCGGCCTCTGAGATATTCTCAAATTTGGTGTTACATTACCCTGTATTGGTTCTGGAGGGGCAGTACTAATGCTTGAGCCTTTTTCGCTTTCCACGTATGGTGGTGGGCGATCATTCAGCAATTGTATAATGAACTCCTCATCATCTGACTCGTCTCCCCTTTTCGAGTTTCTATTGCTCTCTCTCTCCCTGGACTGACTCCTGTTTGTCTTATAGGTGGCTTTCCTTCCTTCCGTCTCCGCTTCATCAGTAATCGCTGGAAACAATTTAATCCCCTGCAATACGTCTGATCTCCAAACCTTTTGTGTGCTGTCCCATCTAGCATCCGCTAGTGTCTTTTCTACTTTTCTTATTCTTGTTTCAAATTTCTTTTGTTGTTGGTTTCTAGCTATTAGCTCCCAAATTGCTAGTGCCTCAAACTGTGCTGGTCTCGGAGGTACTTTCATATCGTATAGCGCAAATCTCAGATTTTCTAAAACTCTTAGATTAAACGACCCGTGGATAGGGAACGCTACACTTCCATGTTTCTCTGTTAATTTGCACCATTGTTTTAACCAAAGACATGGCGCTACACCCTTTTCTTCAATGACGATGTAGGCTGGTGTACCCTCAGGCGGTGTTTCTTCTCCTACATTTGCTTTAATATAAACATCTCCCCTCATGGCACTCTTAAATGCTTTGAAAAATTTCATCTTTCCGTCTTTTGTTTTTCTAAAATATGTAATCAATAAGCGACTTTAATTCCCGGAATACTCTTCGCTTGCCTTTCCCCTTCCAATTGCACTTCACGGACTGCGTCCAATCCGTGCGCGACCCTTCTCACCAACCGACCTATCCCAGCGCGGCTCCTAGTGACGTCACACTCACACACTGCGGCTGACAAAGTCCAGCGGCTTGTCCTCTTTTCATTCGGCTTCACTCATAAACTAATTTCTGCAATATAACGCAAGCACTTAACCTTAAGAATAAAACAGATCTGTCGGTTTACTACAGGAAAGGTAATACAATCGCTTCAGAAACCTTAGGGATTTTTCACTAGCCTCAGCAGTTATTCTATCTTTCTCGGTTTCCCACTTTCGCAAGCAAAATTTGACCCGCAAACTTTACTCTCAACTGATCAATGAACTATTCTAGTGCACTTTAGAATTCGTCAAATCTCAAAGTCGAAGTTTTCTTTCATTCCGCAACATTCATACCGACTTGTTGACCACGCCCGATCAACCTATTAAACCTGACCAGATCACAACATCAAACAAGTGTCACATACACTTTTCAACATACTCCGGAGTCTCTTGACCTCGCAGGGCCCGTCTCAACATCAACAACCACGTGGACAATTTTTCTGCTCAAAGCGCTACACACACGTGAAGTTCGACGACTTCCCTACTCTCACACCTTTGGAGTAACACTCCTCTAATATCTTTTAACCCCCCTTAAAATCCTCACAAACTTCTCAATTAATAAGCTGTGCAAGCGCGAAACCCTAACTTCACTCATACCGTCACTAGAAACGCTGAGACCATTCTCATACCTCCATGTTCCTCATTCGCAAGCTCCGAGATTCTGGGAAAGTCATTGGGGACTTAGGGCATCATCATCTCTCCAACTTGTTTTATCAAAGAAAATTCTAACTTGACTCTGTCTGTTGTTCGGATGGGGTCCCAAAGGGCTAAACCATCAATCTCTGCTACCATCTACTGATAACGCGTCCAGCCCTTATAAATTACCTGTACCTGGACACGTTGGAGGTCAGTGAATCTTTTAACCGAGTCGGGCTCTCCTCATCCTAAAATAGTCGAGTCACTCAGATCAATAATCAATAACTATTGTAGTCGGTAATCAATACTCAATTAATGGATCAATATAGCACATCAGAAATCAATAACAGTTGGTATTTCGGCGCACCATGACCTTTCAGTCATGAATAACCACACCAGTTTATTAAAAGTTAGTGAATTTATTTCCCTATATTAACAAGGCTAGCACGATATATATATATATGTCTCAAAACCAATTGATATATGTATATGAACATTACTAGCTGTCCATAACGGCGGAAGAAACGCAATCTACGTAAAATCTGAATAATGATACACTCTGTTATCGCAATGCAAATCACCAATATGACTAACTGTATTTGACTAATTGCATACATTGGTCAGCATAACAAGATTTCAATTTAGCATGGTACATTGAATGAATACCTCGACTAACCTCTAATTAGCATCGGCATGTGGGGCTTCATGCAAAACGAATTTAGTCAACACAAATTTGGAAAACTTCTAGCTAGGACCCTATCAAAATTAGCAGTTGGTACCTAAAAGGAAAAACACAATGCATAATACATTTATCCTTTCATATTTACCAAATACAATCAGCATTCAAGAAAAGACTTCGTCCTTCAGGTACCGGTTGATCAGCATGGGGCAAGTTTCAAAGGGGCAAAGTTAAGGGCAAGCTTCCTTGCAGCGGCAAGGAGAATGGGGCAAAGTTACTGCATGGGCAAGACAGGGCAAATCAAAGTTAAAGTCTCTAGGGTGAGAATTCTTAAAGTCTCTTTCTCTCAGATAGAGAAAAGGGCATCAGGGTGTCGTCCAAAATGGAGTCTGGCATCAGGCTTCAAACTGGCACCGAGGAAAATGGCTGACTTCCCTTTGTCCGGTGGGTTTAAGTAAGAAGCATTTCAAATTCTGCAGGGTCTTCCATTGGAGGGTTCATAGGTTGGCTTCAAATTGTCCAATCAAAATTGTCTTTTACTAGCGCTCCTTTATGCATACACTGTCCTTGGAGCCTTGGAACACAAATTGTAACATGGTTTGCCAATTATTTTACTATCTGTACCTTCATTGTCCGCACCTGCAGAGACTGACCTTGTATCAAAGGGGATGAAACCGGCCTAGTACGAAACCTTGGAGATAAGTGTACCAGTCAGCTCTACTGGAAAAATACAACTTCAAGCAAGAATATATGTTTCATTAGTTCAAGGAAAAAAACCACGCAGTTAGAATTCGAAACCAGGCAACTAGGCCAAAGCCTGTACTAAATTTAAGCTAAGCAAAACAGTTTTCAAACAAGAAATCATGGCATACATTTGCAATTATGACGGATTACTACATTTTCAATACTTCATGATTAATAAAGCTCGATTACAATGATGGCGAACTACCCCGAGGGCACAATTTCCCTCGTACATTATTTTCTTTACTAAAATCACACTTCATTATATGTTTTGATTACTCGATATGTATGAATATATGTCGAACCTTCTTTTTCTGCGTCATCACATGCAGCCCCCACGGTGGCCAATTGTCTTGGGTGATGACTCTTAGAGCGAGGTAGGGCGTAGGCTGCGATCTAGGGGACATTTTTAAAATAAGGTAAAAAAAGTGAGCCCTGTTCATTTCATGAAATTAATTTATGAAATCGATTCATAGGAGTGGTGGCCTGCTGACCCTTGCATGCCATGATGCCTTCGATTGTAGCCAATAGTAGTGAATCAACTTTTGCGACCTATCTAATTTATAGTCAATTGGCAGGTTAGTCTGTGGCTTACTATCCCCAATAATAGAATCCCTATTGTGTGAATTAGCTAGTTAGTACATAGGTAGATTCACAGGTAGGTTCACACATTTAGATTGTTTTTTCAAAAAGTAAGCGAGCAATTTGCTATCACATTCTACTAATCCAATTTTAGGGCATCTGTTCTCTGTTTCGGCTGATCTATTTGGTCTCCATCAAGCATGTAGTCTGCAGACATCCTCAGGTACCTAGAGGAATAGAGGTTACATTGATCCCTAATTCTACTGTTTGTAGCAATAGTGACAGCAATTCCTCGGACGCCTCCATGAACCAACGTAGAGGAGAACATGGCATTATTTCACAGTGAAGTTTAGCGCTCACTAGTCAATTCTCATTGGTTCATCCCTGCCATTACTATTGTTTATTCCAATGCCAGCGACTAACATGAAAACCCTAATAATTATACTCTTGGTGCGAAAGGAGTATAATGCTAAATTATAGGTGTGTGTCTGCACAGCGTGCACGGGATTGTTCGCAAGTCTCTGCTCACGGTGGGTGTTTGTGAAGCAGAATATTGATACCGGCAGTGACTGGGTGCAGGCAGGCTGTTCACACGACCCAGTTTTTCAGGACCCTAGAGGCGGTTTTGCACAGTTTGGGAGGCGTGCCACATTTGTCATGTCTGATGTGGGTCTTACTACAGCAAATGATGCATGAGCCCTGTCTCCTTTCAAAGAAGTCCTGTAATATTTCCCTCATGACCCTCTCCTTACTGCAAAATGCTGAAAATACAAAAGTGTGTACTAGAGGAACAGCAGTATGTGCTTCTTAAATCACGGCTGAGGGTGGCCTCTACATTTCTACTCAAGGTTTGATAGCTCAGGTCCTTTTTCTTTCTGATTGTACTTGAAAAAGGTCTGTCCTTTTGATTAAACTCACAACACGAAGATTCTTCGCAATTTGTAATTCTACTTTAGTATATTTTAACTACAGTACATTAATTCATACATCAGAAAAATGTGAGGTACTTAGACCAAGAATAGCATTAGGACAAATGCGGGATCCTAGGTGTGTGATGGTGACATTGCGACAGGCTCCTAGACACCGTCAAATCTCTATTGCTGTTTTCCTTTCTTCACTTCGATTAGCTGATTCAGATCAGTCAAGACCCATAGCTATTAATAAAATGTTACATTCATTGCGTCTGCGCAATCCCATAAACACTGACAAAACACATTGACCTAACATTGGCACTCGAAATTTGCTAACGGTCACAAAGACATCTACAATCGTGCTAGGAGATTTCAAACACCCGAAAAAGCATTGCGATTCGTTTTGGTTAGTTTGAATAGCAATGCACACAGTATAAAACATGCGGGTCACAAGAGAAAAGGGTCCGGAAAAGGGGCGACCCTCCCAACCTGCGACTTGGAGTGTAGAGCATAAATAGTGGATGCATTTGTGACAACAGTTAAGGGCAAGTGGCAGGCATTTGCAAGGTGTAATCTGTCAATATTTGACAGTTTGCACTCCTTGTTCAGGATGTAAACCTCAGGAGAACAAGTCAGTATGTCCCATTGACTGTTGCATGTTGTCCCCGATGTCCAATTTACATGTCACATTCTCATTTAAGGATCAGGGGTCGCAGTGCTGACAATGCAAATGCTAGAATGGAGTTTTGCTGCCTAAGGCAAGTTTCCAATACATCATTCGCTTTTGTTTGCAGTAATGTACAAAGCAAACTCCTTTTCCGTTAATTTTCATAAGGTGGGGAGGGATCTATAGCTCACTGTGAAGGTTCGCTTTTCCCTGATAAGGATTTGTGAATCCTTTGCAGCCACGGGCGTGCCTGTTTTCAGTGCAGTGCAGAGCATTGCACTGCGAGCAACCTCTTTGAGCATCATATCACCAGTATCTGGTCAGACCCCAAACCAGTCAGTTGGTCAGATCACTCACTTATCACTTTCTCCCTTACCTGCAAATTACAGAAACCATCCCCTTTGAGGGTCCCATGACCACTATGACCACTCACAAATAGGGACAACTTTTATCTACTCCCAGGTTTTCACAAGCTCTATATAAGTCTTTACCTCCCTTTCTAGTCTGTGTAGCGGATCATGTAGAGAGTTTTAATAGGTGGATAATTTTGGCATTGAGCATGGGTACTCACAAACATGTTCCCAGGGGCCGCACTGTTTGGTTTGTGAGGTGACTAAGGGCCACATTGATGCCAGCAGGGTGGCAGTCTGAGGGCTGGGGGTGGGGAGGAGTACTGGTAAAGTGGTTGTAGGGTAAGTGAAGCGTATACATCTAGGGCCACATGTCCAAAGCATTTTCCACGTCACAAATGGTGAATCAGGCCGTTTGCGACATGGGAAATGCTATTTGGGATGTACAGACCCATTTGTGCGATTCGGTAATCTATTTACTGAATCACAAAAAGAGTTTGCGAGTCACAATTAGGATGGGGTGTTCCCTTCCTAATTGCGAGTCACAGTCCCATGTATGATTGTTTTGTGACTATGAATGTGGTCACAAAACAGTCGCAGTTAGCACCAGTTTCAAATATTTTTTTCAGAGCAGGAAGTGGACCACTGTCCACTGTTCTGAAAAAACGAAAAGAAAACTTTTCATTTTTTGTTTTTGAAATGCATCTCGTTTTCCTTTGAGGAAAATGGGCTGCATTTTTAAAAAAAAACTGCTTTATTTAAAAGTAGTCACAGACATGGTGGTCTACTGTCACCAGCAGGCCACCATCCCTGTGAGAGCTGCTATTCCCAATGGGGTCGCAATTTGCGACCCACCTCATGAATATTCATGGAGTAGGTCATTTGCGACCCCATTGGGAATCGCAAACAGTGTCATTGACACTGTTGTGCATCAGGTTTTGAGGCTTGCAAATTGCGAGTCGATATGACTCGCAATTTGTGAGTGGCAAAACCTGTATTTCGTACATGTGGCCCCTAGCGTCTTAATTGCACAATGTGAACCCAGAAACTTGGGTATAAATCCCAGCTTCTGCACTTAACCAAATTGTGTGATCCTAGGCAAATGTTTGACTTCACTTTTCCTCCTTTTTCTTCATCATCACATATAAGAACCTTGAAATACGTCTTCAGGATGTATGCTGCATAATACCATCTGTGTCTGATTTTAGAAAATATAATGTTGTTCATGTATAATAGAAACCCAGCCCTCCCAAAGAGTTCACATACCAACTAGCTTGCCTCTCAGTTCACATTGTTGTCAGGGTGTAAAGGGGAAAGGAGGATGAAAGTTTCTAAATTTATGTTTGAAAACTATCACTCTAAAAATACTTCTTAATGCAGTGATATAATTGTGTGTACTATGGTGAAACTGTTCTGCAGGTTAATGAAATGCACTTTTTGAATTGTAAACAGATCATACTTTTACAATTTTGCTGCACAATGTCTTTAATAATGAAGGTGTTTCTAAAGTTGAGTTCCAGGTCACCCTAGTAAATCCCTTTTCAATTATCCTCCAATTAAATACTTGCTGGTTTATTTAACAATTTGTAGTGCTGGTGCCAAGTCAAACAGCAGCACAGTGCTGCTGTTGACCTGTGGGCCGCATGTAAATGTCAGGTGGGCCACATGTGGCCCCCAGGCCATACTTTGGGTATCACTGGCCCAGAGACAGCCTCTGATGATATATCACCTCAGATAAAGGAAAAAACATGCCCTTCTGCCCCCCAGTTCAATCTAGCTTAAAGAGAGTTACACCTCCGATGTAAGCAGCTGGAGAGGAAATGGTGTATAGCCTACCACCTGATGACTTAGTAGCCTTTAGAGCATCACTTAAAGAATATCATAAACAGATTCAATTATCTAAAAGGTCATACTTCTCAGTTCAAATTGAATCAGCTAAATTCAACCAAAAAGCTATTTTTAACATTTCTAATTTATTTCTTAAGCCCAAGGCAATGGAAGGTCAGATTTCTCCTTCAAAATTCCAATGTACCAATATTTCTTCTTTATTTTTGGCAAAGATACATGGGATTTGTAAACATGTTCCCCCCTTTACTCTACCCTGAATTAGCTCAGAAGAAATAATGGCCGCAAAACAGGATCTCAATCTGTTGATGATTTTTCACCCCATTTGAATGGAACAGTCGCACCAAGCCATCCTGGCATGTACGCTGGATCACCCAATGACCTCTTTCCCCCTACGGTCCTTCATGAATTGGTAGATATTGTGAACCCGTTAATCAATAGGATCTTGAACAATTCCTTGACTCTAGCAGAAATCCCAGAAGCTTGGAAGATGGCAAAAACCACTTAAGAAGAAACCGTCACTTAGTGCGGCTATTCTGTCCAACTTGAGACCCATTTCTCTGTTACCAGCATTGAGTAAAATGCTAGAAAAATTGTGAACACTCAATGAATCTCTTTTTTAGACACAACCAATGCCCTTCATGCTTTTCAGTCAGGATTCTGCCCTGAGGACTCAACAGAAACCTCCCTGCTGTAAGTGGCTGACACACTGAAACGTACTCTCAATGAAGGGAAGAATGCTGTGTTGGTTCTATTAGACCTATCAGAGGCTTTCAATATAATCTCCATAATATCCTTCTATATGGTATCCAAGAGAGTGGAATTGCTGAACCTGCATTCTTGTGGTTGAAATAATTTCTTACTGGACGAAAACAAAATGGTCAAGTTAGGACATTGTTCCTTTCAGGTAACTTCAGAGAAGGGATCCTCGTGGAGTCCAGCCTTATTAAATATATATATGGGCCGCTACTTACCTTGATTTAAATCATTTGGGATCCATGTTATATTCTGATGATACTCAGTTGATTTTATCGATAGACAAATCCTCTCTGGGTTCAGAACTAAACTTTAAAAATTGTATAATCGCGCTTCTTATTTGGATGCAGTGTAACCATCTTAAGTGCAATACAGAAAAAACTGAGATTATGTTATTGGGTAAAACCAACTAATTGATCCTCTCACTTTGGTGGCCCAAGAATTTTCCTCCACCCCTACCCACAGTGGATGTAGTCAGAAAACTTGGAGTGAAGTTCGACTCCCAGCTGTCTTCCCACCCCCTGGCCCAGGCAATTGCAGGTTCTTCTTTTAATTTAATCAAATCACTGAAGGAATTTTTTGATCTTATATCATTAGCTGCCAGGAAAAATGTAGCAAGTGCCCTTATTACCTCTAGGCTAGATTACATTAATCGCCTGTTTGCCAGCTCCTCAAAACCCTTCAGAGGCTTCAGAGTGTTCAGCGTGCTGCTGCAAAAGCAGTTCTTAAATGGCCTAGGGGATCTTCAGCCTCAGCAGCCTTAGACGTCCTCCATTGGCTGCGGATTCATAAGAGAGTGCTCTTTAAAATGATTCTGTTCATCTACAGAGCCTACAGAGGGACTGGCCCTAAATATTTGAAAACATTACCGTACTAATAGATTGTTGAGATCATAACAAGCCAACTTATTGAAACCGTTCCATTTTAAATAAAAAATGAAATGTGGTAAATCTTTTACGGCTCTTGGAGCAAAGGCCTGGAACTCTCTTCCCAGTTATTTAAGGTTCATTGCCAATAAATCTACTTTTAGAAAACTCCTTAAGACCTGGATTTATTGGGATTTTGAATTCCCTTTGCTACGCCTACATTCTGTAACATGTTTCTGTTTTTGCTGCTATGGGTTCCTTCGCTATCCCACCCTGTGCTGTCCTACACTAGCGCCAGTATGCTCCTTTGGGAGTGACAGCAGTGCTTTACAAATAACAAATCAAATCAAATCTGATAAATGAAGCGAATATCCTACCTTTGACAACAATCACTCAATGCACCTCTGACAGTTACTCTGGAGGAAAATGTCTGTGTCCATATTCCCTGAAGAACCTGCCCAGGCTTTTCTGAATTAGAATAAAATAGATTAACTTGTTATTTAAACTGGAGGCGAGACATAATTCACAGAAAACACATCTTCCAGGGTGTTTATTTCACCTGCATTTTACCTTGCTCTGCCAAGGTGGAAGCACAGTCATCAATACAGTACTATGTGGATTGAACTATAGATGAATGTGGTATAGATGCTAAAGGTGGAGCCTATATTTGTTCACATCTGGTCTGATTTCCAAGATATTGCTTGTGGGCTGAAGGACATCATCCTGGCCACCACTATTTGATCTATAAAGAAACAGATTTATATTTAATATGCATTAAGGATGACCTCATATTTTGGATAAACATTTCTGACCCAAGTACTATACATCAAAATGTAAATGTTTGTTTGGAGAATAAAGCGTAGAGACACCTACATTAATTAAAATAACATGGAATTTCTTAGGAATCGGACATGCCATCCCCACAGTCATGAGTAGATTACGATCCCAGGAAATTCTTGCATTAATTTTCAGGATTTGCACATCAGCTTTGGTCGATTAGTACTGAACTATGAAATCATGAAACACATCAAACTGTTAAAGAGAGCAAAGGAATCCGCTATTAATGACATTAAATGCAACTATGTTTTATATTTTGTTAATTCAGAATGTTGGCAAAATGATAAACTTAATAATTTGCACTTTTTTAAAGAAAAATTGCACTTAAAGGATTTGAGACTTGGGCCAGATGTACAAAGCATTTTTCTGGACAGAAACGGCCCGATTTGCAGAATCTGGCCGCTTGTGACCGGAATTTTCTTTTTTCGAATGTACAAAATGCAATTCAGTAACGTGCTGTGGAATTGCAATTTGCATTTGTGGTTCGGTATTTGGAATTTACATGCTTTGGGTGTCACTTTTTAAAATATCAAATCAATCTGGTATGTATTACTGTTTTGTGACCAAACAGTAATAATTTACAATCATTTTAACCATTTTAAAAGTGGTGGTAACCCATTCAGCCCCTTTGATAATTTTGAAAAAATATTTTTTAAGTGCAGGAGGTGGTCCCAAAGACCACTGCCTACTCTTGGAAAAAGAAACTTAAAAGCTTAATTTTATCCATTTAAACACATCCTATTTTCCTTTATCGAAAATGAGCTGCATTTAAAAAAAGAAAAATTGCATTATTAAAAAGCTATCTCAAACATCATGGCTTGCTGAAATCAGCAGGCCACCATCCCTGTGATGGTTGCAACCTAATGGATTTCACATTTTGACCCACCTAATTAGTATTCATGAGGTAGGTCCATTTGTCACCAACTAGGATTTGCTAGTTGGAAAAGAAGCATTTCATACAATAGTAATACTGATTTGTTGATTTTGATTCAGAGTTAATCGCAGTTAGGAAATCGGTATTCTTTTTGTTAATACATCTGGCACTTTCTTCTAAGATTAATAAAATATGTTTTTGTACAGAACAACTATTGCTGTGAACAACATTTGTCTTCCTGATTCCGAACAGTCAAGAAGCTTGGTCTGAGCAGAGCAGTCATGGACGCGAAGCACACACAACTAACAACACTGTAATTCTGATGGATATTTATAGCTTCAGATTCCAATAGAATATTCTCCAGGCACCAGATTAGAACCAGAGGTTTTTATATTAGTCCTTGAGCGTGATAGAGCAAAGACGCATAAAAGTGCCACCACTGTGCACCAATGAAAGCTCCTTTCTTTGCCTTTGAACGCAGATTTAGAGCTCTATTCCCACTTTTTTTTGGTCTTTCAACAATTCACCAAAGTAAATCCAGTGCACAAAGGAATCATCACCCCTACCTAAAACTACAGGCTTCAAACAAATTATGTTGGTTGCATGTACCAGGTTTGTCTTTGGTGCTTACATTGAGAGCACGACTCCAAGTCATGTGATGAGTGCGCCCTCCTGCATCTGAAGGCAATTTGAAACTGTGAAATGGAGCTGTACATCACTAAACACAGGAAGAAGTCACAGGAAGAGTGTGAACCCCATTCCAAGTCCATGGTATGGAACCGCTCCTAATCCCAAGGCTGATCCCATGACAGAATGTCTTCACAGTCAAAGTCATCAGGTAAGTTAAAGTTGAAGAATATGAGAAAGCGAAGCGGGTCTCAACCCTTTCTCTGCCACTCTCAATCTAAAGGAAAGATGTGACGGTGCCAAGGTGCTATTTGATCTTGTTCTTGATTAAGGAGCCTATCCCACAATTCATCTCAATGAGCCAACAACAGCACCACAACAGGTTCAAGCTTTTAAGGAGGCCGTACTGGATATGTTTGACACTCTCCTGGCTCTCTCAGGTGCACCTGCAGGCCCCAAGGTTCCATTGGAGCCTCCATTTGGTCTGCTTCCGCTGGATCCATCCTCTGCCCTTACTCAAACCTAGCTCTAGTTCCACACTGACTTTCAGGGTGTTTCTGACACCAGTCCATCTTTCATCGATGCTTTTATCAACATCAACAAGCCTGGGTGTGGATCTGGTGCTGACTCTGATGTCTGACCCCAAGCCACAGCCATCTGAAGAACCAGAACCTTTTGGGCCTGGCGGCGCAGGGTACGCCTAAAATCTCCTTGGATTCACCTGCCTCAACTAACAGAGACACGGGACACTCTGTCAGGCGTAAAAGATCAGATTTTATTAGCTGCAGCTAGTACAGTTGTCCAAGAAGTACACAAGGTATGTTCTCAGGAGACTGCCACTTTACTTTGTGGCGCACAATCTTATATACCGTATAAAAACATTTATTAACTACATACACTCCCAGAACACATAGAAAGGAGCCAGTAAAAAATGATGTAAAGATAGAACAGAGTCAATAGAAATGTCGGAAAACAAGACAGAACAAAGTATCAAGTGACTTAAGGTTGCCTCCCCTCCAGCTGTGTTTGTCACCCCTCCCTTGAACTAATTCATTAACCGATCCACAACGAAGTTTGCATGTGGTGCGATAAGTTTGTGTGCGTTTGGAAGACAGTTGTGAAATGAGAGGATACTAGCAAGGGACAGCGAAGGCCAGACGATAAGATAAGATCGGCGGAGAATAGTGTGAGCCTACAGATAGTTGAAACAAGGATTAGAAAACCAGACAGGGATTAGTGTACTCGGTCAGACCTTAATACCAGCCTTGTAAAGATAGAGGCAGAAGACTGTTTTGAACACCATGTTGCAGAATAAGCAGAAAAGGCAGAATGGACTTCGTTCGCTGTGCTGCCTGAGTGAAGGCAACATAAAATGGCGGCGGGCCACAAAATGGCGGGTCGATACGATCGTATTAAAAATCGAATTTCCTCAGACCCTCCTTTTGCCAGAACTCAGGCAAGATACACAAACTCATGTTAATCTGAGTCGATGTCTATGGCCATGAGGTCATCAAGCTGTTGCTGTACCATCATTTTGATATTCTCTGCTCTTTGTGACTTGGGTTTGGGAATACATGCAGTAGCACATAGGTTGCAGATGGCAGGACCGCAGTGCATACAAAGACAACAAGAGAATATAAAAGCTAAAATTACTCCAAAGAATGTCAATACCTTCCAACCCCATTTGGACAGCAATCCCCAAAACCACTCTGAAAAGGACCAATCTCCTTCGTCCTGATGAATCGACTCGGAGATTATGTGTAACTTAGAGATAGCTTGGTATACTGTTGGAGCGTCATTAGGTATGAAAATACAGCAACTTGATCCGATCAATTTGCATACTCCACCACGGTCCGCAAGAACAAAGTCTAAGGCAACACGCTTCTGCAAGGTCATAAGACGATCAGCCTGTAGTTCAGCTGTAATGTTACTTAAAGCTCCTACAGTGATGTCTATGGTGGTTTCTACGACACGAACCAATTGCCTTATATTTCTGCTGTTGGCCATTGGACCCCAGAAGGGAAGAAATCCTTTGAGGAAATCTCCTCCCTCTTGTCCTGCTGTGTCTTTCGAATCCACAATCCCTCTGCCATATCTATTTTTATGATGATTCGCAGGAGCGGTGTATGTAGGGGGAAGAAGAAAGGCTATATAACAAGTACCAGAAAAATCAGCTGGCAACCATGTATAAGCCCTATCGTGGCAAACGAAGTATGTACCTTGAGATGGTACTAACGGCGGTGAATTCAGGGCTGAATAAACATATGTATGGGAACATAAACTTTCTCTTTGTCCGGTGTTTGGAGTTCTACCATTTATTTGCAGACAGAAATTTCCTTGTTGGGGTATGACCCGTATCGGAGGAGATTTTCCTTGCTCAATCTTATCATTGAGGCTGGAAATGTAATTAGTTATGTTCCAATTGGTATATGCTTTTCTTTCATCTATGGAAGCTTCACTTTTTTACATGATTTTAGCCATAGCTACCATTCCCTTTATCAATAAACTATGACTAAAATCTGAACCAACACTATGTGAACTGACAGGTTGTTTAATTTTACTTTGATATGCATTATTGAAAATGACAAAATAAGCCCAAGCGGAACCTTCATAGGAGAATGGAAGAACTAAATATGGCATTCCTTTTTCTACCGTATGTGGTATGAGTCCACACACCCAACAGTCAGTTGTATTGATCACTAACTGATGTTGATGTAACAACTGGACGAAGGAATTGTTAAAGTATTCAGTTCTTCTGATGAGTTCATGCTGGGGAAGAGTGTGAAATAGGTGCGGAGAGATAGTAGAAGAAGATGTAGAGGTAGGAGAAGAGACAACTTTTTGCTGCAGAGTAATAATGATCCAGTTTACAGATGCCAAAAGAATACACGACAATATAATGACGCATAGAGCAATACTACAACGACTACATATTTCTTTACAATTATTCTTTACATTTTTACTTTCTCTTTTATTTAATGTAGCCTCCATCTTTCTAAGTGGATGCTCACGGCAATCTTCCTCAATCACTGTAGTCACGATTATCTACCGTCCTATGACACTGTGAGGTCCTGCAGGCCTATTGCCACTTACTCAGGTCGTGACTAAGACTCCTACCGTGACCCTGCAACCGGGATAGAGTACTACATAGGAGAGAAAGTTACAAGTTCTTTGGTCTTGGTCTCAAATTATAGCGTTCCTGTCCAGAGGCAGTCTGGTTTTGAAACAATGTTCCTGGATTTGTCGTGTTCAAGCGACGATGCGATGGTATTGCTTCTTGAAGGATGTCGTCGTCCTCTTTCTCAGAAAGTGTTCCAATTAGACGCGCATCACTGAATGGTACAAATTGCGGAACTTTCTCACTTTCAGAGTCACTGATGCCTCTACGGACCCACTGATCGAAAGGCAAGGGCAAAGGTACTTTCTTGCAGTGCACGGCATGCACCCAGTTTTTCTTTCCTTCGACTTTAACTGCTGTTCTTGTGGTCAAAAGAACCAGGCGTGGCTCTCTCCATCTGGGCTCCAAATTTCTCTGTCGTTGGAAATTTTTCGTGCAGACCCAGTCACCTGGTCGGATGGAATGACCTGGGTCTGTAGAAGCCTCTGGTAGAGCACTCTGAACCTGTTGATGAAGAACACGCAATTTAGTTGTAAGGTCATGCAAGTAGTCAATCAACATCGGGTATGGCAAGTCTGAGTATTTCTTAGGGCGAGGAACTCCCCATACATTAGCTGGGCGACCAAATATCACTTCGTAAGGGCTAAGCCCCAAACGAGAGTGTACTGCTGTTCTGGTGGACAGAAGAGCCAATGGTAAAGCATCAGGCCAATTAAGTCCTGTGCTAGCTTGCACCTTAGCAATTTTAAGCTTCAAGGTTCCATTGTAGCATTCTACTAAACCAGCCGACTGTGGGTGATTCGCCGCGTGGAACTTCTGTTTTATGCCAAGACCTGCACAAACTTTTTGCATGACTTGACCCACAAATTCGCTCCCATTGTCACTCCAGACAATGCGCGGCAAACCAAACCTAGGGAAGAATTCTTTCAAAAGTATTTTGGCAGTTGATAAAGCAGTATTGTCCTTCAGAGGGTAGGCTTCTACCCATCTAGAAAAAGCACATACCACCACCAGAACATATTTGAGGTTGTTGCATCGTTCCATGTGAATATAATCGATCTGCAACACCTCAAATGGATATGTTGGAGGAGCAAAATGACCTGCTGGAGTTGGGGTTCCCTTTCCCGGATTGTACATCAAGCAAACAATACAATGTTTTACTACATTATTTGCACACTTTGGGATCCCCTCATTTTGCCACACTGGAGCCAGAAGTTTACATATTCCTTTTGCACTTAGGTGAGCTGGACCATGTGCCATAGTAACTACAGGTAGTACATAAGCATCTGGTAACAGCCAACGTTGATGTTCTGATAATTCAACCCAACATCCCATCTCATCTAACATTCCTGTACTTTCCTTCCACTTTTTCAACTCATTCTCCGTAGCCTCTCCTTGAATTGATTTCACACTCTCTACTGTATCTTCACACATTCCCTTTTCTCTTACGCAGTTTGCGGGACCTGCAACATACATTCGACTTGTGTTGTCTCTGGCTGTCTTTTTCGCTACCTCATCTGCAAATGCATTTCCTCGACCAACATCGTCCACAATCTTTTTGTGTGCACTACACTTCACAATCGCTATCTGAGTAGGCATTGTAAGTGACTCAAGAAGTTCAGTCACTAATTGACCATGTTGTATCTTAGTACCATGGGAAGTAAAGAATCCTCTTTCCTTCCATAAACGCCCAAAGTTAAACGCTACACCAAAAGCGTATTGGCTATCAGTGTACACGTTTACTCTTTTTCCTTTGGATAACACACACGCTCTAGTTAAGGCTATCAATTCAGCTGCCTGAGCTGAATTATGTCTAATGCGTGCTGTCTCCACAATCGTATGCAAAGTAGTAATAGCGTAGGCTGAAACTGTATCTCCATTCGGGAGCTTGAAACAAGAACCATCTACCCATAGTGTTCCATCTGGATTCACTAATGGCGTGTCTTTTAGGTCAATTCTACCCTTAGTCTCTTCTTCAGTACGGAGAAAACAATCATGCTGTTCAGAGACATCTCTCTCTTCTGGAAGAGGCAACAAAGTAGCTGGATTCAGGGTATTACATCGTTTGATGTGTATGTGACTAGCCAAAAGCGTCAGCTCATATCCGGACAACCGAGCACTCGTAAGATGCTGCGTTTTTGTCCTATTTAGTAAAATATCCACTGCATGTGGCACCATAACAATGAGAGTATTATCTAGTACTACTCCAGCAGACTGTCGAATAGAAATTGCTGCTGCCGCTGTCGCCTTAAGACAACTAGGCAATGCTTTAGCTACTGGATCTAACGTAGCTGAGAAATATGCGCATGGTCGCTGTTGATCTCCAAAACGCTGCGTTAAGACTGACAATGCACAACCCTCTCTTTCGTGGACATAGAGCGTAAAGGGCTTACTGTAATCAGGAGTACCCAATACAGGAGCAGAACACAAAGCAATACGCAAATCAGTAAAACTCTTCTGACACTCGTCAGTCCACGGAAGAGGCTGAGGCGTATCTTTTAAAGTTAGCGCCAACAGCGGTTTAGCCAATAAAGAGAAACTCGGAATCCACTGTCTACAATAAGAAGTAATGCCCAAAAAGGCACGTACCTCTCTTTGTGTGGATGGGACTGACATTTGTGCAATTGCCTGAATTCGTTTGGGGGTCAATCGTCGTCCCTCCTTTGACAAGAGATGACCCAAATAAGTCACCTCGCGACAGACATATTGTAATTTAGAAGGGGAAACCTTGTGATTCAGATCAAACAAATGACGCAACAGTGCAACGGTCACGTTTTTGCAAATCTCCTCTGAATCAGCGGCAACTAATAAGTCATCCATGTACTGAATGAGAGCGGCACCGGACGGTAAGGAAAAGGCATCAAGATGACATTTTAGAGCTTGACTGTAAACAGAGGGACTTTCACAATAACCTTGAGGTGCGCGTTTAAACCGGAAGCTTCGGCCTCCGAGGGAAAAACCAAAAATATCTCTACTCTCTTCAGCGATGGGAATACTAAAGAAAGCATTCTTTAAATCGATAACTGAAAACCAAGTCGCTGTAGAAGGTATCATCGTCAACAGAGCAGTGATATCTGGGACTACAGGAAACTGCGGTACGACAATCTTGTTTACCTCCCGAAGATCAATTACAAAACGATAAACAGGAGGCTGAGAAGGATCAGTGCGTTTAAGAACCGGAAGAACAGGACTGTTACATATATTTCCTCTCGTTTCCTCAACCACACCCTTCTGAATCAAATCATGGACAATTTCCAGAAGTGCTTTCTCACCTTCAGTAGAGATTCTGTATTGCGGAATACGTGGCATTTCAGCATTGGGCTTGAGAGTAACAACATAAGGTGGGATCTCAAGACAACCAACGTCATTCGGACCCGTAGCCCAAAGCGTTTCGGGAAGAGAAAGCAATTCAGGTGGGAATTGATCTTTTGATAAGTACATTGGACTAGTCATTTTCTGTCCTAGAGTGAGGTATACACCAGAAGGTGAACAATATATCGTAGCATGCATTCTTTTTAATAGATCTAAACCCAACAGATTTTCACCACAACCATTCGTCAGAAGAAGCGGAGCTTCTAAATCATAAGGGCCTATTGAAACAGGCAAAGGGCAAGAAACTGGATTGCGAACAGGGGCGCCAGAAAATCCTACAGATACATTCGTAAAGCCAGACAAAGGTGCGCCAGGGAGTTTAGAATGAATGATAGAGCTTCTCATGGCACCAGTATCTAAAAGGAATGGCTCTGAAACACCCATTGTAGTGACATTAACATAAGGTCCATTCTGATCCACTGGAATTGACGTAACCCCCTTACTTTGTCCATGGCTGTCCTATTCAAAATGAAGACTTTCATTCCCTCCTTCAATATACTGATCCTCACTGTAATAC
Organism: Pleurodeles waltl; assembly: GCF_031143425.1. Taxonomy (NCBI): domain Eukaryota; kingdom Metazoa; phylum Chordata; class Amphibia; order Caudata; family Salamandridae; genus Pleurodeles; species Pleurodeles waltl. The sequence continues at coordinate 176,034,722 of NC_090445.1, read as the reverse complement.
TGTGTAGACCTAACATTTTGCTGGTCAAAGTAATTTCCGGAATTTGGAGGAACAAAAGAACGCTGCCCTTGGGTTAACACACCTCGACCTCTACCTCTATTTGCTGACTGAGAACCACCACGACCTCGTGAAGCAGATGTTGTTCCATTACGCTGCAACAATGCCGGACAACTGTTCTTAAAATGACCTTCCTCCCTACAATAAGCACATTGATTGGGACCTAGCAAAGGTCTTGGAATGAATGGTTCAGGCTTTTGATACAACCTCTGAAACTGCGGAGGCTGTTGAAACTGAGGCTGAACATAACGAGGAGGATAAGCCTGTTGCAAGAGAACTTTAGTTTTTAATTCTTTCGTCTTTTTCTCTTGTTTTTCCCTTTCTTCTTTGTCTCTATTTTCATAATATTGTGCAGTAGCCAATATCTGGGCGGAAGAAGAAACTGCCCATGAACTCTCGGAGTCTTTTAGCTTGTGTGATAGTTCAGGAAGCAAGTTATATACGAACTTATCCACAAATAATCGCTGTCCCCCTTCTGTAGCCATATCTTGACCACTGTGATCAATGAATGTCTCCTCGAATCGGGTAAAGAAATCGGAAACACTTTCATCTTTCTTTTGTTTACATGCTGCTAGCTTATCCCAATTAACTCTCAAAGCAGGCATCATTGTTTTCATTAATGTAATAATCCTACCAGGGAGTTCTGAGATCAAAGCGTCGGGCTTTGCACCACCTACTTGACCTCTATCTGCGGCAATAATAGCGTTCCAATCGCCGCCTAATTCTTGAGCGTGATCCTCTCTACGAATTTTAGCCCATATTGTCTGTGGAACTACATTTCCCATCAACATGTCAATATCTGCTAGATTCATAGTACATGCATCAACTGTTTGCGACAACTCTTTATAGTAACCAGCAGGATTTTTGCGTGGATCTGGTAGTGACTGTTTAAGTGCTAAAACTTCAGACCTTTTCCAGGGGACATGTATCCATATGCGCTGAAAATGCGCAGGAATAGCTGGATTAGCACCTGCTGCTGCAACTTCTTCCTTCCATATTGGAGAAACCTCTCTCATGGGATAGTTTTTCAGTGCTGTCCTAACTGAAGGATCAGAATCAGGAAAAGTCTGTGAGAACAATAGGGATCTGAAAGAAATAAGTGTTCTGACAGCGTTTTCAACCTTAGGACCCACAATAAGTCCTTTGTCAAAGTCAGCCTGAACATCTAACAGATCCTGTGGGACCGAACCCAAATTCATATCCTCCCATTCTTTAGCGAGAGTATCGCACATAACTTTAAAAACATATCTCTGCGTAGGTGCATTCCATTGCAGAAAGGTGGACATAATATCAGACGTACTATATTGAGGACCCTTCTTGATCCATCTACAAGCAAGTGAGTCCAATTTTTCTCGCTCTTCGGAGTCTGGGAATTGACTACGAGACTGTCTTCGAGAAAAAGCTGGAGACACATTTAAAGCTTCAAAGAAAGGTGATAAGAGACCAGAGACAGTATCGGTAAATCGCTTACGCGTAGATGGAGAATTTGACATAAGGATAGGGGACAAGGTATTAGGTGAATTAACTAAAGGAGCATTAGGAATTGCCAAAGGAGCAGAAGACAAAGGAGTCAAAGGCAAAGCTGGCATAGGCAATACTTGAGGAGGCAAATGTGGAAAAGCTGGAGCAGGCGGAAGCACAACTGGCGGCTGAACAGGCTGTAACATCGGGGGTGCATTAGCACCTTGTACATAGGGCGGAGGCAATTTCAATAAGTGGGACATTAAGGAATCTTCCTCAAAATCTTTTCTTTTATCAAGGGAAGAGATAGGCAACGTCGGATAGCATTTATCTATTGCCATTCGATGCTGTCTGTCTGAAATTTCCATTGCATTATCTATTTCATCATCTTTGAATTGCTGAGCAGCCTGTATAATCGTCATTCCCTGTGTTTTCCTATCTCGTTTCGCTTGTTTAATTTCTCTCTGTTTGGCTTCCTTACGCCAAAGGCGAAAAGAGTCAAACATTGCCGGCCGGGCTTTTCTTTTAAATAACGTTGCTTCTAAATTATCTAGCACATCAGTTTCGAAACTACCATTTTCTGGCCATTTTAAAACACCATCTTTCTTTGTATATCGGGTCCATGTCTTATTAAAGGCAATAGGACCAACACCATGTTTAGAATAGAGCTCATATGTGGGAGTTCCAACCGAAGGAATCGGACAGGAGTCCTCAAGCTGGGAGTCCCTATTACAACCAAAGCAACAAAGTTTTCCAAACTTAGTCAGACCAGACATCTCACGATTTTTACTGGCTGTTCACAAACATCAAGGGGGTAAAACTTTCAGTTTACACAGCACAAATGCACTTACCCCTCGGCTTTGGCCACTGCAATGGCCAAATCTAAGGACCTAAGGACAAAACAAAGACCAAAATTTGTGGGCGCGACCCACCAAATACTTAACTAAGGATGTCTTCTTACACCAACAGAGGCCCGTCTATCGTCTCGCTTTACCATACATCATCAAAGAAAGGGCCAAGGCAGGGCGGCAGTCAGGGCAGCAGTCGTCAGTAGCCGTCAGGAAGGAGTAACCGCGCTGAAAAAGACCTTCGGACCACTTCGACATACAGGGGTCGCTTGACGTGGCTCGCGATTCCTCCAGAATTTTCTTGCGGGGTTCCTCACGACCTTCAGGCAGAAACCGGTACCGCTGAAGCCGCCCCACGTTGGGCGCCAGTTGAAGAACCAGAACCTTTTGGGCCTGGCGGCGCAGGGTACGCCTAAAATCTCCTTGGATTCACCTGCCTCAACTAACAGAGACACGGGACACTCTGTCAGGCGTAAAAGATCAGATTTTATTAGCTGCAGCTAGTACAGTTGTCCAAGAAGTACACAAGGTATGTTCTCAGGAGACTGCCACTTTACTTTGTGGCGCACAATCTTATATACCGTATAAAAACATTTATTAACTACATACACTCCCAGAACACATAGAAAGGAGCCAGTAAAAAATGATGTAAAGATAGAACAGAGTCAATAGAAATGTCGGAAAACAAGACAGAACAAAGTATCAAGTGACTTAAGGTTGCCTCCCCTCCAGCTGTGTTTGTCACCCCTCCCTTGAACTAATTCATTAACCGATCCACAACGAAGTTTGCATGTGGTGCGATAAGTTTGTGTGCGTTTGGAAGACAGTTGTGAAATGAGAGGATACTAGCAAGGGACAGCGAAGGCCAGACGATAAGATAAGATCGGCGGAGAATAGTGTGAGCCTACAGATAGTTGAAACAAGGATTAGAAAACCAGACAGGGATTAGTGTACTCGGTCAGACCTTAATACCAGCCTTGTAAAGATAGAGGCAGAAGACTGTTTTGAACACCATGTTGCAGAATAAGCAGAAAAGGCAGAATGGACTTCGTTCGCTGTGCTGCCTGAGTGAAGGCAACATAAAATGGCGGCGGGCCACAAAATGGCGGGTCGATACGATCGTATTAAAAATCGAATTTCCTCACATCTCTACCATGACCGAGGTTGTACTCCCACTCTACTCCAGTGCACCCATTGCCAGCACAGGCTTATTCTGTCACCAGGCAGGTCGCTCCCCCCATCTGCCACGCAGCCCCCTGTGGGTTGAACCTCCGTTGCCGCTTTTGCCGCCTGACTACTCGCTCCCTTTTTTCTGTACCCCTGCGCTTGGCTTCTGTGCCACTTCGTTTTTTCATTCTGTGCCCCTGTGTTTTGCTTTCTGTACCCCTGTGCTCTGTTGTCCCTCTCCCGCCGTCTTTTCCCGCCGTTTTTTCCCCGGGTTTTCCCCCGGGTGTTTCCCCGGGTTTTTCCCTTGCTGCTGAGCCCCTGCTGCCCCGCCCCCTTCACTCCCATTGGCCGCCCCGCTCCCACCTCCCAGCTGCTCCTCCCTCCCTCTGCCCTCATATGGAGGCCGCGCAGCGGGCGCGCCTAAGGCAAGCCCGTATGCGCCTGTCCACGCCTGTACCGCACCCAGCACCAGAACCCCTGGAACCCGCACCACCCGCTACGCCAGACTGCACTACGACGCAAGCACCCTCCACGCACTCAACACCAGACGAGACCACCCCTGCTACCGGGCCACCCCGAAACGTACCCAGGGGCCTTTCACCTGCCGGAACTGCAGATTCACCAGCATCCAACCCTCCACACAACCAGCCAGAGAACCCAACCACCTCCACTGCATCCTCCTCAACACCCGCTCCGCTCGCAAGCACGCCATCGAACTTTGGGAACTCCTAGACTCCATCGCCCCCGACGTCGCCTTCCTGACGGAGACCTGGCTGAACACCACCTCAGCACCAGACATCGCCATAGCCATCCCACAGGGCTACAAGATCTCCCGCAGAGACCGCACCAACGGAGTGGGAGGAGGAATCACCATCATCCACAAAGACTCCATCAAAATCTCAACGAACACCGATGACACCCTCGCCACCTCCGAGCACATGCACTTCCAGATCCACACCGACCCCAACACCACCCTCAGAGGAACTCTCATCTACAGACCTCCCGGACCCCGCCCACAGTTCAGTGACACCATCGCCGACCTCATCAGCACCCACGCCCTCGCTTCCACAGACTACATCCTCCTCGGGGACCTGAACTTCCACCTCGAGAACAACAACAACGCCAACTCCACCGCCCTGATCGACAACCTTGCCAACCTCAGACTCAAACAGCTCGTAACGACACCCACTCACGCCGCTGGACACACGCTCGACCCCATCTTCTCCGCAAGCCCCCACGTCTCCTTCAACCACACCACCGAACCACACTGGACCGACCACAGATGCGTCCACTTCACCTTCAGAAAACCCACCACCGCACCCAACAGCTACCACGCCGCTGCTGGGGCAAGGTCACTGAGGACCAACTGATTACCGCCCTTGCCCTGAGACCACCCACCGACCCCACCGACCCAGACACCGCCGCGACCAACCTCACACAGTGGATCAACGACTGCGCCAACACCCTTGCCCCTCTCAAGACCTTTCCAACCAACCACACCAACAAAAAGCCGCCTGGTTCACCGAGGACCTCCGGATCTCCAAGCACACCTGTGGGAAGCTGGAGAAGAAATGGCTCCACGATCGAACACCAGACAACCACACAGCCCTCAAGAGCGCCATCCGCAGACATCACCAACTCATCAGGACCGCCAAGAAGACCGCCTTCAAGGACCGCCTAGACAACAACGCACACAGCACCAAAGAGCTCTTCAGCATCGTGAAAGAACTCTCCAACCCCAGCTCCATCACCAACGACATCCCGCCATCTCAAGACCTGCGCAACTCCCTGGCCACCTTCTTCCACAGCAAGATCACCGACATCCATGACAGCTTCAACCCTGACCCCCCCGCACCCACCACCGAGTCCACCACCCCTCCGACTACCACTCGCACCAGTCGCCTGACCGTGTGGTCCACCGTCAGCGACGAAGACACCATCAAGACCATGAACTCCATCCACTCCGGATCCCCATAGGACCCCTGCCCTCACCACGTCTTCAACAAAGCCAGCGCAGCCATCGCGCCCCACCTCTGGAAAACAATCAACTGTTCCTTCGAGACAGCAACCTTCCCAGAAAGCTGGAAGCACGCCGAGATCAACGCCCTTCTGAAGAAGCCTAAGGCGGACCCCAAGGACCTCAAGAACTTCCGGCCCATATCCCTGCTCCCTTTCCCGGCAAAAGTGACAGAGAAGATTGTCAACAAACAGCTGACCCGCTACCTCGAAGTCAACAACATCCTGGACCCTTCCCAATCCGGTTTTCGCAGTAACCACAGCACCGAGACCTCCCTCATCGCCGCCACTGACGACATCCGGACCCTGATGGACAAAGGAGAAACAGCCGCCCTCATCCTCCTGGACCTATCAGCAGCCTTTGACACGGTCTGCCACCGCACCCTATCAGCACGCCTCCATGACGCCGGTATCCAAGGGAAGGCCCAGGCCTGGACCACATCCTTCCTCTCCGGCAGAACCCAGAGTGTCCGCCTCCCACCCTTCCGCTCTAAAACTACCAAGATCATCTGCGGCGTCCCACAGGGATCCTCCCTCAGCCTGACACTGTTCAATATCTACATGGCCCCCCTCGCCCACGTCGCACGACAACACAACCTCAACATCATCTCCTACGCCGACGACACCCAGCTGATCATATCCCTCACCAAAGATCCCCACACCGCCAAAGCTAACCTCCACCGAGGAATGAAGGCCGTAGCGGACTGGATGAAGGACAGCAGACTGAAGCTGAACTCAGACAAGACGGAGGTCCTCATTCTCGGACCCACCACATCAGCCTGGGACGACTCTTGGTGGCCCACGTCACTAGGCACAGCCCCGGAACCCACGGACCACGCACGCAACCTGGGGGTCATCCTCGACTCCACTCTCTCCATGACCAGACAAGTCAACGCTGTCTCCGCGTCCTGCTTCAACACCCTCCGTATGCTCCGCAGGATCTTCAAATGGATCCCCCTCAACACGAGAAAAACTGTTACCCAGGCCCTCATCACCAACAGACTCGACTACGGGAACGCCCTCTACTCAGGAATTACAAACAAGCTCCAACGCATCCAGAACGCCTCGGCCCGACTCATCCTCGATGTCCCCCGCCGCAGCCACATCACACTCCACCTGAGAGGCCTGCACTGGCTCCCCGTCAACAAAAGGATCACCTTCAAGCTCCTGATCCACGCACACAAAGCACTGCACAACACCGGACCCACCTACCTCAACAACCGACTCAGCTTCCACTCCCCCACCCGAAGCCTCCGCTCAGCCAACCTCGCCCTCGCCACAGTCCCCCGCATCCGAAAAACCACCGCCGGAGGAAGATCCTTCTCCTACCTCGCCGCCAAGACCTGGAACACTCTCCCCACCATCCTACGACAGACCCAGGACCTGCTGGCCTTCAGAAGACTCCTCAAGACCTGGCTCTTCGACCAGTAGCACCCCCGCTCCCCAGCACCTTGAGACCCTCGTGGGTATGTAGCGGGCTTTACAAATGCAGTGATTGATTGATTGATTGATTCTGACAATGTACCTGCACTATTTTAGAGTTGTCCTTAGAGACTTCCTCATTTTTTTTGTTCCAACAGTGACAAGAGTTTACCACTACCCCTAGATGACAACAGAGATGAAATGGATGACTTATCCCCACATTCTAATGACAGTTTATATATGGATTTGCAGGAGTCCAGTGGGATTATTACTTTCTCTGTTACAGGGCTGTTTTCCAACCTTGGGCCTCCGATGGAAGAGAGTGTCTCTTTTGGTGTGGTGTGGTTATTGTGAAGACAAACATCTGCACAGAAGCCCTGCAACCTGGGCCTGCATCTTCTGAGTGCTTACTTGCCTTCAATGAAGCCCTAACTGAGCTCTGATGGGTACTTTAAATCTTGCGCTTGTCCACTCGTCAACAGGCAGATGCCTGGACACCACAGAACAAGACCTGGCTGCCCTGATTTTCTTATGCAGCATCCTACTCCTGGGAGCTTGGCAGCCTATCCTTAAAGTCAGTCAATGCAGGTTTGCCTACTAAGTTGGCATACCCATGCCCTCTGAAAAATAGGCAGCAAAATCTTGCTAATGGTCCTTGAAGAATTTAAGGCCTCCTTGCCTCAAACTATTTAAGATCGTCAGCATGTGACCTAGTATGTGGTGTCTACTAGCCTGGATACTACTGATTGCTTGGTGTAAGTCGTTGGCACTAGTGTGGATAAAGCAACTGTGTGGATGCAATCCATAGGTTTTCTGGTGATGTGCTGGCCTCCAGTATGGATATGTCTTGGATAGATTGCGCCTATTTGTCCAAAAAGCTGATTCCTCCTTAGAATGTGTTAAGGAAAGTCGAGCCATGGTGTGCAGTTTCCTCATGAGTTTCTGCCTTTCTAAGGCTATTCATGAGGGTTGGTGTACAGATAGCGCCTGGCCTCTCAATCCTTTTGTGGCCATGGAAAAGGCTACGGCAGACAACACACAGGTAACCAGGAGCATCAATCATTCCAGTCCTTCTTTCCTGCAGCATCAGTCTCTAAACCACTTTAATTGTCATTTAGCTGTGAACAATCATCCCATAGGTGGCAGGATCCAGTGCTTTCTTCCAAGGGGCTATTCATCATGGGTCCCCCAGATGGTTCAGCATAGTTATGTTGTTTCTTTCTGCCCACGACACCTTCCATCCACATCACAACAGCTTTCAGAGAAGGACCTATCTATTCTTCTGCAAGAAGTGCAAATGTGGCTTTCCAAAGGAGCTATCGAGAGGGTTCCAAACTCAGAAATGGGGACAGGTTGTTACTCTTGCTATTTTCTCATGCCGACGAAGGATTGAGGGCTTTGGCCTATCTCAGATCTTCACTCACTGAATGCTTTCCTACAGAAGAAGAAAATTCTAAATGTTAAGTTGGCCCAGGTTCTGCTTGCCCTGGATCCAGGTGACTGGATGGTGGCCTAAACGTGCAGTACACATTTTTTGATATACTCTTCCTGTCTTCCCACAGGTGTTACCCGTGGTTAAAGGTGCCATCTCTAATTTACCAGCACCCATCGGTGTTCACGAAAGTGATGGCAGTGGTCGTCACCCAAATTCAGAGGTTGGAACTACCAGTTAATGGCTACCGCGATTACTGGCTGTTGAAGGTGTACACAAAACAGCCAGTCGGGACCAACTCTAGATGATGGCAAATATCAGTGAGCCAAAGCCCCACCACACTCCTTCACAGAGGTTTCCTTTTATTTGTGCAGTCTTGGACACAGTGCAGTTCAGGCCATTCTATCCATCAGATCGAGTCCAATATATTCAGCTATGATCCAGATGCTTCAGCCTTAGTCCTGAATCGCAGTGCGAGCAGGTCTGAGGATTGTTGGCTTTGTGCATTCTCCTTGTCAACTGTGCCAGATGGGAAATACAGGTGCTGCAGTGTAATCTGAAGTCTGTGGACCTAGCTCCAAGGAAACCAGTTGGATATCATCCAGGTTGTGGTAAAGACTGAACAAGATGTACAGTTGATGGTGGTTATGAATGCATCACTGTGGGTCTGGGGAAGCCAGTTGGAGGAGGTGGAAATCAGAGGACTGAACTTCGATTGAAACCTGACTCCATATCAATCTAATAGAGTTACAGTCCATTCACTTGGCGCTAAATACCTTTCTGCTACCCATCAAATGTAGGCTGGTTCTCACTGACAACACTACCATCTTGTGGTACTTAAATAAGGAGGGAAGAGTGGGCTCCTGGGACCTGTGCCAGGAGGTGCTGCACCTCTGGAGTTGACTGGTGCATGAGGTTATCACCGTGTCAGAAAGCTATCTAGCGGGATCTTTGAATACCAGTGTGGACGAGCCCAGGTGTCAGCGCAGGGCAGATCAAGTATGGTGATTGCTCCCCGAGGTGGCACAGTGCAGCTTCTGGCAGTGGGGAGAACCTGGGCTAGATTTATTTGCTACTATTGAAAATGCTCAATGTAAAAACTTTAGCCAGTTGGAGTTCTCTCAACAGCTTTCCCTAGCAGAAGTATTCTGTCTTTAGTCGAACATGGTACTACTGTTTGACTTTCTGCCTCTGAATTTTCTGCCACAAGTTCTGAAAAATATCAGGAATGATGAGGCACAAGTAATCTCAGTGTCACACGATTGTGCCAGGAGAGTGTGGTACCCAAAACGTTTGAGTATGAGCATCTGTCCTGTGCAGGAGGTCTTCACTCTTTCAGCAGGGCATTCCTCCTGTGTTGATTCACCCAGTTCTCAAAGTCCCTCCCTAGTGCAGATGTTTTTAAGTGGGGATGGAAAGTTCTATAAGCAAGTCTTCCTAATCCTAGGGTGACACATCACTCAATCTTTGGCCCAATCCTCCTGCACAGCATTTTGGCAAATTCAAAGATGGTGTCATTAAGTGGTTTCTTAAAGCAGCTTAATCCCTGAATTTTAACACCACAGCTGCCTGGCCCCTTCCCTCTAAACCTTCAAAGGTTAGACCCTCCTCTGATTGGCTCCAAAGGTCTGGCTATCATCATTTGTTTATGTGAGGCTTAGCCTTCCCAGCCAAGGGGCTGTGTGAAAAGTAATTAGCACATGCAGATTCCAACTCCGATAGTTTCCTTTCCCAGGAGCAGGCCTAATTACTGGCTAATGGCCCTGTTTGCTAGGCAGCCCTTGATTCTACAGCTGGCCAGCAGAGTAATTAACTTGGCTTTCCAAGGTGATTCAAAGTCTGAATCTTAGTAGGCGCTAAGTTTGAGACAAATGCTAAATCTTGAAGTTCAATAGGAAGTGCAGATGTATAGAAATGTATAGATCTACACTTGGTATCCTGGTTTACCATAATATTGGTGTCTCACACTCTTCTTTAGGCCTAACTAAGCCAAAACTGTAGTTTGGTGAAGAGTTTGCGTAAAGTGTTTAAAGTACATACTCACACAGCTAATGAAGACTCATACTATAAGGCCTGCGCAGGTCGGCACCAATGCATGATGGGTCCTTTCTGCGAAGGGCTACCTATGTGCAGATACTGGGCTGAGCCAGATGGCAGTCTCACACCCTCAGCCTGTACATACGTGTGCGCACATGTTGTTGTGCAAGAAGCTCAGAGCTTTTCCCCCTACCTGTGTAGCAGTGGGTCTTATCTTAAATATCAGACACTGGCAGTTAGCACTCACAATCCATTATATCAGAGCTTACAGTGAGAAAGATTGAGGTAGTGAGATTCACTCACAGTAAAAGTCCATCCAAAAAGCGAAAATTCTAGGGAGAACTAAGTGGAAGAACCTATTTCTCACAATCAGCCATCAATCATGAAGGCAGCAGTCATTATGCTGCAAGAAACAAGATAGAAATGATTGCAGTTAATGTGTTATTTTAAGGGTTGTTATGTGTACATAAGAGAAAAAGTATGTGTTTTTTATGTTGCTTGCTGCTTGTGAAGGCTGTTGTCTACAGGATAAACTTGAGCAGAAGCAAAGCCAGAAGTGAGATGTCCTACAACACATGGCTCTGGTCATGACTAACAAAAATGTTGGCACACATGTCAACCACTTCTGTATCATGACAGGCCACCTACCAATCTTCCAGGGGGCAGGCAGGGTTTTGAAGTAAATGACCTCTGCCACTGTGGTGGAGGAATTTCTGCTCTATTTAGAGATTTCCATCTCTCAACTGTGAAGGGAGCTGCTATTGTTCCTCACTCTGTGTAGTGGAGCAAACAGATGGCAGCAGCTTCTCAGGAGACCACATCTCTTTTCCTGCTGCTCCCCTTTTTGGTGCTGCTCCTACAGCTGAGCAATGTGGACTAAGATGGCGGCCCTCGCCTGACTTGAGATCCAGATCACCACGAGGACAACAGCTGCAGCTACCTGAGACTCACTGGGTTACCTCCTATCCCAGATTAAAATTGATGGAGCCCCCCTACCGCATAGTGAGATTGCTGCCTGGTGTGCAGGCCTGCAGGGGGAAAGGGTGAGGTCCCATGGATGTGAGGCAGGCTGCCAGTATTGGTGCTCCTCTTCCCTGGTCACAACCGTGCTAACTTCTCCCTGGAGTAGTGCAGCCTAAAGCAGTGGCCCTCATCTGACTTGAGCTCTGGAGTACTGCCAGGAAAACATTTGCAGCCTCCCAAGACCCACTGGCTGTCAGCTATCCAGGGTGATATTCAAATGGGTCCCCGCCTGCAGCACAGTGAGATTGTTGCCTTGCTTGTGACCCTGGTGGGGGATGGAGAGAGGTCCTGAAGGTATGTGGCAGACTGACTACTGTGGTTCAAGAGCTGCACAGGAGTTGCCACTCCCCTTCCCTGGTCACTACCCTGTTGCCTTGTCCCTGTGGACTCTGACCCAGCTTTGCACCCCTGATAGATTCCTTCACCACGCACTAATAGTGAGCTCTTTTTGGTCTATGGGGAAGCTCGGCTTGATTCCCATTCATCTCCAGCTTCATTGCTGGAACACCGTCTAGCTTCTGCCTTGCCCGGCAGCTTAGTGGGGGGGCATCCAGAAAGACTGTGGAGGGGCAGAGAAGCAACTGTGAACCTGTCTCATTTCCCACATTATGCCATTTCACTCTCTTTACCCTAGAACCTTGAAGCTACTACCCTTTGGCCCGCCGCACTCCCAGGGGACAAGGACTTTACCGCTCAGGACTACAGAGCCTGGAGCAATGGGTGCACCTCTAAACCACTCTTCTCTCTAAACCCACAAGGCGACATTAGGACTCCCCTCTCCCTTACGCCATGCTGTATGGCCGATTACAACTGGTTTATTGTATCTGTATCTACCTCTGCAGTTGCCTTTTACGCTCTTCTGTACTGTATAATGGGGCATATGCACCGACATAAAGAGAACTCCACCCCACCCCCAACTCCCAAGGTCGAGGTGTTGGTCTCCAGCTTCCAGGCTTCCACAACAGCTGTAACGGGGGGCCATGATGCCTGGGACAAATTTGATGCCATCATTGCTGATATCAGATTCACCAAGGAAGCCTTAGAAAGCAAAATTGACTCCTTGATGGTGGACCACAGCCTCTTAAAGGATGATCACTGGAAAATGGCCAACCGGGTGAATACGGTCAAAACTTCTGCCTCTGATATGGTCCCTGTCACGAAAGAATGTGCATCTCAACTGACTGACAGAACTGATTAGGTCAAAGTCTTCATAGCTCTTATTGAGTCCCAGAAGGGCAGAGCCAGGTGCAACAGCGTTAAAATTGTAGGATTGAAGGTGGCTCTCTGATTACCTTACTGGAGAAGCAGTTAAAGAAGGTGGTCAACCCTGAGGCTCACTGCCTGGTGCACTCTAAGACTGGTGGTGGCCCAAAGAGCTAAGGGGCTTGGTACCTCTTTGGCGGAAGGCTCTGGCTCTGAGAGCGGTCCAGACTCTGATTCCAGTATGGTACTTCCTCGAGTTAAACCTAGAACTACAGATTATATTTTTCCAAGTCCTGGGAGTGGTACTAGCTGCTGGATGTGTTCTCCTGACTATATGATGGCTGAGGCCCAGATACTCCCATCTCCTTGGAAGTACTTATATCACCTTAGGTGAGCGGCTATGGAGCGGGTGGACTGGTCTCTGCTTTGTTTACTTCTCTCCCCCCACTTACTGACTTTGAGTGTTCAGTCTTTTGTGACTACTTTGAAGGTGAGTTATCATGGTTTAGATGGAGCGCCGCGGCACAGCTGTCTTTGGGGGATTTTTTTGGATTGGTTACTTACCCAATAAAGTGAGTTGTTGATTGTTTTTCAATGAGGTGCTCTTTTTCTACTTGATCAATCTTGTTGGAGGGTTGTACTGGGTGGCTATCATGGAAATCTCCGACCTGGACTTTCACTTTCCCCCCCATTGCTAAACACTGCTCCCACCCAGTGGGTGATTATCTGGAATATATATGGCTTCAATTCCTCAACCAAAAGGTAGAGAGTACAAACATTTCTTAAACATCAGAAGGCCCAGATTGTATTTCTTCAAGAAGCTCATCTCTATAATGTAGAAAGTCAGGTGCTCCAGAAGCACCGGTGGGGGAAACTCTATGCCACTACAGATTCATCGTTTGTCAGGACATTGGCTATTCGTCATTTAATCTGAGTACTAACTGGGGCTAACTTTCTACCCCAAGGTGAGTTCCTTGACCCAGAGGGATGTTACATTGTTTTGGGAGGCAAACTGGAAAGACAAGGCATAGCTTTCATTAATATCTATGCCCCAAACACAGACCAGTCAACTTTCTTGTCCTCCATTGCTGCTGTATTGTATTATTCACTACTAGTGGTTAGGGACTTCCATTACATAGCTGATGTTAACCTTGATAGATTGCACCCCCTCCCTGCTTCGTGGATATATAAGGACCCTTGCCTATTCCGCTTTTGAGTGAGAGCTCATTGACTCCTGGAGGGCCCACAACCCAGGATGGGCTGCATACTGCGCACTACTCCAGCGTGCATGATCTGTCTGTGCTCCTTAACAAGTTCCTGTGCACAGCACTCCTTCATGATCGCGTGATTGAGTTTGATTACCTCACAAAAACTCACTCTGATCATATTCCACTACCCCTTACCTGTGCCTGGGGCATGGCTAAGCCCTCCATCCCAATCTGGTAGTTAAATGTTTCTGCCCCAGATGATCCCGTCTTTAAATCTAACCTAGGGGATGCAATTCACAATTATTTCATCAAGAATAAAGGCACAGCATCCTCTCCATTGGTTGAGTGGGAGGCATTCAAACTGATCATCTGAGGGTTGTTGGAACGGCTCAAATCTACGACTACTGTGCCGACATTGTCAATGCCCAAGATGAGAGTGATAAAACTAGGTGGCTATTAGCTTGACTTGCTAATCGTGGCACACGGAGCTCCCAGATCCTTCAACTGCATGATGCAAGTGATAGGCTGATATATACCCAGAGTGAAATAAATGGAATTTTCTTAATCTACTGTACTTAACTACATTACTAGCAAGGGCAGCACATGCTCAGCCTCCTCATGACTATGTTATTATCACTGGGACATATAGACTACTGGTGGGTGTTGCAACCTCCCTGGGGTGGGGGAACTTTACAGTTCAGGAGGTGAGGGGGGCCAGGGGAAAAACACCCAGGTCGTATGATTTACCCATTGAATTCTCTTCCCTATATGGGGAGTCCCTTGCTCCTATCCTAAATCAATTATTTAACAAAGCCAGGGCCTTTGATTGTCTCCCTTCCATGTTACGAGAAGCCTTACTCATTCCCCTCCTAAAGAAGGGTAGAGCAAAGGACAAAGTAGCCTCCAACAGGCCCCTTCCTATCATAAACATGAACTATAAGATTCTGAGCAAAACCTTAGTGAACTGACTGATCCCCCATATCAGGAACTTCATCCATGAGGTCTAAATGAGCTTTATCCCCATGCGAAGCACTATATGTAACACCCGACATTTGATGCATGAAATGTCTACATTATTTGATGATTACCCAGTGTATATCCAGAAAGCCTTTGATTTGCTCAACTGGGACTACTCATACGCTAATATGGCAACTATAGGGATGGGAAGTGGACTCCTTGGCTGGACCTGCCTGCTATACGCAAACCTGCTAGCTTGTGTGAATAATGGTACTCTTTTCTTGGCACCATGCCAAGATACTTTTTGCTATGGCAATGGCAATGGAGTCACTGTCTCTTACAATCCGAGTGGGGCACCATTTCAGGGGATTGAGAACTGACTGATCCCCCGTATATTACCTTAGACGCAGATGACCTCTTCCTTTAGTTGCAGGGACAGCGCTCAGAGGTAGATGGCACTGGATGATTTTGGGCACCATTAACACCTCTTGGTAAATTTGGTTTCCGTTGTTCACCCCTATAACATGGACTTCTCCCATGAAATAGTTCAGGTCCTCCACTCGGACCTAGTCACATTCCGATACCTCAGAACTGAAGTGTATCAGACTGAAACAGAGCTGGTAGAGTGTAACATCAGGACAAGGCTTGCCTCCTTACGTCACTCCTTTTGCTTCTGGCTAGCCCTCTGTAGGAAATACCACTGTTGGCATGGTCACCCCCCACGTTTTGCCTAGTGTTGATGCCAGCTTTGATTGAAAGTGTGCTGGGACCCTGCTAACCAGGCCCCAGCACCAGTGTTCTTTCCCTAAAACTGTACCTTTGTTTCCACTTTTGGCACAACCCTGGCACACAGTTAAGTCCCTTGTAAAAGGTACCCATGGTACAGAGGGCCCTGTGGCCAGGGAAGGTCCCTAAAGGCTTCAGCATGTTTTATGCCACCCTCAGGGACCCCTCACTCAGTGCATGCACACTGCTTTGCAGCTTGTGTGTGCTGGTTGGGAGAAAAGACAAAGTCGACATGGAACTCACCTCAGAGTGACATGTCTACAAACCACTGCCTGTGGTATAGGTAAGTCACCCCTCTAGCAGGCCTCACAGCCCTAAGGCAGGGTGCACTATACCACAGTTGAGGGCATAGGTACATGATGCCCCTACAGTGTCTAAGTCAATTCTTAGACATTGTAAGTGCAGGGTAGCCATACTGAGTATATGGTCTGGGAGTTTGTCATTACGAACTCCACAGCACCATAATGGCTACACAAAATACTGAGAAGTTTGCTATCAAACTTCTCAGCACGATAAACCCACACTGATGTCAATGTGGCATTTATTGAGAGATGCACACAGAGGGCATCTTAGAGATGCCCCATGTATGTTAGCCCAACTACTAGTGCAAGGCTGACCGGTCTGTGCCAGCCTGCCACTTCCAGATGAGTTCCTGACCACATGGGGTGAGTGCCTTTGCACACTCTGTGGTCAGAAACCCCTTTTTAGCTAGGTTAATTGCCTACTTACCCAGCTCATTTGGATCACCCTGAATAAACGGTGCCTGCCCTTTGACATGGGTGGAACTTTATTATCTTCCAGCACAGACTAAATGGACAGTCCACTGGAGAGATGGCCTGTAGAATGGCCAGGTCGGAAATAATGAGATTTGTCTTCTCTCAGAACACAGAACTGTCCTTACTGCTCAAAACGCATCTCTGGCACGGAATGGAAATAGAGGAACCCCTCCTCAGCACTCTTCAATTTGTGTGGGCTTGGGCACTACAGCACATGGGGTCCAAACTCTTCTTCACAAAAGGCCTCCCCTTCATTGCCCTCCCACATCTCCTCCACAGGGTAACAGACTGGGTCTCTTTGATTGGGAATGGAGGGGCCTGACCTCTCTGGGTGACCGTTGTGCGAATGGTTCCCTACGGAGGATTCAAGATCTGGGTAGGATCTCCTCCCCAATATTCTTTACTCCAGGGCACAGTGGGAGCCGCTCTTTGTGACGCGTAGGATTCTGGAACTAACAAACACAACTGCATGAAGGTTACTTGCACCGCGTGGGACTGAGTGTTGTTGCTCACTCTCCTTTACTGGCCACTTCACTCTCAGGCCGTGGGCGAACCCCTCCACCTCCCAGAGAGTTGGGCCTCAGACACGGAATTGGAATTTATGCATAATAGCTGGTTCGATGTCCTGGTTAATACCCCGTGCACATCTTGTAATACTCGTTTCAAAGTGCTACCTGCGTAGGGTGTACTTGACCCCAAAACGCATTAAGAAGATGGTCCTAGTGTCACGAGCTTGCTGTCCTAGATGTCATTGAGAAGGTGTGGACTTTTGTCATATGGTGTTGGAATGCCCAACCCTTACAGTTTATTGGGACACATTAATACACCTTATCAATGCTATTACTGATCGGAACTAGGAAAGGGCCTCAGCAGCTTGCTTGCTGGGTTTGTTTCCCAAACAGAAATCCAAGCTGATCACCACCAAGTTCCCCGACCTGGCATTGGTTCTGGCTTGCAGGCAGCTATCCATGTTTTGGAAGTCCCCCACAGGCCCTTCTGTACAGAGGTTGAGACGTGAGTTGACTAAGTGGCCGGAATGCAAGGACGCTCTTTTGAAATTGGATGCACAGAGAGGCCGTTGCAGCCTGGAGCACGCTCAGACATGGAATCTAATATTTCAGGACTGCACACTTATTGCTGCTGATGCCGAATTCTCTCCCAGTCCAGTGGGAAATCCTCAGATGAATGGGTGGACCTAAGAATGAGGCCTGGATCTGTGAGATTGCCCTACATGGGCCACACATGGCAATACTAGAGATGCAGGGTAGACCTAGTGTCCCCATCTTCACCCTCCTCACTGCTCCCACACTCCTATATGAAATATCACCCTAGCCATTATTGTTTATGTTTTGCGACAAGTGTCTTGTTATTACTATTTCAAAGTCAGGCCAGAACGGGGTTATCTGAAATTATGTGTTTTTACTTTATATGTTTATAAGAATGTGACTAAGATTCTCATCTTGATGCACATAGGTTATGTCAGACTGTTCTTTAGTTATAACAGTAATTTCCATCTCAGATAAGATACAGCATAAAAAGGGCTGCCACTTGACCACTTATCAGTAGAGGTTCTTCATTCCAGATTATGGCACAAGACACTGCCAGAAAAGATATTGACTGCCAGAGATGCTGTTGCTCGCATTTTCTATTGAAAGATGATAGCGAGTCTGGGGGGAGAGGAGCTGATTCATGATGAGATGTTTGTTTACCTTTCACAGGGAACACAGCCTCCTTGACGTTTGACAACTGTGACACTTTGCTGTAAACAGATATGCAGTGTTCTGAATCTCCAAAAGGCACTCAAGATGCAGGTTTTACTACTCTATGCTCTCCTAGTGTAGGACACAGAAGTAGGGTTTAGGATGTTTTTAGATGACATTTTAACTAAGGTAGAAATGTTCATTTTATTCTTGATGTTTGCAACATTCAAATGTGCTGTTATTATGATATCTTGTGGGGCTACTTAAAATGTGCTAAGCAACAGGTTGAGACTGTTGGAATAAAACACTTTTTAGCTGAAGTGTCTTCTTCTTAGTGCAGTTTGTGTGTGTGGTATTGAGAAGAACCTAATAGGTTTGTTGCCATTCACCACAGCATCCCTGTATTCCTGTTTAGGACCTGTTAATAATCCAAAAGCAATGACTCCACTTCAAATGTATATTTGGTGGGGCTCTGCTGTACTGCAACAAACTGCCTTTCACATTCAAGTGTTAGTGCATTCAACTAAATTAACTCATGTCATCTGTGGGTGTGAAAACAAACCTTGTAGAGCCAAGTCAAAATCTTAGTTTACGCAACAAAGTGTCACCTAGAGCCATGCATGTGCTCCACCACACCTCAGAGGTAACATCTTCAACTAACTCATTTCTACTACAAACTTCTCCTTCTTGCTTTCAGCCCCACACTGCAGACTAAACTAATCACCTTCCCTTTCACATCACCTCACCTTTCACATCACCCCATCAAAACCGCTAAACATAGCTCAAATAATCCAAAGTCATCTCCAGTCATGTACTAACATAGGCCCAGAGTGCCCTTTACTGTAACCCAGTAACCAAACCATCCATGGCAACCGCAGTTTTATTCTACTAAAATGGAAGGTGTGCTTTCAAAGTATAATCCATCTTGGAATAGCATTTCAAAAAAATTCAAAGATAGCTACCCAGACGGGACAGAGAATCTTGGATTTTTTTTCCTGCATACATTATTTTTCCAAAAGAATGGGAAACCCCACTTTCACATGGTTACCTATGTTGCCAACACCAGCAGACAAGACTGACAAAGCCAATCAATAAAGGTTAGTCCAGATGGCATTAGCAATGCCCAATATTAGTGAGTTGCAAAGCAGGTGCAAATTACCATAAAGGAAGATTCCACGTAACAAACTTGTGGCCTCTGCAACTTCAGTCACCTACAGCAAGACTAGGCTGCCAGTCATGGTGTACCAGAATGTCCCTTCAAAGAACAAAAGTTGTTCGAGGTCCGAGAAATAATGTAGGATTTTCATGCATGTATGTATGGGGTATTTTCAGTGGCACAAAACCTAGCCTCATCCGAGCCCAGAGACTGCAGGTAAGGTAGCTGAAGCCTGCCCTGACGTCATCGGTATGGTATGAATGAGTTTCTGGGACCCGGCAGCTGGCCGGTTGGAAGGCTTGCTCTCTGATGCTCCATTCAGGCTCATCAGTGGCAGTAATATATAGGAGCAGAAAGCACTTTAGATGTCTTTGCTTTTGCTGCAAGGTTAAAGCTGCCACTCGAAGATGCGGGCTCTGCTAATGATTTCTCGACTGGGAGCACAGGTCAGGTAATTGCCAAACTGTTACTATAACACTCGGACAGCTCTCGCTGCTCATTTATCTTCCTGATACCAAGCACGCTGTGCCTGCCCTTCTTATCCAGGAGGGTATTCGCTCGGGCAAGGCGTCCTGTTCCGAAGAGGCTTCAGCGATTTCCTGGCGCGGTTTTAGAAGAGACTCTTCTACAAAATGATGCAGTGAATCACAGTAATGTCTTGAAAACATAACCAAGTAACGTTTTGAAGGTGGGAGTTAGGGAAAATGTGAATCTGAGTAGTTCTTCTTTTGGCTTGCCATGTTAGCCTTAGGACCAGGGAAAATTGCAGATGGGGCAGTATTCTGAGAGGAGTCATAAACAGGGCCACTGGAATTATGCGGCAGGGGAGCACCAGATTATGCTTCAGGTTGACTAAATTGTGTGGCACTAAAAGACAATCAATGCCGCATAATTACTTTAAATTGACAAATCTACGCTTGCTAGGACTGTCTGGGCAATGGGTTAATCTAATTATTACCAATTTAACACCCAAGTACAGTAATAAGTAAATGAAAGGTAACCAATCAACCTTTGCCAAGGGCCTCTGTGCAGCAGCAAGTGTTTTTGCGTTTTTAGTAACAAATGCAGCAAATTCATAACTATGCTGAAAACGCAAGGGCCGCAGATTTGCGTAATTCTGTGAGCTAGTTTTAAGGTATTTTCTCCCCATAGGATAGGTGGTTTTTCTAACCCTTCCTCGAGCTGCTTGGCACCTCTATTTTCTTTATAACTCTCCACTTAGAAAAAGAAAAGCTGCTGGGGTGAATGAATGAATAAAGTTAGCAAGAATGCTTAGTGAATTAATTCCTCACTGTTGAATCCTCTATGACCACCAGTACACGACCTGCAATTCTGGTTGTACAATTTCATCCTTCAGAGGTCAATACGCTGAATATTCTTTACGTGTTTTGGAAAAGGCAGCACTTCAAGTGTCATTCTAAGAGAACATAATTTCATGTACCACCACATACCACGTACTGATGTTTAGCACATGTAGTGGAACGTTGTTATAATAATAGGAAACATATATCCACGGGGGACAGCTTCCCCTTTGGGAAGTGAGGCGGGTGATCGCTGGAAGAGCAGGTATAGTCCATGAAACCATTGCCACCTCAATGCAATGTGTTCCCAGATGAGCAGTGTAAAAAAAAAAACGAAGTTTTTAAGGAACACCGCCTGCCTTAAAAACTTAAAAAAGAAAGCTTGCCATTTAGGAATGTAAACAAAAGGAATGTGATCTATTGCTTGCAGTCCTCCACCCCTGTGTTTGTAGCCAATCACTGGATCACAAATAGTAACTTACCACGTTAATATTCATTAGTTGAGGCTTTCTGCAACTACTTCCGATTAAAAATCTTTCCATGCGACCCTCCAGTAAATAGTTTGTATTACATGGACAGCTCACAAATGTAGGTGCATAATTTGCAATCACTAATTGCGGCCTGTCTCGTTGTAGAACGGCCCCCTTGTCTTCAAACCTCAGTATGGAGCTTTCTGCAATACACTTTTTTTCTATCAAATAATATTTGTTATATTGGATAAACAAACTTCGTTCCCAGGAGTAAAAACATTTTAATCTTTGAAAACAAAACAATATTCAGGTACAAAATAACAGTGCTCAGAGTATAGCCTACTGAAAGGAAATGATGGCTGAAATTATTGGGGCCTATGGAAGAGCCAGCATGTAGACTTGTAGAGCTTAGAATTTGATTTCTATTTGTGGCTATTCATCTCTGTGATCTCAAGTGGCCGGGCTTGGTGTCACAGAACCTTGGGGCAGTGGAACTATAGGTGATTAAAGCACACATCCTAACAGTGAATTTGATACCTGCATCCCCCATCCCTGCTTGATAATGATTGGTGCAGATGTGCTCGACTCCCTCCCTGAAGTGTGCTAGCGCCACTAGCAGGCCTGCAGAACTTGTGTACCACAAGGAGGACTCAAGTGTCTCCTAACAGTTGTCTCAGTAGTAATGGGGAGGTGAGTGCACAAGTATCATCTCTGTTAACACTTAACCTGCTGAGGCTTTTCCACCCCAGTGCTATTTGGGGATACTTTGCGCTTATGCTTCCATAACTCTTTTCCACATAAATATCCACGCCATCATGGGGACCCTAAGGGTAATCATGGTTTCTGGATTTCCATGGAGGGAGCTGAGAAAATAACAAAAACATAGCTACATTTTATATTTGTTTTTGATAAAAATTGGAAAAAAGTGCTCCACAAGAAAGTGTGTGTTTTTTTCCTTCATATGCCATAAATGAAAGGTTTGCTGTGCTAAAATCACCTTTCAGGAAAAAGGAGAGCCAAAGCAATAAAAAACATGTTTTGTCACTGTTTGGCATTTTTGTAAGATATAGCCTATTTTTCCTAATTTTTGTGCTTTCAGCCTACTTCCAGTTTGTGGCAGAAACAGGTATGAAACTAATAGGTGATTAATGATTCCCTGCCATGCCTCACACCACGGTAGGAGCTTTCACCTGCACCCACTGCTGGTTGCCCAGCAGTCAAACACCCACATCCCGCACACAAATACTAACACCTTCAACACCCCCAACACTCATGCCACACAAGCACCACCAATGCCTTCATCTCCACCCTACACCACAGCAAATCTGCACGCCAACACCTACTTGCATGCATGTGTCTCAGCACATGATCACTCAGCAAATATACTACCGAAATATTGGACTTGCTGATTAGCGACACACCTGACATCCTCTTTATCACAGAGATCTGGCTAAACCCCTGAAATTCTCCCAAGATCGCCATGACAACCCCAGCGGTCTACAAGATCGCTCAACAGAACCGCCTGGCCAAGCCAGGAGGAGAACTCGCTATCATCTACAAGGAATCTATCAAATGTACAACATCCACAGAGAACGCCACCCCATTCATTGAAAACTCCTGCACTTCTAGCTGCAAACCTTAGAAAATTTCACCCTAAACAGAATCCTTATCTTCCAACCACCTGGACCACAAGCCACCTTTGCCAATCTCATCATCAGCTTAGACTCTCTGCACATGGACTCCAGAGCCTACATTCCCCTCAATGACCATATCGTTCACCTGGAAGACCGAAACAACCCCTGCTCCATAACACTCCTTGAAAGCTTGAGTAATATCAGACTCACCTAGCTCATCTCAGAACCAACACACACCGCAAGACATACACAGGACCCCATCTTCATCACAAGCAACAGCATCAAATGCAACTCCATAACACCACTCATTTAGACTGACCACTCCATCATCCACTTACAAATCAACACACCCCAAGTCACCACCCCTACCAGGTTCAGCATTTCAAGCTGCAGTTGGGGTCAAAATCACAAAGCAGCCTGGCTCAGTGTGCGCAGCATGGATCAACATAGTCCCGCAGACAATCTCAACAAGGACATCAACAACCTCAACAACTGGATCAAGAACTGCATGGACTCCCTTGCACCTATCAAACCCAACAAGCATAGTGATCACACACACAGGCCTGCTGGTACACAGAAGACATCCAGTACAACAAACAATACTGTAAACAGAAAGAAAATAGAGAGCCAGCCACAACACCACCAACAGAACTACCTACAAGGCTACACTCAGACTCTATCACCAGCACATAAGAGACAGCAAGAAAAAAGCACTAGTGGACCACATCGAAGGAAGATGCAATAGCTGCAAGGAGATCTCCTCGATTGTTAATGATTTCATCTACCCATCAGCTACTGTCACCAATGTCGCTGTCTCCCAGTGACTCTGTGACAACCTATCCAACATTTTCCACAGCAAAATTGCAAACATCTACATCAACTTCACACAGCAACTTAACCAGAGAACTCGTTGCTAACCTACCCAACACCAACCACGACAGCAACCTGACCAAAATGTCAAGACCGGAATGGAGAACCTTCACCAGAAATGACAGCAATTATAGAGACCACTCACTCAGAGGCCTTAACAGACCCATGTCCTCACCACATCTATAACCTGGGAACATCACCAATCAGCACCACCCTGACACGTGTCATCAACACCTCCATCAGAGGCGTCCCTGTCTCGGATGAATGCAAGCTTGCAGAAATCAATTTGTCCTTAAGAAGCCTACAGCCGACCCGGATCAGCTGAGCAACTTCTGACCCATCTACCTGCTTCCATATCAAGCCAAAGTGATTGATAGGACCATTAACAAGCAACTCACAACCCACCTTGAACTTCATCATCTTCCAGAAAACACTCAATGAGGACTCAGAAAGAACCACAGCACCGACACAGCACTCATTGCATCCACAGATAACATCTGAATCACCCCGGACTGAGGAGAAACAGCATGCCTCATCTTGCTCGACGTCTCTGCAGCCTTCAACACTGTCTCCAATAACACCCTCATGAGAAGAGTGCACAATATTGGTATACAAGGATCAGTTTACTCAGCTGTATTTGTTCTTTCCTCACGGGAAGATCACAAAGAGTCAGGCTGCCACCCTTCATATCAGAGACCAAGAAATTGATATTTGGAGTGCCATAGGGAAAATCTCTTAGCCAGAACACTGCTGCAAGACTCATACTCAACCACCTCAGGAAGATTCACTGGCTCCTCATTCACATGCCCAGCCAATTCAAGCTTCTCATGCACACATACAAAGCCCTACGCAACACAGGACTAGAATGCCAGAACATCTGTATACACTTTCTCCAACCCACCAGACACCTATGCTCTGCCTCACTCTCACTCACACACATTCCCCACATCCAAAAAATCAAACCTGGAGGTCACTCATTGTCCTATATCACACCCAACACATGGAATGACTTCCCTCTACATATCAAAGCCTCCTCCTCACTTGTTGTGTTCCGCAAGAAGCTGAAGACTTGGCTCTTCTATAAGCACCTTGAGGACCACAACACAATACACCTGCCCAAGCACCTGGATACTCTCTTATGTGAATAGTGCACAATGAAAATCAATATAACATAGCATAATGTTTTTGTCACATGTGAGGGCAAGTCCTGGAATCTGTGGAGAGCCATACATTTCTCACCACCCAGTGTACCCCTGGATGTCCAGATAGAAATGTTACCTTAGTTGCGTAGAAAAGACCAAAAACACAACATAAACAGATCACATTTTTCTACCCAAAAACTGAATCATTTCTGCAATGTTGGTGGCTGCATAGTTTGGGCCCTTGCTCAGAGGCACCCAGAATAAACATAGCAAACCTGCACATTACAGAAAACTAGACACCCAGGGGTGTCCAGGGTGGTGAGATGCATGGCTCCCACCACCTAGGGGGTGTCCAGGATGGTGAGACTTGCATGGCTCTCACCAGTTTTTTTACCCAGAAGCCCTTGGAAATCTTAAACTTTGGGCCTGATTTAGATCTTGACAGGAGTTCCATCGTGCCACCATGACAGGGGTTTCAAGCACTCTATAAAGCTGACAGAGTTCTGAGTGCCATATTTTGATGTATAATGGTGGGGTACACCATTTTGCTGCTGATTTTGACACTCAGGAGTCCGTTTCTTTTTTACTTGCTCTGTTAATTTCTAATTTGTATTATTATTACTTTGTTCATCAACTTGTGGGACACTTTTTAATTCATTTTTTGTTACTCGCTATGGCAGGGAGGAGTAATCCACATTTTACAAAGGGAGAATTGTCAGTCATTAGGGGCATTGGAGTAGAGCCACAGTTTTTGGAGCCCAAGTACAAAATACAACCATATCTCAGAAAAGGCAAATGTGGGCCAGAATAGTTGACAGAACGAATCCTGCACACACAGGAGGAAATTAGGAAAAGATGGAATGGCCTGTGGGGAAGAGTGTATTACCTGGCCTCCAAGCATCACCTGGAGGCCCAGAGGACTGGTGGTGGTTCTTCCAGACCTCCCTTACAAGGAATCCCTTGTGGAGTGGAGACTGGTAAGTTGGATTTATCAATGTCTCACTAATCGGATATGGTTGAATCTCTCTTTTTTACAGTGATCAATATGTGTTGTCATAATGTATGTTATTCTCCTTGGATCACCCCTGGCAGGTGCCTACTTTGTTGGTTTGTTTCAATGTTTGTTGTTGTACTCAAGAAAACAGCTTCCAAACTCCATCCATTTGAAAGAAAGATTAGCAGATTAGTGGCCAGGTATGGAAAGCGCAAGCCCATGCATAACAAAGTAAACAATAATTAGAAATGTTTTATGTGGTGCTCAAGACAGGATGAAGGGGCCACTTCAAACTCCGTATAGAAGCCCAAAGGCTTCTTCTCAAACAACCAACTATCCCCGGGCAAAACAAAAAATATTGATTGATATAAATTGGCCATGTTTTTCAGAAAAGTTCTTAATTCATGGTCTTCATATTCTTCATACAATCCAAACAAGACAATGTAGCCAACACCTGTTTTGTTGCTGAGGTACAATAACTAACAATAGTGTATCACCACAAATTTTATCAAAGTTGGAAGATAGATATTTCAATGTCATATATGACTGTATATTTCCAGTGAAGTATCCAGTTTTTATGATATGTATATTTAATACAAACAAAGTCTCAAGTATTCGTAGGAGGAGTACTCCAAACACCTCGCGTGTACGGTTGGTGAAACACGTATTGGCTACATGGCCTCATTTGGATTGCTTGAAGACATAACCTTTTTCTTTTCAGGACATCATGTGTGTAAATTAACCTGTATTTGCAATTTACCAAAAAAATCACAGAAAGGTCCAAGAATTCCATTAATTATTTTGTCCTTTTTTAAAAACTTTTTTACTTCAGCGCTGCAATGTCTGAGTACAACTCAGACCACCAGTAGCCCATCTGGAGCGATGTTCCAGGTGATGAAGGCAGCCCCCTGGAGTGTGGCAATCCAACTGTCACCTCATAATGAGGCCCTTAATTTCTGTTTGTTTGTAATTCATATTAGGTCCCATACCTAGAGCCAGTTGGCCACCATCTGCCACTGAGGACACCTCCAGATCAAGATCAAGTCTTCGGTGAGGACACCACTTCTGCAAGTCTGGATGATGAGGAGCTGGCTGGTCCATATGGTTTGTCTGGGCAGAGAGCTCCAGTGAGTCTCACTTGGCCCACACCTATACCTCCAACCCCAGCTGCAACAGCACCTCATCCTCAAGATACCAGTACTTCTTGTGTCCAAAGGAATATTACACCCACTTTCAGTCCCCAGTCCTGGCTGCTGTTGAGCCAACACCACCACCACATCCAGTTCAGCCAGGACCCAGTGGGATGGGGCACACTGTCTCAAGGGCACAGGGTAGTGGGGTAGGGGCTGTGGGTGGGCCAGCAAAGTGAGGCCGCTGGTACACTCTCACCCTGCCACAAAAGGAAACAGCTCCACCCACCCAGTCCCTGCGACTGTAGACTGCTCCCCTAAGCCCCCCAGGAGGGGATGTTCATCCAGACCACCAGGAGAGGATGGCAAGACCACCACCACCACCAGCAAGAGACGAAGAACCTAATTTCCTCCACTGTGTGACTACCATTCACTCTGTGAACTATTTTATGGACACATTTAACTTTTTTGAAGACAGTTGTAGTTTGTATATTTGACTTCAAACAATTTAGCCTCTACAAAATAGTTTCATCCACTATGATTGACTGTTTTGTGTGGGGTTTTCATTTGTTTTTTGTTTTCATCATGTTTAAGTTTATTTCTGTTTATTAAATAAATTAAAAAACCACAAGGTCAAAGACTTGTGTTGTATTTCTTCTGGTAGTTTCTTTTTTACTTCTTCCTTCCATCATTCTTTAAAAAAAATCTTAAATTTGAAACAATTAATTCCAAAATATAGTGTTACAATTATGTAATGTTTCTTCCATTTCCAAAAAGGAAAGAAACAAAACAAACACACATCTTAATGTATAGATTACATACAACTGTAATAAATAATTGTTTGTAAAAAAACGCACTTACAACCAATTTCTAACCCAAATAGTCTGTATCAGTTGTATTTATACTTTTCAAAACCCTGACACCACGAAGGAAGGGGATATAATCCTTCCTTCAATAGGCAAACTGTTATTGGTTCAAGCTGGACCCAAGCACCCTGTCTCACAATAGGAAACACATCAATGCGACCAAAAGTTAAAATCATGGAACCACAATATGTTGGGGCCAGAGGATCATTTCAATACACTGTGGCATTATTCAGTGGAATGTCTCAACCAACTTTCTGTGGTGTTCTACAAAAGGTTCTTTCTACTGTAATGAGACACATCAACAGCTTCATACACTTAACATAAAATGAGTATCAAATCTAAAGGGAGAGAAGTTTGCTATGGGTCAACTTATACATGTGGTTAGAGCAAGTTAAGCAGCACATATTGCCTTAGTGGCAACATTGACTAGAAAAGAGGTCTAATGCAATCTCAAGAACCTCTATTCAATCATTATGCAAGTTGTCTTTGTACAAGATATGTACATCCAAAGTGTGTGTCTTTCACAAGTTCAACCCATGTTCCCTTTGCGCTTTGCAACAGCAGCCTATAACTGCAAATGTCACAGCTTTGAAAAGTCCAACTGAAGATGACATTGTGAAGGATCCTGAAAAAGAAAAACAAGAAGAAAATATTTATTTTACATGACAAAATATTCTCAAATGATAAGTTATGAGGACACACTTCACTTATAACAATCAAAGGTAATCCATGGCAAATGAACACAGTAGTCAATGTGTCAAAACGTTGATCAACAAACATCTTTGCCCTGGATATTCCCGAACTAACCATTCCTAAATAATCTCCAACAGAGACTGATATGCTCATTATTTCACAAGTTGTTGTGACATTTAATTTAACAATATGTAAAGGTAAAGTTACACTCATGTGATGAAGTTGTCAATAACATCTTGACTTACGTCAATTCCTTCCTCTTCACCACTATCATCTTCATTTGGCATTTCAACATCCTCACCCGGCCGCTATTCATGGTCTCCATGCTCTGTGATGTATAGGGTGTTCTGTCGCAGGGCGTTGTTGTGCAACAGACAGCAGGCCATTGTGATTTGGCACACCTTACCTCACCTCGGGTGAGTGGAGGAGGGCTCCACCGGTCTTATGAAGTCATCTAAATCTGGCCTTCAGGAGCACAAAAGCCTGCACCACTGGCCTCCATTTTCTTCTATGGGCCGCATTGAAGCAGACTTCCCCTGGTGTTATTGTATTTCGCAGAGGTGATTGCAACAATGGTTGGGTAGGATGATCTAAGTCTCCTATATCAAATTAAAAAATATATTGAGCAAAAATATCTCCTCCTATTGTACATTCTTAAGCTATATACTAAGCAAATAATAATATTGTCATATTGTACTTAACAACAAGCCAGGCTCTCGGGTCCAAGTTGTGGCATTTGCTGGGGAATGCTGCTGTTCTGTACTACAAAGGAATTATGTTTTGCTCCTGGGAAATGGGCACACATGCCTGAGATGTACAAATCAGGTAGGCAGACAACTTGCACATTGATTGAATGGAAGTTCTTCCGACTGTGGTGGACCTGTTCACTGGCATGTGGTGGCACAAAGGCAATATGTGTGACATCAATTGCTCCAATCACTTGTGGTATGCCACCCAAAGCATAAAAACATCCCTTCACATTTGCAAATTCCTCATTTCATAGAAACTGGATGAAGCTGTAGATGTGCTTCATCACTGAAGAAAGGACGTCTTGTAGCACACCACTGAAAGTTGGTTGTGCTCTGCCTCCAGATACTACACATTGTATTGGAAGAATCCTGTGGCCACCAAATTGAGTTGATTCTCATTATTGCTGTTATTGAGGTGGGATTTCTATTGTGATGCTGAAAATCTGACTCCAGCTGAAGACCTAAATCAAGAATAGTTTGCCTATTCAATCTGAATTTTTAAATAATATCCCTTTTTTCCATGATGACAAGGTCTGGAAATGGTCAAAAAACTTGAGGCTGTTGTCTTCTACCTCTTTCTGGGTTCCTACATTGGCATTTAAGAGAAATATCACTTTAGATGGGCAAACATTACTTTGATAATCAACACACATTTCATGTCTTTGTATAATTCCATATGTTTTTGTGACATATATGGACACAACATTTTTAGTGATGTTGTAACTTAGAATAGCAATGTTTTACAAGTCTCACAATTTTTAGAAATAATGTGCAAATAATGCATTTGAAATGTATTATTTACACATTAGCTTTTTTATTTTTTTCTAAAATTCCGTCAGTGAAAGTATAAATTAAACTGCGTCACTGTTGCATTTAAACACAACAACGCATTACATTATACTTTTAAAATGTTAATAGAAAACAGTAATATACCCATTTTGTATGTATACAAACTAGACACCATTTTATGTGGTGGTGACACACTTAACACTTAAAAATACACTGCTTTACATTCTAAAATGGTGGTCACCCGACCTTGGCATCAGGACATTTGCAATCTGATGGCCGGCAGCAGAAGTTGAACTCCTAGTAGGTGTAACACTCCACGATAGACACAGCCATAGGCTAATGTGTGTGCAAGCAATGTATGAAAGCCAATGGCTGTGTCCCTCTCCGTTGACAGCTGCGCACGTCATGTACATGCACACGGCATTATGAAACAAGCTCCCTTTCCTCCTAACAGTGCAGCCAACAACACCTTTTCCACTTTTGCTGCTGTTATCGACCTCTGGGAGACACAATATCAGGCTAAGTAGATGACAGGGACCCTAACTTCTCAGATCAGGATTTAGAAGTTCTTACAATGGAGGTGCTGTCCCTGTACAGCTAGCAGTATGGGAACCCAGAGGAACAGGTACATGTTTGAATGGAAAATGTATTTCTAGCTAACTTATTTTTTTGATGATAAAGGCTAAATTATCCATTTTAGTTCCTGATTGAAGTGTTGTGATTGGAGTGCAGTCAACTCAATAATTTGGTTGAGAACAAAATAATGTGTAATAATAGTTTTACATGTCTGAAAAATGAAATGAAAGATATTCGAATGAATAAGATGACTTTTCATTTCAACTTACTTCCAGTGGCGAGTAGAAAATGTGCCATAAGTATAACTGAAAATTAAAGACATATGTCAGAATGAGAGAAATGAAAAGGGCAGGAAAAATGTTGAAGTTATGAACTTCTCTGAATTTTTTATGTTGAAATTTAAATCTATCCCATTGTCTGAGTAAGGAGTATCCATATGTATTATACTGTTGCATAGGCTCTCATTATTCTAATGAGACTACTGGATTTGAGCGGCAGAATCACTTGCACTGTGGAGACTGAGTCTAACCCCCTACAGGTGACACCTGTCAGCCTAATCTGGGTTTTGCTCCAGCTAACGATCAGTGCCTCACCTCCAGTTAAGAGCAGGGATGATTGGGCAGCTGAACGCATGACACAATTGGTTCCTCAGGGAAATCGTGGTCACTCAGATCGCATCCGTTTCTCTAAGTTACATTTGTCTCACATATACAAGGACAATCAGAGGCAGTATATGTTTCAATGAGGTTTTAAAGAAGTGACTGCATCTTAGATAATAAAGCATGCACTGCAATAACTAGGACAATAAAGCGTGACAGGATTAAAATTGTGACAAGGAGAGTAAAGCATAAAAATAATGCTACCACATTGTCACTAGAGTGATTAAAATAATTCCTACCTAGGCTATGTTAGAGCACAGCATGTTAAGCTCTAGTTCTGCCCTTCAGGTTCCCCTGGGAAGACATCATCCCTTATACCCGTGCAACAGGCCTATAGTCTACACTAGCAGCTGTAGTGAAGCGTTCAGCAATCAGCATACAGTTGTGGTCATCTGCTGGAATCTCCTTTTAACGTTTATGAGACAGAGAAGTGTTTTTATAATAAAACAGCTGAAGTTCTGAGAAAAGATCCCTATGTAAGAGTGTGTATGTTTCTATGAACACTAGAGACAAAGCGTTACCATGTTTACCGGTAACCTATCATACTGCAGCCTTGAGAAAAGCACAGAGTGAAAGAAATGTCTTGTTTAAGAACACAGTGCTGACCTATGCAAAGAACAGCTAGATAGAGAGAAATTAAACAAGACCACAAATGTGGCTATTGTTAAAATAATAAACAAAGCTGAATAAAATATATATACATTAAAGTGCACAGCAGCAGGCCTAGTTTGCTAAATTAACGTGTATGGAGCTACAACTAAAATGGCTATACAACAATACATGTAATGGTGCCACATATGGCAAAAGGTATGTCCTGTGCTGCAAGTAGAGATAACACAGGCTCTCAGTCACCCATACAAATATGTCCCATTTATACACACACATGTTCATACATCACCAAAAACCATGTTCTCACTGACAACAAGGCAGACCTTCCATAGTGCCCTTAGTCATACTATGCGGGTCCAACCATAGCATCTGACTCTGAAAACATTAGGCATTAAGCCAATGAAGCTGGGTGTGGGGGGGGGGTGCTAACAATGTACAAGTTGCTTAGCCTTTAGTAGCTTACAATGATTTATACTGGTCGGAAGTACTCTCATTACGGGAATTGTTTCAGACCCCTAGCCTAGATGATGTTTGTGGCCTGTATTTGTGAAATGATGATATGAAAAGTGATGAGGGTACTCAACTACAAATTAGTGTTTCTTATGAAATAATACATTTTAGAAATTAATCTGTACTAAATGCTTGTGGTAGATTTTACTAAATTGTGTTACAGCAATACAGAGAAACAAAACCTCAGAAATTTTTTTTTTCTTTCTGTTTTTTCATATCCATACAGGACAACGCCCTTGAGAAGGAGGTGGTATGGAAGGCCATCGCCAAGAAGATATGGAAGCTGGGGGTCTACAAGCGCCGCAGCCTCCATTGCCGCAAGAGGTGGGAGGACTTACGACACTGGACCCAAAAGTCATCTGGAGTCCATCTCGGCCAGTCCTCCCAATGTGGGAAGCATGTATGCCGCACACTGACCCCCCCTCAATGGTCTGTGTACTTGTGGTAGCCTATTCGGACTTTGATGGACAGTTGAGAGCCTAACAGCAGCATCAAGGTGGTAAGTTATTTTTTAAGTTATTATTGTTAGTTAACAATTTTTTATCACAGCAAAAAGTTCTGGCATCAACATGAAGCTTGACACACATCAAACCCACAAGAAGAGTTATGGAAGATGTAAGTTTGGCACAAGGTGTATGATGATGTGCTTTGTTTATTGATTTGTACTGAAGGTTGCCAGTAGGTTCCTTCTCACTGCACAGGACTGTTTTGAGCAGACACATGCCTGCCTAAGAAAAAAGAGGTACCTGGATTTTGTCTATGATGTGAGAAATAGTTGTAGCAAACAGACCACAATTGATGAGTCACATTTGTGAGATGGTGACATAGCATACAATGCATTTATGATACAGTATATGTTTCTGACTTCACATTGGTTAGTTCGTATGAAGACCAAACAATATTGAGCATCTTATCCAAAATGATTAGGAACATGAGTTCAATGGCAACATTTCTTACCAAAAATATTTAATAAATATGTTTTCACTACAGATTTCAAGTGAGTGGATGTAAACAGGTGCAGATTGGCATGAAACCTTACTCTTTCACAAATGTGCATTTAAGCCAGTCTGTTTCAACAAACTTGAATTTAGCAGGCATACATTATTAATTGAAACAGAGAGGAATGTGTACACATTGGTGACTGATTTACACACACCCCAAACAATGGTTTTATGTTCTTTGTCATATGCAGATGACAAATCAATGTTGAAGCAAGGGAGTTAGCAATAGGGACTTTTGCAGATGAACAATGTACACAGTACAAAGGTTTCTTGCTAGATATTTATTTTTGTGACAAGTTCACTATTCAAAACATACAGAGGTGTTAAAAAATTCCATGAGAAATTGGAAGTGTTTAAGAGAAGTGGTCTAAAATGAAACCAGACTAATGATTATTATTTACAAAACTGTTAGCAAATGGGTCCATAATATGTTCCCTACATACGTGGGGCAATGGCAAAGTATATGTAGCCTTGAAGCAGATGAAAATTGGTAATGTGGCAATGTTTTGTTAAATAACCATGTGATCATTTTGATTTTCACAGATAGAATACACATGTTGTGTGTGTCTTTTCAGCATCTTCAGGAGCAGGCAAAGGAGACATTTGCCAGGAAGGTGGGGAAGCAGCTGGTCACTGTGGCCCTCATTTCAACTTTGGCGGGCAGCAACTGCCGCCCGCCAAGTTGAAACCGCCGGGTGGCCGCCAATGCAGCCGCACTCCCGCGGGGTCTATTTGGAGATCCCCACTGGGCCGGCGGGCGGAAACCTGGTTTCCACCCCCCGGCCCAGCAGGGATCTCGGCTGTAACACGGGAGCCGGCTCCAAATGCAGCCGGCGGTGTTGCAGCGGTGCGATGGGTGCAGTTGCACCCGTTGCGCTTTTCACTGTCTGCTATGTAGACAGTGAAAAGCTCCATGGGGCCGTGGCAGGGGGCCCCTGCACTGCCCATGCCAGTGGCATGGGCCCCCATGGGCCTACAACTCCCCTTTCCGCCAGCCTTTTCATGGCAGTTCATACCACCATGAAAAGGCTGGCGGGAGAGGGACTGCAAGCAGCGCTGCCCTGTGGGATTACAACCCACAAAAGTGTCGGGAAACCGCCGGGACAAAAGTGGCTTCCACCCCTGTCATAATGCCCGAGTTTGTACCGCCAGCCTGTTGGCAGTACCAACTCCAAAACAGCCCTGGCGGTCTTTGACCGCCAGGGTTGTAATGAGGGCCTGTGTGTTGGGTGGAGAAACATTTGACACTGACAGACACAGTGGCGTGGAGGGTGAAGGGACTGACACGGAGGCCACCAGCTCAACATCTTCTTGGAAGGCATCTACAGATGACCAGTCCCTAGTGGTGGCAGATCAGACAGGGCCTATTCAATTTGTATCCTTGTCCGCCACTCAGATTGCCATATCCACCCTCCCTCTTTCTCCCGCCCAGTAGGCCAAACACCCCCCCCCTAAAAAGGTTGGAGTCTCCTTTGCCACAGGCACCTTCCCCTGCCTCTGTCCCCTTGGCTGCGCTCAGTGAAGAGGCTATTGACCTCTTACGCAGCATCACTGTAAACCAGACAGTGATTGTGAATGGCATCCAGGGGCTTAGTTCCCAAATGCAACAGATGGCTGCATTCCTGTATGCCATTCATAGTTCAGTGTCTGACATGCAGAGATCACTTGTGAAGATAGCCTCTGCACTGACTGCAGCCCCTAACCTTGTGCTCCCACTCCAGTCCCTTCCTCATCCCAAATCATAACTCCCACCCCAAATCCATGCACGCTCACTTCGTTGCATGCACCTACTCCAACAGACAAAAGAAGTACACTCAAACGTTAAGACAAACACACCAAGAAACACACCCATCAACCAGACACACACTACAGATACTATACCCACAGGCACCACAACAACCATTGCAACCATCACACCCACCACCACACTCACATGCACAACCACCACACCTACAACCACAACCAAAACACCCAAAACCCAACACCCACCACCAATGACAGATGCCCCACCTCCACAACCACCATAACACACACACAACCACCAGCACATCTACAAGCTCCACAACCACAGTATCCAACTCTACATCACACTCATCCAAACACAGGCACACACACACACACACATACACCCACCAAACACACATGGTTACAATTACCTGAAAGTAGCCACCTACAAAACTATGCACAGCCAAGCATACACCAGACATGCATGCATCTACAACATGCACAGACACACACACACCACAACCACACAAAACACCTCAACAACACACTCATCCAAACAAACACACTCATAGAAACGAATGCACCCACCAAACGCAAATGCACACTCACCCGAACACCACACACCTTCAAAGAAACACACACCCAAACACACACCACATACACAGACACTCATGTACTTGCAAACCAGAAACACAACACCCATTCCATCTCCCTCTACTTCTCAAACCCATCCTCTCTCACCCCTTCTACCCCTTCTCCTCCAACCGCTTTTGCTGCCTACCTGTCCCTGACTCCTGAGAAACCCAAACCCACTCCTCCCAAGAAAGATCATTGATGTGCCTTCTCTGAGGAGGTGGTGTAATTAGGAGGCAAGTTCTGGGCCAAAGCCACATTTGTAACCCCCCATATTTGTATGGACAATGAATATATATATATATATATATATACATATATATATATATATATTACTTTTGTGATTCTGAGTAAAGTATCTCATTTGATTAGTAAATTTTAATTTATTTTCACAAAGTTTGGGATTTATGTGACTTTTTGTGATGGTGTCCATTATCCTGAGGGCAGCTTGTACCAAATTGGTAAACGTTGATAAAATATAGAGGTGTTTATCTTTAAATTTCTTAAACTACCACATAACACACATATACATTGGACATTCTTGTACTATGCTTGCAGACAATTGCAATGGTATCAGGTAAAACAGCCACTTGCCTTCGGTTCCGGCGATGACCGGGATGATTTTCGTTGAGGTCCTGTAGCAGCAGCAAAGGTAGGACTTGTACAATCAGTTTCAAGGTGGCAAGGAAAGTAATAGTAGAAAAAAGTTTGGTTTTTACTGTATATACCATCAATTCGGCCAACTCAGGTGGATGTTGGCGAGAAGGCACATTGTGATTTGGCCGGTGGTAAAACTGGCTGTGGTCCTATTGCCAGCTGCTTTTGCTTATGGCGCCATTGACGTGGGTAGAAAATTATGGTGGTGACTGCGGTTCACATATGGACTTTTGTCTATGGGCCTGCCAGCATCTAAATACAGCTGTTGAACCACCTAGACAGTGGATAGATTATCCGATGGGAAACCAAAGGCGGGACCAATTCCCCCAAGATCTAAATCAGGCCCTTTATCTAAAAATACACTTTTTCCTTGTATTTCTATGACAGAAAGTTCTGTAATCTATACAGATCCAAAAACTCCCTACCTACATGTTCCCCAAAGTCTCCCGATGACAATGGTACCTCACTTGTGTGGATAGGCCTGGTGCCCACAATTGGAAAAAGCCCAAAATGCAACATGGACAGATCAAATTATTCTACTAAAAAAAACAACAACTTATTTCCTGAAATTCGGGTGGGTGCAGAATTTGGTCTCTAGCTCGGCCGGCACCCAGGTAATCTGACTAAACCTTTACATTTCTGAAAACTAGACTCCCAGGGGAGTCAAAGGTGGTACAAATTTCGTGGCTCTCTCAAGGTTTCTTTTTAGCCAGAATCCCGTGCAAATCCCAAACATTGCCTAAAAATGTACACTTTCCTCACATTTCTGTGACATAAAGTTCTGGGATTGTGGGGGAGCCACATATTTTCTAACAACCAGCATTCCCCTCCTTCTAAAAATGGTACCTCACTTGAGTAGGTCTAGATTCAGCAACAGGAAAGGGCCTAAAACACAATTTGAAGACTTGAACATTTCCTGCCATAAAATGACCTGATTTGGCAATGGGAGTGGCTAGGATATTTGGGCCCAGATGTTTCTGAAATGTAGATCTCCTGGTAAATGTAGGATAGTATCTTGCAAAAATCCAATGATTGTTTCTCACCCACAATGCCTTCAAAAGCTCAAATTTTGTCTCAAATGGCATGTTTTCCTTGGATTTATGTGATGTAATCTTCCAGAATCCATAGGGCTGAACAAAATTCCTACCTGCCAGTACTCCCCCACTTGATTAGATAAATATACTACCCCAATTGTGGCTGGGCTACTGCCCGCAACAGCAACAGATCAAACCAGGGTACCCTCAGGATGTAGGAATTTGTGATTCTCAGCAGACTCTGAAACTTTTCTTCATAGAAATGAAGGAAAATGTATGATTTTAGGCAAAAATTGAGGTTTGCAGGGCATTGTGGGTAAGAAAGTCACACCACACTAGTGTATACTGGGTCCAGTTTTCAAAATGGCTGACTTTAGGTGGTTTCCCTGGGAGGCAGAGCACTGTCCAGAATAGTGCAACCATTCACCATGGCAAGAGGAAACCTAGATTTACTCCTACTCTTCTGCTCAACATGTCAAAACTACAACCAAAAGAATCAACATTTCTTATTTGCCATGGGAGTAGGGTTCTGAGCCCCAGGAGGGCGGGAAGACTGTTGGGATTCCAGGGATGGAAGATAGGCTCAACAAAGGGGTGGTCCATGCACACACCATATTTTTTCTAACACAATAAAATATAGTCTGGGTGTTTAGTGAGCTTTCTTCCCCTAGGGGCTTGGGGTGCAGATTGGGATGAGCACTCCCTTCCATTCCCTAGGGAACATAAACACTAATGATGCGCATGGCAGGGTGAGAACAGACCCATGCTATTGGTGTACTCCCCCCTCCAAAAAATAGTGAAAAATTATCCCTGGTGTCTAGTGGGCTTTCTGCCCAGTTGGTGGGTCAGATTGGTGGGGTAGATTGGAAGTAAACAACCACATCTATCCCCTGGGGACAGAAAGACTAATGAGGCCTGAAGCGAGGGGAGCCCTATCCGATGCCATTGGAGTGGCTCTCTCCACCGAAAACAAATTCTGATAAGTACTTCCTGCTGTCTAGTCAGCTTTCTGCTCCGCTCAGAGGTAACTCCCTGATCTACCTCCCAGCAGGGTCAGAAAGACTAATAGATCATAGGGCTGGACACAAGCACACGCCATTGGGGCCACGCTCTCCCACAACAAATAGTGAAAAGTAATTCCTGGTGTCTAGTGCGCTTTCTGCATGATTTAAAAGACTAATGAGGGGCTGGGGTAGAGAGCAAGGTCCTAGGCCCAGGGGGTCTGAACCAATAAAAAAACAAAAAAGCCCCAGTGTAGGTGTGCTCACTGCCTGACTGGGTGGGCAGATTATTGTGAACATTCCCATTAACCCCCAGAGTGGGCAAAAGATAAATGGGGCCAAGGGCAAGACTCATGGGGCCAGGGGTGTGGGAGCACAGTCCCATGACCAGGGGGCTGTTTCTCTCCAAAAAAATGAAATTTCCTAAACATCCCTGGTGGGATTTCTGCCCCATCCCCAGGTGTAATTTGGGGGTGAACACCCCCATCCACCTCCTTTGGGTAGCCGGAAAGGATTATGGGTCTGGAGCTGGGGGAGCACAGGGCCATGCCTGGGTATGCCGCTACCCTGGCAATCATTATCTCTGGTGTTTAGTGAGCAGATCAGTCCATTTACTTTTGCTGAAATTACATCAGTTCTCTATGCACGCTAATGGGCAATAGACGCAATGGGGAGGGAGGGCTGGCTTCTACCTGTGGTTAATGCCCACACTTAAAAGGCAAAAGTCTAGCTTGCAACTAGCATTGAAGGATAAGGAGTGCATAGTAATTGTTAAAGGTCCTGTGAAATCTAGAGGCGAAGCAAGACTGACAATAATGAAGGAAAGGGGATTAGAGAAGTTCACCTTGGATGACTTCTGAATCTTGAAGGTAATGTTTATGCCTTTTAGATTCAAGTAATCAGGTTTGAATAAAACTACAGGTGGTAAAAGTAGATTTGACATATTTCCCCAAGGAGAGGATTTAAAAAGATTTAAGGGTCCGGCACATAAACGCCCAGAACAGCTTCCCCCTTCTAAATACTAATTGTAATGCTCTAAAGACTATAAGGACAATGCCCAAATGGACATTAAACTGGATAAATTGGCTGATTCTGTGAAAAAGCTCAAAGAAAGAGAGTACTTCTAGATATCAATGAATTACCAATATATTGTGGAACAATATCGGGATGCAAGAATATAGTGTCAAAAATATCTTGGGACAGGCTACAGAAGGTTGGAATATTTTTGCTTAGGTACATTATATTGTTATTTTTTAATATACCTTTAATAAAATATTCTTCACTTTAACAAATTGTATTAAGTATTGTTTTCAAGTATTTAATAGATAGATACAACTTTATTCGACTTTCAAGTAGGTCATAAAAGCAACACATAACAACAAATCTTACATATAAGAGACATATTTAAATATAGCAATAAATACAGGAGATTAAAAATGCAGTATCATATTAATTAATCAAGTTATGAGTATTTAAATAGCCTGGTTATCTTGATACCAATCCACCCAGAGACTTTCTTATGTAATTATGGAACATAAAAAGTTTGCAAAAATTTCACATATTTCAATGGAAGGTAACATCTGTAAATTAATATACGCAGTGCGGCACTGTCGCATATTAGAGGATCTTAAAAAAGGCATTAACAAGAGCTTTCTCTGTTTTCCGTAAAATTTACAGAAAAGGACCACATGTATCGTACTTTGTACTGCGTTTGTGTCGCAAGGATATGCCCCTAAAGTTGCACTCCAATCATTCATAGTCGGAAAAGCTAAACGATGGAACGTGTCTAGCCTTAGTCTCGTGAGGACAAAACGATGTTGAGGTTTTACCACATTTACCAGGTAAGGCTGCATGCCCTCTGTGGACAGGATTAATTGATTAGACATAACACTATGTTTTTTTGACTCTACTGCCCACCTCTGGTCTTCTAAGTGCTTCAAGGTCAGGGACCTCAATTCCTTCCTAGTCAGTCTCTCCAGTAATTCTGGGTTTGCGTAGTATTCTTTATGGCCCATATTTCCAAAAAAAGTCATAATATACCTCAACCATGGGACTCATAAAGAATAAGCTGATGCCATGCAATCCCGTAAAACTGACTTATTTAGGCCAGTGTATTCTGAAGTCCAAATTTTCTGCCATAATAATAATGGCTGCATCTTTATTAGGTCGACTAGGAAGGGGACCCCTAGTTCAGCGTGGCTAATGAATGATGAGGTGCCGTTTGGTACCATTAACAAGTGTCTCAAAAAGTAATTTTCCACTGTTTGGATCAGGTTACAGTTGGTATATCTCCAGATGCCTGATCCATACATGGCGGATGGGACGCATTTGGCTCTATAATCGTTTACCATATTCTGTGGGGTAATCACCCCTAAACGTTTTTAAAAGATCTTCAGGGCCGCCGTTGTTTTCATGATCTGTAGTTTCTTAGTTTTCACACAGTGTACCCAGGAGCCTTGTTTATCCAACATTATGCCCAGATAAGAAAATGTTGGGATTGTATCAATCTTTCCACCTTGTGTGGTGATATCATAGATGTTAGAAATGGGGTTTTTGGTTGGCAGTTAGGTTGCCCTCTGTCCAAGCAAGAACCCTCACTCTAGTCAGGGTAAGTCACACACAATCCAAAATCAGCCTGTGCTCACCCTCCGGTAGCTTGGCACGAGCAGTCAGGCTTAACTTAGAAGGCAATGTGTAAAGCATTTGTGCAATAAATCATACAACACCATAGCATAACACCACAAAAATACACCACACAGTATTTAGAAAAATATATAATATTTATCTGGGTATCTTCAGGTCAAAACGATCAAAGTTGCAATATGAATTTGTAAAGATATCACTGAAAAGTGATATAAAGTGTCTTAAGTCTTTAGAAAGTAAACAGAGTCTCTTTCAAACACAAAGTACCTGGTTTCTGGTGGAAAATCTCCTCAGAGGGCCCCAAAGGAAGAGGTGCGTGGAAAAAGGGTGTGTGCGTTGATTTCTCCCCAGCACACACGGACTTGCGTCGTTATTTTCCACGCGGGGAAGTCGGGCGTCGTTTTCTGGCGCGCGGACAGTCTCTTTCTGTGGGTCGCGGGGATTACCAGATGTCCCGGGTCTGTGCGTGGATTTTCCTGCTTGTTTTCCGGCTGCGCGTCGTTCTGCGGGGCTGCGCGTCGAAGTTTCGATCTCACGGCAGGCGTCGCGTCGATTTCTCCTGCGGAGTCGGGCGGCGTTGTCCTTGCGAGGCCGTGCGTCAAAGTTTTGATCTCACGGCAGGCGTCGCGTCGATTTCTCCTGCGGAGTCGGGCGGCGTTGTCCTTGCGAGGCCGTGCGTCAAAGTTTTGATCTCACGGCAGGCGTCGCGTCGATTTCTCCTGTGGAGTCGGGCGGCGTTATCCTTGCGAGGCCGTGCGTCAAAGTTTTGATCTCACGGCAGGCGTCGCGTCGATTTCTCCCGGGAAGTCGGGCGGCGTTGTCCTTGCGAGGCCGTGCGTCAAAGTTTCGGTCGTCCCGAAGGCGTCGCGTTGATCAGCGTCGGTGTGCGGCGTTTTTCTTGCCGCGGAACAAGCTGTGCGTCTAAAAGTTCGGCGCATGGAGCGTCCAAGAGGAAGAGTGAAGTCTTTTTGGTCCTGAGACTTCAGGGAACAGGAGGCAAGCTCTATCCAAGCCCTTGGAGAGCACTTTTACAGCCAGGCAAGAGTTCAGCAAGGCAGCAGGCCAACAGCAAGGCAGCAGTCCTTTGTAGAAAAGCAGACAGGTGAGTCCTTTGAGCAGCCAGGCAGTTCTTCTTGGCAGGATGTAGTTTCTGGTTCAGGTTTCTTCTCCAGCAAGTGTCTGATGAGGTAGGGCAGAGGCCCTGTTTTATACTAAGTTGTGCCTTTGAAGTGGGGGTGACTTCAAAGAGTCTCTAAGAAATGCACCAAGTTCCCTTTCAGCTCAATCCTGTCTGCCAGAGTCCCAGTAGGGGGTGTGGCAGTCCTTTGTGTGAGGGCAGGCCCTCCACCCTCCCAGCCCAGGAAGACCCATTCAAAATGCAGATGTATGCAAGTGAGGCTGAGTACCCTGTGTTTGGGGTGTGTCTGAGTGAATGCACAAGGAGCTGTCAACTAAACCTAGCCAGACGTGGATTGAAGGGCACAACAAGATTTTAGTGCAAAGAAATGCTCACTTTCTAAAAGTGGCATTTCTAGAATAGTAATATTAAATCCGACTTCACCAGTCAGCAGGATTTTGTATTACCATTCTGGCCATACTAAATATGACCTTCCTGCTCCTTTCAGATCAGCAGCTGCCACTTCAACAGTGTATGAGGGCAGCCCCAATGTTAGCCTATGAAAGGAGCAGGCCTCACAGTAGTGTAAAAACGAATTTAGGAGTTTCACACTACCAGGACATATAACTACACAGGTACATGTCCTGCCTTTTACCTACACCGCACCCTGCTCTAGGGGTTACCTAGGGCACACATTAGGGATGACTTATATGTAGTAAAAGGGGAGTTCTAGGCTTGGCAAGTACTTTTAAATGCCAAGTCGAAGTGGCAGTGAAACTGCACACACAGGCCTTGCAATGGCAGGCCTGAGACAGGGTTAAGGAGCTACTGAGGTGGGTGGCACAACCAGTGCTGCAGGCCCACTAGTAGCATTTAATCTACCTGCCCTAGGCACATGTAGTGCACTCTACCAGGGACTTACAAGTAAATTAAATAGTCAATCATGGATAAACCAATCAGTAGTACAATTTACCCAGAGAGCATATGCACTTTAGCACTGGTTAGCAGTGGTAAAGTGCCCAGAGGTCAAAAGCCAACAACAACAGGTCAGAAAAAATAGGAGGAAGGAGGCAAAAAGTTTGGGGATGTCCCTGTCAAAAAGCCAGGTCCAACATGACCCCCTACCAGCCTAAAGCCAGGGGAGAACAATCACTATCCTGATGTACTTCCCTGTTTGAGGCGACAGAACAAGGACCCAGGCCCACAACAGCAGGGGCATGCTCCAGTTCTTCGCCTTCCTGACTCCAATTGGATCACTCTGTCCATACTCTCAGGGCCCACTAAGCCAACCCATGGGGAACCTTTCTCCTTACCTGCGGATCCCATCTGTGCAGCACCTAACCTTACTTTGCTCACAGATGTATCCCAGGAGCAGGATAGTACCACCATGACCAACACAGTGGTGTTGCCCACTCTACCCCTGGGGTGTGACACTTGTCCCCTCCCCAGGGATAACTCTGTCCACCCGGACAGCAAGCCACAGTGATTACTGACAGCTGCCAGGGATGAGAGCCAGGCCCCAGGCCTCTCAAAGCTCTCCAACCACTGTGGCTGTGGAGAGTGGGGGGCGGTAGCCCCAGGTGCTGGGCACCCTTTAACCACTCTCCCTTCCACCAGGTCAGGGATGACAGCCTGAACCTGGTCCTCCCCTCTGGGGCTTTGTACCCTCCCTCCTGGAGCGGTACCCCCAGAGTCCAACATAGTCAGGGTGCTTACAGAAGTCACCCTGTACCATTCCTCCACCAGTGCAGGGCTGTTAACCTGCAACTGGCCCTCCAACCTGGGGCCTGTACCTTCAGGTTGGACTAGGGCCCGGGGTGAGGCTTCCCTTCCCCTGCCCTCCCTTCTGGGGTCCAGCACCCTCCAACTAGGAGTGGCCTCCTCAGAAGACAACATGGTAGGGGCACT
Organism: Pleurodeles waltl; assembly: GCF_031143425.1. Taxonomy (NCBI): domain Eukaryota; kingdom Metazoa; phylum Chordata; class Amphibia; order Caudata; family Salamandridae; genus Pleurodeles; species Pleurodeles waltl. The sequence continues at coordinate 175,990,762 of NC_090445.1, read as the reverse complement.
GTTATCAGTAGCCCCTCCCTCCAGGTCCGGGGGGACACCCTGAACCTGGTCTTCCAGCCCAGGGTCTGTACCCTCAGACTGGATCACTGCCTGGCAAACCAGGACTTCCTGGGAGGCACACCTACCCCCCACCAGGTCAGAGTTTAACCTCTGCACCTGCCCATTCAACTCAGAGTCACCACCCTGAAGTTGAATAATTGCCTGGCACGCCAGGACTTCCTGGAGGGCACACTGACCCTCCACCAGGTCAGAGTTTAACCTCTGCACCTGACCATTCAACTCAGAGTCACCACCCTGAAGTTGAACAATTGCCTGGCACGCCAGGACTTCCTGGAGGGCACACTGACCCTCCACAAGGTCAGAGTTTAACCTCTGAACTTGGCCATTCAACTCAGAGTCATCACCCTGAAGTTGAACAATTGCCTGGCACACCAGGACTTCCTGGAGGGCACACTGACCATCCACCAGGTCAGAGTTTAACCTCTGAACTGGGCCATTCAACTCAGAGTCACCACCCTGAAGTTGAACAATTGCCTGGCGCACCAGGACTTTCTGGGAGGCACACCTACCTCCCACCAGGTCAGAGTTTAACCTCTGAGCCTGGTTCCCCAACCCAGGGTCACCACCCAGAGGTTGGGCAATTGCCTGGCACGCCAGGACTTTCTGGGGGCACACCTACCTCCCACCAGGTCAGAGTTTAACCTCTGAACCTGGGTATCCAACCCAGAGTCACCACCCTGAGGTTGAACAATTGCCTGGCACACCAGGACTTTCTGGGGGGCACACCTACCCCCCACCAGGTCAGAGTTTAACCTCTGAACCCGGTTATCCAACCCAGAGTCAGCACTCTGAGGTTGAACAATTGCCTGGCACGCCAGGACTTTCTGGGGGGCACACCTACCCCCCACCAGGTCAGAGTTTAACCTCTGAACCCGGTTATCCAACCCAGAGTCAGCACTCTGAGGTTGGACCACTGCCTGGTACACCAGGACTTTCTGGGGGGCATGCCTACCCCCCAACAGGTCAGAGCTTATCCCCTGAACCTGGTTCCCCAACCCAGGGTCACCACCCTGAGGTTGGGCAATTGCCTGGCACGCCAGGACTTTCTGGGGGGCACACCTACCCCCCACCAGGTCAGAGTTTAACCTCTGAACCTGGTCATCCAATCCAGAGTCAACACCCTGAGGTTGGACAATTGCCTGGCACAGCAGGACTTCTTGGGAGGCACATCTACCTCCCACCAGGTCAGAGTTTAACCTCTGAACCTGGGTATCCAACCCAGAGTCACCACCCTGAGGTTGAATCTTTGCCTGGCATGCCAGGACTTCCTGGGGGGCACTCTCACCCCCCACAAGGGACACACCGTCCCCAAGGGCCACACAAGAGTCTGGTTGGCGCAGGTCTCCCGACCTCTGCCCATCCGGCAGAGTCTGGGTTTCCCCCAAACCAGAAACGGTTTCACCTGGGTCATTCCTGGGGGGCTCTGCTCTCAGAGCTGTCCCCTGACTCTCAAGGTCCTCCACTGGGGTCTGCAACCCCCTCTCAACCCTATGTCTGGACTTCTGCACCCCCTCACTAGGAGGGGTACTGCCAGACACCAGAACTGTTGGGATGCTGGCTACAGTCACCCCCCCAAGTTCTTCTGACACTGCGGGGCTTCCCTCAAAAGGTGGCCCTACGGTACAGGCTAGGCTTCCCTCCTGGTGTTCCCTCATGGAACCCTCTAGGACCTGGGACCTACCTGGGACACTACAATCCTCTCCCACCACACTCGGTTGGGAACCACCTAGACCACTCCCTTCAGGAGCACCCCCAAATGCCTCTTCAGACTCTCTGGTACTCACCCAGAAGTCTGCCTCCATTGTAAGTTCCCTGGGGTCAGAGAACTCACACTCCACCTGGTGTTGGCGTAGCTTTGGAAAATAAGGACCAGACATATGCTCTCCAGCAATTACATCACTCTGCCCTTCACATGTATTAACCGCAGTACCCTTCACCCAACCACCCAGTAACTCAACCTTGGAAAAGCACTCTACTTCACCCTCCTGAGACTGGTGAGACAGTATCTGTCTGTCCCTGACACTCAACCCAAACTCTTCTGGGATGTCTCTACACTCTATATCCAGGACGTCCACCAGGGGGGAACCCTTTTCTCTGTCACTCTCTGCTAGAGTCAGTAAAGTGTCCCTCCCCCCAGTAGGAATATGACTCCCTGTGCCAGTTCCCCAATCCTTCTCAGGGACCCTGTGCATAACGGGAACTACCTCATACCCTTGAACTGCCTGGGGTGTGTCAACTCCCTTCTTCAAGTTGGGCACCACATCTCTGGGCTTGTGCCCTTCTTCAGCAGTACTAGATGCAAGATTTTTGCTGCCACCATCTGAACTGGACTCAGCCCTTCCGGCCTCCAGTTTCAGCTCTTTACAGCTCAGCTCTTGAGCTGCAATCTTTTCTTCTTCCAGGGCTAAGAGTCTTTTTGCCTCAACCTCTGCAAGATACTCCTCTAATTGTTGCTCCTGTCGCCTTTGACTTCGGAGCCATTCATCTATTTCTGGGTCACTGTCCAACTCTGAGTAGTCTTCCTCCTCATCTGAGTAGTCTTCCTCCTCATGTGCGTAGTCCTCCTCCTCATCTGAGGGGTACTTAGTCATTTGGTTTCTTGCTGCCTCTCTCTCTGCCCATCTTTCCTCCCCCCAGACTATGTAGTGATGGAGCATCTCCGCTTTAGTAGATCTCCTTGCTACAGGAAGGCCCCATTGTCTGCAAAGCTTCCTTAGGTCAGCCTTAGTGAGGTGGTCAGTACGAACAAAGAATGAGTAGGTACACAATCCCATTTTGATAAGATCTTATCAGCAAAAACCAAAATCCAAAGTCCAAAATATCAATAGTATATCCAGGAGGACATCAGAGAACCAAGAGCCAAAAAAGATGAAAAATCAAGTTGACCTTCAACTGTGGGTAGGTAGTGAAATACTTAGCTACTGTATGTCACTGCACAAACACAAGTCCTATCCTCACCGCTGATCACCAATGTTAGAAATGGGGTTTTTGGTTGGCAGTTAGGTTGCCCTCTGTCCAAGCAAGAACCCTCACTCTAGTCAGGGTAAGTCACACACAATCCAAAATCAGCCTGTGCTCACCCTCCGGTAGCTTGGCACGAGCAGTCAGGCTTAACTTAGAAGGCAATGTGTAAAGCATTTGTGCAATAAATCATACAACACCATAGCATAACACCACAAAAATACACCACACAGTATTTAGAAAAATATATAATATTTATCTGGGTATCTTCAGGTCAAAACGATCAAAGTTGCAATATGAATTTGTAAAGATATCACTGAAAAGTGATATAAAGTGTCTTAAGTCTTTAGAAAGTAAACAGAGTCTCTTTCAAACACAAAGTACCTGGTTTCTGGTGGAAAATCTCCTCAGAGGGCCACAAAGGAAGAGGTGCGTGGAAAAAGGGTGTGTGCGTCGATTTCTCCCCAGCACACACGGACTTGCGTCGTTATTTTCCACGCGGGGAAGTCGGGCGTCGTTTTCTGGCGCGCGGACAGTCTCTTTCTGTGGGTCGCGGGGATTACCAGATGTCCCGGGTCTGTGCGTGGATTTTCCTGCTTGTTTTCCGGCTGCGCGTCGTTCTGCGGGGCTGCGCGTCGAAGTTTCGATCTCACGGCAGGCGTCGCGTCGATTTCTCCTGCGGAGTCGGGCGGCGTTGTCCTTGCGAGGCCGTGCGTCAAAGTTTTGATCTCACGGCAGGCGTCGCGTCGATTTCTCCTGCGGAGTCGGGCGGCGTTGTCCTTGCGAGGCCGTGCGTCAAAGTTTTGATCTCACGGCAGGCGTCGCGTCGATTTCTCCTGTGGAGTCGGGCGGCGTTATCCTTGCGAGGCCGTGCGTCAAAGTTTTGACCTCACGGCAGGCGTCGCGTCGATTTCTCCCGGGAAGTCGGGCGGCGTTGTCCTTGCGAGGCCGTGCGTCAAAGTTTCGGTCGTCCCGAAGGCGTCGCGTTGATCAGCGTCGGTGTGCGGCGTTTTTCTTGCCGCGGAACAAGCTGTGCGTCTAAAAGTTCGGCGCAAGGAGCGTCCAAGAGGAAGAGTGAAGTCTTTTTGGTCCTGAGACTTCAGGGAACAGGAGGCAAGCTCTATCCAAGCCCTTGGAGAGCACTTTTACAGCCAGGCAAGAGTTCAGCAAGGCAGCAGGCCAACAGCAAGGCAGCAGTCCTTTGTAGAAAAGCAGACAGGTGAGTCCTTTGAGCAGCCAGGCAGTTCTTCTTGGCAGGATGTAGTTTCTGGTTCAGGTTTCTTCTCCAGCAAGTGTCTGATGAGGTAGGGCAGAGGCCCTGTTTTATACTAAGTTGTGCCTTTGAAGTGGGGGTGACTTCAAAGAGTCTCTAAGAAATGCACCAAGTTCCCTTTCAGCTCAATCCTGTCTGCCAGAGTCCCAGTAGGGGGTGTGGCAGTCCTTTGTGTGAGGGCAGGCCCTCCACCCTCCCAGCCCAGGAAGACCCATTCAAAATGCAGATGTATGCAAGTGAGGCTGAGTACCCTGTGTTTGGGGTGTGTCTGAGTGAATGCACAAGGAGCTGTCAACTAAACCTAGCCAGACGTGGATTGAAGGGCACAACAAGATTTTAGTGCAAAGAAATGCTCACTTTCTAAAAGTGGCATTTCTAGAATAGTAATATTAAATCCGACTTCACCAGTCAGCAGGATTTTGTATTACCATTCTGGCCATACTAAATATGACCTTCCTGCTCCTTTCAGATCAGCAGCTGCCACTTCAACAGTGTATGAGGGCAGCCCCAATGTTAGCCTATGAAAGGAGCAGGCCTCACAGTAGTGTAAAAACGAATTTAGGAGTTTCACACTACCAGGACATATAACTACACAGGTACATGTCCTGCCTTTTACCTACACCGCACCCTGCTCTAGGGGTTACCTAGGGCACACATTAGGGATGACTTATATGTAGTAAAAGGGGAGTTCTAGGCTTGGCAAGTACTTTTAAATGCCAAGTCGAAGTGGCAGTGAAACTGCACACACAGGCCTTGCAATGGCAGGCCTGAGACAGGGTTAAGGAGCTACTGAGGTGGGTGGCACAACCAGTGCTGCAGGCCCACTAGTAGCATTTAATCTACCTGCCCTAGGCACATGTAGTGCACTCTACCAGGGACTTACAAGTAAATTAAATAGTCAATCATGGATAAACCAATCAGTAGTACAATTTACCCAGAGAGCATATGCACTTTAGCACTGGTTAGCAGTGGTAAAGTGCCCAGAGGTCAAAAGCCAACAACAACAGGTCAGAAAAAATAGGAGGAAGGAGGCAAAAAGTTTGGGGATGTCCCTGTCAAAAAGCCAGGTCCAACAATAGATCTTACTCGATTTCCTGCCACAGTTCATTACAAACGTTTTCGAACAGTTAACAGTAAGGCCCAGGTCTGTCATGAACATTATGCAGGTTGTTAGAAGTTTTTGGAGGGCTAATGGAGTCCGGGCCATAAGTACAGCATCGTCTGCATAAAGTAAGGCCGGAATCGGGCGATGACCTATTTGAGGGAGATCTTTACATTTGCTTATTAGTTCTCGTTCTACAGAAATGGGGCTAATACGCAGCCTTGATGTACTCCTCTATGTATACCAAAAGGCCTAGTACATTCTCCTCCTATCCCGTATCTCACCCTCGCTCTACACCCTGAATACAGTTCCTGTATGAACTGTATTATTGTCAGTTCTACCCCTATACTACTTAGAATGTCCCATAATTTCTCATGTACTACGCAGTCGAATGCTATTTTAGCTGATGTATGAAGTAGAGAGATAGGTCTGTAGCAAGCTGGGTTGAGGCGGTCGCCTTTTTTATATATATGGACAATAATAGAATCTAACCACGATGGTGGTGGTCCTTGCATACAACAAGCCCTCAGTATCTGCGTCAGTAATGGGCCCCATACTTGTATGTTTGCCTTATATAAGTCTACCGGGACACTATCAGGGCCCGGCACTTTCCCCGCTTTACTTAAGTTTATGGCTTCTACTACTTCCTCCAAGCTAAACTGAGGTGTTATAATCATACGTGGATTTTTCTGGGTAGTGAGGCTCGTTAAAGAATCTATTGGTTCTATGTCGCTGGCCTAGCTATATATCTTGGATAAATAATCAATCCAATCTTCTTCTATTATTGCAATTTCCATTCTGGGAGCATGTCTGTCCCCTAACACGGGGTGTTTATTGTTTTCCAAAAGAGGATGTTATCTTTTGTAGAACTAGCTTTGTGTAAGGTTTCCCAGGTATTTTCGTTCAAGGTGGATTTCCTTTTTTTGATGGTCGCCTTATATTCCTGCCTCCATGTACGTATCTCATTCAAGCATCTTGTTGAGGCACTTAAGGCATTTTTTTATCTCTTGTGTGCTTTTATGCAGTCACAGTCAAACCAGCCCGCTTTTCTTCTCTGTCCTCCCTTTCCCGTTTTGTTGATAAGAGCTTCTTTCACACCTTGCTCTATCGCCAAAAAAGCGCTTAGGCATTTACCAACACAGCTTTATCCTCCTGTGCCAGTAGAGAGGAAGTTAATGAGACCTTTAAACTCTGCGGGAAATGGTCACTCATCGCAATATCATGGAGTGTATAATTGGTAAGGTAATGTGCGACGTGAGTAGACTTCAGAACATAATCAATCACTGTATCCGCCCCCCTTCCATTAAAAGTTGGTTTGAACTATGGGTCATCAGAATAGATTTCATTTACAAAGGCCAAATTGAATTTATGCGCCAGTATATTCAGTATTTAATATATGTTATTATATTATTATTAGGTATTAGTACTATGATAATTGCTGATCTTTAGTAGAGTTTGTCACTTTTAATGTGCAATTTAACATGCTTTTAATTAGTAATTTAATAGTGGGGTGTTGGGCCTGTAGTAGGCTAGGGTGGAAAGTAATGGAAATATAAATTGTTTTTTTTAGAATTAATTCATGTTTTATGTTAATTAAATAGTTACTTAGCAATTATGTAAACTATTAATGATTATTGCATACTTTTTCATTTTTCATGTACAATTATTTTTAGATTTAATTAGTCATTTTTTATTTATTTGGGATTTGTGTTTGTAGAGGATTTGGGTAGCTGATTAGAATATAACATATAAGGTATTGTTTTATTTAATTTTAAAAAGGCCTGGAGTCTACATAAGCAGCTGTAGCGAAGGAATCAGCATACAGTCATAGTCATCTGGCTGGAATCTCCCTCTAACATACATGGGTCAAAGTAGTGTTTTTATAATAAAACAGCTGATGTTCCAAGAAAGGATCATCCCCACGTAAGAGTGGGTATGTTTCTGTGAACATTGGAGACAAAGTGTACCACTATTGCTGGCAACCTATCTTACTGCAGCCTTGAGAAAAGCACAGAGTGAAAGAAATGTCTTATTTAAGAATGCAGTGCTGACCTAGGCAAAGAACAGCTAGATAGAGAAACTAAAACAAGACTGCAAATGTGGCTACTGTTGAAATAATATAATGAAGCTAAAATAAAACATATCTAGGTTAAAGTGCCCAGCGGCAGTCCTAGATGGCTAAAATAAAGTGTATCAAACTATAACTAACATGGCTACACAACAGAATAATTATGTAATTTTTTAAGTAATTGTTTTTTTTTAAACTTATTTAGTATATCTTGAGATTTGAATGTATAATTTAAAAAAAAAAAATTGGTCATGTGGCTTGTAGGTGATTAGAGTGGGATGCTATTAGAAAAATATATTTTCGCTTTTTTATTTGTAATATTTTTTATGTAGATTAAATATTGGTATTAAGTATGCACATTATTTATTTGATTAATTTTAAAGTTAATTATTTGGTGATTTATATTTATTATCTATTTTAATTTTGTTTCATTTAAGAATTAATTTATTATGAGTAATGTATTTATAACTTTGTTATTTATTTCATATATATTCACTTAAAAAAACAAAGGATGTGTATATATATATATATATATATATATATATGTATATATATATACATATATATTTACACATATATATATATATATGTTGTGTATGACAGAAAGCTTACTTGTAAAGGATCTGGAGCATATTCACATGTAGTGATTAATGATGTGAAATACACAAAAACCTTTTGACTTTGCCAGTTCTAAAAATCACATTACAGCCAAGAAACGTTTGCAATAGCAAAGCTCACAAGGGTAATTGGGAATATAGCCCTCAGTGAAAAGCACGCCAGCTTATATGAAAAATTGTCTACAACAGACCTGAAAGGATCAAAATGGCAGGCAGGCAGAGCAAATGGGAACAGGAAGAATATGATGTTGTTAATGATAAGAAAATAATTGCTAGAAAGAGGTGTATCTAATTTGGGAAAGAGAACACCTGTCCACATTATTAGAGAACTGGAAAAAGCAAAGATATCTGAAATGAATAAATAATGAGAGTTGATTCACTTACTAAATATATTGAATCTGATGAGGTACTACATGGGCTAAAAGTAATGTTGATGCCCCATATGATGATATGATGATATGGAGATTGATTTATTTGTTGAATGAATGCCAAGCACAAACAGTAGGATGCTTGCTAAAATTGATGGACACACTTGTGAGACATTCAAAACGCAAAATGGATCTAGAAACCTCTAACATTAAGGAGTTGTTGAAGAGAACTGAGAAAATAGAAAATAGAAACTGAGGAGGATTTAAGGATGTAGAAACCTCTAACATTAAGGAGTTGTTGAAGAAAACTGAGAAAATAAAAAAAATAGAAACTCTGGAGGATATAAGATTGCTACTTATCAAAATGGAAGAGAGAATTGCCAAACATACCGAGGATACCCGTGAATGGGCAGTAAAGAAATACAGCAGGGACAAAATGGACTATCAATATGATAGAGTTTACACCTTTGCTAGACAATTTGAACCATTAAGAAGGAAAGGAAAGCTTTATAGGAATATCCACACAAAGATGGAACCAAGTTAGACATATTTGAGCTCAGATTCAGGATCTTGAGCTAATGAAGGACTGTTAAGAAAGGCTCCAGGAAACAGCAGGTAAATCATGAGAGATTTATTTCTCAAATATAAGAGTAGCCCAATGGACAGTGACCTTTCACTAGAGCATCCTGCAGCAACTGGCACACAGGACCGTTGCGTGGAATCTTTCATGTGAAAGGATTCCAGTGTGCCAACAGTATTCTTTTCTTCGTAACATTCTAATGAACCTTTTAATACCAAGCTAATACCAGTATAAAACTAATGTAAGACATTTAACTAGGACCATGAGAGAAATTGCTTTTTTTTAGGTGAAATGAATTATTACAAATGACAAAACAACAAAGTTGGAAAGGAAAATGAGGAAACATAGGATGTAGAAATACAGAACAAAGTGAAAGAAAAACCTAGGTCCAAATATGGAGCTGAGCAGTGAAGGAACACTAGAAAATGAATCTTTGGTGATCAATATATTGCATGCAACGTAACAATAACACCAACACATGAGAATCTTTAGTTTATGGCCTACGTTTTTGTCCAACCTCAGCACCTGATTTTGTGAATCTAAGAATAGAATTATATAAATTCACCAGGAAAGTTGTGTTATATAAACTTTATGGGACACAAATCTTCGAATTGCAATCGTGTAGCCCATATGAACAAGCAAAATGCTCAGCTCTTACTGTTGGTGTCATACCAGTGTTAAGTGAAATTGTGATTTTGCACAGGAAAATCATGATGATGGAGTGACTCACTACAGATTAGTTACTGAAAAAGAATATTCTAAAAACATAGGGTTTACCAGAGATACCCCCATATCCAGCAGATGCAAAACTAAAAGTAGATTTTGCCCCCCAACACTGGCTGGTAATAATATGGCTGTGTTTCAGGAACTGATGATTGAGGACAATAATATGTGAAGGATACAACTATCAAAAAATGAGTGCCACGAAATTCATACCCTAAGAAAGAACAAATCTGTAATTATAAAAGCTTTTGATAAAGGTGGCAACATCATAATTATGGGCAGGAGTACATGTTTGCTTGAAGCACAGAGGCTATTGAATACAGTGGAACATTATAAGAACTTAAGTTCTTATAATGCAACAGGAATATCACCTTATGTGCCATAACTAGCATGATGTGGGAGCTGCATGTTAATGATGAACATACAGACTTAAAAGTTAATTACCCTATCAGGTCAACAACTTCCTTCCTTCCCAAGATATACAAGGATGAACAAAAACCTCCAAGAAGACTAGTTATGAGCGCCACTTGGCCACTGTTGGAAAAAAAATAATCGAGATATCTAGATCTTTTTATGTGACTATTGTACAACACTCCCATCCTATATAAATTACACACTTTTTTTCTAACTAAACTGAACAACATCTCATCAAAGAACTTGTTTGTTTTTGGTAACCATGGACAGTGCGTCCTTGTACACAGCAATCAACCATCATTTTAAAAGAGATGCTTCTAAGTACTTTCTTAAAGCAAGATCCATGGACTATCTACACTATCTGCATGTGGGTAATCACCCCCATTTGTCCCCCAAGGGTTGTACAAAGAGTAATACTGTTGGTGGATTGAAGGTTTAGAAGCCCTTGCCCAAAGGACCGCTACTACTGTGGAAAATACCTGGTATCTAGGGGAAGCCCCAGGCAATCACATTCCACTGTTCCCTTCCTAATTGCGAGTCGCAGTCCCATGCATGATTGTTTTGTGAGCGCGAATGTGTCACAGTGGTGCTAACCCATTTGCAATCGGGAAGGGGTCCCCATTTTTTCTGAGCAGGCAGTGGCCCATTGGGAAACGGAATGCATTTTAAAAACAAATAACTGCTTTATTTAAAAGCAGTCACAGACATGGTGGTCTGCTGTCTCTAGCAGGCCACCATCCCTTTGAGGGCGGCCATTCCCAAGGGGGTCCCAGATTGCGACCTACCTCAAGTCATGCTTGCTCTGACTCACAATTTGCAAGTTGCAAAACCAAACGTTCGTACATGTAGCCCTAAATCTCTAGAAAAGGTATCTGTGTGTTAGGATGGTGGGATCAAAGGCTTCTGAACATTGTCCATGATCCTTCTACCCTGTATCCAGTTTTGCCTCAGGATGAACTAAGATCCAAAGAATGCTTTTTTAAGTAGTAACCTAAGGTTTTCAACTCAAGTTGGGGAACATTTAAGAATTTCAAGCACAAATTCCAACTCAAAGAAGAAAGCATTCCTGTGAAACAGAAACTAAGAAGGGTACCCTTATGTGTACGTAAACATCTACAGGAGCTACCTGAGTCACTCCCACATGATAACATAGTTGAAGAAGCCAAACTCTCAGAATTAATTATCTCCCATTGTTTAAGTAAGAAGACCAATGGGGGGTTTACATTTGTGTTTTGATCTGAGGGCCTTTAATTCAGATGTTCTAGCAGACACTCATCTTTTGCCTAAAACTAACAAGATGATAACAATGCTGGACAGTGCATCTATATTCTCTGCTCTTGACCTACATCAAGTGTGTCACCAAACTGAGTTATCTGAAGAGTCAAACATTTATAACCCCATTGGCTGACATTGGTATGAACTGATGCCCTTTGGTCTGGTGCCTGCTTCAACAGTACTTCAGCATGTGATGTTCCATATATTTAAAGACATGAGGGATACTGTAAAATATTTCCAAGATGATATTTTACTTTTCACCAAAAATAGGGCAGCGCTTGATCTTGTCTTAAAAGAAGCACATGCCCACTTTGAAAAAAATAGCTTTGTGCTCACTCCTGAGAAATGTAATATTTATTGTAAACAAGTTGACTACCTGGGAAATTCTAAAGCGGCTGATAGTGTCATTCCTAAACATTCCCAGTTTTGAGTCACAATTGATGCACCTCCACCTCTTTGGTTTGTGCAAATTTTATTCCATGTTTATACAGAACTTTCCAGCGTTAATGGGACCTTTGAGAATGCTTCTACAAAACTGAATGGAGTATCAGTGGGGTGTGGGCCAACAAAACACTGTTGACAAACTCAGGAAATACATTATTCCTGCTTTGACGTTGAAACCCTTGTATCGGGGAAAGGAATTAATTATCACAGTTGATGTCAGCTACCAGGGCCTGAAAGGTATTCCTTCCCAGAAATCTGTTAACAATGTCTCTTGGTAATTGCATTTGCATCATGGACCTTGTATGCTGCTGAGAGGTGCTATGCAGTCATAAAGAGGGAACTGCTCACTTCTGTTTTTTGCCTGTGAACTACTTCCAACATTGTCCAGAGGGTATTAAATTTACTATGCAAACAGATCATAAACCCCTCATTCATATTTTGTCTCCTGGTGGAAAGGGTGCTCTCTACCGCATTCTAAACTCCAGGAATATTGTTTTAATGTTAAGTATATTCCCGGAAAAATGAACCACACAGCTGATTTCTTGGCCTGCTCTCCATATGACAGTGAAGGCAATACGAGTCAGGTGGATAATGAAAGAGAGGTGGTTGTGGTTGCAATTGTTCTTGATGTGTGTATTGCTACCATTTCTTAAATGACTGTAGATACTTAGAAGACAGAAGATAGGAATTGTGTTGTACAGTTACTAAAAAAGTATATTAATGAAGATTGCCAGCCTTTCAAAAATTACAGTACTTTTTACAGCCTTATCAAATTTCTGATGAATTGAGTGTGGAGAGTGGTTTTGTTTTTTTAAAGAAAAAATGTATTCCCTTAAAAGGGAGTCACCCTTCCATCCTTAAGGCTAGCCATCAGGGACACATGTGTATGTCTGCATTGAAGAATCGCATCAGGACACATTTTTGGTAGCCGCAAGTGGATTCTGAGGCAGAGCAATTTGTTAGGACTGTGAAGTTTGTTTTGAGCAGTGATGAATGTGCAAAGTGTAATGTCCAAGCTATGCATCCCATTGAAAGGCCATTGCCCACGGCAGAAGGTTGGTCTTGACATAGTGTGACCATTTAGGAATCTATCTCCTTTGATGAGATTTGTCCTAGTACTCATTGATTACCATTCTAAATAGCCTGAAGCTGCGTTTGTTGAGCATATTATATCACTACTTCCATTCTCAGACTTATCTATGGTGGTCTTCAGCAAAGAGGGCTGTCCTGATATCATATTTACTTACAATGGTGTGCAACTGAGTTCCCAACAAATGAGCAAATTGTTATGTGCACTTGGTAAATCTCATATCATCGCATTTTATGATTCCTAATGCAACGAACAAGTCAACTGTTTCAATAGTTATCTGAAATACAATAGCCCTCTCCACTCATACGTTTGTGACTCAGACTGCGAGGGAAGGTTGTGGTCTTATAGAATACCACAGAATTATGTTACTGTGGTCAGTTCATTTCTAATATTGGAGGGTAGAGAGACAATTTCTGACCTGTGACCTTGGTTGCTCAGTAATAAGATTTCCATGGACAAAGGAAACATATGCAATGTCGAAGTCCAAAGGGCATCTGACAAAGTGAGAACCTAACAAGAAAAAGCTAAAAAAATATATAACTTTAGATATTCTGCCCAAACACATAATTTTCAAGTAGGAGAAATGGTGAAAATGAAGATTTATGTTGACAAGGATTGGTCTAAGTTCCCAAAACCCATTAAAATAGTCAAATTTAACAAAAGTAGTGTTATGCAACAAGGCAAATGTTAGAGCATGAAACTTTTAGCTACGGTAATGTTTCATAATGAAACTATTATTGATGACATTGAACCAGGATTTGTGCATGTACTAAATGATGAATTTTATGTTGGGGATGAACATAAAACTATGCTATTGCAAAATATTGTGGAAAGTAATGCTTGTTCTGGTGCTTCTGATAACGCAAATGCTACAAAAAATCCAGCTGAAGTCACTTGCTAGGATTCGAGCTCCTTCTTGAGGAGGTAATCAAGAATATGTTTTTACATTGTTCTAATGTTATTCAAACAGGAGGTATTATGATGTTTACGTAGCTCCACATTACGTGCATTTAGTGCTTTCAATATTATATATTCTGCATTTTCCCTAATTCTTCTTAACCCCTTCCACCCCTCTTCCTTCCCCCTTCTCTCCTCCTGCTGATCTAGCTTTGGAATTTTGGGGAAGTGGGGATTAGGTTGGTGACTGTTAAGTTAGGTGAGGGACCAGGCTCTTGAAGCATGGAAAAGAATATCTCCCGAGTTAATAAAAGGCTTTCCTCACCTGGAATGCTGTCTTTAATACAACAGTGCCATTCTATTTTGTGAGTTTGCCTAGAAGTGGCTTGAGTAAAAAATTCACCTGAACTTTCCACCAACCTTGCTTTGGTGAATAAAATGGCATCAGTCATGAGCGGACCCTTACAACAGAGAAATGTCCTGATTACCTGACAGCAGCTAAGCAGAATTTCTGAAATTCTGTTGTTTCACACAGTTTCAAGAAATCTGATTTTCTATCTTCGACCAAATAGTAATGGGTTCAGTGTTTAGACTAATCTTTTTGCCTTATAGCAGCCCTTTCAGAAATTGCACTGTCGATTCCGTCACAGTCTGTTTCACTTCTGCCCTGATGGACAGTCTGGAAATCTTGCAATCTTGTAATCATGGCTACCTTCACCCTCTTCCATGGCAGGTGTTAGACCTGGCATCCTTGGCGTGGTTTTCCTATAACCTTTTGCCATCAACATTCCTGATTTGCTAACTTCGATTTTGCTGGCTTATTCTAACCAGTGCTAAAGTGCTTGTGCTCTCTCCTTAAAACATGCTAAGGTTGATTTATACCCAGTTGGCATATTTAATTTGCTTGTAAGTCCCTAGTAAGTTGGCACTACCTTTGCCCAGGGCATGTGAATTAGTGGGCCTACTAGTGGGCCTGGAGTGCTGGTTAAGCCACCCACCTAAGTAGCACTTTACCTATATTTAAGGTCTGCTATTGCAGCGCATGTGCGTGCAGTTTTAAACTGCCATTTCGATCTGGCAAAATGAATCTTTTCGAAAGTCCAAACCTTCCTTTTTAATACATGTAAGTCAACCCCAGGGTAGGCCCTGGACAGCCCAGAGTGCAGGATGCAGTGCATTTAAAACGTTAGACATGTAATTTGTAGTTTTACATGTCCTGACAATGAAAAACTCTTAACTTTTTTTTTCACTATTGCAGGGCCTACTTCCCCATAGGATATCATTTGAGTTACCTTATTACATTTGATAAACTGTAACTCCCAAATGGGAACAGGTAACTCATTCAGGTGTATTGTCTTTGGATTTGTAATGAAAAATCCTAACTTATAGTGAAGTCGGATTTTAAATTACAATTGTGAAAATGCCACTTTTAGAAGGTTGGCATTTTCCTGCCTTAGCCATTTGGTGCCTCGGGTCTGTATCTGGGTCACATGACTGGGGAAAGTTGACAGTTGGGCTTTATGTATTGCTCCTAGACAGCTACACACAGTAGGGAGCTTGGATATGCGTAGATGGGCCATCACTGGCAGGATGGAAGGGAGGACCAGGGCATAGCCCTACTGTCTCCTGAATATGAATACGATGTGTCTTGCCTCCACACAAAGGACTGCATACTCCCTGTAGTTAGTCTTGAGCCAGGGCAGGGAAGGCAGGGCACCTGCACACTTTAATCGCATGCTTCTAGAAGCTTTACCCAACTTCAAAGCCACAGCTGGGTATAAATATTGGGTCTCAGTCACCAAGGACCTGATTCAGAGTTTGATGGAGGGGGTTACTCCATCACCAACATGATGGATATCCCGTCCGCTGTATTATTATCCCATTACTGCCAATGAAGGTTGTAATATGACCGACAAGATATCTGTCACCAAAATCCATACATGAGATTTTCCAAGTCCAAATAGATTTTCTTGAGTGTTCAAACAATCAGTAATACCAGAACATTTCTTAAAAGTCTTCTTATATGAAAATACAGTCTTAGAAATCCAATGAGGTGGGAGCCTTGATACTGTGTTTCAATCCAAAATTGTTTCTTTATTCCACTCATGTTTTCTTATCCGCAGTGGGACCCGTGTATTTTACAAAGAAGGACGCAGTACCTCTTCTCTGCGGAGTCTCCCGATGGTTGTTTGATATGTGCTTTAAAAGAAGAATCATCATAGAAACAGTAAAAGAATGAATACAAAAAACGCTGAAGAAGTCCCATCTTGGGGACAAAATGTGTTGGCTGGGCTGATGTTGAATGATCATTAAAGGAATAAAGAAACAATTTTGGTTGGAAACACAATACCATGGCCACCACTTCTTTGGATTTCCTTTTCCATTTTGCAAAACTCTCTCCTATTGAACCAGCTTCCTTTTTCAAGCAACCATCTCATATTCTTCGACTTTTCCACAAAAGATTTGTCATTGTATTTCACAGGACTTGACACGATGTTGGCTGTTCCTAATCTCCTCCTTTCAACTTTTCTTTCTCTGTTCAGACCATCAGTTTCCCTTAAAGTTCTTGAGTGCACCACAGCTGAAATCATGGTTCACCTCTCTTAATCAGTGCAGCAAGGTATTGTTTTGCAAATTTGCCATAAAAGGCAATATTTCAAATAATTAATTGAAAGAGTTTATTGAAGTTTATTGAAGAAATGAACCCTTTGCGTCCGACCACCAAACTCTTAATGAGCCCCTACAATTTTAAACAAGGATCACTGTAAAATCATGCTGTTTGACACTATTTCAAATGAAATAAAGTACCCACGACCATGTGCAAAACTTAAATTGTAAGTTTCCTCAGAGTTCTATGACCTTATAAAAGAACTCATTCTTAGTCCCTGTTCCTTTAAATGGTCACAGAAATCCTTGAAAACTTGCAATACCTTTCCACTAGGTTTCAAAAGTGAAGAAGGAAGTACTTTATACAATATGTGACATACAATGACATGTTTGGGACTCTAGCTAGTGTACAAGGTTTTTACAAAAAAACATGCTATTTTGGCAATTTGCACAAGATTGAGCTAATTTGTGGAACACCTATTAAGCAGACTGACATGAGCACACTCAATCATTCAGACTGAGTTTTTTTTTTTTGATTGAAGGGCTGAGGCTAGGAAATGCCAGATCCAGATTTATTTTTGATTTTCAAACTAGCTATACTCTCTCCACATGTAGAAAGAACGTGTAATTGACTGTGTCATGATCAAAGGTGCAGAGTCTGAGACAATGTGGTCATTCCTTTATTAGAAAGTGAGTGTGAACTTATCCTAGCTCCATTAGTAAATTTTATTAAAGTTCTTGCCAAATAACCCACTTATATGCTATCTAGCTGGAAGCTGGCTCTTCCTGCAGGCTGAACCATAGTCTTAAATTAATCCACTAATGGTAATCCAATTACTATTGGTTCTCACTGCTTCCTCATCTAGAATCTTCTGTCTTCATCCCATTAAGGACCTTGTTACAATGGGGTATTAAGGTAGCTTGGTAAAATTTAGATGTGGTTATTGATGCTGTGGTAGTGGCCTGTAGGCTCGGTGAGTCTAAAGATGTCTGACTTGAATGCATGTTAACAAGGTCCATGGTCTAGACTGTGTGCAGCTAGACCTCGGCATAGATAAAATTATCTAGGGATCTAGGGCCTACTTCTATTGGCTTCAATGAAGGAGTGGTAATAAGGTAGGATTCCACCCCATGGAAAGGTGCTCTAATTATTCACATTTTAAAAATGAGTGACCATAATCTACTCTCCTATCTACTTGAAACTAACACTCATCAATTTTACAGACAAAATATTTGGTAACGTGCCTTTCTATCACGCTCAAAGGTGGAAAGTTGCTGACACATTGTCTCATACATGTGGTTGGCTTTAGCTCCTGGGGAAGACTAATGAAATAACTGCCGCTTTCTACTTTTCTACTCATAACAAACTATGAGTCATCAATCATTGGTTGCCTCAATTGTAACCCGTGAGATATTGGCAATGATTAACCTAATCATAAATCTGCATAATTGGCTATGTCTTATTACACCTACATCTGCAGCGACATAAGTACTTTTGTTCATCACTCAAGATCTTTTTTGCCAATAAAAGCCTGAGAAGCATACTGAATTTAAGATTGGAAACAAAATAACTCAGAACTCATAAAGCAATAACATAGTATTTCTCAGGAGCAACCCTCTCCATTGGACCTGAGATGCAAAAGCTAAAATCCATCTATTTAAACTAAATCTTGAAATATTTCTGTCACAATAGCTGTTCCTCATCTTCTATGTGCTGCTCTCACATCTCTTAACCTTTCCCCCACCCTACCTTTTTCCGGGCAAGCGCAAAGCGCTCCGTCCCATGTTGTAATCTCTCTTTGGGCTTCAAACCACGCCCATGTCACGTCAGTGTCTTTCATTGGTGCGTGAGCTTGCCTTTTAAAATCTGCTTGCTTTCATTAGTGAAAGGCATGCATAAATCATGCCTTTTCAGGTGTTTAGCCCTCATCGAGCGCAGCGACCAAGTGCTGAAAACATACAACGCTCCACGTTTTCCATCCAATTTCTGGACCACTTTTTCTCTTTTTTCGCAGCGATATCTCGCTGGGCAGAAGTCAGCACTTTGCATTACATCGACCCTGTTACTAGTTAATTGCACTTTTACCGGTTACATGGATAGTTGCACTTTTGCTGATAGGTTTCACTACGAGTGAACTTTTATTTCCCTTTGTGCATCTGCTTTACACTGATGGCGGCTGTTAGCTCGCTTATGTGAAACTTTTACTTTTCAGTTTATATGGCAAGAAAAGTCCAGTTAGTTATGTGAAACTGTTTTATTTTCATTTTCAATTTATGTGGCAAGAAAAGTCCAGTTAGGAGTTTACAATGGTAATTGCTCTAGCTCAAGCAAACGCGAGACCAGTTGCATTGCAAATGCTTGTTTCTCCCCCGTCTTCTCTTTCTTCACATTTCTTAACATCTGAAGCTATTGTCCATCCTGTCTGTCGACCCTCTACACCTCATTTCCTCACACACACTCTCTTTTTACAGTACCTTGTTCTATTCTGCATCTTCTATACCTTTAGAAGCCCTGGTTTAGGGTGAGGCAAACGTTTCAAAAGCTCACCACTACTTTGTACCAGTACTCCTTTTTGCCAACAATTCAATTTTAATGGTGCAAACCGAAAACAGCCTGTCTGTTATGTTGAGCGTCCTATATGCCAATCTGAAATGAAAGTTATTATAACCTTCCCTAGGTATAGAATAATCAGGAATTTTGCTGTAAATCATATGTCATTAGAGACGGATGAGAAGTATGACTATTTGTGAATTAGGCATAGTCCAAGCGATAAAATTAGACCGTGAGTAGTTTCATCGAAGAAGACCATATTAGATTGTTTCCATTATCTCAGGGGTGTATTACCCTAAAGTGACAAGTGGTTCCATTTTGGAAGACTTATCGGGCCTGAAAACTGCAAAACGAAGTGCCTCAGTTGAAAATATATTCCTTCCACTGGTTACTCTCTTTAAAACTGGCCGTTCCCACATGTCTGTTGAAAATGCATCTAAGGTCCAATTCTGTTAACATGAATGCAGCTTTAAAATTAGTTTTGTAATGGATTTACCGTCATTAGAAAAAAAATCCTGAAATTGTCCTGGTGGGGAAGATGAATCCGTGGGCAATTATATCTAGTGGCCACATTCCAAAGGTCCTTTCAAACTATCTGAACTTCTGCCCTGGGGCAGTGATGATTTGTGCTCACATCCAAAATGTCTTAAACTATTTTGACAGGATGTGCCCACTAGAGCTGAGAAGGTATTCATTCTTTTAAGACTGGGCAATCTTCACTTGGCAGATGGACTCTGTAACTGGATGGATGGAGAAACCTTATTACCTTTGTGTATATAACAACTTGTCATAAAGAGCTGTATTAAGACTTCTTAGTTGCAGAACTCTGACAAAAAGGGGTAATGGGAGCTTGCCTTGTTATTTGAATTTGCTCATGCGGAGAGGAAGTGTACATTATAAGCTTCTAGAAGAACTACCAGTGGCAAAACCAATATTTCTGACTTGCATTTTGAGTTCTCATTCAAATATGTTGAAATGTCTGCTGTAGTGAAAAAGTACAGGTAAAAACGACTGTTTCTGCATATAATACATTTATGAGTTCAATATTTTAATGTGTGATTATTTGTGTACCTTAGCAATGTAACATAGTACCTCATGCATTGCAATTGAAGTACTCCACAGAATGTGGAATGATATACCTAACGACTAATAGCATGAGGTGAGAGATAAATATGTCTCTATGCGTAACGGAGCACACTGTATGTATATTTTAAAGAATTGGAAGCAATAGCTTAAGCAGACAGCTGCTCTGGCAAGCCAGGCCTAAAAATGTACAGCTCTGTATAATGATTTATTTGCCATTTACACTCTTGCATATTTTAATCTACACATGTACTCCTTCGGGCGTTTACTGATATAAATTTAATGATGCCAAATAGCTTTTCATATAATGCTATTTTCATCTCTTTCTTCAAGGATTTATTTCCTGATATTTTAATCTTATTTTGTAATGATGGATGAATAGCAGGTATGTGTTTGATTTTGTAAATGCTATGCCTACAAAATGATGATGATGATGAAGACTAAGGGCCGTATTTATACTTTTTGGCGCACAACTGCGCCAACGCAGTTGTGCGTCAAAAAAATTAACGCCGGCTAACGCCATTTCAAAGCGCCATGCGGGCGCCTTATTTATGGAATGACGTTAGCCGGCGGAGGTGCCTGGTGTTCATCCAAAAAAATTACTTACACCAGGCAGCGCCGGCGTAGGGGAAAATGGAGCTTGGGCGCCAAAAAATGGGGCAAGTCAGGCTGAGGCAAAATTTTTGCCTCAACCCGATTAGCGCCATTTTTGTTGACTCCCAACCCCCATTTAAATGACTCCTGTCTTAGGAAAGACAGGAGTCATGCCCCCTTGCCCAATGGCCATGCCCAGGGGACTTATGTCCCCTGGGCATGGTCATTGGGCATAGTGGCATGTAGGGGGGCACAAATCCGGCCCCCCTATGCCACCCAAAAAAAATAAAAAATACTTACCTGAACTTACCTTCAGTTCCCTGGAATGGGTCCCTCCATCCATGGGCGTCCTCCTGGGGTGGGCAGGGGTGGCAGGGGGTGTCCCTGGGGGCATGGGAGGGCACCTCTGGGCTCCTTCCGAGCCCACAGGTCCCTTAACGCCTGCCCTGACCAGGCGTTAAAAAATGACGCTAAAGCGGCTGGACGTCATTTTTTTATTGACCCGCCCACTCCCGGGCGTCATTTTTGCCCGGGAGTGTAAATACGGCGCACATGCCTCAGAGTCATTTTTTAGACGGGAACGCCTACCTTGCATATCATTAACGCAAGGAAGGTGTCCACGCTAAAAAATGACGCAAACTCCAAGATCTTTGGCGCTAGACGGGTCTAACGCCAAAGTATAAATATGGAGTTAGTTTTGCGTCGGATTTGCGTAAAAAAAAACTACGCAATTCCGGCGCAAACAGAGTATAAATATGCCCCTAAGTGTATGTCAGCCTTTTTGAGACGTGCCGATAGTAATGTAAAGGCAGCATAATGAGTTCCTGAAGTACATTAAGCTCAAGCAAACTTTTAGCTGCCTGCCACAAGGACTTAGTGGCCCAAATCCTACCACTGCCTATTGACTCTCTTTGCACCCTCCCCCACCCCCGCCTCAGGAACAGAACCAAGATTTTCTCTGCTGCCCATATGCTTAGAAAGAGATAACCTTTTATGGTCTCTTGCATGAGTTTGGCAGCAAAAGAAAGTGACTCCCTATTGATGCTGTCCCACCCTGCATTGTCTGTTTATGAACATCGCCACTACAACGGATGTACAGAATCAGAAAATTCGATGCAGATAACAGAGAACTCTCATTTCATATTCCTTTCCGACACTACATCGCCACCTATGGGACTGCCTATGTACTTTGACCTTGAGATTTAAACCAGGAGAGCTCCAGTAAGTGCGCTGTGAAGCCAGGAATGATGACGACGCCCCAAAAGGGGTCACTGAGACAGGACCCATCAGAAACAATCACCGGAGTAGTCATCTGGAAACCTCTGTACCAAAGAAAAATCTCTACAAGATGACTCAGCAAAAGCGATTACACTAAAAGCACAAAAACCATGACAAATGTCAGTCTCTGAAGAGATGATAATGTCCGCTATCCGTCACACTTAGGTTATGGTGCTTTTGCAACAGACATCTTTACTAATCTAAAGTAGTGCTCTCCAAAGCAACGGCAAACCATGCCAGGCACGAACGGGCCCAAAATTGGATTATAGTCTGGAAACTTGAAGAGAATGCTTACATATTTTTTGTTGAGTTGATGGTACAGCTGCACATTCTGTTGTTTTTAGTGAACAGAACCCCACGTTACAGGAATCTGCTAGACCTCATTTTCACAGGTTTGAACGCCGGCATTTCCACGCAGACTTTCATCCTCCTACGGGCTATGAAATGAGTACCATCGAGTTTGGTAAAAATAAACATCTGCTTCTCAGCACCAAGATCCCCTGAGAGCTGAATGTGCCTTTTAAAATATTTAAGCAATAGTAGAGTTTTGCTGTTTGTTTGGATGACAGTGCTAGCATTTCTATACATCAATATTACCTGTGATAGTTTCAAGTAAATCAAAATCTGTTGACATTTTAAAATGCATTAATCACCTAAGCCTGCCAACTCTTTTTTGCAAGAATTTTGCAGACTTGATTAACTCCATTTCAAGGTCATTTAAACATGCAGTAGCAAAGGCAGTATGTGTGGCTTATTTCAGAAGTGTTTTGCTGGTTTACGGTCTGCAAAGACAGATTTTGCAGTGACCCAATGAAAGGCTGTATAAATTGGACCATTAATGGGCTCTACTTGAAAGTCTTCTCTCTTCCAGCCATTCCCCGCGACAAAGAATGTCTGCACATCACCCAGATCTGGATGTGTAGCACCTATTGGAAGCTCAACCCTGCCAATAAAGGATGCCTACTATTCACCAAGAACAACGAGCAACAACTAACCAAGCTGACTCAAATGTTTGAATCTTGACTAATTAAAACCCCAACTTCTACCGAATGCCAAATCATGTGTGCTCCTTGTATTATCAGCTCTGCAGATATCCCCAGGACGCATACAGTGCAGGGATAGTGACATACCTCCACAGTGGCAATATTGTACAGAGCTCCTTTAAGCAGCCTTGTACCCCTGAAGTCCTGGAGGCAGCTGTGTGCACTTGGAGGTGTGTGTTCTGACAGGCCTGCAACCATCCCTTATGACTGGCAACTGTGAACATGTAGCACAACACTGTCAGGTCTACAGACAGATGTACACTCTGGAAGGGCTGGTAGGACTACTGCCTGGCTCCCCTCTGTCATCACCGCCAGCCTTGTGTACATTGAAGAAAAAACTCTTAAAGGAATGCTAGCCTCTAAACAAATTGAAGCTATCATTAGAAGAGCAGGTGCAATGGCGTCCGGGGCAGTGGTGTGAGAAGCCCATTGCACTCAATTGTGGTGTTTTTTTCTACCAAGACAGGGAACTAGGGGCCTTTTTCTTGTTATATTAGGCCGAACGACACCCTCGTTATGCTACTGTTTCGTGTGAGCCCGTTGTGTTCTGATTGTACATTGTCTGCCTCACCGTGAAAGGATAATGTCCCATTGGACTGGCATCGCTGCATAAAATCTTACAGCTTTCTAAAGCTTTCTCTGTTTCTAAAAACCATGAGACAAAAACACGGATATGAATATAATGCATATGCTCTGTGCATACAACAGCGCAAAATCGGAACTGAAGAGAGCAAAAGGTGAACTTGCGTGCACAAAACTAGAAGAGTTCTTAAAACACATAGGCAGGGCACATGTGCAAAACTGTATGCATGTGTATGTACAGGAAAAAAAATATGGTTCAAAACGACAGGGGATTTAAGTGAAGCAGGACGAGAGCTCATGTAACAAATGGCTTTCTAGCAGCATGCACAGTATGTAGCATATAGCCATTCCACCTCACCTGTCCTCTTTCGCTGCAGTACCATATGGTGTTCTTCAGGGTTCTGTCCTAAAACCCACTCATGCACATGTGATAAGGAGGCATGGAATGAGGTTCTTGCCAAAGATACCATTTTCTTCTTCTCACTGGGCACAGCTTCAAACTCCTATTTTGTCTTTGATCGATTATGACTCTGCCCGATTTATACTACCTGTTGAATGGCTACAAATCAACTGTAATTAAATGCTAACAAAAAAGAAGTAATCTAGCTAGTTAATGTGGCTCCTCACATTGGTGGCACTGCTGTGTGAACGGTGCTCCTACCCCATTTACAAATACCTGTAATCTAGGTATCATCTTTGATCAGCATCTAATTTTCTGCCAACAAATCTCAAATTTTTCAGACTCTTGTTTCTTGCTACAACCTACACGTTTCAAGGAAAGTAGTCAGCGGCGGCTCCTCCATGAGGGCGGAGGAGCATTATGCCCCAGCCAGCAGCAACTGCTGCAAATTCTTTCACAAGGAAGGTATAATAAACCGTGTTTATTATCCCTTCCTTTTGAAAGGGGCGGGCTGCAGGCTGTGACAAGAAGAGGTGAGTGCTCTGTGCACTCCCCTCAGAGCGTGAGGCGGAGGCGGCCGGCCAAACACACATGCGCACAGGGCTCTCTCCAGCCCACCAACTGAGAGAGCCTGCACAGGCTCACAGTCTGCCTTGGAGCGCCCTGGCTGGGCGCTCCCAGAGAATCCTGATGCTGCTTTGAGCAGCGTCAGGATTGGCCGCAGGGCAGGCTGGGAGCCAGTGCCTGCAGGCAGAGGTGAGGAGCAGCGCGGTTCTCCAGGCGGCAGCGGTGGTCCAGTTAAGTTTATTTTTATTTTTTAAATGTTAATAATAACCCCCCCAAGCACTGCCCCACCCCCTCTAACACTACGAGCTGCAGCTGACAGTAGTCCCATCCTCTTTTTCCTCCTACAGGAAACCACTAGTTTTAGCAGCCATCTCGCCTAAAATAGATGATTACAACACAATCTATGTAGGGCCAGGGGAGTAACTTCGGAGGGGGGATGGTGTTTAAAGTATGACCCCCCCAAATGAATACATTCTTGGCTTGGTAGTAGGGTCTTGTGGCCCTGAGTCGGGTCTGCTATGTCTGTGCTGGTTTTACTTGTCATCCTGATTCCTCTAAGAGGTGTTATTTTGTTCATTTTTTGTAACATGAACTTAAATATATTTAGGCCTAGATTTTCAAAGTTCAAATGTGTCAGGTTGTGTCACTTTTTTAATGCAGCCTGACACAAAATCGTTCTTGGTATTTACAAAGCCATGTAAATTTCGATTGAGTGGCTGTGTAAAAAAAGCAAGGCAGTACACAGCTTTGCCTTGTGTTACTTTGGGCGTTCCTGTGCATCTACCCATGGATTTTGACACAAACCCATATTTACGAAGGCCCAGATTTACAAAGATTTTGCTTCCAGGTTGCATCCCTTTTTTGTCACAGCCCAGGCACAACATCCTTTTTAGTATTCACAAAGCTACATAAATGTCAATTTGTGCTACCTTTTTAGAAAATATAAAGCAAGGCAGCACATTGCGAAGCCTTGAGTTACTTTGTGTCAGAGAGGCATTTAATGGGTGGTGCATGGGGACTCTCTTGCATCCACCCACATATTTTGATGCAAACCCACATTTACAAAGGAATGTAGACATGGGCTTCCACCTAAATGGTGCACGTGCCTAAGGCTGGCTTAGCAAGGAGAAATATGCTGCAGCACACATACTAAGAAAAAAAAGCCTACAAAGATAGTTTTTATGTAGGAAGGTACCCTTTCCTGCACAAAAACTATACTAACCATAACACAGACACCCTTGTACAATGGCACAAGTGTGTCTGCTTTGGTCCTAAGCAGCCCAAAGTGAACTAGTGCATGGATGGAGAAGAACTCCCTGATTTCTATGACACACTTCTGCTCTCTTCACGTGATGCAATGCTGTGCGAAAAATGTTCTTGCTGCGCTAAATTGTAATAATTATTCCCCTTACCGAGTGGTGTGCCAAAAACGTAGAAAATCTACATCCATAAAAATATTCCTTGTATAGACGCAAATTTACTCTGTTTTAGAATTTGCAAGCATTCGCTGTAAGAGGCTTGAATAGTTATGCCAGTCTCAGGTTTTCAGTCATACTACTCACAATCAAACACTGAATGCTTGCAAATATATAACCTCTGGCAATCCCTTGGAGAAGCATTCCAAACCATTGTTCTCTACCCACTGTCTCATTCTAGACAGAGGACCTGATTTAGAATTTAGCAGATGGAGTAAAGGCAGAGGGGGTGATGGAGTACTTTGTTGCCTTTACTTTGCCTGTCAAATTTAGGGTTGTCCACCAGCCTGGCAGAGATCTATCTACATTGGCAGAAACCTCTGCAAAGATAGTCCGTGTCAATGTAGGAAAAACTTAACAGATCACTCAGTCAAACATGATAGGTAGATGTCAAACTATTCCAAAGTTTTCTATGTTTGAAAAATGAACTCCCATAACAGGAGTTTTTTTGTGGAAAAGAAAGAATAATTAACCCCACATCAGTTTCATCATATGGTGTTGGGATCATTTTTCATTTTTTACTGTCCAGGATATATCTGGCAGTGACAGACAGTAAATAAGAGCAATATGACCCTCCACTGTAAATAGGGTAAATGGTGAAATTACTTCCTGTCAATGGTACAATTGAAGGAAGTTGTACACTGTCAGAGTAAATTTTACTATGCTGGTGTAACACTTGCAGTCCACCCGACTCAAAATCGGGCAGAAGGACCTTGAGTTTGGTGGACCCTTGAGGGTTCTTCATCTCTGTTGCAACAGAGTACCTGGCTGCCAAACTCTAAATCAGCCACTGTGGCCAACCTAATAGAAATCAGTACTCGTTCTGCTCCTCATGGGATCAGTCCATCCTGAACTGTGGTCACCTCACACTTTCACCCTATCATTCTCTGCTTTTTTGGTTGGGCAATTTGAGATTCACACCCTACAAATTTCACAGAGTAAGCTATGCCCCCATGTAGGACTTCCCCACTATCTGACGCATCATCTCCAAACGATCCAGAATGTGATAGTACATCCTGTTTTACATCTTCCACGCTCTGAAGACACAACACCTCATCTTAGCCTTCTGCGTTGGCTTTCCATTCTCACATCCTTTTCAAAAACATTATGCATCTGCCACAAGGCATTTCACAACCTCCTCAGTTCATAAAGAAACGCCTGGTAAAACACTAGCTAGCTCGTATTCTATTATCCTCTGGCACCAATCTACTATTCATTCAATGTACCAAAAGATCACAATGTTTGGGGCTGATTTTTTAGTTTTCTTGCTTCCAAACTGTGGAGCTCCTTACTGTTTTAAACCTGGAAAACTGACTTACTCTCTGCATTCAAGAAAGTCATTAAGATTTTGCTATTCACTTCACCTAACACATGGCAAATTGCATCCACAATCTCGTAAAGCACCAGAATACGTTTGTGAGGTCACCGAGCAGGCGTTAAAAGTGCCAAACAAATGACACAAAGAAATCTCTTTGGTTTCTTTCCACCATTTTTCCAGCTCCCCTAGTGGGGAAACGCCCCCTTTGCATACATTATGCCTGGTGCAGGCATAATGTAGTGCAAAGGGTTACAAAGTGACACAATGCATGCATTGCTCCACTTTGTAAATTTTGTGCTGCGATTTTGATCTTGTTGGGCCACATTACCATAAAGAAATGATGCTAATGTGGCCCACGGGGGCACTAGGGGCTCTTAAATATGCCCCTTCTTTTGCAAAACAGCAATGTTTAGGGCATATTTATACCCTATTGGCGCAGAATTTGAGCCATTTTTTTTTACGCAAATCCGGCGCAATACTAACTCCATATTTCTATTTTGACATTAGGCCATCAACGTCAAAATATTGGAGTTTGCACCATTTATTAGATGTGTGAACCTACCTTGTGTCAATGAGATGCAAGGTAGGTGTTCCTATCAAAAAATCGGTGCTAACCCCATAGCCCCATATTTATCCCCCTGTGCTAAAATGATGCACAGGTGGGAGGAGAGACTAAATAATGGTGCAAAGCTTGCTTTGCACCATTATTTAACGCCTGGATCAGACCAGGTGTTAAGGGACCTGTGGACCTATTTCCATGGTTAAACACAGGTGCCCTCCTCAAGCCCCAGGAACACCCCCACCCACACCAGAGGGACACCGGAGGAGGGGGAACCCCATCCCAGGTAAGTAGGGTAAGTATAGGTAAGTATTTTTTTTGTTTTATGAAAGTGCCACCAGGGCCCAAATTGGGGCCCCCTGCATAGCCCAGGGTGCAATGGCCATGCCCAGGGGACACTGGTCCCCTGTGTCGGCCATTGGGGTAGTGGGTATGACTCCTGTCTTTTCTAAGACAGAAGTCATGTGGAATGGATGGTTTGGCATCAGAAAATGACACTAGGCTGGTTAGAGTCATCTTTTTTTACTCTGACCAGCCTAATGTCATTTTTTGGTGCAAAACACGCTTCTCCCATACCACCAGCCCAACCCAGCTAACATCATTTTTTTTTTTACGCTAGCCCACCCTTTGCACCTGCTTGTGCCATTCCATAAATATGGCACCCGGCTGGTGCTCATGAATGGCGCAAGCCGGTGCTAAACTTTTTGGTGCAAAACTGCGTTAGTGTAGTTTTGCACCAAAAAGTATAAATATGCCCCTTAATGCAGAGCCTACTTGACATGCGTTCTGATTTTGCTAGGTGCTATAAACACCAGATTCAAGTTGAAATCAAATCATGTCATCCGGGGAAAGAAATACATGACACCTACGGTATCTGTCGCCATCTAGTGATATTTAGCTTCATTATTGCTAAAGATAGACAGGCACACTGTGAATTAAAAAGTGCAGGGCCTGAGTCATAATTGCCTTATTCCTGCACCCCCTTCCTCGCTCTCTCTTTGGCAGCCTTGTGAAGGCCTTCTCTGCTTAAATCTTTTCATTCTTAAAACCTTCATTCTTTAAACCTTTTGAGTGTTTCTTCTAGAATATTTAAGAGCATTACCAGTCAAATTACATACAACTTCTCCTCGGCAGGATTATAGCCAAGAACTTCTCCGCAGGGATACCCTTTGTTTTCAGATTTAGTCTAGGCATACACGCATATCTCATCCCTTCTTCCATAAAGAGACACAATGTTTAGGTTTCTTCCCAGGCTCACCAAGAGGGGATGTTCAGAGCCCAGCAGAAATATTCCAATATTTCACTGCTCTGAACAAGTCATGCATGCTTCTTGGAGACCCTATGAAAGAGAAACCTTCACTATGTCCCTATAGCCATATGGAATTCTAAAGCTAGTTGCAAAAGATTGACTAAGCGATAATAATCTTCTAAATGAAAACAATCAGTTAAATTAATGTAAATAGTTCTGTGCTAGCTTGATCTCTGGGGGGGCTCTTATTCCAGTTTTCAACTTGTGGGAGCCAAACCAAGTGTCGTAACGAAACTTGGGGGGGGGGGGTCTGCAAAGCACAATGAGGGTCCCCCTCCCTACATCACTCAGGAGCTCTCAGGAGGGTACTGTGCTGAGGGGGGGGGTTGGGGCTCTGGGGCTGCAGGGACCTTTGTTATGCCACTGACCAAACCCTAATAATCTGACCCCAATATTTTGAACACCCCAAATTTTACTGAATTTATTTGCCTCCAAAATCTCTAATAGATCTGCTGGTTAGAGATGACACTCCTCATCAGAATGGTACATTTCAACAAAGTAAAATAGAGTAAATGAGGAAGTTTTAATAACTCAGTTCTATATCAAAAGTAGGTTGTGAAATAGATTTATTACTGAATTTTAGAAAACACATTACATAGTGAAATGCATGAAATGCTATGAAGCTTTTATTACAGAAATATAAAATCATAGAACTTAGCCCTAATTTAGCAAGCTTGAGCAAAATCCAAGTCAAACTCAAAAAAGTACTTAGAAATTTCCCATAAGAATAATCAAAGTCAAATCGACATGTTGAACCTGGCCCCTTTTTGTGGAGATTATCCCCAAAGGTATTGCCTATTTCCTCCTATTTTTTCGGACTTGGTTTTGTTGGCTTTAGGACTCTGGGCATTTTACCACTGCTAACAAGTGCTAAGGTGCATATGCTGCCTGTGAAAAATGTATTGGTGATTGGTTCATCCACCATTGGCATATTTGATTTACTAGTAAGTCCTCAGTAGAGGGCACTATGTATGCCCAGGGCCTGTAAGTCAAATGCTACTCGTGGGCCTGCAGCACTGATTGTGCCACCCACATGGGTAGCCCTGTAAACATGGCTCAGACCTGTCACTGCAGTGTCTGTGGGTGCAGTTTTAAACTGACATTTTCGACCTGGTAAGTGCACCCACTTGCTAGGCCCAAACCTTCCCTTTTACTATGTGTAATCAACCCTAAGGTAGGCCCAGGGCAGCCCCATGGGCAGGGAGCAGTGTATCTAAAAGATAGGACATGTACTGGTGTGTTTTACATGTCCTGATAGTGAAATACTGCTAAATCCAGTTTTTACTATTGGAATGACTATCTCTCCCATGGACATTGCCTTGAAAAATATTTGCAGTGTAATTTCCCATTGGGAGCAGATAGAGATCTGGAGTTTGGGGTCTCTGAACTCACATTTAAAAAATACATCTTTTGGTGAAGTTGGTTTTTAAATTGCAAGTTTGAAAATGCCACTCTTAGAAAGTGGGAATTTCTTGCTTAACCATTCTGTGCCTCTGTCTCTCTGTGGAGTACACGTCTGGGACAGGATGACAGTTGGACTGTTTGTGAATTTACTCTAGACAGTCACACAAAGGGAGCTGAGGTGTGCCCTACATATCCAGATGGGTCTTCCTCAGCTAGAGTGGTGGGCGGAGCTGACACTTGCACCTGAATAGCGCTGTGTCTGTTCTTACCCAGCAGATCCGTGTACCGTCCACCATAAAAACAAGCTGAATTAATAATCAATTACAACAAGATGAAACACCAACGTGGGCCCCAGGGCAGATGCAATACCCAATGGCAGATAAGGGCCGGCTACCAAGAGGGGGTCCAGGAGACAATAAACTATTGTTTATTCCCTATTATAACTCAGTAGGGGCATTTGACATCTTAAGTAGAGGAACAATCATAAAACCTATGAATGAAATTCAGGCCCAGCATGCATCACATCTGCAGACTTATGGTCAGTTGAATTTACACCACATCCTGACAGAAGTGACAGAGAGGCACCATTAACAACTTGGGCCTTGTCGGAAATTGTAGCCTTAATTCTGGCAAATCGAAATATATTCAATTCAGGTGAAGCTGGGCTTCAAAAAATCAAATCACCCTGCTACCCCGCTCCATTGCTTCAGATAAAAAACAAAGGAGCTCAGTCTTAGGTGGAGTGGTAGGAGTAGGCAACACTTTGAGAAGATTTGAAAATCTAACAATCCTGAAGTGCCCAGGCCTGGTTCAGCAAGAGCATCTTGGCTCATTACCTCTTAATAATTCAAGCATCGGCCTCCAAATGGTTAAGTCCTAAACTGGTCCTGACGATAATTCCCTCAGTACAGTAACAGAGGGGGATAGCATAAGCATCTGTTCTTGGAACATTCATAGGCTGGGGAATTTACAACAAGAAGTGGAGGCGAGGGCGTTTCTCCACAATTACAAAATCATCTTGATGCAGGACATTTGGTGGCTATGTTGGGTATCTCGTTCCAGTAATAACGTCCCTGAAATCTGGATACCTTAAGGGGGCCCTCTCAATGTTTTGTTCTCCTAAATACAACTGGGCCATAGAGTAAATTGATCTTGGAGTTAATTGGATGCTTCCAATCCAGCTGGTGCCTAGGAAGGCATGCTCTACTTGCACACCAATGCTGCTTTTCAACATATATTTTCATCCTGATAAAGTACAAGAAAGGGAAAACATGGAAACGCTGCTCAAAATCCCCAAAATTCTACAGAAGAATATAAGCAGGGAACCTTCCTTATTTTCAGAGACTTTAATGCAGATCTAGGCAAGGCCAGCATAAAATTGGGCTCCAAATCCAACAGAAAAAACCTGGGAAAGAGGTTTGAAAATCTTGGGCTGAGGCGTTTGATCGGCCACTCAAAGGAGGATTCATACCCCTCAATTACCTTCTTAAGTTGGCAAGAAAAGTGCAACAATTGACTTTGTGTTAATTAGTAAAGCAGCTCCTTCTCATATCACCTCCTATCAAATAATTGTCTGCACAGAGAGCGACAACTTCCCGCAACCTATCTGGATTCTGTGTACATTTAAAAAGTTGTGTCCAACAAACACCATAATCACTGTCCCAGTGACCTAAAACACAAAAAACTTTAAATCGAATGGCCCTGGGGTACAGAAATTTATGGAAGAGGTCTATCATTGTGCGGGAACCACTGAAGTTGTGAAGAGCTATCTAGAAAAGTAGGAAAAATTTGAAACTGAAACAGGAGAGCAGTAAATGGCATGGCTACTTTTTTGTTAGTCTCTATTGACAAAAGTTCCTGAAAATAAACAACTCCTAACATCACTGAAAGGGACAAATAAAAAAAGGAGGTTTTGGAAGACAACTATGGTATAACATAGAGGTACATGACCTAAAAGCTCAAATTACATGAGAAACAAGAAATGTGTTAAAGGAGCTAAGCCTTGGTAAGAAGTTTGATAAAACCAGGCTCTGTAAAGGGAAGTCACAATACAAGAAAAACTGCTGGCCAAAGAAATTATGCTACCAAGAGAATCTGTGGACTAAGCTCCTTACGTCCAGCAAATCTCAGAATACAAAAAATTCCCTCAGCTGGTTAATGGGTTGTCATTGGGAAAAGCTGGACAGCTTAATGCAGGGATCGATGCAGCCGCCTGGGATTACGATCTAATCAGTGCCAATGATAGAGGTTAAGGGAGAAGACCCGCTGGCCATGTTGAAAAGCAAGTCAAGCTTGACTCCAGACAATTTTGGATTAGAAGTGAAGTCTTATAGTCGCATGGCATCTCATAACCATAAGCATCTTTCCATTGTCATAGATTTAGAACAGCTGAAGGGAATTATAAAGAATTTAAAATTGAAAGGGGCCTCCGGTCCAAATGGAATTCTGAATTCTCTATTAAGAGGTAACAAACTGGGCTTATCACTTTGCTAAACTTTTTTATGATCTTCATTGCAGTAAGCGACTGCCACATTCATGAAAAGGTAACATCTTTTATCCGATCTATAAAAGTGGAAATCCTGCCTCTCCATTAAATTTAAGGCTTATAGCTCTAATTGGTGTTGAAGCAAAGCTCTATGCATCTTGTCTACTCTATCATTTAACAGCTTGGGTAAATGGAAAATAGCTTATTCCACGAAGTCAGAATTCAGAGCAGCATGGGGACACTAACAAATTTAACAGCATTAACTCTTTTAGTAGAGAAGACTAAATATGGAAAAACTATTTGCGAGTTTGATTGATCTTAAGTCGGCCTTCAATCATGTTCCTCGCGCATGACTGTGGCGAAAGCTGGATGATTGGGGCCTTCCTAGTGATCTATTGATGGCAATCATCAAATTACATTCAGGAACCTAGGTGCAAGTCAAAATCGGCGATGGTGGGCCAGTCACTAATAAAGTTAAAACAACAAATGGTCTTAAACAGGTATGTGTCTTGGCTCCAATGCTGTTCAATTTATATCTTGCAGACTTAGTTGGCACCCTGCTGCTAGAAGCATTAGCTTGTTTACAATATGTGGACGATATCGTTGAAGTGAGTTGAAATCCAATTGGCCTGCAGCGTAGTATCAACGCCTAAACCAGCTATATGGATGAGCAAGGTCTTGTGGTAAACCTGAACAAAACCAAGATGGATCGGCTGGTTGATTCTAAATATAAGTCATACGCTTGGTTTGTTAAAGGAAAACAGGTGGAGGTAGTCCCCTCATATAAATATCTGGGATTTATAGTGGACCTCAAATGACCTTTAAACATAAACTTGTCACTACTCAGGCAAAAGCACAGTTGCTTACCTAAGGGTTTAAACTACCACAACAGAAACTGTGCTGTCCATCATTTAGCCACTTGCTCTCTGTAATGTCGGCTCGGCTAGTGCCAACTGTGTCCTATGGGCAGAAATTATGCAGGGTAAAGAAATAGCATTCCTTAATAAAATTCAAATGAAAGTTTCCAAGTCCATGTTTCAGACCCCAAAATCAGTATTGCAAGCTTAGGTATGCTTAAAATTTGGGTTGAAAAATCACGTATTCTAACGTAAGTGTGCTTACATCAAATTATGTTGGAGACTTTGTGCCCCCGATCGTGGTTCCATTAGTAACTTATGCTGGACAGAAACTGAGAGGCAACAACATAGTAATTTAAAAGGCCCATAGGGTCATCAATTAAATCAGGCAATTAAGGAACTAGGCCTGCAAGACACATGGGCCATGAGCATCGAGAAATCAGTGTTTAATTATAGAACAAATGTTTCAGCCCAGTCTCTGTCCATACTAACAGATAAAAATGCACTTGCACGAAGACGGCATGCTTAGACAGTAATAACTTCATATCAAATTTTGGGAGCCCAGGAGAATCTGTCAGTACATTTTTCTCACGTGCTAAAGTACCAGTTTATGTTATTTCTTTTTTGTATGACAGAGACTAAGACCTTTGTACCCTCCTGGAAACATCAGCCACAAACTCAATCTGGTCGTCTTTGTGGGTAGAAGCAAGAGTCATTAGAACATGCATTTTGTGTATGTTTGGCACCTGTGGCAGAAAGGAAAAAGTATTCAAAACAAATGTTTATAAATTTGAACATCCGTTTGTGTAGACAAGCGGTAATTACCTGACTAAGTAGTGCCTCAATTCCCTTAGTTTGCAGGGGTGTAAAGTTTTTAATGCCATTTCTTAAAGAAATGTTTAAAAAAAACAGCTAGTTCTGACGTAAGACAGAAGCTCTTACGGAGTGCAACCGTTTTGGTGGTTAGCCACTAACAGGTACTCTAAAAAGAAAATTATTGTTTGATGGCTATCATGATCTCACTTGTATTACACCATGCTGGGAAATCCCTTTGTTATTAAATCTCCCACTAAGACAACCGTTCCCTAGTTTACAACTTATATGGGCTGCCTTTTACTGATTTTTTTATGTTCTACTTTGTATTGGCACTTTAATGGGTAAATAGATTTATGCCCTGTATTCATGGATGAGTTGTTAGTGGGAAAAGGAAACAGCAGGCTTGGATCACAGCTTATATAGGGCATTCTTTATTAATAAAGTAAGCATTGGTGCCTTATTAGCCGAAACAAATGTCTTGCACACAGGTTTAAGTTTACACTAATTGTTCCATTTTATGAATACGTTTTTAAGATAACTTTTTAGGATTGGATTGTGCCCATAACTTTGGGGGCACTCTTAAGGTCTAATAATTTTTTTAATAGTGTCCACATTGTTCGAATGTTTGTACATTTATTTATTTTATATTAGGCAATGGTTTTAATTAATTATGCTAATAAATGTGACTTGATTTGACTTGTGCCTGTTCTTACACAAAGCAGTCTACAACCCCCTGGAGTGTGTCTGGGGACAGGCGGGAAAGGCAGGGTCTTGTGCACTACAAAGAATTTTCTTTTGAAGTTTGCCTACTTCAAAGACATAGATGGGTATAAGTACTGGACCTCTGACCCCACTAAGTTAGAATCCTTCTGGACTGAGGACATTCTGCCAGGAAGAAGAGCTGAATGCTGTAAAAGGGACTGACAATATGCCTATTGATTTACTGAGCTGGCCTGCTGCTTGCTGTTTCTGTCCTAGGACAGGTGCTTTCTACATCTTGCTCCCAAAGGTTTTCCATGGGCTTGGTCTGAGCTTGCCTCCTGTTAAGAAGTCTCAGGGACATCAAAGACTTCATCTGCCAGCACCTCGGCTCTCTTGCTCAGAGTCCTGACTTGCCAAGTGGTGCCAAATGCAGTTGCTGGGCCGTTGGGAGTGAGTTCTGGTGCAAACAAGAAGAAATAAAGGACATCAATGCCAAAGCGACTTCTCAACCTGTGCCGCTGTCCGACTCCACATCGCTGCCTGCACCAGAGCCGTGGTCGCCACTAAGTGCAATGTCTGTGGCTGATGCCACAGGCCCGACGCTGCAGCAGCGCCTCCAAAGTCCTGACACAACGTGAGTCCCAAGTGCCTTGTCACCATCACTGATGCCCGTGACATCCGACTTCGACTCTGCTGCAGCACCTGTGACCCCGTGGTGTGATCATGACACCACATAGTTGATGCCCGCTTCTTGACCTGCTGGATTCATCAAGCCCATTGGGTTATAAGGAACAGACACCTCACCACCGGTGCTGCATCACCTCCATTGCAACCATAAGGAACTGACTCCTCACCTTCCCTGCTTTGCAGCAAGAAACTGACACCTCACCTCCCTGGTAGCAGTAAGAAACTGTTGCCACAACGGCTCCAGTGACGCTTCATCTCTGCGACTCCGTGCAACGTCTTTGTTTCCTCATTGTTTTCTAAAGCACTGTACCTGGGGTTCGTGCAATGGCGTGACTGTCCGGTACTCCCTCACAAGTGGGTTCAGACTGCTGGGAGCAACTGCCGTAATAGCCCCAGTTGGAGATATTGTGTTTCTAAGCACTTTACTAAGATTTAATCTTGAAAATGTTGTATCCTTACTTGAGTATGTTCAATTTTTGTTGTTTTGGTCTCACTTTACTCAGATAAATTTTGGCTATTTTTCGAATTTGTGGTATTTTCACTGTGTTACTGTGTTTGTGTTCACCTACTTTACACATTGCCTCTGAGATAAGTCTGACTGCTTGTGCCAAGCGGCCCAGGAGATGAGCAGGGCTTGTCTTAGCTGTGTGATTCCCTTACCCTGACTAGAGTGAGGGTCCCTACTTGGACAGGGTTAAAACCATCTAGAGATTCCATTTCCAACAGGACATAAAAATGAAAACTCTCTCAGTGGCAGCAGCTTTACAGACAATTGCAAAAAAAATAAGCCCATAGCTCCAAAGCCCAAGAGTTCAAATACACAAACCACACGTTTTATTAGCAGATTCTGCAAACTCAACATGGTATGAGGTTAGGGTCGCATTGGCAAATCAGAAACAGCAACCTAGATGTAAAAATCTTGAGCACTATCTTATTTCTAAGACAAATCTTCCATCTGCTTTCTCAGCAACTGTGCTCCAGAGATTGTCAGCACAAAATGAAACATTTCTCAAACAATAGTTCATAGAATTAGCATGCCCTCAGCTGAACTTCCAGCGGAAGTCCTTGAATATGAGACTTTGGATGCACGATAGAAGGTTCATTCACAATATACACTTATTAACAAAATAGTTAATTATTTAATCTTTGATGTCATTCATGTGATGCTTTGCAGAAACGAGAGGGGAGATGGTTTGCAACAGAACACTGACTGGGAGGGGGAAGGAGCAAAATGAACAGAGCACCGGAAACTGCATCCACATAAAAATAAATGGTGTTTCACACAAAAATGTGGCGTAACTATTCATTTACATTTTACAATTACCCACTACTGTTCTTTCAAATGCAAATTCATTACTTCTTCAATTATGACTTTATGCTTCATTAAAACCATCAACTTTCAAAAATACTTTTCACCCAACATATTCACATTTGCATGTTTAGAAAATGCTATCACAAGCTGATGCGGCTGAAAATTACATCCCCCCATTTTGTTTCATCAGAACATGGACAAACATTTGACACAGAGATATAAGTTCTTATATCTGTCAATTCGATGTGCTGCTTAGCGCCAGAACACCCCAATGGATAGCAGAGAACTTTATACATCTGAAAAATAAAGTAAATAAATTGGAGGAATACATCCAATTTAATTTTAATTGTTTCAGCCTCATGCCTTACAATATATATAAGAAACATAGTGCATACAATAACAAAAATCATCATTACATGAAATCATTGTTCATTCTTTAAAAAAGTAAAATTTAAAAACAGGAATCACCTTCATTTAGGCCTACCAAATCCCCGTGAAAAACCCACATACACACATGCAAGTAAATAATTTACAGTTACCACCCCTATTAAATTTGGGTGATGGAACATTTCCAGGCGATAGCATCCTATACAAAGGGGCCTCGGAAGGATGGAATGTGAACACTCACAATGATTAATAATTTTTATACCAAACCATATTCCGTAATATTAGCCAGCCTTATGCAAGTGCTACTGCAGTTTTAGTGCAATTTACTCCTTCAAAAAGACTTAAGGTGGAGTAGCCAGCTACGGCTTGCTACAACATGTTTTTTACAAGACAAGGTGAAGTGGGCCATAGCATCCTATGCAAAGGGCCTCAGGAAGAGTGAAGTGCAAGTACTCATTATGGTTAATATTAGCAGCTGTGGTTTTGATGCATTTTAATGGTAAAAGTAATATATATTGAAATAGTAGTAAATATATCTTATTGATGCAAAAAAAAATGTGTGTCTCACAGCAGCAACTATAACCCTATAAATCTTGTGGATCAAATAGATCTACTGGTCCGATCAGCCCTAGTTTAGTTGGCAACTCTCTCAGCCCGGGCCAAGCGTCCCATATATATGAGGCTATCAACTTGTATTGTTTAATGTTAGCCGGTCTTGTGCAAAGTGCTAGAGCAGTTTCAAAACAATTTACTCCTTCAGACTTAAAAA
This sequence comes from Pleurodeles waltl, assembly GCF_031143425.1. Lineage (NCBI taxonomy): Eukaryota > Metazoa > Chordata > Amphibia > Caudata > Salamandridae > Pleurodeles > Pleurodeles waltl. The sequence continues at coordinate 175,952,105 of NC_090445.1, read as the reverse complement.
GAGGGTGAAGCCATCTGCGCCTTGCTACAACAAATTTCTTGCAAAACAGGATGAAGTGAGCCACATTGTCTATCTCCCCAGGGTAACAATCACAGTACTCAAGTCCTGCCACCAGCCTACACGTGCATGCCAGATAGCCTCTTAGGGGCAATACACCCAATCTAAATTGAACATAAAGGGACCTCTTCAGTTTAAGGTACAACAGTTTACCACATTGGTCCCAGCGGTTGTAATCCCCCAGGGCAGCGCTGCCCAGGGGAGTTTGAGTCCCCCTCCCTCCAGCCTTTTCATGGCAGTAGGAACCACCATGAAAAGGCTGTCGGAAAGGGGAGTCACGGGGCCCCAGGGGGCCACTGCCACAGCCCTGTAGAGCTTTTCACTGTCTGTATAGCAGACAGTGAAAAGTGTGACGGGTGCAACTGCACCCGTCGCACCGCCGTCACACCGCCGGCTCCATTTCGAGCCGGATCTTGTGTTGCGGCCGACATCCCTACAACTGGGTTTCCGCCCGCCGGCCCAGCGGGGATCTCGTATTGGCCACCGCGGGAGTGCGGCCGCATTGGCTGCCGCACGACGGTTACAACTTGGTGGGCGGCGGTTGCCGCCCGCCAATGTTGTAATGAGGGCCTTAGTGGCTGAATTCAGCAATATGAAACTAGAAAACCTAGGATTAATCTTACCTTCCCCACTTTTCCAAATTGTGTGATCCTAGGCAATTGCTTAATTTTAGATTCAGGGTCTGCACCGTACAAATCTGCTTCTGTGTTTGATTTAATAAACTATAATGTGGTTCCTCTATAATAGGAACCCAGGCCACTCAAAAAGTGCACATAGCATATGACTTACTTGTTTAATTTACTATTGGCGTATTTGTCAGGGTAGAAGTGAAAATGAATGTTTCTAAATTCATGTTTGAAAACTATCACATTTAAATTAATACTTCTCATTGCACTGATACAATAAATTATACTTAGGTGAAATGGACTGCGTGTTAACTTAATATACTTTTAGAATTTTGAAGTGACTGTTTGTACACTTTTGCTGCAAGATGCCTTTAAACATGAACTTGCTTCTAAAGTGAAGCTCAGTGCTCCCAGGTTACTTTCTTTCCTTAACACAGTTAACCTTGAAGTAAACAATTGCCTCTTTATTTACGATCGAGTGAAGAGCAACCCTGTACTCCTGTTGTCCAGGAGGCCGCTTGTAAAGGTCAAGTGGGTCGCATGTGGCCCCGAGCTGTACTTTGAGTATCCATGGTGTAGGTAAAATAGGGGAGTAATGTTATACCATCCCCTCACCGACCTACGAGGTCCAATGGACTTAAAGACTGGAGCACCTATGAGAGGTGCGGCACTAATCCACTAAGGGTATAGTAAGGGCCACAGTGCTCCACACCTCCCCCACTACGGTGAATAGACAGAAGGTGGAACGTGGGAGTAGGCGAGAGGCGGAAAATCGGAACCTATGCCACTCAGATCTACCTAACAGGATTGTGTAATAAGGATTTAAAAGAGGCAGTGTGGCCTGAAAGCTGAGACGAACAGTGGCCAGTGCAATAGGTTAGGACAGGCTGGTGTGGCTGGTGTGGTGCGCATGGCTGAGGCATTAGTGCCGGGGCCTTAAGATTGAGCTGGAGAGGTGTGGAAGTGGCCAGACTAGTTTCTGGTGCGGTTTGCTCCATCCATGTGTTCTCCCGCCATTCCGACCTAGTGCATTACTTGTCTGTGACTGTGCTTGACAATCCAATTGACCATTGGATATTGGACACCAGCGGTGGTTAGAGTACAGCTGGGAAAATGACACTAGACAAACAGTACCAAGGTGCTCAATGGGAGTATTTAACAGATGAATTATGGGACAACCTAAAGCAAAGGGTTCCACTTGGAAGGAATATAAGACTACTGTCCTTCCTTGTAGATCAATGCCTAAAGGACCTGATCTTACTCCTGCCCCACCCATGCTAGCTGGTGATTCTAGAGAGGAAGGAATAAATACAATGGCCCTTCCCTTTAGAAACTTCAGACCTTGGTTCTACAGCACCCCTTGAATAACATAAGAAACATTTAACTGTACCCTTTTCCTCACAGGTAACTATTGGAAAAAATCCAGCATGGGTACACTTTGTGACATATTTTACAATCACAGTAGCTGTGCAATTGCAATCTGCATTTTTTGCAGCCTGCTCATATCTCTTTTTTGCTTAGTACTTACATGAAGTTTCTATAATCCAGGCATGTTGTTGTTAAGGAGTTCACAACTGACACCTGAGGCAGGAAAGCTACATAAGTAAGCAGTCTGCGAAGTAGCTTCAATTCATATAAACTACTCATGCAAACTGTGGCGTATTCCCCAGCCTTGGCGAATACAAATGAACAGTGCCACATGGGAGCTGTGTTTAAATGTTACTTTATTCCTTGTCATACACTAATGTACTGCACATTACATCACACATTCTGTTATACCACACCTTAACACTTCCCATCCATTGCTCACTTCCTGTTCCCAGTTCTCCCAAGTGCTCTAGTGTGCATCTCTTCAAGATGCTACATCTCCACTTTTGTTAAATGAAAAGAGGTAAACATCACCAGAATAACATTTTGTCGATTAACTGGAAAGGCATTCTCGTTTGTTTGGCAGCTTGGGCCATTTGTGATGATTGTGGTTCACTCTAATCGCACAACAGCATCATAGGCTCACGCTATTAAGCTGGGCCGGCAGGCAGGGTTGTTTCCTTACAGTTTCAGAACTCAATGAGTGTCTCAGTAGGTGTTTGAAATGTGAAGTGTACCAAGTGATGGATTTTCCAGGATAATGTGCTGTCACCATATGTCCTTTGTACAACACAACCTGTAAAGGATCAGCAGCGAAAGGACCATCTGTTTTCCATCTACGCTTCTGTCTAGTGAGTATTGAGTTTCCTTTGTCAAAAACTGTCTCTTGGGAATGGTGACGCTGACCTGCGTATGTGTTAATTTTTCACTTCCGAGCTGCGTCGGCCTCGAATCTTCAGTATCACTGATCGATCCGAAGTCCATTGATGTAGTTTTCTTCTGATAGCTCTCCCAAATAGTAAGGTGGTTGGACACTCACCACTTATGTAGTGAGGAGTTGATCAATAGGACTAAAGGGCCTGGCACATGGCTTGATTCAAATCTATTCCCTCCATGGCTGCTCGTTGAATAACTCTCATGAGGGTGCTCATCAGTTGTTAGAGTACACCATTAGTTTGGGGACAGAGAGGCATACTCTATTGGTGTTTGATGTTGATACAAAAGAGGAATTCTTTAAACTCTTTGTTGTTAAAGGGTGGGTCATTATCAGATTTGAGAATTTGGGGATACCCCACACTGCAAAAATATCATCACGCAGTTCAAAGACCTTATCATGGCTTGTTGAGGATAGGTATTCTACCAAAGTGAAATGTGAATATTGGCCTATCATGAGATGGTGTCCATTTTCTAAAAGCCCAAAAAAGTCAACTGCAACCCTCTCCCAGGCATGGGCAGGAAGATCAGATATTGCTACTGGATGTTGTGTCACTTTTTGTGCGATAGACAGTTGCAAATGTGGCATGGCTTCAGCTCTTTGTTGACTCTCTTTTCTAGCCGAGGAAACCACACTCGATCTCTTAATGCTCTTTTAGTTGCAACAACTCCATTGTATCCTTCATGGGCTAGCTTGATGACACTGTGTCTGAGGCTTCCAGGTATGTCAATTCTTGGGCCTCTAAGTATCACACCTTCCGGGGTGACTGTTAACTCATCATGTACATTCTTGACTCTGAAATTCTGGATTTCAACATAATTGGCCAGGGGCCAGATCGATCTCCTCCAGCACTGCATGGTCATCTGTTATTTAATCATGTTGATGGCTTTGTCTATTCCACCAATAGAGCTACTGTTGTGCTGGAGTGCACAATTAAGTTGAGATATGCTTCAGCTGTCTTGGATGTCATACATTGATGATGCAGCAGCACTTGTGAAAAATATTGTGCTGAAATTTGATCCTTCCCTGGTTTGTGCACAACTTTGTAGTCATATTCTTAAATTCTTAACCCCCACGTCTCTATGCAAGGGGACATCTTAGCCTTTGGGTTCCTAAAAATATTAAGCAATGCGTGGTGATCTATGATGATTGTGAATCATCTTCCGTAGAGGAATACATGAAAGTGCTTGCAGGCCCATGCCACAGCCAGACTCTCCTTCTCTGGCTGAGAGTAAGCATGTTCTGTGTAAGGCAGGCTTCGATTGGCATAGGCGCATGTCTCAGAGCATTTGAATGACCAATGTGTTGAGCAAGGATTGCCCTTTACCCAACCGGGCTTGCATCAACTGTTATTTCAATTTGTAACTTGCGGTCAAAGTTAGCCATCTCTGTTGCATTCTCAGTTCTATGTTTAATGGTCTAAAACTCTGGACTCTTTCTGGAATGGCACATTTTAGCCCTCATTATGACATTGGGGGTAAATGGTGCTTATCGCCGTGCTGACGGCCGCTAACTTACAGCTGCGCTAGTGAATATATGTTCACCATATTATGACACACACACACCAATCCGACAGAATATAGCCACATACACAAATCCGCCAGACCAAATGTCAGTGATATACTGGTGGTCCCAAAACCCACACTGTCATGCCAATAAAACAACGCACATCACATTAGGAGCCACAAATCACCACAGCGGACATTCAACGGCGGTAAACCATTGGTGGTACATACCGCCACGCTCACAATAGACACCCACATACAAAACAACACTACATTAGACAATTCAAACAACACACACCTGACACCCATACACACACCACACCCACACCACTATAAAACACAACCCTTTACCAACAACAATTACTGCCAGGAGATTGACACACACAGCACAGAGACAGCCAGACACACACACCTCTCACACCCATATACTCCACATGCACTCCATACCACACCACATTACCCAACACACCCTCACCAATATGCATCACACGACACCCATGGCACCACAAAGGCACCCCGTTTCACTGAGGAGGAGTTAAGGGTTGTTAGAAATGGGGTTTTTGGTTGGCAGTCAGGTTGCCCTCTGTCCAAGCAAGAACCCTCACTCTAATCAGGGTAAGTCACACACAATCCAAAATCAGCCTGTGCTCACCCTCCGGTAGCTTGGCACGAGCAGTCAGGCTAAACTTAGAAGGCAATGTGTAAAGCATTTGTGCAATAAATCATACAATACCATAGCATAACACCACAAAAATACACCACACAGTGTTTAGAAAAATATATAATATTTATCTGGGTATCTTCAGGTCAAAACGATCAAAGTTGCAATATGAATTTGTAAAGATATCACTGAAAAGTGATATAAAGTGTCTTAAGTCTTTAGAAAGTAAACAAAGTCTCTTTCAAACACAAAGTACCTGGTTTCTGGTGGAAAATCTCCTCAGAGGGCCACAGGAGAAGAGGCATGTGGAAAACTGGTGTGTGCGTCGATTTCACCTCAGCACACACGGACTTGCGTCGTTATTTTCCACGCGGGGAGTCGTGCGTCGTTTTCCGGCGCGCGGACAGTCTCTTTCTGTGGTTCGCGGTGAGTACTAGATGTCCCGGGTCTGTGCGTGGATTTTCCTGCTTGTTTTCTGGCTTCGTGTCATTCTGCGGGGCTGCGCGTCGAAGTTTCGATCTCACGGCAGGCGTTGCGTCGATTTCTCCTGGGGAGTCGGGCGGCGTTGTCCTTGCGAGGCCGTGCGTCAAAGTTTCGATCTCACGGCAGGCGTCGCGTCGATTTCTCCCGGGAAGTCGGGCGGCGTTGTCCTTGCGAGGCCGTGCGTCAAAGTTTCGGTCGTCCCGAAGGTGTCGCATCGATCAGCGTCGGTGTGCGGCGTTTTTCTTGCCGCGGAACAAGCTGTGCGTCGAAAATTTCGGCGCATGGAGCGTCCAAGAGGAAGAGAGAAGTCTTTTTGGTCCTGAGACTTCAGGGAACAGGAGGCAAGCTCTATCCAAGCCCTTGGAGAGCACTTTTACAGCCAGACAAGAGTTCAGCAAGGCAGCAGGCCAACAGCAAGGCAGCAGTCCTTTGTAGAAAAGCAGACAGGTGAGTCCTTTGAGCAGCCAGGCAGTTCTTCTTGGCAGGATGTAGTTTCTGGTTCAGGTTTCTTCTCCAGCAAGTGTCTGATGAGGTAGGGCAGAGGCCCTGTTTTATACTAAGTTGTGCCTTTGAAGTGGGGGTGACTTCAAAGAGTGTCTAAGAAATGCACCAAGCCCCCTTTCAGTTCAATCCTGTCTGCCAAAGTCCCAGTAGGGGGTGTGGCAGTCCTTTGTGTGAGGGCAGGCCCTCCACCCTCCCAGCCCAGGAAGACCCATTCAAAATGCAGATGTATGCAAGTGAGGCTGAGTACCCTGTGTTTGGGATGTGTCTGAGTGAATGCACAAGGAGCTGTCAACTAAACCTAGCCAGACGTGGATTGAAGGGCACAACAAGATTTTAGTGCAAAGAAATGCTCACTTTCTAAAAGTGGCATTTCTAGAATAGTAATATTAAATCCAACTTCACCAGTCAGCAGGACTTTATATTACCATTCTGGCCATACTAAATATGACCTTCCTGCTCCTTTCAGATCAGCAGCTGCCACTTCAACAGTGTATGAGGGCAGCCCCAATGTTAGCCTATGAAGGGAGCAGGCCTCACAGTAGTGTAAAAACTAATTTAGGAGTTTTACACTACCAGGACATATAACTACACAGGTACATGTCCTGCCTTTTACCTACACAGCTTCCTGCTCTAGGGGTTACCTAGGGCACACATTAGGGATGACTTATATGTAGAAAAAGGGGAGTTCTAGGCTTGGCAAGTACTTTTAAATGCCAAGTCGAAGTGGCAGCGAAACTGCACACACAGGCCTTGCAATGGCAGGCCTGAGACAGGGTTAAGGGGCTACTGAAGTGGGTGGCACAACCAGTGCTGCAGGCCCACTAGCAGTATTTAATCTACAGGCCCATGGCACATATAGTGCACTCTACTAGGGACTTATAAGTAAATTAAATAGCCAATCATGGATAAACCAATCAATACTACCATTTACACAGAGAGCATATGCACTTTAGCACTGGTTAGCAGTGGTAAAGTGCCCAGAGGTCAAAAGCCAACAACAACAGGTCAGAAAAAATAGGAGGAAGGAGGCAAAAAGTTTGGGGATGACCCTGTCAAAAAGCCAGGTCCAACAAGGGTCATGGTGGAGGAAATCGTCAGAGTAGAGCCACAGCTCTTTAGAGCACAGGTGCAGCAGATATCAATAGCAAGGAAGATGGAGCTATGGCGGAGAGTCATGGACAGGGTCAACGCCGTGGGACAGCATCCAAAAAAAGGGACGACATCAGGAAGAGGTGGAATGACCTATGGGGGAAGGTACGTTCCATAGCAGCAAGACACCAGCTCGCCATCCAGAGGACTCACGGTGGACCCCCACCTCCTCCCCCACAACTCACAGCATGGGAGGAGCAGGTCTTAGCATTACTGGATCCTGAGGGGCTCGCCAGAATTGGAGGAGGACTGGACACTGGTAAGTCTACTTTTAACAATTATCACCCCCATACCTGCATGCCATCACACACCCTCACTCTCATCACTCCACCACATCCCACACACTCCATCATCACATCTCACTAATTCCAATGTCAAGCCCTGTATGCTGTACCAATGCATGGACACCCCTCCCAGCCCTGCATGGACACTCATCACTAAAGCATGCACAGCATAGGGAAACTAACATAACCACAATATACCAACATACACAAGCAAAAGCTTGCAGGGGAACAACAACCATAGAGGGGAAGCTACAGACGTTCACTTGTCAGACACCTGAAGCATAATACATCATTTACATCCCCACAGGCACCCCGGCCAATGTCACTGGAGAGGAGGTTCCACTACTATCCAGTTCCCCAAGAGAAGAGGCCCACAGTGATGACAGTAACCCTGGACTTCAGGAACAGGACGATCTACCGGGACCACTGGACAGCCGGTCACCCAAGCCCAGTCTCAGACCACCACAGAGCCTCCCCCATCAGGATCCACCATCACAGCACCCACCCAGCGTACCCATACCTCTGTCCCCAGGACACGTCAATCAGCAGTGCGTCCAACTGCACAGGGACCCCAGGCCACACCTCTCACACAAGACAATCTGGGACCTGGGGTCAGTAGCAGTGGGCACACCGTTCAGGGGACAGAGTCACAGGCCAACAGGGACACTGGGAGGACTACTGTGTGCCAGGGGGAGGACAGGACCAGGGAACCGACTCTCCAGGAGGCACTCTCAGAGATCCTGGGAGCCTACCAACATTCCCAGGACACGATGGGCCAAATCCTAGACAACGTGCAGGAGAACAGGCAGATGCAGGAGGGACAGTATCAGGGGATCAGGGAGGACTTGCAAGCCATTAACACCACCCTGATCTCCATAGCGGGGGTGTTGGCAGACATGGCCAACATGAGGTAGGCAACAGCACAACAGTGGGCCCCTGCCACTAGCCAGTCATCTGAACAGTCCTCCACTTCCACTGCCACTAGTGGCCAGGAGGCCCCGCTACAGGACCCACAGGTCACCAGCACCCCTCCCCCTGCAGATGGTGAACCACCCCGCAAACGTTCCCTGCGACCCAGACAGAAGCCAGAGACACTTGCCAAGACCACTGCCAGGAAAAGAGACTCTCCTGATTATCCCCCTTGTGTCCTACTCAGTCACCTTGTCCACCTTGAACTGCCATTGCTCCCCTTCCTATGTCCCCATGGACAATGCACCTGTGCTACAAACAGACTGGAACAATACCCTGGACTATCCTCCATCATCACCCCATTCTATTGCACTTTCCCCTCTATATTTTAGCACAACAATAAACACCCTTGGATAAAACCTGACTACTGGTATTTCATGTATTGCAAATTTGTATTGATTGAAACGGCTACAACCATTTCAAATGAACTATACAAGCATGAGCATAGAATTAATGACCTGTAGCTGGCTGTTGTGATCACATCAGGAGAATGTTGTTATATGACCTACATCTGTAAAATGAATATCTATAGGTAACAGTAAGTAGGGAAAAGAGGTGGGTAATGCCAGCATGCCAATGCCACACAGAATACACCAATACTCATGGAAATGTGAAGTTGCACTGTGTCACCTGTGCGTCATTGGAAGCACTGATGTATCACTGATATTCTGTTGTCCACATCCTCATCCTCTGCCTCCTCATCCTCACTGTCCTCAGGATCCACTGCTGCCACAGTGGCATCTCCAGTCTCCTCCTCTTGCAGAAAAGGTACATGCCATCTGAGGGCCAGGTTGTGCAACATGCAGCATGCCACTACTATCTGAGAGACCTTCTTGGGTGAGAAGCACAGAGATCCACCTGTCAGATGGAGGGACCTGAACCTGGCCTCCAGAAGGCCAAGGGTCCTTTCAATGATCCCTCTGGTTCACCCATGTGCCTCATTATAACGTTCTTCTGCCCTTGTCCTGGCATTCCTCACAGGGGTCAGCAGCCATGATAGGTTTGGGTAACCAGAGTCACCTGCAAATATTGAGGGACAACATTTAGCCACACACTATCCTATATAGCCAACACCATAGGCATATACCAACATATACTGGGTCGGAACCAGGGCTCACCTATTAGCCACACCCTGTGCCTCTGTAGTTGGGACATCACATTTGGGATGCTGCTATTCTTAGGACAAAGGCATCATGCATCGACCCTGGATACTTAGCATTGACGTGGAAGATGTACTGGTCCACCAAGCACTCCATCCGCACATTCATGGAGTGGAAACTCTTAAGATTCCTGAACACCTGTTCATTCTGGCAGGAGGGGGAGACAAATGCAATATGTGTTCCATCAGTCGCCCCAATTATATTGGAGATATGTCCCATTGCATAAAACCCGGCCTTACCAGTGGTCAAATCCTCAACCTGTGGGAAAGCAATGTAGCTGCACATGCATTTTATCAGGGCAGACAAGACTCTTGTTAGCACGATTGAGAACATTGGCTGTGACATTCCTGCTGCCAAGCCCATTGTCACTTGGAAAGAACCCGTTGCCAGGAAATGGAGCACTGATTGCAGTTGCACAAGAGGGGGTATCCCAGTGGGATGACGGATGGCTGAGATCAGGTCAGGTTCCAATTGGTCATACAGCTGTGTGATTGTGGTCCTGTCCAGTCTATAGTTGAGTATTATGTGCCTGTCCTCCAGTGTAGCCAATTCCATCAGGGGTCTGTAGACAGGGGTATGTCTCCATCTCCTATTCATCCTCAGCTGTAGGAATCTAAGGGATACAAGAGTGAGTAGGCTGTCACAGACTGAACAATGGAGCCACAGCAGCAGTCCACAATGTGCAAACATGTTATGGGACAGTGTAATTTGTGAAGTATGTGCCTCTTGATCCTGTGACACAGCAATTATCAATAGGCCTGTTCCCCTCCCTGAAATGGCAACGGCCTGTCCTGTGTGGAGGGACAGGTGGAAGTGAGGTAAATCTGCCGACGTTGTGCCCCGTGGCAGTAGGTGGTCGTGAACCGCTGTGCAATTCCTCATTGGCTAATATTGGGCCCTATGAGGGGCAGTGGCCAATGGGGATCTACGCCGGCGGTGATGGTATGCACCACCGTGAACATGACCGCCGTATTCTGATTCCTCACTTGTTTCCTGACCTTCCATAGGAGAGGACCTACACTGCATGTGCTGCAGTGACCTGGGTCTGGAACCTACCATGGCCCGTGTGACCGGGGAAAGAGCCCCCGCCTTCCCTTATGAGGAGTTGGAGCGACTGGTGAATGGGGTCCTACCCCAGTACCGATTGCTGTATGGGCCTCCAGACCAACAGGTGAGTACACTGTGGGCACGATGCATGTGGTATGAAGGCATGGAGTTGGGTGTGAAGGCCTCATGTAAGGGGAGTGTGTGGATGTCCTCTTGGCAGTGTACATGTTGTGGGCTGGGCTATGTGTGTGCCAATGGTGATGCAGACGAGTATGGTGGGTCATTTGTGTGACAGGCTCAAATGTTTGTCTAATTGTGTTCTCCTGTCTGTATTGCCTCTGCCGGTCAGTGCCCATCAAAAGAAGGGAATATGGCCTGCCATCGCCAAGGAGGTGCGGCCAATGGGGTCTATGGCAAACGGAGCACCCACTGTCGAAAACGGTCAGAGGACCTGAGACGCTGGGCACGGAAGACCACAGAGGCCCATCTGGGGATGGCTTCCCAATGAGGAAGGGGTGCCCATCGGACCCTGACCCCCCTGATGGCCAGCACACTTACAGTGGCCTACGCTGGATGGGCACTTGAGGGCATCACAGCAGCCACAGGGTTGTGAGTACAGTGGCCATCATTACAACTTACGGCTGGTGGGGTGGTGTCTGGGTGGTGGTTGTGTGTCAGTGGGTGCCCCGGGGCCAGGCCAGACATAGCAGTGTAGGTCCTCTGGTGGCTAAGGGTTTGAATGTGAAATACTGCTTACCTAACTTGTTAGTATTCACTTCTGGGCTGCACTGCATGGGTCCCAGGTGTGCTGCAGTTGGCAGTGTGTGCCCCTCCTCATTCCTTGGTGACTAGCCATTTCCCTGGCAGTGCCATGAATAGTGCACAACCCTGTTCCCTGTGTGTGAGGGTGCTGTGCATGCCAATTATGATGTTGGTGCAGTCATTGACCCAGTGTATCCTTTGTCTCTCTCCCCCCCTTTCTTGTTTTGTCATCCTGTCCTTATGTGCATTAGCATCATCTGGCAGAGAAGCAGAGGCACCAGCGACAAAGGGAGCTGCATCTCACAGGACCCTGGAGGCAGAGTCCACCGACGCTGAGGGCACCAGTGGGACAGAGGGCGAAGGGAGCACCACAGGGAGACTGGAGGGTACAACACAGACTCAGATACCTCCTCCGATGGAAGCTCCCTAGTGGTGGCGGACACCTCTGTGACCACCCCAGCTGCAGGTACAGCTGCCACTCCCTGTGCCAGCACTGCCCTCCCAGTAGCCCCTCAGCGAGTTACCCATGCCTGCTCACTCATGAGGGTGGGCATCTCCTTTGCCCCACGCACCTCAGGCCCTGCCCCAGTGAGCCCTGCTGCCCTGAGAGAGGAGGCTATTGACCTCCTGAGATCCATCTCTGTAGGGTAATCAACCATTGTGAAAGCTATCCAGGGGCTGGCAGCCCAGATGCAGCAATGCAATGCATTCCTGGAGGGCATTCACGGTGGACTGGCGGCACAACAGAGATCCATTCAGGCTCTGGCCTCGTCTCTGATGGCAGCCATTGGCCCTGTTTCAGCCATTCCCCCTCCAACTTTCACTTCCCAATCCCATTCTCCTCAACCCCAACCCATCCCAAGCACACAGCCAGATAAGCATGCACATAGGACAACACCCAAGAGTGGCACAGGCAAACACAAGCACCATGCTTTATCCCACATGCACTCACAAAAACACCATTCAGTTGCAGACACAACAACATCCGATGCCCCCCCTTCTCCTCCTCCTCCACCTCCCAGACAGTTACGTCTACACTCACACCTGCATGCAGTACATCAATATCCACTACCAGCATCATCACCACACCAAGCAGAACACATACCTCACTGACAGACACCTCTACAACATCCATGCACCTGTCCCCTGTGTCCTCTCCCACTGTGTCTTTCCCCCCTCCTAAAGGACACAAACGCAAGCACTCAGACACGCAACAGCCATCCTCCTCACAACAGCTTACAAGCCCATGCACCTGCACCCAAATACACCAGACATACACCTCCAACAATCACTACCTCATTCTCCACTCCCATTACTCCTTCCTCCTCCCGCCCTAACGTCCCTAAGAGTCTTTTCCTTGCCCAACTTGACCTCTTCTCTACCCCCCCATCCTGCAGGTATGGGCAGGGTAGCAAGGACCCAGCCCAGCACCTCAGCCAAACAGTCCACGGGGCCAGTGGTAGCACCACCTGCTCGTGGTTGTCGGGATTCTAGACCAACAATACTAAAGGGAAAGGAGCCTGAACCAGCTGGAAAGAAGGTGAAGGAGCCTACACCAGCTGGAAAGAAGGGAAAGGAGCCTGCACCAGCAGGCAGAGGGGGTAAGAGCCCATCCACCCCTGCCAGGAAGTGTAAGGGATCCCCAACCCATGACCAGGAGGAGAGGAGGCAAACTACACCAGCAGAAGCTGTCAGGCAAACACCGCCACCACCACCAGCTGTCACAGGGCCCCCACTGCCTGCCGTGGTTGTGCAGCCATCAGAGAGTGCAGAGGCTGACCAGGAGCCTCCCATAACCACCACCACAGTGCAGCCATCAGAGAGTGCAGGGGCTGACCAGGAGCCTCCCACATCCACCACCAAGGTGCAGCCGTCACCGCTGGCGGACACCATGTAGTCCAGCCTCCAGGGGCTACTGCGCAGCCTGCCCCCTCCAGAAGCAATGGGCAAGACACCCACTTGAGAGACTGTGGCCTTGCACTCCCCAGGAAGACACCCACTTGAGAGACTGTGGCCTTGCACTCCCCAGGGCAAAGAGCAATGGGCATGTTTCCCCCTCCAAAACCAGTGGGGAAGACACCCACTTGAGAGACTGTGGCCTTGCACTCCCCAGGAAGACACCCACTTGAGAGACTGTGGCCTTGCACTCCCCAGGGCAAAGAGCAATGGGCATGTTTCCCCCTCCAAAACCAGTGGGGAAGGCACCCACTTGAAAGACTGTGGCCTTGCACTGCTAAGGACAAAGAGCAATGGGCATGTTGCCCCCTCCAGAACCAGTGGGCTTGTTGCCGCATCCAGCTGATGTGCCCCCCTCGAGGTGCCTGCCTATTTGACAACTGATGCCCTTGCAGTGTCCCTTTTTTGTACAGGTGTACATATGTGTTTCATGGCTTAATAGGATTGTTGATTTTATTATTGGACTGATTACAATCACTTTAGTCAATTCCGGTTGTCCTTGCATTATTCTGCAGTTTTTCGGGGTCAAATTGTTTTTGTAATTCATCTGGTTGTGTATATGGCGTGTGTGTGTCGGGTGTGTGTTGTGCGTGTGTGTGTCACTCTCTTTTTCCTCCCACCCTCCCTGGTGTGCTAGGTGGCTGTACTCACTGTGATCGTCTTCGCCGGCGGCGTGGTTCTTCCCTGTGTCTCAAATGATGAGTCCTTTGACTTTTGTGCTCTGTTTTCACCAGGCTTTTGATGACGTTGGTACCGCCCCAGAAAAGGTGGCGGATTGTTGTGTCATAATATGGTGGCCGGAACTTTGTCTTCTGCCTGGCTGTGGGCGGCTACTGCCGTGGTGACTGTTGCTTCCGCCCTGGTGGCCAGTGTGGTACATTGGCTGTCTTTCGGATACATCACCGACATGGTCATGATTTGGCAGTACTTACCACCAGCCTGTTGGCTGTATTACTGCCACTTTATCACCCACCACCAGGGTCGTAACGAGGGCCTTTGTCTTGTCAATATGTCAAGTGTCTTAATGGAGCACTCACTATAGCAAAGTTCTGGATATATCTTGAGCAATAACTGGCCATGCCTAAAAAGGATCTTAGCATGGTGACACATTGGTGGGGGGCAAGTGGATAATAGTGCTCACACCTTTTCTAGATCTGGAGTCATCCCCCCCATCAAAAAATATGTGACCAACAAATTTGAGTTTGATCTTGTGAAACTTACACTTTGCAGCATTCGGATTGAGGCCTGCATCATTGAGTAGCTGGCACACCTGGATCAGCTCTTTATCATGTTCTTTTTGTGTTCGCCAAAAAAACAGTATGTCATCACTGTAATTGAAAACATGTGTAACACACTGAATTACTCGGCGAATAACATCCTCAAATATTTCAGCTGCCAAAGACACCCCATCAGTCTCTCATACCTGAACAAACCAACATGAGTTGAAAAGGTAGTAAAGTAACTGCAGTTCCCCTCCAACTTGAGTTGAATGCACCCTTTGTTGAGGTCAAGGCAGGAAAACACTGTGGCTCTGTTCAATTACATGATCATGTCTGCAATGTGTGGACCAGGATGTCTCTCCGTCTCAATAGCTTTGTTTGCCTTGCGCATATTAACGCAAATGTGTACTGCTCCACTACTGTCCTTTTTTGGTACTACTAGGATGTGTGAAACCCATTGTTTGGTACCAGTGGGAAGTTCAATAATGTCACGTTTTAAGAGGGCTTTCAACTCTTTCTCTACAGCTTCTTGTAGATGAAAAACAACTCTGCAGTGTCAATGAGGCAACAGGGCGAATGCCTTCATTGATATGTAGCTGTACTTTCATTTTCTTGAGTTTTCCCAGGCCATGGAACAACAACGGTAATTGGCTCATAATTTCTGAATGGACACAGAGGTTGTAGCTGTTGGATATCAGTCTCATTTCAGGAGCTGTGACAAAGTTGAGTAAACAAGCACTCAACTGCAATATGGGGGTTTCTGCATCTCCAGGTGCCTCCAGATTACACATCTTCGATGCCAGGGTGGGACAATCTCCCGTCGAGTCTGGCCTAATTTTGGTGTCCACAGCTCTGACCTTTGATTCACCCAAAGCACTACAGTATCACATGGTTTGATTTAAGCTGATTATTATTAATTTGTGCTGTGAAAGAAAAGTTCCTGACTCCCGCACTAAAGGTTGCTGAAGGGGAGATTTGTCTTTGGACCTTGAATATCTTGCAGGGTGCTTCATCTGCTACAGAGCTTTCCAATAGTCAGTGAAAGAGCCCTCAACTACTTTATTTGATCATATACAGGATTTGAGCGAAAGTCTATTGTTAACCAGCAGCCAGTGGAGCTCTCTGTGAACAGGGCATATGTAGCTTTTGACCAGAACTTCTTTAATCATCTTTGTTGTGAGTTCCCTAAAGCCTGTCATTATATGACATTGGTTTAGGAGGTCCCTAAATAAAGGCCACTACAATTCTGCCACAAATAGTGACACTTTGATGTTCACCCAAAAGAGATTTGATATTTTTCAGGAATTCAGATGATAACTCGTCGAAGATATCGCAAATCCATGGACATCTGCTCTTCAATTTAAAACACCAAGGTTTTTAACCTTGTTCCTATGAATGATGATACTATCCCCTACCTTAAGATGAGCACACCATTTTTTTCCTATAGTTGTTTTTTATATCCAATAATTGTTTTTCTTCTTTCAGAATGTGTCATCCACCCAATGTGGTATTAAGCAGCAGACCTCTGCCATTTCACAACTAGCATCAACCTCGACCTTGGCAAGTTAATTATCACATGCTGTCATTGGAATGGTTGTGGACCCCAACTTCAGCTGTCAGCATGTGCCTTGGACAAGCTTCAAACATTTTCTCTGCCTTTGTTTACAAGCTCTTGTGGGGATATGATGCTCTTTACGTTTCCTTAAAGATAGCGAAAACGGAATTTTCCTAAAAAATCCACTTTTCTGAACATTCCTGATAAACCCATGGAAAACCAAATCTCATTCTTCATTCCCCAAGAGGTATAATCTATTTTACCAATCTTTTTCACTAAGGCAGTTGCCCGCATTCTTAACTAGCTCTTGTGAACCTGTGATCTGTGGAGCCAGTGTAGCAAACGTCTGATGACAACTTTAAACTACTAAGACTTCCTGTGAGACATTGAATGCCTGAAAATGACTCATAAAAATTGCTGCTTATACCTTATTACCTCATACTTTGGATTTATAGCCCCCTTAAGCATTTAAAACGGATCCACAGAAATTAATTTTCTTATGCATATTGATTATGGATGTTCTGAAAGCATGAAGATATTCTACTATTCAGGTGGAATATAATCCCTGCTCTTCTTTTTCATTTAATATTGCTTATATAGCAAAGTATTTTGCTAGTTATCAGTAATACAAAGCCACTAGACTGCTGCAGCAAGCACGATGTCAAACATGTTTATATTATTGTTATGTTCCTCTGTTCCATGGTGTGGGGGAGATGCTTTAACCAGCTTTTTCATCTGATATCTCAAATTAGAATCAGTCATGTAGTGCTAGCTATGGTTGCAGTTGTTATCTTTCTGTAACTGTGTGGAACTCGTTTTACGGGCTGTTTATTTCTTCCGTGTGATTTAATCAATGTGATTACTCTCTTTCTAAAAGAACGTATACATTTGTTTTTCATTTATTATTTTTTGTATATGTTTTGTGGTTTGTGACTAATTCCAAGAGCTGTTCAGTTCAAAAGTAAGTACATGATATTGGCATGGCCGTAGCTCAATCTGATTTTCCTCACTTGCACCAACAAATCTGAGATCTAGTCAGATGTTTTCTAAGTAGGCCAGCTTTTAGGTACTTTCTGGTGCGTAGATAGTTGGTTTCTGCCCTAAGGGTCGGGATCAGAGAGTTCCATAGTTTTGGGTCCAGAAAGTCTAGAGATCTGCGTAAATGCATTACTCTCCTGAAAGATCACAGGAGATCTGGTGTGATGTGGCTGATATTTCTGATTGAAGTTGCTTGGCTGACTCTGCCGCAGTCACTGGTCTCTACTTTGGTAAGCAGGAGCTCTGCCTGGCACAAGTAAGGTTGGTCCTTCTCCAGTGCTTACTTTGTAAAATCATGAGTGTCAGTGTCTAAAGCACTGATCAGAAGCTTGGCCAGAAGTATTAAATGTCAGTGCACCTAATACTAAGGCTGCATAGTCCTGAATCCACCTCAGGGCTCTTTTATTCACTGCCAGACACTGTCTTTCCGTGTATTTCACCCTTGCAGGTCCCTGCTTTCTCCCTCGTTGACTTGTTTTCCCTTTTTCTCAACCCCCTTCGGCGGTGAGCTTCTCCGGGCCGACAGCAGGCCTCAGGCTGCCAGACACATTATAAGACAGCATACCGCTACAAAAATGGCATTTTCAACTGCCAGCACCGCACTGCCGTACAGGACTCCGCCATGCCATATTACGTATCGTAATACAGTAGGCAGTCTTGTTGGCGTGGTAATGCTCGTGGTGGAACCGTCTCTTCAGCTCCGTCGCCCTGACTCCGTAAACAGGCGGAAGTCCTTTCAGGACTTGTAATATGGTGGTCAGCAGACTGCCAACACAGGCGGTCTGCTCACTGCAGTGGCTTCATCGGTCTTCAAAAAAGACCACAAAAGTTGTAATGTGGGCCTTAATCTTCATCCCTCTATACATACATAGGCTCAGCATATTTGCAAAATCATTGGCCCACATGGATGAAGGAAAGAGCTGATTGCCGGGCACAGACAGAGGAATTTCAACAGGAGAAGCAATTAAGCAACTCGCCACTTGAAAGCAACAGTTGCCACCATTAATGGCAGACTGAGAATGTCAGACTAGTCACACTTAGTGAAGGAGGGTACACATGGTGTGCCGATTCAGACCACAAGGCCAGGCTCTGGGTCAGACTCTATTGCACAGTGGGCCCCCATAATTGACAATTGTGCTGAGGTCAAAGCCTAAAAATAACAAGACTCCAAACATAGGACTCAAAACAGGGGTGCAAGCTGTTCCAGGCCATGCAGGGGACCTTTGCAGTCCCAAATGTGTTTTCTTCAGTCGCTACCCTTCATATTTTACTTCGCTGATTACCAAAATGAACAGTTCAATTTTCATGAGCTTTCCTAATCCTTGGTGGTTGGCTCCCCCTTAGACAGAGATTCAGTTCTTCCAAGTTTCAGGATTTTGAACACCCAGACTTCCTTCTTCATGTTTCTGTCATTTGAATCTTTCAGTAAATGTACAGTTTATCAATGGTCACACAGATTATTAATCTTTTTTGGACCTATTTTTGCAGACACTAGGGGCCAGATGTAGCAAAGGTTTTTACCCATTCTGTGTCTATGGGAAAAAGTGTTCGTACATATGGCCCTAGGACTCTACTTTGCGACACTGCTATTTAGTGCCACTCTGCGTATGCTCTGGCCCAAAATGATATTCTTAAAATTGAGTTCCTTGTAAGGCAACAGCAGGGCATAGAAAATGCACCAATGGAAAGGCAGTTAAATGTTAGACATGGGCTGCAGTGTGTATTGAAACACCTGCTGTACATGTGTACACTTTATAGGTATTACCATCATGTATCTTGGGTCCCACTGTGATATCTTGTCCTAAACTTAAGATGTTTTTAAAATGCAGCTAGCAGAACTCCACTTGCTCCTCTTTAAGGCAGGATCCTCCCAAAAAAGTCTTGCATTACTCACAAAGCCTCACATCTAGATCTGCCCAGTTATTTTAAAGACAGTCGTCACATCTCAGGAGGGAAAACAGACAAAGCAGATCACGTTTGGTTCTCGAATTTAAAAAAAAAAAAAATTCAAAACATTTCAATCACGTCTTCCCCTATGAAGTACAAAGACTCTGGAGCATTCTGCCTGGGGATTTCATACTAAAACCCTACGTACTTTTCTTCAGTATAAAGCTGAAAAGTAATAGTTGAATCTTTTTAACTGATTAACTTTTGGCTCTATAGCTATGTTAACTAAACATTCATTTTATTTTCCGCCACAAAGACTAATAAAGTGAAAACACAACATAAGAAAAATCCCTCACTAATTTAAAACAATAGAGTAAATTGTAATACATAAAATGATACTAGAATCACAAGTGTCACTTGCAGTCATCTAGTTGTGCTAGACCTGTGGAAGTCACAAGTTCAGACCCATACAGCGACCTGGTTAATCCCACAGAAAAAGTTACCTCCACAAAGTCCAGCGTGACGAGTTCAGTGTGCAGTGGAGGAGGCAGTGAGTAATAGGGAAAGCATCATGGATGGTCATCGCCGTAGCACAAAGAGAAGGCCGGCTGCCCCTCCTATCCTGGTAGGATGGTCCACCTCATCCCCCGTATGTGACTATCTGGGAGGAATACTCAAACTCCAGCTGCAAACTATTCATTGTCATGTGACACAGGCAGAAGGCACCAAATGGTCAGAACAAGAAAATGTCAACTTTCTAAAAGTGGCATTTTCAGAATTGTGACTTAGGGCCTCATTACAACCTCACCGCCGAGGCTGCGGGAGCCAGAATACCGCCATTGCCGGTGGTATTCCTGGCTCGCTATTATGACTTTTCCGCTGTGCCAGCGGACGGTAACAGTGTTACCGTCCACTGGCCCAGCGGAAAAGTCACATCAACATTGCTGCCGGCTCGTAATAGAGCCAGCGGCAATGCTGATGTGCAGCGGGTGCAGTAGCACCCATCGCGCATTTCACTGCCCGAAATTCGGGCAGTGAAATGTGCGACGGGGCTATGCCTGGGGGGCCCTGCACTGCCCATGCCAAGTGCATGGGCAGTGCAGGGGCCCCCAGGGGCACCCCAAGTCCCCTTACCGCCAGCCGTTCCATTGCGGTGTTTACCGCCTCGGACAGGCTTGCACCTCTGCTCTGGGGATTATGACCGCCAGGCGGAAGCAGGGCAGTATGTTGGAGGGGCCGGCGGTATGGCCGTGGCTATTGCGCCACGGTCATAATTGCTGGCGGAACACCGCCAGCCTGTTGCCGGTGTTACCGCCAGCTTACCGCCGGCCGCCAGGGTCGTAATGACCTCCTTAGTTTTCAATTACAATTCATTTGAGTATAAGTATAATTTTCCTATCTGCTCCCAAACGTAAGGTCGAAATCTTTAAATGTAATATGGGGGACATAGGCCTTGCAATGGTGAATCATAACTTTAGGAGATTTTTATTACCAGGACATGTAAAACTTAAAAACAGATTTCCTACTTTTTGAATACAGTGCACCCTACCCTATGAGCCTTTAAAGGTTTAACTTGTGGGTGACATAAATGCATTATAAAGGAAGGTTTAAGCCTGGAAAAGATTTATTTTGCCAAGTTAAAACTGGCATTTTAAAACTGCACTGCAGGCTGTGATGGCAGGCCTGAGACATGTTTTCAAAGGGTACTTTAGTGGGAGGCACACTCAATGCTACAGGCTTACTATTAGCATATAATTTACAGTCCCTGGGTACATGTAGGACCATTTAGTAGGGACAGACATGTAAATTAAATGTTCCAATTTGGTGTAGGCCGATTGTACCATGTTTTAGGGCCAAAGCACAAGCAAACTAGCACTGGTGAGCAGGGTAAAGTGAACAGAGTCCTAAAGCCAACAAAAACAAATTCAGAGAAACAGGAGGGGTGAAAGCAGAATGTTTGGGGAGTACCACCCAAGGGTGTTGGTTCTAACAGTTCAAATCAGTGAGAAGCAGAATTTTAAATAGCACATAAAACAAAATGATACCAAGGTGAGAATGAAAATGTGGAATTAATTGTTTAGTGTAGTGTAGTTCTATTGATGCAGCACCAATATGGTGTTGAGCTACAGCATTAAATTGACTATGCTGAATGCGGACTAGGGGTGGTTGTAACTCGCAGAGTTTCACTCCACAGAATTACAGAAAAACTTTGCAAGATTCCACACTATTCCTCCAATGGGCAGAAAATATGCAGCTTGTGATGCAGTTTAGCACCGGTACCACAGGCAGCGTTCAAATTCATTGCGAATTGCAACATGCACTGCATTGGAGGTGCTGTCATTTGGGTTGATTTTGCTACTGCTTGGGTAGAAAATCTACTTGATCGACAGAAAATCTGCTCAAACAGCTGCCCTCAGAACATGACGGCCCGCAAATGCCAGTGACTGCCTGCATTAGAAAATCACACTAGGGGATGCCAAATCTGGCTCACGCTTGCAAGCTCACATGTTCAGGAACCATGCAGCGATTGCCAGAATGTGACCAGAATTCTGCGTTAAAGAGTGACACAGAATGGCCAAAATGCTGCCAATGTCCTTGAGAAACGTTCCATTATCAGAGTACTATTAAAGCCTGCTTGTGAGGGCTCTACTGGTTGTTAAAGGCCCTGAGTCTAACACATAGGTCTAAGTCACAGGCCAGGGCCTATAACGAGGGTGAGGGCATTTAACAACTAATATAGTGTGAGGTAAAAGCGCTGTAATTCTATTTGAACTTTCCACACCCTCAGGGAAAAATATTCTAATTTTTTTTTTAAAAGGAGAGGTAGAAAGACAAACATTGAAATGTTAGAGCTTAAGGCTTTTGCAAACCATTATTAGACCAGAGTCCCTCCATTGCCTTGAATGGAGCTCTCAATATTCCAATGTTCTAATCTGTTACAGCTATTACGAGCCACAGCTCGGAATCCGCCATAATCCAGACACCCACACAAGTCTGCCACATCAAAGATCGGTGATAAACGGGCGATAACAAAACCTCCACCATCACGCCAACAGGAATACGACCACACTATCACGACCCACGAATCCACACGGCGGTCTTTCAACTGTGGTATTCCATTGGCGGTACACACCGCCGCGCTCAAAATACACACACATTTACAAAACACAACCACATTGGACAATTCAAAATACACAAACCTGACACACATACACACACCACACCCACTCACCCAATCCAATATAAAGCACACACCCAAATCACACACAAACCCTTACTACCAGAATTCTGAAACCACGCCAGAGAGAGACACCACCATAAACAACACCAGCATCCACAGACACACAACACCATCACTTACACAACATCCACACACCTCAAGCAACACACACCAACACATCCCCTCACACATCACAACACACACCACCTTACACATCACCCACAACGCATCATGGCACCTCAACGACAACCCAGGTTCTTTGAGGAGGAGCTCAGGGTCATGGTGGAGGAAATCGTCCTGGTAGAGCCACAGCTATTCGGATCACAGGTGCAGCACACCTCCATTGCAAGGAAGATGGATCTATGGTGCAGAATTGTTGACAGGGTCAACGCAGTGGGACAGCATCCAAGAACTAGGGATGACATCAGGAAGAGGTGGAACGACCTACGGGGTAAGGTGCGTTCTGTGGTCTCCAGACACCAGATTGCTGTACAGAGGACTGGCGGTGGACCCCCACCTCCTCCCCCACAACTAACAACATGGGAGGAGCAGGTCTTGCAAATGCATCCTGAGGGCCTCGCAGGAGTAGCAGGAGGACTGGACTCTGGTAAGTCAACTCTTTACTACCTCATCCCCCCCACCCTACCTGCATGCCATCACATACTCCCACCCTCACCCCCATCACTCCAACACCTTACATATGTCCCACTATCACAACACACCCATCCCAATACCAAGCCCTGCATGCAACACCAAAGCATGGACACCCATCACCAAAGCATGTCCACTACAGATACACACACAGACTCCAAGCCAAATATCACACAAGGACCAAGCCAAGAATGTAAGCGCTGAAGTACAGGGTCACTCACCCATTGCACACGATGGCACACACAGATGCAATAATCATGCCTTTACACCCCTGCAGGACCCCAACCCAATGTCACCAGACAGGAGGTACCAGACATATCCAGTCCCCCCCCACAGAAGAGACCCACAGTGATGACAGCAGCTCTGCACAACTGGATCACGATGACCAGCCCGGCCCATCAGGGACCTCGGGACAGTCGGTTCCCCTGACACTGGCACAAGCCACCACAGACCCTCCCCCCTCAGGAAACACCAGCACAGCACCCACCCAGCGGTCCCATCCCTCTGTCCCCAGGACACATCAATCTGCAGTGTGTCCACCACTACAGGGAACCCAGGCAAACCCACCAACCCAAGAAAATCAGGGATCTGGAGGCAGTGGGCACAAGGTTCAGGGGACAGAGGCTCAGGAAAACAGGGAAGCTGGGAGGACTGCTGTGCGACAGGGGGAGGACAGGCCCAGGGAACCCACTCTCCACAAGGGCCCTCTCCAACATCATGGGAGCTTACCATCATTCCCAGGAGACGATGGCAACGGTACTGGCCAAGTTTCAGGAGACCCAACGGCTGCAGGAGGAACACTATCTGGGGATCATAGAGGACTTGAAGTCTATAAACAACACCCTGGTCACCATTGCAGGGGTGCTACAAGACCTTGTCAACACCAGGAGGGACACAGTGGCACAACAAGGGGCCCCTGACACTAGCCTGGACGATGAACAGCCCTCCACCTCTGCCGGCACTAGTGGACAGGAGGTACCGTCACAGAAACACAACACCAGCACCCTACCCCCTGCAGATGGAGAACCACCCCGCAAACGGTCCCTGTGATCCAGGAACAAGACAAAGAACATTGCCAAGATCCCCACCAGGATGAGACACCCCTAAATGTCACACTTCTTTCCCACTTTGTCACCCTGTCCATCGTTAAACTGCCATTGCTCCACTTGCTGTGCCCCTTTGGACAATGCAGCTGTGAAACAAATAGATTGGACTCTGCCATCGACATTCCTCCACCATCCCCCCTGCCCATTTTACAACCCCCTCCACTTATGTGCACAGAAATAAACACACTTCAATCACAAAACAATCTGGAGTCAGTCTGTGCTTTCACAAACGTGTAACTGCAATAACCATGGAATATAGCAATGTCAATTTACTTGTGCACATACCGATGTAACACAGCTGTAGGGCTGGAGGATATATAGCAGAGGGCACAAAGTGGGACCCACATCTGTGAAAGAGAAAGGCAAAGTGACAAGTCAGGGTCCATACACTGAGTGAAAATGACAGACTCATGCTAGCTCCAATAATAGTATGAGATATGGGAGGCAGTAACATTTCTTACCTGTGTCACACTGGAAGTATTGCATGATTATGTTGTTTCTGTTGTCGATATCCTCTTCTTCTGCCTCCTCTTCTTCACTGTCCACAGGCTCCACAGCTGCCTCAAGACCACCAGCTGGCCCATCCTCCTGCAGAAAAGGCACCTAGCGTCGCAAAGCCAGGTTGTGCAGCATACAGCAGGCCACGATGATCTGGCACACCTTCCTTGGTGAGTAGTAGAGAGAACCACCTGTCATATGGAGGCACCTGAATCTGGCCTTCAGGAGGCCGAAGGTGTATTCAATCACCCTCCTAGTTCGCCCATGTGCCTCATTGTAGCGTTCCTATGCCCTTGTCCTGGGATTTCTCACTTGGGTCAGTAGCCACGACAGGCTGGGTTAACCAGTCACCTGCAAATGTGGAGGGACAACTGTTAGACACACTAACCCGTAGGGACAACCCCATACCCAGACACCTATTCACACTGTATAGGGTCCTTGTTCTCACCTATTAGCCACACACGGTGCCTCTGGAGTTGACCCATCACATAAGGGATGCTGCTATTCCTCAAAATGTAAGCGTCATGCACTGAGCCAGCAAACTTGGCATTCACATGGGAGATGTACTGGCTCTGCCAAACACACCATCTGCACATTCATAGAATGGTAGCTCTTCTGGTTTCTGTACACCTGTTCACTCCTGCGGGGGGGACCAAGGCCCCATGTGTCCCATCAATGGCACCAATGATGCTGGGGATATGTCCCAGCGCATAGAAGTCACCTTACCTGTGGGCAAATCCTCCACCTGGGGGAACACAATGTAGCTGCGCATGTGTTTCAGCAAGGCAGACAACACTCTGGACAACACGTTAGAGAACATTGGCTGGGAATCCCTGATGCAATGGCCACTGTTGTCTGAAAGGAACCACTTGCCAGGAAATAGAGTACTGACAGGACCTGCACTAGAGGGGGGATTCCTGTGGGATGGCGGATAGCTGACATCAGGTCTCGCTTAAACTGGGCACACAGTTCATGGATTGTTGCACGATCAAGTCTGTAGGTGACTATTATGTGTCTCTCTTCCATTGTCGACAGGTCTACCATCAATCTGTACATCGGAGGATGCTGCCATCTAATCACCTGCCCCAGCAGACGTGCCCTATGGACGAGAACAGTGAGCAGAGAGTCAGCCAACACTGAGGTATCACAAAATGTCATTTGCACACATTTATTAATCCACAATGTGCCTGTAACTATGTGTATTCAAGGCCCACATTGGTGTGACTCAGTTAATATTAATGCCATGTGGCCCCCTGAAATGGCGGCTGCCTGACCTGTAAGGTGGGACAAGGGGATATGAGGTAACTGCGCTGGCGTTGTACACCGTCGCAGTGGGCGGTCGAAGACCGCGGCGCAATCCAGCATTGGTTAACATTGGACCCTATGGGTCCGAGGAGCCAATGACGATGTACGCCGGCGATGACGGTACGCACCGCCGTGGACGTGACCGTCATTTTCTGTCTGTTCACTCACTTGATAGCTGACCTTCAACAGGAGAGGACCTACACTGCAAGTGCTGCTGTGACCTGTGTCTGGAAGCGAAGATTGCTCATGTGTCTGGGGAAAGGGCCCCTGCCTTCACTTCGGAGGAGTTGCAGAAATTAGTGGATGGGGTCCTCCCCAAATACACACAACTGTACGGTCCTCCAGACAAACAGATGAGTACACTGTGAGCATGCTGCATGGGCAATGCCTGTTTGGAGTGTTGTGGATGGAAGATAAATGGGGGAGGCTGAGGCCTGCATGTGCGGTCAGTGAGTGTATGTGCGTCAGGGCAAGGGTGGGAATGTGGGCCAATGAGTATGACGGTCCGGACGGGTAATGATTTTCCTTTCCCACTGTACTATTCCTCTAGGTCAGCGCCCACCAGAGGAAGGCTATTTGGCGTGCCATCGCCAAGGACATCCGGACCCTGGGGGTCCACCACAGACGGAGCACCCACTGCCGTAAAAGATGGGAGGACATGTGCCGCTGGAGCAAGAAGACGGCGGAGGCCCAGCTGGGGATGTCCTCCCAACGTGGGAGAGGTGCCCGTCGCACCATGACCCCCCTGATCTTGGATGGGCCCTTGAGGGCATCACAGCAGCCACAAGGGGTGAGTACACTCTCCTTCAGCTGACTCTGCGTGCATTACGAGGTGTCTGAGTAGGGGAGGTAGGCAGTGGGTTCCCCTAGGCCAGGGCGATCTTGGTAGGCAAGGTCCCTTGTGAGACAGGCTCTGTGGCACCCCAACCCCACTAGTGGTTAGTGCCATCTACACCTAGTCAGGCTCCTGTGACTTCCAGGTGTGCAGCAATCAGGCTTAGGCCTTGTACCCCATGGGCATGTGATTAATCTAGGAACCATAAGTGCATGGCGTTGTGCAGAGGGCTGCTGTGTCTGTTGCGTCCACCAACGGTAGTGGTGTTGCTTGCACTGAACATGTCTTTCTCCTGTCTCCTCCCCCCCTTTTTGTGATCTCCCTGTTCATCATCAGGCGGAGGAGCCTTGGCACCGGAGCAGGAGGGAGCTGCATCCCACTTGGCCCTGGAGGGCGAAACAACGGAGTCTGAAGCCACCAGTGCGACGGAGGGCAAGGGAAGCTACACGGCAGGGACAGGAGCAGAGACCAGCAACAGCGACTCCTCCTCTGATTGGAGCTCCCTTGTGGTAGTGGGCACCTCTGTGCCCACCGCATCTACAGGTACAGCCACCACCCCCCCTACCAACACCGCCCTCCCAGCAGCCCCTCAGTGTGTGTCCCGTGCCCGGTCACCCAGGAAGGTGGGCATCTCCCTCGCCCCAGCCACCTCAGGCCCTGCCCCAGTCAGCCCTGCTGCCCTCAGTGAAGAGGCTATTGACCTCCTGAGATCCCTCACTGTTGGGCAGTCTACCATTCTGAATTCCACCCAGGGTGTTGAGAGGCATTTGCAACAAACAAATGCATACCTGGAGGGCATTCATTCTGGCCAGGCAGCCCAACGGAGAGCATTTCAGGCTCTGGCCTCAGCACTGATGGCAGCCATTGTCCCTGTGTCCAGCCTCCCCCCTCCAACTTTCTCCACCCAGACCCAATCCCCTGTACCTCAGCCTATCCCAAGCACACCATCAGACCAGCATGCACACACCTTAACACACAAAAGTGGCTCAGGCAAACAGAAGCACCACACATCCCACAGGCACTCACACAAGCATCATACCCATGCAGACATACCAACATCCACTGCCTCCACCACGTCTCCCTCCTCCCTCCCAGTCTCGTCTCCACTCACACCTGCATGCACTACGTCCTCAGCCACTACCTCCATCACCAGCACGCCCATCACCACACACCGCTCACGTGCACTCACCACCCCCACTACCATTCACACATCCCCAGTGTCCTCTACCAGTGTATCTGTGAGCCATCCTCTCAAAGTACACAAACGCAGGCACACACCCACCCAACATCCATCCACCTCACAACAGCCTCCAGCCCATACACCTTCACCCGAATTCAGCAGACGTAAACCTCCTACAACCACTACTTCTACCTCCACTCCCAAACCCCCTCCATCTACCCATCCCAGTGTGTCTAAAAAACTTTTCCTGGCTAACATTGACCTCTTCCCTACACCTCCCCCCCCGTCCTTCCCCTAGGGCCAGGCTTTCCAGGTCCTACCCCAGCACCTCAGCCACCACATCCCTAGGCACAGTGGTGCCAGCAACTGCGGGGTCATGGAGTGCGCCAACCATCAGGGCTGCCAGTGTGCCACGGAGCGAGGCAAAGGACATTCCGCCTCCTGCCAAGGTTAAAAAGGTGCCCACATCCCGGAGGGAGAAGCCAAAAACACCTGCCACCAAGGGGTCAGGGAAAACGAAAAGGGATAGTGGCAAGACAGCTGTGCCACCATCAAAGGTGGGGAAGGGCCAAAAACTGAAGGGCAGGTCAAGAGGGGGCATGGCGGCACCGACTGAGGGACCAGTGTCACACCTTCTGTCCACGTCGATGCCAACCTGTACGGCGGAGAACACCGCCACCTGCACCGCCACAGACCCCGCCGCCAGGACCGCCACCACAGACCCCGCAGCCAGAACCGCTGCAAAAGACCCCAAAGCCAGCAGCGCCGCCACATACCCCTTAGCCAGCACTGCGGCCACAGACCCCGCAGTCAGCACCACTGCCACAGACCCCGCAGCCAGCACCACCGCCACAGACCCTGCCACAAGCACCGCCGCGAGTGACACTGCAGCAAGCACCTGGTGCGTTGCAGGACCCTGGGCAGCTTCCATGAAGCATCACTGTCATCACAGTTGTCACCTGCATATGGAATGCGAAGCCGCAGCAGTGTGGGGTATGTCTCTGCCTCCACGGCGTATCATGCTACCTGTACCTCAGCAATCTCGTGGCACACACACCCAGGACAGTGTATTGTTCCGGCCACACTGCATGTGGAGAACTCTGGGCACCAAGCCCCCTCCAGAACCAGTGGAGAAAGGCATCCACTACCTCAGTCCTTGGCAGGATGAAGCACTCTGAGCACCATGCCCCCTCCAGAACCAGTGGAGAAAGGCATCCACTACCTCGGTCCTTGGCACGATGAAGCACTCTTGGCACCATGCCCCCTCCAGAACCAGTGGAGAAAGGCATCCACTACCTCAGTCCTTGGCAGGATGGAGCACTCTGGGCACCAAGCCCCGTCCAGAACCAGTGGAGTATCACATCCACTACCTCAGTCCTTGGCAGGATGAAGCACTCTGGGCACCATTCCCCCTCCAGAACCAGTGGAGAAAGGCATCCACTATCTCAGTCCTTGGCAGGATGAAGCACTCAAGGCACCATGCCCCCTCCAGAACCAGTCGAGGCTGTTATCCACTAGAGAGACTGTGGCTTTGCACTCCCCAGGATGCAGCAGTGGGCAACCCACCCACTGGAGAGACTTGTGAGACTGTGGCTTTGCACTCCCCAGGATGCAGCAGTGGGCAACCCACCCACTGGAGAGACTTGAGAGACTGTGGCTTTGCACTCCCCAGGATAAAGCAGTGGGCAAACCACCCACTGGAAAGACTTGAGAGACTGTGGCTTTGCACTCCCCATGATGCAGCAGTGGACAACCCACCCACTGGAAAGACTTGAGAGACTGTTGTTTGCACTCCCCAGGATAAAGCAGTGGGCAAACCACCCACTGGAAAGACTTGAGAGACTGTTGTTTGCACTCCCCAGGATAAAGCAGTGGGCAAACCACCCACTGGAAAGACTTGAGAGACTGTGGCTTTGCACTCCCCAGGATAAAGCAGTGGGCAAACCACCCACTGGAAAGACTTGAGAGACTGTGGCTTTGCACTCCCCATGATGCAGCAGTGGGCAACCCACCCACTGGAAAGACTTGAGAGACTGTTGTTTGCACTCCCCAGGATAAAGCAGTGGGCAAACCACCCACTGGAAAGACTTGAGAGACTGTGGCTTTGCACTCCCCAGGATAAAGCAGTGGGCAAACCACCCACTGGAAAGACTTGAGAGACTGTGGCTTTGCACTCCCCAGTATAAAGCAGTGGGCAAACTACCCACTGGAAAGACTTGAGAGACTGTGGCTTTGCACTCCCCAGGACCAAACTGTGAGCATGGAGCCCCCTCGTGGAGCAGTGGCGTTGTGCATTCATCAGGCTGAGGTGCCCCCCTCCCCCTGAGGTGCCTGTATATTTTCTATGTAATGCCCCTCCAGTGTTCTCTCCGTTTGGAGTCAGATATCTAGTGTGGGCCTCGCCCATGCATTTTGGGCCCAGTGGTCCACAGACAATGATTGGTGCACTATCCGGACTTGTATAGTTGGTGTACATAATTGTATATACTGGATTTTGCATTTTGATAATGATATTTCACATGATTACATTCGTTCAAATCATTTTCTTTTGTCCTTGCGTTCTTCCAGGGGGATGGGGGATGTATATGTAATGTTGCAGCGTGTATTTTTGTGTATGGTGTGGGTGAGGGTGGGGATGGGGGAGTTGCATGTTGCGTGTGTGTGTCACTCTCTTTTCCCTCCCCCTCCCCTGTGTTGTGGGTGCAGTACTCACCGTGGTCGTCACCGCTGTCGTTGGAGCTCCTGATAGAGGTGCAGGAAGACCATCGCCGGCAGTATCTGCAATTTGGGCTCCATGGTGTCCTGGTTCCTCGTGGGGTGTGGAGAGGTGAGTGTTTTCCCTTCTGTGTACTGTTTCCACCGTGTTTTTATTCGCATTGGTTCCACCCCAGAAAAGGTGGCAGATAGGCCTGTTGTGATAGGGTGGGCGGTACATTGTCTCCCGCCTGTCTGTTGGCGGTGTCCGCCGCACTGTTTGTTTGTACCGCCATGGCGGTCGGAGTGTTAAAGTGGCTGTCTATGTTGGCGGTTTCCGCCACGGTCGTAATCCCATGTTTTTTCCGCCGGCCTGTTACCGCCGCTTTAACACCGACCGCCAAGGTTGTAATGAGGGCCATCGTTTATTATTGCTTTATTGTTAAAGGTTTGCAGCTTCTGCTGCTGGCAGGCAGGCGCCTGTTTAGAAATACCTTATAATAATGTTAACAACAAAAACAATTCTCAATTAACCACGTTGAACTTGTCATACTGGCAGAAAGAATATATGAATTATTTCACAACCAGTTGAATTTAGTTCTAATTCTAACTACAACGTTTGATCCTGGACAGTTCATTTTATCTTCATGTACCTCAGCTCCGTACTTCAATTTGAGTGCTTAGACTGGACCCAATCCCAGTTGTAAGCACTATGTACACAATAGATATTTCCATATGGGATACCTCTAGTCGTGGTGATGAAGTGGTCGGTTAGTAATTTGTCTATGGTCACGGTTGGTAGAAATAACGGTGACGACGATCACTTTTTAACCAAGGAGCACACCGTGTTTTTATTGCTGTAAGTGTTGTGAAGGCAGTGCAGATGGGGAGCCTTGCTATGTTAGTCAGAATAACGTAATATTAATTTAAGAGGCAAGGGGTCTTGGTGGCAGAAGACGTAAGCACCTGAAGACATTTCCCACACTTCTACCATTAGTGAATGTGACCCATGCATGAGATAAACAGTCGCAGCATCGTTGTGTGCATACTCCATCATCCTGGTGTGTGGATGGAATTTCTAATGACATCATTTGGCTTGACTGCTTCTTGCTTCCCTTCCTTTTACAGCAGATGTTATTTTGGAGCACATGCTGTGAAAATCATGCCATCAATAACTCAACCTAATGTTCCACAATACATCTCGAAATCAAAGCTATGGTCGAAGAGACACAGCAATTGATTGCCAACATATTTCACTTTTTTGAAAAATAGATGCCTGTGATTTTTTTGTTCCAATCAGGAATAATGTTTTTTTTTTTCAAAACAGAGCTACAGGCCATCATTTCTAAAAAGTCGTATTTGTATAAATGATCATAGGCATTGATGGATTGTTATGAAAGCGAATTAATGTATTACCAGAGTTCATTAATCAGTTAATGCACTAAAGTGATTATTATTTATACTATTTAATATTCAGTCAGTGCGAGTTCAGTCATGTCAAGTGACTGAATGTCCAATGGGCCTTGTCAGTGACTAATAACGTTGTAATGACTTCAGAGAACCACCTGGGAGGTCAGAGGAACATAAGTAGCGGTGGGGGGTGGGGAGGTGGTTCTTAAAAACAATCTGCAGTAGCGCGAGAAAATTATTGTTGAATGTGCTGGCGAAAATAATTTCTGGAGTAAAGAAAGAAGCTGATTGGGGGTTAAGAGAAGGGCTTTAAACGTGCTTATGAAAAGTGCCACTGGGATATTCATGAAAAGCAAACTGTGGGGGGCCGCAGATAAGATCCTTAGAGGGCAAATGAAATTGGGATCTTTGGCAGCCTAGGGAAAGGATGTTTCAGAGGCACAGAGAACATCTCAAGGAGCTTAGAAAAAGGATCCCACTACAATTTACGTAAGATCCACTATGGATTCGAGTAAAGGATTAGTGGAGCTCAAAAAATAGATTCTAGGGTGCACAGAGAAAGGCCTGGAAATGAACCTTAGAAAAGGGATCCTCAGAATGCTCAAATAAAGGATTCTGAGGACACCCAACCCCACGCTCCACACAGCCTTTGGTGAGTGTGGCGGGGGTAAGGTGTGAGTGGATACGTTTTTCTTGTCCAATTGGGCTTCTGATCTGTGGGTACCCAAAGGTACCTGTGGATCTCCCGCGGGTAGGCGCAGATCTGCAGAGGATGCTGACCATGTCATGAGTGATGTAATATGTGAGGTCTGAAGCAGTGCATTGCGGGGTCGTATGTTATAGCTAGGTGAGGCAACTATCACTGCTGACTGTCTATGGCTTAGCATGTCTAAAATGTCAGCATAACTATAATGTCCCCGTAACCTTTGTTTTTTTTCAGTGAATTTATTGGTGTTTTTTAAATTCTATTTCCTAACAATAACTTCCCTAAAGCCTTTGATTTTCTTCAGTGATTTGTAAAGTTTTTTAAATTATATTTCGTAACTATAACCTGTCTGTATCCTTTCATTTATTAGTGAAATTGTAAGCTTTTTGGTAATTATATTTCCTAACTATAACGTTCCTTTAATCTTTGATTTTTTTCAGTGAATTTCCATGTTTTAATGGTGTTTGGTAACTTTAAAGTCCCTGTAAACTATGTCTACATAGTGCATTTTAAAGGTCAGTGTTTAAAGATTACATAAGAAACCTACTTTTAAAAGAGTATATTGAAAGAGTTTTTACAACAGGGAAATTGACACATTGATCATTTTGTGTTATCTGTGGACACTGAAGTTTTCACTTTTTTTCTGGTACTGTAAAGAATTTTTACACAGAATTACATACCTATGTGAAGTTGTATTTGTAAAATGCACATTTTTTAAAAAACAGCACACATCAATGGTAGCCCCTGGGCAGGATGTAAAAGGTTACACAGGCCTGTCATGCACATTAGGGAGGCCAGTAAATGCAAAAGTTATGCGTTCTGGTGAATAATATTTGCAAGACATCTTTTTCATGGATTAATATCAACAATTCATGGCAGGTTCTCTATAGAGAGTCTGTGTCTTAAATATTTTTGAGAGTGGAAGTGAGAAATGGCCATATAAGCAAAACAAATTTGGGAGTTGGTGATCCGTTACAAACCTTCACGTCCCATTTCCGGATCAGCAGAAGCTTCGCTGATCTAGGGTAAAACGTAGAAAATATAAGTAAAACAAAGTTTTAACGCTTGCTCTAATACTTTTCCAGGAATTGTGATGAAATCACAATGGTGTTGAAATGTCCTGGCGAATCTCATGCTACACAGAAACAAATAGATTTTACTGGGTGAAACACTTTTCAATCAGTTTAACAGTGCCCTCCTTCTTTTTTGATCATTTGTGTGTGGTTGTCATTTTTCACACTTCCTTATACCCAGCTTGAGTTTTCTTTTTTTTGTTGGTGTTTTACTTTGTTTTTACCATTTTTTGTAAAGCATGACATCAGCTGCAGAATATCCTCAATGTACTTCTGGAAGTCAGAATCCTCCACTAGATGATAGGAGCTCTTCTTCTGATGAAAATGTTCCAGCAAAGAAAGAGAGTATTGTTTGGAAGTATTTTTCCACACCTTCAGGTGAGAAAAAAGTATTTGTGCAGAAGGTTAAGTGCATGCTTTGCAGCAAAATATCTCATGGTACTACCAAGAAGTACTCGTGTGGTACTACCAGCATGCTAAAGCATTTAAAGACCATACATCCAAAACATCTTGCGTGAGCTCAGAGGGAGCATGATGCCAGGAATAAACCATTAGCTAAAGTGGGAGAAGCGCTTCCTGGTGGTTCATCATCTGCAGCAGCACCATCTAATGCGTCAAACCGAGTATCCCATTTCGCCATTTTAGGCCAGTTCTGTTTGAAATGCAATAAGGTATTAATCATCATGGGGGGCAGACAATTCCCTGCACTTATTGCACTTTGTGACAACCACCAGGGATGTTTGTTTCCTGCTGCTTCTACCAGCTAATGGACAATGTGCATGATGTTTGTTGCTAAAGACAATGTTTTTTTGTTTTTTCAAAACATAAGAAAAAACACCAAAAAAACTAAATTGTTGGAAAAAACTTGAAAATACCCCTGAAAATTGGTTCCTGTCGGAACCACCTATTCTGCTTTAAGATAGAAAAATTATGGCCCTCATTGCGACCTTGGCGGGTGGCTGAAGCCGCCCGCCAAGATCGGACCGCCGGGTGGCCGCCAATGCGGCCGCACCCCGCCGCGGCCATTTGGAAATCCCCGCTGGGCCCGTGGGCGGCCGGCCCTGCGGGGATCTCGTCCGCAACACAGGAGCTGGCTCCAAATGGAGCCGGCGGTGATGCGTCCGTGCGACGGGTGCAATTGCACCCGTCGCGCTTTTCACTGTCTGCATAGCAGACAGTGAAAAGCTGCACGGGGCCCTGTCAGGGAGCCCCTGCACTGCCCATGCCAATGACAAGAGCAGTGCAGGGGTCCCCAGGGGCACCCGCAACTCCCCGTACCGCCAGCCTTTTCCTGGTGGTTCAAACTGCCAGGGAAAGGCTGGCGGTAGGGGAACTCGGAATCCCCTGGGCAGTTCTGCAAGCAGGGCTGCCCTGGTGGATTACAACCGCCGGGGCCATTGTGGCAGGAAACCGCCAGCCCCAGCGGTGCGACTGCGACGCTTCCACCGCGGACGTAATGCCCTGGGAAGCACCGCCAGCCTGTTGGCGGTGCTTCCTCCAGAACAGCCCTGGCGGTCTTGGACCGCCAGGGTTGTAATGAGGGCCTATATGTTATATGTGTGTGGATGTGGATATGATTTCTTGTTTGTCTTCGTATGAGAATTAGTTCAATTAAGATGAAGTATATACATTAATATGTGTGTTGGTGTGTGTATGAATGTGTGTCTGTGTGTGTTAGTGGTTGTATTAGTGTGTGACTTGGTGTGTCAGTGTATACATGAGTGTGTGCCTGTGTGTGTCAGTGTATGCATTTGTGTCTGCCTCGGTATGTAAGTGTATGCATCGGTGTGTCTGGGTTTGTGAGTAGATGCATGACGATCTGCCTGGGTGCATGCATCAGTGTGTGCATGGGTGTGTCTGGGTATGAATTAGTGTCTGTCTGGGTATGTTAGTGTATGCATTGCTGTATCTGGATGTGTCAGCGTGTGCATGAGTGTGTGCCTGGGTGTATCAGTCCATGCATCTGTGTGCCACAGTGTGTCATAGTATGTATCATGTGTGCCACAGTGTGTTAGTGTTGTGTCTACCAGGGTGTGTCTGTGTATGCATGACTGTGTGCCTGGGCGTGTCAGTGTATGTGTCAGTGTGTGTCTGGGTGTGTCTGTGTATACATCAGTATGTGCCTAGGTGAATCAGTGCATGCATGAATGTGTTACTGGGTGTGTCAATGTACGCATCAGTGTGTGCATTGGTGTGTCTGTGTATGCATGAGTGTGTGCCTGCATGTGTCAGTGTATGCATTTCTGTCTGTCTGGGTACGTAAGTGTATGCATGGGGGTCTAGGTGTGTGAGCATATACATGAGTCTCTGCCTGGGTGGATCAGTGCATGCATCAGTGTGTGTGGGGATGTGTCAGTGTATGAATCAGTGTCTGCTTGGGTATGTCCATGTATGCATCAGTGTATCTGGATGTGTTAGTGTATGCATCAGTGTGTGTCTGAGTGTGTTAGTGTTTTTATTAGTGTGTGCCTTGCTGTGCTAGTGTATACATCAGTGTGTGCCTGTATGTGTCAGTGTATGCATGTGGGTCTCCCGGGTATGTAAGTGTATGCATTGGTGTGTCCGTGTGTGTGAGCATATACATGAGTGTCTGCCTGGGTGTATCAGTGCATGCATCAGTGTGTGTGTGGGTGTGTCAGTGTATGAATCAGTGTCTGCTTGGGTATGTCTGTGTATGCATCAGTGTATCTGGGTGTGTCAGCATATGCATGAGTTTCTGTCTGGGTCAGTCCATACATCAGTGTGTGCACTGTGTGTCAGTGTATGTATCATTGTGTGCCACACATATGTCAATGCATGCTTGGATTTGATAGTATATGCATCATTGTGTGCCTGGGTGTGTTAGTGTATACATGAGTTTGTTCCTTGGTTTGTCAGTATATGCATCAGTGTGTGTCTGGGTTTGTTAGTGTATGTGTCAGTGTGTGCCTGGGTGTGTAAGTGTATGCTTGATTGTGTGCCTGGGTGTGTAAATGTATGCATTAGAGTGTGCCTGGGTATGTTAGCGTATGCGTCAGTGTGTTCCCGGGAGTGTCAGTGCATTCATGAGTGTGTGCCTGGGTGTGCAAGTGTGTGCATTACTCTGTGTCTGGGTATGTCAGTTTATGTATCAGTGTGTGATTGGGTGTGTAAGTGTATGCATTAGTGTGTCTATGGTTATGTCAGTGTATGCATCAGTGTGTGCCCTGGTGTGAGTGTATGCAGTAGTGTGTGTCTGGGTGTGTCACTGTAAGCATCAGTGTGTGCTTTGGTTTATTAGTATATGCATAAGTGTGCTCCTGGGTTTGTTAATGGATGTGTCAGCATGTGCCTGGGTGTGTCAGTATGCATGAGTATGTATCTGGGTATCTCAGTTTATGTATGAGTGTGTGTCTGAGTGTGTTAGTGTATGCATGAGTTTGTGTCTGGGTATGTTAGTGTATGCATGAGTGTGTGCATGGGTGTGTCAGTGTATGTATGAGTGTGTGCCTGGGTTTGTTAGTTTATGTGTGAGAGTGTCCCTAGCTGTGTCAGTGTATGCATTTGTGTCTGCCTCGGTATGTAAGTGTATGCATCAGTGTGTGTCTGAGTGTGTTAGTGTTTGTATTAGTGTGTGTCTTGCACTGTGTGTCAGTCTATGTATCAATGTGTGCCACATATATGTCAGTGCATGTTTGGATTTGATAGTATATTCATCATTGTGTGCCTGGGTGTGTTAGTGTATACATGAGTTTGTTCCTTTGTATGTCAGTGTATGCATCAGTGTGTGTCTGGGTTTGTTAGTGTATGTGTCAGTGTGTGCCTGGGTGTGTAAGTGTATGCTTGATTGTGTGCCTGGGTGTGTAAATGTATGCATTAGAGTGTGCCTGGGTGTGTCAATATATGCATGAGTGTGTGCCTGGGTATGTTGGCGTATGCGTCAGTGTGTTCCCGGGAGTGTCAGTGTATTCATGAGTGTGTGCCTGGGTGTGCAAGTGTGTGCATTACTCTGTGTCTGGGTATGTAAGTTTATGCATCAGTGTGTGATTGGATGTGTAAGTGTATGCATTAGTGTGTCTATGGTTATGTCAGTGTATGCATCAGTGTGTGCCCTGGTGTGAGTGTATGCAGTAGTGTGTGTCTGGGTGTGTCACTGTAAGCATCAGTGTGTGCTTTGGGTTATTAGTATATGCATAAGTGTGCTCCTGAGTTTGTTTATGTATGTGCCAGCATGTGGCTGGGTGTGTCAGTGTGCATGAGTATGTGTCCGGGTATCTCAGTTCATGTATGAGTGTGTGTCTGGGTGTGATTGTATGCATTAGTGTGTGCCTGAGTGTGTTAGTGTATGCATGAGTTTGTGTCTGGGTATGTTTGTGTATGCATGAGTGTGTGCATGGGTGTGTCAGTGTATGTATGAGTGTGTGCCTAGGTTTGTTGGTTTATTTGTGAGTGTGTCCTTGGGTGTGCCAGTGTATGCATCAGTGTGTGCCTGGGTGTGTCAGTGTATGAATCAGTGTCTGCTTGGGTATGTCAATGTATGCATCAGTGTATCTGGGTGTGTTAGTGTATGCATCAGTGTGTGTCTGAGTGTGTTAGTGTTTGTATTAGTGTGTGCTTTGGTGTGCTACTGTATACATGAGTGTGTGCCTGCATGTGTCAGTGTATGCATGTGTGACTTTCCGGGTATGTAAGTGTATGCATTGGTGTGTCTGTGTGTGTGAGCATATACACGAGTGTCTGCCTGGGTGTATCAGTGCATGCATCAGTGTGTGTGTGGGTGTGTCAGTGTATGAATCAGTGTCTGCTTTGGTATGTCAGTGTATGCATCAGTGTATCTGGGTGTGTCAGCATATGCATGAGTTTCTGTCTGGGTCAGTCCATGCATCAGTGTGTGCACTGTGTGTCAGTCTATGTATCATTGTGTGCCACATATATGTCAGTGCATGTTTGGATTTGATAGTATATTCATCATTGTGTGCCTGGGTGTGTTAGTGTATACATGAGTTTGTTCCTTGGTATGTCAGTGTATGCATCAGTGTGTGTCTGGGTTTGTTAGTGTATGTGTCGGTGTGTGCCTGGGTGTGTAAGTGTATGCTTGATTGTGTGCCTGGGTGTGTAAATGTATGCATTAGAGTGTGCCTGGGTGTGTCAATATATGCATGAGTGTGTGCCTGGGTATGTTGGCGTATGCGTCAGTGTGTTCCCGGGAGTGTCAGTGTATTCATGAGTGTGTGCCTGGGTGTGCAAGTGTGTGCATTACTCTGTGTCTGGGTATGTAAGTTTATACATCAGTGTGTGATTGGATGTGTAAGTGTATGCATTAGTGTGTCTATGGTTATGTCAGTGTATGCATCAGTGTGTGCCCTGGTGTGAGTGTATGCAGTAGTGTGTGTCTGGGTGTGTCACTGTAAGCATCAGTGTGTGCTTTGGATTATTAGTATATGCATAAGTGTGCTCCTTGGTTTGTTTATGTATGTGCCAGCATGTGCCTGAGTGTGTCAGTATGCATGAGTATGTGTCCGGGTATCTCAGTTTATGTATGAGTGTGTGCCTGGGTGTGATTGTATGCATTAGTGTGTGCATGAGTGTGTTAGTGTATGCATGAGTTTGTGTCTGGGTATGTTTGTGTATGCATGAGTGTGCGCATGGGTGTGTCAGTGTATGTATGAGTGTGTGCCTAGGTTTGTTAGTTTATGTGTGAGTGTGTCCCTGGGTGTGCCAGTGTATGCATCAGTGTGTGGCTGGGTGTGTCAGTGTATGTGTCAGTGTGTGCATGGGTGTATGCATGTATTTCAGTGTATGCATTAATGTATGGCGTGTGTCGTTGTATGCATGAATAAGTGCATGGGTGTGTTAGTGTATGGATTAGTGTATGCCTAGTTGAGTCAGTCTATGTATAAGTATGTGTGTGGGTGCACCAGTGTATGTATGCGTGTGTGCCTGGGTATGTTAATGTATACATGATTGTGTGTCTGGGGATGCGAGTGTATGCATGAGTGTCTATATGGGTGTCTCAGTGTCTGTATTAATATGTGTGTGGTGTGGGTGGGTCAGGGTATGTGCCTGTGTGTGCCTGGTTGTGTTAATGTCTGCATCAGTGTGTTGCTGGGTGTAATAGTGTATGTATTAATATATACCTGGGTATCTGAGTGTATGCATAAATGCGTGCCTAGGTGTTAGAGGGCCTCATCGCGACTCTGGCGGTTGTAATGAGCAGACCACCAAAGCTGTAGGAAGGAGGCTGCCATCATGCCAGAGGCCTCCACCCCAGTCGTATTACAATGTTTTCACCCGGCTGACTGGGGTAAACATCATATTACATCATTTCTGCCAGTCAGACTGCCGGAAACAGTGCCACAGCATTGGCCTCAGCTCCCTTAAGGGACAGCACCCTCGAAATGCCGTACAGACAGTGAGCACACATTCAAAGGGTGCTGACAGGGCATGGACAGTGCAGGAGCCCCCCTGTGGTCCCCAGCACTGGATTTCCGACAGCCATTTCATGGCAGGGACCCCAACATGAAAAGGTTGGCAGAAAGAGGACTCGTAATCAGCATAGTGGCACGGAAGTCAGAGCCACCATGGCTGACCATGACTCCGACTGCTGCCAACCCGTTTGGGATCTATGATCCTGACGGTGGCAGAGGTCTCTGGCGGTCTGACCGCCAGGGCTGAAATATGGCGGTCAGACTGCCAGGACTGTGGTATCCGGCCACAATCGCGGGTTTGGTAGTCCTAGGTATGCATGAGTGTGTGCCTGTATGTATCAGTGCATGCATGAGTATGTGCCTGGCTGTGATTCTATATGCAATAATGTTTGCCTTGGTATTTTATTGGGCAAATTACATAGTAAAGTTCTAATAGGGCACCTACATTACTGATTCTAAATTGTTTCCTTGATCTGTGTAAAAAGAGAGGACACATAAATATAAGTTAATGTTACATGTTATGAAATTGCACGATAATTTTAACATTTCTGCAAGGCAAATCTTAATGTTAATAATAATAATGTACATATGTCTGACAGTGTAAAGGAAGGATACATTTAATTTAAACATTTACATTTGTTTGTGACTTCATGCAAAATTTGCAGGAGTGTGAAGTTCTTTTCATTGTATTGTGTCAATCCAGTTTTACTTTTTATTTACTAAATTCTTTACCCAGAGTTATTAATAACTTCTTAATAACTCCCTAATAAAAGATAATTTCTTAGTAATATTTGTTTCTCCACAAAACAGTTTTATATCGGTTGTTACTTTGTAATAATTATTTCTACTTTATTTGCATTTATGCTGTATTCTTCAACCATTAACTACGTATCATCATTTTGATTTCCTTGTGTAGACATCACCCCTGGTAGACCATATGGCGGGATAA
Source organism: Pleurodeles waltl (assembly GCF_031143425.1). NCBI lineage: Eukaryota > Metazoa > Chordata > Amphibia > Caudata > Salamandridae > Pleurodeles > Pleurodeles waltl. The sequence continues at coordinate 175,910,927 of NC_090445.1, read as the reverse complement.
ATAGTTGTATTACATATGTGTCTATTTAGCTACTTCATTTGCTCAGTTGCAGTTTTTCCTAAAACTTAGGTTGAAGAAAGAAAAGGTAGGAATTGGGCAGTTTAAAGGCAGTTTTTTTTTCTTGAAAGTAAGGTTGCTGTCATTACATTCTGTCCATCCAGTTGCAGTTTTGAGTTAGATAGTGTAGTGCCCAGATGTAATTGTTAATCCTTCATTGAAAATAATAGCTATAGTGTTGTATGTTTTTTTTCTCCAGATAGATATTTGTCCTGCTTCAAAGTTTGTGATTTGTGTTTCTAATTTACTTCTGTCTGTTGTACATCGTTGTAGCATTAGGACAACATATTTCCCACTTTGTTGTATATGCAGTGTTGATAGAAGATCTGAGTGATGAGTTCTACAGGTATTGTTCTGTAAAGCTTATTTAAGCAATCTGTCAAAATTGTTTTTGATAAAAAAGATCAATTTTCACACTCACGGTCCCATGAGTAACTAAAGGCCTGATTACGAGTACTGCAGTCCATAGGACCACTGTACTAGCTGTGGCAGTCTGACCACCGCATCCGTGGCGGCACAACCGCCATATTACGATGCTAGCAGTCAGACCGCCACAACGTCGCTACCACTATCAGGATCAGCGATTCCGACGGGTTGGCGGCGGTGAAAGTCATGGTCAGTCCGGCACCACCATGCTGATGTCAGTTCTTTTCTGCCAGCCTTTCATGGTGGGATCCCTGCCATGAAAAGGCTGGCGGAACGGCACAGTTGGAGCCACAGGGGGTCCGCTGCACTGTCCACGACCATATCGTGGGCATTGCAGGGGCTTCCCATCACCACACTCAGAATGCGCACTGTCTGCCATGGCAGACAGTGCACATTCCGAATCTGCTGTGTGTGGCGGCACTGGCCTTGGCTCTCTCACACCATTTCAACCGGTTAGCAGGGTAGAAACATTGTAATACAGCAGTGGAGAGGCCGCCGGCTTGATGGCCACCTCTCCATTGCCGTATTGGAGTTTGGCGGTCCGAATTCCTAATTAGTCCCTAAGTCCAAATAACTCATCAACAGGTAGCATCTTTTCTTCTAATATGCCTAAGATTAGCATTAAGTATCCTTCATCATCTTTTTGAGTGTTTTAAGTAAAGTGCAGAGATCCAGTACAGACATCAACATGGTCTTGAATATGAGATGCAGAATTTGTTTTAGTTCTATCACTGCACAGGCGTACCGACAAAGAAAACAGTGCAGAGCACAATCTCTTTTCTTTTGAACATGAGGTAAAGAGAACAGTGCATTGAGAACCTCATTGGCATAGCAGTTGACACCAGAGGGGTTTGACAACTGACAGCCAACAATATCACTGGTATTGCCAGTACTTTCTTTCTTAAGAAGTTCCTTGTTCTCTTTCTCACACTTGTTCTTAACAACATTACTACAATCCTTCGAAAGCTTTTGCTTTGGACAGATAGTATGTTTGTCATAAACCAGATACTGTCCTAAATGTGGAGCACAAACACTTCTCAATCAGTTGTACTCTTTGACACAAATTGAATTGGCATTTTGTTTACTCTCGTAAAAGTCTACCAGATATGACTCGGACAATGTTCTAACACACTATACGGCTACATATGACATACATTCCATAAAAACGGTACTACCGATATTAATGAAAGCTGCATTATACCTTGAGATTAATGAATAGTTACAGCATAAGTTAGAATCAGTAGAAACTGCTTCCTCCAAATGTACAAGTCTTTTAGAAGTACAAACGTGCAACAGACCTTGCAATCTGTTTTATACCTTCAACTTGATCTAATTTAATTGCTAAGCATTCAACCTTGTTTCTGTGATGTTCATGTCAATGTATGTCGGACTGCAGTTAAAAAGCTATTCACTCTTCCCTCGCAAATTACAGGTCATGGAAATCCAAAATGATGCCTTGTATACAATTTTCCTTTACATTTGTGTTTTTGATGACAGTAGTTGCCACACCTATAAGTTAGAAACCGTAGCACTTGGTGTCTGAGGCCTTTTTCATCATTGTCTTTTGGGATGGTACATGTAACATACTGCTCTATGGCCCTCATTACAACATTGACGGTAAAAGCCGCGTACCGTCGTGCAGAAGACCGCCAACACACCGCCGTGGAATTCTACTACAGCTATTCTGACCCACTACTCAGAAACCGCCAAAATCTAGACACCCACACAAGTACGCCACACCAAAGGTCAGTGATAAACTGGCAATAACAAAACCTCCACCGTCACGCCAACAGGAATACGCCCACACTATCACAACCCACAAATCCACGCGGCGGTCTTTCAACCGCGGTAATCCATTGGCGGTACACACTGCCGCGCTCAAAATACACACACTCTTACAAAACACAAACACATTGGACAATTCAAAATACACACACCTGATACACATACACACACCACTCCCACACACCCAATACAATATAAATCACACACCCACATTACCCACAAAGCCTTACTACCCAAAAATCCAAAGAAGGCCAGAGAGACAGCAAAGCAAAGACAACACCAGCATACAGAGGCACACAACACCATCACACATACACATCCACGCACAAAACACCACACACCCCTAAACATCACCCCACACATCACAACACACACCACCTCACACATCACCCACACCACCCCAAAGACACCCCAGGTTTTCTGAGGAGGAGCTCTGGGTCATGGTGGAGGAAATCATCCGGGTAGAGCCACAGCTATTCGGATCACAGATGCAGCACACCACTATAGCTAGGAAGATGGAGCTATGGCGCAGAATCGTCAACAGGTCCAACGCAGTTGGACAGCACCCAACAACACGGGATGACATCAGGAGGAGGTGGAACGATCTACGGGGGAAGGAGCGTTCCTTGGTCTCAAGACACCACATTGCGGTTCAGAGGACTGGCGGCGGACCCCCACCACCTCCCCCACAACTAACAACATGGGAGGAGCAGGTCTTGGCTATACTGCATCCTGAGGGCCTCGCAGGAGTAGCTGGAGAAATGGACTCTGGTAAGTGAAATCTTTAACTACTTCATCCCCCACCCTACCTGCATGCTATCACATACCCCCACCCTCGCACTCACCCCCATCACTCCAACTCCTCACATATGTCCCACTATCACAAACCACACATTCCAACACCAAACCCTGCATGCAACAACAAAGCATGGACACCCATCACCAATGCATGTCCACTACACATACCCACACAGACCCCTAAACAATTATCACACAAGGTCCTACACAGGAATGGAAGCACTTTGGGTACAGGGTCACCCACCCATTGCACACCATAGCACACACAGATAGTAAACTATGGATTTACACCCCTGCAGGACCCCTACCCAACGTCACCGGACAGGAGGTTCCAGACATGTCCACTCCACTCACAGAAGAGGCCCACAGTGATGACAGCAGCTCTGTCCAACTGGATCTAGATGACCAAGCAGGCCCATCTGGGACCTCCGGACAGTCAGTTCCCCTCACACAGTCACAGGCCACCACAGAGCCTCTCCCCTCAGGAAACACCAGCACAGCACCCACCCAGCAGGCCCATACCTCTGTCCCCAGGGCACGTCAAGCAGCAGTGTGTCCACCACTACAGGGAACCCAGGCAAACCCACCACCCCAACAACACCAGGGACCTGGGGGCAGTGGTAGTGGGCACACGGTTCAGGGGACAGAGGCACAGGAACACAGGGGAACTGGGAGGGCTGCTGTGCGACAGGGGGAGGACAGGCCCAGGGAACCCACTCTCCACGAGGCCCTCTCCAACATCATGGGAGCCTACCATCATTCCCAGGGGACGATGGCAAGGGTACTGGCCAAGTTTCAGGAGACCCAGCGGCTGCAGGAGGAACAGTATTTGGGGTTCAGGGAGGTACTCAAGTCCATCAATACCACCCTGGGCACCATTGTAGGGGTGCTGAAGGACCTCGTGAACACCAGGAGGGACACTGTGGCACAACAAGGGGCCCCTGACACTAGCCTGGACGATGAACTGCCCACCACCTCCACCGGCGCTAGTGGACAGGAGGCACCGCCACAGGACCACGACACCAGCACCCCACCCCCTGCAGATGGAGAACCACCCTGCAAACGGTCCCTGATATCCAGGACAAAAACAGACAACAATGCCAAGACCCCCGCCAAGAAATGAGACCACCCTGATTGTCATCCTTCTGTCCCACTTTGTCACCCTGTCCATTCTTAAACTGCCCTAACTCCACTTCCTATGCCCCTTTGGACAATGCACCTGTGAGACAAATAGACTGGACTCTGCCATGGACATTCCTCCACCATCACCCCTAATCATTTTATAACCCCCTCCACTATTTTGCATTTAAAAAAACACCCTTGAATCACAAAACAATCTGGAGTCAGTCTGTGCTTTCACAAATGTGTATTAGCTATAACTAAGGAAAACACCAATGTCCATTGTATTGTCAACATACCTATGTCACACAGCTCTAGTCCATGAGGTAACATAGCTGATTTCACACAGTGGGACCCACACCTGTGAAATCGAAACGGAAAGTGACAAACCACGGTCCATACACTGGGTGAAAGTGACAGACAGATGAGAGGTTGAACAATTTAATCAGATGTAGGAGGCAGTGAGGTCTTCTTACCTGTGTCTTACTGGAAGTATTGATGGATCACAGTGTTTCTGTTGTCTATGTCCTCTTCTTCTGCCTCCTCTTCTTCACTGTCCACAGGCTCCACAGCTGCCACAACACCTCCATCTGGACCATCCTCCTGCAGAAAAGGCACCTGTCATCGCAAAGCCAAGTTGTGCAGCATACAGCAGGCCACGATGATCTGGCACACCTTCTTTGGTGAGTAGTATAGGGAACCACCTGTCATATGGAGGCATCTGAACCTCTCTATAACCCTCCTAGTTCACCTATGTGCCTCATTGTAGCGTTCCTCTGCCCTTGTCCTGGGATTCCTCACTGGGGTCAGTAGCCATGACAGGTTGGGGTAGCCAGAGTCACCTGCAATTGTTGAGGGACAACTGTTAGACACACACTAACCCTTAGGGACAACCCCAGACCCAGACAACTATCTACACTGTATAGGGTCCATGTCCTCACCTAATAGCCACACACGGTGCCTCTGGAGTTGCCCATCACATAAAGGATGCTGCTATTCCTTAGAATGTAAGGGTCATGCACTGAGCCAGGAAACTTGGCGTTCACATGGGTGATGTACTGGTCTGCCAAACACACCATCTGCACATTCATAGAATGGTAGCGCTTCTGGTTTCTGTACCCCTGTTAACTCCTGCATAGAAGTCACCTTTCACTGTAGGCAAATCCTCCACCTGAGGGACAACGATGAAGCTGCGCATGTGTTTCAGCAGGGCAGACAACACTCTGGACAACACGTTGGAGAACATAGGCTGGGACATCCCTGATGCAATGGCCACTGTTGTTTGAAAGGAACCACTTGCCACGAAATGGAGTACTGACAGGACCTGCACTAGAGGGGGGATTCCTGTGGGATGGCGGATAGCTGACATCAGGTCTGGCTCCAACTGGGCACACAGTTCCTGGATTGTGGCACGATCAAGTCTGTAGGTGACTATTACATGTCGCTCTTCCATTGTCGACAGGTCCACCAGCGGTCTGTACACCGGAGGATGCCGACATCTCCTCACCTGCCGCAGCGGACGTGCTCTGTGGATGAGAACAGCGATCAGAGGATCAGCCAACACTGAGGTATGAAAAAACAACTTTATTGCACACATTTGTCAATCCGCTAGGTGGCTGTCTTAGTGTGTATGCAAGGTCTAGATATGTGTGACGCATTTAAAGTTAATGCCATGTGGCCCCCTGAAATGGCGGCTGCCTGACCTGTAATGTGGGACAATGGGATATGAGGTAACTGCGCTGGCGTTGTACACCGTCGCGGTAGGCGGTCGAAGACCGCAGCACAATCCTGCATTGGTTAACATTGGACCCTATGGGTCCCAGGAGCCAATGACGATGTAAACCGGTGGTGACGGTGCGCACCGCCGCAGACATGACCGCCATTTTCACTCTGTTCACTCACTTGATACCTGATCTTCGACAGGAGAGGACCTACACTGCAAGTGCTGCTGTGACCTTTGTCTGGAAGCGACAATGGCTCAAGTGTCTGGGGAAAGGGCCCCTGCCTTCACATCGGAGGAGTTGGAGAAACTAGTGGATGGGGTCCTCCCCCAGTACACGCTACTCTACGATCCTCCAGACAAACAGGTGAGTACACTGTGAGCATGCTGTATGGGCAATGCCTGTTTGGAGTGGTGTGGATGGGAGATAGGGGGGGGAATGAGGCGTGCATGAAACAATGGTGAGTGGATGTGCGTCAGGGCAAGGGTGGGAACGTGGGCCAATGACTGTGACAGTCCGGACGGTTATAGTTTTTCCTTTTCCCCTGTACTATTCCTGTAGGTCAGCGCCCACCAGAAGAAGGATATTTGGCGTGCCATCGCCAAGGCAGTCCGGACCCTGGGGGTCCACCACAGACAGAGCACCCACTGCAAGAAAAGATGGGAGGACGTTCGCCGCTGGAGCAAGAAGACGGCGGAGGCCCAACGTGGGAGGGGTGCCTGTCGCACCATGACCCCTCTGATGTTCCGGATCTTGGCGGTGACGTATCCGGAGTTGGATGGGCGCTTGAGGGCATCACAGCAGCCACAAGGGGGTGAGTACAGTCACATTCATCTGATTCAGCGCGCATGGGAGGTGTCTGGGTGAGGGTGGTGGGCAGTGGGTTCCCCTAGGCCAGGGTGAGTTTTGTAGGCAAGGTCCCTTCGTGAGGCAGGCCCTGAGGCACCCCACCCCACCAGTGTTAAGAGCCATCTACCCCTAGTCAGGCTCCTGTGACTTCCATGTGTGCAGCAATCGGGCATAGGCCTTGTACCCCATGGCACTGTGATTAATTAGGGAACTCTAAGTGCATGGCATAGTGCAGAGGGCTGCTGTGTCGGTAGTGTCCGCCAACGGTAGCGGTATTGCATGCACTGAACATGTCTTTCTACTTTCTTTCCCCCCCTTTGTGTGGTCTCCCTGTTCTTGTGTGCATTAGAATCATCAGGCGGAGGAGCAGTGCCACCGGAGGAGGAGGGAGCTGCATCCCACATGGCCCTGGAGGGCAAGACTGCAGACTCTGAATTCACCAGTGGGACGGAGGGCGAGGGGAGCTCCATTGCGGGGACAGGAGCTGAGACCAGCGACACCGACTCCTCCTCTGAGGGGAGCTCCCTTGCGGTGGCAGGCCCCTATGTGCCCACCGCATCTACAGGTACAGCCGCCACCCCGCCTACCAGCAGCCCCTCAGCGTGTGCCCCGTGGCCGCTCACTCAGGAGGGTGGTCATCTCCTTCGCCCCATGCACCTCAGCCCCTGCCCCTGTCAGCCTTGCTGCCCTCAGTGAGGAGGACATTGACCTCCTCAGATCCCTCACTGTTGGGCAGTCTACCATTCTGAATGCCATCCAGGGTGTAGATAAGCAGTTGCAACAGACAAATGCATACCTGGAGGGCATTCATTCCGGTCAGGCAGCCCAACAGTGAGCTTTTCAGACTCTGGCCTCAGCACTGATGGCAGCCATTGTCCCTGTGTCCATCCTCCCCCCTCCAACTTCCTCCACCCAGATCCAATCCCCAGTACCTCAGCCTATCCCAAGCACACTATCAGACCAGCATGCACACACCTCAACACAAAAGGGTAGCTCTGGCAAACATAAGCACCACACATCCCACAGGCACTCACACAAGCATCATACCCATGCAGACATACCAACAGACACTGCCTCCAATGTGTCCCCCTCCTCCACGTCTCCCCCCTCCCTCCCTGTCACGCCTCCACTCACAGCTGCATGCATTATATCTTCAGCCACTACGTCCATCACCAGCACGCCCATCACCACACATCGCTCATGTGCACTCACCACCCCCACTACCATTCACACATTCCCTGTGGCCTCTCCCAGTGTGTCTGTGAGCCCACCTACCAAACTACACAAACGCAATCACACACCCACCCAACAGCATTCCACCTCACAACAGCCTCCAGCCCGTGCACCTTCACCCAAAGTCAGCAAACGAACACATCCTACAACCACTACCTCTTCCTCCACTCCCAAACCCTCTCCATCTACCGTTCCAGTGTGTCTAAAAAACTTTTCCTGTCAGACCTCTTCCCTACACCTCCCCCACCCCTTCAATCTCCTAGGGCCCGCCTTTCCAGGTCCCAACCCAGCACCTCCGCCACCACATCACCGGGAACAGTGGTGCCAGCAGTAACTGGCTTCTGGAGTGCGCCAAGCAGCAGGGCTGCCAGTGGCCCAAGGAGCCAGGCCAAGGACATTCCCCCACCTCAAAAACAAAAGAAGTTGGCCACAGCCCGGAGGGAGAAGGCCAAAACACCTGCCACCAAGGGCTCTGCCAGGACTACAGTTGGGAGTGGCAAGACAGCTGCGCCGCCATCCAAGGTGGGGAAGGGCCAGAGGAAGAAAGGGAAGTCGGCGCCAACCTGCACGGCAGACAAGACCCCCACCGGCACCGCCACAAGCCCCGCTGGCATGGGCACCGCTGCTCAGGACACCGCCTCCAGCAGCACGCTCAGTGAGCCCCCCACCAGCACCGCCGCCCAGGACACCGCCGCCAGCAGCACGCTCAGTGAGCCCCCCACCAGCACTGCCACCCAGGACACTGCCACCAGCAGCACGCTCAGTAAGCCCCCCACCAGCACCACCGCCCAATGAGCGCCGCAAGCACTGCCGCTACTGAGGCCGCCGCCAGCACCGCCAGCGGCCACGCCACATCCTGTGCCAATGGCACCACCGCAGTCATGGCTGCCATCCCCATTGGTCAGTCGTACGAGGCTGGTGGTCAGTTCCAGGGGCCTGGACAGCTTCCATGTTGGCCCACCGTCAGTGGAGTGTCAGATCCACTACCTCAGTCCTTGTCAGGATGAAGCACTCTGGGCACAAAGCCCCCTCCAGAACCAGTGGAGAATCACATCCACTACCTCTGTCCTTGGCAGGATGAAGCACTCTGGGCACAAAGCCCCCTTCAGAACCAGTGGAGAATCACATCCACTACCTCAGTCATTGGCAGGATGAAGCACTCTGGGCACAAAGCCCCTTCCAGAACTAGTGGAGACTGTTATCCACTTGAGAGACTGTGGCTTTGCACTCCCAGAATAAAACAGTGGGCAAACCACCCACTGAAAAGACTTGAGAGACTGTGGCTTTGCACTCCCCAGGATGAAGCAGTGGGCAAACCACCCACTTGGGAGACTTGAGAGACTGTGGCTTTGCACTCCCCAGGATAAAGCAGTGGGCAAACCACCCACTGAAAAGACTTGAGAGACTGTGGCTTTGCACTCCCCAGGATAAAGCAGTGGGCATACCACCCACTTGAGAGACTTGAGAGACTGTGGCTTTGCACTCCCCAGGATAAAGCAGTGGGCAAACCACCCACTAAAAAGACTTGAGAGACTGTGGCTTTGCACTCCCCAGGATAAAGCTGTGGGCAAACCACCCACTTGAGAGACTGTGGCTTTGCACTCCCCAGGATAAAGCAGTGGGCAAACCACCCACTGAAAAGACTTGAGAGGCTGTGGCTTTGCACTCCCCAGGATAAAGCAGTGGGCAAACCACCCACTCAAGAGACTTGAGAGACTGTGGCTCTGCACTCCCCAGGACACATCAATGGGCATGGAGCCCCCTCGTGGAGCTGGCATTGTGCACTCACCTGGCTGAGGTGCCCCCCCTTCCCTTCCCCCTGAGGTGCCTATTTTATTTCAATCTGATGCACCTGCAGTGTTCTCTCTGTTTGGATCGGGTAATGAGTGTGGGCCTCGCCCATGCATTTTGGGCCCAGTGGTCCACGGACTATGTAGGTGCAGTATATGAACATGAATTCTTGGTGTACATATTTGTTGATAGTGTATATATATTTTTGAGTAATGGATTTTTCCAGATTACAATCGTTCAAATCATTTCCTTTTGTCATTGCGTTCTTCCAGGGGGATTGGGGGGTTTAAATGTAATGTTTCAGCATATACCTATGTGTGTGTTGTAGTGGGTGAGGGTGGGGGTGTTGCGTGTTGGTGTGTGTGTCACTCTCTTTTCCCTCCCCCCTCCCCTGTGTTGTAGGTGCAATTCTCACCGCGGTCGTCGCCGCCGTTGGTCGTGCTCCTGGTAGAGGAGCAGGAAGACAATGGCAGGTAGAATTTGAAGTTCCGGCTCCATGGAGTCCTGGTTCCTCGTGGGGTGTGTAGAGGTGAGAATTTTCCCTTTCAAGTCCAGTTTCCACCGTGTTTTTGTTCGCGTTCAATCCACCCCGGAAAAGGTGGTGGATTGGCATCTCATAATGGTGTGGGCAGTACTTTGTCTTCCGCCTGTCTTTTGGCTGTGACCACCATGCTGTTTGTTTGTACCGCCGTGGCGGTCAGAGTGTTAAAGTGGCTGTCTATGTTGGCGGTTTCCCCCATGGTCGTGATTCCATTTTTTTTACCGCCGACCTGTTGGCGGTCTTACCGCCGCTTTACCACCGACCACCAGAGTTGTAATGAGGGCCTATATCTGTTTCAAATTTCAGTTCATCTTTTATCCATATCAGCATGTGACTATGAGGAGCACCTCTTGCTTGGTATTCATTATGCCAAGAGAAATCAGTAAATTCACCAAGAGGAACATCACTTTTGTTGAAGATGAAAGACAGCATGGCTTGATATCTATGGTTGAAATATCTGCAAACCTTAGCAGGATGCAAAGAGTAGAGCTCTCCTGCTGTCTTCATATTGATGTCCTTAATGTTTTAGTTTGCTTCTCTTAAAAAGCCAAGTCATCCCAAGCATAATCTGCACAAATGAGTATGACAAACTAAGTACGTGCACATATGTTCCGCAACATACATTTAAATTCTCCAAGAAGACGATACCAATATTTGTTGGTCCCACGTTGGCATGCCATCAAATTAATCAAATTATATTCCAACTTTTCATCTTTACCTTGAACTTTAGCAACAAATTTTCCTGAAAAAATATTTTATAGATGAACTCCTGTCCTCAATATATGCTTTACATCATATGATTATCCAAACAAGTCACTCTGAAATAACAGATGGAATATGTATGCAACACACTGACGAAATCTAGGACCTTCTGAATTTAATCTAGTTGACCTATACTCAGCTGCTGGTATTTTTACTGAGCAGTCATCATACTGATCACCTACTCCTGTTGAGAATAGTTGTGGAAATCAGTGAGCCTCTAAACTTTTCTCCAATACACTCATTGGAGCTCCTATTGTTTCTTTCATTTGATACAGACCAATAGCATCACCAATAACTTATTTGGAATGGAGTGGATGGATACTATAATGTTCATATAGTTCTTCTGACTTGGACCTATTGACTTTCTCAGTCTATCCACCTGAGGGTAAAGTTTCATCATCCACGCAAGCTACATCTTCAACAACATCAATATTTTTTTAATAGATACTATTTTGTTTCAGGTATAATGTAGCTTTTTTACTTTATATACGCCCACTAACTCTTGCTAGATGTTTTGTTCTTGGTAGGCACACCATGCTCTAAAATGATAAATGGTTCATCAGTTTCTCTCTCTATTCCAACAGTCTCAATATTCCCTTTAAACTCTAAAGTAAGTAAGTAGACAACTCTTCCTTTAAGGCCTTTCTGCAGCTCTGTTGGTGGTAGTTTCCCAGTCTTTGGTTCCATATAAACTATTGCTTGAAAAGGCTGCATAGATTTTATGAAAATTGATTCACAAACATTTAATTGTTGAAGTTCATCTGGGATTAACACCATTTCTAACTTGTTATGTATTGCTATAGCTAACGTTGTTGTCATCTTACTTATCAAAACAACACTGACATACAGTTTGCTGTATAGCCAAATCAAAGCATTCTTCCACAAATAATTATACACCAAAATCCTTCCACTTAACTCTGTTGACTTGCTCAGTTTATGGAAATGCAACTACATTGCAAGTTTGGCTTTTTTAGTAAGTATGTCAACAACAAATTCAAACACAGTTTTGTTTCTCTGAAAGAACTGTGTTAAGCTTTACAATCTCTTGATTAAAGTTCTTAAAGTTTTCAATACTAATACTTGTGTCCTATTCCTCTACACCTCCAGTCAGCAATTCTTCTTTTTCCTACACTCATCTTCAGGGTCAAAGAAACAAAACTGTACATCCTCACAAACGATTTCTACCTCTGCCATAGTGCCATGCAATAGAGCTCTATTAATCTCTCCTAAACATAAGGCAGGAGTTTTCACATAGTGAAGTCTCCTAAATACATTTTGCATTTTAGAGTGATGCACAGCTAATATTCTAAAATGATGAAAGGTGGTTCTGAATGCTTTCTTTTATAGGGTCGCCAGTGAGTGCTCCTGTATATTAGTGAATTTCCTCAATTTTCATGGATCTTATCCTTGCAAAATGTAATTTTTTTAGTTTCAGACTTCTACATGGAAATTCTCTTAGGAAAGTTTTCAATATACCAATTGATTCTTGACAAACACTGCAAATACTACTACAGTACTACTTGTTCACAGGAGCCTGTCTACACCTTCCTTGAACTACTTCATCTATTACTTCCTCTACATTCGTACGAACCATATCCTCTTTTGCAATCGGAGTACCATCTCATCTTTAACTTCATAGCATTGACCAGTTGTTTCAACTGCATGCACTAATGTGTTCTTTTGGAAATAGCTTTCTTAATTAAAGAAAGGCTCAGTTCTTGACATGTGCTTCCATTTTCCTCTGAAAATTTTACAAAAATTCTATCTATTCACAAGTCTTTATTTGGCTTCTTCTCTTCATTGACACCACTGTTTTATCCAGTGTTCTCATTCTGTTCAATATCAAAATAAGCCGTTTCCTCTTCAGGACAAATGCCTTAACAACTATAGTTTTAATATGCTGTTTTTGTTTGTGTTCTTGTTTGGTACTGCCTCATAGTTCGTATCAAATTTTGTACTACCCTACTATGAAACATTCTGACTCTTATTTTCTTCAATTGTTTCGGTCTTCTTGTTAAATTCTCAGCTTTTTTAATGAGATCTGTTACTTTTCATGTCATTACTTTATCTCCTTTATTAGCTGATTTCTAATTTTGCATTTTATTTACATGAATGTGCTCACTGCATTTTCCACACACTATTTTAAGAAACATTTCAGTTTTCTTACCAGCAGGTCTTTGCCACTTAATATTATTCTCAACATTTTATCCGTTTACTCTGTCAGTTGCAAGGAGATAGTATCCTTGCTTCTGTACCTTTCTTCTTCCTGCTTTCTTCAACATTATAAGTGTGTGTTTTTTAAGTAGAACCAGATGTCTGAAAAGAAAAAAAACATTTCAATAAACCTAGTTTCTCTTTATATACTACTACTTTATAACATGTAAGCATTTAAGTACCTAAAGTAACACTTATGTCATTATAATTTATACCTCAAACTTTTAATGTTTACATCACTGTATACTTGGGATTGTAAGTGTATGCATCAGTATGTGTCTGGATGTATCAGTGTATGCATGAGTATAGGCCCGGGTGTTTTAGTGTATGGATCAGTGTGTGCCTGCTTATGTTAGGCTACAGATCAGTATGTGTCTAGGTGTGTCAGTGTGTGCATGAGTGTATACCTGGGTGTGTTAGCTTAATCAAGAGTATCCACCTGTTTTATTCAGTGTATGTATCAGTGGGTGCCTGACTGTGTTTTAGTGTATAGACCAGTGTGTGCCTGGGTGTTTTACTGTATGCATCAGTTTGTGTTTGGGTGCCTTTACATTGCACTAGTTTGTGCATGGATATGTTAGTGTGTGTATCAGTGTGTACCTGGATGTCAGTGTGTATCAGTCAGTGTGTGCCTGGTGTGCCAGTGTCTGTATTAGTGTGGGCCTGGGTATGTTAGTGTTTGTATCAGTGTGTGTGTGGATATATTTAAAGCACTACCTATCTGGATGGAGTAGGTTGTGTCAGTGCTTGACTACATATCTTAGAGTATATCAGTTGCTCTATGGGTTTGCCACCACATGTTGAAGTAAGCATGATGGTATATGACTGGCTCTTTTAATATCTCTATGGGCCCCTAAAGTGTGAGTAAGTGGCTGTATGAGTTGCTTCCTGGCTGTTAATGAGTATAGGGTTATGTACCTGTGTGTGCAACTGGCTCTGAAACTGCTGGATACATAAATGCAGTGTGGTTGTGTGAGGGAATGTATAAGCGTCTTTGCCGCTGTCTGACTGGGTGTGTGAGTGGCCCTATGCTTTTGTAAATAGGTATATGAGTTGCAGTATGGGTTGGAGACTGAATGTGTAAGTTGGTGTATGGGTCTGTACTCACACAAACTTAAATGCACATGTCTGAACCTTTAGGCACAAAGCACCCTACCCTATGGCCTACCTACCACCTACCTTAGGGGTGACTTATATGTAGTACAAGGAGAATTTAATACTTGGCAAATGAGTTTTAAATACCAAGTTGACCTGGTAGTAAAACTGCATACTCAGGTGCTGCAGTAGTAGGCCTGAGACATGTGTAAAGGATTACTTGTCTGGATGGATGACTAAGTTTTGCCAGTGGTTGACTACACATCTGACTACATATCCTAGTGAGTATAGGGGTATCTAACTGTGTGTGTAACTGTGTGTGTACTGCTGGATACATAACTGCTGTATGAGTGTGTGAGTGAATGTATAAGTCTCTGTGTCACTGTCTGACTTGGTGTTTGAGTTGCTCTATGCTTTTGTATATTGGTGTGTGAGTTGCAGTATGGGTGAGGTACTGGACATATAACTGGGCGTATAGATCTGTAAGTGCACATATAACGTAGTGAAACTTAAAAACACATTTAAGCACAAAGCGGCCTACCCTATGGCCTACCTACAGCCTACCTTAGGGATGACTTATCTATCGTAGAAGAGGGGTTTTAGGCTCAAAAAGGTTTTCAATGCCAGGTCTACCTGTCAGTAAAACAGCACACAGGCTCTGCAGTAGTAGGTCTAAGGCATGTTTAAAGGGCCACTTGTCTGAATGGCTGAGTAGGTTATGTCACTACTTGACTATATATCTAAATGAGTCTTTCAGTTCCTCTATGGGTGTGCCACCAGATGTTTTGGTACGTATTCCGGTATATCACCGGCTCTTTTAGTAACTCTATGGGTCTCTCAATGTGTATGTAAGTGGGTGAGTGAACTGCTTCATGGCTTGTAAGTGAGTATAAGGGTATGTAACTGTGTGTTCAACTGGATCTGATATTGCTGGATACACACCTGCTCTGTGGGTCTGTGAGTGAATGTGTAAGTGTCTGTTGATGTGTGTTTGAGTGTGTGAGTGGCGCTAGGCTTTTGTAAATAAGTATGTCAGATGCAGTATGAGTGGGCGATTGGATGTACACCTCGACATATGGGTCTGTAAGTGCATGTGTAACTCAGTAAAACTTAAAAGCACATTTAAGCACAAAGCATGCTGCCCTATGATGTACCTACAGCCTACTTTAGTGGAGAATTTTACGTAGTAGAAAGGAGTCTAATGCTTAGAAAGAGGTTTTCAATGCCAAATCAATGTAGCAGTAAAACAGCACACACATGCTCTGCAGTAGCAGGCCAAAGTCATGTGTAAAGGGTTACTTCTGTGGATCGGTCACTAGGTTGTGTCAGTACTTCACTATGGGCCAGATGCAGCAAAGCTTTTTGCATTCGCAAACAGTGCGAATGCCCGTTTGCGAATGCAAAAAGCCCTTTCAGAATGTATCAAAGGCATTCTGAATGCAATTTTAAGGAATCGCTTAAAATAGCGATTCCTTAAAATTGCGACCCTGTTTAGAGAGTCGCAAATTGCGACTCTCTAAATAACAAATCACAAATAAGGAATCCTTATTTGCGATTTCTAAAGCACATGTATGAAGCAATTCCTTAATGCAAATTGGGCATTAAGGAATCGCTATTACCACCAAGTTGAACTTGGTGGTAACCATGGGCAAATTTTAAAAATGCATTTAAAATGCATTTATAAAATTTACATGTAAAGCACACATGCCCTTTTGGCATGTGTGCACCTTACATGTTGTTAAAAAATGTTTTGGGGTGTAGGAAAGGGGGCCTTAGGCCCCCGGCACCCTGGACTTTGCATTTCCCAAAATTGTGAATTCCAGTTAGGAATTCGCAATTTGGGACATGCAAAATATTCGCAAATATGGGCCGACAGGCTCATAGATGCGAATGGGGGCCAGTATTGCAATTTACGATTCAGTAATAGCATTTGTGATTTTTAAGAAATCGCTGTTACCGAATCGCTATTGTCGAATCGCAAATATGATACATTGCATTTTGCGAATCAGAAATAGCGATTTCTTAAAAATCTCTATTTCCGAATCGCAAAAGGCTTTTTTCATACATCTGGCCCTATATATCTAAGTGAATGTATCAAACCCTGTATGGGTGTAACACTAGATGTTTGAGTAATTATGCTCTTCTATGACTGGCTTTTTTAGTATATCTATTGGTCCCTAAACGTGTATTAAAGTGACTGTATGAATTGCTTACTGACTGTGTAAGTGAGCATAGGAGTATGTAACTTTATGTGAAACTGGCACCGATTCTGCTGGATACATAACTGCTCTATGGATGTGTGAGTGAATGTGCAAGTGCCACTGTTGCTGTGCGCTTGCCTGTGTGAGAGGCTCTATGCTTTTGTAAATAGGTTTGTGAGTTGCAGTATGGGTGGGAGACTGGATGTATACCTGGATGTGTTAGTGTATTAGTGTACCCCTGCCTGGGTGTGTCATTGTATGCATCAGTGTATAGCTGGCTGTGTCAGTGTATCCATCTGTGTGTGGCTGGCTCTGTTAGTGTGTACATCAGTGTATACCTGGGTGTATCAGTGTCCACATAAGTACATACCTGAGTGTGTTAGCATATGCATTAGTGTTTGGCTGGGTGTGTTAGTGTATTCATAGGTTGGTGTCTGGGTGTCTTACTGTATCAATGATACGGGTGTGTCAGTATATGCATGACTGTTTACCTGGATGTGTCAGTGCATGCATGACTGTCTACCTGGGTATTTCAGCGAATGTATCAGTGTAAGCCGGGGTGTAGTACTATATACATCAAAGTGTGTCTCAGTGTGCCAACACAGGCATCAGTGTATATCTGGGTGTGTTAGTCTGTTCATCAGTATCTGCCTAGTATTGTACACATCAGAGTACACCTGGTTTTGTTAGTGTATGCTTTAGTGTCTGCCTGGGTGCATCAGTTTATGCATTAGTGGGTACCAGGTTGAGTCAGTGTATACATAACTGTCTGTCTGGGAGTATCACTGTATGAATTAGTGTATACCTGGTTGCGCTAGTGTATGCATCTGTGTATTGCCTAGCTATGTTAGTACATGGATGAGTGTATGCCTGGATGTATCAGTTTAATCAAAAGTATCTGCCTTTTTCTGTCAGTGTATGTAGCATTGTGTGTCTGGCTGTGTTTGTGTAGAGATGACTGTGTGCCTCTTTGTGTTATTGTATGCATGTGTGTCTCAAATATGCATTAGTGTTTGCTTGGGTGTGTTAGTATATGCCTCAGTGTATGTGTGGCAGTTTCAGTGTATTGATCAGTGTGATCTTCACTGTGTTACTGAGTGCACCTGTGTATGCCTGGCTGTCTACGTCTATTGATCAGTGTCCACATCAATGTCACTGGCTGTATTAGTGTTAGTAAGCACGTTACTGGGTGTGTAGCTGATTAAATAGGTGTGTGAATAGTTCTCTTACTGTCTTTCTCACTATGCCATTTGTTAGCTAGCTTTACTTCTTTTTGGCTTGTTGTATTTAACTGTCAGTGATTGAGTACCAGTTTTACTAAAACTACGGGTCTTTTAATAGGAATGTAAAGCACTATACATATGGCTTAGATGCCCTGTTAATGCATTTTAGCAAAGGATTGTAATAAACACTAATATAATGCAGTGTGGTACTTACTTTCTAACATAGTACTTTCCTATTCTAAGTTACTTCTCCAAAACTGAAACTTGATCTTTAAATATTCTTTGAGTGTCTTACTTAGTAGTAACTATCTAATGCTCACTTATTAACAGATATTCTAGATCTACTTCTGCAGGAGGCTGGCTCTATATATAGTGCATACAAATTATGTGTACTGTGCAGAGAGTCCAAACAACCCCACTCTGGTATCCAGAGTTAAAACGCAGACCACCTAAAGCTAAATTTTTTTGGTAGTGTGGGAGAGCAGTTAGGCTTATCTTGGAGATGTGCTAAGCATTTGTTGTTCTCACAGTATCAATAAATGTGGACACACACTCAAAAGAATAACTCAAGACCAATTTACAAAAATACTTCAGATTTATATAAAACATTTTAGGACCAAGATCATCAATATATGGCAAGTACTCCTTTTGTTATGATTTTTCAAAGGTTAGGAAATATATGCTTTTTGTGCGTAATTACACACCATAGGAATGAATGAGAAAATAGTTTAAACTGCATGTAAAATCAGGCAATGCTCTCACAGGTGTCACCTTCTATTTTTAGGTCAAGGTGGTAAAGATCTCTTATGGGCCAGGTGGTTCCTGGTTCAAGCGGGGGCAGTGGTTGAAGGTCTTTAAGCTGGTGCACAAGGGAGAGAGGGACCATTTGGAAATACTGCACAGATGGACCTAAATGTAAGTCTGGTGTCTTCCCTTGGTGGGTGGAGGGACTTCTAGAACACAGCTGATTTACTGATGCAGGGGCCAGGGAGGCTGCGTGCAGTGCAGATTGGTCAGGAAGGAGTCATGCGTCTTGGGGTCCTTGGAGCCAGAAGGAGGTCACTTGGAGGGTAGATTACAGGTCAGCAGGGCCAAGCTGGGAGGTAGTTCTTGGGTGTCCTGAAATAGGTCGACTGGTGCTTGCGTCTGGGCTTTTGAGAGTCTGGAGCGGACTTTCCTTCTTGGTTTCCAACTGTGGGGGTCCAGTACCCCTGGCAATGGTATGTCTCAGGACCTGAAAGTCACAGTGCCACCAATATTCGCACAATGGTAGGTTTTGTCCTTTGACTCCGTCATGTGGATTTTGGTTGGGCTGTTGGGTCCGGTTCGTTGGTCACGGCCAGTCAGTGAACTTGACATCAGTTGTTCTTTGCCTGCAGGGTGCAGGAGAGTGATACCTTCATTCTGAGGGAGGTTCTTGGTGATTTTCAGAAGGCTGGAGGTGCTCTGGGGTTTTGTAGAGTCCTTCAGGTTTCTAAGCAACATCTCAACTGTGATTGTCGAGTCCTAGGAGCAGCAGGCAGGATTTGGTGCCTTTTTCTTGTACAGTAGGACCACTGTTCTCATGCCTCGTGTCTTCTTTGTTCCTGGTCTTCTTGTTCTTAGCCTGATCTGTTGGGCTAAGAATGCCCAATAAATATTGCATTTAGGGGGCATTATGGGGAGTACCTCGTAGTGGTCAATGGGCCACTTACCTTAGGGTGGCTACACTCACTAAGTGACCACTTCCTGTGGGAAAGGGGTCACATCCCTAATCCTGATAGGCTATTTTCCTGCCATCCAAGATGGAGGAAAATAAAATGGAGTGGTCACCTTGCCTGTCACACCTGAGGGGTGGTGCAGGCGGAGGGAGGCCAATCTTCCAACTCTGGCTATGTTTTTCTGCCAGTTTTCCCACTCAGTGTGGGGGGAAAACTATTGGGTAGCCATCTGCTGTTAGCAGTAGAGGCTATGGTCACATTTCAAAGGCAGCAAAGCCTTTGAAGCTGACCGCTGGTGCAGGGTGCCTTCTTTAGGGAGGAGATGTAACACCTTCACCCAGGAAAAGCTTTGTGTTCTGGCTCCTGAGAGCAGTGGCTCTCCCCAGGAGTACAGAAGTGTGTCTGGTGTTGGCAGGCTGATTAAGATCAGTCAGCAACCATGCCAGGGCTGTTAAGGTTTGCAGGGGGCACCTCTAAGATGCCCTCTGGATGCATTTTATAATAAATCCAACACTGGCATTAATGTGGGTTTATTATTTCAGAGTTGTTTAATACAAAACAACCCAGCATTCAGAGTGGCCATCATGTAGCTGTGGGACTCGTACTGACCAGTGTCCAGCACATGTATTTGCTATGGCTTTCCTGTGCACTTATTATGTCTTAAAGTTTTGTAAAAACACAGTAGGGGCTTATTTGCTCATGCAGACATATACCCTCAAATGCATTATAGGGCCATAGGGCTGTAAGGCCTGTCAGAGGTGTGACTTTACCTATAGCGTATGCAGTGTGAGTGGACGGATCACTCTTGGTGAGTGACATGTAGAGTTTGAATCTTTTAAATACATCTTGTCATGCACATGCAATGGCAGTCTGCATGAGACTGATGTGGGGCCTCTCACAGTGGCACAATTGGTGCTGCAGCTCTGGTGGGTCCTCTTCAGAACCCATGTCCTAGGTACCAGGGGTACCATTTACTAAGGACATACAAGGAGGCTGAAGTGCTAACTATAGTACAGTTTTGGGGAAGAGATCTCGCCCTTTGAACCTGTTTAGAAGGGACACAGGGCACTTACAGTTTGAAACCACAACATTTTCCAGGCAAAAGGTGAGGGGCTACCATGCCCAAAGAGGCCCTTTCTCACACTACCTCCCCCGCCTCCAAACAAAAGGGGATGAACCTACCCTTCCCCTGGAGTCTTCATCCTCTAAGTGGAAAAACCTGAAAAGGTCATCTGCATTAGCATGGGCAGTCCACAGTCTGTGTTCCACTTTAAAGTCAATTCCCTGTAGGGATATAGACCACCTAAGCAGTTTGGGGTTTTCGCTTTTCATCTGTTGAAACCACCTGGGATGCCTGTGGTGTTTCTGAACTATGAAGTGAGAGCCAAACAAGTATGGCCTCAGCTTCTTCAAGGCCCAGACCACTACAAAGTTTTCCCTCTATATGGCACTACATTTTTATTCCCTGGGGAGTACTTGTCTGCTTATAAAAGCAACAGGCTGGTCATGTCCTTCATCGCTGGTCTTTGCTAGGACTGCTCCTATCCCAAGTTCTGAGGCATCTGTTTGGACCACAAACTGCCTGGAGTAATCTTGGGCTTTCAGGACTGAGACAAATCATATTGCATCCTTCAGAATGTCAAAAGCCTTTTGACAACTCACTGTCCAGTTGATCTTTTTGGGCATTTTCTTGGACGTAAGTTCTGTGAGGGGGCCACTATGGTGCCATGATCCTTCACAACCCTCCTATAGTACCAAGTCAAGCCAAGGAAAGCTCTGACGTCAGTCTAGGTGGTTGAAGCTTCCCAAGCCAGAATTGATCAGATCTTTGGCTATAGTGACTGAATTTGTCCTCCACCTACCAGGAAGCATAAGCATACAACCTTTCTCTGCCCTATCTGGCACTTACTGGCCTTAATAGTGAGGCCTGCCTTTCGCAGGGCCTGAAGGATTTTTGCTAGGTTGATCAAGTGATCCCGCCAGATGGAGGTGTAGACAGCAACATCATCTAGATAAGCTGCACTAGAGGATTTCAACCCAGTGAGGACTTGGTTTACCAACCTCTAGAAGGTGGCAGGGGCATTCTTTAATCCAAACGGTGTGACAGTAAAGTGAAAGTGTCCACTTGGGGTAGAGAATGCTGATCTTTCTTTTGGTCCAGGGGTCAGACCATTCTGCCAGTACCCATATATCAGATCAACGGTACTCAGGTATTTGGCTGCCCCAAATCTGTCTATGAGCTCATCAGCTATTGCAACTGGATAAACCTCAGTTTTTGTTACAGAGTTGAGGCCCCTGTACTCCACAGAGAACCTAATTTCCTTTTTCTCTGCCTTGGAGTAAGGTTTGGGGACTACAACTCCTAGGCTAGACCCAGAGCTCTCAGAGGGTTCAATGATACCCAAATCCAGCATCCTGTTGAATTCAACTTGGATGCTTTCTCTGACATGGTCTGACTGCCTATAAAACAATTTTGGCAGGAAAGCTGTCTCCAGTGTTCACATCATGGGTAAACCAGTTCGTCCTACCAGGCATCAGAGAGAATAGTTCAGCATACTGGTTAAGTACCTGCCTGAAATCACCTGGCTGTTGTCCTGTGAGGGTATCTGACAAGACCACTCCATCCACAGAAGCATCTTGGAGAGTAGACCAGGAAGAGATTCACTCTCTTCTTGCTGTCCCTCATCTGTAACCATGAGCATGGTCACATCAGCTCTGTCAAAATAGGGCTTCAGGTGGTTGACAGGTATTATCCTTTTGGGATTTTTGCAACTGCCAAGGTCAACCAAGTAGGTGACCTCCCCTTTATTTTCAAGTATGGGGTAAGACCCAGATGTCTTGTTGTGGAGAGGCCTATGAACCACAGGCTCCAACACCCAAACATTCTGCCCTGGTTGGAAGTCCACCATAGCAGCCTTTTGGCCATACCAGTGCTTCTGGAGCTCCTTACTGTTCTGGAGATTTTTTCTGGCTTTTTCTATATACTTAGCCATCCTGGAACAAAGGCCAAGTACATAATCCACAATGTCTTGTTTAGGGTCTTTGAGAGGCCTCTGCCAGCCTTCCCTTACAAGACTCAATGGACCCCTAACAGGATGCCCAAACAAAAGTTCAAAGGTGGAAAACCCTCCCACTCCCTTCTGTGGCACTTCCCTGTAGGGAAAGAGCAGACATGGAAGCAAGACATCTCATCTCCTTCTGAATTGTTCAGGGAGTCCTCAAATCATGCCTTTGAATGTCTGGTTAAACATTTCAACCAGTCCATTGGTCTATGGATTGTATAGGATAGTGAACTTATAGGTCACTCCACATTCCTGCCACATGTGTTTCAAGAATGCCGACATGCCATGTAAACCCCTGTCTGATATTACTTCTTTAAGAAAGCCACCCCTGGTAAAAATACCCAGGAAGGCCTTGGCCACTGCAGGGGCAGTGATGGTCCTAAGAGGAATGGCCTCAGGATATCTAGTGGCATGATCTACTACCACTAAGATATGTCTATTTCCTGAAGCTGTTTGAAGGTCAAGGGGACCAACAATGTGAACCCCTACCCTTTTAAAGGGCACCCCAACCACAGGTAGTAGGAATAAGAGGGCCTTCAGGTGCCCTCATGCCTTGCCACTGGCTTGACAGGTGACACAGGACTGACAAAAGTCCTTCACCATCTGGGATATTCCAAGCTAGCAAAAGTGATTAACTAGCCTGCTCTGTGTTTTATTTTGGCCCAGATGCCCAGCTAGGGGAATGTCATGATCTAGGAAGAGAAGAAACGTTCTGTAACGCTGGGCACTACCACCTTCCTTGTTGCACCAGGCTTGAGCTCTTTGACCTCAGTGTACAGGATTCCAACCTCCCAATAAAGCCTGTGCGTACCACTGACACTGCTCTTCTCTTCCTGTGCAGCTTGCTGCCTTGGGCTTTCAAGAGTGGGGCAGGTTTTTTTTTCTCTGGCACAGATCCTCTCTAGAGGGTGCCCATGGTCCCAAGAGCTCTAGTTGATAAGGTCCAAGGTCTGAGGGCTCAGTTCCGTGTGGGGTTAACAAGTCCTCTTCTTGGGAAGAGGGGTTCTGACTTGTGGTCTGTGCAGAAGCTGGTCCCCCAGTCTTCTTGCCTTTTCTCTTGGATGGTTGGTCCAGTCTTCCAGGATACAGCACCTCTTGTTCACTCTGGAGTTTGCTCTGTGCCCTGGTTTTGACACAACCCCATTCTCGGAGCCCAAGCATGGCTGCATGGGTCCTCAGTTAAACTTCAACCCAGGGAGATTGCTCCAAACCATTTCCAAGCAGTCTACATGGATGGATGGGGACACAGCCACTTATTTTTGTCCAACCTCCATCCCCTCAGTCAAAAGATACTATTGCATTGGTATGGATCTTTGTGACATTGTCAGCACTGGTGACAGGACACGTTTTCCCTAACAAGTACTGATGTGAGTGGACCAGGTGCTGGGTCACCACGGTGACACCAGCCCCTGTGTTCCTCAAGGCATCTACCTTAGTCCCTTTAAACAAAGTGTGATGCCTGTATTTTTGCATGTTAGTAGGCCCGGCAGCACAGGGTAAGTCTTCTTCTCATTCTGTGACTAATGTTACCTCTGTGAAATCACTAACAATGTCAAGCCACAACTGTGATCCTATGTGGACATAAGCAACAGCATTTACTACAGGTGGACTAGAGATATTTTCTTGTTTTTACTGCTAGGGTCTCCAGTTTGGTGCCCTCTGTTTGTGCAATCATGGCACCACGCCTTGTTGGGATCAAACCTTTGTATCTACCCTTAGGCTGTGAGGAGTCTCAGGGCCCACCCTCCTGAACAGGTTTTTGGGGGCCTAATGAAGACTCTTTGTTTTTATTTTGGTTCCCATCTTTCCTGGGGGGTGGGAGAGAGGCGTTTTGGCCTCTTTCCTTTGGTCTCCCCCACCAGTGGTTGTTTTGGTCACCCTCGTCTTGAGCCAGTAGTCTGACTTCTTCCCCAACTCAAGAGGAAAAAGTGGACCTAGGTCTACTAGGAACTGATGTAGTTTCTCATTGTAACAATTACTCAATGGATGTTCTTTCATAAATAAATTATAAAGCCCATCAAAATCTTTCACCTTCTTACCTTCTAACCAGCGATCCAGCATTTTTACTGAATAGTCCACAAATTCTACCCAGGGCTGACTCTGAGTTTTTCAAGTCTTCCAGAAAAGAATTCTATATTCTTCAGTTGTAAATCCAACACCCTCAATCAGGGTACCTTTCATGAAGTCATAGGACCTGGTATCTGGCTCATTCAGTGTCAGGAGGCTATCCCTGTATTTATCTGCGAACAGTTCCCACAACAGAGAGCTCCAATGTCTTCTATTTATATCCCTGGCTATGCAGGCTCTCTCAAGTGCCGAAAACCACTTGGTGATATCATCACCCTCTGTATAAGGTGGGACAACTCCTTGGAGGAGTTTTAGGTTGAAATACTTCACCTTCTCCCTAGTTATTTGAATGCTGTCACCAGAAGTGACAAAATGTAATGTTTTTTTTCTGCATAATTACGCACCATAGGAATGAATGGGAAACTCTTTATAAAAATGCATATAAAACCGGGCAGTGCTCTCACAAAGGTCTGTTTTCAGGTCAATGTTGTTGAGATGTCCTATGGGCCAGCCGGAGAAGTCCAGGCATTTCTCAGATGAATCGGAAGCAGCAGCTGAAAGTCTTGAAGCTGGTACACAACGGAGAGGGGGACCACATGGAAACACACTGCACAGAATGACTTAAAGGCAAGTCTGGTGGGTTTTCTTGGAGGGTGGAGGTAGCAAGGGATTATAGACCTCTAGAGCACAGTTGGTTTGCCAATGCAGGGGCCATGGAGGCCAGGTGCAGTGCAGATTGGTCAGCCAGGAATTGTCCATCTTGGGGTCCTTGGAGCCAGAGGCAGGTCACTTAGAGAGTAGATTGCAGGCCAGCAGGGCCACCCTGGGGGGTGGCTCTTGGGTATACTGATCTCCCTCAACTGGTGATGGCTTCTGGGATTTTTGAGAGTCCAGAGTGAACTTTCATTCTTGATATCTAACGTTGGGGGTCCAGTACTCTGGGCAATGGTATGTCTCAGGCCCTGAAAGTCACAGTGCCACCAAACGTAGCACACTGGTAGGTTTGGTAATTTGGGTCCGTCATGTTGATTTTGGTCAGGCTGCTGGGTCTGGTTTATTGGTCAGCGGCCAGTCAGTGAACTGGACTTCCCTGGTTCTTTGCCTGCAGAGTGCAGGAGAGAGATACCTTCACTCTGAGGGAAGTTCTTGGTGATTTTCAGAAGGCTGGCGGCACTCTTGGGTTTTGTAGAGTCCTTCAGGTTTCCAGGTGACAACTCAGTAGCAATTGTCCAGTCCTAGGAGCAGCAGACAGTGTTCAGCACCTTGTTCTGTGTTCAGCAGGACTTCTGTTCTATACCTTGGGTCTTCTATGTTCCTTGTCTTCTTGTGTCCATTGAATCTGATCTGTTGGTCTAGGGATGCCCACTAAATAATTTGTTTAGGAGGCACTAGGGGGGGTACCTGGTAATGACCAATGGGCCATTTACCTTAGGGGCTACACCCACTAAGTGACCACTTCCTGTGGGAAGATGTCACATCCCTAACCGTGACGGGATATTTTCCTGCTGTGCAAGATGGAGGAAAATAAAATGGAGTGGTCATCGCACCTACCATTCTTGAGGGGTGGTGCAGACTGAGGGGGGGCACTTCAGCAGAGGCAGGGGTCATATTTCAACAGTAGTAAAGCCTTTAAAGCTGACCACTGGTACCTGTCTGGAGGAGGAGGTGTACCACCTCCACCCAGGAAAAGTTTTGTGTTCTGGCTCCTGAGAGCGAGGTTCTCTCCCCCCAGGAGTCCAAAAGCATGTCTGGTTGTGGCAGGCTGGTTGAGACCAGTCAGCAATCATGCCAGGGCTGTTAGATTTTGTAGGGGGCACCTCTAAGGTGCCCTCTGGATGTGTTTAATTATATAATAAATACAATTCTATTATTCTGAGTTATTTGACACCAAACAACCCAGTATTCAGAGAGGCCATCATGTAGCTGGGAAACCTGCACTGACCAGTGTCCAGCACATGTATTTGCTATGGCTTCCCTGTACACTTACTAAAACTTAAGGTCTTGTAAAGACACATAATGGGCATTTTTGATCATGCACACAAATACCCTCACATGCATTATAGTGCACCCTACCTTAGGGCTGTAAGGCCTGCCTGAGGGGTGACTTACCTATAGTGCATGCAGTGCTAGCGGACAGGACACTGTTGGTGAGTGCCATGTTGAGTTTGCATCTTTAAAGGACACCTTGTCATGCACTTGCAATGGCAGTCTGCATAAGGCTGGTGTGGGGTCTCTCGGAGTGGCACAATTGGTGCTGCAGCTCTTGGGGGCCCTCTTCAGTACCTATGCCCTAGGTACCAGGGGTACCATTTGCTAGGGACTTACAAGGGTGGCTGAAGTGCCAAACATAGTACAGTTTTGGGAAAAGAGATCTGGCCCTTTGAACCTGTTTAGCAGTGGCCCAGAGCACCTATGTTTTGAAACCACATCATCATCTGGACAAAATGTGGGGGGGCTACCATGTAAAAAGAGGCCCTTTCACACAACTTCCATAATACTTTTTGCAGATGTATCTTCTTCCTTTGCCAGTTACTAAAATATACCTTACTATCATTATTTGCTTTCCCTTTTTCCTACCCTTTGACTCTTTTGTACATACTACACACTTTCACTCACAAGTTTTTTTTCAAACACATTTTTTCTTGAAACTACACCCTAAATGACACAAATGTTAAATACGCTTGCTGGTCCGTATTTTTGTCTTACAGTATCAGTTAGAATGTCTTCTCACTGAAAATGTGAAAAACCAAGCAGAAGAATGTTACACAACTCTCAAACAAGGCAACCGTTAATGGTAACTTTTTCAGCTTTCCTTTCAAGTTTACTCAGGCAAAAAATAAATCATAAGTTTCTTTTCATATTTGGTCTATATTACACTAGTTCTGGATAGTCAATATTGTTAACCCTTTCTAACACCCCTCAAAAGAAGCCCAATTTTGTGAGAATTCACAAATCCGCTGCTGCGCTGAGCACGGCCCTCCCGTGTAAAATCGCATTACATTTGTGAATCCACACAGGAGCCTGAGAGCCATTGCTTATAATGTATTGCTAATCATTTTCATTTATACCCGATCTGCTGTAGATACGTAAATTAGTACTTAAACACTCCATATCCACTAATACTTTTATAAGCATGCTACCTTCATAAGGAGTCTAGTCTTTGTATTTACCTTCCTCTTATGATCCTGTAGCTCTGTTACCATGGTGAGCAAGTTTGAAACAATCTCTGCATGCAGGAGGTCACAAGTTTAGAGAGCTGCATACTAACATCTAAAGAAACCGTAGCAGGTGTGGTTAAGTGTTTGAAATTATAGCCATATTATAAACATCTTTTGTTTTCTGTTATTTCTGCACATCCAATCACACATTGTTAAAAATTGGGTCTTTGGTTGAAAGTCAGGATACCCCCTGTTCAAGCAAGGATCCTCACTCTAGTCAGGGTAAAAGAGAATCGCACTCAGCTAACCCCTGCTTACCCCCTTGGTAGCTTGGCAGAGCAGTAGGCTTAACTTCAGAGTGCTAGGTGTAAAGTATTTGTACCAACACACACAGTAACTTAATTAAAACACTACAAAATGACACAACACAGGTTTAGGAAAAAAGGGACATATTTATCTAAACAAAACAAGCCCAAAATGACAAAAATCCACAATACACAAGTCAAGTTATCAATTAAAAATCAAAAAGAGTCTTTAAGTAATTTTAAACACACCCTAACACTGTTAGCGTGAAAATGTACCTTGGGTGCGTCAGAAATAACCCCGCACAGGTGAGTGTGCGTCAAAAAGGGCTTGCGATGCGTCGATTCCACTCACAAGCATGACCTTGTGTTGTTTCTCCTTTTGTCGGGTCGGGCACGTAATTTCTTCTCTCTGCAGGACAGTGATGCGTCGATCCGGTCAGCACTCTCGGGTCCGGACAGGCCTTGCGTTGTTTTTACACACCAGCGGTGCTTGCATCAGAAATCCAGCTGCACGATGATCCGAAAACCCCACAGCGCGGGTTGCAATCTCCCAGCCTCCGTCAGCGATGCTCCACGTATTTTCTCCATCTCTGTGTGTCGATTCTTTGGTCGCGTTTCCAGTGAGCATCGATTTTCAGCCGCGGAGCTGGCGGCGTGTCATTTTTTCAGCCGCAGATCGGAGTTCCGTTGATCTTTTCCCCGCACGATGCTCTGTGCGTGGATTTCCTCCTCTTAGGCTGCCAGCTTCTCCTTTCAGGGTCCCAGGAACTGGATGGGCACCAAAGGGCAGAGTAAGTGTCTCTCCAGAGAAGTCCTTGCTGTCCCTGAGACTTCAAACAAAAGGAGGCAAGCTCTAAATCAAGCCCTTCTCAAGATGGAAGGCACACAAAGTCCAGTCTTTGCCCTCTTACTCTGGCAGAAGCAGCAACTGCAGGATAGCTCCACAAAGCACAGTCACAGGCAGGGCAGCTCTTCTTCTTCAGTTCTTCAGCTCTTCTCCAGGCAGAGGTTCCTCTTGTTTCCAGAAGTGTTCCAACGTCTGTGGTTTTGGGTGCCCTTCTCATACCCAATTTCTCCTTTGAAGTAGGCCTACTTCAAAGTAAAGTCTCTCTTGAATGTGAAATCCTGCCTTGCCCAGGTCAGGTCCCAGACACTCACCAGGGGGTTGGAGACTGCATTTTGTGAGGGCAGGCACAGCCCTTTCAGGTGTGAGTGAGCACTCCTCCCCTCCCTCCTAGCACAGATGGCTCATCAGAATATGCAGGCTACACCCCAGCTCCCTTTGTGTCACTGTCTGTTGTGAGGTGCAACCAGCCCAACTGTCAAACTGACCCAGACAGGGAATCCACAAATAGGCAGAGTCACAGAAATGGTATTAGCAAGAAAATGCCCACTTTCTAAAAGTGGCATTTTCAAACACACAACCTTAAAATCAACTTTACTAAAAGATGTATTTTTAAATTGTGAGCTCAGAGACCCCAAACTCTACATGTCCATCTGCTCCCAAAGGGAATTTACACTTTAATCAGATTTAAAGGTAGCCCCCATGTTAACCTATGAGAGGTACAGGCCTTGCAACAGTGAAAAACGAATTAAGCAATATTTCACTGTCAGGACATATAAAACACATTACTATGCACCCTGCCCTTGGGGCTACCTAGGGCCTACCTTAGGGGTGTCTGACATATAGGAAAAGGGAAGGTTTAGGCCTGGCAAGTGGGTACACTTGCCAAGTTAAATTTACAGTTAAAACAGCACACACAGACACTGCAGTGGCAGGTCGGAGACATGATTACAGAGCTACTTATGTGGGTGGCACAACCAGTGCTGCAGGTCCATTAGTAGCATTTGATTTACAGGCCCTGGCACCTCTAGTGCACTTTACTGGGGACTTACTAGCGAATCAAAGATATCAATCATGGAGAAGCCAATTATATACACATTTTGTAAAGGAACACTTGCACTTTAGCACTGGTTAGCAGTGGTGAAGTGCTCAGAGTAACAGAAACAGTAAAATCAGACACCAGCACAGTTGAGCAACCTGGGGAACAGAGGCAAAAATTTAAGGGAGACCACGCCAAGTATGAAAAGTCTAACACACATCTACCTACTTTGTCTTACTATCACAACCTACTTTTATGCACTACCTTATTTACAGCTTCCAATCAACATTGCTGTTTTAAATTGTGGATGCTAACCTACATTTTAACTGCCTTTCATTTGAAATCTGTATCATTCATCTGCAGCCTTCCCCTGTGTACAAAGTTAGCTTCACTCCAAGATGCTCGGGTGTGAATTGTGGGTTATGGTTTTGTGTTTTGGGCTAGAGAGAGTGCTAGAAAGAGTGGGGTTTACAGGGACCTGGATTTACCTAATGTGGATATTGCTTGGATTGCCCAGAGAGGGCTAAAATTGGCATTTATTGCTGCTTTTAGTTGAAAGCATTGCAGCTTTCCAACATTCACACATCATAATTGTACACTGTGGTGGCCATGACCTTGGCACACTTATTGGGATAGATCTTGAAATCCTAATGAAGGATACATTTGCTCAATTAATGGTACTTTCCCTGACTCTGCATTGGTGTTCTTCAATATTTGCCAAAGTCAAAAATGGAAGTGGTCAAACAAATTTTGTCCAGAGATACACAAAGCCAGGAACCTGTTAATAAAACTGTGTCTGCATTCCTCAGCGACCATAAAAGGGGTTCTGTATGCACCAACAAATTTATGCTTTGACATGGATGGTACGTGTAGAAGTGATGGAGTTAATTTCACAGAGAAAGGCAACACGGTGTTTGTTAACAAGATGAAACACTGCATCTTGCTTCATGTGTAGTTATCATCTACACACAATAAACACAAAGGCTCTTCTAAGATCCACCCCCTTTCCCAAACACTGCTTCATTTTCTTTTAAAATCCTTTTTTAAATGTGTTACTTGAATTCATGAAACACCAGCACATTTAAAATTCACTGCTGTGTGA
Organism: Pleurodeles waltl; assembly: GCF_031143425.1. NCBI lineage: Eukaryota > Metazoa > Chordata > Amphibia > Caudata > Salamandridae > Pleurodeles > Pleurodeles waltl. Next base: position 175,879,835 of record NC_090445.1, on the reverse strand, counting down.
GTGACTCTCTGCATCAGGCTGGGTGTGTGATTGACTGAGTACATCTGTGAGAGGGTGCAGAACACTGAGTGGGCCTGTGAGTGGGTACATGAGCCTCTGATTGGGGCTGTGAATGGGTGTGTCAGTCTCTGACTGGGTCTGTAAGTGGTTGCATCAGTCTCTCAGTGGGTCTATAAGTAGCTGTATAACTCTCTGAGTGGGTCTATGAGTGGGTAAATCAGTGTCTCAGTGGGTCTATGAATGGGAGCATGAGTGTCTGAGTGGGTCTGTGAGTGGGTATAAAAGTGTCTGTATGGGTGTGTGAGTGTCTGAGTGGAGGTGTGAGTGGGTGCCTTAGTATCTGTGTGGGTCTGTGAGTGGGTCTGAGAGTGTGTCTGTGGGTCTGAGAGTGTCTGTCCATGAAATATGAATACAGTATTTATATTAGTATTGGGAGATATGAGTACATTGGAGCAGAGGACATGAGTCTGTTAGTTGGGTTGAATAAAATAATGAGGGAGAATTTAGTATAGTTGTCTGGGAGATCATAGTACTAACCTGAGGTTTGGGGTGTGCCAGGAGGAGGTTAGGAGGGTTATTTTGGAGATCATAGCAGTAGAATGGGTTTGGAATGAGTCAGAGTGTAGAGATAGAGGATAGATTGATAGATGTATAGGGCGATGGTGTGACAGAGTCAAGCTTTCAAGATACTAATTGTGTTCCATTTGCACAGTAGGAATAAAGTAGTAAATATATAGATACATGACTACATATTAAGGGAATATTGGTGGAAGGAATATAATATATTAAGATTTAAAGTTGTATTGTATAAACACAGACTTTCAAGAGTCGTAGTATTTTAAGTTAATTTATTTATGTGCTTTTATAACATTATTTTACCTTTCCTCAATATTTCAAAAGTGAAATGCTTGTATATAAATAGTTAAGATAATATTTACCTTTTGTGGTAGATAAAATAAAAAAAGACTCATAAGCATCTAATCAAACAACTTATATAGAAACTATGCAATGACCTATGCCAAGCGTAGAATAATATACACACATACATATACATATATACATACACATAAACATAATATAAATACACACTTACACACACCCACACTTTCAAATGCATACATATATACATTAAACCATAGGTAAAATATAAATTTGTTAAACAGGCCTCAACAGTATGTGTATATTTTAAGATAAAATAGTTGTTATGCATATTTGAACAAATAAATACTCATATTTAGATAAATATATATAATCAGATTATAAAAGGTTTACCTACACAGGGATATGCAGTCCATTGCTGTTTGAGTATGGTGACTATGTAGGAAAGAGTCAACTCTTCAGTAGTCTTCTGAGGATAAGACAGTTATTCCTGGATCTTATATTTTGGGGAAATGAATGCCACAGTTTGGCTGCTCGAACAGAGAAAATGTACCACTTATTGTCTTTTTCTTGTATGGTGGTGTTTTGAGGCGTGGTGCCAATCTTGAGTGAAGGTTTCTTTGTTGAATGTACTTGGTGATTTTATTCCTGATGAAAAGCAGTCCTATTCCATGTATTGCTTTGTGGGTGATACAAAGCAACTTGAAGGTAGATCTTCTGGCAACGGGTAAACAATGTACGGCGCTCAAAGCAAGGGAGATGTGGTCTTGCGGCTTTACATTTAGGAGTAGTCTGGCAGCGGAGTTCTGAATTTGTTGTAGTTTTTTCATAGTAGATATAGATGATCCATGGTAGAGGCCATTGACGTAATCCAGTTTAGATAGTTCAAGGGAGATAGCAGCCTGCATCTTGTGTGGAATCTGAGGTGGAGGAGATGCACTGCAGAGTTTTCATGGTGACTAAGCTTGATCTTACTAATTTGTCCACTTGAGCATTCTTTGTGAACTTGGAGTCCATGGTAATTCCAAGGTTTCTTATTTCCTTAGGTGCTTTAGGAGGTGGTCCTAGATCGTCAGGCTCAGAGTGGGTCATAATTTTTACAATCACCACATATGAGTGTACACGTTTTGGAAGCATTCAGTTTGAGATGGCTCCATGTCATCAACGGCTCTGAGGCAACTGAAGATTTGTGAGTTTTTACTGTCTTTGCGGCATGCCAGTTTAAGGAGTATTTGTGTGTCACCTGCATAGCTGTAACATGTGAGTTGAACATTGCCAGTAATTATATCATGTAGATGATGAAAAGCATGGGTGAAATGATCGAGCCTTGAGGGACCCCTGCTTTTGTGAGCTAGGATTTGGATGAGAAAGGAGGAGTATGGATGACATATGTTCAGCTTTGAAGGTAGGATGTTATCCAGACGAGAGCAGTCCACTCTATGCCAGCTTTGTAGATTTTTTATATGACGGTATCAAGGTTAACTCTGTGAAAGACAGATGAGAGGTGCAGGAGAAGTAGTGCCGTAACTCCATTGCAGTCTATAGTGTTTTTAAGATCATCCCAGATGGCTATGAGGGCAGATTAAGCACCTCTTCCTGGGTAAAATCCAGTTTGGTAGTCTGAAAGTATGGTGTTGTCTTTAATGAATTGTGAAATCTGGGAGAAAGCTATTCATTCTATCAGTTTGTCCAGGAAAGGTCCATTTGTAATTCTTCTGTAATTGTTGGGTCATGCCGGTCCAGGTTTGTTTTATTTAATAAAGGGTGTATACGTGCCATTTTAATGTCTTCAGGAAAGATTCCCAAAGTAAAATAATTATTGATGATTCTTCTTACTGGTGTGGCAGCAGAATTAGATAAAAGAATGTTCTTGGTGGACAAGGGTCAGAAGGGGAGCTGGAAGGCCTGCTCGCTTTGACCAGATCCATAAATTCACATTGTGATATTTGTTTGAAGGAGTGCAGTGGCTAGGTTGGCTTCCTCTTAGATGGGATTTTTGGAAACAGGTTGGTGCTGGTGGTTTTCCTTTGTTTTAAACAGGAGGCCAATGTGTTTGCCTTGGTTGCGTAATGATTTGCCAATTTGTCTGTGAAATCGTGAGTAATGGGATGAGTTCCTCCCATGCATTTAGGTGTTTGAAATTTGCTAAAATTTGTATAAAATTCTTTATCTACAGATATAGCATTTTGAACTATGCTAAGTAGTACCTTGTTTTAGTTTTTCTGATTGATGATTTGCATATTCTGTTCAGTTTGCGTAGCTGAAGTTTGTCTTGAATGTTGTTTGTTCTGAGCCAGTTTCGCTGCAGCCTTCTGTTTTGTTGTTTTATCTTTTTGAGTTCTGTATTCCTCCAAGATGCTTGTTTTCTTTTGTCCTGTTTTATTTTTCTGAAGGGTATTCGGCTATCGAAGTCTTCACTCATTTAGATTTTGAACAATTTATCGTTCTAGATCTGTGTTGGCTGTTAGTTGTGTTTCTAAGTATTCAAAATAGAGTTGGTTCCATGGTCGATAGGTGGATGTATGTAAGGTGGTCTTGCGTGTGTTGATTTATGATATTTTATGTTGGAAAAAAAGTTACCAAATGATGGTCTGACAATATGACTGGTGTGATGCTTTGAATGGTAACTAGTTCTGGGTTAGCAAATATGACATCTAGGATGTGTCCAGTGATGTGTGTGGGATTTTGTGTAATCTAACAAAGGTTCAATGTAACGAGGCCAGTGATGATAGCTTTTGGATGGGGCATGTTGGGTTTGTCAAACCAAATGTTTAGGTCCCCAAGAAAGCATATATTGGAGTATAGTGTTATAAGGTCAAAACTGTGTCTAAATATTTGTCTGGGAATGTTGAATTGCAAGGTGGTGGTCTGTAAAGGAGGAGGAAGTTGGTGTAGGGTTGCATTGGTGATCAGGGCCTCACAACCTTGTATGCAGATGTTGTCTGTTTTGCGAGGATTTATTGCTTGTTTGACTATAACAGCTAGTCCACCTCCAATTTTGTCTATACGATTTTGTGATGGTTTGCTGATTTTAGAAAGTGATTGAGCATTTATGAGTAGGCAATTTAGAGATTGTATATTGCGGGTGGTGTAGTTTTGTTTTGTAGAAGAGTGATCGGTATAGTTTCTAATCAAACAACTTATATAGAAACTATGCAATGACCTATGCCAAGCGTAGAATAATATACACACATACATATACATATATACATACACATAAACATAATATAAATACACACTTACACACACCCACACTTTCAAATGCATACATATATACATTAAACCATAGGTAAAATATACATTTGTTAAACAGGCCTCAACAGTATGTGTATATTTTAAGATAAAATTGTTGTTATGCATATTTGAACAAAGAAATACTCATATTTAGATAAATATATATAATCAGATTATAAAAGGTTTACCTACACAGGGATATGCAGTCCATTGCTGTTTGAGTATGGTGACTATGTAGGAAAGAGTCAACTCTTCAGTAGTCTTCTGAGGATAAGACAGTTATTCCTGGATCTTATATTTTGGGGAAATGAATGACACAGTTTGGCTGCTCGAACAGAGAAAATGTACCACTTATTGTCTTTTTCTTGTATGGTGGTGTTTTGAGGCGGGTGCCAATCTTGAGTGAAGGTTTCTTTGTTGAATGTACTTGGTGATTTTATTCCTGATGAAAAGCAGTCCTATTCCATGTATTGCTTTGTGGGTGATACAAAGCAACTTGAAGGTAGATCTTCTGGCAACGGGTAAACAATGTACGGCGCTCAAGGCAAGGGAGATGTGGTCTTGCGGCTTTACATTTAGGAGTAGTCTGGCAGCCGAGTTCTGAATGTGTTGTAGTTTTTTCATAGTAGATATAGATGATCCATGGTAGAGGCCATTGACGTAATCCAGTTTAGATAGTTCAAGGGAGATAGCAGCCTGCATCTTGTGTGGAATCTGAGGTGGAGGAGATGCACTGCAGAGTTTTCATGGTGACTAAGCTTGATCTTACTAATTTGTCCACTTGAGCATTCTTTGTGAACTTGGAGTCCATGGTAATTCCAAGGTTTCTTGTTTCCTTAGGTGCTTTAGGAGGTGGTCCTAGATCGTCAGGCCAGGCTCAGAGTGGGTCATAATTTTTCCAATCACCACATATGAGTGTACACGTTTTGGAAGCATTCAGTTTGAGATGGCTCCATGTCATCAACGGCTCTGAGGCAACTGAAGATTTGTGAGTTTTTACTGTCTTTGCGGCTTGCCAGTTTAAGGAGTATTTGTGTGTCACCTGCATAGCTGTAACATGTGAGTTGAACATTGCCAGTAATTATATCATGTAGATGATGAAAAGCATGGGTGAAATGATCGAGCCTTGAGGGACCCCTGCTTTTGTGAGCTAGGATTTGGATGAGAAAGGAGGAGTATGGATGACATATGTTCAGCTTTGAAAGTAGGATGTTATCCAGACGAGAGCAGTCCACTCTATGCCAGCTTTGTAGATTTTTTATATGACGGTATCAAGGTTAACTCTGTGAAAGACAGCTGAGAGGTGCAGGAGAAGTAGTGCAGTAACTCCATTGCAGTCTATAGTGTTTTTAAGATCATCCCAGATGGCTATGAGGGCAGATTAAGCACCTCTTCCTGGGTAAAATCCAGTTTGGTAGTCTGAAAGTATGGTGTTGTCTTTAATGAATTGTGAAATCTGTGAGAAAGCTATTCATTCTATCAGTTTGTCCAGGAAAGGTCCATTTGTAATTGGTCTGTAATTGTTGGGTCATGCCGGTGCAGGTTTGTTTTATTTAATAAAGGGTGTATATGTGCCATTTTAATGTCTTCAGGAAAGATTCCCAAAGTAAAATAATTATTGATGATTCTTCTTACTGGTGTGGCAGCAGAATTAGATAAAAGAATGTTCTTGGTGGACAAGGGTCAGAAGGGGAGCTGGAAGGCCTGCTCGCTTTGACCAGATCCATAAATTCACATTGTGATATTTGTTTGAAAGAGTGCAGTGGCTAGGTTGGCTTCCTCTTCGATGGGATTTTTGGAAACAGGTTGGTGCTGGTGGTTTTCCTTTGTTTTAAACAGGAGGCCAATGTGTTTGCCTTGGTTGCGTAATGATTTGCCAATTTGTCTGTGAAATCGTGAGTAATGGGATGAGTTCCTCCCATGCATTTAGGTGTTTGAAATTTGCTAAAATTTGTATAAAATTCTTTATCTACAGATATAGCATTTTGAACTATCCTAAGTAGTACCTTGTTTTAGTTTTTCTGATTGATGATTTGCATATTCTGTTCAGTTTGCGTAGCTGAAGTTTGTCTTGAATGTTGTTTGTTCTGAGCCAGGTTCGCTGCAGCCTTCTGTTTTGTTGTTTTATCTTTTTGAGTTCTGTATTCCTCCAAGATGCTTGTTTTCTTTTGTCCTGTTTTATTTTTCTGAAGGGTATTCGGCTATCGAAGTCTTCACTCATTCAGATTTTGAACAATTTATCGTTCTAGATCTGTGTTTGCTGTTAGTTGTGTTTCTAAGTATTCAAAATTGAGTTGGTTCCATGGTCGATAGGTGGATGTATGTAAGGTGGTCTTGCGTGTGTTGATTTATGATATTTTATGTTGGAAAAAAAGTTACCAAATGATGGTCTGACAATATGACTGGTGTGATGCTTTGAATGGTAACTAGTTCTGGGTTAGCAAATATGACATCTAGGATGTGTCCAGTGATGTGTGTGGGATTTTGTATAATCTAACAAAGGTTCAATGTAACGAGGCCAGTGATGATAGCTTTTGGATGGGGCATGTTGGGTTTGTCAAACCAAATGTTTAGGTCCCCAAGAAAGCATATATTGGAGTATAGTGTTATAAGGTTAAAACTGTGTCTAAATATTTGTCTGGGAATGTTGAATTGCAAGGTGGTGGTCTGTAAAGGAGGAGGAAGTTGGTGTAGGGTTGCATTGGTGATCAGGGCCTCACAACCTTGTATGTAGATGTTGTCTGTTTTGTGAGGATTTATTGCTTGTTTGACTATAACAGCTAGTCCACCTCCAATTTTGCCTATACGATTTTGTGATGGTTTGCTGATTTTAGAAAGTGATTGAGCATTTATGAGTATGCAATTTAGAGATTGTATATTGCGGGTGGTGTAGTTTTGTTTTGTAGAAGAGTGATCGGTATATTTTCAACTTGTAGCGGGCGTCATTAGTGCTGATATTAACTGTATGAGGGTCATAATAGTCTTATTTTTCTACATTGTGTTCCTCATCCACCAGGCTTAGAAGGCATTTTGTTGGGTCGGTGTGTTTCTGTAGTGAAGATGGTGGTTGTGAGTGACATGGGGAGATGTGTTCTCTTTGTAGAGTAGCCCTGTTGTGTAATAAACATGGGAATGCAAACTTGTGAAGACTGTGAAGAATGGCATGCTGTTTATTTTGTTTGCATCTGTTTAGGGTGGAAGGAGTATAGGTTGGGGTGGTGGTGGAGCATGTGGGTCGTATCTTAAGTCTCTAAATCGTACAATGGATGAGAGGTGGGTGAATGAAAGTTGTTGTGTTGGGGTGTTAGTGGTAGATGGTGAAGAATGAGAATTTTGGAGTAAAGTTGATTCAGGATTTGTGCTTTTTTTTGTAGTCATGAAGTTGGAAGTGGGTGTCATAGAAAGTATTGTGAAAGTTGGGGTGATTTTGTTGTGCTGGTGTGTGTATGCTTTGTTTTGTTTTTGTGGAGAAGTGAGAGGAGATATAGATGTAGTGTTTTTCTGTAAAATATGAGTTATATGAGTTACTGCTGGTGAATGGCATTTGAATAGTACTGGGGGTGGTGATGTATTTTAGGAAAGAGTATGTGTGGCGTGTAAGAGGGCATGGACAAGAGTTATGTGTGTTTGTGTTAGATTTGATCACTGGAAAGGTAATATGTGTGGTGGAGTAGAGTGTAAGGGTTGTATGGTTGTGTGCAACTGGTAAAAAAAGGAGGAGGGTGTTGGTGGATGGTGTGATGGAAGGCTGAATATTGTTTTTGTCGTGATAAAAATGGGTCTCAGGAGCAAGTAGAGGACATAGATGGTGCTTTGCTTGAACATGCAGTATGTGACTGGATGCATTAAATTTATGTATAATGTGGCTTTTTGTTGTGTTGGTGACATGTGATTGTATTAATGATATAGGACAGAGTTGTTTTTGTGTGAGAAGGAAAGTGCCATAATGTTGTAGTTGTGGTATAATTGTGTGTAGGTGTGGTTTGTGGGGTTTTGTAGTGGTTATTGAGACATCAAGATCTGAATGAGGTTTGTTTCTGGCACATTTTAGAATGCCTTTGCTAATACTGTGTTTGAATGTTGGAGAATGTGGAAGGATTGAGGTGTTAATTGGCAAAGGAAAAATTGGACAGCATCCCTGGCCCTAGGCCTGATCTGGCCCAAACAGGACCAAACAGGCAGCTGCCCTTGTCCCCTCTGCCCTTAGCCTCGATGCCCAGGCCGAGACACCCTGTGCCCCTGGATTAAATAGCCCTATTGGCCAATGGAACCCTAGCCCTAACACTAACCAATCAGAATCCTAACCCTACACCCTAGAGTCAATGGGAGACCTGTCCCTATTAACCAATCACAACCCTAGCCCTACTAGCTTATAAAAACCAAAGCTCAAAGCCATAAGTCGAATAGGAAACCTATCCCCACTAACCCATCAGAACCCTAGCCCTGATGACCAATCAGAACTGTAAACCTGAACACTTAGGGGGTGATTCTAACCCCGGCGGTCTTGGACCGCCGGGGCCAGGGTCGGCGGGAGCACCGCCGACAGACCGGCGGTGCCCCGCAGGGCATTCTGACCGCGGCGCTTTGGCCGCGGTCAGTGCAGGAAAACCGGCGGTCTACCGCCGGTTTTCCGCTGCCCCTTGGAATCCTCCAAGGCGGCGCAGCTTGCTGCGCCGCCGAGGGGATTCCGACCCCCCCTACCGCCATCCAGTTCCCGGCAGTCCGCCCGCCGGGAACCGGATGGCGGTAGGGGGGGTCGCGGGGCCCCTGGGGGCCCCTGCAGTGCCCATGCCACTGGCATGGGCACAGCAGGGGCCCCCGTAAGAGGGCCCCTAAATGTATTTCACTGTCTGCTGCGCAGACAGTGAAATACGCGACGGGTGCAACTGCACCCGTCGCACAGCTTCCACTCCGCCGGCTCGATTCCGAGCCGGCTTCATCGTGGAAGCCTCTTTCCCGCTGGGCTGGCGGGCGGCCTGAAGGCGGCCGCCCGCCAGCCCAGCGGGAATGTCAGAATTACCGCCGCGGTCTTTCGACCGCGGAACGGTAACCTGACGGCGGGACTTTGGCGGGCGGCCTCCGCCGCCCGCCAAGGTCAGGATGAGGGCCTTAGTCCAGTGGAAACCCTTGCCCTAGTAGTCAATCAGAACCCCAACCCTAGCAACCAATCACAGCAATAGATGCAACAACCAATAAAAACTTACATAAGGGACAAGTGACCTTAAGCCAGGCTACTGTGTCAGGGGGCAGGGAGGTGCTCCTCTAATCAGAATTTCCCTGGATACAGACAGGATCAATCTACACTTCCTAGTTAACAGATTCTACTTTTCAGGTAAGGGACAATTTTGAAACCACTGAACTGCTTTTCACATACTTAAATTAATCACTTTTTTAAGCCAAAAACAAGTGCTTCATACACTTTCCAAGCACAGTTGAAACCACGGAGCAGATTAAGAAGTCTCCTAAACACACTCTGGTTAGCCACTCAGGTGTATTTAGTTTTTTAAAAACCTTTTGGGAGGGGCTTGGGGGGGGCCTCAGTTAAAGCTTTGTAAAAACTAGGAGAGAAATTCATGCAGTCACAGGTAGAACAAAAACAACAGTTTAAAGGTACCAAGTTTGCAGAAAAACAGGGAACCAAATGTAAGAAGACATGGGTAGGTAAAAATAACTTTTTTTAAAGTTGCAAGAATACACAGAAAGTCTGTGATCTTACCATCTACTTTGACTCTTACTCACTGGGCTGTCCAGGGAGAAGAGAAGCTGGGCTCACAAAAAAGAGGTAGAGCTTTTCATGAGAAGATTAGAGATAACCACTGACTCCTCTCTTTTTCTGCAGGAGATGGAGATTTAAGGAGCTGGTACTGAGAGAGTAAAAGATCTACAAGGAAGAAAATAAAGTGCTCTCCTTCAAATTAGGAGTAATGAGGACCTGAATGGTCATCCCAAAGGACAGAATAGAAACTGTCCATACAGAGAATTTACTTTGATTTAATTTTTTTATGTTTATTCTTGGAAAAGATTGGCTTGCACCAAATAAAAAGATGCACAATAATTCACCGAGTCCAGTCGACCCTTGTCTCTTTAACAGATCTCTGAAAATGTTTACCAGGAACCACCTATCAGCTTTGGAAAAAGTTGCTTAGGGTCCAGAGAACATTAGTGATGTGTTTGCGTAATCCTTTTTCATGTGGACAACAGAAAGTGTATCACAAGGTTGCTCTGGCAGGGAATTTAGGAGGACGTATAAAAAATGTTTTGATAGACCGCATGGAATGGATCAAGAGTGGGTTTCAGCAAAGAATCCTCATGGAATTGGTGAAATATTTGGTCGATGAAATGAACCTAAGTGGCAAAAAATTGATCTACATGGCCCTTTATGATATATAGTGAAATTAATCATTCAGTCTAGGGAAAGGATAATCATTTGCAATAATTCCTCATGAAACTAAGTGAAAGGGTAACAATGATAGGGCTCAGGAAAACAATTCTTAGGGATGTAATGGGAAAGAATTTGAAGGTGATAATGGAAAAAATATTGTGGGGAATTTGTGAAATAGCCCAATAGGCACGTGGGCAAACAAACACTGAGGGCCTTCAATGCACAAGATATATCAACAGGTACAAATATATTTGTCACTAGGATCAAAAACAATATATTCATGTTATGCTCTTGGAAAATAAATCTGAAGGAGTGCAGAAAAACTACTGCGAGGGAGTAAAATAAAATGAAGTAACACAGTGAAACATGATTATTGGAAAGAATCCATGTAACATGGATTACAATTTTGCTTATGTGTCTCTTATCTTGAACATAGCAGAACATTTGCTCAAAAAAGAGGTGCACAATGATATGGACACTCCTGACACCATGCCCACCCACGCCACAAATTCCATGCTTTCAAGCAGAAATTGGTGGCTTGGGCTTTAGAGATCAAATGCAGCTAATACATTTAAAAACATCAGATCACTGAGCCTTTGTGAATGTTATATACATTTGTCTGAACATCTAGTAAGGTGGTTTTAATATCTCACTGCTAATCCCCGATTGCCATTCACCAAGTTAGCTTAACCTTTTGTGCAAAAGGAACATGAGATAAAGGGCTACAGCCTTTCCAGGTCCACATTCCTGTTTTATAAGAATGGGAGCCAACCCTGGCTTTCTGAAGTTCTTCTGGGAGCTTTCGATTCCTAAATGACCCATTTATTATGCCTATGAGATCAGAGGCAAATATCTCCTTATTTTTGTTTATCCATTGGAGAGGCAGATGTGTGGCTTTTGTCCTTTTCAGTATGGATTTCACTTCCTCCACAAAACCTTTGTGAGGGTCAAATACTGATATTCGATGGAGTAACTTTTCAGATGCTATGTGTTGCAAAGTAACCGCTTTTTTGGTACAAAGTAGCCCCTTTTTTTTGGTGGTCAAAGCCAGTTTGTCATTTTATTGGGGCTCACTAGCTCGTAATTGTGAACTTTAACACTGGGGCACTGCTATCCATTACCCAGTGAATATGCACTGACTGCTAAAACTACGTTTACATTGACTTAAAACACTATTTAGCATGTTTAATTTTATTATAAGGCCATTGTATATGGTGTAAAAACTACACCTATTGCATATTAAATTAAATACCATATGTGAACTGAAGTCCTCTTTTGTGCCTTCCTCTTGGTGACCCTGAAAGCATGACACAGGCCTTCACTGAGGAGGTCCCCTGCAGCCTTACAACTCTCCTGTTTGCAGGTAGCCATGTAAAATACACTCTTTTACAGGCTTATAAACATGCTTCTAATAGCTAAATAGGTCATCTCTAAAATTACCTTAATGCTCATAAAGTACAGTGAAGAGTGTCTAGACATACATACTTAATGGTGGCATGTAACCACAGTGAATAAATCACCAAAATACTCTTTTCAGAGTATTCTGGTTCGCTGTTCCCATAGGAAATACCTGTAAAGCATATTAAATCACTATTTCTGCATTATCCAGAAGGAAACAACTGCAGAAAAAGTTCAAAAACTTTTCCTGTTTTAAATTTCAAATTAATTGGCAAAGTCAGACTTTTTGTTACTAGTTATGAAATATAACTTTCAGAAAAATTATATTTAGTTGCCTGAGCCATAGTCGGCTAATTAGCCTTAGCCTGCAGCTGCTACCCACCCTTCCTGTAATGAGATGTGAACTTTATTTCAAGAACAATAGACCACTTTGACCAACAGGTTGACCTGAGTGGGCAGGGTTGACCCAGCTGAGCTCAGCAGAAAATTCAGGGAGGGGCTGCTGCCCTTCCTGTTGTCACAACAGTGTTAAATCCTATAGACAGGCCTGTCTGAGGCACACGTAAAATGTCTGCACCTTCGAAAGGGATCAAACAGGCCCAGATAACAATTCTTATGTCCAAAATTAAATAAAAACCACAGCACTCAATCCAAAATTATTTTCTATATATCAAGTAAATCGCTAAGTATATAATAGTATTTAAAAACACATTCTTAAGTACACAGTAGAAACTGCAGCGCAATATTGATTCTTTTTCCTTGTAATCTTCAGTGACTTTTTCAAGGCCGATCGAACGAAACATAAGGTCCCTATGTACGCTGCATTTGAGTATTTTATATAAGCAGCGTGGTTCAATAGTAGTGCGTTCTGTAACATTGTCTGCATAAGTAGGATCCAATGTTCAAAATCTTTAGAAACAAGTAATAGTGCAACAGACCATGATAAGTCCTATTCTCTGATAAGTTGTCTGCACATAGTACGCTCTCGGTGTGGTGGAAAGATTCTTTGCACTATTACTTGTACCTAAAGATTTCGAACATTGGATCCTACTTATGCAGACAATGTCACAGAACACACTACTATGGGACCTTACGTTTCGCTCGATCAGCCTTGAAAAAGTAATTGTGACGAAACATGTGTTGGCTGTTGTTTATTGGACCTTATACGAGCTATTACTGTATGTACTGTATGTACATTTTTGGATACAAATAAACCAAGAAGATTACAAGGAAAAAGAATTGATATTGCACTGCAGTTTCTACAGTGTACTTAAGAATGTGTTTTTAAATACTATCATATATTTGCTTAACGTGCAGTATAGAAAATAATTTTTGATTGAGTGCTGTGATGCTTATTCAATTTTGGACATGTTGTGTATCCTTGTGATACATACAAATTTTTGTCTTTTGGTAGTAAGACAATTGGGCCACATTGCACCACCATATACCGATCTACGTTTACTTTCAGACACTTGTGAGAAGTGCACTGTTGTTACCATGACTACCATTTCTTATTGATCTTCATAACAATTCTTATATATCCACTCTCTGGTTACTAAAGTACCCTGCTTTGTCTTACCAGACTTCTGTCTCATTTCATATTAAGGGTCATGGGGCTCCTTCAAACTGGATTTTAGATGGCCTTCAGGCTAGGACATGGTACAGAGACCAGACTGTTAGCTGTCATGGAAGAACTAAGAGAAATGCTTGACCAGGATGGCTCAGCAGCAGTAATACTGCTGGATCTGTGTGCATCGTTTGATACTGTATAAAACCAGTATTAAGGAGGCATGTGATGTTGAACCTGCTTGGAACTGGTTCTCATTTGTTCCCAATGGATAGAAGCTTTAAGGTATATGAGAAGCTGTTTTACTCGAAGTTCTGTTGTCTGAACTGCAGAGTACCTCAGGGCTCCTCTTTAAGTCCTACGCTTTTTAATCTGCACGTACACCTTTTGGCAGACATTGAGACTTGCAATTCAGCCACTAATTCTCTTGTGTCTAGATTATGGAAATTCTGTTTATCTTGGAAATCCACAATATGGCAAAAAGACTACAGGTGGTGCAAAATGCAGTGGCACAGCTCCTGATAAAGATCTTAAAGCCCATGCTAGTATCTGGCTCTCTAGCCTCTCTACACTGGCTGGATGTTAAAAAGAGGATTACGTTCAAAGTACTCTGTATGGCTCATCGAGCTGTACATGACAAAGATCCTCAACTACTAAGTCATTTGATACAACATTATGGGGGTTATTCCAACTTTGGAGGAGGTGTTAATCCATCCCAAAAGTGACGGAAAAGTGACGGATTTACCACCACCCGTATTACGAGTCCATTATATCCTATGGAACTCGTAATACGGCTGGTGGTATATCCGTCACTTTACCGTCACTTTTGGGACGGATTAACACTCCTCCAAAGTTGGAATAACCCCCAATGTTTCTAATAGATTTTTGCAATCAACTGACTCATATCGATTGGCTGTACCTAAAATTTGGAAAACTAGAAGTTGTAGCCGGTCCTTTTCATATCTGGTTCCTAAACTATGGAAGTCCAGAACTCTATTAAAAACCTTGCTATTTGTCTAAACCAGGGTAAATATCATCTGTATAACACCTGCATAGCCCTAGGAGACCCAGGTGGGTAGCCTTGCCCTTTGCAAATGGCCAGGCCAGGTCCAGGTGAGAGGATTCTAGTTATTTCTGCAGTACACTCCCCGACATATTCCCAGGTCTCAGAGCCCAAGTTTAGTGTGGGGACTTTTGCCAGCTTGCATTTACTTTGCTTGTTGGGTCTGCTTGCAGTAAGGCAAAAAAAGAACTACTAAAAAATTAGGTAGACCAGGGCCTGGGACCATGTATTCCTTTGGTCAGAGAGGAACTAGGTGTTTCTTACGGTGTCCCCCACCCACAGGCTGGTGAACCATTCATAGCTGGACCCTAACCAAGCCTTCTTCAGAACAATGCTGGACTTTTAAAATATTACCAGGTGGACTGAACCTCCTGAACTTGGCATCTGTGACCTGTAAGAAGGGCCTGAGGATGTTGGATACCCATCCACTTGAAATCCAAGGATAGATGGCTCCTGATTTCATGGGTGGCATCAGGAGCATAAAAAAGCTGAGGAGGACATTCTTGTCAAACCTCACAGTGAACCACTGGCAACTCGACTGGGACTGGGCTTTGCCGTTTGCCTCTGTCAAATACCCTGAGATTCTCTAAGTTCATTTCCCTGAAGTCCCAGGGGCCCTGCCACACACTCCTGTGGTTGTTTGGACAGCAGAAGAAAGTTTAGAATCTTTTCAAAATGTTTCCTCCAGAACTTCTGTGCTACAAACTGGAAAAACTATTTAACTGAATTTCAGCTCTGAAAGACACAACTAAGGGCAGCATTACAAGTTTGGCTGTCCATGAACCGCCATAGTAACATTGGCGGTCTGACCGCCATCGAGTCTTGAGGGCCTATGGAGCAAAGACTGCTGCAAAACTGTCAGAACCGCAAGGCAGCACAAACTGCTACGGTTACGTGGCTGCAAACATTATAAGGTTGCAACTCACCAATGTGACCTTGCCGTTCCAACCACCACATCTCAGCAGGCAGAAACAGGGGTTATACAGGGAGACATTTACCTGTGCCACCATGGAACCCATCACACATGTCCTACCACTTCTGATGATCATAAAAGGTCCACATAATCTACGCTGCTCTGGATACAATGGACCATAAGTACACACACCCACCTGTGTCATTACGCTCAACAATAGATCATCGTGCTGTCACCCACATCATATGGGGGTCACGTTACGGGCACCAAGTACCTTTGTCATTGTGTCCGGGGTTGGAATCAGACACAAATAAGGACACATTCACAGTCACAATATGCCCCTTTGGACAGGTCACTCACATTGCACTGCAACACTACACAAAAACACAAGTCTGCTCATCTCATGGACAGTGAAGTGTACATAACAGTATCTCACACAACACCAACAACACAGTAACATCACATCTACAAATACAACTCACACAATCACCTTGCACACATGCCATGAACTGTCATCACATTCAACACATATACATGTGTGGATGTAGCATGGAACACAATCACCACTACCATTAGACAGCCCTGGAATAGACACACAGGTCACCCACATTGCAAAACAATGGAAGGACAATAGGATGCACAATAGACAGAGAGGGAAATGTACAAAGCTCACTATGCAAACAATACCTGCACAATAGCAATGGGGACATCAGGAGCACTCAGTGAAGGAGGCTGCACTGGGACACAACTCCCTTTGCTCATGCCCTTTAAACAACATTTGCACAGGAACTAACGCTACATGTATCTCAGGGACAAACAATACTAGAGCCAAATGACATGCCTATTTGCACAATGTGGAAGTGCAAGTCAAGAAAGCACATATAACTCCAACTGCATGGGACATACATCTACATGAAGCAGCTGCAAGGTACACACAGCTAAATGGACACATGCACAGTTGAATGTAAACAAAGTTAGCACAATTGAACACATTCCATGTCTGCAAAAACTGCTGCCACACATTAGATGAATCCATAATCCATATCAGGGGGACAAGTCTAAAACCATACATGCTCACATTGGACAACACAAGTTGAAATACTTACCATACCAAACAGTACACACACTTCCACACAGTCAACATACACCCTTGTCATGGGGGCCACCAGCACTGCCCACAAAGTCAGATACTGCAAACAAAAACTAAATTGATCTGCAAGCAGGCTGAAACGCACACAACTGTCGGCAGACAATGCCAGAGTACACAAATGTGTACCCAGAAAAAACTGTTTGGGTTCATTAATATCCAAGGCCATTGGCCAGTCTATTTCAAAATGTACAGGCACATCACTATGCTGTAAATTGACTCCTAACTGCTAGGAAACCTCAACAGGAAGGGGCATGATGTGGGCAGGCAGGCACCTCGGGGTCATCTTTGGGTAGGGGGGGTTGGATTTGGGATGGGTGGGTTTCGGTTTGGGAGGAGTGGACTGCTTCTGAGGAGTGGTGGGCTTCTTAGGGGGAGGGGTATGGGTGTTTGCAGGGGCAGGTGTGATGAGGGAGGACTTGGAGGTGGAAGGGATGGGTCGGGCCTCTTCAGTTTGGGATGGGGTGGAGGGAACAGGGGAATGGGCAAGCTCAAAGGAGTAGTTGCCTGCTTTGTTGGTATGAAAGTCTTGGGTGTGTGTGTGTGGGAGGTATGCTTGTGTTTGGGTAGTATCTGTTGCATGGGTGAGTGTGAGCATTTGCATGACTTGGCGGTTGGGAGATAGAGGTGCTGGGTGATGGTGGATATGTGTATGTCTATTGGGGTGGTATCTGTGGGCATAGTGGTGGTTACATTGTGTCTGTTGAGGTGGTGTCTGCGGGTATGCTGGATGTGGTGGATGTCTGTGTGTCTGTTTGGGTGGTGTCTGCAGGTATGGTGATGCTGATGAATATCTGTGTGTCTGTTAGGGTGATGTCTGTGGGTATGCTGGGTCTGGTGGGTGTGTCACTGACTGTTGTGGCGGTGCCTGTGGGTATGCTTGATGTCATATGTGTTACGGTGGTGGGGGTATCCTGGGAAGTGGTGACTGATGTTATGTGTGTGGGTGTCTGTTGCTTGCTGGCGTGCTGGTGTATTTTGTGGTGCTTGTGTCTATGTGTGCTGCTCTTGTGTGTTGAGGTGGGTGCATGTGGATCGGTTTGTGTGCTTGGGGTAGGTAGCGGAATGAGGGATTTGGATTTGGAAGGGGGAGGTGGAGAAGGGACAGAAGGTGGGGGTGACTGCCTGCCATCATTGTGGAGGCCAGAGCCTGAAAAGATTTCTGTAGGCCAGACATTGTACCATGAATGCCTTCCGGGAATGCATTGGTCTGCTGCAGTTGAGTTTCCAATCCCTGGAAGGCATTCACAGTAGCTGTCTGACCTACAGAGAAAGTCCTCGGAAGGTCAATAGCCTCCTCACCGAGGGCAGCAGGGGTAACAGGGACTGGGGCGGAGGTGCCAGCGGCAAAGGAGATGCCCTTTTGGGTTAGCTGGCATGGCCAACTGGGTGGAGAGCAACAAGGTGGGTGGCAATAGAACATTGGTGGCAGACAAAGATGGTATAGGGGTATGCCCCGATGGGTCCACCACTACTAGGGAGTGTCCACTGGAGGAAGAAACCTATAATGAAGATGATGTAGTTCTGGTCTCCCCTGTGGCATTGCCCTCACCCTCCGGGCCACTGGGTCCCTCAGTGTCAGTGGTGTCTTGACCCGAAGTCACGTGGCCAGATAAACCCCCACTCGGCTGTGCCCTGTCTCCTTTGCTTCTCTGGTCTGATGCTGCAAATAAAAAAAGAGAAATAAGGTCATCACATGTCCATGAGCACACTTGAACAACAGCTCTGATTAGCATACACTACCATGATGTCAAGTAGGCCCCAGCAACAAACTCCACCAAAGTGGTATATAGACGTGCCATACCACATGCATGCTTCATATCTGAACTGTCAACAGTTGCCCACAGGAAAATCAGGATCTCAGACATCTACAATTGCATGGATGAAGTTGTGCAATTATAGTAACCATTGAACTAGTGGGATGCCTCATCACTCTCAATGCTTTGCCCCATGGAGCATACATGAGTAACCTGTTGTCATACAATAGTAGGCCAATGCCAACTGCAAACCCACAGATCCTACACAAGGTAATGGACACATCTATTTGTCACATTCAAAATTACCCAACAATAAGAAATGATGCTAAAAAATCCTGTCATGTTGCTGATAAATATACGATAGCCTGGAGAAAGTAACATGGAAATTCTCATGTCACACTGGAAGCAGTTCCATAATGCACACTTCACCAAGTGATATTTGTCCCAATGGAGTCATGATGGTAGTCATAATGTTGCTCAGATAGGCCACACATTTGGCATGGAAATGGACACTGTAGACATCATGGGCAATATGTCAGGGAGAGATGTCTCCAAACTCCACAACACAATGAATCAGCAAGCCCCAGGGAAATCACCGCTAAGGTCTGACACACTTTACAATGACATACTCTGAGTGCATCAGTAGACACCATTAGTGGATGTTGAGACCTTAGAATCCAGCATGAGAGTCGAAACACCGTCGACACGTTAATCAGACAAGACCTCTTCGATTATGTTTTGAATTATCAATCAATGTAGCAACTGAGAGCCCCACAGAGTGGCATGATGGCGGGTGGAGCGCGCTGGCAGTTGCCCGGTTGTTCTGATGTATAGCGGCCTCATTTACCCCCCACCCTAAAGAGCCACCTGGCTGTCAGAGTTGCTAGAATGACCCGGCTGAGAGGCTGAGAAACTCGGACCCACAGTAACACGGACCCAGCAACAGAGGACCTAGTGGCAGGTGGTGAGCTGAGCTCAGCGCTCTGGGACGCGAGCAATGTGGTGCAGCTCCTGGTAGCGGCCGGTGCTTGGATCAACAGGCTACAGCAATCGGATTGTGGCTTTCTCTCCTGCCTCGTTGCAACAACCACGTGACCCCCCCCTCTCCCGGGTAGGACCTGAAGTACGGTACCGAGACAATCAAAAAGGAAAAAGACTAAAAGATAAGTAACTGAGGAGGCGTGCAACACGAGGCCTGGGGAGGCGGGGGAAGCTTTTTCCTCCTCACCATGGGGGTTGGAGAAGAAGGCAGGCATCTCATAACATGCGTGAGGGGAGGATGAAGAGGGAATAACTTTCTACTCTTATTGTGTAAATAACTGTCGAACTATATGAAGTTAGCAGCAAAGCAGGAAGTTATATATTAGTGACTTCTTAAGGCGAGACTTTTTTGGAAGAGAGTGAAGAGGATACATAGCAACTGTTGAGGGGCTAAAAGCTAGTTGTGTAATTAGCTCTGCCAAAGGTTCGGAGACTGCTACCATTAGAGACACCATACAGCTTGAGACTTGTTGAGGACTTTGCTGAGCCTAAATTTTAGCACCCACGTGACCTAGGATTAAAGGGGGATCGAGCAGCCTGTCATAGCAGCAGTAGGCAAGTTTAATACGCACACCTGTGGGGTCAAGGGTGTGACAGAAGCGGTTCGCGCTACACAGATGCGGCTTGTTGCCCCCTTGCTCCCCTATTCAGGATTTTTCATCTCTAGTCTTGTCCAGTCTCCTCTGGTCTCTCCTTACTTCATTTTCCCCCACCACAACGCCTTTGATTTGATATTATAATGAAACGTATGACACAGGATATGGGCTATAAGGCACGGAAAATGAGAAAAAATCCAAAAGGACCTAAAGCTAAGACTTTGACTCCCGCCACAGGAAGACAAAGATATAGCTCTGAACAACGAGATCTAGGGGGGCTTTTGAGGGAATCCACAGGAGCACAGGACCTATCACAGTACTTCCCTCTCCTTCTCCAGCCCTCTCTGCATCACTGGAGTCCAGTCCGTCGGAATGTCATGAGCAAATAATATCACAGTCAACGCAACTCGCTGAACTAGTCTCTCAAAAACCCCCTGTAACATTGAGCAACCTGATGAGGGAGTCGCATAGCTCCTTATCTGCTCCAGCTGCATCTAGTAACCTCCCCCTTGCAGCATCTATTGTAAACCTGCAACATAAGGAGAAACCTGCCTATCCCTTGTTTTCAACCACTAGCAAAAAATTTAAAGGGACAGGAAAGGGATAAAGTGAAAGAGGCAGAACAAGAGAAAGTAATCTTGCATATCAAAGAAAGTGCAATGGGCAGCGGACTAATTTCCGGAATTACTTTAAATCCTGCGCCAGAAGGCTCCTACTTGGCTGTATCAGACCCGATATCATCTAATGCTATTATACTTCCTCGAACTCCCTGCCCTATTTCTAGTACCCATAGTACGGATAGCTCGGCATTCAGGGTAACTGGTATCCCTTTAATGTAGGAATGGATGGGGCAGATTCTAGAGGAGCTTCGAGCAATAAAACTATCCGAGGAGGAGGCTCGCAAGGAGACCAAGGATCAGCTCAGTCATTTGAATACTCACCTAACCCATCTCTCTACAAGAGTATCCCAAGTGGAGCAAAGAGTCTCTGATTTAGAGGATGCTGAAAATGAAGCGAAGTCGGCAGTATCTCGGATCTAATCAGAACTTTAGGAGCTCAATTAAAGCTGGAGGAGATGGAGAAGAGGTCTCAGTGCTCGAATCATAGGTTCGTAGGGGTCCCTTAAGAGACTGAGGTAGCTTATCCGTAACCTTATCTACAACTGCATCCTTCCGGACAAGGCATAATCTGAAGCGGATCTCTCAATTATAAGAGCACATAGGGTACCATTTCTGCTCCCTGCAAACTCAAAGTATCCCCGTGCTATATTAGTCAATTTTGGAGATTACAGGATTAAGGAACAAATTATTTCTCAAACCATAAAAATTAGGAATTTAAGTTTGGTGACAGCTTCAGCTTTCGCATGTTCTTGGATATATCTATCGCAGCTGCCCACCGACGCCGCAAATTCATTGGACTGACAGATGATTTTAAGAGTTTGGGGCTCTGGCTGGTATTGTGGAACTAGCCAAACTGAAGGTGTTCCATAAAGGACAAGTATGTTTTTCAGGGCGTACAGGAAGCAAATAATTTTTTAGAATTGCTAAAAAAATGATGATGTGGTTTGTTACGGGAGGATGTGTGAGGAAATGAAAAGGGGGAAGGAGAAAAAAGAAGAGGGGGGAAATCGGTAAGATGTAATCTTGCTGTTTTGGGAACATCTCGCTTATTTGAACTGGTGCGCCATATGTTTTTCTATCCTCTCTCTGGGTTCCTTTGCCCAGCCGCATTGTTGCTCTTCTGTGATCAGGGTTTAGGAGTGCCATGTCAGCGCACTCTTTGCTTGGGTGTGGGAGGGGCAGGCAATGGATGGGGGGTGGAGCCTGGCTCGGCAGGTCCACGATGGGTGGGATTCACTGGGGGTGGGAGGAACAGGGGGGACACCAGGGAGTCAAGGGAGGGAGGGGCCAGGACGGGCAAGGCCCTCGGTGATGATGGGTGGGACGGGGAGCACAGGGGGGAGTTAGGGGAAAAAATGCCGGTGGAAGTCAGCCAACTACATCCCTTATCTAAGAATAGGATACAGGATGGAAACGTGTTAAAAAATGGAGATGAAGCGCAATTGACAATGGAGATGGCTGGGTGGAATATTAAGGAATGAGTGGGTATAAGGTAAAAAAAAACTTCATGTAATTTAAATGGGGCTAATGACGTTAAACTTTAAGCAATACTTAATTGGCTCAGAACATCTCAAGTACAAGTTTTTTTTCTGCAGAAACCCATTTGAAAGCTAATGTTATGTTACATAAACTCCCTGGGTTTATTTCCCATTTGTTCCTTGTGTCCGTAAATGCTGCAGTATGGGGTGTGGCTGTTTTGATTTCCAGAAAGATTCCAGGGATGGTAAAGGAAGTCTTTAGAGATTCGCAGGCAAGATGGATAGTAGTGACTGCTATAATGGCAGATAAGGAGATCAACTTTGTAAGTTTTTATGGTCCAATAGAGGGCTATGTAGCACAAATGCAGGCTTTATATGCATATCTATCTCCAATTTCAGGCTACTTTTTAATAGGAGGGGATTTTAACATCATACCTAATATCCAATGGGACACATCACGTAGGAATAAATCACAGAATAAGCCAAGAGCCTCTCAAATGCTTTCTAAACTAATTTTGGATCTAGCACTAGTAGATGTGTGGCGGGCTGATCATCCTCAGGCAAGAGGATTTATATGCTATTCCAAAAGGGTACAATACTCCATCAAGGAACAATTATATGCTAATCTCATTTGTGCTGATGCGACAGGGTCAGGGATACTTGCTAATCCTGTTTCTGACCACTCTGCTCTTTGGGTTAGTATTAAGGAATCAGGAAACCAACTGAATCATCCACAATGGAGCTTGGATAAATCTCTCTTGACAGAGGAGGGCTGGGTAGCAACTCTAAAAGCATTGGTTACTGAATTTTCAGCCTCTCTCTCTAACCTCTCGGGAGCCAAAGCTTATAAACGAGGGGAGGCAATCTCCTTTAAAGCCTACCTAGGGAAGACAGCTCGCGAGAAAAGTAATCTACTCCAGTGGGAGGTAGAGCAGGTGTTAAAAAGAAACCAATCACTATCTAACTCGGAGACGGAATTTATATTGGGAAGAGCTCAGGCCAGATTAAGGGGCTTCTATGTGTCTTGGGAGACACTCAATAGACACATGAGCTTTCAGAGGCAGTACAAAGCGAGCGAGCATGTAGGCCGACTCTTGGCCTGGTCAGTTAAAAATAAAATCAAATTCTAATTGGATAAAAGCCAACTTATATGAAGAGTGGGGTATAATGGTTAGCCAGCCCAAAGAGATAGAAAGAATATTCCTGTTGCATTATAGAAAGCTATACACTGCAAGCAAATTGATTACAAACCAAACAGTATTTAGATTCAGTGGTGCTGCCAGGCTTAGATCAAGAAGAACAGAATATACTAACGTCCCCTATCACTCTCGCTGAAGTAGTAGAAGTGATACCGGAAGCCCCTAACGGAACCCCCCCCCCCAGAGAAGATGGTCTCCCGGTGGAAGTCTATAATGTACTTGAGGGGCAAATAGCTAAAATACTAGTTGAGTTATTTAATGAAATATTAGAAGGAGCAGAGGTCCCTTCCTCATTCTCCAGGACTGTAGCAGTTAGTTTTGTAAAAAAGGATAAACCACCAAAAAATCCAGGCTCATCCAGGTGGACGATTAGTCATTAGTCAAGATATGGCATATAAATCGTGCACATTTAGGTGTGTATCCAAAAAACATAGAGAGAGGAGCTGGAAAACAAAGGTAAGTTACACCAATTGCGTAATCAAGGTATTGCCATTGGCTTGTGTATTAGTAATCCTACACCAGAGAATAGCTAGAGAAAGGTACAGCTTATACCTAATAGGGAGTCATCAGAGGAAATCCGTTGTGGTAAAATGCATATTGGCTGGTCAGATTTTTCAATCTGTATAGGAAGATTATGTTGTATAATATATGTGTGAGTTCATACAGTTTATACATATGGCAAGAAGATAAGGCGTACACAATAACAAATTTGGTTCTAATCATGGACAAGGTGAACTGCCTTTGCAGACACAGCTTCGGACACACTGTGGGTTTCGCAACTCTCTTCAGTTTCATATGACCCAATCAGCCTTCTGAATCAGGACTACAAATTGTTCACAAAGATTCTCGCAGTTCGTACGGCTCAGGTGGCACAAAGACTGATACATGAGCATCAATGTGGGTTCCTACCTGATAGGCTGCTGTCCACTAGTACTATAATCACCGTCCGGAGGCAATCATTATACTTGATGCCGACAAGGCATTTGATCTAGTCTAATGGGAAGCATTGTTTATGATTTTAGGTGAGTTTGGCTTTCCAGGAAAGTTCCCAGGGAAGTTTATTCATATTTATATGTGTGAGTTCATACAGTTTATACATATGGCAAGACGATAAGGCGTACACAATAACAAATTTGGTTCTAATCATGGACAAGGTGAACTGCCTTTGCAGACACAGCTTTTGACACACTGTGGGTTTCGCAACTCTCTTCAGTTTCATATCGCCCAATCAGCCTTCTGAATCAAGACTATAAATTATTCACTAAGATTCTCGCAGTTCGCACGGCTCAGGTGGCACAAAGAATGATACATGAGCATCAATGTGCGTTCCTACCTGGTAGGCTGCTGTCCACTAGTACTATAATCACCGTCCGGTGGCAATCATTCTACTTGATGCCGACAAGGCATTTGATCTAGTCTAATGGGAAGCATTGTTTATGATTTTAGGTGAGTTCGGCTTCCCAGGGAAGTTTATTCAGACTTTACGAAGTTTATACACTGGGGCCCAAGCCAGGGTTTCAATAAATGCACAAGTAGCAGGGCTAGTACATGGGGCAAGCGTCAGGGCTGTCTCCGGTGCTGTTTGCGCTTTTTCTCGAGCCATTGGCAGCAGCAATCCAACAGGATCAACATACACATTCTCCGCTCCCTCATGCACCCAGGTTGAAATTATTTTCTGATGATATGATTCTGTATCTTCGTGCAGATTTGCACAACATTGATAGAGCTTTCTCAAGGATTAAGGCTTTTTCGGACTTAGGTGGATACAAAATCAATCAGTCCAAGTCAGAAGGTCTCTTATACAATGCAGATTCATCAGTTTTACCAAAGGATATTTGGGTGCTATCTTCATCCTCTAGCCCTATTAGGTATCAAGGCATATATGTGTCCAATAAATTGGCTGATCTGTTTCAGTTGAATTATATAAAGGTTTTAAAAAAAATTCAAGGCTTACTCCTGAAATGGCAGGAATCTACTATGACGATTATATGGAGGACAGTACTGGTGAAAATGAAAAATTCAGAGAGCAGGATTCACTGATCAGATAATTCATATGGAACAATAAGAAACCTCTTTTACAGCTTGAGAAGTTAACTCTTATCGTGGAAGACGGGGGGCTGGCACTCCCCAGTGTTCAGACTTATCATGAAGCTTCTGTATTAGATTGGGTCTCAAGAGCTGCATTGACACCAAATGCCAACTTCTATTTTTAATCAGATGTTGGCAGACACAGGTATGCAGCTCTTGTGATTTCTTAAACACCCTCTCCTCCCGAAGTGGGTAAGGTATAAATTACCGGCAATGGTCCAGACTAGTATATTGCTGATACAAACCAAATACCAAATTTGTAAGATTCACCCGTCAGTCAGACTTCGGGATGCATGGATGGTAGAATTAGAACTCAATCAAGGATATGTTCAGAAGTGGGAAGAGGCAGGGGTCAAGAGCCTTGGGGATTTTCTAATAGGCGATCATATCAAGACATGAGCGCAGTGTGTAGCAGAAGAAAATGCCATTTCAGAAAGCCTTAAGTTTTCATTAAAAAAGAGAGGCTGTCTTTGTGAGATACACCAAATATCACACAAGTGTAAGTTTTTTATTGCTTTATGGTGTGGTGTCTCTTTTCTCATTTGGGGATCACACGTTTCAACTATCACTCTTAGTTTATTTTCCTAAAGTATGATTATAAAATTTTTTCACCATTATATGCTGATGCAGCTTCCAAAGCATTAAAAACATGTTTTTCTAATATGTGTTGGTACTAGATTCAATGGAGTTTATTTCAAACATTCTAGACAGATGATTTTCGTCTTTATTTAAGAATGTTTTGTATGAGTTAAGCAGTAGCAAGATTTTTCTGCTACAATATTTAAATTGATTGAATTGAAAATGAGTTTCATATGGATATGTGTTTTGTGATAATTATACCCAGGCTCACGTGGACGTTCTGGGTTGCTCTTGTATTTGTTTAGTAAACTTAACTTATGGCACTGGCCACCAATACCTATACATTGTCCATCCCATTGATGCCACACACACCGCAACAACGGGCACACAAGAAGTCTAGCTGGCATACCTAGGCACATTCTAGTATGTGAGGAGGGACAGGATGGTGGAGTACAGAGAAAATTGAGCAAACAAGGTACTTAGATGCTCCTCTGGTGATCCATAGAGCTGTCCATACAGGGATAGAACCTCAGTCACAAGCCTCTCTGCCTTCTCTGGTGAGAAGGCAGGGACTCTATTACCTGCTGGATGTGGCATGATTACAACACACAACAGCTCAGGTCATGGAGGTGTTGCTGGTAGCTGTGTCAGGAGTCAAGTGAGTGAATCTGCAGAACATGGCGGTCACATCTGCCATGTACCCGGTCGTCACTGCCGGCAGACACAGCCATTGGTCTAATACCACCACTAGCAACAGTGTTAGCCTATTGGCTGTGCTCGCTGTGATTGCAACTGCCTACCGCTAAGTTGACTGCCACCAGTGGTTGCGGGCAGGTCCTAATGTCCAGTGAAATAGGTCAGGCAGCCACCATTTTGGTGGCCTGAAATGCTGTATTGGACTTTAGAAACTGTGTCACACCAGTAAAAAAGGATTTATGATCATACAAACATCCTTATGCTGTCTTGTCATGTAGGCCCTACTACTCAAACACCACTGTAGTATGTTGCAAGCCACAGATGACATTTAACAGTGGGGCACAGTCCACCACCGCTGATGGCCATTTTGGCTGTCGGATATACAGTCACATTTTAAGGGGCAATTGTGTTGCACATCTTTTGATTTTAGTCCAAATCCATGTTATGAACACATGTTGAAAACCATGGGGGGGCACATGTGAACCTTGTGTTATTTGCAGCTGTGATGTGTACTCTTTCCAATGTCTATCCAGTCAGAAATGCCATGTCACATGATATAATTGACATGCATCTTCTATGTTGCTGTGGGCACACTAAGTGATGTCAGAAATCATGTTTTGTAATACATAGATACCCCGGGAGAGGGAGGATGTGACAACCTCCTGTCTACTATCCATATCCAGGCCTTCAGACCATGGAGCAAAGACACATAATAATGTATTACTGCCTAGATAGACAAACAATAGTGGACTTATGTTGTCAATTAAAGCCAGATTTGATGCCAGCTATCCAACCAGCATACCACCCATTATACAAGTCATGGCAGTATTGCACTTCCTAGCCACAGGGTCCTTCCAACATACAGTAGCCCTATCTGTTGGTATGTCCCAACCTATGTTTAGTCTGGTGTTAAAGGTTGTTGTCTCTAGCAATGTTGAAACACCTTGACAGTTATATCCACTTTTCCCGACGTGAGAAGCAAAGGAGAAGAGAGGCAGAAGGTAAAAGAAGCCCAAAAAGGGACAGACACAGAGAGCAAAGCAGAAAAAGGAGGAGAGAGGCAGAGGGCAAAAGGAGTCCAAAAAGGGACAGACATAAAGAGCAAAGCAGAAAAAGGAGGAGAGAGGCAGAGGGCAGCCTAGTAGGAAAGCAGAGCTCTCCCACTAGACACAAGGGATGAGGCGCAGGCAGAAGCCTGCGGGTGGAGGAGGGCCTCAAACTCTTGACAGGAGACAGGAGTTCAGAGGAGCAAGGGGTGAGGGGCTCTACTTACCAGGTAGAGCCATGGGAGGCAGAGCAGTGCACTGACCAGGTCAGTGGTATTGCTCAGCCTACCACGCAGCGACTGCCATTAAGTAGGGAGGTGGGGGGAGGAGAAGACAGCTGGGAGGCGGGAGCAAAGGTGAAAAACGGTGCGTAAAAGGGGGCAGGCCGCATGGGCAGCAGCAGTGGGATTGCAGTGTGAGATAAAGAGGAGGGGGCGGGCCCACAGGGGCAGCAGCGGCGGGGAGAGAAAGAGGGGAGAGAACAAAGTGTGAGAGAGAGAGAGTGGAGTGAGAGAAAAATGGGGAAGAGTGAAATGTGAAGGAAAGGAGCCTAGAAAAGGGACAGACACAGAGAGCAAAGCAGAAAAAGGAAGCGAAAGGCAGAGGGCAGCCTAGTAAGAAACCAAGGATGAGGTGCAGACAGAAGCCTGCGGGTGAAGGAGGGACTCGGACTCCTGACAGGAGTCAGGAGTTCAGAGGAGCGAGGGGCTCTACTTACCAGGTGGAGCCATGGGAGGCAGTGCACTAACCAGGTCAGTGGTATTGCTCATCCTACCACTCAGCGGCCAGCATTAAGTAGGGAGGTGAGGGAGGAGAGGACAGCTGGGAGACAGGAGCGGGGTGAAAAATGATGTGAAAAAGAGGGCGGGCCGCAGGGGCAGCAGCGGAGGAAGTGCAGCGTGAGAGAGAGAGGAGGGGGTGGGGCCGCAGGGGCAGCAGCGGCCGGGGAGAGAGAGAGAGGGGAGTGAGGGAAAAACAGGGAAGAGTGAAACATGAAGGAAAGGTGCCCAAAAAGGGACAGACAGAGAGCAAAGCAGAAAAAGGAGGAGAAAGGCAGAGGGCAGAAGAAGCCCAAAAAGGGACAGACACAGAGAGCAAAGCAGAAAAAGGAGGAGAGAGGCAGAGGCAAAAGAAGCCCAAAAGGGGAAGACAAAGAGAGCAAAGCAGAAAAAGGAGGAGAGAGGCAGAGGGCAGCCTAGTAGGAAAGCAGAGCTCTCCCACTAGACACCAGGGATGAGGTGCAGGCAGAAGCCTGAGGGTGGAGGAGGACCTTAAACTCCTGACAGGAGTCAGGAGTTCAGAGGACTGAGGGGCTCTACTTAACAGGTGGAGCCACAGGAGGCATAGCAGTAGACTGACCAGGTCAGTGGTATTGTTCTCAATGTCAGGTGCTACAATCATGCAATGAGTGACTCATTGCACATATGCCCTATTACTTTACAAGACACTCCGCTTATCCACACCATCCTTAGTTGTTGACGCCAGTAAGGAACCCAACTACACCAGGGGAAGTCTGTTTCAATGAGGCCCATGGAAGAACACAGCGGGTAGTGGAGCAGGCTTTTGGGCTCCTGAAGGCCAGATTTAGGGGGTCATTACAACATTGGCGGTAAAAGCCGCTTACCGCCGTGCAGAAGACCGCCAAAACACCCCCGCGGCCACGTAATACCGCCACAGCTATTATGACACACATCTCGGAATCCGCTGATATCCAGACACCCACACAACTCCGCCACACCAAAGGTCAGTGTTAAACTGGCGAAAACAATTCCTCCACCATCACGCCAACAGAAACACGCCCATGCTATCACGACACACGAATCCACGCTGCGGTCTTTCAACCGCAGTATTCCATTGGCGGTACACACCGCCGCGCTCAAAATACACACACATCTCTAAAACACCGCCACATTGGATAATTCCAAATACACACACCTGACACACATATAAACACCACTCCCATACACCCAACACAATATAAAACACACACCCACATCACCCACAAACCCCAATGACCATAATTCACGAACGAAGGCCAGAGAGACAGAGAGCACAGCAATTGAGAACCTCACCACACAGAGGCACACAACACAATCACCCATACAACATTCCACGCACAAAACACCACACACCACTACACATCACCACACACATCAACACTTACACCACCCCACACATCACCCACACCACCCCATGTCACGCCAAAGACACCCCCGGTTTTCCGAGGAGGAGCTCAGGGTCATGGTGGAGGAAATCCTATGGGTAGAGCCACAGCTATTTGGATCACAGGTGCAGCACACCTCCATAGCCAGGAAGATGGAGCTATGGTGAAGAATCGTGGACAGGGTCAACGCTATGGGACAGCATCCAAAAAATCGGGAGGACATCAGGAAGAGGTGGAACGACCTACGGGGGAAGGTGCGTTCTGTGGTCTCCAGGCACAACATCGCGGTACAGCGGACTGGCGGCGGACCCCCACCTCCTCCCCCACAACTAACAACATGGGAGGAGCAAGTCTTGACCATCATGCATCCAGAGGGCCTCGGAGGAGTTGGTGGAGGAATGGACACTGGTAAGTCAAATCTTAACTATCATATCCCCCACCCTACCTGCATGCTATCACACCCCCCCACCCTTACACCCTCCCCTATCACTCTAAATCCTCACTAATGTACTAATAATACAAACCACTCATCCCAACACCAAGCCCTGCATGACACAACTAAGCATGGTCACCCCTCACTAAAGCATGCTCACTGCACATACCCAGAACAACCCCCTAACCATCATCACACAAACCCACACACAGGAATGCTTGCACTGGGGTACACGCACACCCACCCATTGCACACAATTACACACACACATGAAATAATCATGCTTTCATATCCCTGTAGGATCACTAAGGAACGTCACCACACCAGAGGGTCCAGACATCTCCACTCCACCCACAGAAGAGGCCCACAGTGACGACAGCAGCTCTGCCCTACTGGATCCTGATTACCAGCCCAGACCATTGTGGGCCTCGGGACAGTCGGTTCCCCTTGCACAGGCACAGCCCAACACTGACCTTCCACCCTCTGGTAACACCAGCACAGCACCCACCCAGCGGGCCCATACCTCCGTACCCAGGACACGTCAATCAGTGGTGGGTCCACCACTACAGGGAACCCAGGATGACCCACCACCCCAACAACAACAGGGACCTGGGGGCAGTGGTAGTGGGCACACGGTCCAGGGGACGTAGGCAAAGGAACACAGGGGAACTGGGAGGGCTGCTGTGCGACAATGGGCGGACAGACCAAGGGAACCCACTTTCCACGAGGCCCTCTCCTCAATCATGGTAGCATACCACCACTCCCAGGAGACGATGGCGACGGTCCTGGCCAAGTTTCAGGAGACCCAGCGCCCGCAGGAGGAACAGTATTTGGTGTTCAGGGAGGAACTCAGAACCATCAGCTCTGCCCTGGGCACCATCGTAGGGGTGCTGAAGGACATACAAAACACCATGTGGGACACCGTAGCACTCCAAGGGGCCCCTGACACTAGTATGGACAATGAACTGCCCACCACCTCCGCCGGCGCTAGTGGACAGGACGCCCCGCCACAGGACCACCACACCAGCACCCCACCCCCTGCAGACGGACAACCACCACGCAAGCGGTCCCTAAGATCCAGGAACAGGACTGAGCAAGATGGCAAGACCCCCGCCAGGAAATGGGACCACCCTGATTGTCATCCCACTGTCTCACTTTGTTACCCTGTCCATACTTTAACTGCCCCAGCTCCACTTCCTATGCCCATATGGGCAGTGCACCTGTGTGACCAATAGACTGGACTCTGCCATGGACATTCCTCACCGTCCCCCATCACTATTTTACAACCCCCCTCCATTTTTGAGCACTTAAATAAACACCCTTGAACCACAAAACAATCTGGAGTCAGTCTGTGATTTGGTAAATTTGTATTATCAATGACAGTGTCAAAATGAGTTTTCTATTGTAAAGCCAACATACCTATGTCACACATCACAAGTCCTTGAAGGATGCAAGCAGATGACACACGTTGGTAACCACGCCTGTGAAACCGTAATGGAAAGGTACAACTCAGTGACCAAATAGTGCTATGGAATGACAGACATGATAGAGGTAGAAGTGTGAAAGTGAATGTAATGGTAAGAAAGAAATGTTCTCACCTGTGTGTCACTGGAAATATTGCTGTATGACTGACTCCCTGTTGTCTATGTCTTCTTCCTCAGCTTCCTCCTCATCACTGTCCACAGGCTCCACAGGCTCTACAGCTGCCACAACACCGCCATCTGGACCATCCTCCTGCAGAAAAGGCACCTGGCGTCGCAAAGCAAGATTGTGAAGCATCGAGCAGGCGATGATGATCTGGCACACCTTCCTTGGTGAGTAGAATAGGGAACCACCTGTTAT
The DNA here is from genome assembly GCF_031143425.1 of Pleurodeles waltl. Taxonomy (NCBI): domain Eukaryota; kingdom Metazoa; phylum Chordata; class Amphibia; order Caudata; family Salamandridae; genus Pleurodeles; species Pleurodeles waltl. Next base: position 175,847,713 of record NC_090445.1, on the reverse strand, counting down.
ATGGAGGCACCTGAACCTGGCCTTCAGTAGGCCGAAGGTGCGTTCGATCACCCTCCTAGTCCGCCCATGGGCCTCATTGTAGCGTTCCTCTGCCCTGGTCCTGGGATTCCTCACTGGGGTCAATAGCCAGGACAGGTTAGGGTAACCAGAGTCCCCTAATAGCCACACCCGGTGCCTCTGGAGTTGACCCATCACATACGGGATACTGCTATTCCGCAGGATATAGGCGTCATGCACAGAGCCAGGGAACATAGCATTTACCTGGGAGATGTACTGGTCTGCCAAACATACCATCTGTACATTCATCGAATTATAACTCTTCCGGTTCCTGTACACCTGTTCATCCCTTTGGGGGGGGGGGGACCAGAGCTACATGGGTCCCATCAGTGGCACCTATGACGTTGGGGATATGTTCAAGGGCATAGAAGTCACCTTTAACTGTAGCCAAATCCTCCACCTGAGGGAAAATGATGTAGCTCCTTACGTGTTTCAGCAGGGCAGACAACACTCTGGACAACACATTGGAAAACATAGGCTGGGACATCCCTGATGCCATGGCCACTGTTGTCTGAAAAGAACCACTTGCAAGGAAATGGAGCACTGACAGCACCTGCACGTCAGGGGGGATTCCAGTGGGATGGCGGATTGGTGACATCAGGTCTGGCTCCAACTGGGTACATAGTTACTGGATAGTGGCACGGTCAAACCTGTAGGTGATGATTAAATGTCGCTTCTCCATTGTCAACAGGTCCACCAGCGGTCGGTACACCGGAGGATTCCGCCATCCTCTCACATGTCCAAGCTGACGGTGCCTAGGAAGGACAACAGCGGCCACAGAGTCAACAAATTTCCAGGTATGTACCCACAGATACACATAACACGACACCAAACACAAAACTCTACCTGTATGTGTGTTGAGTGTAGGCCTAGGTATGTGTGACGCAGTAGTAAATGAAGCTATGTGGGCCCCTGAAATGGCGGCTGCCTGACCTCTAAACTGGGACAATGGGATGTGAGGTATCTGCGCTGGCGTTGTACACCGTCGCGGTAGGCGGTCGTAGACCGCGGCGCAATGCTGCATTGGTTAACATTGGACTCTATGGGTCCCAGGAGCCAATGATGAAGTGAGCCGTCGGTGATGATACGCACCGCTGCGGACGTCACCGCCACGGACGTGACCGCCATTTTCTATCTGTTCAATCACTCGATACCTGATCTTCGACAGGAGAGGACCTACACTGCAAGTGCTGCTGTGACCTCGGTCTGGAAGAGACAATGGCTGCTGCGTCTGGGGAAAGGGCCCCTTCCTTCACTGCTCAGGAGTTGGAGAAGCTCGTGGACGGGGTCCTCCCCCAGTGCACCCTACTCTACGGTCCTCCAGACCAACAGGTAAGTACACAGGGAGCACGTTGTATGGGCTATGCCTGGGTGGAGAGGGCTGGTTGTAAGAAGGAAGGGGGCAGAGTTCAGGGAACATGAAGGACTGAATGCATGTGCCACATGGCAAGGGTAGGGATGGGGGCCACTCACATCGACGGGGCAGTTGGTAATAACTTCTCTTCTTCCCCTGTGCATGTCATGTAGGTCAGCGCCCACCAGAAGAAGGACATTTGGCATGCCATCGCCAAGGACGTTCGTACCCTGGGGGTCCACCAGAGACGGGGCACCCACTGCCGGAAAAGATGGGAGCACATTCGCCGCTGGAGCAAGAAGACGGCGGAGGCTCAGCTGGGGATGGCCTCCCAACGTGGGAGGGGTGCCCATCGCCCCATGACCCCCCTGATGTTCAGGATCCTGGTGGTGGCCTACCCGGAGTTGGATGGGTGCTTGAGGGCATCACAGCAGACACAAGGGGGTGAGTACACTCTCATTCTGGGGACTTTGCGCGCAGTGGAGGGGTCTGGGTGGGGGAGGAGGGCTGTGGGTTTCCCTAGGCCAGGGCGACTTAGGTAGGCTAGGCCCCTCTGTAATGCAGGCCATGTGCCACTCCACCCCACCTCAGTAGAGGGCCAAGAACAGGTATACATGCCCCTGTGGCATCCATGTGTGCAGATGTCCACCATAGCCATGTAGGCCAGATCCCAGGAACTGCATCTGTAGTGGCCAAGAGCACGGCGTAGTGCAGGGGGCTGCTGTGTCTGTATTGTCCGCCAAAGGTAGCGGTAAGCCATGCACTCAACCTGTCTTTCATCTGTCTTCCCCCCCCTTTTTCTGCTCTCCCTGTTCTTTTGTGCATCAGCATCATCAGGCGGAGGTACAGTGGCACCGGAGCACGAGGGAGCTGCATCCCACATGGCCATGGAGGGCCACACCACAGACTCTGAATACACCAGTGGGACGGAGGGGAGCTTCACGTCGGGCACAGGATCACCAACCAGCGACACGGACTCGTCCGCCGATGGGAGCTCCCTTTTGGTGGCAGCACCATCTGTGCCCCCCACTTCTACAGGTACAGCCGCCACCTCCCCTACCAGCACCGCCCTCCCAGCAGCCCCTCAGCGTTCGCCCCGTGCCCGCTCACCCAGGAGGGTGGGCATCACCTTCGCCCCAGGCACCTCAGCCCCTGCCCCTGTCACCCCTGCTGCCCTCAATGAGGAGGCCATTGACCTCCTCAGGTCACTCACTGTTGGGTAGTCTACCATTGTGAATGCCATCCAGGGTGTAGAAAGGGAGTTGCAACACACTAATGCATTCCTGGAGGGCATTCATTCTGGTCAGGCTGCTCATCATCGAACCCTGCAATCTCTGGCCTCAGCACTGATGGCAGCCATTGTCCCTGTGTCTAGCCTCCCCCCTCCAACTTCCTCCACCCAGACCCAATCCCCTGTACCCCAGCCTATCCCAAGCACACCATCAAACAAGCATGCATACACCTCAACACACACAAGTAGCTCAGGCAAACATAGGCACCACACAACCCACAGGCACTCACGCAAGCATCACCCACATACAGACACAGCAACATCCACTGCCTCCACTGTGTCCCCCTCCTCGTCGTCTCCCTCCTCTCTCCCAGTGCCATCTACACTCTCACCTGCATGCACTACATCTACAGGCACTAGGACTCGCACCAGAACACCCAGCACCACACCCCGCTCACCTGCACTCACTACCCCCACTACCATTTACACGTCCCCTGTGTCCACTCCCAGTTTGTCTGTGACGCCCCCGCCCAAAGTACACAAACGAGGGCACCCACACACCCAACATCCATCCACCTCACGACAGCCTCCAGTACCTGCACCTGCACCCAAAACACCTAAAGTTACACCTCCTACAGCCACCTCCTCTTCCTCCACTCCCAGACCCCCTCCAGCTACCCATCCCAGTCTTCGTCAGCAACTCTTCATCAGCAACGTTGACCTCTTTGCCACCACCCCCCACCCCTCCAATTCATAAGTCCCGTAGTAGCACCTCAGGCAAAAAAACACCAGGACCTGTGGTGCGTGTTCAAGGTGTGTGGAGTGCACCGGCCACCAGGGCAGCTAGTGAGACACGGAGCCAAAGCATTGCCAGTCCACCCCCTGTGAAGCACTTCAAGTTGGAAAGTGGCCGACGGGACAGGGTGAAGACTCCTGGCAGCAAAACTGCTCACAAGAGTCCCAGGGGGATTGCAGAGTCAGCTGTGACTCCTCCAAAGGTGGTGAAGGGCCAGAAGAAGTCTGGTAAGAGCAGCACGGCGGAGAAGGGCACCATCCTTCCCGGAGGCCGGAACGCCACCTCCAGCACCGTCGTCACTGGTCAGGAGACCACCGCCAGAGTCAGTGCCCAGGAGGGCAGCAGTATCGTCACTGGTCAGGAGACCACTGCCGGAGTCAGTGCCCAGGAGGGCAGCAGTATCATCATTGGTCAGGAGACCACCGCCAGAGTCAGTGCCCAGGAGGGCAGCAGTATCGTCACTGGTCAGGAGACCACCGCCGGAGTCAGTGCCCAGGAGGGCCCTGGCAGCCACAGCCCCGCTGGGCAATGAGGGAGCGTCATGCCACACACCAATGCACAGGTCAGAGACCACCATGGCAAAGCACCGCTGCACAAGGGAAAGACCGCCATGGCAAAGCACCGCTGAACAGGGCAAAGCACCGCTGACCAGGTCAGAGACCACCAAGGTGAAGACCACTGAACAGGGCAAAGCACCGCTGAACAGGTCAGATACCACCATGGCAAAGCACCGCTGAACAGGGCAAACCACCGCTGAACAAGGAAAACACCGCCACATCAAGCATCGTTATCCCATGTGCAGCTGGGACAGTGACGGAACAGGAACCGTCACAGGGAGCCTGATGCAGTCTGGGCACCATTCCCCCTCCAGAACCAGTGGAAACATGCATCCGCTCCATCTGTCCTTAACAGGATGAAGCACTCTGGGCACCAGTCCCCCTCCAGAACCAGTGGAGACTGTTATCCACTTGAGAGACTGTGGCTTTGCACTCCCCAGGATGTGACAGTGGGCAAACCACCCACTGTAGAGACTTGAGAGACTGTGGCTTTGCACTCCCCAGGATGTAACAGTGGGCAAACCACCCACTGTAGAGACTTGAGAGACTGTGGCTTTGCACTCCCCAGGATGGAACAGTGGGCAAACCACCCACTGTAGAGACTTGAGAGACTGTGGCTTTGCACTCCCCAGGATGGAACAGTGGGCAAGCCACCCACTGTAGAGACTTGAGAGACTGTGGCTTTGCACTCCCCAGGATGGAACAGTGGGCAAGCCACCCACTGTAGAGACTTGAGAGACTGTGGCTTTGCACTCCCCAGGATGGCCCAGTAGGCAAACCACCCACTTGGGAGACTTGAGAGACTGTGGCTTTGCACTCCCCAGGATGGAACAGTGGGCAACCCACCCACTGTAGAGACTTGAGAGACTGTGGCTTTGCACTCCCCAGGATGGAACAGTGGGCAAACCACCCACTGTAGAGACTTGAGAGACTGTGGCTTTGCACTCCCCAGGATACATCAATGGGCATGGAGCCCCGTCGTGGATCTGGCGTGGTGCTGTAATCCGGATGAGGTGCCCCCCCTTCCCTTCCCCCTGAGGTGCCTGTTGTATTTCTATCTGATGCCCCTGCAGTGTTCTCTCCGTTTGTGGACAGGTATCTAGTGTGTGCCTCGCCCATGCATTTTTGGACCAGTGGTGCACGGACATTGATATGTGCATACATGGACTACTTCTCGTAATGTATATAATTTTGAATGTGTATATATATATGTATATATTTGGAACTGTATTTTGATACATTACAATGTTTGGACTGATTTCCTTTTGTCTTTGCATTCTTCCGGGGGAGTTGTGGGTTTTTACTGTGATGTTTGGAAATGCATTGGTGTGTGTGTTGTAATGTGCGAGGGTGGGGGTGGGGGTGTTGCGTGTGTGTCCCCCTGACTTTTGCGTCCCCTATGTCGTAGGTGCAGTACTCACTGTTGTCTTCGGCGCCGCCGTTGCTGGTGTTCGTAGATGAGCAGGAAGACAAGGGCAGGGAGTATTTGTAATTCCGGCTCCATGGTGTCCTCCTTCCTCGTGGAGTGTGTTGAGGTGAGCGTTTTCTCCATTGCAAAAGCTGTTTCCGCCGTGTTTTTATCCACGGTGAATCCGCCCCGGAAAAGGTGGCGGATTGGCGGGTTGTGATACTGTGGGCGGTACATTGTCTTCCGCCTGTCTGTTGGCGGTGACCGCCGCGCTGCTTGTCTGTACCGCCGTGGCGGGCGGTGTGTTAAAGTGGCTGTCTATGTTGGCGGTTTCCGCCACGGTCATAATTCCCTTTTTTTGTCCGCCGGCCTCTTTGCGGTATTACCGCACCTTTAACACCTTCCGCCAGGGTTGTAATGACCCCCTTAGTCTGGACAGGACTGGTGGAGCCCTCCTCTACTCACCCGGAAAAGTGTGTCATGTGACTGTGGCATGCTGCATACTTTACCACATCGCCCTGTGGAGTAATGTCCCATACATCGTAGAAGAGGGGGAGCCTGCAGTGCTACCGGAGGAGAATCCTGAAATGCAAAATGAGGATGACAGTGGTGAAGAGGAAAGAGCAGACTTGGGGGAAGATCTCATCAACAGCTACTTTTTATCAGTGTATGTCATATGATAGAATGACGTGACTATATAATGAATTATAGTTGTGAAAATTTGTGGAGTTTAGAATGTTAGCAACAGTTAAGGAGCTGATACTCTGCAATATTCAGCCAAAGGCTGCTTTAAGAGTTACCCTTTGACATATCCCCACCTTGATGATGTTGCTTGTTTTGTGTCAGTTTCCTTGCAATGTAATTACATTTCAAATTGCTTGATATGTGATTTGTGTGATAGGTATGTTTTAAAGCCTATACTCCTTGTTTTATTTTTGTACAGGTACCTTCACCATGACACCTTCATGTGGGCATTTCAGAGTTGGGACACTGGCAGGGATCTGATGCTGTTCTGATATACAAAGTGGACATGGATTGTTCCAGGTAATGTAGGTCATAGTTTTGGGGTGTATGCGACCTGTGCGAAGGCAGCTTGCGCAGTGTTTGAGTGGAAGGTCAGAAGTGTACATTGGACTTGTTTTGTGTGCTGTGTTGGGCCTATTGCATCATGTGTACCATCATGTGGGCATGAACTATGTAGTCATAGATTGTGACCAAGTCATTCATCCTTCATATTAGCTAAACACTACTCTTGTATGACCTGTATGTAGCTGTGTTTCATCATTGCAGGCCGCAGTGCCTGTATCACAACAGACATTTGTCTGTGTCCTACAATCAGATGCATGATCACCGGATTATGATGTGCCTGTGATCGGGGACTATTGTACTGCCATCTATCTGTATATTGGATTATGTAATGTTGGATTACTTTGGTATGGTATGTGATAAGGCCCAAACTGCTGACATCACCCACTTTAATGTTTGCCTATTCTACGGGACAATATCTGACAAATCCCTTCCTTCGTGGTCTGGGGGTCTGTGCCTTGGAATAAGTACTTTGACTCAGTATGAGTCACACATTATTGTGTCAAAAAGGTTCAGACATAAGGACCGCCTATGTCCATATTCTCTGGAATAAAATGTTTGGTGTTACCAGACACTTGTACATATGTGTTTGTGTGTAATGATTTTAATCCTTAGCAGGACACTCTGTACCTGTAACATAGCCCTTCTTGCACAAGTAAGTTATGTCTTCATCATATGGTTCACATGGTCTTACATCTCTACATAGCAAAATGTTGAAATTAAGCAGACAATGAGTTTGTGATGGGTGAATTTATTACAATGCTTATGCAATACCATTTGGACAGAAAAGAAGAAAAAAATAAAGTAAAGGTGTCAGTTGTGGCAAATGAACTAAGTGGAGTAGATGCCACACCATTGGGAATCCAAAGTCCTGAGTACTCCTCCCATTGGAACTGGAAGGTGGTTGAGGATCAGTCAACAGAGTGAATGTGTAGCACACAAAGCAGTTCCTTTAGGAAGAGGTCACTTGCTGGCAGTGGTTCGTGTCTTGCCATCCGCACCTCCTTGATTCTTCGGTGGATATCCCCACTTGTGTGGCAGTGGAGATCTGTTTCTACAGAGGCAGAGGTGTCTGTGGTGGGTTTTTCTATTGGAAGGCCCTCCCTTCCACTGGCTGGCACCATTGTAGATGTGCTTGGTGCTGATGAGTTAAAGGAAGGGTAAGATTGGTTTAGATAAGCCCTCCTCAGGACTGTGTGAATGTCCCTCATCACCCCTGTGAGGGAGGTCATGTTGGCATTGTGGGCCTCAATCTGTTCTTGCCTGTCTTCATGCATGTTCCTCTGTAGCTGCTTGATTTCCCAGAGTTCGGTCAAGACCTGGACCATCAAGCCTTGGGACTTCTGATAGACCCCAAGATGTGGCTGATGGCATCCTGGTCAGAATCATCTCCAGTGACCTCTCCCAGCTGGCACACAGCATCCCTCCCTCACATCCTACCCCCACGGCCCTGTGCCCTTTCCACAGGGTGCCCTCTCCCACTGGTTCCTGTATCCTCATTGTTTACAAGTGTTACACTGCAATCTAGGATCCAGGACTGGGGGGCACAAGAGGATAGGCACTGTGCTCAATACACAGGTTTGGGTGGAATGGTTACCTGTAATGTTGAGACAACTGGGCTGGGAGGTGTTGATTTGGCCACAGTGAGATTCACTGTTTGTGTCTGACCAGGTTCCCCAGATGGGCCAGAACCATCCTCCATGTTCACACGTCCAGGAGTGTCTTCTTCACTGATGGCTTCATCCAGGGGATAGTGGCAGTCTCTTGAGTGGCCTTTGTCTACCCAGTCACAGCTTGCCCTGTTGATATGAAAGATACAATGTTAGTGGTTGCATTGCGACATCTACCTCCAATAATTTATTGTTACATTCAGCATAGACCTTGTACAGAGTTAATTTGCAGTTAATCCTCTTGTGGCAAGTACCCATGATACTGGTTCCATTCACCTGACATTTGTGAAGCATGCCAATTCCATAAAGGTGAACCAGCTGCTGGAATGTGCAGATCATTAGCACTTGGTAGGATGGCCTGAGAACACCATCTTGCTACCAGTGCAGGGAAAACAGTGGCTAGGCAAGATGTGCTGTTGGCAATTTTGAGGCCTAGTTGATTGTGATGCAGGCAGACCCAGGAGTTTGTTGTTTATCTGAAAGACGTTATCAGGTGGTCAGTTCTTTGTGAATGTGTTTGCTGCCTTTCCATTCTGGTTATGTATCGTGAGGCATTTGGGGTCATTGTTTTGCACAGTAGATGAGCAGCCCTTCCTGTACTCAATAGCTTGGGTTAGCAGGTGAAGATGGAACTAGGTGGCCAGACACATCTCAGAGTTGAGCATGATCTGTATCTTGGTCACTCCCAGATGAGTAAACCTCAATTGAAAGTTAGCAGACAAGGGTATTTGGACAAGTGATCACTGGTCTGGTGTTTGGAGTTACCGAAGCAGATGCTCCTGGGATTTGCAGTCGGGTCACTCTCCATACCACACACACTTGAGAAATGTTATTCTCCCAGGTCAGTAAACTTCAATTGAGAGTTCATAAATAGATGGACGTGGGCAAGTGAACATTGTTTTTGTCGTTGGAGTGAGAGACACAGGACTATTGGGCTTTGCATTCCGGTCACTCTCTTTAATTCCCACCATCATACAAATGTTATCCTTCCTGTTAGACCCAGCAGCTTTTCGGTGGGTCTCCCCTTTCTTTTTCTTTCTGATCTCCTGTTTTTATGGTATACTAGACTCTGTTTTTGCTGGTTTATTGTCTCTGCGTATTTTACCACTGCTAATCAGTGATAAAGTACAAGTGCTACTTATATAAATTGTACTGTTGACTAGTTTATCTATGAATTGCATATTTGATTCACTGGTAAGTCCCTAGTAAAGTGCACTAGAGGTGCCCAGGGCCTGCAAATCAAATGCTACTCGTGGGCCTGCAGCACTGATTGGACCACCCACATAAGTATCCCTGTAAACATGTCTCAGACCTGCCACTGCAGTGTCTGTGTGTGCAGTTTTAAACTGCCAATTCGACCTGGAAAATGTACCCACTTGCCAGGCCCAAACCTTCCCTTTTACTACATGTAAGCCACCCCTAAGACTGGCCCTAGGTAGCCCCAAGGGCAGGGTGCAAGGTATGTTAAAGGTGGGAAATGTACTGCTGCGTTATACGTGTCGTAACAGTGAAATACTACCAAATGTCACTACTGCAAGGCTTATGTCTCATAGGTTAACATGAGGGCTGCCTTATAATAACCTTTCAATGCAGCTTCCCTTTGAGAGCAGATAGAGATTTGGAGTTTGGGGTCTCTGAACTCACATTTTAAAAATACATCCTATAGTGAAGTTTGTTTTTGGATTGTTAGTTTGAAAATGCCACTTTTAGAAAGTGAACATTTTCTTGCTGAAACCATTCTGTAACTCTGCCTGTTTGTGGATTCCCTTTCAAGGTCAGTTTGACAGTTGGGCTGTTTGCACCTCTCCTCTAGATAGTGACACAAAGGGAGCTGGGGTGTAGCCTGCATGTCCTGATGAGCCATCTGAGCTGGAGTGTAGGAAAGAGTGGTCATTTACAACTGAAAGGACTGTGTCCGCCCTCACACAATGCAGTCTCCAGCCCCCTGGTGTGTGTCCGGGGCCTGGCCTTGGCTAGGCAGGATCTGGTCAACAACAGAGACTTTTCTTTGAAGTAGGCCTACTTCAGAGGCAGATGGGGGTATAAGTAGTGGACCTAAAACCCCAGACTGGTAGAATTCTTCTGCACCATGAGGAACCTCTGCCAAGGAGAAGAGCTGAAGAGCTGGGGGAAGAATACTGCCCTTTTGCTTTGCTGCTTTGCTGCAGTTGCTGCTTCTGCCTTAAAAGAATGCAAAAGGTAAACTTTGCTGTGAATCCTGCTTGAGAGAGTTCTCCAAGGGCTTGGAGTAGAGCTTTCCTCCTGTTGGAAGTCTCAGGGACACCAAAGACTTCAGCTTCATCTGCCTACAGCACTGGGAACAGTGTTTTTTTGGTGTTCAAAAAGAAAAACCACTGCTCCACCGCCAACGATGCCACTGGCCTGCACCATGACCTACTGATGCCACATAGAGCCGCACGGCCCACTTTGCACCACAACCCTGCTCTCACGATGCCACCATCTGATGCCGCCTCTGAGCCACTGTGGGCCCCGCACTCCGGCATCGCCTTGCTCACACTGCAGCCTCGGCATCCCTGACGACGACGCTCCTGCTGACACCGCCATGACTGCCTGCACCGTGGCCTGTGGACACCGCTCGTGAGGAACACAAAGCATTGTCCAGCACCACTGCCCTGGTCCACTGACGCCAGCATCTTCGACTCCAGTGTTGTCACCAGGTGTCCCTGCCTGCAATGTGACCTCTGGAAGCCACAAGGGGCCTGTCCCACGCCGCACGACTGACTTGGCCCCACCGACGACAGCGATTCAGCAACTATGACGACGTTGCCTGCACCATGACCTGGTGACACCGCACGTTGCACCGCCCTGCTTCACACTGCAGCCCTGGTCACACCAACGCCGCTGGGTGCCCTCACCAAGCTGCTGCCTGCGCTATGGCCTGTGGGCACCACATGTGGAATCCTCCCGCTTTGCACAGCAGCCCCGATGTCATCCACACCGGTGCTCCTGACATCATCAGCCCTGAGCTCGATCTGCACTGCATGTGACTTCAAGAGCCTGACAACGCCGCGCCAACTTCTGGAACGGTCACCGTGACACCAGCGATGCCGCTCTCTGGATCTTATTGCGAGGATCACTATGCCCTGTAGTTCCAAAGGTACCGTTTGTGGGTCTTCCTGACACCATACCTGGCTGCGATGCCTCTACTGGCCTGAACTGTTTTTTTTATCACAACACCGTGATAGCCCGAGGTGGAGCTATCGACTTCAATGAACTGTATTTTTTAGTTAATTCGTGCAAAATGCATATCTTTATTACTGTATATTGGATTTTTCTCATTTTGGTCTTGTTTCATATAGATGAATATTGGCTATTTGTCTAAAACTGTTATGGTGTGCTTTTGTAGTGTTTACTGTTACTGTGTGTTATGCTCAAATTCTTTACACATTGTTTCTGAAATAAACCTGACTGCTCATGCCAAGCTACCAAGGGGGTGAGCAGGGGTTATCTGAGCAAGTATCTCCCTTATCCTGACTAGAGTGAGGATCCCTACTTGGACAGGGTGCAAACCAATTGCCATCAAGAGACCCCATTTCTAACACTTCCAGATGAGTAAACTTCATTTGAGAGTTAAGACACGGAGTATTTGGGCATCAGAACACTGGGCTTGTGTTTGGAGTTAGAGAGACAGAGCCTCCTGGATTTAGCAGTCGTGTCACTCTCTCTACTCTATACACTTGATACATGTCATCCCCACAGGTGAGTACACTTCATTTGTGAGTTTTCAAAGTAGGGTATTTGGAGAACTGAACACTGGACTGGTGTTTTCAGTTAGTGAAACAGTACCTCCTGGGAATTGCAGTCATGTAACTTCCTGTACTACATACACTATATGACTATTATCTTCCCAGGTGAGTACACTTCAATTGAAAGTTATGAAAGAGTAGTCTTTAGACAAAAGAACACTGCACTGGTGTTTTGAGTGACAGGGCCTGCTGGGAGTTGGAGTCATGGCACTCTCTCTAGTACACACACTATATAAATGTTATCCCCCCTGTTGGATACACTTAATTCGTGAGTTACCAAACAGGAGTCTTTGGAGTTGAGGACACTGGGACGGTGAGTGAAGTAACAGTGACAAACTATCCTGGTGCAATGGGGCTGTCCATGGGGGTCCAGTGCATGGGCAGTGCAGGGGCCCCCATGGGGCCGCCAGCCCCCCCTTTCTGCCAGCCTCTGCATGGCAGTGGGACCGCCATGCAAAGACTGGCAGAAATATGGGTCGTAATCAGGAGGGCAACCTTGCTTGCAGCGCTGCCCTGGCAGATTGAGACCACTGGCACCACCATGCCATCGGCTGGCAGAAACCTGGTGGTGCCGGAGGTCGGACCGTGGGAGCTCTGCCACCATCATACTATGGCGGTTGGACTGCCCCTGTCGGTGGCGGTCCGAGCGCCACCGCAAGTCTGGTGGTCCATGGATGACAAGACTCGTAATAAGGCCCTTAATTTGCTGGTTGTTGGTTATTTTCATAATATCTTAACTAAGCTACTCGCATTCCAAACCAGTGATCTTCCTATTAACTTTATTCAGGCCTGGAGATAATAGAGCACATTCTTGTGAGGAAACAATGCTTATGTGAGTCTGTGAGTTTAATGTGTGTGTCTGTGGGACTACCCTTAGTCACCTTCCACCGTGGAATGATGCTAAGGTTTGAGGCCTGATTCAGAGCTTGGCAGACCTAGTGCCGCCCTGCTGTGGCAGCGGGCCCAAGTACTCCTTCAAGCTGACTGAGTTCCGACCACTGTATTTAGGTTAATGGTGTTTCAAGCTCTGTCCGTGTCAACAGAGTGTACTCCATCACAAAAGCTGTATCCCACAGCCAATATAGCGGATTTCAATGCTGGTGCAAAGCACTCTGTCGGCATCTGGACAGCGGGATTGTGTTGATCAAATTGAGATAACACAGCTATGCTGGCGATGTACAAGCGGCGGTCTCCTGATGGAGGGAGTCCGTCACGGGACCTGTTCAGCATTGTACTATGGCTCTGGCTATTGGATGGAAGCTAGCAGCACACACTTGATGAATATTGGCCAAATGTGAACAACTGCAAACCACAGTATAAAACACTCCGATTCAGACCACGATCCTGTGAAATTCCACTTCTGAACACCATTTTGCTGCTGAATTTGCCCCACAAAAGTCAGATGTTTTTCTTCCTCCTCTGTTTATTTTCCTTTACATTCACTTTTTTGATTTTTCATAAACATTTGGGGCACTATATTGTTTTTTTAGTTACTCACTATGGCAGGGAGCGGGCATATTTTACAGAGGGAAAATTGTCAGTCATGGTTGATGAAATTATTAGGGTAGAGCCACAATTGTTTGAAGCCCAAGTACAAATTACAACCATGTCTCAGAAAAGGCAAATGTAGACCCGATTAGTTGGCAGAGAGAATGCTGTAGCAAACAATCTGCATACACAGGAGGAAAATAGGAAGAGGTGGAATGACCAAGCGTCACCTGAAGGCTCAGAGGACTGGTGGTGGTTCTCCCAGCCCCTCATAACAACTCTTTCCCTGGGAGAAGAAGGTCTTGCCAATCCTACATCCTGAAGGCTTGACAGGAATCCCTGGTGGAGTGGAGAGTGAACTTAGCAATGTCTTACTAATCACAAATTTAGCTTTTTCCCTTAGCTGTTCAGAATGTTTCAAGACCCTTATCAAAACATATACATCTAAACTTCATCCAAAATATCTTGTTTCTCTTTTTTTTAATTAAAATCTCTTTATGAGTTTAACATGCTTCAATACAGGCAAGCAATACATAAGCACATTTGACATCAGTTATCATAATCTTGTATATAAACACCAATGTTGCATATTTCACCTAGCCGCTCTTTTGGATGCCTGAGCATATAAGGAGTTAAAAGGGGAACAAGATATCTCTCAACAGTAAAAAGAAACTGCAAACATTACCAAAAAAACATTCAGGACCTGTAGTGTAGGGGTAACAGTGTGGACCTATGGGCACATAGCATGTAAACCCAAGAGCAGCTATGTGGTGTGATGGACGGGCCCAGCCGAAGGAATGATGTGCGTGCGGGCATCAAGTTGTCACAAGAAGAGATATAATGCTCTGAGTAGTGGTGGGTTAAAGTAAGTAAACTCTTTCCAAGAGAGATAGCATATCAATGGCTGCCAGATAGTCTGGAACTTGTCATCTGTAAGGATTAAACTATGAGAGAGTCACTCAATGGCCATGATGGGCCAGAGATGGATGGGCCACTGAGCAAGGGAGGGAGGCATTTTCTGATTCAATGCTGTGGCTATTAATTGCTTGGCTGCACGCATCATGTAACTATCTAGAGTCCAGTCTGTATTAGTCATGTCTGTCAGATGGCTGGGTCAAAGACCCAGTATAACTGCACTAGGTGGCCGGCAAAGGGAACCCCAAGACGTTCTTACCATGGCTCAGGACTTACTTCTAGAAGATAACGATCGGTGTACATGTCCACCAAATGTGGGGCAAGTCACCACACTCCGAATCACATCAGCAACGGGATTACAGGATGCCAGGATATATAGAAGCCAACCGTGTCGGGGTATAGTACCATTGTAACAAAAGCTTATAAACAGTTTCTCTGAGGAGAGAGACTGTGGTAGAGTTTAGGAATGTCCCGCCATAGTCTGTCCCATCTTCCTTAGAGATAGTCATCCACTGGCGCTGATACGGGTGGGTTTGCTGAGGTGGAGTGTTGTAGAGCTCGATAGGTGTTGCAGACTAACCCCCCGGGATCCGTCATAAGCCATGATGAGCGATTCAAAAAGAGTGCATCAGTGGATTATGCCAGTATAGACTGCGGGTTGGATGGCCCAGTGGCTGAGCTAGAGGTATTGCCGACGTGCACTGTCTAGGAGACAATATTCTTGTTCACTTTGCTCAAACATCTTCATCGTATCACCCTGGAAAAGGTCACAGTGTCCTACATTCAGCATCTGTCCGAAGGAGTGTTGGACAAGAACCAGAGGGAATGCCCAATTATGAGCCAATGGTGTATTTGGGGATGCGAAGATGGTAAGATCCCTCAACTCTGCCAGTTTGTCCCATATAGTGAGGACTGTCCTGGTTGGCGTTGCGAGGTACCAGCTGCACGTTCCGACGTGGTGGGGAAGCCATGCCAAGTCCCATAGTAGGCGGCAGGCCACAGCTCTGTCCATATGGAGCCAATCGTTCTCACTCTATCTCACTGTCCACGCTGATACGAACCTCAGGTGTGCTGCTGCATAACAGTCTTAAAGGTTAGGGCAACCAACCCCCCCCCATCATGGAATTTGCATTAAAAGAGTGTTAGATACGCGAGGTGCTTTGCCATCCCAAATGAAGGCTCTCAGCGCTGCAGCCTAGGTATGTCTCCTCGAAGGATCTGCGTAGGGAGGGACTGAAACATGTATAGCACTCGTGTGAGTATGTGCATTTTTACCACATTAAGAAGCCCAAGCCATGACATGTGGAGTGGCTTCCACCATCTGAGGTCTTCCGAAAGCACCCACCTGAGCACCGGTCAGTTTGTGCTTGTCCACGTTTCCAAAGTGGGTGTGAGGAAGATCACCAGATATCTAATCTTGCCTGAGGCCCACCGGAACAGTGCCAGAGTTTGAGGTGCCAGGACTTCAGGCTTGGGGATGATGACATTCAGAACATATGATTTGGAAAGAATCACGTTGAATCCGGAGGTGGCCACAAATATTTCTAGGCCCGCTACGTACGCTGGTATCGAGGTGTTGGGCCGGGTTAAGGTTAAGAGGAGGTAATCTGCGAATAGGTTGACTTTATGCTCCTGTCCTCTGAATGGAATCCCTGCTAACCGCTTGTCCCTACGCATCGCAATTGCCAATGGTTCTACTGCTAGAGCAAACAAAAGTGGGGACAAAGGGAAGCCCTGTCTGATACCACGGCTGACATTGATGGGGTCTGTGAGTCCTCCATTCACCCTGATAGTGGCCTTTCAGGCCATATAGCAGGCCATTATTTTGGATGTCATGGTCGGACCCAACCCCACTCTCTCCAGGATCAATTGGAGAAATCTCCAGTCAACCCTGTTGAATGCCTTATCTGCATCTAGCGAGAGAAGGCTTGCTGGGATTGTGTGATGGTGGGCTTGTTCAATCAAGTGGGCTACCCTACGGATGTTGATGCTCCTTGCTGGTCATGAATGAAGTTCACCTAATCGGGGTCTATAAGGTAAGGCATATATCGCTCCAGTCTAGTTGCCAGTATCTTTGTGTAGATTTTGTCATTGTTATTAAGCAGGGCAATGGGACGATAAGAGGCTCATAGAGTGAGGTCTCTGTCCGGCCCTGGGAATAAGAGTGATTTCAGCGCTTGCCATCGTAGGAGTAAGCCTTGTGACTTCGGTGAAAGAATTGTATAGTGTAGGTAAGTGTGCTTCCTGATGCAGTGGGAACAGCCGGTAGAAGTTCACCGGTAACCCATCAGGGCCCGGTGGTTTGCTTACAGGGAGTGCACATAGCACTAAGTGTATCTCTTCTGCCAAGATGGGGGATTCTAGGGCCCCTCTATGCCTGGACCCCAGTGGGGTCCAGTCAAAAGCAGGTAGATATACATCAATCAGGTCCTGTGACATTTTTTCCCCACTATAGAGGGTTTGGTAGTAGGCACAGAGTTAACTCCGTTTGTCCCCTTCTGTGGTTGTCCAGGTGCCATCAAATTTCAGGAGCTTTGGGTTTTTTGGTTAATTTTTGGTTATGTGTGCCCTATTTTTCTGCTGTCGCAGAATGCGTGCCAACAATGTATCCACCTTGTAGCTCCCTTCACTGTAGCGGTGCTTGAGCATCAAAATAAATCGTTCAGCTTTGTTCATTCTATGTGCGTGCAGCTGGCCCTTCAAAATGGCCAGCTGTCCCTTGTTTCAGCAAGTGGGACACACCTTGTCTTGTTCCAGTGCATTTATGTCAGAAGTCAAGTTCTGCTCTACTAAGCGCTCCTCTCAGCCTCGTGCAATGGCTATCATGGTGATCACCTACTTACTGCAGCTTTAAAGCCATTTCACAGGATGCGTAGGGGGACCTCCTGATCTGTGTTGTGAGTGAAGTAGTCATCAATTCCCTTTCAAATGTCCACTATGTTCGCCAGGTCCCTTAACAATCTTTGCAGGAGTTGCCATCTTGGGGATTCCCCGTGGCCTCAGGTGGGAAGAAACCATACCGCCATGACGTGGGCATGGTCAGAGATGGATATATCAGAGATCGAAATAGTGTCTTGGAGTGCATGAGCTTTTGTGTGAGGAAAATGAGTGAGTATGTGGTGTGGACATGTGAATAAAAGGAATGGTCTTGTGTGCCCGGGTGTTGGTAACAGCAGGTGTCTACCAGACCTCGGTCTAGTATGTCCCGCTTAAGATGCGCCGATATGGTGCCCATCGCCTGACATGTGATAGTATGTCCGTCTAGGACAGGGTCCCACACCAGGTTCAAGTCTCCCCCCACTATGATGTTTCCCCCAGCCACCTCCAATTGGTTTTTCTGCACATGGTGTATGTAGGTGTCTTGTGCAGTATTAGGTGCATATATGTTAAGCAGGGTAAGGCGGTCTTTCCCCTTTTGGAAATGTCTGGTCAGCTATATCCCCTCCCTGTTCCAAATCACTTTGGCAATGTGTGGGCAAAAGCATGGTTTACAAAATATAGCCACCCCAAGCGCTTTAGTGTCAGTGTACGGCCAATGCCGTACAGTAAATTTTGGATGTGCTATTCTATGTCTGTATATTCCACGTATGTGTATCTCTTGAAGGAAGACAACATCAGTGTTGTGCTGAAGAATATACCTGCAGATCTGTTTTCACTAGTTTAGGAGTTGAGTCCCCGAACATGAAGAGGCAGTAGCTTCAGACCACCCCAGTGGCTCATCTGAGAGCAGGTAGAGATTGGCAACAGCTAAAGTGTGTGTTCTCTCACGTCTTGGTAAAGGGCAATTTCCCCTGTGTGTCCCTGTCTAGTGCATCCAAAAGGTCAGCATGCTTCCCCTCCCCCACTAGCTCCTAATACAAACCTGAAAGGTAACAAGTAAGAAAAATACTCAAATAAAGTCCTAAGCCAACGGGGCTCAACTCGTGCATCCGCTGTTGTCAGAGAGCTTTGGAGGACCACCAGCTTCTCTAGGGGGGAGTCACCCTCCCGGAGGGTGGGATAACAGGGCCATAATCCATAGTCTGTGGAGTCAAAGATTTCCAATTGTGCTCTGTGGCATGCTGAATATAAGTAGTATTGATACACAATTTACTTAGCAGTGTCCATATGATGACCAATGACATTAATTCTAAGGGTTGTACTACAGTCCTTTCGTATCCTGCAAGGCCCTGCAATGATTTAGTTCTCAATTCTCCTATCTACTGTGTTGTGTTGAATGTACACTTTCTAAATAACATTTTTAATTTCAGGAACGCCCTTCAACATTTTTAGTGAAGTTTGCAGCTGTGTAAATTAACCCGCATTGGTAATTTAATAAAAATCACTCAAAGGCCTAATCATTCCATTAGTCATAATTTTCACTTTTATGTTGCTTGAATTGTAGCTGAAGATACATTTGAGGAACAATCTAGACTTAAATTTCTTATTGTTTGTAGTTAATTTTAGGTCCAACACCCAGGGCCAGTGGACCAATGTCTGCAACTAGATCCAATACCCAGGGCCAGTGGACCACTGTCTGCAACTGAAGACACCTCTACTCCAGACCAGGATTAAGCCTTCAGTGAGAACAGCACTCCTTTAGGTCCGGATGATGTGGAGCTGCCTGGCCCATCTAGTCTGTCTGCACAGACAGCTGCAGTACGACTCACTTGGCCCACACCTAAATCTCCCACCCCAGCTGCAACAACACCTCAGTCAATTGATACCTTCACTTCCTGTGTTCAAATGAATATCACCCCAAGCGTGTGCCCCCCCAGTCCTTGCTGCTGTTGAGCAAACACAACCATCACCTCCAGTTCTTCCAGGACCCAGTGGATGGGGCACACTTCCTCAAGAGCACAGGGTAGGGGGGTAGGGTTGTGGGAGGGGATCAGAGGGCTAGCAAAGTGAGACCACTGATATAACTGTCACCCAGACTGCCATCAACTGAGTCTTGAGAGAACTACAGCAGTCCTAAGAGGTGGTGGCTCAGATCCTTACAAAAGTCCGGGGCATCAAGCAGGTGCAGAGGGAGCATAATGTACAGATGCAAAATCACAACTCAGATGTGTGCTCCCTGACTGGGGTGATGTTTGACATTTACCATCATATGTGCAGGGATTTTCCAGTACCATCTACCCCTTTCTGTGGTCCTTCAACATCAGGACAAAATTCACCTGGCTCAGCCATGGACACAACAGGAAACTGCTCAACCTACTCCAGTCCCAGCAACTGTGGACCTGCCTTTCCACAATCAGACACATCAACAGCTTCATGCACTTCACACACAATGAAGATTCAGACAATGTGAATGGAGATAACTATGCTATAACTTGACATATACATGTGGTTAGAGCAAGTTAAGCAGCATCTATTTTGTTGGTGGCAACATCCAACAGAAAACTGGTCTAATACAATCTCAAGAACTGTCCTTCAATCACTATGCAAGTTGTTTCTGTACAAGATCTCTACATCCAAAGTATGTGCCTATCCCAGGATCAACCCATGCTCCCTTTGTACTTTCCAACAGCAACATGTCACTGCAAATGTCACGACTTTGAAATTTCTAAATGAAGATGACATGGTGAAGGATCCTAAAACAGAATAGCATGGGAAAATGAATGATTTTACATAAGAAAGTTGATTTATATGAGTTAGAAGGACACATATATTTAGAAAAAGCAAAGATAACCAATGTCAACACAGACGTCAATGTATGGAAACTTTGATTAACAAACATGTTTGCCCTGGACTTCCCTGAACTAACCATTACTACTAAATTACCTTTACATGCTGATATGTTCACTATGTTACAAGTTGTTCTGACATTTGATAATACAGTATGTAAAGGTGAACTTACACTCAGGTGAAGAAGTTGCCAATGGCATCTTGACATATGTCAATTCCTTTCTCTTCATCACTGCCATTTCAACATCAACACCAGATGGCTCCACATGGTCTCCATTTTCTACGATGATTGTGATGTTTCATCGCAGGGCTATGTTGTGCAACATGGAGCAGGCAACTGTGATTTGGCACAGCTTATCTGATGAGTAGATGCGGGATTCAATTGTCTTGTCCAGACATCTAAATCTGGCCTTCGTGTGCCCTAAGGTCCGCTCCTCTGGCCTCTGTGCTCTTCCATGGGCCTCTTTGAAGCAGACCTCCCCCGGAGTTGTTGAACTCCTCAGCGGCGCTACAACCATGGTCGGTTAGGATAAGCTGTCTCCTATATGAAAATAATAAATATATTGGACAAAAATATCTCATCCCACTGAACATTTCTAAACCATGAATAAAGCAAATGATCCTAATGTCATATGGTATTTACCAACAAGCCAGGCCCTCTCAGGTCCAAGTTGTGACACTTAGAGGGGTATGCTGCTATTCCATAGTACAAAGGAATCATGTGTTGACCATGGGAAATGGGCACACACACTTGAGATGTACAAATCAGGTAAGTAGCCAACTTGCACATGGATTGAATGGAAGTTCTTCAGATTGTGGTAGACCTGTTTCCTGGAGTGAAGTGGCACCAAGGCAATATGTGTCCCATCAATTTCTCCAACTGCATGTGGTATGCCACCCAAAGCATAAAAATCTCCCTTCACATTGGCAAAATCCTAATGTCATGGAAACCGGGTGAATCTGTTGATATGTCTCAACATTGAACGAAGGACTTCTTCAATCTATCAATCAATCGGACTTCCTACAGAGCACAGCTAATCACCCATTTGGGTCTCAAGTCACTGGGAGGGGGTACTGCAGCTCAGTCGAAGAGCTGGAAGGCCAGTTCAGTCGAAGAGCTAGGTCTTGAGGTCCTTCCTGAATGGAGGCAGAGAGGGAGATTGCCTGAGATGAAGAGGAAGAAAGTTCCAGGTCTTAGCAATAAAGTAGGAGAAGGATCTTCCTCTGGCTTTGGTCTTGCAGATCTGTGGGATGGTGGCTAGGGCCAAGTTAGCATAATGGAATTGTCTGGGGGGCGTGTGGAAGGCGAGGCAGTAGTTGAGGTATGCAGGTCCAATGTTGTGGAGGGCCTTGTAGGCATGCGTGAGGAGCTTGAAGGTGATTCTATTGTTGATCGGGAGCCAGTGTAGGTCTCTCAGGTGCCCGGAGATGTGGCCGCGGCGAGAGATGTCCAGGGTAAGTCTAGCAATAGCATTCTGGATTCTTTGCATCTTCTTTTGGAGCTTCTGGGTGGTGTATGGATAGAATGCATTGCCGTAGCCGAGCTTGCTGCTAACGAGTGTGTGGGTGGCTGTTCTTCTGGATTCAATGGGGATCCACTTGAAGAGCTTTCAGAGCAGCTGGAGCATGTGGATGCAGGAGGACGAGACAGTGTTGACATGGTGGGTTATAGAGAGTGAGGAGTCGAGGATGATGCTAAGGTTACGTGCATGGTCGGTTGGTGTGTGAGGGCTCTGAGTACTGCAGGCCACCAGGAGTCATCCCAGGTGGAGGGGGTGGTGCCCAAAATGAAGACTTCTGTCTTGTCAGAGTTGAGCTTGAGGCAGCTATCTTTCTTACAGGTAGTGACTGCCTTCATCCCATTGTGGAAGTTGGTCTTCGTGACTGTAGGTTCTTTGGTGAGGGAGAGGATCAGCTGAGTGTCATCAGCATAGGAGACGATGTTGAGTCCATGGTTTCTGATGATGTCTGCTTGTGGGTCCATGTAGATGTTGAAGAGGGTGAGGTTCAAGGATAAGCTTTGGGGGATGCCGCAGCTGATCTCTGTAGATTCGGATGTGAACGGTGGGAGCCTGACTCTCTGGGTTTGGCCAGTGAGGAAGGAGAGGATCCATTTCAGGGCTTTGCCATGGATTCTGGTGTCATGGAGTCTTGTGCAGGGGGTGGGGTGGGAGACAGTGTCAAAGGCAGCCGAGAGTTCCAGGAGGATGAGGGCTGCGGTTTCACCGTGGTCCAGGAGATTACAGATGTTGTCTGTTGCGGTGAGGAAAGCAATCTCAGTGCTGTGGTTACTTCTGAAGCCAGATTGGGAGGGCTCCAGAATGCAGTTGGTCTTGATGAATTCAGTGAGTAGGGCGTTGATGGCCTTCTCCATGACTTTGGCTGGGAAGGGGGGCAGAGAGATGGGTCTGTAGTTCTTAAGGTCCGTTGGGACTGCAGAGGGTTTCTTCAGCAGGGGGTTGATCTCTGTGTGTTCCCAGTCATCAGGGAAGGCGGCGGTCTCGATGGAGCAGTTGATGGTACGCCAGAGCTTGGGGGCAATGGTGTTGCTGGCTCAGTTGAAGATGTGGTGGGTGCAGAAGTACGAGGGGGCTCTGGAGTAGACGGTCTTCATGATCCGTAGGGTGTCAGCAGTGGTAAGGGTGGTCCAGTTGGTCAGGGTCGGCTGGGATCCAGAACCTTTGGGTGTGGTGCTTGCTGGTGGGGCTGGTAGGTCCTGTGCTGTGAAGCTGTCATAGATGTTGGAGATCTTGTGGTGGAAGAAGGAGGCCTGGTTGTCGCAGAGGGTTTGGGATGGGGGATATCCGTTGTGTCAGTGCTGGGTTTGGTGAATTCTTTGATCAAGATGAAGAGTTTGTTGCTGTTGTGTGCATTGACGTTGATTTGTTTGTGTATGGTAGTTTTCTTGTTGTTCTGATGAGCTGGTTGAGTGATGTGACAGTTGTTACTCCTTCTGAAAGTAAGTATTATACACAATATATACACTAGACACCAAAATAAGGTAAGTAAATAGTCATAGAATAGTGCAAACAATAGAAAATGATATAGAATGCAATAGGAGAATATAGGTCTAGGGGCAACACAAACCATATACTAAGAAAGTGGAATGCAAATCATGAAATCCCCACTAGACAAGTGTAGAGAATCACTGGGAGAGTAGGAAAACCACAAAGGTGAATAAAATACCCCACCCCAGAGCCCAGGAAAGTACTGCAAGTTTCCTTAGGACACACTGCAAGTCGTGATTAGAGTTATTGCAACAACCAAGCAAGACTGCAAATAACAAATGGTGGATTCCTGGACCTGAAGACCTGTAAAGAGAGGAGACCAAGTCCAGAAGTCGCAGAAGATTCCAGGACGGACAGGAGCCCCTGCCAACCCAGAAGATGGTGCAAAAGAGGAGTCTCCGGTTGGAAGAAGTCTGCAGAAGAGCACCAAGGAAGATGGCTGCGGGTTCCTGAATGATGCAAAGGATGTCCCGCGTGGAGATGTTGGATGCAGGTGAGTTGCAGTGCTGGATTAGTCCAACAAGCCTTGGTTCAAGCAATGTCGCGGATTGCGTCAAAATGGCGCTGCCTGGACCCAGGAGGGACCTGGGGGCCTCAACTCAGACTGAGGAGGCAGACGGGGCTCCCAACACTGGAGGGAACTCACAGATGACCAGGCAGCACCCACAGTGGTCCCAGGACACGGGGACAAAGAAGATGCAAATTGCGGTTGTTGCAGCACTACAATAGAAGGTCCCACGCCTCCGGAGAACAACTCAGCGAGTTGAGCAAAGCAGGATAGAGTGCTGGGGACCTAGGCCAGGCTGTGCACAAAGGATTCTTGCAAATAGTGCACAGAGGCCTCTGGAGGTGAAGATGACAGAGTGCACAGGGGTTCTGCCGCAAATGGGGAAGGCAAGCTCTTACCTCCTCCAAATATGGACAGCAGGACCTTAGGACAGTCTGTGTCGAAGGGGTCTACTACCTGTGTTCCAAGAAGCACTCTTGTCGCTAGGAGAGGAGTCCAAGAGAACTGGTCATGATCTTACAAGGTGCCTGCTGGAGCAGGGAAGTGACTCCGTCACTCCACGGACGATTTCTTCAGTCCTTCTGGTGCAGGCTTAACGACAGGGAGTCCCGAGAGCGTGCACACCATGGAAACTGTTGCAGTTGCTGGCTGGAGCTGAAGTTGCAGAGTCGAAGTAGCCCTTCTGGATATTTTGATGCAGTTACAGTGGTTCATGGAGCAGTCTGTGGTCGATCCAAGGTCAGAGGATGAAACAGTGGTTGCAGAGGATTCCTGATGGAAACTTGCAAGCAGAATCTGAAGAGAAACCCACCGGAGAGACCCTAAATAGCCCTGAGAGGCGGATTAGCTACCTAACCAGGTATGCACCTATCAGGAGGGGTCTCTGACTTCACCTGCTGGCACTGGCCACTCAGAGGCTGCCAGAGTGTCCCCACACCTTGGAAAACAAGACGGCTGTAGTCTGGGACACACTGGAGGAGCTTTGGGCACCACCCCTGGGGTGGTAATGGACAGGGGAGTGGTCACTCCCCTGTCCTTTGTCCAGTTTCATGCCAGAGCAGGGACTGGGGGTCCCTGAATGGGTGTAGACTGGTTTATGCAAGGAGGTACCATCTGTGCCCTTCAAAGCATTTCCAGAGGCTCTGGGAGGCTACCCCATCCCAAGCCTGTAACACCTATTTCCAAAGGGAGAGGGTGTAACACCCTCCTCCCAAAGGAAACGCTTTGTTCTGCCTTCCTGGGACTGAGCTGCTCAGACCCCAGGAGGGCAGAACCCTGACTGTGAGGTGGCAGCAGCTGTAGCTGCAGTGCAAGCCTCAGAGAATTGGTTTGGCAGTACCGGGGGTCCACGGTGGAGCTCCCAGGATGCATGGAATTGGCTCCCCAATACCAGATTTGGAATGGGGGAACAATTCCATGAACTTAGACACCTTACATGGCCATATTCGGAGTTACCATTGTGAAGCTACATATAGGTATTGACCTATATGTGGTGCACACGTGTAGTGGCATCCCTGCACTCACAACGCCCGGGAAATTAGCCCTGAACTGTGTGGGAGCACCTTTGCTAGTGCAAGGGTGCCTTCACACTTAGTAACTTTGCACCTAGCCTTCATTAAATGAAGGTTAAACATATAGATGACTTATAAGTTACTTAAGTGCGATGAAAATGGCTGTAAAATAGTGTGTGCACTATTTCACGCAGGCTGCAGTCACAGTCCTGTGAAAGGGTTTGTCTGAGCTCCTTCTGGGTGGCAAAAGAAATGCTGAAGCCCATAAGGATCTCCTTGAACCCCAATGCCCTGGGTACCTCGGTATCATAAACTAGGGACTTATAAGGGGGGTCCATTGTGCCAATAGGAATTGGTAAATGAAGTCACTAGCCTATAGTGACAAATTTAGAAGCAGAGAGAGCATAAGCACTGAGGTTCTGGTTAGCAGAGCCTCAGTGATACAGTTAAGCACTACTGACACCACACACATTAGGCCACAAACTATGAGCACTGGGGTCCTGACCAGCAGGATCCCAGTGAGACAAGCAAACATATACTGACAGACAGGTAAAAATGGGGGTAACGTGCCAAGAAAGATTGTACTTTCCTACAGTCGTTTTGCGGGTTGTGTGGCACACCATTCTTGTAGCACATCACTGAAAGTTGGCTATGATATACCTCCAGATACTGCCTCAGTGTATTGGAAAGATCCCATGACCACAAAATTAAGTATTGCCACGATTTTCCCTATTGGTATTATTACTGTTGAAATCCTATTGTGAGGCAGAAGATCAGGCTCCAGCTGGTGACGTAAATCCAGAACAGTTTGCCAATTCAATCTGTATTGTTTATGACTTAAACCTGTCGTCTTCTACCCCTCCCTGGGTTCATATGTCAGCATTTAAGAAAAACAAACTATCACCTAAAATAGTCCTACAATACTTTGATAATCAACACACATCTTATGTCTTGTAAAAATACATATATTTTTGCGACACATATGTACACATCATTTTTGTGTTATGCAACTTCGAATAACAGTTTTTTCCATGCTTGAAATTTTTAAAAAGAACAATGTGTAAACAATATATTTGAAATGTATTATTTGCACATTTTTTTTTAAATCTGTCACCCGAAGTATTAAATACACCATGACACTATTGATGTTAAACTCAGTAACGGTTTACATTCTGTTGTACGTATCTTACATTGGTAAACAAACTAGCCATGATTTTGAGTGGTGGTGACGCATATTAAATTAGAAAATACTCTGCTTTACATCCTAAAATGGTGGGTGCCTGACTTTGACATCCGGACATTGCCTATCTGATGGCCGTCTGCGGAAGTTGACCACGTAGTCGATGCAACACTCCATGACAGACACAGCTATAACATGTTTGGCGGCAACACATGATAGCTAATGGCTGTGGCCATGTCTGTCATGGATTGCGTATGCCGTGTACTTGTACACAGCATCTCAAAAAAAGCTCAATTGCCTTCCAGCACTGCAGCCAACAACATCTCCTCCACTTTTGCTGCTGCTGCTGACCTCTGGGAGCCAGGATGCTGGGCAAAGCATCCTGGCTCCCCTAAGGAGTTTGAACTCCTCACCATGGAGATCCTGTCCCTGTACAGCCAGCTGTATGGGAACACAGAGGAATGGATACATGTTTGAGTGGGAAATGCTTTTCTAAGTAACTTATTTCTTCATACACAGGCTAATTTGTCCCCTTTTGTTCCTAAGTGAAGTGGTGTGGTTGGAGTATAGAGAACTGAAAACAGAATATGAAATATAATATAATGATGTTTGACAATGTTTGAAATGTATGGAAATTGTAATGAAAAGTCACCTGAATGAATAGGCTGACTTTTCAATTCATTTTACTCACTTCATTTGACAAACACCATAAAACTCTGTACCAATAGTATAAGTGAAAAACTACAGCCATATGTCGAAATGAGAAAAATGTGAAATGCAAGAAGAAACGTTCAAATTATGGAGCTGTCTGATGTTTTTGGTTCAATTTAAACTACATCACATTTTCTGAAAAAAATGTCTGTATGTTTTAGCCAATTAATGGTGCCACACATGGGGAAAGGTATATCCTGTGCTGCAAGTACAAATGTCACAGGCTCTCATCAACCATGCAAGTATGTCCCATTACTACACACGCTTGTTAATACATCACCAAACAAACATGCTGTCACTGATACATATGTTAACCCTTTCATACTCCCCTTAGTCATTGTATGTGTTTTGAAACATTAGTATCTGCCTCTAAAAAAATTGGCATTACGCCAATGTAGCTGTGCGTGGGTGTGGGTGCTAATATTGTACAAGTTGTTCAGCCTTTAGTAGCTCACAATGATTTGTACTGCTCAGGAGCGGCTCTCACTACAGGAAAGGTTTCAGACCCCTGGCCTAGATGATGTTTGTGGCCTAGATTAGTAACATGAGGACGTTGAAAATGTTGATGGTACTCAACAGGTTGCTACAAATTAGTATTTCCTAGGAAAAATAAAATGTTGGTGAATAATGTGTACTGAATTTTTAGAAATGCTTGTGAGAGATGTTGCAAAATTGTGTCACAACAACACAGACAAGCCTCACAAAAAAATGTTTTACTTTCTTTTTTCTCCATACAGGTCAACACCCATCAGAAGAAAGTGATATTGAAGGCCATCGCCAAGAAGGTGTGGACTCTGGGGGTCTATAAGCGGTGTAGCACCCATTGCCATAAGAGGTGGGAGGATGTGATGCATGGACCAGAAAGTAATCCAAAGCCCAGCTCATCCAGTCCTCCCAATGTGGGAAGCATGCATCCTGCACCCTGATGCCCCTAATTGCCCGCATACTTGTGGTGGCCTATCTGGACCTTGATAGACAGTTGAGAACCTAACAGCAGCATCAAGGTGGTAAGTTCTAGTGTGAGTTCAACATGTTGATAACTGATGTGTGTTACAGCAACTAATGCCATCAGCATTAAGGTTGACATATGTCCAACGCGGAGGAAGAGTTCTTGTAGGTGGAAGCTTTGCTCAAGGTGTATGATGATGTGTTTTGTAGAATAATTTTTGGGAAAAGCTACCATCTGATTTGTGTTCACTACAAAAGGACTAGTTTGATCAAATCAAATCATTAACATTTATAAAGCGCGCTACTCACCCGTGCGGGTCTCAGGGGAAAGAGGGGGTTACTGCTGCTCGAAAAGCCAGGTCTTTAGGAGTCTCCGGAAAGCGGAGTGGTCCTGGGTGGTCCTGAGGCTGGTGGGGAGGGAGTTCCAGGTCCTGGCCGCCAGGAAGGAGAAAGATCTCCCACCCGCCGTGGAGCGGCGGATGCGAGGGACGGAAGCGAGTGCGAGGCAAGAGGAACGGAGGAGGCGGGTGGGGACGTAGAAGCTGAGGCGTCGGTTGAGGTATTCCGGTCCCTTATCGTGGAGGGCTTTGTGTGCGTGGGTGAGAAGTTGAAAGGTGATCCTTTTGCTGACTGGGAACCAATGCAGGTGTCTCAGGTGTGCGGAGATGTGGCTGTTGCGGGGTACGTCGAGGATGAGGAGGGCCGAGGCGTTTTGAATGCGTTGCAGGCGATTTTGGAGTTTGGCTGTGGTCCCAGCATAGAGGGTGTTGCCGTAGTCCAGGCGGCTCGTGACGAGGGCGTGGGTCACGGTTTTTCTAGTGTCGGTGGGGATCCAGCGGAAGATCTTGCGGAGCACCCGTGCGGGCCTCAGGGCAAAGAGGGGGTTACTGCTGCTCGAAAAGCCAGGTCTTTAGGAGTCTCCGGAAAGCGGAGTGGTCCTCGGTGGTCCTGAGGCTGGTGGGGAGGGAGTTCCATGTCCTGGCCGCCAGGAAGGAGAAAGATCTCCCACCCGCCGTGGAGCGGCGGATGCGAGGGACGGAAGCGAGTGCGAGGCCAGAGTAACGGAGGAGGCGGGTGGGGACGTAGAAGCTGAGGCGTTGGTTGAGGTATTCCGGTCCCTTATCGAGGAGGGCTTTGTGTGCGTGGGTGAGAAGTTGAAAGGTGATCCTTTTGCTGACTGGGAACCAATGCAGGTGTCTCAGGTGTGCGGAGATGTGGCTGTTGCGGGGTACGTCGAGGATGAGGCGGGCCGAGGCGTTTTGAATGCGTTGCAGGCGATTTTGGAGTTTGGCTGTGGTCCCAGCGTAGAGGGTGTTGCCGTAGTCCAGGCGGCTCGTGACGAGGGCGTGGGTCACGGTTTTTCTAGTGTCGGCGGGGATCCAGCGGAAGATCTTGCGGAGCATGCGGAGGGTGAGGAAGCAGGCGGAGGACACAGCGTTGACTTGCTTGGTCATGGTGAGAAGTGGGTCCAAGATGAAGCCGAGGTTGCGGGCGTGGTTTGCGGGGGCAGGTGCGGTGCCGAGGGCCGTGGGCCACCAGAAGTCGTCCCAGGCGGACGGGGTGTTGCCGAGGATGAGGACTTCCGTTCTTTCAGAGTTCAGCTTTAGGCGGCTGAGCCTCATCCAATCTGCGACGTCCTTCATACCCTCTTGTAAGTTGGTCTTGGCGCTGGCGGGGTCCTTAGTGAGGGAGAGTATAAGTTGGGTGTCGTCGGCGTAGGAGGTGATGATGATGTCGTGCTTGCGTACGATGTTGGCGAGGGGGCTCATGTAGACATTGAAGACTGTCGGGCTGAGTGATGAGCCTTGGGGTACGCCGCAGATGATCTCGGTGGGTACTGAGCGAAACGGAGGGAGGTAAACTCTTTGGGAACGGTTTGAGAGGAAGGAGGCGATCCAGTCCAGGGCCTGGCCTTGAATCCCGGTGGAGCGAAGGCGGGTGATTAGGGTGCGGTGACAGACGGTGTTGAAGGCAGCCGAAAGGTCGAGGAGAATGAGGGCGACTGTTTCACCGTTGTCCATCAGGGTTCTGATGTTGTCTGTGACTGAGATGAGGGCGGTTTCCGTGCTGTGGTTGGTTCGGAATCCGGTTTGTGAAGGGTCGAGCAGGTTGTTGTTTTCCAGGAAGGTGATCAGCTGTTTGTTGACGGTCTTCTCTGTTACCTTGGCTGGGAAAGGCAGGAGAGAGATGGGGCGGAAGTTTTTCAGGTCGCTCGGGTCAGCCGTAGGTTTCTTTAGTAGGGCATTGACTTCGGCGTGTTTCCAGCATTCGGGGAAGGTAGCAGAAGAAAAAGAAGAGTTGATGACGGCCTGGAGGTGCGGGGCGATGATGTCGTCGGCTTTGTTAAAGATGAAGTGAGGGCAGGGGTCCGAAGGGGTGCCGGAGTGGATAGAGTTCATGGTGGATTTGGTTTCTTCACTGTTGATGTGGGTCCAGTTGTTGAGGGTGATGGTCGGGGGTGCGGGTTCGGTGGTGTTTGGTTGGGTCTGGTGTCCGAAGCTGTCGTGGAGGTCGCTGATCTTGCGGTGGAAGAAGGTGGCGAGGGATTCGCACAGATCCTGTGAGGGCGTGACGGCGTTGGCGTTGGGGTTGGAGAACTCCTTGACGATGCTGAAGAGTTCTCTGCTGTTGTGGCTGTTTTTGTCCAGTCTGTCGGTGAAAAAGTTCCTTTTAGCAGCGCGGATCAGGTGGTGGTGTTCGCGGGTAGCGTTCTTGAGGGCGGTCATGTTGTCAGCGGTGTGGTCCTTGCGCCAGGCCTTCTCGAGAGCGTGACAAGTTTTCTTTGATTCTTTGAGGGTGTCAGAGAACCAGAGAGGTTTTTTGGTGTTGGTCTGTCGATGCGTGCGTTTGAGGGGAGCAAGGTTGTCTGCGCAGTTGGAGATCCAGTTTGTGAGGCTGAGGGCTGCGTCGTTGGGGTCGGTGGTGAGGGTGGGTTGGTTGGCGGCGAGTGCGGAGAAGAGTTGCTCTTCGGGGATCTTGTTCCACTGTCGACGAGGGATGGGTTGAGTGCGGAGGTGGCGGGTCTCGCGTCGGAATGTGAAGTGGACACAGCTGTGGTCGGTCCAGTGTAGAGCGGAGGTGTGGCAGAAGAAGATATGTTTGCTGGCAGAGAAGATAGGGTTGAGCGTGTGTCCGGCGATGTGGGTGGCGGTGTTCACCAGTTGTTTGAGGCCGAGGTTGGCGAGGTTGTCGAGCAGGGTGGTGGTGTTGGGGTCGTTGTTTTGTTCCAGATGAAAGTTGAGGTCGCCTCGGAGGATGTAGTCTGGTGAGGCGAGGGTGTGCGGGGAGATGAAGTTGGCGATGGCGTCGCTGAATAGGGCGCGCGGTCCGGGAGGACGGTAGACGAGGGATCCTCTGAGGGTGGTCCTCGGGTCGGGGTGAATCTGAAAATGCAGGTGTTCAGCAGCGAGAGGGGTGTCTTCGTGGAGGTGGTGACGCTGATGGAGTCTTTGAAGACGATGGCGATACCTCCTCCTACTTGGTTGGTGCGGTCTTTTCAGGAGATCTTGTAGCCTTCGGGGATGGCGGTGGCGATGTCTGGAGCAGAGGAGGCGTTCATCCAGGTCTCGGTGATGAAGGCGACGTCCGGGGCTGTGGAGTCCAGGAGGTCCCAGAGTTCAACGGCGTGCTTGTGGACGGAACGAGCGTTGACCAGGATGCACTTCAGGTGGTTGATGGCGCGTGGGCTTGTGGTCGTGGTAGTTGCGTGGTGGAAGATGCGTTTGCAGGAGTTGCAGGCGAAGGGTCCATGGGTGCGTTTGGGGTGAGCTTGGAAGCAGGTGTTGGAGCGTCCTGGGTTGAGGCCGTGGAGGGTGGTGGGGTTGTTGCGGATCAGCGGGGCTTGGGAGAGCTGGGGACCAGGGGTCGTGGCGCTGGGCGCGGGCCAGGCGCGGACGGGCACCATATGAGGTAGGGGGGGGAGGGGTCAGCTGGGGGCGAATGGGAGCTGGGGGGCGGGGGCGTGCAGGAGGTCGCGGCGGGAAAGCGCGAGGGAGGGGGGACAGGTAGAGTGAGAAGAGCTGGGGGAGAGGGGTTTAAGGGTGGAGGGGGTGAGTGTTAGGAGGTTTAGGAGATTAGGGAGAAAGATAGGAGTAGGGTTGTGAAGATAGGGGAGGGGGGGTTGTAGAGGTGGGTGAGGGTGAGAGGTAGAGTGAGAGGATAGGAAGATAGGTAATAGAGGAGGTGGCGGGAAGGGGGGGAGAGATAGAGAAATAGATAGAGAAAATCGATAGATAGAGAAATCGATAGATAGAGAAATAGATAGATAGAGAGATAGGTAGATAGGAGGAGGTGGAGAGTGAGGGAGTTAGATAGTGGGATAGAGAGATAGGTAGATAGGAGGAGTGAGGGAGGTAGATAGCGAACGGGTTAGATAGGGGTGATAGAGAGGGGGGAGGCGAGTGAGAACAGGGGGATGAGGCAGGAGGGCAGGCGCGGGGAGAAGAAGACGGAGGAGGCAGAAGAGCCGAAGGCAGAAGATAGAAGACAGAAGAGCAGAAGACTGGAAGAACAGAAGAACAGAAGAACAGAAGAACAGAAGAACAGAAGAACAGAAGAAAGGAAGTCCGGAAGAACAGGAGACCAGAAGAACAGAAGAACACAGAAGAACACAGAAGAACACAGAAGAAGATACAGAAAACGAAGAACAGAAGGCAGAAGACCACAGAAGAAGATGAGGAAGAAGGGAAGAAGAGAGAAAACGGGGAAAAGAGGAGTACAGAAGAAGATTACAGACGAGGAGGAAGAACAGAGAAGAAGAAAAGAAGAAAAGAAGCAGGAACAGGAGAGAGGGTGAGTAGCGCGGGGCAGAGCGAGGGGCTGGGAGGTGGGGGGTACTTACTGTGAGGTGGGTCTCAGGAACTCAGGAACCTGGAGGAGCTGGAGGAGCTGCAGCGGCAGGGGGAGCGACCTACCCCACTGTCGCGCAGCGGCCGCCATATGAGGTAGGAGGGGGGGGAGGGGTCAGCTGGGGGCGAATGGGAGCTGGGGGGCGGGGGCTTGCAGGAGGTCGCGGCGGGAAAGTGCGAGGGAGGGGGGACAGGTAGAGTGAGAAGAGCTGGGGGAGGGGGGTTCAAGGGTGGAGGGGGGTGAGTGTTAGGAGGTTTAGGAGATTAGGGAGAAAGATAGGAGTAGGGTTGTGAAGATAGGGGAGGGGGGGTTGTAGAGGTGGGTGAGGGTGAGAGGTAGAGTGAGAGGATAGGAAGATAGGTAATAGAGGGGGTGGCGGGAAGGGGGGATAGATAGAGAAATAGATAGAGAAAATCGATAGATAGAGAAATCGATAGATAGAGAAATAGATAGATAGAGAGATAGGTAGATAGGAGGAGGTGGAGAGTGAGGGAGTTAGATAGTGGGATAGAGAGATAGAGAGATAGGTAGATAGGAGGAGTGAGGGAGGTAGATAGCGAACGGGTTAGATAAGGGTGATAGAGAGGGGGGAGGCGAGTGAGGGAGGGGGATGAGGCAGGAGCAGGAGGGCAGGCGCGGGGAGAAGAAGACGGAGGAGGCAGAAGAGCCGAAGGCAGAAGATAGAAGACACAAGACAGAAGAGCAGAAGACCGGAAGAACAGAAGAACAGAAGAACAGAAGAACAGAAGAAAGGAAGACCGGAAGAACAGGAGACCAGAAGAACAGAAGAACACAGAAGAACACAGAAGAACACAGAAGAAGATGAGGAAGAAGAGAAGAAGAGAGAAGACGGGGAAAAGAAGAGTACAGAAGAAGATTACAGACGAGGATCGAGGAGGAAGAACAGAGAAGAAGAAAAGAAGAAAAGAAGCAGGAACAGGAGAGAGGGTGAGTAGCGCGGGGCAGAGCGAGGGGCTGGGAGGTGGGGGGTACTTACTGTGAGGTGGGTCTCAGGAACTCAGGAACCTGGAGGAGCTGGAGGAGCTGCAGCGGCAGGGGGAGCGACCTACCCTTGGACACATGCCTGCCTAAACAACAAATATACATCAGGTAGTTTGATGTTATAAGGGACAGTAGTACCAAACAGGTCACTGGTCTTTATTGTGTCAGGTCTGATGCCCTATTACAAGTGACATAGAATAACATGCTATGAAGATACAGTGGATGTTCCAAACATCACATTGCTAAGTTGGTTTTATACACAACCAAGAGTGAGCATGTGAGCCAAAATGACTAATAACATCAGGTTAAATGCTACATTTTTGATTAATAAAATATCCCAGGTGTTCTGAAACAAAAATAATATCTCATTCATTTTAAAAGTAACAGATTAGCATGATGTTTTACCCATTCACAAATGTGCATGTAAGCCAGACTGTTTTGTTAAAAATAATGGAGATAGGCATACAAGTTTTGGTACAACACAGACAGGAATGTGTACACATTGGTAACAGAGTACCACATTCCGTAAGTCATTTTACAATGTCCTTTGATATGCCCAGGTGATAAATAATGATGGCGAATAATGGGATACTTACAGGGACTTTTGCAGATGGAAGGTGTCATCATACATATGTTAGAGAGTCACATATGGAAAACTCAATATCACGCCCAAATCATGACTCGTTTTATAAATGTACATATGCATCAAGGTGAAATCTGTAGCATATTGTGAACTGCATGTGAATCTTTGATTAAAAAAAATTATATATGAATCAGTGTATGTAATATTTACTGAGATGTTGTACCAATCAATTCCTGCAGTGAAAGGCAGCATATGTTGTGAAACAATTACACAATGCTAAAACAGACGTCAAATAACTAGAGATATTTAGGAGTCAAATGCGCAAATGTTTTTGCTCTGTAGTGAAGTGGATTATCAAGGCCTATGTATTGTAGTGAATCCTAGCTTGTTTTAATGGGGTACAGCAGTTTGCTTAGCCTTTGGCTTGCAGACTCATGCCCCCCTCACCTAGTGACTTTTACCCTACTTAGCTTGCTCTGTTTAAGCGCATTTATTTAATTAAATATTTTAAGATGGCTGCCTTGTTTTTAGTTAGGCCCATGTTTTAGTTTTGTGTTATCAGTGCCACCGCGCTAAGGCATCAGTATCAAGCTACAAAGATAAACAAACTGTAGGTGTTCACATTAGGTACTTTCCCTCTGCATGCTTTTGAGGGAATTGTTTATATAAATTACTGTCCCAAGCATGTCTTGTTATTTATTGCTGCACATTGCCTTGACGTTGACCCAGTCTTCGTGTACCTACGGAGTCTGAGCTAGAGTCCTCATTCCAAGGTAACAAGGGTTGGGTGCTCTTCTCATGGACATGGCGTTGGCAGATTAGGTTTAATACCTAAACTCTCTTTAGGTTAGAGATTAGGCTCATTATGCTGGGGTATCTCATACTTTATGTCTTTTCATGTCATTGCAAGATGGTGGGGGTCTTTGTATTAATTACTCTTGTCTTTACCATTCTTGTTCTTGCACTGTTCATTACACTAATCATTGCAGCCCATGCAACTTATCGCAGATTGCAGTTTTGCGAAATAAAACCTATTGAAACTTTACTACATCTTCTTCATTGCTTGTGTTTGATTGAGACATGGTGTTTATGTGAGAAAGGGGTAATCTCTGTTTAATCACGACACTCCCTGAGAAGTCACACTCTTGAGTTCACGCGTAAAGGCTGCCACAAATCCCCTTTTACTGTTTGGACTTTTGGTGAGGTGCTGCTTGTGAGCCAGGAGGGTTGAGACGAGAGTTGTGACTTGTTGTAGGACTGCCATAGTTGCCTCCAAACATAAGTACTGTCATCCTTAAACCAGCAGTCTTGCCTAAAGCAAGAGTCAAACTACAACAGTATTTACTTATGCTGCATGAGTCAATTGTCAATCCACCACAAAACATTATTCTCAGTTTCTTCAACAGGATAGATATCCATATAGTGCATCTTACACTGATAAAGTACTTCACTACAGAATAAATATATATTTTTTTCCATTTGACATACTGTATACATTAGTTACTTCAAGTAAGTGTGAAATGTCCAAACAAAGGAATTGGCCTTTCAGTTTATACAAATATATGTACAACATTGCAAGATTTGTTGACACACATTGATTCATGTTTTGCTTTTTGTGATTGAAAATAATGCAATTTTCAGTCCCTTTAAACACACTGTACAAATGGTTTCTCAAAATATTCCCTACATGCATGAGATATTGATGATAAAGATTCAAAGTTTGAGAGTGTTGTAGCAGGTGAAGTATGAAAACTTGAAAATGTTTTTTAATCAAAGTTCATGAACAGTTCTATTTACACAGAAACAATACAACTGTTGTAGCTGTCATTTCAGCATCAGGAGCAGGCGGTGGAGACATTGGTCCCAGTGGCACAGGGAGAGTAAGGGGACTGGGATGGAGGCCACAAGCTCCACATCATCATCTTTGGAGGCCTCCACAGAAGACCAGTCCCTAGTGGTGGCAGTACATACAGCAACTGTTCCTTGCCCGCCACCGAGACAACCATCCCCATCCTCCCTTTTGCCCCCTCCCAGTTGGCTGAACCCCCACCCCTAAAAGGTGTGGCATCTCCTTCACTCTATGTACCTCCCCCCTGCCCCTGTAACTCCAGCTGTGCTGAGTGAGGAGGCTATTAACCTCCTATGGAATATCTTTGTAGGCCAGACTACACTCTTGAATGCCATCCAGAGGCTCAGTTGCCATATGCAATAAATGGTAGCATACCTGGAAGCTATTCACAGTGACAGTGCTATGTCTCGCCTACAGAGGTCATTTCAATGTCTACCGTTCTCACTGACCACAGCCTCCCAACCATTCGAACTTTGTGCCCCAACTTCCGCCCCTTACCCATTCCAATTCCCTATTCCTAGCCCTGTCCCAAGCACAATCACTTCATTTCATGCACCCACTTAGACGCAAGCAGCACACACACAAAAACACAAACACACAAAGAAACACAAGCATGCCTCCAGTCAACATACACACACTGCTGACGCAACACTGACAACAACCCCCACCACCACACCCACCACAACACCCACCACCACAACACCCACCACAACACCTACAACACCCACAACCACCACACCTCCAACATCCACAACCGCAGACACATCCAACACACCCACAACACCCACCACAACAGACACATGCACCACCACCACACCCACAACCACCTGTACACCCACAAGCACCACATCATGCACCTCTACATCACACTCATTCAAACACACACAGTCACACACACATCTACATGCAAAACAACACTCACCAGATGCATATGCTTACAATCACTAGAATACATTACACCTACAAAACCACATACAAACAAACATGCTCACTCACAGAAAAGCACAGACACCCCAACACCCCCAAAACACACACATCAAAACATGCATTACATACACCAGACCCACATGCACAACAGACAGAAACACATGCAACACCCACTCCAGCTCCCTCCACTTCCCAAACTCCATCCTGTTCCACTTCTTCTACTCCTTCTCCTACAGGTGCTTTTCCTCTTGCCCTGTTCTTGACCCCTAACAGGTCTAAACCCATCCCAAGAAAAACACATCATTGGGTTGCCTGCTATGTCCACTGGATGCCTCTTACTGAGGAGTTTGTACTTGGTAGTGCAATTAGGAGGCAAGTTCTGGGTCTGCAGCCCACACTGCTCATGCTGGACTCATTGAACATTTTTACTATATATCTTCATCTATTCTTCTATGTGAGAGACTTATTTCATTGTTGCATTAAAATTCCATTTATTTTCAATATTTTTGCCTTGGCATTAATTTTAGATTATTAGTAATTGATTGCTGATGATGTTATTTATGCAGATTTGTGTGACATACACTTTTTCTCATTTCTGACAGCGAGAATCACAGGTATTATTTTTGACACATTTATATAATGTATACATTATTGTTGGATATTTGTGATGGACATGTTCATTTTGGTGCAAGCATTCATCATGATACTGGACACACACCAACATTATCCATGTTTATATTTTTGTAACTTGAGATTGCAGGCATGTTTATTTTAACATGATATGTGTTAATAATATACTCATATGCATTGCACAGGGAAAATGACACTTTGGAGTTAAATGCCATCTAATGTTTAATATAAATTACACATGGGGACATGTGACATTTATACAACTCTAACATGTTTGAAGTTTAGAGGTAGCATTGGTTTTGCATTCTGTGTAAACCCACTTGTTGTATTGTGTAGTGTATATACTACTTTGCAATGGATTTCTGTAGTTACAATGATGCGTACTGTTTATGTATATTATATGGTGGTTTATGGAAAATGAATACATCCACACATTTAGATTTAGGGATAGATGTGATGTTTTGTGTAGGTGTCCATTGGCATGAAATAGTTAGCACCAGACTACCACAATGCACACATATGCATTACACATCATTGTACTATTGCTTGCATGCACAAGTCCAGAGCTAATGTACACAGACAATGCCAGTGACGACAGTTGAAACAGTCATTTCTCTTCGGTTCCGACGACGGCAGGGTTGATTTTTGTTGTGGTCCAGTAGGAGCAGCAATAATAGGACTTGTAAGATCAGGTTCATGGTGGCAGGAAATGAGGAAAGGTGAAAAAAGGTAGGTTTTGTGCTCAGATACCTCCCAATCTGCCAACTCAGGTGTGGAGGTTAAGCAGCCACAGTTTTGTCGGCGGGAGTGGCACATCGCGATTGGGCTGGTGGTAAAACTGGCTGGAGTCCCGACACCATCCGCTTTTGCCCATGGTGCTGTCGAAGTGGGTGTACAATTCTGGAGGTCACTGCAGGTTGTCGTCAGACTTTTGTCCATGGAACAGGTAACATCTACATAGAGGGGGGATCGCAAAGGCAGTGAGTGGGAAATCCAACGGAAAATCGCAGACAGGACTGATTCTGTCAAGATCTAAATCAAGCCATAGGTCTGTCAAGAAAACCAGTATTGAACACCAAGGGTCTGACCCTGCCTAACCCATACATAAATGTTTAATTTATTCTTACTGGTGCAATATTGTGCCTACAGTATTATGGTATCATGATATTTCTGAATCAATATTTAGGTGAAACACTATTACGTCCATCTTGCCACTCCAGTCCCCAGCAACATCTATCTTTCATGACAGTAAGTTCTCCCTTCAGACTCTGCAAAATTTATTTTTTTTCCCTGGAACTATAAAGAATAGATTTTTTTTTTAAATGCCTGCCTAGTTCCTTGCATGACATCATTAATTATGGTGAGTTACATTTTGAACATGATCTGCTGAATATATGTAGCATCTTTTTGTAATACTCTTCAGTTCCTATAAGAATCATCCTCATTTTGAAAAGGGAGGTAATGGATAATTGACATTTGATTCGCCTTTTGCACCTTCAGCTATAAAACTGCACATTTAGCTCCCTCGAAGACATGATGTCAGCACAGATTCCTTCAATTCCACCACTGCCTCCACCTAACTAAGGAGTTAGCTCCACCACCGTATATGTTGCATGAACAACCCGCGTGTGTGGCTGTGCTAACTCCATGAATACCACAAACGTTTGCCAGTCGACTGGAAGATGTGGATATTGTTTGCCCAATTGCAATTTAAGACGTCTCTGTGGGCATTGACAATCCGCCTTCATGCCCAAATTTGCTGGCGGAATTGCCGCCATGACTGGTGAATTTTCCATTAAAATGTTTCTTGAAGAAAGGACATCATTATGAGATGACTGTTAATTGTTCTGCCAATTTCAACCCCCGAGGATCCCATTACAGTCTGTACATTATCTCCAGGGGCCAAAAAAGGACCCCTATCCAAGCTGGAACTTCAGGATTCACTTGGGAATGGGGAATAACCTAATTCTCAGCTGCATTATCACCTTGAAGTTTCTGTTACTTTGAGCAGCTCGAGTCCCGTAAAAAATTAAACAGCCGTGTTTTTTCTCATTACTCATAATCCTGATGGGCTTGGAAACGTCTGTTACCGAGATCATTCTCATTTACGAGTTTCTCATAAGTCACTAAAATGGCTTACTCCATGGCAGATACAAGCCCCTGGAGAGAGAAAACTCGTTCTTCCTGCTGGATAACCAGTAATTTAGTGTATTTATAACCATCGCCTTCACGCAGGTTGCATGTCCACCAACATTGTGGTCAGAAAGGGGTTAAACTAAGCTCGAAATCATGCTGGAAGTTGGTCAAAATGTCTATATAATAAGGCTACATAACATAGCTGCCAATTTGCAACAAATCATAAAATAAATGCATCATTTACCTTATCTTGATACAAATTAATTTGGGCCCTTAAAATGTATCAATGTAAAGCTGCTTTCAGACTGGGTATTAAATGATGGCTTCCCACAGTCAATTTTATATTTTTATTGTTGGCAAGATAAGAGAGGAGGAAAAAGTTGACATCTCATGAACTGAAACGCTGAACCAGCAGATTATAGCCCGGTTTTTGATGGCTCTGCAATAAAAACGTGAAACTGAATTTAAGGCTTTCTTTTAAAGCTTATCTTTTTGGGCCACGAGTGTGCCTGCGGGAGCCATTTTGTACGTATACGATTCGTGTCACTACTGCTGACACTGAAACTGTGCGTTCTTATGTAGAGCAAATCTTAACATTTTATTTAAATCCCATAAATAGCTTTTTATTGTTTATATTTTAACGTCTCTGTTTGTGAGACACACTTAAGCTCAGTCTCATACCATCCTAGTAACAGGAAAAGAAGAAACTAGTGATCATTTTAACCAATTGTGACATTACAGGAAGTAGAGTAACGCAAACTTTGACAGGGATGAGGAGCAGGTGAATGATTTGTATTCGACATGAGGCTATGAGGGGCGTAACGCAAGCTACTGCACTCCCTGTGCCGCAGGACGGGCCTCAACCCTTTGGGGGAGGTCAGCTTTTGATGCTATTGTCAAGGAATGGGCGAGAGCAAGGGAGTAGCCTGAAAATTGAAATACCCTCACTTTGAACGTAAACTCCTACGACCCCAAGCAAGTGAAGCAAATCATTGTGACACTTCCGAGAAGAGTTTGCTTGTCTCTTCCATCAAAGCATCTATTCATTCATCTTTTCATCTTTCCATTCACCTGCTGACAATCATCATTGCACCTTTACATCCTGACATCTATTCAGTCTTTCATCCAACATTCAATCTGTCACATTCCATCCATCCGTCTACCTATTCATATCCAAACCTATCCATCGATCTTCAAACCTATCCATCAAACATATCCATCCTCTTACTTATCCATCCATCCATTCACTTATCCATCCCCCTTTCATCCATCCCTCTTTTCAGTCCCTTACAGCCATCATTCCTTTTGCGCATCCATACTTCCACCCCTTCACTCATCCATCCACCCTTCGACCCATCCTTCCACTCATCCATCTATTTACCCTTCACTAATTCATCGATCCTTTCAGTCACTCATCTATCCATCCACCTTTTCACTTATTCATCTATCCATTCATCTGTTCACTCATCAGTCTGTCCTTCCTTTCACCCACCCATCTATTTATCATCCCTTTCACTCATCCATCCATTCTTTCACTCTTCCATCCTTACATCCATTCTTTCACCCACCCATCCATCATTTCACTCATCCATCCACCCTTTCACTCAGTCCATCCATCCAAGCATCCATCATCAATCCACTCATTGATCCATCCACTTACCCTTTCACTCATTGATCCACCCTTTCACTTACACATCTATCTGTCCTTTCTATCATCATCCATCCATCCACCCTTTTACTCATCCATCCATTCACCCTTTCACTCATTGATCCACCTTCCCTCCCTCCCTTTCACTCATCCATCCTTAGATTCATCCTTTCACTCATTCATCCATGTATCTATCATCCACTTTTTCACTCACATCCATCCATCCATCCACCCTTTCCCTCATTCATCCTTCGTTTCACTCACTCATCCACCCACCTACTCACCCATCCATCTACCCTTTTATATAGCCATCCATCTACCCTCTCTTTCACTCATTCATCCAATCTTTCACTCAACTGTCGCTACATCTATCCTTCTGCTCATTCATCCTTGCATCTATCCATCCACCCCTTCACTCACTCATCCACAATTTCACTCATCCATCTATCAATCTGTTCACTGGTCCACCCATTTACCCTTTCCTCATTCATTCATGCATCCTTTCTCTCATCATCCATCCGTCCACCCTTTTACTCATCCGTCCATTCACCCGTTCACTCGTACATCCTTAGATCCATCCTTTCATTCATTCATTCATGTATCTAACCATCCACCTATACCCTCCTCCACCCATCCTTCGTTTCACTCACTCATCCATCCAACCACTCACCCTTTCGCTCATCCATCCCCCCCTTTTATCCAGCCATCCATCTATACTCTCTTTCACTCATTCATTTGTTCTTTCACTCATCTGTCCTCACATCCATCCTTTCACTCATCAATTCAAACATACATCCACCCTTTCCATCCATCCATTCAAAGTCTGCAGAGGTGCAGATAGAAGAGGCCTATCAAAAACCTTACCCCAGTGCGAGAGATATGCCACTCGTTACATTCTGCAGGCGGGTCCCCTCA
Organism: Pleurodeles waltl; assembly: GCF_031143425.1. Classification (NCBI taxonomy): domain Eukaryota; kingdom Metazoa; phylum Chordata; class Amphibia; order Caudata; family Salamandridae; genus Pleurodeles; species Pleurodeles waltl. Next base: position 175,805,313 of record NC_090445.1, on the reverse strand, counting down.
TTTTATCTTATCCACTGGAGCCTGTATATGTATATGCTAAAAAGCAGTAGGTAAGGTAAATTATTAAGACATCAACTACTAAAACAAGCAAAGCCTGAAGGCAGATTTTTATTCCAATATCAGTAGTCAAACAGGCTAAGCCAGGAGGGTTGTAAAGAAGTCCTCAGGGGTTAGACACTAATGACGCCCATTTACTCTCTGCGCCCCACCCTTCTGATAGTGGCCAGCCAGCTTGTGGCAGAGAGGATGCGGCTGCTAGACAATGAGAGAAGCATGTCTGGTATTCTGTGTGGTGAGTGGAAAACAGAGACGAAGAGTGGCTTCACTTTTGAATAGCACTGGGGCCCGCAATATGGATTTCTATTTCTTTGAAAGTCCGGACGAAAGTCCCTTAGCTTAGCTGTATAAAACCTCTAGAGCCCACCTTTCTCTATACATAGCTGGCCTTTCTTTGTTGCTTCAGCGCCGCTTGCCACAATTAACATCTGACCTGAACCTCACACTAGGATCTGCATCTGACAGTATGAGGAGGTCCTTCGACAACCTTAAAAATTTCCAAACAGGTCCCGAAAAGAATAAAAAGTACATCATTCATACCAATACCTACTTCATCACCCTGGTCTGCTAATCACTCCTCTCACTTGTTTTCCCCTTCGAAATGGGGAATAACATATGAGAATAAGGTACTCAGATATAGCTCTTTGTGCGCTGACACCAAAATCATAATGTCCCGTGGTTTACCAGACATTTTTAACCTCTTAAATCTTGTGTGTTTGTGCGGGGTTCCTTGACAAAATATAAACTGCAAAAATATTGTCAAAAAATATTGTTAACAAAAGTATAATCTTCCTATACTTACAACAGGAATGATAAAAATATTGTGACAAAAATATTGTAGCAGGCAATTTTGTCAAAAACAAGGTAAGAATATTGAGTTTTCAATCCATGTAAACTATAACGTTATATTTATAAAATAATATTATAGTTAAACAAAGTACAAAACGACATATTTTTTATTCAAATGTTTGTGCATGTGTATATCTAATATGTATAAAAATATAGATACATATGTACATTGCTTTTGGTTAGGACCGCGTTTCCATAGTAAAAGAGTTTTTTGACTTGCCTATTTCTTTGGCACCGTTTGACGAATCTTCACAAAATTTTCCAAAAAAGGTATGCTGGTGATTCTTGTTAAGCATGGGAAGTTTCGGGTTGATTGGTCAAGCAGGGGCTGAGAAAAAGATGGGCTCAAAAACATGTGTTTCCCATGTTAATTCCCCTAAGAGCTTTGAAAACGACTACAGCCCAAACTGCTGGAATTACACCAAGTTTGGCAAAAAGGTAGCTTTCAGTACGCAGAGTATGCTTTCAGTTATTTGGTTATCCGTTCAGTAGTTTTCACAATGTTAAAGGAAATCCAACTTTGTATATCTCTGGTTGCAATGACTTCATGAATAACGACAAGTTCATGCACGGAAATGCAGAGCTCTGATTGGCTGCCAATACTTCAACCAGGAAGTGTTGGCAGCCATCTTGGGACTTGGTTTCAGCCGAGTTCCACAAAAAAAAAAAAAGAAATGAGAGAAGGGACCAGGGTAGAATCAACCTGACCCCTTAGCTCTGGTGTTGGGGTCCAAGAAGGGCCCCTCTCCAGGGCTAAAAAACACTTAAAAAAATATTGCTATGATTTCACACTGTCGCAAATTCATGGGAAAAATGTTTTTAAAAAAACGAGCTTAAAACTAGCACAGTCTGCCGTGCTTGTTTTTAAGAAGCCCATGGGTGGGCTAGGACCCGGGGGCATTGACATTTTGAATCCATGGGGGCTGACCTGTTCTTCCTCCCCCGCAGCACCAGGGACCATCACCTGCCGAGGCTTTAAACAAGTACAATGCACGAGGGCCACACAGCCCCTCCCCACAGCACCACCTCTCCAAGGCTTTAAACAGCAGTCCCGGGAATCGCCACCTCCCTAGGGCCACAATAAAAGAAGGAAGTGGGTCTGTTGCGGACCCCGGAGCCCTAAGGACCAGCACTTCCCTAGGACTAGATAACGTTGGAGGGGGGTCCACTAGGCTCCCCTCGTGGAGCCAATAATGGCCCTTGGGAACGCCACCCTCCGCCCCCGAGCCGGCTCCTGCTATGTCCCGGGGTGCCAACCCCCAGGACATAGCTGTTTGCTTCTGCTTGGTGGGAGCTGGCAGCTTCCACCAAGCAAAAGCAAACAAAGTCCACTTTCTGACAGCTGGAAATATCAAACAGCTCTTGCTGGCAGAAAGCAGAGGTTTCATCTATTTCCCTGCATGCAAATATGTGTGCATGGAAACAGACGAAAACATTGCTCCTGCAAGCAGGCAGCTGCTAGTTAAAGTAGCTCCCTGAATGTGGGAGCAAAGCCGGCTCCCGCAGGACATGGGGTGCCAACAAGGCCTGCGGTGGCCTTCAGGCTCCCCCCAAGGGTGTATCTGGGTATGAGAGTGTCTGGGTCTGTGAGTGGGTGTGTGAGAGTCTAAGTGGGGCTGCAAGTGGGTGCACGAACGTCAGAGTGGGTCTGTCATTGGGTGCGTGAGTGTCTGGTTCTGTCAGTGGGTGCATAAGAGTCTGAGTGGGTGTGCGAGTGAGAGAAATATTGAAAGAGAGAAATTGAGAAATTGAGAAAGAGGGAGAGAGTGAGTTTTTTAGGCTTTGTTAAATGATATACTTAGAATTAGATATTTCTGGACAAATTGAAAAGAACAATGTATTTGTCAATTAAAGAGAGTGAGATCACCTTTCAGTATGAACCTTAAAATTTTGAAGTTTAAACAAAAATTAAAGAAGGAAAATGACCACTGGCACACCTGGAGTAGTGTGAGGGTCTGTGATCTTAATCTATAGGCCGTATGTCACTCCTTACTGTAATGCTTCCAGACATACCTATGACAGTCAACGCACCCATGTGATTGAAAATTAATGTGATTGTTCCATCACTAGGATGGTTTCACAGTCTCAAGACTAGTAAATAAACAAACACATTGCCAAGGATACTATTGTTTGAACCTTCAGCCTACTGATTGACAGCACATGATGTAGACTATTACGCCAGAAATGACTCTGTCAGTTCATTTAGTGGCAAAGTAATTTCAAAACACAGTCCATCCATGTTATCCTAAAAATCCTCAAATTCTCTCTCTGCAGTATTCGCTGGAAAGTATGTAGATTCAGGTGAATAGCACCTTTGACATGGTACCCTTGCTCTTTTTGACTTCCTCAGTGCAGTCCTTACATCCTCATGGTCACTTAGGCTAGAATCCTCAGTGTCCTATGGAATAGGTTGAGGTACACATCACTCAGGCAGATCCAGTCTTTCTCTCTCCTGCTTTCTAGGCTATCGGTCTCCAGCTCTCACTCGCATTCTCACAGCAGTAGGGGGCAGATTTCAGAAAAATGGCGCTGCACCCAGTGCAGCGCCCTTTCCTTGTGTCCTTTAGTGTCCCCCTACTGCCACCATGTGTGCGCTGTATTTAAAATATGGCGCACAATGGTGCAGGGGAGGGGGCAATAGCGTCATTCTTTTTGACGCCATTAAAGTACTCTGCAGGAGTAGTGCCAAAATGTTGGCACTCCTCCTGCAGAGTCCATAGGTGCCCATTATAAATAATAGAGGCCCTCTTTTAATGCCTGCTCTAAGCAGATTTTAAAAGTGCCGGAAAAAATGGCACAAGGAAATCTCTTCATTTTTGCCCCCCCCCCATGGGGGAATGCCCCCTTTGCATACATTATGCCTGGCGCAGGCATAATGTAGCACAAGGGTTTACAAAGTGGCGCAATGCATGTATTGTGCCACTTTGTAAATATGGCGCTGGGAAAATGCCACTTTAGCGTCTCCTTAGCATAAAAAAAGATATGCTATGGTCGTGCTAAGGTGGCTCTAGGGGCTCTTAAGTATGCCCCTAGGTCTTTTATCATACTCTGAATCTGACTCATTCACCACCACAGGATGAGACTCTTTTGTCTCAGCTTCAGCGGTTGACTCACCCAGACCCCCCTCAGACCAAACTCTTGCTGTTTCAGGCTCTTCTTGGTGCCCAACAGCTTATCTAGCCTTCTCCTACTGCCCCTCAGTCACAACTGGCACTTCTGGGAGAGGTAGTGTCACATCATCCAGGGGACACTCAACTCTGTGAGTATGGGAGGCATGAATCCATTTGGGGACACCTCCATATTTGACAGCATTAGTTGTCACCGGAATTACTTGATAAGGCCCGCACCAACGGGGTTCTTAACATGTTTTCTTCACAAGTTTCTTCACCAGGACCCAGCCGCCGGAACTGAGGTTGTGGCACTGCTCCTGATGTGGAAAAGTGGTGGCTGTTCCAACCTCATGAGCCACAGAATGCACCACATCAGCCAGTCCTTTGCAATAATCAAGAATCATGTCATCTGCAATGTTCACAAGAGCATTTTCAGGTGCAGCTGGCAGTCTCATTGCTCTACTCATGATTATCTCATGGGGGAGCAATCCTGTCCTCTGATCAGGAAAACTGCGAAGACTCATCAACACAAAAGACAAATCATAAGGCCACTTCAAAGATATCGAAGCACACACTTTAGCTAGTCTGCATTTCAGTGTCAATAGGTGCAATCTAATCTCTGCTCCACCTGAAATGCTGTGCAATTTCAAGACCTCAATGTTGAAATGAGTCCCTCGGTCTGACACCAGAGAAGTCGGGAAACTAAACCTAGGGATGAGTTCTCTCAACAACAATTTAGCTACTATAGGACTGTCATTTCTTTCATGCGGGGAAGCTATAACCCAACGCGAGAAGATGCACACGACCACTAGGACACATCTCAGCCTGTTGCACACAGGCATTTCAATAAAAACCATCTGCATCCTGTTTAAGGGTCCACATGATCTTCCTATGTGGCTCAGTGGCACTGCAGTTCTTTTCCTAACATTTATCTGTTGGCACACAACACACCTGTCACACAATCCTTCAGCCATCAATCTAAATCTGAGGTTAAAACCAAGTCTGCCAAAACAAACAAACCATGGCATCCCTCCCTACATGGGGAGGACTGTGGAAATGTGTAGGCTTAGGGGGCAACAGACTATCTGGCAACACAGGTCTTCCATCTGCCAAAACACAAATGTCATCTTCCCTTTTGAAGCAACCTGGTCTGATCCAAACTAGCTGTTCTGTCTTTGGCACTTCCACTTGCATCCTCTTAACTTCTTCCCATGTATCAGCAGTGGTTAACAGAAGGTTGTAATTGGTCTCATCTGTAGTCTCATTGGAATATTCACCATTGAATGTACAATCTCTATGAGCATAGTATCTTGCAACTTCATCTGCACACTTGTCCCATAGTCACTTCTACTGCGGTGGGCAGAACATTTCACAACTGCAATCTGAGTAGGCAACTGCAAAGCCTCAAGTAGCTTATCACATATTCCCCATTCCTTATTGGAGAGCCTGAAGAGGTCACGAAACCTCTCTGTGACCGTAACTGTCCAAAATCGTGAACCACACCAAAGCCATACTGACTATCAGTGAAAGTTGTTACTTAGAGCTGTTCAGAAACACAGCATGCTCGAGTAAGGGCAACCAATTCAGCTACTTGTTCCGAGGGCACTCCACAAAGTCAGGATGCTTCAAATATGCCTGAGACTGTACAAGTGGCAAGGCAGTTTTTAAATTTCCCTTCTAGTCTTTCAAACAAGACCCATCAACAAACAATACGAAATCAGACTCAGGTAGTTTCTCATCTCAAATGTCTGGTCTTGGCTTGGTGCATAGTTCAGTGACATCTAAACAGTCATGCTGTACTTCTCCTTCCTCTTCCTTAGCTTCAGGAAGGAGTAACAGTGTAGCAGGATTCAAGGTAGCACATCGTTTCAGACTCATATTCTCTGCTTCAAGAACAACTTGTTCATAGTGGGTCAAACAGCTGTTTGTTAATTGTTGAGTACAGGTCAACAATATCTCAACTGAATGGTGCACAAACACAGTAAAGGGGTGACCGATCACAATATTGTATTATTTCTCAATGTTGGCACCCACTGGTGCTATTGCTTTAAGGCATCCTGGCAGCACTGCTGCTATGGGACTAAGAGTAGCAGAAAAATAGGCCACAGGCCTCCGTGAGAACCCATGCATTTGTATAAGCACTGAGAGAGCACTGCCCTCACTCTCACTGCAAAAGAGGGCAAACGCTTTGTTATAATCAGGAATTCCCAGTGCCAGGGCACAACATAGACTTTCTATCAGGTCTAGGAAGGCAACCAAGCAAACGTTATCCCAGGGTACCAGATCACCCACATCCCTACAATCCCTGTGTGTCAGCATCTGTAAAGGCTTCGCCACTCGGGAAAAGTTGGGTACTCACTGGTGACAGTAGTCCTGCATTCCCCAAAACATCCTAAATTGCCTCTAAATAGTTGGATGATTCATTTTGAGGTCTGCTGAAACCTTTCTTGCGACAGTTTCCTTGCTCCCTTCTCAAGGTGATGTCTGAGATACTGGACCTCTTTTTGGCAGTACGGCAACTTACTTGGGGACACTTTGGCCCTCATTACAACACTGGAGGTTGGTGATAAAGTGGCGATAATACCGCCAACAGGCCGGCAGTAACAAAAATGGAATCATGACCACAGCGGAAACCACTCAGACAGACAGCCACTTTAACACACCGACCTCCATGGCGGAATCAACAAGCACCATGGCTGTAACCGCCAACAGCCAGGTGGAAGACAATGTACTGCACACTTTATTTTGACCGGCCTATCTGCCACCTTTTCCGGTGCGGTACTAATGACATCAAAAGCCTGGCAGAAACAGAACTCAGAAGTCAAAGGACTCGCCTGTGGAGACTCAGGAAACAACCACGAACCATGGAGCCCGAGTTGCAAATTTTTCCCATGCTCGTCTACCTTCTGCTACATTATGAACACCAACGTCGGCGAAGACGACCACGGTGAGTACTTCCCCCTAGCACACAAGGGTGGGGGAGGAAAAAGAGAGTGACACACACACACGCAACACACACACCCCCACCCACAAAACCATACACACAACCAGAAGCAGCAACATAACATATCTACCCCTTACCCCTCAGGAATAATGCAAGGACAAAATGATTTGAAGAAAGTGAGTGTAACACAATAAAATACTATGAATAAGTGCATCAAAATAAAAATGTATATACATATTTACAAATGTAGGGACACTGCCCAGTCCTCAATGTCCGTAGGTCACAGGGCCACAACACATAGGCCAAGGCCCCACCTCACTCCTGCAACAACACGGAGAGAACACTGCAGGGGCATCAGGTCAAAAATACACAGGCACCTGAGGGGGACGGGGCATGAGGGGGCACCACAGCCAGAAGATGGTACAACACCACTGGTCCTGGAGGGGGCAACATGCCCTGTGCGCTGTCCTGGGGAGGGCAAGGCCACAGTCTCTCAAGTGGGTGGTTTGCCCACTGCTTGGTACTGGGGAGTGAAAGGCCACAGTCTCTCAAGTGGATGGCTTCTTCCTACGGTTCTGGAGGGGGTATTGTGCCCAGTGTGCTTCCTCGTGTGAAGGATGAGGTGAGTGGATGGCTTCTCCACTGGTTCTGGAGGGGGAATTGTGCTCAGTGAGCTTCATCCTGTGGAGGATGGGGTGAGTAGATGGCTTCTTCCACTGTTTCTGGATGGGGCATTGTGCCCAGAGAGCTTCATCCTGTAGAGGATGGGGTGAGTGGATGGCTTCTCCACTGGTTATGGAGGGGGCATTGTGCCCAGTGTGTTTCTTCCTGTAGAGGATGAGGTGAGTGGATGGCTCCTCCATTGCTTCTGGAGGGGGCATTGTGCCCAGTGAGCTTCATCCTGTGGAGTATGGGGTGAGTGGATGGCTTCTCCACTGGTTCTGGAGGGGGCATTGCACCCAGTGAGCTTCATCCTGTGGAGGATGGGGTGAGTGGATGGCTTCTTCCACTGGTTCTGGAGGGGGCATTGTGCCCAGTGATGCAGATCTTGGGGAGTGCAAGTCACAGTCTCTCACCTGGGTGTCAAACCCACAGTATTTGAAGGGGCCAGGCCGCACAACAACCCATGGATGCAGGACTACACACTGTTCGCCGGCCGTGATGGCTGCTAAGTGGTGGCAGTGGTGCTGGTGACAGTGCTGGCAGTGGTGGGGGGATGCTCCAGCCCTTCCCCTGCAACCTCAGAGGGCCGCCCAATGGGGCTGCTGCTGCTGGAAGTGGCTCTGGTGGCGTTGCTGGCAGTGGTGGGGGGAGGCTCCAGCCACAACCGCAGCCTCGGACGGCTGCCCACTGGAGGTGCTGCTGCTGGCAGTGGTGCTGGTGGCGGTGCTGGTGGCTGTGCTGCCAGTGGTGGGGGAGGCTCCAGCTTTTCTCCTGTAGCCTTGGACGGCTGCCCACTGGGGCTGCTGCTGCTGGCAGTGGTGCTGGCAGTGGTGGGGGAGGCTCCAGCCCTTCCCAAGCAGCCTTGGACGGCTGAACCACCATGGTTGGTGGTGGGGACTCCGAATGAGTACAAGCACCAGGCCTCCTGTCCTTCCTGTCAGCAGCCGGGGAGTGCTCCTTGCCCTTCCCTGTAGCAGCTGGGGGTGCCTCCTTGCCCTTCCCTGTAGCAGCTGGGGGTGCCTCTTTGCCCTTCCCTGAAGCAGCTGGGGGTGCCTTCTTGCCCTTCCTTGAAGCAGCTGGGGGTGCCTCCTTGCCCTTCCTTGACGCAGCTGGTGGTGCCTCCTTAGCTTTCCTTGCAGCTGCTGGTGCAGGCACCCTTTCAGTGTGGCTGCCTGGTATCCTCTCCCACCTGGAGTTGCTGTCAACACTACTGTGGCCGTGGACTGGGTGGCTGAGGTGCTCACCTGGGTTCTGACCACTCTGGCCGCCTTGGACGGCTGAACCACCATGGTTGGTGGTGGGGGCTCCGGATGAGTACCAGCACCAAGCCTCCTATCCTTCCTGTCAGCAGCCGGGGATTGCTCCTTGCACTTCCCTGTAGTAGCTGGGGGTGCCTCCTTGCCCTTCCCAGTAGCAGCTGGGGTGCCTCCTTGCCCTTCCTTGAAGCAGCTGGGGGTGCCTCCTTGCCCTTCCTTGACGCAGCTGGTGGTGCCTCCTTAGCTTTCCTTGCAGCTGCTGGTGCAGGCACCCTTTCAGTGTGGCTGCCTGGTGCCTGGTATCCTCTCCCACCTGGAGTAGCTGTCGACACTACTGTGGCCGTGGACTGGGTGGCTGAGGTGCTCACCTGGGTTCTGACCACCCTGGCCCGACGTCAAGGATGGTGGGGGGGAGTGGTAGGGAAGAGGTCAATGGTGGAGAGGAAAAGCTTCTTAGGGACATTGGGGCAGGAAGAGGGTGAAGGTTTGGGAGTGGAGGAAGAGGAAGTGGTTGTAGGAGGTGTCAGTCTGCTGTGTTTGGGTGCAGCTGCATGGGCTGGATGCTGTTGTGAGGTGGATGGCTGTTGGGTGTCTGAGTGCTTGCGTTTGTGTACTTTGGGAGGAGAGGGCACAGACACAGTGGAAGAGGGCACAGGGGACATGTGCATGGATGTGGGGGTGGTGACTGCCAGTGAGGGGCGCGTAGTGATAGGTGTGATGCTGATGGTGGGAGTGGATGAGGATGTAGTGCATGAAGGTGTGAGTGTAGACGCAACTGGTAGGGAGGTGGAAGGGAGGTGGACGTGGAGGGGGATACAGTGGAGGCAATGGATGTTGGTATGTCTGATTCTGGATGGTGTTTGTGTGAGTGCCTGTGGGATGATGTGTGGTGCTTGTGTTTGTCTGAACCACTCCTGTGTGTTGTCTTGTGTGCATGCTGGTCTGCCTGTGTGCTTGTGATATGTTGGGGTTGAGGGGAATGGGATTGGGTAGAGGAAGTTGGAGGGGGGAGGTTAGAAACAGGGACAATGGCTGCCATCAGAGAGGATGCCAGAGCCTGAATTGATCTCTGTTGGGCCGCCATGCCTGTGTGAATGCCCTCCAGGAACACATTTGTCTGTTGCACTTGGGCTGGAAGCCCCTGGATGGCATTCACAATGGGACTGTGACTGCCCAACAGAGATGGATCGCAGAAGCTCAATAGCCTCCTCACTCAGGGCAGCAGGGATAACTGGGTGCCTGGGGTGAAGGAGATGCCCACCCTCTTGGGTGAGCGGGCATGGGAAACTCATTGTGGGGCTGCCGGGAGGGTGGTGCAGGTATGGGGGTGGCAGCTGTACCTGTAGTTGGGGTGGGCACAGAGGTGTCCACCACCACCCGGGAGCTCCCATCGGAGGAGGTGTCACTGTCCGAATTGTCCACTCCAGTCTCCGCCGTGGTGCTCCCCTCGCCCTCCATCCCACTGGTGCCCTCACTGTCAGTGGATTCGGCCTCCTGGGCCCTGTGGGATGCAGCTCTCTCCGTTGCCAGTGCCTCTGCTCCTCCGCCAGATGATGCTAATGCACATAAGGACAGGGTGACAAAACAAAAAGGGGGGGAGAGACAAAGGGTACTGTGATGGGCCGGACCGGGCCAACCCGCACAATATCTCGACTGGTGCTGACGCTTCCTGGGTTGACCCGGATTTGCCTCCAGGGGTCAACCAATCCTGGAGGCTCGAGACTCTCTCCGCGGGAACCTGGGAGGTCAAAAGACCAGGTCGCAGAGCTGGAGAGGAGAACGGCGGAGGATCGGAGCGGAGTCGGGGGGAAAGACACCGAGGCCGAATCCAGAAGACTTGTGCGGACCAAGGGATCGAGGAGACCCCTAGGACTATCGGCACCCCTTGATTGCGGTGCAGGAGCGGAGAACAGAATCACCGTGGTCCCAACCAGAGACGAAGAACGCCGGCCCCGGGAAGCAGAACCTTAAGACCCACCACGCTTCAGAAGAAGCGTGGCCAAGTCAGGTACGGGGCTGTGGACGGGCAGGGTTAGGGAGGACGGGAGGGAGGTTGTTCTTCAGGGTCACACGTTCACAAGAGGCGGGAGTAACACATAAAAGGGCAAACACGAAAGGAGTGGGGCACGCTTGGGGAAACGGGAATTGGGAGCACAGAAGACACATGAAGATATTAACAGTAAAAGAACAGGTTCCAGTTACAGACAGGAAAGTAAGGAGAAAGAAACTACAACGATAAGGAAAGAAGACTCAAGAGAAAATAGAGAAAAGAAAAAGAGAGAGGGAGTATACAGGAAAGAAAACAAAGAAAAGCCGTAATCAACCACGACCGGACAGACCTGAGTAGAGCAGAAAACAGGCGAAGAGGGAAAGAGAAGAAACAAGGATCAAGGAAAGTGTTTTGTTTGTTGTGTTTTTTTTTTTTTTTTTTTCACCCATCTCTAAAGAATAAGGATAAGGCCAGAAGAGAAAAGTGAAAGGCAGAGAGAGAGAGAGAAAGAAAAGAGAAGAAGGGAAAATACTTGCATAATCACTTACCGTGCCTATTCTTCTTCTTCTGTCCACACATGCTTCCCGAGAGGCCTATGAAGAAATCAGAAAGAAGAAGAAGAGATCAGTAAACCATGTCTGGAGGAGCAGTCTGAGGAACAGAAGCCTAATATTAAAGACTTACATCATCAGAAAGTGTTATGTACCTCCAATAAAATCTACTTACCTATGGACTCAACTAGTCCTGTGTGATTGCTACCGGCCATCCTGCGACAAAGTGGTGTCAGAAGTGGGATCTGAAATAACTCCATAATGGAGGACAGACCCACCATGGCGGACGTTATTACGCAGTTAGCGGAGGGACAACGTCACCTACAACTAATGTGGGAGCAACAAATGAAGGAAGCAAGAGAAGAACGCGAGGCCCTACAGACTGCCCTTAAGAGCCAAGCCACAATCATGGCAAGCAACCAACTGGTCCATGAAATGGCCCTAGGAAAGCTTACCGACACCATTGCCCACACGAAGGTGCATCCCAATGTACCAAGCAGCGTCTTACAAAAATATCAGGACCAGGAAGATCCGGATTCCTTTTTCCTCAATTTTGAAAGAGTGGCAAGCACTGCTAGTTGGCCAGAGGACAAGTGGGGGCAGTATATCACCCCTCTACTGACGGGGCACTTACAAGCTACATACCAAGCAATCAGTCCTAGTGGTACTCTCCCCTATAAAGAAATCAAGAATACCATCTTGGAAAGGGTAGGGCTTGACAGTGAAAGTTACCGGTCCAAATTTCGCCAAACCAAGTGGCAATCCCAGGAAAACCCTCGCACCCTGTACTACAGGGTTCAACATGCTGCTGGTCGAAGGTTGCATCCCACCGAAAAGACCTGAGAAGAGATGTTTGACGTCATCGTCTTGGAGCAATTTTTAGATGCCCTACCTAACACTACCCGTAATTGGGTTCGACAGCACCCAGGGTTGACCAATGAAAAAGCCATCAACCTTGCTTGTGCCTTTCACAGGAGTCCGGACTTCAGAGCTACCTCTAGCAGAACCCCAGTCCCTTCCCCTGTGCGCCCCACCATAGGGAGAGGAGCGACCCCGCGACCAATGGGGACTCAAGACCCGGAGCGTATACGGATACACCATCCCCCTCAAGCCACCTTTCCCAATACGGGTCCTCAGTGTTATAACTGTTCAGAGTGGGGTCATATAGCTCGGTATTGCCCCCAGAATAAGACATGGAAGAACCAATGGAGATTGGAGTTGCAAAGGGAAGGGTTTTTTTGGCCGGGGGAGATAAACCCACCTACACACTCCCTATCCTTCTCAATGGAGTGCAGAGGGTAGCACTGATTGACTCCGGCTGCAGCCAGAGCGTCATCCGCCAGGAACTGATTGAACCAAGTCAAGGGATACCCCAGGCACAAGTGTTGATCGCCTGTCTCCACGGGGACCAAAGATATTATCCAGTGGCTATAATCAACTTCCAGTGGAGAGAAGAAAAAGAAACTCTTAAGGTAGGAGTGTTACCTCACCTGGATGAGGACATTATTATCGAAACTGACTATGGAGCCTTTTCCCTTTTGTTGGCAAAAGCAGGACAGGAGCACACTCTGAAAATGTGGTGAGGGAAGTCCCATATGGAGCAGGGGAGGGAGTATGCCGAACTCCTAGAGACCATATAAGCAAATGGCAGAAAAGGATACAACAACAATATACACAAAAACTCAGGCTGTACCCGGGAGTCACAGGCAAAGTGTGTACCGTGGCAGGAGACTTCAGACAGAGTCAACGTGGCGATCCCTCCTTAAAGAACGCGTGGCAGCAAGCCTTAAATCACGAGGAACATGTGGTAGGTCCGAAATTCCTCATACAGAACCAACTCTTATATAGAATCCCACATGCAGAAAACGGAAGGCAAAAACAATTGATAGTAACTAATAGTCACAGACAACAGGTCCTGCATCTTGCTCATGGGGACAAGGAGGAAGGGCATCTAGGTAGGGAGAAAACAGAGGAGGCCGTACTCAGGCAGTTTTATTGGCCCGGATTCTTCGGGGATATCCGTAGACATTGTTTGGATTGCCCAAAATGTCAATTATATAATCCCGCTTCACACCCACCCGCTCCACTACAACCCTTACCAATCATAGAGACCCCCTTTTCACGCGTGGGCATGGATATAATTGCCCCCCTCAACCCATCCAGTAAGGGACGGCAATATGTCTTGGTGTTGGTAGATTAGGCCACCTAGTATCCAGAAGCTATTCCCCTCCCCAGCATGCATACAAAAGTAATTGCCCAAGCCATGATTGATTTGTTTTCCAGGGTTGGGTTCCATGAGGAAATCTTAACCGACCAAGGCACACCCTTTATGTCCAGACTCATGGCTGAAGTAAGCAAGACCTTAGGAGTAAAACAGATCAGAACATCAGTATATCATCCACAAACTGACGGTCTCGTGGAAAGATATAACCGGACTATTAAGTCCTTGCTCAGAAAGAGTATTACCGAAGATGGTAGATATTGGGAAAATAAATTACCCTTTGTATTGTATGCGATTCGCACACAAATTCAGTCTTCTTTAGGCCATAGTCCTTTCGAATTGTTGTTTGGGCGACCACCCCGAACCCTTCTCGAGATGCCAGCTGAACAATGGGAAGAGTCAGACGATGAGGTTAAAGACCTCCTAAAATACACCAGGGAGTTGAGGGATACCCTACATTCCGTATTGGAAAAAGCCCACAATGCTTTACGCGAATCCCAAGAGAAGCAAAAAAAAGGGCATGACGCTAGGAGTGTGCTCCGTAGTCTAAATGTAGGGGACAAGGCCTTAGTACTCCTTCCCAGTAATGAGAACAAACTATTGGCTCGGTGGCAAGGACCATACGAGGTGCTCGAACAACTTAACCCCACTACCTATAAACTGGCTCTACCCCACGGCCACGGTAGGGAACAAATATATCATATAAACATCCTAAAAAAATGGCAAGAGCCCATGAGGGCCCAACCAATCTGGTATATCACCAACACTAGTACCGAGGACATCCCATTCCTATCCCTTCCCTTGACACACTGTCCTGAGGAGTCTAGGCCTCAAACCAATGCAACCCTTCCAGATACACAGCTTGTTCCCCTCTTACACATTATTGATTTGTATAGGGATGTTTTTTCCAAACAGCCCGGACGTACCCAGTTAGCCGAACACCCGATTGGAACCAAAAATTAGTCCATATCCCGACAATGAGCCTATCGTATCCCAGAAGCCAAAAGAACAGTAATAGAACAAGAGGTCCAAACAATGTTAGAAGCGGGTATCATAGAACCCTCTAACAGCCCCTGGTGTTCTCCGGTAGTATTGGTCCCAAAACCGGATGGGAGTACTCGGTTTTGCGTGGATTATAGACGAGTCAATGAGATAACCTATTTTGATGCTTATCCTATGCTACGCATTGACGAACTCCTTGAAAAATTGGGTCAAGCCAGGTTTATGTCCACTCTTGATCTCACAAAAGGATATTGGCAAATCCCATTGAGAATTGCAGATAAGGAAAAAAACGCATTTGCAGCCCCGTCAGGTCTTTACCAATTCACAGTTCTCCCCTTTGGGCTCCATGGGGCCCCGGCCACGTTTCAGACTCATGGATAAGGTATTACGCCCCCATCAGCCATATGCGGCTGCAAATCTAGACGATGTAGTGATATATAGCAATACCAGGACAGAACATCTAGAACACTTGGGGGCGGTCTTACAGGCTTTACGGGAAGCCCATTTATCTGCAAACCCAGAGAAATGTAAGTTAGGGTTTATGAATATCAGATATCTTGGCTACGTATTAGGGGAAGGACTGGTTCATCCCCAGATAGAGAAAGTAGATGCCATCCAACAGATACCCCTACCAAGGACAAAGAAAGATGTACGGGCTTTCCTCGGTCTTGTTGGGTACTATCAGTGGTTTATTCCGCAATTTTCAACGGTTGCAGAACCTCTCACCAACTTGCTCAAGAAGTCTACTGCCACCACTCTATCCTCGCTTCCCAAAGCTGCACGCCACAGCTTTGACCGCCTGAAAAATGCCCTATCCACCAACCCTGTGTTATGCTTTCCGGATTTTCAAAGAACATTTCTTTTACAGACGGACGCATCTGATGTAGGACTTGGGGCGGTGTTATCTCAAACCCAGACGGATGGGTCCATCCACCCAGTACTGTACATTAGTAGAAAACTCCTCCCGAGAGAGACCCACTATCCCACTATTGAGAACGAATGTTTGGCTATTAAGTGGGCTATTGAGGCATTGCGCTATTATCTCACTGGGCGAACTTTTACACTTCTTACGGATCATGCACCCCTCAGCTGTCTTGCTCGCAACAAAGACTCAATCGTTTGTGTTCTAAGGTGGTTTCTCTCTTTGCAACCCTTCTCCTTCCAGATTCTGCACTCTCTGGGCTGCCACATGTTGAATGCAGATTTCTTGTCTCGCTATCCTACTCCTGAGCGTCATCGACTGCCGCTCTCTATGGGGAGTGTCTGTGATGGGTCGGACCGGGCCGACCCGCACAATATCTCGACTGGTGCTGACGCTCCATGGGTTGACCCGGATTTGCCTCCAGGGTCAACCAATCCTGGAGGCTTGAGACTCTCTCTGCGGGAAACTGGGAGGTCAAAAGGCCAGGTCGCAGAGCTGGAGAGGAGAACGCAGAGGATCGGAGCGGAGTCGGGAGGAAAGACACTGAGGACGAATCCAGAAGACTCCTGCGGACCCCGGGATCGAGGAGACCCCTAGGACTATCAGCATCCCTCGAGTGCGGTGCAGGAGCGGAGAATGGAATCACTGCGGTCCCAACCAGGGATGAAGAACGCCGGCCCCGGGAAGCAGAACCTTAAGACCTGCCACGCTTTAGGAGAAGCGTGGCCAAGTCAGGTACGGGGCTGTGGACGGGCAGGGTTAGGGAGGACGGAGGGAGGTTGTTCTTCAGGGTCACACGTTCACAAGAGGCGGGAGTAACACATAAAAGGGCAAACACGAAAGGAGTGGGGCACGCTTGGGGAAACGGGAATTGGGAGCACAGAAGACACAGGAAGATATTAACAGTAAAAGGACAGGTTCCAGTTACAGACAGGAAAGTATGGAGAAAGAAACTACAACAATAAGGAAAGGAGACTCAAGAGAAAATAGAGAAAAGAAAAAGAGAGAGGGAGTCTACAGGAAAGAAAACAAAGAAAAGCCATAATCAACCACGACCGGACAGACCTGAATAGAACAGAAAACAGGTGAAGAGGGAAAGAGAAGAAACAAGGATCAAGGACAGTGGTTTTTTTGTTGTGTTTTTTATTTTTATTTTTTTGTTTTTCCACCCACCTCTAAAGAATAAGGATAAGGCTAGAAGAGAAAAGGGAAAGGCAGAGAGAGAGAGAGAAAGAAAATGGAAGAAGGGAAAATACTTGCGTAATCACTTACTGTGCCTATTCTTCTTCTTCCGTCCACACATGCTCCCCGAGAGGCCTATGAAGAAATCAGAAAGAAGAAGAAGAGATCAGTAAACCATGTCTGGAGGACCAGTCTGAGGAATAGAAGCCTAATATTAAAGACTTAGATAATCAGAAAGCGTTATGTACCGCCAATAAAATCTACTTACCTATAGACTCAACTAGTCCTGTGTGATTGCTACCGGCCATCCTGCGACAGGTACACTTGGTCAATGGCGCCAAGAACACCATCGTTGGTGTACATGACACACACACACACAGGGAACAGTCCTACGCACTAGGCAATGCACTACCAGTCACAATGCTAATAACCAGCCCATGGACATGGACACCTAATGCCAATTGCAGCATATCTGAGACCCACAGACCCCTGCCCAGCAGTGGATGCCTACTAGCGTGGTTGGAGGAAGTTTACATCTGACCCTGCCCAACATGGAACCTACCCTGCAATGTCCGGCCTGGCCTAGGGGCACCCACAGGCCCACATCCCCCACCTGGATACCACCCCACAAGGCACAAGTATTATATTGGGACACTGTACTCACCCTCGTGTGGCAGCTGTGATGCCCCCAAGCAACCATTCAGCTCCAGATAGGCCACTGCCAGTATATGGGCAATCATTGGGGTCAGGGTTCAACGGGCACCCCTTCCTCGTTGGGAGGCCATCCCCGGCTGGGCATCCGCCGTCTTCAATGCCCGTAGTCTCAGGTCCTCCCACCGTTTCCGACAGTGGGTGTCCCGCCTGCTGTAGACCCACAGGGTCCGCACGTCCTTGGTGATGGCACGCCATATACCCTTTTTCTGATGGGTGCTGACCTGCAGAGAAATAGACACAGGGAAAGATATTAGTCCTACCGTCCTGCCTGTTACACTCATGGCCCACGATAGCTCTTCACATCCCCTTACGCACAGACATGGCCACACATACATGCAGCACGCTGCCCATGGCCCTTCCACCAACCCCCCCACACGAGGCCTTCACATAGAGCACTCCATGCATTCATGCCCCATGCATCGTGCTCACAGTGTACTCACCTGTTGGTCTGGAGGCCCATACAGCATTCGGTAATGGGGTAGGACCCCATCCACCAGTTTCTCCAACTCCACCGCGGTGAGGGCAGGGGCCCTTTCCCCAGTGACATGAGCCATGGTCGATTCCAGACACAGTTCACAGCAGCACATGCAGTATAGGTCCCCTCCCGTTAAAGGTCAGGTTGCAAGTGAGTGAACAGATAGAAAATGGCAGTCACGTCCATGGCTCAACTACAGAGACACCGGGTGTGGCTAATAGGTGAGACCTGGTTTCCAGCCAGTGGATGTAGGGGTATGGCTATGGTGTGGGCCCTAAGGGTTAGAGTGTGGGTAATAGTTGTCCCTCGATATTTGCAGGTGACTCTGGTTACCCCAACCTCTAATGGCTACTGACTACTGTGAGGAATCCCAGGACAAGGGCAGAGGAACGATACAATGAGGCACATAGGTGAACAAGAAGAATTATAGAGAAGACATTCGGCCTCCTGAAGGCTGGGTTTCGTTGCCTCCATCTCACAGGTGGTTCCCTGTGCTACTCACCCAAGAAGGTCTGCCAGATCATCGTGGCATGCTGTATGTTGCACAACCTTGCCTCACGTCGCTAGGTGCCTTTTCTGCAGGAGGATGAGGCTGAAGATGGGCGTGTGGCAGCAGTGGACCCTGTGGACAGTGAAGATGAGGAGGCAGAGGATGAGGATGAGGACAACAGAAGTGCAATAATTTGGCAATACTTCCAATGACACACAGGTCAGACAGTGTAACTTCACTTTTAATCGACAGTTTTGTGTTTGACATTGTCATTGGCAGGCTGATTTTCCCACTTCTATGCCCAATCACTGTACCCTTTGGCATCTGTATTTGCAGATATTTGTGCCCCACTATCACTTCTGGTGTGTTGACTGCAGCCACCTACAGGTCATTCCTATGTATACATTACTGTACAGTTGTATTGCAGTGTTTATACCTTGTTAAACGAATACATAGTTAAATCATTTGACATACTCCATGCTTGTATTTTTTTCAAAGGGTTTTTATTTAAGTGCTAATAAGTAGAGGGGGATGTGCAATGGGCTGGATTGATGGTGGAGAAAAGTCCGGGATAGAGTCCATTCTATGTGGATCACAGGTGCATTGTCCAAGGGGGCATAGGAAGGGGAGCAATGGTAGTTCAAGTTGGACAGGGTGACAGGGTGGGACACAAGGGTGACATTCAGGATAGTCTCTGGCTTCTGCCTGGATCACAGGGAACGTTTGTGGGGTGGTTCTCCTTCTGCAGGGGGAGGGGTGCTGGTGGCCTTTTGTTCCTGTGGCGGGGCCTCCTGTCCACTTGCGGCAGGGGAGGTGGAGGGCTGTTCATCGGTTTGGCTAGTGGTAGAGGCCCAGTGGTGTGCCACTGCCTCCCTCATAGTGTTGGCCATGTCTGCCAGCACCCCTGCAATGGTGACCAGGGTGGTGTTTATGTCCTTCAAGTCCTCCCTAATCCCCAGATACTGTCCCTCCTGCAGCCGCTGGTTCTCCTGCATTTTGTCCGGTATCTGGCCCATCGTCTCCTGGGAATGGTCATATGCTCCCAGGATCTTGGTGAGTGCCTCCTGGAGCGTATGTTCCCTGGGCCTGTCCTCCCCCTGTCGCACAGCAGTCCTCCCAGCTTCCCTGTCCCCTGAACTGTGTGTTCACTGCCATTGACCCCAGGTCCCTGATCATCCTGTGTTTATGGGGTGGCCTGTGGTCCCTGTAGTGATGGACACACTGCTGATTGACGTGTCCTTGGGACAGAGGTATGGGCCTGGTGGGTGGGTACTGTGCTGGTGTTTCCTGAGGGGAGAGGCTCTATGGTGGTATGGGACTGTGCCTGGATCCAGGCGTCCAGAGCTGCTGTCATCACTGTGGGCCTTTTCTTGGGGGGGACTGGATGTTGCTGGCACCTCCTCTTCAGTGAAGTTGGGTGGGAGACCTGTGGGGATGTAAATGAGGTGTTATTGTTTCTGCATGTGACATCTTATGCATGGGTGTGTTGACCTCTAACGTTGTTTTTGCCCTGGCAACTTTGCCTTGTGTGAGTTGTTATTTGGTGGGCTATCTGTTTCCTCTAGTGTGCATGCAGTGGTGATAGGTGTCCATGCAGGTCTGTGATGGGTGTCCATGCATTGGTGTTGCATGCAGGGCTTGGTATTGGGATGTGTGGGTTGTGATGGTGGGGTGTGTGGGAGGTGGTGGAGTGATGGGAGTGAGGGTAAGGGTAGGGGTGTGTGATGGCATGCAGGTAGGGGGGAGTGATAGTAATAGAGATTTGACTTACCAGAGTCCAGTCCTCCTCCTACTCCTGCCAGGCCCTCAGGATGCATGATTGTCAAGACTTGCTTCTCCCATGTTGTTAGATGTGGGGGAGGAGGTGGAGGTCCACCGCCAGTCCTTTGTACAGCTAGTTGGTGTCTTGCTGTTGTGGAACACACCTTTCCCCGTAGGTCATTTCACCTCTTCCTGATGTCATCCCTTGTCCTGGGGTGCTGTCCCACGGCGTTGACCCTGTCCACGATTCCTCGCCATAGCTCCATCTTCCTTGCAATGGATGTCTACTGCACCTGTGATCTGAAAGCTGTGGCTCTACCTGGATGATTTCCTCCACCATGACCCTTAGCTCCTCCTCTGAGAACCTGAAGTGTTGTTGTGGTGCAATGGGTGTAGTGTGAGTGGTGTGGGTGAGGGTGTGTAGGGTGATGTGTTGGGGTGTGTGATGTAAGGTGCGTGGATGGTGTATAGGCGATGGTGGTGTGTGGCTGTGGTCTTGTCTGTGGTCTTGCTATCTCTCTTGTGGCACTTGTTTGTATTCGTAAAGGGTTGTGGGTAATGTGTGTGTGTGTTTTATAGTGGTGTGGGTGTGGTGTATGAATGGGTGTCAGGTGTGTGTAGTTTGAATTGTCCAATGTGGTGCTGTTTTGTATGTGTGTGTGTATTTTGAGCGCAGCAGTATGTAGCGCCAATGGTTTACTGCCATTGAATGTCAGCCATGGTGATTTGTGGGTCATAATGTTGTGGGTGCAGTTCTGTTGGCATAACTGTGTGGGTTTTGCTACCACCAGTTTATCAACGACCTTTGGGCTGGCGGACTTGTGTGTGTGGCTGTATAGTGACGGATTGCTATGTGTGTGTCATAATATGGGTAGCGGTGATCCGCGGCTGTATGTTGGTGGCAGTCAGCATGGTGGTAAGAGGTACTTACCGCCATTGTCATACTGAGGGCCTTTATGTCCGTTCCTGGCTAAGTGGTTCAGCAGGTCAATGGTTTCATGCTTACAAGCTACCTGTGTATCAGATGCCACCAGCAGGTCATCAATATATTGTACTAGAACTGACTTGCAGGGCATGACTAAGCCCTCAAATTTCTTTTTGACCATCGGAATAAAAATGGAGGGGCTCTCAGTGTACCCTTGTGGGACTTGGCACCATGCCACAATGTGGTCTAGAAATGAAATGCAAAGAGGAACTGACTGTCCTCATGCAGTGTATAGAAAAGAAAGCCTGACACAAATCAATGACAGTGAACCACTCAGCCTCACATGGAATGTGAAATAAAATCACAGCTGGATTCAGTACCATGGGACAACAAGGAACAATGATCCTGGACAATGCAATACTTACCGCTAGGCTTCTTAAAGGCTAAAATGGGTGAGTTGCATGGACTTTGCAATATTTTCTCCAAAATGCCTTGGTGTATCATGTAATAAATCACTGGAATGATCCCTGCAATAGTTTTGGGGGTCAGATTATGCTGTGGTGTTCTTAGTTACTCAGCATTTGGTTTCACTTTAATGCAGACAGGTTTATCACCTTTGATAAGACCTATGTCCTTTCCTGAAAAGCCACAGACCTTGGGCTTCACTGTATCTCTAACGTCCAGTGGTACTTATTCAATTGTCATCATGAGGAACAGTGCAATATAAAGGTCATCTCTTGCCAGTTTAAAGGCAAAATCCTCATCATGAGTTTGTTGTTCAACACTGCTCAGTGTACAATAGATGGCACAGTTCAGTTTGCAAAGAAGATCCCTTTCCAAAAGACTCACTGGACTTGAGTCACACAATACAAATTGATGATTCTCCTTAAATGTCCCTATTTTGACAGGTACTCCTTTTGCAATTGAGTTTGTCATTCGCCTATTCGCGACTCCTAGAACTTGGAGTTGTTTTCCAAGAACTCCTAGTACTTGGGGTTGGTCTGGAACCTTCACTTTCCTAACAGTAGAGCAGGCAGCACTAGTATAGATCAGGAATGATATGGGGAGGCCATTTACCTCACCCTGTATGAATGGACCACTCTGGTCTACCTCTAATACTGCACCAAGAATGCAATCTCCCCCCCACCCTCGGGCATAAGGACGGGTCAGAACTATAATCCTCAAACGCTTCAAACATTGGAAACTGTTGAAACACACCATGATTTTGTAAGGAATTGTGACTCAAATTTGGGACTTGATTCAAATTTAAACTGAGTCCATTTGCATTTTTCTGTGGCATCCAGGCTTGTGGAACCTACATCACTGGTGCTTGGGGCACATAAGAATTTTCCAGTCTTGGTCTCTTTACATTCTGGGACTGCACAGGGTTATTACCCTGGGGATCTGTAAACCTTGAATTTTGAGGAGTGAGAGGACATTCCCATTTTCAATGCCCCAACTTATTGCAATACTGTAAAGAATTTGGCCCTCATTCCCGCCGCCGGCCAGACGGGAACCGCCAATCGGCCACCATGCGGCCAAAAGACCGCTGCCGGCATTCCAACATTCCCGCCGGCCCAGCGGGAATGAGGCCGCAACACAGAAGTCGGCTCCGAATAGAGCCGGCGGTGTTGCGGCCGTGCGACGGGTGCAGTTGCACCCGTCGCGCTTTTCACTGTCTGCTAGGCAGACAGTAAAAAGCTGGCCGGGGCCTTGTTAGGGGACCCCTGCACTGCCCATGCCAGTGGCATGGGCAGTGCAGGGGCCCCCAGGGGCCCCAGGACACCCCTTACCGCCAGCCTCTTCCTGGCGGTGAAAACCGCCAGAAACAGGCTGGCGGTAAGGGGGTCAGAATCCCCAGGGCAGTGCTGCTTGTAGCGCTGCCCTGGCGGATTCGCCCAGCCGGGGCAAAAACGGCGGGAAACCGCCGGCCCCGGTTTTCCGACCGCGGCTTTACCGCTGCAGTCAGAATGGGCTTTGAAGCACCGCCAGCCTGTTGGCGGTGCTTCCGTCATTCTGCACCCTGGCGGGTCCAAGACCGCCAGGGTCAGAATGACCCCCTTTGTCTTTTTCAAAGTTGCCAGATTAATTACAGTATTAGGGTCAATTGAACACCACATCCTCTACCTTGCTGTAAGAACTTATTTCCACCTTGCATCACCGTCAAACCCCGTTGGTACATTCTTTGCATAGAACTAGCATTCCCAACAAAAGGCTGACTCTGTCACGTCCTCTCTGGGTGGCTTTCATCTGAGCCACCATGAGTTTCTCTTTAAGTCTCTCCTCTTTCTTCTCCAACTCATTGCTGCAATATTTCACATATCTCAAAATGTCATCAACATATTCTGCCAGCAAATCAAATGCTGCTGAATCATCAAACTAATCTCATATCTCAATCCTCTCACAATTTTAGACACAAAGGCCCTCATTCCAACATTGGCGGGCGGCGGTGCGGCCGCCAATGCGGCCGCACTCCCGCGGTGCCCATTGTGACATCCCGCTGGGCAGGTGGGCGGAAACAGAGTTTCCGACTGCCGGTCCAGCGGGGATGTGGGCCGCAACATGGGAGCCGGCTCCAAATGGAGCCGGCGGTGTTGCGGCCGTGCAACGGGTGCAGTTGCACCCGTCGCTCTTTTCACTGTCTGCTGTGCAGACAGTGAAAAGCTGTGTGGGGCTGTGCCAGGGGGCCCCTGCACTGCCCATGCCAAAGACATGGGCAGTGCAGGGGCCCCCAGAGGCCCTGCGACTCCCCTTTCCGCCAGCCTTTCCATGGCGGTTCCTACTGCCATGGAAAGGCTGGCGGGAAAGGGACTCGTAATCCCCTGGGCAGCGCTGCAAGCAGCGCTGCCTGCCCTGGCGGATTACAACCGCTGGGACCAACGTGGCGGAAAAAGGCCGGTCTCGGCGGTGCAACCGCTGCGCTTCCCCCGCGGTCGTAATCCGCGAGTTTGCACCGCCAGCCTGTTGGTAGTGCAACCTCCAAAACTGCCCTGGCGGTCTTTGACCGCCAGGGTTGTAATGATGCCCAAAATGTCCCCTGTCCCTCGCCTCAAGGGTCTCAATTGCACTGTGCTGCTTAAACACTTGCAGCAAACTCCTGTAAAAGGCATGAACTGATTCCTTAGGCTCTTGAGTTGTCCTATCAATCTCAACCCAATCAGTGTCCTTAACTGGAGCCTTTCCTTTTTTAAGAAAGTCATTATCTGCTGAAACCTTTTCTTCACTATTGATGATGGGTCATTCGTCACTTGATTTCTTGGTGGCCACTTTACTTTCTGCCTACAAATCACTTGGCACTACAGTGTTGAAAAGGGTATTCAAATCTACTCACAGGACTTGCAAGATTTTCACAAACTGCTCAACCTGCGTGTACCACTCTACCTGCTTTTCTCTTAATTTGGGGAAATAATTAGTGAATGACGCAAGATCACTTCTGTTCTAAGGCACATGGACATAACCTCCACGAGTCCCTTACCTCAATGGAAAGGCTGACAAGCCCTCTCCTTCCACTCTTCTTATTATCTCTTTTCTTCTCACATCTGCTTTTCTACTTATCTAATTTCCTCTATTTTTGAACACTATGAATCAACTCTTTAATCTGGGTTTTAATTCATAGGATTCTCATGCTTCAAATGTCATTCTCATCAAAACACACATGGTTGCTTCTCTGTAATGACTTGGTTCTATTTAGGTCTACATCATATTTTGGAGCAAATTCAGATAACTTATTGTGTGCTTTGTGACATCCTTACACATAAATACAAGTTTGTTCTCTTGATAGGTACAGGTATCTAAACGGGAAAGATCAAGATTTCCTGATATCATTTCATTTAATTCTAACTTCAATTTTTTAACCACATCCACTGCATTTTCTCTCATCAGGGATTGAGATATCTCTCTGTTTAATACAGAGCTTGTATCTTCTCTCGAGGACCCAACTAAACTTTTAAGCCAATCATTGTATTCCGTGGCACTAAGACTAGCCCTGGAACTGGGCCATTAGACACTATCCTATCGGGGGAGCACTATAGTTAACACTCAGATGTGAATTCCAAAGGACATGTCAAAAGGTTGTGATCTTTGTACTGGTTCTCCTACAGGAGAAATTCCTGCCGGATTCACTACTGGAGACACAGAAGCATCATGGGGCATAGCACCTTAATCTTAATCGGTGGAGTATTACCCATTCCTCCCCATCCGGGGATGAGAGGAACAGCAGTTGACAAATTTACTCCAGTAGGAACCATCAAAGCATGTTTCACAGCTCCTGATGACTCAGGTCTATATAAAGGAATTGTAGGGCCAATAGTGACTGTAACAGCAATTGCATCTGGGGCACTGTGAATGGCACGGGTGACAGTGGTATTAACCCCAGAACTCTCTCCCACCAGGGTTCAACTCGTATTTAATCCCATGTTTACTGGTACAGAGGATACTCCTGAACCTTCATTAGGACCTGCATCACTCATTCCCTCAAGTTGGCTTTAATTATACAGGGTTGACGTGCTAACATCCAAAATGTCATTGCTAGAGTCACTATCACTAGCTACATCTATATTCTCTGTGTCTTTTCTCTTTCTCCCATCTTTTTCTTTGTGTTTTCTTTCTCTTTATCAGTCTTTTTTGTTCCACATCCCATCTAGCATCTGCACAAGTATGCATTGCCTTTCTGACTCTTCCCTGATATATTTTTTTCAGCCTAGCATGGGCTGCACATTCCCAAGCATTAAGTGCCTTGTACTGTGATGGTCTAGGTTGAGGTTTTATCTCATACAATACTCCCTTCAAATTTTCAATGATTCTCAAATTCAATGTGCCATAGTGTGGAAACCTCAATGCATCTTCTTTCTCTGTGAGCTTATACCACTCATTTAGCCAAAAACGTGTGAATACCCGCATTTATAGCCATATAATGACCTGGCGTATCTTTGGGTCATGCCTCTTCCCCTTTTCAACAGGTATTTTAACATCTCCCCTCACTAGATCTCATATAGCGTTAGGATATGTAATTTTGCAACAATATTTTAACAATCACAATTACACTCTCTTTCTAATCAGGAAATAACTCTTTACCCACAGTTCTCATTTGACAAAAACAGCCAATAGCAGCATGACACTCTACGATTTAGGCATCCAGTAATAGCGCAGCTCAGCACCTGACTAATACCAGCGCGGCACACTATCTCGTCAGTCTCACTACTTATAGTGGCTCACCCTCCCTCATAAATTTTCATGAACGCACTCTTCTCAGCAGTAAACATGCATAACAAAAAACAAAGCGATTTCAAAAAATAACCTTGTCGGCTATACTAAAGAAATTAAAGTACTCAGTCACACAAGAAATTGTCCAGAGTGGCACTTTCTGACCCACTCTGACTCATACTTGACAAGGAAGCAGAAGGTAGTCTTCATCCAATGGATTTTTGTAGCTCACTGGGAAGCAAGAGAGTTAGCAATAGATTTGCAGTTTGAATTTCATGAAGCCCCTTTTGTATCACGAGGACCAGGAATCACTATGGAAAGTTTATTAGGTTTATTACAAATTAGTAATCAATCCAATATAGGTGGATATCAAAATTATATTATAAAAGTACAGAATCAGAATCTGCAAACTGAAACGCAGGAATAAATCCAGTCTCAGTAGCATAAGGCATTCAAAGATTACAGTCACAGCAATACAGATACTATGACACAGAAATTGGCATTCCTTAAAGGAAGTCTTAAACCTGGATAGATTTAAGGTAATCTAATTCAGATTCTAAGTAGGGGTGAGCAGTGAACTCTGCTCCGCTCGTGGAGTGTGCAGAGCTTTTCCCAGCGCAGAGTTCCGAAAAACTGAATAGCGGAGATCTCTCCTCGTTTGCCATCTTTAAGTTTGCGAGTGAAGAAAATCGACACTCCCTAGTGAGATTTCTTAAAGCGGTTGTGGATGGTGGCAATCGCCCACTTTGAGAAATCTTCGGTTCTCGCCGAGGAAGTTGCAGGTCGAGTACAAAATCTACTTGAGCCGTAGAAAAGAAAAAGCGAAAGGTGCCATTCGCGCAGATTTTTCAGCGCGGAACAAGCACCCAGCGCTAAAAAATCTGCACGAATGGCATAACCTAATGCACTCCGCCGCTTGCAGATCTCTTTGTAGCGTGGTGGAGTTTTTTGGTCACTTTGCGGAGTTCCGCGTAGCAAACTCCACAAATTCTGCCCAGGCCTAATTCTAAGCTGAACTGGGAAAGTGCAGAATAAAAGTCTCAAAGGATTGGGGAATGAAGCAAGGTAGGTGTCAACATCAAGAAGATTCCAGTATAAGACTTCTAAAGAGGGGAACAAGTGCTAGCATAAAGCGACGCATTTAAAGGGCAAGGGAAATCGGAGAGTTGTGTACCTCTCAAAATCCAAAAATATCTGCCATAACTCTAACAGGGTGAACGCTAACTTAGAGTGAAAAATTCCAGGACCATTCATATCTCTAAACATCTCACCAAAAAAAAAAAAACTATGTCTTTTTCCCACAAGGCACATCTGCAACATTTATTGTTTCTTCCATCCCACGGGGCTCGAAAGACCAAGTTAACCTTGAGTGCTTTTACTTCTGATATGCCATGAATAGGTGGCTTTTTCTTCTCATTAAATCTTCCAGTTCCTGTGAAGATTTCTCTTCTCAGGCCTCTCTGTCTTTAATACACAATACTCCTTTCTCTAACTAAGAAATCACAAATGCGCACCTGCAAAAGAAGAAACATGCAGAGCACGGACAAATACATCTCATGTTAAAGTGAAGGTCTAGTTGAGCTAACTTTAGTAAATCATTGTCAATGTGCACTTCAATTACACAATTATAGGCATAATATCAGGATAAATGCAAAACGTGAATAAATGCAGTCATGATTATATATGCAATATGCTTTTAATAAATGCAATATATCGAAATACAAATGTAAATGTGAATGAGCACTAAAAATCTTCATGATAAAGCTAAACATTAGAACACACGCATATATAAAGCTTGAGTTTCGCAATGATCCGTCAAGCAGGGGCTGAGAAAAAAGAGGGGGGTCAAAAAAGTGTTTTTCCCATGTTAATTCCCATAGACACTTTAGATGCGCCTGTAGCCCAAACTTGCTTATGGAATTACACCAAGTTTAGCAGAAAGGTAGCTTTTGGTCCGCATATGACACTTTTGCTTTCATTTGGTGTTAATCCATTTAGTAATTCAGGAGAAATTAAAGAAAATCCAAATTTGGATATAGGGTTGTGACGAATTTGCGAATACCGCCGATCTTGTGCAGAGATCTGATTAGCTGCCAACACTTCAATAAGGAAGTGTTGGCAGCCATTTCGAGACTCGGCTTCACAAAAGTCTAAAAAAATCTTAAAAATATGAAAAGGGGGCAGGGTACTGTTGCTCTAATCACCTACCCTTGGTCCAGGGGTCCCTCGGTGACAACACAGACCCCCCAGGGGCTAAAACGCATGTTTTCTAATTCACAGCAAAAGTTGTGCATATTTGCTAATTTTGCAGTGGATTAAAAAAAATAAGTAAGCGCGGGCTCCTGAGCTTGCATTTTATTTTGCCTTGGGTGGTCCACCTGGGGGCATTCCAAAAATATAGGAGGGGGTGCAGGGGCCCCCTCCTAGGGCTTATCGAAGCCCCAGGGACTGACACCTCCCTGGGGCAAATGAGTGTATATGTATGTGGGGGGTCCCATGTTGTTCACCCATGCCCCAGGGACCGTCAACTCCCCACCCCAGGGCAAATGTAGGTAAATGTATGCAGGGGGACCATGTGCTCCCCCGTACCCCAGGAACATCAACTTCTCCCCAGGCAAATGTATGTAAATGAGTGTGGGGGGCCTGTGCATCCTCCCATATCCTGGGGACCACCACCTCCCCAGGACAATAAGTGTAAATGCATGCAGGGGGTCGACACGTAGTGACTGTTACAAGTGGGTTTTTTCTTGTCAACTGTTGCTGGCTATGTGAGATATGGGGTTGGGTTGCTATAGGGGGTTGGCTTCAAGACTTGGCTGCAGAGCCTGGCTGCAGGTCAGGCCCTGCGGCCAACCCCTACTGCCCTCAGCCGAAGGACATTCGTGGTGTGGAGTTGGGTGGTTATTAGAGGTTGACTGCAAGGCCTGGTCTCAGGCCAGGCCCTGCGACCAAACCCTGCTGCGCACAGCCAAAGGCAGTGAGTGGCAGTGGTTGGATTAACATACACTAATTAAAATTACTTAACATTAAAACAAACATAGAAATTAACTGAGAAAACCAAAGGTTACAGGGATGTTATAGTTAGGATATAGAATAAAAAACATAGAAATGTACTTAAAACACCAAGGGGGTCATTACAACATTGGCGGTAAAAACTGCTTACCGCCGTGCAGAAGACCGCCAACATACCGCCGCGGCCGCGGAATTCCACCACAGCTATTATGACCCACATCTCGGAATATGCCGAAATTCAGACACCCACACAAGTCCGCCACACCAAAGGTCAGTGATAAACTGGCGAAAACAAATCCTCCACCGTCACCCCAACAGAAACACGCCCATGCTATTACGACCCACGAATCCACGCGGCGGTCTTTCAACCGCGGTATTCCATTGGCGGTACACACCGCCGCGCTCAAAATACACACACATCTCCAAAACACCGCCACATTGGTCAATTCCAAATACACACACCTGATACACATACAAACACCACTCCCACACACCCATTACAATATAAAACACACACCCACATCACCCACAAACCCCTACGACCAAAACATTTTGACGAAGGCCAGAGATAGCGAGCACAGCAATAGACAACCCCACCACACAGAGGCACACAACACCATCACACACACAACATCCACGCACAAAACCCACACACCACTACACATCACCACACTCATCACCACATACACCACCCCACACATCACCTACACCACCCAATGGCACGCCAAAGACACCCCAGGTTCTCGGAGGAGGAGCTCAGGGTCATGGTGGAGGAAATCGTACGGGTAGAGCCACAGCTATTTGGATCACAGGTGCAGCACACCTCCATAGCTAGGAAGATGGAGCTATGGCGAAGAATAGTCGACAGGGTCAATGCAGTGGGACAGCACCCAAGAAATCGGGAGGACATCAGGAAGGGGTGGAACGACCTGCGGGGGAAGGTGCGGTCCGTGGTCTCCAGGCACAACATCGCGGTTCAGCGGACTGGCAGCGGACCCCAACCTCCTCCCCCACAACTAACAACATGGGAGGAGCAAGTCTTGACCATCATGCATCCTGAGGGCCTTGGAGGAGTCGGTGGAGGAATGGACACTGGTAAGTCAAATCTTAACTATCATATCCCCCACCCTACCTGCATGCTATCACACACCCCCACCCTTGCCCCATCCCCTATCACTCCAACTCCTCACTACTGTACTAATAACACAAACCACCCATCCCAACACCAAGCCCTACATGACACAACAAAGCATGGACACCCATCACTAAAGCATGCCCACTGCACATACCCATAACAACCCCTAACCATCATCACACAAGCCCCCACACAGGAATGCTAGCACTGGGGTACACGCTCACACACCCATTGCACACCATGGCACACACAGATGCAATAATCATGCTTTTATACCCCTGCAGGACCACTACCTAAGTCACAAGACAGGAGGGTCCAGACATCTCCACCCCACCCACAGAAGAGGCCCACAGTGATGACAGCAGCTCTGGCCAACTGGATCCAGATGACCAGCCCGGACCATCGTGGGCCTCGGGACAGTCGGTTCCCCTCGCACAGGCACAGCCCAACACTGACCTTCCACCCTCTGGAAACACCAGTACAGCACCCACCCAGCTGGCCCATACCTCCGTACCCAGGACACGTCAATCAGCTATCAGGGCAGGGATGTGGGCCACTCACTTTGACGGTGCAGTTGGTAATGACTTCTCTACTTCCCCTGTACATGTCATGTAGGTCAGCGCCACCAGAAGAAGGATATTTGGCGCGCCATCGCCAAGGACGTCCGGACCCTGGGGGTCCACCAGAGACGGAGCACCCACTGCTGTAAAAGATGGGAGGACATTCGCAGCTGGAGCAAGAAGACGGTGGAGGCTCAGCTGGGGATGGCCTCCCAACGTGGGAGGGGTGCCCGTCGCACCATGACCCCCCTGATGTTCCGGATCCTGGCGGTGGCCTACCCTGAGTTGAATGGGCGCATGAGGGCATCACAGCAGACACAAGGGGGTGAGTACACTCTCATTCTGCTGACTTTGCACGCAGTGGAAGGGACTGGGTGGGGGAGGAGGGCTGTGGGGTTCCCTAGGGCAGGGTGAGTTCCGTAGGCTAGGCCCCTCCGTAATGCAGGCCACGTGGCATTCCACCCCACCTCTGTAGAGTGCCAAGTACAGGTATACATGCCCCTGTGTCATCTATGTGTGCAGATGTCCACCATAGCCATGTAGGCCATATCCCAGGAACTGCATCTGTAGAGGCCAAGAGAGCGGCGTACTGCAGGGGGCTGCTGTGTCTGTATTGTCCGCCAACGGTAGCGGTAAGCCATGCACTCAACCTGTCTTTCTTCTGTTTCCCACCCCCTTTTTGTGGTCTCCCTGTTCTTTTGTGCATCAGCATCATCAGGCGGAGGTACAGTAGCACCGGAGCACGAGGGGGCTGCATCCCACATGGCCATGGCGGGCCACACCACGGACTCTGAGTACACCAGTGGGACGGAGGGCGAGGGGAGCTTCACGGCGGTCACCGGATCAGCAACCGGCGACACAGACTCGTCCTCTGATGGGAGCTCCCTTGTGGTGGCGGCACCATCTGTGCCCCCCACTTCAACAGGTACAGCCGCCACCCCCCCTACCAGCACCACCCTCCCAGCAGCCCCTCAGCCTTCGCCCCGTGCCCGCTCACCCAGGGGGGTGGGCATCACCTTCGCCCCAGGCACCTCAGCCCCTGCCCCAGTCACCCCTGCTGCCCTCAGTGAGGATGCCATTGACCTCCTCAGGTCACTCACTGTTGGGCAGTCTACCATTGTGAATGCCATCCAGGGTGTAGAGAGGGAGTTGCAACACACTAATGCATTCCTGGAGGGCATTCATTCTGGTCAGGCTGCCCATCATCGAACCCTGCAATCTCTGGCCTCAGCACTGATGGCAGCCATTGTCCCTGTGTCTAGCCTCCTCCCTCCAACATCCTCCACCCAGACCCAATCCCCTGTACCTCAACCTATCCCAAGCACACCATCAGACCAGCATGCACACACCTCAACACACAAGGGCAGCTCAGGCAAACATAGGCACCACACATCCCACAGGCACTCACACAAGCATCACCCACATCCAGACACAGCAACATCCACTGCCTCCACTGTGTCCCCCTCCTCGTCGTCTCCCTCCTCTCTCCCAATCTTGTCTACACTCTCACCTGCATGCACTACCACCACAGCCACTAGGACTCGCACCAGAACACCCAGCACCACACCCCGCTCACCTGCAGTCACCACCCCCACTACCATTTACACGTCCCCTGTGTCCTCTCCAAGTGTGTCTGTGACGCCCCCTCCCAAAGTACACAAACGCGGCCACACACACACCCAACATGCATCCACCTCACGACAGCCTCCAGAACATGCACCTGCACCCAAATCACCAAAAGTTACACCTCCTACAACCACCTCCTCTTCCTCCACTCCCAGACCCCCTCCAGCTACCCATCCCAGTGTTCGTCAGAAACTTTTCCTGAGCAACGTTGACCTCTTTCCCACCACCCCCCCTCCAATTCATAGGTCCCGTAGTAGCACCTCAGCCAAAAAAGGTCCGGTACCAGTGGTGCCTGTTAGAGGTATGTGGAGTGCACCGGGCACCAGGGCAGCCAGTGTGACACAGAGCCAAAGCACAGCCAGTCCCCCCCCTGTGAAGCACCAGAAGTTGGACAGTGCCCGACGGGAGAGGGTGAAGACTCCTGCCGGCAAAGCCGCTCACAAGGGTCCCGGGGGGAGTGTTGAGTCATCTGTGACTCCTCCCAAGGTGGGGAAGGGGCAGAAGAAAGCGCCAAAGTGTGGGAAGAGCAGCACGTCGGAGAAGGCCGCCATCATCCCCGCTGCCCAGGACGCCACCGCCAGCCCCATCGTCACTGGTCAGGAGACCACCGCCAGAGTCAGTGCCCAGGAGGGCAGCACAATCGTCACTGGTCAGGAGACCACCGCCGGAGTCAGCGCCCAGGAGGGCAGCACAATCGTCACTGGAAGGCAGCACAATCGTCACTGGTCAGGAGACCACCGCCGGAGTCAGTGCCCAGGAGGGCCCCGGCAGCCACAGCCCCGCTGGGCAATGAGGGAACACCATGGCACACACCGCTGCACAGGTCAGAGACAGCAAAGTCAAGCACCGCTGAACAGGGCAAGCACCGCTGAACTGGGCAAAGACCGCCATGGCAAGCACCGCTGAACAGGTCAAGCACCGCTGAACAGGGCAAGCACCGCTGAACTGGGCAAAGACCGCCATGGCAAGCACCGCCGAACAGGGCAATCACCGCCAACTCAGGCATCGCTAGCCCATGTGCGGCAGGGGCAGTGACGGAACTGGGACCATCACGGGGAGAGTGATGCACTCTGGGCACCTATCCCCCTCCAGAACCAGTGGAGAAAGGCGTCCACTACCTCAGTCCTTAACAGGATGAAGCACTCTGGGCACCAGTCCCCCTCCAGAACCAGTGGAGACATGCATCCACTCCGTCTGTCCTTCACAGGATGAAGCACTCTGGGCACCAGTCCCCCTCCAGAACCAGTGGAGACTGTTATCCACTTAAGAGACTGTGGCTTTGCACTCCCCAGGATGGTACAGTGGGCAAACCACCCACTGCAAAGACCTGTGAGACTGTGGCTTTGCACTCCCCAGGATAGTACAGTGGGCAAACCACCCACTGTAGAGACTTGTGAGACTGTGGCTTTGCACTCCCCAGGATGGTACAGTGGGCAAACCACCCACTGCAAAGACTTGTGAGACTGTGGCTTTGCACTCCCCAGGATGGTACAGTGAGCAAACTACCCACTGCAAAGACTTGTGAGACTGTGGCTTTGCACTCCCCAGGATGGTACAGTGGGCAAACCACCCACTGCAAAGACTTGTGAGACTGTGGCTTTGCACTCCCCAGGATGGTACAGTGGGCAAACCACCCACTGTAGAGACTTGAGAGACTGTGGCTTTGCACTCCCCAGGATACATCAATGGGCATGGAGCCCCGTCGTGGATCTGGCGTGGTGCTGTCATCCGGCTGAGGTGCCCCCCCCTTCTCTTCCCCCTGAGGTGCCTTTTGTATTTCTATCTGATGCCCCTGCAGTGTTCTCTCCGTTTCAGGACAGGTATCGCGTGTGGGCCTCGCCCATGCATTTTGGGCCCAGTGGTCCACGGACATTGGATGGTGCATACCTGCACTACTGATCGTGATGTTTATTTTTGGCATTTGTATATATTTCTGTATATATTGGCTTACTGTATTGTGCGACATTACAATGGTTATACTCATTTCCTTTTGTCTTTGCATTCTTCCAGGGGGATTGGGGGTTGTTACTGTGATGTTTTGAAATGCATTGGTGTGTGTGTTGTAGTGGGTGAGGGTCGGGGTGGGGGTGTTGCGTGTGTGTGTCCATGACTTTTGCCTCCCCTATGTTGTAGGTGCAGTACTCACCGTTGTCTTCGGCGCCGCCGTTGCTGATGTTCGTAGAGGAGCAGGAACACAATCGCAGGGAGTATTTGGAGTTCCGGCTCCATGGTGCCCTCCTTCCTCGTGGAGTTTGTTCAGGTGAGAGTTTTCCCATTGGAATGGCTGTTTCCGCTGTGTTTTAATCCACGGTGAACCCGCCCCGGAAAAGGTGGCGGATTGGCCTGTTGTAATACTGTGGGCGGTACTTTGTCTTCCGCCTGTCTGTTGGCGGTGATCGCCGCGCTGGTTGTCTGTACCGCCGTGGTGGTCGGAGTGTTGAAGTGGTTGTCTTTGTTGGCGGTTTCCGCCACGGTCATAATTCCCTTTTTTTTACCGCCGGCCTGTTTGCGGTATTACCGCCGCTTTAGCACCGTCCGCCAGGGTTGTAATGACCCCCCAACATATGTTAACAGGGATGGTATATTAGGCTCACATTTTAAATGTACAAAACCATAGAAATTTAGCTGTAGAGTCACCCGGAACCCTTAGTTTTGGTACTAAAAAGCATTTTTGAAGGAAAAAAATCGGAAAAATCGACAGATGGATCCGTGGACTTTTCTGAAGTTAAAAAAGAAAAACATGGTCTCCTGCACTTTTTTTTATTTGCCATTGGGTGGGTCAAGTCCCGGGGGAATTTGGGGTTAATGTAGGAGAGGGGCACACGCAACCCCCCCTTCTTGGTATTAATTAAACCTCAGGGACCACCACTCACAGAGCAAAATGCTTTTTAAAGTGGAGGAAGCCCTATGGCTCCTCCACAGCCCAGGGGACCACCACCTCCCCGGAGCAAATATACAAATATGAGCGGGGGCCATGTGGCCTCACACCCCAGAGACCACCACCACGGGGCAAAAATATTTAAAGAAATTTGGTAATGCCTGATGGCCTTCCCCACAGCCCCAGGGACCACCACCTCCCCAGGGCTATACTGATTAAAGAGCAGGGGAGGCATGCAGCCCCCCGCTGCCCCGGGGACACCACCCCCCAGGGCAAATATTTAAAATAACAAAAGGGGGTCCCTTTGGGACCCCCAAGCCCTGGGGGCCACAACCTCCCTGGAGCTATGTCCTCATTGGAAGGGAGCAGCTCAGCCCCCCCTCTTGGAGCCATGGATGTCCCTGGGGACCGCCACCCCCGCCCCAGGGCCGGCTCCTGCCATGTCCCAGGGTGCACAGCTCTGGGACAGGGCTGTGTGCTGTGGGTAGGCTGCAGCTCTGCAGCCACAGCCAAGCCCCAGCAAACATTTCGGGTTTTGACAGGGGGACCTGTAAAGCAGGACCGCTTTCAAAATCCTAAGCTTTACATGTCTGTTGTACAGGGGACAGAGATGAAATGCTTCAGGAAGCAGGGAGCTGCTGTCAAAGCAGTTCCATGCTTGCTGTATCACTGGCAACACGGGGTAGGCCTTATGGCTTCTCCCGTGGTACAAGATAGCCCGCAAATGGCTTTCTATTAGAAAAAATAAAAAATAAAGTAAAGAAAAAATAATAAATTAAAAAATAAATCAGCAGGGACCACGGGGGAGCCCTTCATAGCTCCCTTGTGGTCCCAGATAGCCCATAAAGGTCTGGAAAAAAAACCTAGCTCGGTGTGAAGGTCCTTCACACTGAGCATCGGGGGTTCGAGTCCAGCTGAACTCATTTGCCTTTTTTTTTTTATAAAAACTAAATACATTTTTTTAATTTTAAATTGTACACAAATATCCCATTCTAAGTATATCAGTCATCAAAGCCTAACAAATTCTATCTCTCTCCTCTCACTTTCTTTCTCTTTTTCTGTCTCTCTTTCAATTTCTCCCACTCACACACCTACTCAGACACTTACTCACCCACTCACAGACCCACTCAGACAATCACGCACCCACTCACAGACCCACTCAGAACCTCATGCACTCACTCATAGCCCCAGTCAGACACTCACACACCCACTCACAGACACAGACAGATACGCACCCACTCACACACCCACTCAGACTGTCACACATCCACTCACAGACCCAATGACGCCCTCAAGCATCCACTCACTGACCCACACACACACTGACGCACCCACTAAAACACTGATGTATGCACTCTAACACCCAGACAATCTGACAGTCACTCTCACCCCCAGATACACCCTATCACACCTATTCTCACCCAGAGAGGCCGCGGACGACTCCTGCTGCTCACAGCCAATGGGCAATGCACGGCATGCGGTTGGGTGGTTAGGGAGGTTGGCCTCAGGGTCTAGCTGCAGGCCAGGTCTTGCCGGCAACCTTAGGTGCACATGGGTGAAGGCCGTGCATGGAGTAAGGTTGGATGCTTATAGGGGGTTGGTCACAGGGCCTGGCTGCAGGCCACTGAGCACGAAGCACAAACCATTGTGCATACTGTGTATAGTTCATTGTTTCATACATGCCAACAGACCTTATTTAGACAAATTTTTTAAGCCAAAATGGCTTTATTTTATCTCCCCGCATAAAGTTACCCGTGCTTCAATGGAAGTAAAATGGGGAAATACATTCTCCCGATTTTTTACAAAACATCACATTTTCCTGTTCTAAAATGTTGGTGTCTATACTTTTAGAGCTTTATCTGCTGTAAACTGTTACTGTTCAAAGTGAAGGGGTAGAGTGCTACGCAACAGTGACCGTGTTGGAAATGGCCCTTTTTGCAGGGTCATCCCCAGTCTTTTTGCCTCCTTCCTCCTATTTTTTGTGACCTGTTTTTGTTTGTTTTAGGACTCTGGGCACTTTACCGCTGCTAACCAGTGCTAAAGTGCATATGCGCTCTGTGTAAAGTGTACTGTTGATTGGTTTATCCATGATTGACATATTTGATTTACTGGTAAGTCCCTAGTAAAGTGCACTAGAGGTGCCCAGAGCCTGTAAATCAAATGCTACTAGTGGGCCTGCAGCACTGGTTGTGCCACCCACGTTAGTAGCCCTGTAAACATGGCTCAGACTTGCCACTGTATGTGCAGTTTTAAACTGCCAATTCGACTTGGCAATTGTACCCACTTGCCAGGCCTAAACCTTCCCTTCTACTACATGTCAGGTGCCCCTAAGGTAGGCCCTAGGTAGCCCCAGGGGCAGGGTGCAGTGTATCATTAAGGTAGGAGATATACTAGTGTGTTTTAAATGCCCTAACAGTGAAATACTGCCAAATTCGGTTTTCACTATGCAAGGCCTATCCCTCTCATAGGTTAACATGGAGGCTACCTTTAAATATCCTTAAAGTGCAGTTTTCTTTTGAGAGCAGATAATAATCTGGAGTTTAGGGTCTCTGAACTCACAATTTAAAAATACATCTTTTAATGAAGTTGGTTTTTAAATTGTCTGTTTGAAAATGCCACTTTTAGAAAGAAGGCATTTTCTTGCTTATACCCTTCCGTGACTCTGCCTGTTTGTGAATTGTCTGTCTGGGTCAGTTTGACAGTTAGGCTGTTTTGCACCTCTCTAGACAGTGACACAAAAGGGGTTGGGGGTGTAGCCTGCATATCCTGATGAGCCATCTGAGCTAGAGAGGAGGGAGGAGTGGTCATTCACACCTGAAAGGACTGTGCCTGCACTCACACAATGCAGTCTCCAAACCCCTGGTGTGCGTCTTGGGCCTGGCCTGGACAAGGAAGAATCTTGCAAACACTTGAGACTTTGCTTTGAAGTTTGCCAACTTCAAAGGCAGAACTGGGTATAAGAAGAAGACCCAAAACTACAGACTTTAAGAATCTTTCTGGAATCAAGAGGAACATCTGCAAGGAGAAGAGCTGAAGAGCTGAAGGAGGAGCACTGTCCCTTTGCTGTGCTGCTTTGCTGGACTGGCCTGCAGTTGCTGCTTCTGCCTGAAAAGAGTACAAAGGGTGAACTTTGCTGTGTGCCCTGCTTGAGAAAATTCTCCAAGGGCTTAAAGTAGAACTTGCCTCCTGTTGGAAGTCTCAGGGACACCAAAGACTTCAGTTTCCTTGACCTGCGGCACTGGGAACTGTGTGTTTTGTGCTGTTCAAGAGGAAAAACCACTGCGACGCTGCCAACGATGCTGCTGGCCTGCACCGTGACCTGCCGATGCCACACGGAGTCGCATTGCCCTGCTTTGCACCGTGAACCTGGTCACCCCGACACCATCAACGGATGACTTCACTGAGCCGCTGCTCGCACCGCGACCTGTGGGCCCCGCACTCCGGCATCGCCTGCTCACACCGCAGCCTGGGCATCCCCAACGCCGCCGCTCCTTCTGACTCCGGTGCTGCTGCCTGCACCGTGGCCTGTGGACACCGCTCATGAGGTACACAAAGCACCGTCCCATCCTGCACTGCAGCCCCAGTCTACCGATGCCAGCACCATTGACTCCTGTGTCGTCACCAGGCACCCTGCCTGCATCGAGGCCTGTGGACACCGCTTGTGAGGGTCACGAAGCACCGTCCCGTCACGCACCGCTGGCTTGGGCCTACCGGTGACAGTGCTTCAGCAATGACGACGACGCTGCCTGCAAGGTGACCTGTGGACACTGCACGTCGCACCGCCCCCCTTCACACCGCAGCCCTGGTCTCACCGATGCCGCTGGATGCCATCACCGAGCCGCTGCCTGCTCTGTGACCTGTGGGCACCGCACATTGCATTTTCCCGCTTTGCACCGCAGCCCCGACGCAATCCACGCCGGCGCACCTGACTTCATCAGCCTGGAGTTTGATCTGCAATGTGTGTGACCTCAAGGGCCCGACGACTCCTGCACCGACTCCAGAACCGACACCGCGACATCAGGGACGGCACTCGCCAGTGCTCATTGTGAGGATCACGACGCCCTGCAAATCCAAGGTACTGTTTGTGGGTCTTTCTGACACCGTAGCTGGCCCGCAACGCTGCGGCCGGCCTGAGCTGTTGGTTTTTCTGATCACGACGCCGTGGAGCTATCAACTTCAAGGAACTGTATTTTTGAGTAAATCTTGCAGAATTCATATTTTTATTACTGTATGTTGGATTTTGTTCGTATTTGGTCTTGTTTTATATAGATAAATAATGGCTATTTTTCTAAAACTGGTGTGGTGTCCATTTGTAGGGTTTTCACTTACTACTGTGTGTTATGTGCAAATGCTTTCACATTGCTTCTGAGATAAGCCTGACTGCTTGTGCCAAGCTACCAAGGGGGTGAGCAGGGGTTATCTGAGCGGGTATCTCCCTTATCCTGACTAGAGTGAGGGTCCCTACTTGGACATGGTGCAAACCGACTGCCAACTAGACACCCCATTTCTAACAGACCGCATTCAGGTATAACTCAAAATTGAGACTTGCTACCAATTTGCTTCTTTTCCTTTACTTCAGTTAGTTTGTAAATAAAAGCTTCCCCATGTTTAACATATTTCTAAATGCTAGTGCTCTCAGAAGTAAACAGCAACCCAGTGCTGCTGTTAATCTGGGGGCCGCATGAGAAGGTTAGGAGGGCCTCAGGCGGCCCTCGGGCTGTACTTTGAGTATCACAGGTCTAGGAGAACGCCTGTTTCTCACTTGACCAAAACTATGCCCTTGGCAAACTTGCTGCTCCTGACTGCTGCTGTGCCTGTCCTCCAGTCGAAACATCCTTGGCATTACGGGACTACCAGCGAGTTATCTGGCGACTAATGGTGACAAGACAGTGCATGATTTTACAATAATTCCATATACCACAGGTATCACAATTTTTAGGTCGAGCATAGCAGTGCACAAGCGCTGCTTTTCCGACTTGTTTTTATGTATCTGGGCTTTTAACCACACCCACCGCATGCCCATCAGTATCACTCGTTCATGGGCTTGCCTTTCAAAAATCCTTTGTTTTCATTGGTAACTGCTTTACGTTTGTCCCTCCTTAGGATGGTTTTGTTACCACCTTGGCCATTGACCCTGTTACATGGATAATTGCGCTTATGTCGATAACTTTGACAGCGAGCGAACTTCTTTCTCCTTTTGTCTCTCTTTTCGCGCTCACAGCGGCACTTTGAATGGGCTCGCATATGTCAACTGTTTTACTTTTTATTTTCAGTTTGTGTGGCAAGAAAAGTCCAGTTAGAAATTTACAACGCTAATTAGCTCTACCTCGAGCAAATGTGAGACCGATTACATTGCAAATGCTTGTTTAAATAGCCTTGTGCAACCCTTTCATTGAACTGATGTAATGGTAAATTACACAGGTGGATTAGGACCCCGCTCTTCACTCGAGTCTATTGTCTTCTAGACCTCCTGTTTTTAAATCTTGCCCGAGAGAAGTCAGGTCGAGGAGTCAGTCATAGCATAGTTCCTTCAGACCCTGCCCCCCTTTTCACAAAGTTAACCAAACAGATGTTTATATCTCCCCGGGTCCGACATGGAATATTAGAAATGTCAACGTGTGGCAAAATACCTTAAGTGAAGCATTTCTATGAATGTTGAAGTGGTTTAAAAAAAGGGTTGGAATATTTTTATGCTTGTACACGGTTTTTGTGGATCCTTTTCATCTGTGTTCTCTTAATTTGGTGTTGCTTATCTTCATATTTTTAAACTGCCTTTTCAGTCGTTGCTCTTATTTAAGCGCATTTTGCATAGCGGTATATAGTCAGGGTCACTAGTATTATGCGATTTTGTTTTAATCCGCAATGTTTAATGCATAATTATGGGTTTGCCATATGACTCATCATCGGCTGTACAATTTGCAGACTGTCACAAAAAATGCTACTTCCTCAATAAAAAGGCCTGGCTAACGCAGGATCCAGTAGGCTATTTAATCTTTTCTTTATTAAAGTATTATTATGTAAATATTGTAATTGTTTTGTAAAACTCTATCATGAGACCCATTCCATCTTCATAGCGTGGTTGGTAGAAAGCTTCAACAATTTTACAAACCTGCTTACTGTAAGTGCTGCACAGACTGGGACAAAAATACCTGCCAGTGAATTGATAGTTTTTAGTCATTACTGCCACTGGAGTCAAAGCTGAAATTACTGCTAATGCCAGTAAAGTACTGTCCTGATGACGATCCTGCCTAGACCATGGAGCTCAGCCAGTCTGCCCAAAGGGTCTTTCTATTCATAATGTGATGGCTGGAAAAGTTTTTTTTGTATGTTTTGTCTCTACCCTGCACTTCACTCTACCATGCACCATTCTACTCTACACCACTTCACTCTACTCTGAAGCAATCTAATCTGCACCACTCCACTCTCCGCCACTGCAAGCTATGCAGCACCACTCTACTCTGTACTACTCCACGTCACTGCATTCTAATCTGAAGCAATCTAATCTGCACCACTCTACGCCACTGCAATCTATGCAGCACCAGTCTACTCTGTATTACTCTACATCACTGCACTCTGTTCAATGCACTCTACACCACTTTACTTCAAAACAATGTTCTCTGCTAATTTACTCTGCACCACTGTGTTCCATGCCACTATACTGTCCTCTGCAACAGTTTACACCACTGCAGTCTACACCATTGTGATCTATGCCACTGCACTCTATGCCACTGCTCTCTCTGACAACACTGCTCTAATCTGCAACACTGCATTTTCTGCCATTAAACTCTATGCCACTCTACTCTATGCCACTGCACTCTTCCGCACTGTAGTCTACTCTATGCAACTCTTCTCTACTCTACTCTATGCCAATGCATTCTGTGCCACTCCATGCATCACTCATCACTCTATACTATGCCAGTGCACTCTTCCCTGTACCACTTCACTCCTCACTGTGGCACTCTATGCCACTGCACTCTACTCCAATCCACTCTAATCTGTTCTGCACCACTGTACTCTACGATACTGCACTTTGTGGCACTCTACTGTATGCCACTGCACTCCACCCCGTTTCACTCTACTCTGAAAAATTCTACTCTATGCCATTGAACTTTATGCCACTGTTTTCAACTCTGCATTATTACACTCTATGCCACTCCTCTCTACGCCACTGCACTCCTCTCCACTATGCACCACTCCACTCTACCCTGCAACACATCACCCTACACCCCTTCTCTCTGCTCTAAAACAATCTACTACACACAAGTGCATTCTGTGCCACTCTACTTTACACCACTGCGCTCTACCCAACTCTACTCTAAACCACTGCACTCTACTCAATGCATTCTGCATCACTTTACTAAAATCCAATGTACTCTACACCACTGCACTCTATGCCAACTACTCTGCACCACTGCACTCTACTCTGCAACACTTTATGCCAGTGCATACTGTGTCACTTTAGACAACTCTGCACCACTGTACTGTATGCCACTGCACTCTATAGCACTCTACTGTGCAAAACTCCGATTTATGCCAATGCAGTCTACACCACTGCACACTGACACTCTACTCTGCAAGAGTGCACTCTCCATGACTGAACTCTAGGCCACTGCATTCTATGCCACTCTATTCTACTCTACACCATTGAACGGTATACCACTGCTCTCTACAGCACTCTACTCTGCAACACTCTATGTCTGTACCACTGCACTCTAAGACACTCTATTCCTCAAAAATGCACCCTCCGCCACTGCATTCTATGGCGTTGCACTCTACTCTGCACCACTCATCTCCATGCCAATGCACTCTATGCCACTACCCTCTATGCCACTCTAGTCTAGTCTTCACCACTGCACTCTACGAGACTCTACACCACTGCACTCTACACCGCTCATCTCTACACCGCTGCACTTTAACCTGCACCAATTCACTTTACCCTGCACTACTTCACTCTACTCTGAAACACTCTATGACACTGCACACTACATCACTCTACTCCACCCTGCGCTGCTCCAATCCATTGCAGTCTACGCCACTACAATCTATTCTGAGCTACTCCACTCTACTCAGCACCACCCTACACCACTGCACTCTATGGCAATGCACTCTACATCACTTTACTCAAAACAAATGCACTCTATGCCACAGCACTCCATGCCTATTTACTCTGCACCACTGTACTTTATGCCACTTCACCCTAGGCCTCTCTACTCCACTTTGCAACACTCCACTCTATGATCCTCTACTCCACTCTGGCATTCTACTCCACTCTATGCCACTTCACGATACTTCTCTACTCTACAACACTCAAAGCAACTCCTTCTGTCCCACTCCATGACACTTTACTACACTCTTTTCTACAACACACTACCCCACCCTACTCCACTACCTTATTCTACGCCACTCCAGCATTCCACTCTATGCCACTCCAGTCCATGTTACTCCACTCTGACACTCCACACCACTCAACTCTACGACAATCTACTTCACTCTACGCCACTCCCCTCATCTCTACACCACTCCACAACACTCTGTGCCTTTCCACTCTACAACACTTTACACTACTCAACTCTGAAACTCTACTCCACTCTATGCCCTTCCACTCTACAACACACTACTCATTCCACACTAAGCTTCTCCTATCTACAACATTCCACTCTACTCAATTCTACTCTACACCACCCCATGTCACGACTCTCTAAGCCATTCCATCACACCCTACTCCATGACACTCTGCTTTACCACACTTCACACAGCTCTCCTTTACGCCACTAACTTGTAGCCATGCTGAACAGCTGCCAGACTGGTATACAACATGGCTAAAACATATTGGTAAAATTGGTAAACGCCAATAGCTCTCGCATAGGCGAGACCTAATGGCTTTGCTAATGCTTGTTATTATTTGGAAAGGTACTGAAAGATCAGCCAAAGAGTTAATCACTGAATTGCAAACGAGCAACCTTAATTTGGTATTGACTTACACCACTAGCAACAGAAAAATAGAATTCCTGATTACCTTGGTTGAAATGACGAAGGGAACCCTGATTACATGCATTAACAAGAAATCCACTGCAGGCAG
Source organism: Pleurodeles waltl (assembly GCF_031143425.1). NCBI lineage: Eukaryota > Metazoa > Chordata > Amphibia > Caudata > Salamandridae > Pleurodeles > Pleurodeles waltl. Next base: position 175,760,709 of record NC_090445.1, on the reverse strand, counting down.
TACTTAGGATCCGATGCTGAAACTTTCTTGAGAGATTTTATCTCTATATTTCAGCTGTTTCTTTCCCTTATTTATTTCTTCCAAGGCCCAGTGACGAGCAGCCAGTCTTTCATTCTCCTCTACTTGCATGGTAGACGGTGCTTTTTCCTGGGGCCCTCGTGGAATCACTCCTGGCCTACGCAGACTAAGTAGCATCCATAGGCTGAAGAAAAGAGTCAGGGTCTATGTATACTTGTCTTTCCGTTTATCGTGATCTGCATGGTTGTCGGTTCCAGGAGTATAACGCAGAAGTCCTATTCCACAAGCGTTCCTGAAAAGCTAGTCTTTAAATTCGTCTTCTAAAAGAACTCTTGCGTGATGTACGCCTTGTGTTACTGAAACGCGTTTGGGCCAGGTATTTAGTTTGACAGGATGACATGACTCGCCAACCGCAGGTTTAGATTTGCCTTAGGCACAATCTACGACCATCCTCAGGCATTTCCTGGGTGCTCTCTGGATTTCTAATGGCGGGTGAAATGTCAGGTTCATGAACTCCTGTAGTAAGGCTGTGGAGAATGAGGGCACACTGTTCTTTTCCAACTTCTAAGTGACAGTTTCTTGCAGACGTGCCGATGATCCTGTTCCCAGTCCACTGTGTCAATCAATTTCTGTTCCGCTGCTGTTAATCAGTTGTCTGTTGTGGTCAATCTTGCACTGAAGACTGCAATTTCACTCCTCGATGATTGAACCTCCCTTGCCTTTTTCTTTGTATTTTCCCTCCACAGTTCCGTCTGACAATGGTATACTTGTTAATTCTGCCATGATTGCTTCTAGAGCGATTTCCGGCATTTTTGTTATCTGCTGAGCTTGAGTTGGTTTTGTATTTTCTTCTTCAGTACCTCGGTAAAGAGCAGTTGTCTGACTGATTGCTGGAGAGGCACCGGACCAATCAGGGTGAAGAGAGGTGCCAGCCAGTGATCCAGGAAAAAGGCAAAGCAAACACTGGGAACCAGGTCAGTCTAACCTTTTAATATATTGATATTACTTATTAATTGCACGAATGCCCGAAGACGTCTTGGCACCTACACAGACACGGGAGCTCGATTGTGTTCAGAAGGGGTAGATCCAATATGGCCATTCAAAGAGCCTCGTATATCAGTTCGGAAGATCAGGGAAGTGGCACCGTTCACCATGGCCTAAGATCATAAACCAGTCTATACTATGCTTTGTATGAGGGCAGTGCAGCTCCAGCAAAGTGTCCGAGGGCATGGGAGCATGGATCATGATTCATCTACTGCATAGAGGTATGGTACGCTCAGATGGTGTAGGTGGCTCCTTGAGGTTAATGCCGATCAACAGCAGTCTTGTAATGTAACCAATGTCTCAATAATGTGTCAATATGCTCTGCTCTTTATCAGCTATCCGCCTACTAAACTTTCATTTTCAGACACTCTCCATACCTCACATCAAACCAGCACCCTGCGCTAGTCCACACCAAATATTCAGGAAACTTCCCTGTTGTTTTGGGACACACAGCGCATCTTTCAGTCAGCAGTGAATACTCTGGTGAGTGATGGTGCATCCTCACAGCCTCTGTCTCATTGCCTGTCATGTTTCTGCAGCACCGCCCAAGGCCTTCTCGTGCATCCAGTATTGTGTTTCCCTGCATTGCCTCTCCTGTGCATGTCAGGTTTCTCTCTAGACATTGCTCGTCCCGGGAAAACCATCAGCACCCTCCAGTCTCTTACACTTCCCAAGGTCTACATTAGGGGACAGGTTTACAAAAGGATTCTGCTAACCTTGCGTCACGCAAGGTGTCACCAGGGCAGCGCACGCCTCAAGTGAGATTTACTATGCCACGCAGAGCCACCATATGTGGCTCTGCGTGGTATAGTAAATTTGGATTAATGCAGTGCAAGTTGCCGCCTTGCTTTACTCTGCCCCAGGGAGGGAGCCATTCCATGAGTGGAGCTCGGGGGCTCCCATGCATGCATTCATGGATTTCAGTGCATTTTCAGATTTACTACTAGTAGTACACCTGGTATTGCGTCAAAAAAGTACACATTTCCAGGGGAAGCGTAACAAGAAGAAAAATGTACCTCGTTTTTCCTCTTTCTGTATGTACTGCATTCTGCAACACACATAGTAAGAGGAAAAAGCCTCAAAGGATTGATTTTGTGCAGGAAGGTGCCCCTTCCTACACAAAACAATCTTTCCTGTATCACAGGCACCCTTTCACCAAGGTGAAATTTGTCAGTACCATTTTGTGGTGTGGGCAGTGGACTTCTATAAAATTTGTATTATTCATTTTTATAGACTACACACTGCTTATGCATTTTTCATAGAATGCAACAATAGCAGTTAAAAGTAGCACGTGTATTACTAACTTGCTCATCTCAAGAGCACCACTCATTGTCCACCTCCGATGCAGGTGTAAGGTGCAGATGAAAAAACAGCTGTGCTTGCCTCGTGTGTGTGGTGTGTTTTATTGTGTATCGTGACTAGTGCAGTGCTTAATTTGTGCTTGTTGTTTCCGGTGCGGAGCACCATCACTTATTTTTGAGGGCCAGCAGTTATTTTTCTGCCTCAAGCATTTACTGCAAGCAAAAGACACGTATGGGAAAGACGGAGGAAGAGAAAAATTAAAAAGCGTCATGATGGGAGAAAGCAGAAAGCTGCAAGAGTGAGCTAGCGCGGCAGGGAGTGGCTTTAAATGGATTGAAGAGGCCTGAGATGGCTTCCGATTACACTACCTCAGTATTCCCTGCTCGTACATTTAATTGTAGTATACATTGAGTCATTGATGACTAACAAGGTTCGGACAGCACTATGGAAATACAAGAAGATTGCATCCTACTATTTGTCATGAATATGCATTATACAAAGTTGGATTGATTTTATGTTTCTTTTTGCTGGTGGGAATAGCTTACCAATTGATATTTTCCTTTCCATTCTGGGATAGGTAGTCCAGAAATCTATAATGGAAAGTAAACTACAATCCCAGGGTTCAATTAAATAAACACGCTAGGTTCCTCGTCTATTTTGAGAGATCATATTTGTTTTGAATGGACTAAATGTAAATATGGCCTTGCAAATGTTGGAGCAGTAAGCTGCTACCACATCACTGTTTGATTTGGTCGGCTCTTCCCTCCTTGAAGTGTGGTGGGCACTTTCCATCAGTATCAGTGACACTCATGAAATTAAAAATGTGTATGAATGATATACAAGTAGCTATGCTGCTGTAGTGGCAGACATTCTTTTATTCAAACTATACAACTCCATTCCCACTGCACATTTAGGGAATTTAGTCTTGGGGCCGTTTCATTAAGATCTGGTTCAATGTACAGCTGAACACATGCGTTTTTTGCATTTGAAGTGTCTACATGTCTTACATACATCTCAGAATGTCTCTGAATTAATGAAAGAAATGCAGACAACCCAAGTTGGGGGCAGTTAGCAGGGCTTGCCTCTCTGTTTCCAACTTGTTCCGGTGCAGAGGCAAAGTGTTTACCTCATTTGCATGGGGCAATGTCCCTGTGCAAGTGAGAGAAGAGAAGGTGCTGTATAGCACCTGAGACCCTCTTCTGTAATAGCAAAGTACTCTTGCGCACAGAATGTAGGCACACATGCCTATTGCACTGTTGGAGTACTTGATGGAATATAACCCCAAACTTCTTTTATTAGCCTGCAGATGAATTAGGGTGCATTAAGCCAGGCAAGGGTATATTTACTGTCAGACTCAAGAGACATGTCCATTTTCATGGCTAATACTGCATTACTATCTGGAGCGCACACATACACACATATCCTTTGGCTCCTCATTTGGGTCATGAAGCTCTATATTACTGCAATACATTACAATTACAGACTCTCACACGGTCTGTAGCTCTGCTCAGTATGAATGATCCAGCACTGGCCCTAGCCCATAACCTACCCTACCTTCAACTGACACTGTCCTATCTCTCAGCCCCCTCATATCATTACTGGCATAACCTGCCTTCATCCACAATGTCCTCATAATGTCCTCAGGAAGGTTGCTTCAACCCCACACAACAGATCTACACACCTACATGTATACACAAATGAGCATTTATATTTGAGCTGTGATTACCTGTTGTAACAAGAGTAGTTTGCATTTTGATAAACACTTTTCTCAGTGTGGGGAATATAGGGGCAAAATCTTCAAGGAGGAAAGGAAAAAGTCATTGAGACCCTCATTATGACATTGGCGGTAAAAGCCGATTACCGCCGTGCAGAAGACCGCCACCACAACGCCGCGGCCGCGGAATTCCGCCACAGCTATTATGACCCACAGTTCAGAATCTGCCAAAATTCAGACACCCACACAAGTCCGCCACACCAAAGGTCAGTTATAAACTGGCGAAAAAAAAACCTCCACCGTCACGCCAACAGAAATACGCCCACTCTATCACGACCCACGAATCCACGCGGCAGTCTTTCAACCGCGGTATTCCATTGGCGGTACACACCGCCGCGCTCAAAATACACACACATCTCCAAAACACAGCCACATTGGACAATTCGAAATACACACACCTGATACACATACACACACCACTCCCACACACTCAATACAATATAAAACACACACCCACATCACCCACAAACCCTCACGACCACAAATCACGAACGAAAGCCAGAGAGAGACACCACCATCAACAACACTAGCATCCACAGGCACACAACACCATCACCCACATAACTTCCACGCACCTCACACAACACCCCACTACATATCAGCACACTTATCACCACACACACCACCCCACACATCACCTACACCACCCCATGGCACGGCAAAGACACCCCAGGTTCTCGGAGGAGGAGCTCAGTGTCATGGTGGAGGAAATCGTCCGGGTAGAGCCACAGCTATTCGGATCACAGGTGCAGCACACCTCCATTGCAAGGAAGATGGAGCTATGGTGAAGAATAGTGGACAGGGTCAATGCAGTGGGACAACACCCAAGAAATCGGGAGGACATCAGGAAGAGGTGGAACGACCTACGGGGAAGGTGCGTTCCGTGGTATCCAGACACCACCTGGCGGTTCAGCGGACTGGCGGCGGACCCCCACCTCCTCCCCCACAACTAACAACATGGGAGGAGCAGGTCTTGGCGATTCTACATCCTGAGGGCCTTGCAGGAGTAGCTGGAGGAATGGACTCTGGTCAGTCAAACCTTTACTATTACATCCCCCACCCTACCTGCATGCCAGCAGATACCCCCACTCTCACCCCCATCACTCCTACTCCTCACAAATGTCCCACTATCACAAACCACCCATCCCAACACCAAGCCCTGCATGCAACACCAAAGCATGGACACCCATCACTAAAGCATGCCCACTGCACATACCCATACACCCCCCAAACCATCATCACACAAGGTCCCACAAAGGAATGCTAGCACTGGGGTACACGGTCACCCACCCATTGCACACCTTGACACACACAGATGCAATAATCATGCTTTCATACCCCTGCAGGACCCCTACACAACGTCACCGGACAGGAGGGTCCACACATGTCCACACCACCAACAGAAGAGGCCCACAATGATGACAGCACCTCTGTCCAACTGGATGTAGATGACCAGCCCGGCCCATCGGGGACCTCTGGACAGTCGGTTCCCCACACCCAGTCACTACAGAGCTTCCCCCCTATGGAAATACCAGCACAGCACCCACCCAGCGGGCCCATACCTCCGTCCCCAGGACACGTCAATCAGCAGTGTGCCCACCACTACAGGGAACCCAGGCTAACCCACCACCCCAACAACAACAGGGACCTGGGGGCAGTGGCAGTGGGCACACAGTTCAGGGGACGGAGGCCCAGAAACACAGGGGAACAGGGAGGGCTGCTGTGCGACAGGGGGCGGACAGGCCCAGGGAACCCATTCCACGAGGCCCTCTCCTCCATCATGGGAGACTACCACCATTCCCAGGAGACGATGGCAACGGTACTGGCCAAGTTTCAGGAGACCCAGCGCCTGCAGGAGGAACAGTATAGGGGCTTCAGGCAAGAACTCAGAACTATCAATTCCACCCTGGGCACCATCGTAGGGGTGCCGAAGGAAGTACTCAACACCAGGAGGGACACTGTGGCACTACAAGGGGCCCCTGACACTAGCCTGGACGATGAACTGCCCACCACCTCCACCGGCGCTAGTGGACAGGAGGCACCGCCACAGGACCACCACACCAGCACCCCACCCCCTGCAGAGGGAGAACCACCTCGCAAACGGTCCCTGAGATCCAGGACAAAGACAGAAATGATGCCAAGACCCCCGCCAAGAAATGAGACCACCCTGATAGTCATCCTACAGTCCCACTTTGTCACCCTGTCCATACTTAAACTGCCCTAGCTCCACTTCCTATGCCCATTTGGGCAATGCACCTGTGAGACTAATAGACTGGACTCTGCCATGGACATTCCTCCGCCATCTCCCCTCACCATTTTACAACACCCTCCAATATTGAGCACTTAAATAAACACCCTTAAAGCACAAAAAAATCTGGAGTCTGTCTGTGATTTCGGAATACTGTATTAGCAACAACTGTGGCAAAAAGCTTTTTCATTGGTAATGGCAACACACCTATGTCACACATCTCTAGTCCATGAGGAATCAAAGCAGATGTCACGCAGTGGGACCCACATCTGTGAAATCGTAAGGGAAAGTGACAACTCAGTGACCATACACTGGGTGAAAATGACAGACAGTAGAGAGGTAGTAGTGTTTAAGTACATGTAGTAGGCAGGTTTGTATTCTTACCTGTGTCTCACTGGAAATATTGCTGGATCACTGAGTCCCTGTTGTCCATGTCTTCTTCCTCTGCTTCCTCATCTTCACTGTCCACAGGCTCCACAGCTGCAACAACACCGCCATCTGGACCATCCTCCTGCAGAAAGGGCACCTGTCGTCGCAAAGCCAAGTTGTGAAGCATACAGCAGGCCACGATGATCTGGCACACCTTCTTTGGTGAGTAGAATAGGGATCCACCTGTCATATGGAGGCACCTGAACCTGGCTTTCAGGAGGCCGAAGGTCCGCTCGATCACCCTCCTAGTTCGCCCATGGGCCTCATTTTAGCACTCCTCTGCCCTTGTCCTGGGATTCCTCACTGGGGTCAGTAGCCATGACAGGTTGGGGTAACCAGAGTCACCTGCAAATGGCAAGGGACAACTGTTAGACACACACTAACCTGGAGGGATATCCCCAGACCTAGACAACCATTCCCACTTACTAGCTTCCAGGTGCTCACCTAATTACCACACACGGTGCCTCTGGAGTTGACCCATCACATAAGGGATGCTGCTATTCCGCAGGATGTAAGCATCATGCACTGAGCCAGGGAACATGGCATTCACATGGGAGATGTACTGGTCTGCCAAACATACCAACTGTACATTCATCGAATGATAACTCTTCCGGTTTCTGTACACCTGCTTACTCCTGTGGGGGGGTACCAAAGCCACATGTGTCCCATCAATGGCACCTATGATGTTGGGGATATAATCCCAGGGCATAGAAATCACCTTTCACTGTAGCCAAATCCTCCACCTGAGGGAAAACGATGTAGCTCCTCATGTGTTTCAGCAGGGCGGACAACACTCTGGACAACACGTTGGAAAACATAGGCTGGGACATCCCTGATGCTATGGCCACTGTTGTTTGAAATGACCCACTTGCAAGGAAATGGAGCACTGATAGCACCTTCAATTGAGGGGGGATTCCTGTGGGATGGCAGATAGCTGACATCAGGTCTGGCTCCAACTGGGTGCACAGTTCCTGGAGTGTGGCACGGTCAAGCCTGTATGTGATTATCACATGTCTTTCCTCCATTGTCGACAGGTCCACCAACGGTCGGTACACCGGAGGATGCCGCCATCTCCTCCCATGTCCAAGCGGACGTGTTATGAAAAACAACAGCAAGCACAGAGTCAAACAACTCAGAGGTACGTACCCACAGCTTACACAGAACACCATTCATACTCAAAAAGTGGCCTGTATGTATGTTGAGTCTAGGCCTAGGTATGTGTGACACAGTTGAAAATGAAGCCATGTAGGCCCCTGGAATGGCGGCTGCCTGACCTCTAAAGTGGGACAATGGGATGTGAGGTAACTGCGCTGCCGTTGTACACCGTCGCGTTAGGCAGTTGAAGACCGCGGCGCAATGCTGCATTGGTTAACATTGGACCCTATGGGTCTCAGGAGCCAATGACGATGTACGCCGACGGTGACGGTACGCACCGCCGTGGACGTGACCACCGTTTTCTATCTGTACAATCACTCTGTACCTGATCTTTGACAGGAGAGGACCTACACTGCAAGTGCCGCTGTGACCTCGGTCTGGGGAGAGGGCCCCTGCCTTCACATCGGAGGAGTTGGTGAAACTCGTGGACGGGGTCCTCCCCCAGTACACGCTACTCTACGGTCCTCCAGACAAACAGGTAAGTACACTGGGAGCATGATGTATGGGTTATGCCTGTGTGGAGAGGGGTGGATGTAAGAAGGAAGGGGGGAGAGTGAGGCGTGCATGAAACAACGGTGAGTGCATGTGCCACATGGCAAGGGTAGGGATGGGGGGCAATTACTTTGCCAGTGCAGCTGGTAATAACTTTCTCTTCCCCCTGTACAAATCATGTAGGTCAGCGCCCACCAGAAAAAACATATTTGGCGTGCCATCGCCAAGGACGTCCGGACCCTGGGGGTCTACCTCAGACGGAGCACCCACTGCTGGAAAAGATGGGAGGACATTCGCCGCTGGAGTAAGAAGACGGTGGAGGCTCTGCTGGAGATGGCCTCCCAACGTGGGAGGGGTGCCCGTCGCACCATGACCCCCCTGATGTTCAGGATCCTGGCGGTGGCGTACCCGGAGTTGGATGGGCACTTGAGGGCATCACAGCAGCCACAAGGGGGTGAGTACACTCGCATTCTGCTGACTTTGCGCGCAGTGGAGGGGTCTAGGTGGGGGAGGTGGGCTGTGGATTTCCCTAGGCCAGGGTGAGTTCTGTAGGCAAGGTCCCTCCGTAAGGCAGGCCATGTGGCACCCAACCCCACCTCTGTAGAGTGACAACTACACCTAGTCATGCCCCTGTGTCATCTATGTGTGCAGATGTCGTCCATAGCCTTGTAGGCCATTTCTCAGGAATTGAACAGTGGAGCCCAAGAGCGCGGTGTAGTACAGGGGGCTTCTGTGTCTGTCCTGTCCGCCAACGGTAGCTGTAATGCATGCACTCAACATGTCTTTCTTCTGTCGTCCCCCCCTTTTTGTGGTCTCCCTGTTCTTGTGTGCATTAGCATCATCAGGCGGAGGAGCAGTGGCACCGGAGCACCAGGGGGCTGCATCCCACATGGCCATGGAGGGCCACACTACGGACTCGGACTTCACCAGTGGGACGGCGGGCGAGGGGAGCTCCACGGCGGGGGCAGGAGCTGAGACCAGTGACACGGACTCGTCCTCTGATGGGAGCTCCCTTGTGGTGGCGGCAACATCTGTGCCACCCCCATCTACAGGTACAGCCACCACCCCCCTTCCAGCACCATCCTCCCAGCAGCCCCTCAGCCTTTGCCCCATACCCGCTCACCCAGGAGGGTGGGCATCACCTTCGCCCCAGGCACCGCAGGCCCAGCCCCAGTCACCCCTGCTGCCCTCAGTGAGGAGGCCATTGACCTCCTCAGGTCCCTCACTGTTGGGCAGTCTACCATTTTGAATGCCATCCAGGGTGTAGAAAGGCAGTTGCAACAAACCAATGCATTCCTGGAGGGCATTCATTCTGGTCAGGCGGCCCTTCAGCGAGCTTTTCAGACTCTGGCCTCAGCACTGATGGCAGCCATTGTCCCTGTGTCTATCCTCCCCCCTCCAACTTCCTCCACCCCGACCCAATCCCCTGTACCTCAGCCTATCCCAAGCACACCTACAGACCAGCATGCACTCACGTCAACACACAAGGGAAGCTCAGGCAAACATAAGCACTACACATCCCACAGGCACTCACGCAAGCATCACACACATGCAGACACACCAAGATCCACTGCCTCCACTGTGTCCCCCTCCTCCTCGTCTCCCTCCTCCCTCCCTCTCTCGTCTACACTCACACCTGCATGCACTACCTCTACAGCCACTACGTCCCTCTCCAGCACACCCACCACCACACCCCGCTCACGTGCAGTCACCACCCCCACTACCATTCACACGTCCCCTGTGTCCTCTCCCAGTGTGTCTGTGACGCCCCCTCCGAAGATACACAAACGCAGGCTCACACCCATCCACCTCACAACAGCCTCCAGCGCATGCACCTTCACCCGAAGTAGGCAAACGAACACCTCCTACAACCACAACCTCTTCCTCTACTCCCAAACCCCCTCCAGCTACCCATCCCAGTGTGTCAAAAAAACTTTTCCTGTCCAACCTTGACCTCTTTCCCACACCTCCCCCACCCCGCCCGTCGCATAGGTCCCATACTAGCACCTCAGCCACAACATCTCCGGGACCAGTGGTGCCTGTAGTCACCAGAATATGGAGTGCACCGGCCACCAGGGCAGCCAGTGTGGCACGGAGCCACAGCACAGACAGTCCCCCACCTGTGAAGCATCAGAAGTTGCCAGGGCCCGGCGGGAGAGGGGGAAGACTCCAGCCACCAAAGCCGCCCCCAGGAGTACAGGTGGGAGTGTGGAGTCAGCTGCGACACCTTCCAAGGTGGGGAAGGGCCACAAGAAGGTCAGCAAGTTAGCACAGCGGAGAAGACTGCCATCATCCCAGCTGCCCAGGAGGCCACCGCCAGCACAAGCCCAGCTGCCCAGGAGGCCACTGCCAGTACCAGCCCAGCTGTCCAGGAGGCCACCGCCAAGCACCAGCCCAGCTGCCCAGGAGGCCACCGCCAGCACAAGCCCAGCTGCCCAGGAGGCCACCGCCAGCACCAGCCCAGCTGCCCAGGAGGCCACCGCCAGCACCAGCCCAGCTGCCCAGGAGGCCACCGCCAGCACAAGCCCCGCTGGGCCATAAAGGACCACCAGCAAAAGCCCCGCTGGGCCATGAAGGACTGCCAGCAAAAGCGACGCTGGGCCATGAAGGACCGCCAGCAAAAGCCACGCTGGGCCATGAAGGTCCGCCAGCAGCTGAGTCCCTGCAATGGAGACCGCCGTCTCAAGCACCGCTGAACAGTGCACCGCCGCCTCAAGCACCGCTGAACAGGGCACCGCCGTCTCAAGCACCGCTGAACAGGGCACCGCCGTCTCAAGTACCGCTGAACAGGGCATTGCCGTCTCAAGCACCGCTGAACAGGGCACCGCCGCCTCAAGCACCGCTGAACAGGGCACCGCCGCCTCAAGCACCGCTGAACAGGGCACCCCCGTCTCAAGCACTGCTGAACAGGGCACCGCCATATCAAGCACCGCTGGCCCATGTGCGCCAAGGGTGCTGACGCTACTGAGTCCGTCACAGGCAGAATGAAGCACTCTGGGCACCATGCCCCCTCCAGAACCAGTGGAGAGATCCATCCACTACCTCTATCCTTAGCAGGATGAAGCACTCTAGGCACCATGCCCCCTCCAGAACCAGTGGAGACTGTTATCCACTTGAGAGACTGTGGCTTTGAACTCCCCAGGATGGAACAGTGGGCAACCGACCCACTGTATAGACTTGAGATACTGTGGCTTTGCACTCCCCAGGATGGAACAGTGGGCAACCCACCCACTGTGGAGACTTGAGAGACTGTGGCTTTGCACTCCCCAGGATGGAGCAGTGGGCAAGCCACCCACTGTAGAGACTTGAGAGACTGTGGCTTTGCACTCCCCAGGATGGAACAGTGGGCAAGCCACCCACTGTAGAGACTTGAGAGACTGTGGCTTTGCACTCCCCAGGATGGAACAGTGGGCAAGCCACCCACTGTAGAGACTTGAGAGACTGTGGCTTTGCACTCCCCAGGATTGAACAGTGGGCATGTGGCCCCCTCGTGGATTTGGTGTCGTGCACTCAACCGGCTGAGGTGCCCCCCCTTTCCCTCCCCCTGAGGTGCCTGTTTAGTTGCTCTCTGATGCCCCTGCAGTGTTCTCTCCGTCATGGTCGGGGATCTTGTGTGGGCCTCACCCATACCGTGTGGGCCCAGTGTTCCACTGACTTAATTGGAGCACTACCTGGACTACTATGCTTGGTATATATTTTGTAAATGGTGTATATATATATATATATATATATATATATATATATATATATATATATATATATATATATATATATTTGCCTATTTAATTTTAATATGTTACAATGGTTACACTCATGTTCTATTGTCTTTGCATTCTTCCGGGGGGTTGGGGGGTGTAACTGTGATGTATTAATATGCATTAGTGTGTGTGTTGTAGTGGAGGAGGGTGGGGGTGGGGGTGGGGGTGGGAGTGTTGCGTGTGTGTGTCCCTGTTTTTTCCCTCCCCCCTCCCCTGTGTCGTAGGTGCAGTACTCACCGTGGTCTACGCCGCCGGCATTCGTGCTCCTGGTAGAGGAGCAGGAAGACTATCGCAGGTAGAATTTGGAGTTCCGGGTCCATGGTATCCTCGTTCCTCGTGGGGTGTGTAGAGGTGAGCGTTTTCCCTTCGGAATTCCTGTTTCCGCTGTGTTTTTTTCCGCGGTGAATCCGCTCCGGAAAAGGTGGCGGATTGGTGGGTTGTAATAGTGTGGGCGGTATATTGTCTCCCGCCTGTCTGTTGGCGGTGACCGCCGCGCTGTTTGTTTGTACCGCTGTGGTGGTCGGAGTGTTAAAGTGGCTGTCTTTGTTGGCTGTTTCCGCCGCGGTTGTAATTGCAAATTTTTTACCGCCGGCCAGTTGGCGGTCTTACCGCCGCTTTAACACCATCCGCCAGGGTTGTAATGACCACCTAAGTTTCTTCTCATGCATCTTCTTCGGGAGCAAGTAGGGCCGGGAATGGCTGTGGGATTAAAAACATACAGGTAAAAATTAAACACATTATGTCAGGAAGACCAAAAGTCTAACTTGGGGTTTAATGCAAACTAGCAAGCAGCACAGCACATATTTAAAAGACAATCGTCATTTCAACTGACCAGAGCTTTCGATAGAAAAAGGTCAGTTGGGGCATAAAGCTCAAAGACATAAAATTCAGGACAGGTCATACAGTGTTCTCTCAATAAAAGTATATGGAAGGCAATCAGGTAACATAAAAATATTAATTTCAGCAAAAACATATGTAATGGGCAAATGGCAGAATCCTTTTTCACTGGAAGCACAAGGCGTCCTTGAGGAGAATGTATATTATACATGAATACAATATTGATCTCATTTTTCAGTTGGCGATACTGGGAAGGAGGTTATGCTTTGCACAAATGTGTAAATGTACCACTATGAATAAAATGGCTTTGAGGGCTACTCGAACCATGAAGCTTAGCAGGCATATCTGAGCCTAGATAATATTTCAAATCAGTAAGACACAATGGCGGTCATTCTGACCGCGGCGGTCGCCGCCCGCCAAGCGGTTACCGCTGAAAGACCGCTCCGCGGTCAAAAGACCGCGGCGGCCATTCCGGCTTTCCCGCTGGGCCTGCGGGCGACCGCAGGAAGACCGCCGGCCGGCCCAGCGGGAACGCCCCTTCAACAATGAAGCCAGCTCCGAATGGTGAAAACCGCCAGGAACAGGATGGCGGGAAGGGGGTCGGAATCCCCATGGTGGCGCTGCATGCAGCGCCGCCATGGCGGATTCCCTGGGCCAGCGGGAAACCGGCGGGAAACCGCCGGTTCCCCTTTTCTGACCGCGGCTTTACCGCCGTGGTCAGAATCGCCCAGGAAGCACCGCCAGCCTGTTGGCGGTGCTTCCGCTGCCCTCCGCCCTGGCGGTCATGGACCGCCAGGGTCAGAATGACCGCCAATATCTATATTTGAATATAAATTCTATTGCTATATATTGCATCATGCAGATATATTTAAAATATCACTGCAGTGCACAGGAATATATGATTATATTTTCACAATATACAAGATTCCAGTATTTTACTCTTAACTGCTTTGATTGCTACAGGTAGAAGCACTCAAAGGGCAACCACAACTGCCTGAAAAGGCGTCAGCTCCCACTGAGAGCAGAACCCGGGGATTGCAAGAGTAGGGGAGGTTGACACAGTTAGTGTGGGTGGTAGTACAGACGTTACCATAGTGTATGTGGGTGACTAAGAGATAATTCCAAAGGCCCTCATGCCTAACAATACTAAAATGTATATGCAGTGAGTCACCATCAATAGGTAGAGGGTCAAGGTTCTGAGAGACACAGGTGACGGCGTGACTAATGTAAGGTGTCATCTGGTGTCATCTAAGCAAGTAATCCCAAACGGATTTCTGCAGGTTGTGATAGCTCACCACCATGAGAGTCACTACCCTGTGGATTGGTTATCCTTAAATGGAGGGGGTCCACGGTTTCTTAAGGGTAGCTGTGAATCCAGCAAGGTCTGTGGATTGTTATGCTTACCAATGACATGGTTCACACCATCTGGAAAGATGTAGCACTCTGGTCCTATTTGGAGATGTTAGGGTTGCCTGAGTGGGTGTTCCTGACCAAACAGTCTTTGGCAGACCAACAGGAACTCTAGAGAATGTGGTGCCTTGAAAAGTGGTTTAGGTATCTGCCAAAAAGAGGAAGGGTATGGGAAAGCCATCCCAAAGATTCTCACGTCCAGGAGGAAGCTAAACCTGAGGGTGATTCCCTGGAATCTACAGGGGAAGACGTTGGTGCCATGGGGGACCTACCCGAGTTGGCTGGATGGCACATTGAAGGTGGGCCATCCTAGGTAGAGCTCTGCAAAATAAATTGGAGTGCCGTACACTGGAGAGCCAACAGCAACAGCCTGAGGCCCAGGTAGTTGGTGACCCTCTGGTGATCACATGATCTATTGGCAGAGTGATCTCTAGTGTCACGTAGGCTCTCATTATTCTAATGAGACTACTGGATTTGAGCAGCTGAATCATCTGCGGGGTTGGAGACTGAGTCTAAACCACTACAGGTGACACCTGTCGCCCCACTCCGGATTTTGCTCCGGCTAACTAGCAGTGCCTCATCTCTATCCAAGGGCAGGGATGATTGGGCAGCTGAGCACATGACACAATTGACGCCTCAGGGAAATCGTGGTCACTCAGATCGCATCCGTTTCTCTCAGTTACATTAGTCTCACATATACAAGGACAATCAGAGGCAGTATATGTTTCAATAATGTTTTTAATGAAGCAATTGCATCTTAGATAATAAAGCATGTACTGCAATAACCAGGATGATAAAGCATGACAGGATTAAAATTGTGACAAGGAGAGTGAAGCATAGAAATACCACTACCATATTGTCACTAGAGTCAATAGACTAATTCCTACCTTGACTATGTTAAAGCATAGCATGTTAAGCTCTAGTTCTGCCCTTCAGGTTCCCCTGGGAAGACGTCATCCCCCATATCAGAGCAAAGGCCTGAAGTCTGCATAAGCAGCTGTAGCGAAGAGTTCATCAATCAGCATACAGTCGTGGTCATCTGGCTGGAATCCAACTCTAACGTGTGTGGGACAGGGAAGTGTTTTTATAATAAAACAGATGATGTTCTGAGAAAATGTCCCTACTTAAGGATGTGGATGTTTCTATGAATATCAGAGACAAAGAGTTACCACATTTACCGGCAACCTATCTTACTGCAGCCTTGAGAGAAGCACAGAGTGAAAGAAATGTCTTGTTTAAGAACGCAGTGCTGGCCTAGGCAAAGAACAGCTAGAAAGAGAGAAATAAAAACAGACCACAAATGTGGCTATTGTTAAAATAATAAACAAAGCTTAATGAAATATATCTAGGTTAAAGTGCACAGCTGCAGGCCTGGTTGTGCTAAAATAACGTTCATGGAGCTATAACTAAAATGGCTACACAACAGTAGTATAGTGAGCCTAAGGTTCCCGAGCCTGGAGCATCCTATGTATTGGAGGTATTCCAGTGCAGCAGGGCCTTCTTACTGGGTCTGTCTCCTGACATACCCCAGACAGCACATCTGGGGCATGTCAAAACTTTACAAGGTTGGTTACCCACTTTTATTGGCCCCGGATAAGAGCCACCTCAGATGCATTCTGTAGGTCCTGCCCACTTACCAGTAGAATGCCCCCCGCTTTACTTCCCCATAGTGAGGACACCCTTTGAGAGAGTGGGCATTGATGTTGCTGGGCCTCTGGACCTCAAGATTGCTCTATGCAACAGGTTTAGCCTGGTCTTGGTTGACCACTTTACCATGTACCCAGAAGCTATTCCTCTGAGAATGGGGACTACGCCTGCAGTAGCCAGTTATATACACCAGGGTGCGCTTCCACAAGGAGGTTGTATCTGCTTACATGAGCTGTATGTGAGATGAGCATTGGTTAACCTACATGTTACCCAAACTGTGCAACCCCAGAGAAAAATGAGCTTGTTGAAAGATTTAACAAGACCCTGAAGGGCATGATTATAACCCTACCAGAGCCCATGAGGCATAAATGGGAGGTTCACTTGCCATGCCTTAATTTTGGCATTCAGGGAGATGCCACAGAAGGGAGTAGTGTTCGGCCCCTTTGAGCTTCTGTTTGCCCACCCTGTACATGGAACTCTCAATCTCATCAAGGAAGGGTAGGAGCAAGCTCCCAGGATGCCCCCTCAAGATGTAGTGAGCTACATGTTGGCACTCAAGTCACACATGAAGCGCTCCTGGAAAAAAAGCACTGAGAATGTGGAAGCCAGTCAGGGAGTGATGGAGAACTGGTACTAGCATGCTAGTGGAGTACCAACATGATCAAAAGGTGTTGATTATGGAGCCTGCGGAGCCCCAGGCCCTAAAGGACTGGTGGACCAGGCCTGTTGGTTGTCAGGAACATAAAGGTAGGGTCACCTACCTGGTAGACCTCAAGACATACAGGAACCCCTTAAGGGTCCTGCATGCAAACCAACTCAAGCCCCACTCTGAGGGGCCCAAAATAACAATGTTCCTGGTGATGAACAATGGGGTGGAAGAGGAAAGTAAACCTTCCCCCATCCTCCTCTCTTTCCATGAACAGGATGGGTCATTGGAAGGAGTTGTCATATCCTCTACCCTGACCCCTGAGCTAGAAAGAAACTACCACTTGATGGGGCAGTTCATATCCCCTTTCTCACTTAACCCAGGTCTCACCATTTGGTGTACCCCCTATGTTGACACCAGAGAAAGGATGCCTGTCAAAATAAAGTTTGCAGGCTGTCTGACAAAGTGAAAACCAGTTTTAAGGTATGGGGTTATGTGTTGATTCGAATGGGCTCATTTCAGTCACTAAGACTGACTCTCGCCCCCATCTCCTGAGCGGATGAGTTCATTGATTGGTTAGGAGCTGCCAAGTTACTGTGTATGCTTAACTTTATCTCAGGTTACTCTAGATTGCCTTAATTAAGGACACTAAGTAGAGGTATGCATTCTCCACTGCAGAGGGCCAGTTTTGAGTGATGCCCTTTGGATTACAGAATGCTAGTGCAACCTTCCACAGGTTGGTCAACCTGGTACTGGCTGGCTTAGAGGTTTCAGTGCCACCTATTTTAGACAACATTGCTGTCTTCAGCTCCAGTTGTGCGGTCCAACCATGTAATCTCCTGGAAGTGCTTCAGGCTCTGTAGAAAGCAGGCCTGACTATCAGGGCCAGTCTGTGACACACAAGACAGAGATCTGTGGTTTACCTAGAGCACTGAGTCTGTCGGGGCAAGGTACAGCCCCAACATGCCAAGATTCAAACTATTATGCCTTTGGAACCCTCCCAAGACCCAAACTGAGGTGGTAGCCTTCTTGGGCCTCACAGGTTACTACAGGATATTTGCCAAGGTATAGGGCACCATTGTTGCCCCCTTGAAAGAGCTGACTTCCAAGAAGCAGCCCTGGAAGGTGATCTGGAAGCAGGTGTGCCAGAACGCTTTTGACACGTTGAAGAAGGTCATGTGCACAACACCACTGCTCAAGACACTTGACCTCTCCAAGGAACTCATTGTGCAACAGACACATCTAAACATGACATTGGTGCTGTGCTCTCACAGTTAAAATAAGAGGGCTTATACCAATTTGTAGCCTTCATCATCAGGAGGCTACGTCCTGGGGAAAAGAGGTGGAGTGCTATAGAAAGGGAAGCATTTGTAGTGGCCTGAGCACTAAAGAAGTTGAGATCCTACTTGTTTCAAACTCACTTCCATGATCAGACAGATCACAAATCTCTCGAATGGAAGTTATGGTGGAAGACTGCTCTCCTACTGACCACATCAATGCAGATGGTCTTTCCATGTTTTTCTGCCTTAGCAATGAGAACTCCCATGAGGATGAGTAGTTCTTCCTGCTGTCAGCTGGGAAAGGGGGGGCACCTTAGACCTGATATTGTTGGCACGCTATTCCCCCAAACATTTTGCCTTCACCCCCTAATTTTGTCTGAACTCATTTGTGTTGGTCTTAGGACTCTACACACTTGACCCCTGCTAACCAGAGGTAAAGTGACTGTACTCTCTCCTTCAAACATAGTGAAATTAAACTACTCCTAATTGTCAACCTAAATGTACTTGTAAGATCATAATAAATGGCACTGTCTGTACCCTGAGCCTGTAAATTAAATACTGCTAATGGGTCTGTAGCAGTCATTGTGCCCTCCCACTAAATTAGTACTTTAAAACATGCCTCAGGCCTGCCACTGCAACCTGCATTACTGTTTTACACTGCCATTTCACCCTTGTAAAATAACCTATTGCCCGGCTTACACCTTCCTTTTCACTACTTATACCAATAGGTAGGCCCCTAAAAGCTAATAGAACAGGGTGCATTGTACTTAAAAAGGAGGATATGTGTACTTAAGTTTTACATGTCCTGATAGTGAAAAACTCCTAAGCCATGTTTCACTCTTGGAAAGGCCTATCTCCCCCATTTACTAACACTGGGTTACATTATTACATTTAATAACTGCCAACTTCAGATAAGGAGAGAATAGAGCTATGCTGTTTAAACTCAAATTAATTGTCATTTGAAAGTCTGTTTAATGGTAAAGTCAGATTTTAAGTCAGAATTCAGAAAATGCCACTTTTAGAAAGTTAGGGCCCTAAGTGGGACGCTCTGTCACCGGAACCAGGCTATACCAGGCTGATGAGTCCTAAAATAGGTGAAACTGGTCCTTAGTTGCTTGTGTTCCAACTCCGCGAGGCCCTGGCCTGGCAGTTTGGGCAGGACTGTTCCCACTGGAGCAGGGTCAAAACTGATTTCCATATGGCTGTGTCCAAATGGAGGTGGCATGTTGTGTAAAATAATGATGGACTGGGATGCAGGTGAGTAAACTGCCAGTCCCTGAGATTAATTCAAGCATTCCATCCATCACTTTTTTTGTATACTTTAATATGTCACCCTAAATGGAGGGCTATGCTTAGCTATGGGCCTCATGTACATTGTGTCACTATTACCAAGTTATACTTGGCTGATGAGCCCTAATTAGGGTGAAACCAGTCCTAGGTTGCTTGTGTTCGAGTTCAGGGAGGATCTCACCTGTCAGTTCAGCCTGGACTGTTCCCATTGGAGTAGGGTCACGAGTGATTTGCATATGGCTGGGTCCAAACTGAGACGACATGGTGTGCAAAATAACAATGTAATGCGATGTGGCCACAAAACATCACCAGTGGCTGGTATCAAATTAAGCATTCTGTCCATCACTTTTTGTATACTTTAGTGTGTCGCCTTAAGTGGGACAGGTATGCCCTGAAATGAGTCCCATGCACACTGTCACTAAGCTGATGAGCCCTAACTTTGGCGAAACCAGCCCAAGATCACTTTAGTTTAGGGAGGACCTAGCCTGGAACTTCCCACTGTTCCCACTGGAGCACAGTTAAGACTCATTTGCATATTGTTGGGTCCAAACTGAGGTGGCATGATATTCAAAATAACAATATAATGGAATGTGGCTCTGAGTAATAAGAAGTGGATGGCATTAATTCAAGCATTCAATCCTTCACTTTTTTGTACAATTTGAGACAGTTGGTGTTTTCCTGACCCAACCACTAGTGTCCACTAGTGTCCTGGGTCCCATTGCTGTGATTGGCTCTGCTGTTTGGGGTGGTGTATTGTTGCCACACAGTAAGACAAAGGGGGCTTAGTTCTGGATAGGACGGGCCATCCTGGTAAGATGACTGGGGTGGAGCTGTACCCAGCCACACTTACACTCCAAAGGGCTTTGCCACAGCACACATAAAGGAATTTGACAGCAGGCCAACCCTGTCTTTTGTCACCCCAGACAGTTTGGAGCCTTGACCAGGGGAAGAGGAAGAACCTTCCAGAACTAGCTGGGGGCTGGACAGGGAGTCCCCACACACAAAGTCTGATACCAGGTGAAATACTGGACCTCCAGATAAAACCACTTCTCAGAACACTCCTGTACCTGTGGAAGGAGGACTGCCCTGTGGTCAAAGGACCACCTTACTCTTTGAAGGATTGCCTTGCTTCCCAAAGAAGGAAGACTGGATCTGCTTGCTTTGCTTCTAGGCTACCCAGAGTAACTCCAAGGGTCATTTGGCTGACTTCCTGTGTGAACTAGATGGGCACAATAAGTTTCAGAGACCTCCTTGCACCTGTCCAGCTGATCAGCTGCAACTAAGCTTGTCTGGACTTGCCTGAGCCCTGCTGCTGGCTTCTGCTGGAGTGAGAACCCAAGAGTTCCTAGACCCTGGTCTGTCATCAGTGGAAGCACCTCCATGAAGAAAAGGTGAAAATCAAAAAACAACTACAAGTGTGACCTTCAGACCGCACCCTCACCCCCACCTACCCAAAAACAACCATGAAAACTCCCTGATTACATGGGACACAATCACCATGGAAGAAACATCCAACATCATGAGGACTATCCTCTCCTGGAGCACTGGCAGACCTCTGCCCCCACCACATCAACAATATGGGCCCTTCCCCTATCAGCAAAGTCTTCACCAACATCCTTCACCTCTCGATCACCACCGTGATGTTCCTAGAAGCCTGGAAACATGCAACAGTTAATGTACTGCTAAAGAAACCTTTGGGGGACCCTATTCGACTAGCAAACTACCACCCAATCAACCCTTCAACCATACCAAGCCAAGGTCATGAAGAATGCCATGATCAAGCAACGTACCTGAACAAGCACCAGCTCCTACATACCACACAATTGGGTTTCCCACCCACAGCACTGCAACAGCCCTCATCACAGCAGCAGACCACATAAGGTTGATCCTCAACCAAGGAGAAATAGAATCCCTCATATTGCCTGACCTTTCAGTGGCTTTCACTCAACCCTGATCAAAAGACTACCTGAAACAGGTATCCAAGGGCCCACCCTCAATCGAATCTGGTCCTTCCTCACAGGAACCCAACTGATATTCTGTCTGCCGGACAGGACCCCCAGAACAGAAAACAAGTTCACCACTTGCATGACCGCAGTAGCTGCCTGGAGAATATTCAACTGCCTCAAGGTCAGCACAGACAAAACTGAAGCAGTGGTCTTTGGAAGGAAACCTTGGCATGGGACTCTACCTGGTGGCAAGCGGACCTCAGCCCCACACCTACCCCAACACTAACACCAGGAATTTAGAAATCATCCTGGGCAACAAGCTCGACATGACAGCCCAAGAAAACGGAGTGAGCTCCATGTGCTTCAACATTCTGAAGATTCTGCGAAAGATCTGTGGCTACCAGAGAACACTAGAAAAATGATCACACAGGCGCTGATTACCGGCAGACTTGACTACAGCAACACACTCTACGCAAGAATCATCAAGAACCACCCTGAACAGGCTCCAAGTCATCCAAAACACCCCAGCAAGACTCATCCTGAACCTACCTCTCCTCACCCACCTAACTCCATGCTTCAGAGAACATCACTGGCTCTCTAAACACAAATGCCCTCAGTTCAAACTCCTCACATACATACAGAGCACTTCACAACGCTGACCTTGCCTACATCAACAGTCATGTGTGCTTCTATCCACCTCTCAGGCACCTCCACACAGTCAGACTCTCACTAGCACACAGAACACCCCATTCACAAAACAAAAGCCAGGGCCCCGCTTTCTCTAACATAGCCCCCAAAGCATGGAACAACCTGTCACACTACATCAGAGTTTTCACATCACTGCTCAAGTTTCATAAGAAGTTGAAGACCTGGCTCTTCAAAAAAACTCCTCAAGGGGACAGCCATGTCCTTACCGGCTAAGCACATGGATACCCTCAGAGGTGAAAGTGCCCTATACAAATAAACATCACATAGTGTCACCATCTCCATCCACATGGGAAGGTGGCAATCATAACAAAATGCTGGCCTGGACATACTCAGATCATTTTTGACATGAGGGTCATCTATGGTATATGGATGTCAGAAGTTGCAACATTGCGGCACTGGT
The DNA here is from genome assembly GCF_031143425.1 of Pleurodeles waltl. NCBI lineage: Eukaryota > Metazoa > Chordata > Amphibia > Caudata > Salamandridae > Pleurodeles > Pleurodeles waltl. Next base: position 175,738,325 of record NC_090445.1, on the reverse strand, counting down.
ATATCCTATGTCATTTTCAAATCAAAGCCTACCAGACAGCACAGCTGTCTGATTTGCCTTTGCATTTTTATTAGCATTCTGAAAGCTTCCCTGGGAAGCTCAATGCTTACTATTGGTTTTATGGTTTGTAACTCACAGTTGCTTGCTCTTTTCTTGCTGCCTTTATTTGCTTCAGGCTTTCCAGCTTGAATTTGTCCCTCCTGTGAGCATCTCTTGTTTACTGCATCCTCTCAAGTAGTTGCTTTCTGTGAACAGACCTTTAAATCTTATTCTTACCTTTTTACATTTGCTTTGCTTTCAAAGACAGAGATCAAATGTCAGGCTCTGTCATCCCAGGGAGCTTTCTGTTTACTTTTCTTTCTCTGACTTCAAAGTGAGATATTTATGTGACAATCCTGCTGAGTACTCATCTTAAATGATGTTATTCTTTATAGCACACAGCAAAAATGAACTGTGCTGGTGTTTTCAGAATATGTCAGAATTAAGAAAGCACAAACGAAGCACACTTTTTTTGTAATTCTGAATGGTGGTGGAAACAAACATTTGAATATGATCAAAACACTTGAATACACATTATTATTTGTGCGCAGTAAAACTCTATAGTGGTGCAAATATAATGATCATTTTAATTGAAAATATGTTGTCTGTAATGACAGTGTGCTACCACACCATGTATACTTCACACCACGCCACTCCACTTTACAACACTGTACTCCGGTGTATGCCCTTCCACTCTACACTATGCCACTCCATTTCTCAGTACTCCACTCCACTTTACGACATGCCTCTCCACTCTACACCCCTCCACTCTAACACACTCTTCGACATGCCACCCAACTCCACACCACTCAACACCATTCACTCCACAACAAAACATGCCACTTTAGTCTATGCCACTCTACTCAACACCAATCTACCGTACTCCACTCCAATCTACCACAATCTGTCCCATTCCTCTCCAGTCTACCCCAATGCACTCCACTCCAGTCTCCCCCACTCAAATCCAATCTACCTCAAACAATTCCACTCCAATCTACCCCACTCCATTACAATATATTCCACTCCACTCCCACCTATACCTCTCCACTCTACCCCACTCCAATCTAGTCCACTGCATTCCAATCCTATCTAACCCAATCAACTCTAATCCATTTCATCCCACTCCACCCATCCCCAATCTGCCCCACTCCAATCTCCCCCCATTCACTTCAGTCTACCATATTTCACTCCAATCTACCCCATCTACCACACTCCACTCTGCTCTACCCCAATTTACCCCACTTGACTCAACCCTAATCTACCCTAATCTACTCAACTACAATCAACTCTACCCTACTACACTCCCTTACAATTTACCCCACTGAAATCTATGCTAATCTACCCCACTACAATCTACTTCACTCCACTACAATCTACCCCAATCTACCCCACCCACTGCAGTCTATCTCACTCCACCCATTCCAATCTACTCCACTCCTATCTAGCTAACTCCACTGCTCTCCAGTCTACCAAACTCCACTCAATCTAACCCAATAAACCCCTCCCCACTCAAATCTACCCCACTCCACTTCAATCTAGTCCACTCTACCTGACTCCAATCTTCCCCAGTTCAACTTACTTCATCCCAATCTAACCACTCCACTCCAATATACCTGACTCCACTCCAGTCGACCCCACTCCAATCTACCCTAGTCCAATCTACCCGACTCCACTCCAATCTCCACTCCACTCCAATCTGTTTCACTCCACTCCAATCTACTTTACTCTACCCCACTCTAATCTGCCTATGTCTACCTCACTCCAATCTATCACAATCCACCCCACTCTACTCTATCCCAATCTACCTACTCCACACAACTCTCCCCAATCTACCCCCACTCTACTTCAGTGCTTTCTACCACACTCCATTCAAATCTACCCCTCCACTCTAATCTAATCAACTCCACCCAATCCATTCCACTCCAATCTACCTCACCCCATCCCAATCTACCCTATTCCAATCTACCCCTCCCCAATCTATCCCACTCTACTCCAATCCACCCCATTCCACCCCACCCCAATCTACCCCAGTCCAATCTACCCGACTCCATTCCAATCTCCACTCCAGTACAATCTATTTCACTCTACTCCAATCTGCCTCTGTCTACCTCACTCCAATCTACCACAATCTACACCATTTCACTCCAATCTACCCCACCCCACTCTACTCCGACCTATCCAACTCCACTCAACTCCAATCTACCCCACTCCACTCTACCACAATCTACCCCACTCCACCCCAATCTTCCCTCCCGCAATCTACCCCATTCCAATCTAGTCCACTCTATCCCACTAACTTTCAACCACACTGAATAGCAGCAACATTGGTGTACAACATTGCTGAAACACATTGCCACAGTCATTAGGTGTCGCGTAGGCTAAACCTATTGGCTTTGTCAATGCTTGTTGATCTAAGGGTCATCCATGACAAAATGCTGGTCCTGGCACAATGGAGGTAATTTTTGACATCTTGAGGTACGCACCACGATTTCAAAAAATTGTATGAACTCCTGGAGAACGCAAGGTTCCATTGACTTGGCACACCATGAAAGGATTTGAATGTTTAATGATTGTCCTACAGATTTTAGCAAACTTATGTGGAAAAATGTGCTTTAAAATTGACTCAATTATTTTCAGATGCTCGGGGAGAAACCCCTTAAAAGATATCTTGCTTGTCGCATTATGATTCAGGGCAAGTGTTATGCTCCAGAACTTTCAACGATCAGGTCAGCACCTTAATAAAGGTGGTATCTAAAATGTATGTGTCTATACTAATCATGCAGTTATCATGGAACTTCAGAGATATCAATCATTATTTTAGGGTCATGTCATATGCCTTCATGGAAAAGAATAAGATTAAGGGTTTTATGGTGTAATTTCCTGTGATATCATTAAGGCCAAACACTATGTGATGTCACTTCCACTACCCCTGGCATTATCGTGAATCGACACCAAGACGGGGTACCTTAAAAGAGATACATGTTGTGTAGGTGAATCGCAATGATCCGTCAGAACCGAGGTACAGAGGCGACAGTGCAGGCAGTCTGGTTATGAACGAACTGAATGCGCTGGATTAAAAAAGCCTTGATGTCTGGCTGAGCCCTACTGCAATAACCAAGCCAATGTCCTGTATGACTATATCCTGTTTGAAACCGGGCATGTGCAAAATCATGTGACAACGAAGAGAATAGAAATATGCAGAAATCAGATTTGCAGGTTAAAAACTACAAATTTTCTATTTCTATATTATTGTCTCAACAAAACTAAATAAATGATTAATCCGTAGGGTTTGGGTTTTTTTGTCAAATATTTTGATAAATACATGAAAATTGACTTTTATTTAGGACAATGTTTCTGCAACATTTGTTCAGATATTTTTTATCAGCTGGTTAAATGGCCAAAAATTATTTTGCAGTTTCATGAAGTGCAAAATTTGATCCAACTCTCTCAATAAAATAAAAAGTTTACATAGCCCTTTAACTTTCTGGACTGACGCTGAGCCCCGTAGCTCAGGATAAAGGGATGATGTAAGCAATAATGCATTAGACTGATTCAGAAATGATTGATGGGGACTACTGTTCTCTGACTTGTTCTCTTTGTCACTGCATGCCCGTATATAGAGAGTGGATTTTTCGGCAGTTCGGATGGTTCAGTAGCTGGCGAGCTCTGAGGGACGCGTCCGTATGGAAGTGGTTTCTGGAGCATCTCTGCCAGGCATGGGTGGCAGGGAACACTTATCACCGCTTCGGGATGACCCTAGGAAGAGTCGGAGGAGAAGCTGCCCACTGATCCACAAATGCTTAGTTAAAACCTCATCTGGGTGACCTGAAAACATGGCTACACCGAGCAAATGTAAAGGATGTCTACTTTAAGACAGCACTACAATGACACATTAATGTAGGAGGCGCTGTACAAATGCTAGTGACATAACATGACGAGAGGAACGATTATCATTGCAGAATCTACCTGAAAGGCAACACACTAATCATTTTGTTCTTCTGTATGCAGCTGCCTTTTAATGCTGAGCTCTGCAAATAAGGACAACTCAACCCAGCTAGCAGAGTACATCACATTTAATGAACTCTTCTCTGCCCACCATGATTAGAGGTAATTTAGGCTGATCGTTCTGTACTCCAACAAAGCGTGACAGGAAGACTCATTCGAAAAGGAGAGGTTGTGAGGATGCCAACCTTTAATTTTACGGTGGCTCTCTTCTCCACCTTCAGAAGGTAACCCCGCATCAGTGTCATTTTCAGTGCCCATACACTACCCAATTCAGTCTCGATTACGAGTGTCTCTATGCTGCTCTGATACGTAAGGCACCCAAAACATAACAGTACCCTTAGGATTGGTATTTATCGAATGAGATAAATATTGCCAGTTACAAGTTTCCCTGTTAAAATGTGTCATAACCTGCAGATTTTCTTTTTTTTCGGTACCAAATGCCCTATGACCTGGTATCACTGAGCCTTTGTCAAATGTTACATTTAAGCAGATGGGACCTGATAAAATGTAGCAGGGGATAAAGATTTTATCGCACCTAGTAATTACAAAATTCAAACTGGGGTCCAAATGGGTGTTGCAATCGGCGTCTATTGAGTGCAGTGTTTTACGTCAAACAACCATGCCTGCTTTCAGTCACTTTGGAGTGTCAAGCAATACTATACAGTATATTAGCCTAATATGTATTTGTGAGATGAGAATGCATGACTTACAGTCATGACCCCTGGCCTGCATGCTCAACCTGCATACTTGTGATTCTGTGTTTTTGACTTTTGGTTAAGCCACACACTAATCCCATGTGCATGCATTGACCTAGGCCCGGCCCTTTGACAATGATAGGTACTGGATCTAGTCATGAACCAGGAGGGGTGCACATTCATACTGAAAGGGGATTGTGGAGCACAGTGTGGAGAACAGTGTTGCCAGCATACCATGCTTAGTGATTTATAGTGACAGACTTTTACCTGTGAGACGTGAATCTGCTGATGGAAGTTCAGGCCATGATTCTAGTAGGTGGGTCCACAGATGTATAGGGCCTTGTATGCGTGGGTCAGGAGCTTGAACTGGTATCTTTTCTGTTCAGAAAGCCAGTGGAGTTCCATGAGGGAGGGAGTAATGTCAATCAATCAAACAATCATAGCATTTGTAAAGCGCACTACTCACCCGTGAGGGTCTCAAGCCGCTGAGGAGGGGGAGGGTGCTGCTACTGCTCGAACAGCCAGGTCTTGAGGTGTCTCCTGAAGGTTAGCAGGTCCTGTGTCTGTCGCAGGTGGATAGGAAGAGTGTTCCACATCTTGGCGGGGAGGTAAGAGAATGATCTGCCACCAGCAGTCATTCTGTGGATGCGTGGAATTGTGGTGAGGGCAAGGTCAGCGGAGCGAAGCTGGCGGGTCGGTGTGTAGAAGGTGAGTCGTCTGTTGAGGTATTCTGGCCCGGTGTTGTGCAGTGCTTTGTGAGCGTGAGTGAGGAGCTTGAATGTGATTCTCTTGTTGATGGGGAGCCAGTGCAGGTCTCTCAGGTGGGCTGTGATGTGGCTGTGGTGGGGGATGTCCAGGATGAGGTGTGCAGAGGTGTTCTGTATGCGTTTCAGTCTTTTCTGGAGCTTGGCTATGGTTCCTGCGTAGAGGGTGTTGCCATAGTCCAGTCTGTTGCTTACAAGGGCTTGAGTGACCATCCTTCTGGTTCTGGCAGGGATCCATTTGTAGATCTTCCGAAGCATGCAGAGGGTGTTGAAGCAGGAGGAAGAGACGGCATTGACTTGCTGGGTCATTGATAGCGATGAGTCCAGGATGAACCCAATGTTGTGTGCGTGGTCAGTGGGTGGATTTGTCTGGGGGGATACAAGACGAGTCTGGCTGCGGCGTTCTGTGTGGTCTATAGTTGATGGAGATGAGCTGCAATCCCTGCATAGAGAGTATTGCCGTGGTCAAGTCGGCTGGAGAAAAGGGCCTGGGTGATAGCCATCTTGAGCTTTCGGTGGCCATTAGGTAGCTTACGGTAACCATTTGAATATCTTGCGAAGCATGTGGAGGATGAAGAAGCAGGAGGAGGAGATGGAGCTGATCTGAGTTGTCATGGTTTGCTTGTTGCCCAGACTGATGCCCAGGTTCCTAGCCTGGTCAGTGGGGGTTGGAGTAGGTCCGAGTTCTGATGGCCACTAGAATGCATCCCGTGGGGAGCTTTTTTCTTGTCCCTGTTGAGAAAGCTGTCCTTCATCCATGTGTCAACATCTGTCATGCAGTTGTGGATGCTGGTCTTGGTGTTGGTGGTGTCTTCAGAGACGAAGAGGATGAGTTGTATGTCATTGGTGTAGGATATGATGTTTAGTCTGTGAGTTTTGATGATGCTGGCCAGAGGTGTCATAGAAGTGTTGAAGATGGGAGGCTGAGCGAGGGCCATTGGGGTAGTCCACAGATGATTTCCTTTGGTTTAGAAGTGAAGGAGGGAAGGCAGACTTTTTGTGTTCTTCCAGTGAGGAAAGAGGCAATTCATCTGAGTGCGGCTCTTTAGATGCCTATTCTGTGCAGCCTTGTGATGAGTGTGTGATAGAAGACCATACTGAAGGCTGCTGTGAGGCCTAGGAGGACCCGAGCTGCAGTCTCTCCTCAGTCAAGTAAGGCTCAGATGTCATTGGTAGCAACGATGATGGCTGTCTCAGTACTGTGATTGTTGCAGATTCCGGATTGAGAGGAGTCAAGTAGTAGGTTCTGTTCCAGATAGGAGGAGAGTTGTTGGTTGATGGCTTTTTCTAATACTTTGGCTCAGAACAGGAGCGGGGAGATCAGTTGATAGTTTGTGAGTCCTCTGAGGTCTGCCAATGGTTTCTTTAGTAGGGCTTTGATTTCTGTGTGTTTCCACCACTTCAGGGAAGGTGACCATAGCAACTGAGGTGTTGAACAAGGTGGTGAATATGTGGCTGATTCTGGCTTGGCTTGTGTTAAAGATGTGGTGAGGTCATGAGTTGGTTGGAGCCCCTGAGTGGACCCAGTTCATGATGGAGGCAGTCTCCTGTGGGGTGAGTTGGCACCATTCAGTTAGTCAGATGTCTTTGGAGGGTAGTGGGGTCATTGTGTTGCTTGAAGAAGTCAGTGGCCTTGTGCTGGGGAATGAAGTTTCTGCAGATGTTGGCAATCTTGTTGTGGAAAACATTTGCAAGTTTGTCGCAAAGGTCCGGTCAGGAGATAATATTTGATGCAGCTGAGAGTTTGGAAAATTCTTCGACAATGTTGAAGAGTTGTTTGCTGTTATTGGAGTTTGATTCGATGTTTGAGACTAAGGCATTTTTCTTCTATTCTCTCAAGTGTCTGTGGTAGAGTGTGAGGGCTGTTTTGAAGGCGATCTTGTCATTCATATCCTTGCTGGTGTGCCATCTCCTTTCCAGTTGTTTACAGTTTTGTTTAGTGGTTCTGAGGTCTTAAGTGTACCAGCTAGCCTGCTTGTTGGACCTTCTGCGGATGTTGTTGCTGACATGAGCGAAGCTGTCAGTGCGGTTTATGATCCAATTATGGAAATTTCTGACGTTCTGGTCTAAGTAGTTGGAGGAGATGGTGTGGGTAATGTTGAGGGTGGTGGTCCTTGTGTCCTTTGAGACTTTGATCCAGCTGCGGTGGGGGGTGTTGGGCAGACTGGGGGTAGAGGTCTTTGAGCTTGTGATGTTAAAGTGGGCTATGAATTTGCAGAAGGCTGGACATGGTCCTGGAGGACGGGAGGCAAGGGTGCCTCTGATGGAGGTTTTGCTGTCTGTTCGGAGTCAGGCCTTGCTCTGTTTCATGGCTGTGGTGATGCTGTCATTTGAGGTAGTCAATTATATGGATTCCTTGTGTATGACGGCGATCCCTCCGCCAGGCTTGCTGTTGCGGTCGCAGGGGGTTATCTTGTATCCTTTGGGTATTGCAGTAGCGATGCTGGGCACTGAAGTGGGGTTGAGCTAGGTCCCAGTGAGGAAGAGGACCTCAGGTTTGAGGGTGGAGATGAGGTCCCAAATCTCAGTGGTGTGATTGCAAAGTGAGCATGTGTGAGTACGGTGCATGGGAGTTTGTGTTTTTCCTCAGTTGATAACTGTGGCATGTTCCGGGTGTGGCTGGTCGGTAGGATGGTGTGTGTGCTGTGGCAGGTGCAGTTGAAAACCAAATTAATAATGAAAGAAACAGATAGGGCACAATGAAAGAGTTTACAAATGGTATATTTTCTACAAGTGGTAGGGAAAGGCAGCATCAAAAGTAAATCTTAATTGTGTATTAAGTGGAAGGTGAACACGTAGTCCTCATGACGAAAAAAAGTGAACGGAGAAAAATAAAACACATCAAGAAAAAGCTTAAACAGTGAGAGGGCAACTTAGTCCATAATGTGCATCAAATGTATCATTCCAGTTTTCAAAATTATTAACAAATAATGGAACAAGGTCAGCTCATATATCTGCTGTTTGTAGGTCGATGGCCTTTCGACATGCTTGAGTTCGAGGTCATCATCACAACAGAAATACACACAATATATTGAGGATTTCTCCCTATGGGATAAACAATGGAGAATTTTAACCCAGCAAAAAGACTAAAGGGATGAAGGTGACAAATGTAAGAGATGGGCCATATTGGTACAAGGAAAGAATCCAGTGAACCTGTAAGGAGTAGAGTAGATACAGAGAAGGTACAGAAGAGAAAAAGAAATAATCAGTTCTCCCAGGATCAAGTGGGTGCCACAAATATCATTATGGAGAAGTATGAAGAAATGGATAAACACTTCTAGTTGATTCACGAAATGGAATACTAAATGAGACAAGAAAAAAATTGTCTAGGAAAGCAGGGGTACAAAGTAGGGCATAATTGAAACTGATTGTCAACTCACAGGGAAAAAACAGGCATGTGTGGTACCGTTTGTGGGCAAGCATCCGGTAAGAAGCCTGTTTGGGTCACTGTTGTCAGCTATCAGTCACAGCAGAGTGACTGGCACAGAAAGCGTCGAGATAATGTCCGCTCAGGAGATCCCACCACTTCCGTGGCTTCTATCGTGCAAGTCAGTCACTCATTTTAAGGCAAATTTCTCAGCCCTACTATGGGGGCGAAAAAGGGGGTAAAAAGGGAGAAAGGATGCGTGTATCGAGGGACAGTATTGTACTAGGCAGAAAAGGGAGATTTCGAGCGGGGTACCGACTAACTTACGGGGAAATAAATTCAGCGGCCCGAAAAACTGCTTCAGTGTCTTCATAGCTTCTTCCAGTGAGTCTTCTTAAGGATTGAAGGTCAAGGGCTCGGATGGCGTATGGTGCATAGGAAATATTAGACCTTCAACCTAGGAGGTCAGGGGTACCCCCAGGAAACTAGTGAAGGACAAAGGCCATATGGGCCAGAGGTTCTTCACAGGTTTGAATGGGCTTGTAGTTCTCTCAGCAGGAGGGAGACCTGGCAAGGATTGAAAAGAAGTGCAGTAAGGGATGGTAGAATGGGAACCTATCCCTAATAGAGGGCTTTTAATATATGCATATCCATGCTGTATAAGTAGTGGAAAAGTGGAAAACGGCTATAGGATAAAGTATATTCAACATCATACAAATCTTGTTGCTTGACAGGCAGAAAGATTAACTTGGTAAAGTTACACACACATTAGGCAATTGGCACCCCTGAGAGGCTGAATTAGAAGAGAACAACCACACAGAGAAAGTCAATTAAGGAGAACAACAATATTATCATGTATGTTAGAGGCTTGGATTGGTCACAGAGGGAAAACAATAAGAATGTCAACAGTAGTCATAGTGGAATCCATGTGTCAAGGTATGTAGTGTTATAAAGACCCATCCTTGTGAAAGAAGATAGTGAAGGGACCATATGGCAGTGCATTTCGGCCATCATTCTAAAGAGCGAAGGTGCTATGTGGTGACCATTCCATTCCATTCGTCCAAGATATTTAGGGGCTTATTTTACATAAATGATGCACCAGTTTTCTTGTGCCCTAACAACATCATGGTAGCGCCCTTTTTATGATACAGCACACCTTGGCGGTCGTTAGGCCAATAGGGTCAGAATTCTTTATGGTATTGTGGCACTTTGCTGCCCTACCGTCAAAAATGTTTACGCTAGTGCAGCAAAGTGAATGAGTCCCATAGGTTACTATGGTGCATCATTTTAATGTCTGCTTTGAGCAGACATTAAAAATTATGCCAGAAATGGCGCAGTGAAATCTTGTAAATTTCACTGTGCCATTTTTGCAGACCTCCTAGCTCCGGAAGGCCCCAATTGCATACATTATGCCTGGTGCCTGGTGCAGGCATAAAGTGGCGCAAGGGGTTACAACGTGGCATAATGCATGCATTGCACCACTATGTAAATATGGGGCAGCAAAAATGCCTCCTCAATGCCACATTAGCGTAAAAAAATTATGCTAATGTGGCATAAGGAGTCGCTAGAGGTTTCTAAATATGCCCCTTAGTCCTTTGTTGACGGAGTCACATGTCGAGATCCAACGTATTCACATTCTGTGAGCAAATGTGACAGATATTCTCCTTTGACAGGGAGGGAGACTGATTGATCACCTTCTAGGTTAAATCATTTTAATTGTGTTCATGTGAGGTGAAATGGACCTAGCAACTCCTGCTTGTTCTGTAGCCTGAGATGTATGTGGAATTTGCATAACACAAACCTAGCCCAGGAGCAAGGCAGGGCTGGGTATTCAGTTGTTAGTAGCATGCGTCGTGTAAAAGCTATAACCATGCAGTAACATGCTAAGACTTTAATAGGAAGTCTTTCTGTCTTTGCACCAGTAAAAAGCATTTCAAGTTAAATGGCATAGTTACTGAGTCTGTCCCCTGTCCCCCTTAATTCAGCATTAATTATGAGCCGTGGTATGTGCCCTCCTTATACTAATTGACACATTTAACATGGCTGTTCCATCTTCAGCAGATTCCTTGCAACTCCTAGCTACTTAATTGCCGTTAAAATTGTCCTGAAAATTCCCCAAATTTGGTGCAATTGTACACTGGAATTGATGGTGATCCAGAGCTTCTTCTAGGCATTCGTGGAAGGCTCGGTCACTGGCGCTAGTTTTAATGACAATTATAGGGGGCTTTGATAGCATGAAAAACATAGAAAACATATTTTATTGTACGATGTGAGGGGGACTCTGTCAGTGCAGAAATATCCACAATATAAAATACCTCTACAAACTGGCTGCATGAAACTTTTCTTTTTAAAGTGGTTCCCCTGAAGGTGATGGAGGGCTTACTTCCTCAGTAGATGGCAGTTAGGGAATTATATGAATCTTTCATTGCCGCCTTCTTCTTCCAGCTACTGGTAACAGTGAATCTTTCACCCGCGCCTCACTACTGCTGGCGTCACCAACTGCCGCATTAAGACACCCAAGAAGGTTTGTTTACATCTACTCTGTGAGAACACTTTACAACTTACCTTATTGTAATGGTGCGCAAAAATAGTCAGGTCTGTGCGTTTTTTTTTCTTTTTACATCTGGTGCTAACATATTTGATAAATTACCTTATAATTTCAAATAACAGGGGCCATCTTGAACAGGGTGCTCTAAAAGAAACCCTTACCTCTACTTGCAGTATTTCTGTGACTTATGTACCTAAGCATCAAGGTTGCATGCATGCCCTCTATTGTTATAGTTGCAGATGCTCTTATTAAAATTCTCAGCAGTTCGTAAACACTTTGAAGCTGTTCCTGTGTATATGGTAAAAACACACCTTGCTCCTTTTTAGGGTTGAGCCTGCGTTGCATGCGCTCGCGCATGCGTATCGCAGCGAGACTCTTTGCATTTAGAAAAGTGCTCGGAGCCCTGTCAACTTCACGTCAGTGTTTTTTATTGGTTCGTGGGCTTCCCTAAAAAAATCTGCTTGCTTTCATTATTGGAAGGCACCCATATGTCATGCCTTTTCCGGTGGCAAGCCCTCCTCGAGCGCAGCGACCAAGTACAGAAAACATGCGAGGCTTGCTGTTTTCCATCGGGCTCGTGCACTTTTTTTTCTCTAATTTACGAGCGCGATCTCGCTTGGCAGAAGTCGAGCGCTTTACATACTTGATTTCACTTTTTCGGGTTATGTACATAAATGCACTTTTGCCCGATAGGTGAAAAGTCGGGTTAAGAGTTTACAACACGATCAGCTCTAACATGAGCAAACACGAGACCCGTTGCATTGGAAATGCTTGTTTAGGGTGGAGCCTGCAATAGAATACGCTAGCGCATGCTTATCACTTGCGAGACGCTGTAGTAGTTAGAAAAGGGCTCGGAGCCCGCCTGTCACTCACCATTTGTTGGCTTTCGTGGCAATCTTCTTTACAGCCTTGTAATTCGTCCAGTTCAGGCTGGCATAGTTTCCGGGCCCGTCTGTGGCGCAAGGATCAAGCACTAATTGATTTAAGTTAATTAGTGCTCGTCCGCTGCTCCCGACATGATTGAGGTACTCTTTTTTTTATATTTTGATATTCTGCAAGTGTGGGTTGTGTTTTCCTTTTCCATTTGCAGTTTATTGCTGTAGGAAAGCAGTGACAATCAATACGAACCAAAACAAAAAATATATATTTTTTAATTTCAAGATTGTTTGCGGTTATGCTACCTTCCTTCACCAATATGCCTTCAGTCTTTCTTGGTTGTTTATTCCTGGGACCGAGGTCTGCATTAGAAGTTTTAACCTTTCTCGCAGTACACTTAATTTGTCTCCACACGGCCTTGCCATCTGTGCACAGAGGTTGCTCTAACGGCAGTCCCCCTGGTGCCCGGTGCCGTGTATGGTGCATGTTAACTCTTTTTCCACCCTCGTGGAGACAGCTGACCGCTTGCAGGGTGACTCACCACGTGATCATCAATGATCAGTGTCATTGATAACTTCCTAACCGCAGTTATTCTAAATGTGGACTGCTACTTAGCATCAGTAATCATCTGACCCAGTCACGTGACGTGACATTAGATATGTGCATTAAATATGTAGCATGGCTCTTTGTAATTAATTAAGCGCTTTAATCCCTTAGGTCAGGAGTAGAAAGCGGTAAAAAAATAGAAATTACCATGCAATAAGGTTATTTCTCACTGCAAAGAGCACGTGCAGTATGCAATGCTCACCTTTAGGATTCCTCTTTTTTTTTATGTAATGTGCATCTCGTCTGAGGTTTTCCTTCTGTCAAGTAGATTCAGATAGGGCTTTTTCCAGTGTTTTGTATTCAAAGGCGTGGTGGCTGAATTATTAAATACTCTCATATAGTACGTAAAATCAGAAGCATTGTTAAATTCTTTAGGATATAAACCAGACGTACATTGCATTTAGCACCTTAGTAAATATTTGCAATTTAATGTATTAAGATGTTTTTGGATATTTGTTTTTAAAAATACAAGCCCACAAGTTGTACAGCAAGACAGTAGTTGTTAAACTGTCTATTGCAGGCATTAAACAGACTGCAAAACAAGGAAATGTGTCAGGTCTGCCCAACTGCCTAACAAATAACATGAGGTAGTCAGGGAACATGATAGGCTAGACCAAATATAGATGTGGAAGGAGCAGAAAATCATTCTTTCTCTCGCTCTCTCTCACGCTTTCACACTCCCTCATGATCTCTCCCTCTAAAAACACCTCCCCACCCCCCACACACACACATTGTAGCACTATTCATTATCTTTTTAAGGTTTTCTAGGGGCTGTTTTGAGCATTATAGTCTAACGCCAAAAGTGTATTTCTGATAAAAGTTTATATGAAAATTGTATATGTTTTAATTTTCTTTTCTTCTCAAAATTAGAACCATAATTCAGGCCAACTTAACATCCTTATTACACAATACCTGTTCAACACTCTTGATATGTTTGAGTGACCCTTCTAGTTTATTTCTCCCATGTGGCTGTCTTGTGTCTTTTTTGGGGGGAATTGTGATGGTGGGGTGGTGAAAGTGGTACTCTATTGGAATTAGCATGGCAGATTTAAACTAGGATGCTAAATGGCAACATTTTCATTTTTTGCTGACGAGGAGGAAGAAGTTAAATAAAAGTGCTTTAGTTATATTCCGGGCCACTGGAATTATATGGCAGGAAAAGACAAAGGGGGTAATTTCAACCCTGGCGGTACAGGACCGCCAGAGCTGAAATGACGGAAGCACCGCCAACAGGCTGACGGTGCTTCCAGGGTCATTACGACCGCGGCAGAAGCACCGCGGTCACACCTCCGGGGCCGGCGGTTTCCCGCCACAATGGCCCCGGCGGCAGTAATCCGCCAGAGCAGCGCTGCTAGCAGCGCTGCCCAGGGGATTCCGAGTCCCCCTACCGCCAGCCTTTTCCTGGCGGTTTGAACCGCCAGGAAAAGGCTGGCGGTACGGGGAGTCGCGCGGCCCCTGGGGCCTGGCATGGGCAGCGCAGGGGCCCACTGACAGGGCCCCATGCAGCTTTTCACTGTCTGCTCTGCAGACAGTGAAAAGCGCGACAGGTGCAACTGCACCCGTAGCACAGCCGCAACACCGCCGGCTCCATTTGGAGCCGCCTCCCATGTTGCGGCCCACATCCCCGCCGGCCCAGCGGGGATGTCATAATGGGCACCACGGGAGTGCGGCCGCATTGGCGGGCGCACAGCGGTTACAACTTGCCCGCCAATGTTGTAATGAGGGCCAAAATTATGAGGCAGGGTTGACCAATTTATATGGCACGAAAAGTCCAGCTATGTATTTACAATGCCAGTAGCTCTAACTCAAGCAAATGCGAGACCTTTTGCATTGCAAATGATTGTTATTTTTTCTCCACAGGGAACCACTTTACAAGATATAAACCAACTGAAGCAAAATGTATTCTGTCAATCTGTGCTAATCACATCTGATAAGTGGGAGCATAAATGACGGAGAAGCAGCTGCCTCAGAAGACCTTTTAGTATACATTACATTGCAAATAGTACACGCATTCTCAAATCAGTTGGTGTGCAAATTGCACATTCTTGGTTAGCAAATGGACATAGTATATTAGGCATGTAATTTCTAAGGGCCCAGCAGAGCTACCTATACCTTTGTTCTGGATTCTGGAAAGCCCAATTGGGTGGATGTACCTTCTGGGTATCGATTTTGACATTGTGGAACGCTCCCACTAAGCACCTTCATTTTAGGGAAGAGCTAAAACACTCCTTTATAACCAATACCTTGCCTTGTTTTCTTTTTCTGTTGTTACTTGTTCTGCTTCTAAACTTACCCTGGAACCAAGATACTCTGTGACTCGTAGTGAACTTTAAAAATCTCTAATAAAATACCATAACATTAATAACTTTTTAAAAATGTCAATATAACTTATTGAGGTTTTGCAGAGAAAACAGAAAAACATTGTCAGTACTGGATCAATAAAGAGATACGTAGATACACAATAGTGATTAAACATATGTACTAAGGAACAATGATCTGTAGTATATGTCTTCGTGATGATGAGCAATGGGTTGAATACGTATATCACTACACAGTATTTCTCTGCCCATGGTTCAATTAAACCAACAATAAAGGGTGAATGAAGAATCAGAGTACCTATATCAAATGTGATGAAGAAAAAAATGAGAGAATGTAAACTAAAGCAGATTGTAAAAAAAAATGGGGCTAAGAGGCAAGAGGGGGAAGGAAAGAGGGGAGGAGGAAGCCTGCAAGTCGACAGGTTGAGACCACAATGTAGGCTGATATGATACCCCTTGTAGATTGGACCACAAGTGGCTGAATTTAGTCCTTAGAGGGGCGTTGTATGAATGTATCCTGTGAGCTCCATATTTTCTGAAATGTTAGGGGTATCTCAAAGATTCACCTGCATGCAATGTATGGTTCTAAGGTAAGTAACCCAAGCCAAGCAGGTATGGATTGAGATGAAATTAAAGGATTTCCGTTCTATTAGAGTGAATTGTTGATTGCAATTGTAAGTCCAAAAAAGCTAAATCTGAGTCATAAAGAGCAAGTTTAATAGGTCCTGCGTGTAGGTCTAGCAGCATTGTGGCAAAGCCAAGCACAATTAATGTACTGAAGATACTTTTCAGCTGTGATTGAATTTTGTCCCAGTAATTATTCAGCCATTTACAGGTACAGAACATCTGTTCAAAATTGCCTTTTAAATCTTTGAATGTCCAGCACGGTCTGTGTCTAGTTGGTTTAGGTTTAACTGATGTAGGGACAAGTACAGTAATTGTGGTGCAAAGAATTTTAGTTTGTGTAAGTGACAGGATTATTTTATTATGAAGGTGCTCAAGAACAGAGTAAGGCCCAAGTATCAGCCGAAGAAGGTACTTTACCAATATATTGGAGAGGTTCAGTCCATTTACATTGAATAGGGGTATGTGAAGTATTCTTAAGGAGCCAAGAAAATAGGATATATTTCAATCAGTGTGACCTAACCAGAGCCAGTGTGGGAGAGTTGTTAGCAGCATTGGGTAGGTTAGAGAAGCTGTGTTTTATCATCTGCACTTTAATTCATAGGAAATTGTGGAAATACAATTTGGATAAGGAGAATTTTGAATGAATGTTGGCAAAAGTCAGATTTTCAGACCCACTGTACAGGTCTTTAATGACGGTTATGCCTTTTGTTGCTTAGAGGGGGCTAAAGGTGGAAGAGTTAGGTGTCTGTGTTAATTTATTTTTCCATAGTGCTGGCAGAATAGATTTATTAACAAGCAGAGACCCAATTTGTCCACTAATTGTAATCCTTTAGCAGTGTCTAGAAGTATTTGTTTTGAATGGGGAGCTTGCAATGAGATGTTGTTAAGAGTGCTACTACAAGGAAAGAGGATCAAAGATGTTGCTCGATACATAGCCACAGGGGTGCGATGACGGGTTATCAAGAAGCCAATGACCAACTTGAGTAGTATGGAAGTCTGCCTGGTGATTAAACCAGTTCATTAGATTGCACCCACCTTCACCATAATTGGGAGGGAATGTTTTGAATGAGCTTCTGACATTCGAAAGGAATTCTGCAGTAATTTTGTCAACTGAAGAGAAAAAATGAGTTGGAGACACTTACTGATAACATACTAAACAAGAAGTTTATTAATGGAATAATCATCATCTTCAGTATTTCCCATCTACCCCATAATGATATGTTATTAGAGGACAAAGAAGATAATAGATTTCCGTTTTCTCTCAATGTTTTTTTTTGTTTATTGTATTTTATTCAATCAATCAATCAATCAGTCATTTGTAGAGTGCACTACTCACCTGCTAGGTTCTCAAGGCGCTAGGGGTGGGGGGTGTGGGGTAGGTGCTACTGCTCAAAAAGCCAGGTCTTGAGGCATTTCCTGAAGGTCAGCAGGTCCTGGGTCTGTCATAGGTGGACGGGGAGGGAGTTCCAGGTCTTGGCGACGAGGTGGGAGAATGATCTGCCATCGGCTGAAGTTTGGTGGATGAGATGAACGGTGACGAGGGCGAGGTTGGCGGAGTGGAGTTGACGGTTGGGAGTGTAAAAGGTGAGTCGCTCGTTGAGGTAGGCAGGGCCGGCGTTGTGGAGTGCTTTGTGAGCGTGGATGAGGAGTTTGAAGGTGATCCTCTTGCTGAAGGGGAGCCAGTGTAGATCTCTCAGGTGGGCTGAGATGTGGTTGCGGCGTGGGCTGTTGGGGATGAGGCGTGCGGAGGCGTTCTGTATACGTTGCAGTGTTTTCTGGAGCTTGGCCGTAGTTCCCACGTAGAGAGGGTGCCGTAGTCCAGTCTGCTGATGATGAGGGCCTGGGTGACCGTCCTTCTGGTTTTGGTGGGGATCCACCTGAAGATCTTGCGGAGCATGCGGAGGGTGTTGAAGCAGAAAGATGAGACTGCGTTGACTTGCTGGGTCATGATGAGCGAGTCTAGGATGAACCCTAAGTTGCGTGCGTGGTTTGTGGGCGTCAGTGCAGTTCCTAGGGTGGCCGACCACCAGGAGTCATTTCATGTGGAGCGGTTGGAGCCGAGTATGAGGTTCTCCGTCTTGTCTGAGTTCAATTTCAGGCGGCTCCTCTCCATCCAGTTGGCAATGGCCTTTATTCTGTTGTGGAGGTTGGTTTTGGTGGTTGCGGGGTCCTTGATGAGTGAGAGGATCAGCTGGGTGTCATCGGCGTAGGAAATGATGTTGAGGTTGTGGGATCGGACGATGTTGGCGAGCGGTGCCATGTAGATTTTAAAAAGGGTCTGGCTGAGTGAGGATCCTTAGAGAACGCCGCAGATGGTCTTGGTGGCTTCAGAAAGGAAGGGAGGGAGGTGGACTCTCTGTGTTCTACCGGAGAGGGAGGATGTGAACCAGTCCAGGGCTTTGTGGCAGATCCCTGTGTCGTGGAGGCATGTGCAAAGGGTGTGGTGGCAGACGGTGTTGAAGGCCGCCGAGAGGTCTAGGACGATAAGGGCAGCAGTTTCACCTTTGTCGAGGATGGTCCTGATGTCGTTGGTTGCGGCGATGAAGGCAGTCTCGGTGCTGTGGTTGCTATGGAAACCGGATTGAGAGGTGTCAGCGTGTTGTTGTCTTCCAGGAAGCGGGTCAGTTGGCCGTTGATCTTCTCGATGACCTTCGCAGGGAAGAGGAGGAGGGAGATGGGGTGGTAGTTCTTGAGATCTCTAGGGTCTGTTTTGGGTTTCTTTAGCGGGGCGTTGACTTCGGCATGCTTCCAACTCTCCGGGAAGGTGTCAGCCTTGAAGGAGCTGTTGACGATCATACGGAGTTGGGAGCGATGATGGGGCTTGCTTTGTTGAAGACATGGTGGGGGCAGGGGTCCGAGGGTGAGCCGGAGTTGATGGTGCTCATGGTTTTGATGGTATCCTCGTTGTTGATGTGGGTCCAGGAGAGCAGGAGGTTGGTGTGGCTGGTGTCCGGTGCGTCAGGGTTTGTGGTAGCCACGGTGGTCGTGGGGGTCTAGGTGTGGAAGCTGTCGTGGATGTCTGTGATCTTGCGGTGAAAGAAGGTGGAGAGGGAGTCACAGAGGTCTTGCGAAGGAGGGGTGTCGTTGAAGCAGGACCTGGGGTTGGTGAGTTCCTTAACAATGCTGAAGAGCTCTTTGCTCATTATGAGCACTTTGTCGATGCGTTCCTTGTTGAAGGAACTCTTGGTGGTCTGGGTGAGCTGGTAGTGCTTGCGGATGGCTATCTTGAGGGCGGTGTGGTTGCTCTCTGTTTGTTCCGGGTGCCACGGGGGATCTGTTGTGGGTAGTGGTGTGTGGCGGGTTTCTGGAAGGTGAAGTGGACGCAACAGTGGTCGGTCCAGTGGAGTTCGGTGGTATAGCTGAAGGCGACGTGGCTGCTGGTGGAGAAGACAGGGTCGAGCGTGTGGCCGGTGGAGTGGGTGGGCATTGTGACAAGTTGTTTGAGACCGAGGTTGGTGAGGTTGTCGATCAGGGTGGTGGAGTTGCTGTCGTTGGCGTTCGCGAGGTGAAAATTCAGGTCACTGAGGAGGATATAGTAGTCACTGAACTGTGGCTGGGGGCCGGGGAGTCTGCAGAAAAAAGTTCCCCTGAGGGTGGTGTTGGCGTTGATGTGAACCTGGAAATGTAAGTGTTCTGTGACGTCAAGGGCGTCATTGGTGTTGGTCGAGATTCTGATGGTGTGCTTGTGGGCTATGGCGATCCCTTCTCCCGGTCTGTTGGTGCGATCTCTGTGGGTGATCTTATAGTCTTCAGGGGTGGCTATGGCAATGTTGGGTTCCGAGGAGGGGGTCATCCAGGTTTCGGTGAGGAAGGCGACGTCTGTGGATGATGAGGTGAGTAGGTCCCAGAGTTCGACTGCATGCTTGTGGACAGAGCGGGTGTTGAGGAGGATGCAGCAGAGGTGGTTGTGTTTGGTTCTGGAGTGATGCTTGGGAGCAGGTGAAGCTGCAGTTCTGGCAGGAGAAGGGTCCATGGGTGAGCTTTGGGGTGGCTTGGAAGCAGGTGGCAGAGCGGCCTGTGTTGAGGGTGTGGAGGTCGTTGGCACTGTAGCAGTGTCGGGCGGCGTAGGGAACGTGGGGGCCAGGAGGTCTGGCGCTGGGCGCGGTCCAGGCGCAGACGGGCACAGACAGGCTTGCCTGTGGTGCACCTCTGGCATGCCAGCGGCATGGCCGCACAGCGGCCGCCATTAAGAAGAGGAGGTGGGAGGGATGAGCAGCTGGAAGGTGGGAGCGGTGGGCGAATAGGGGCGCGAGGGGGGCGGGGTCTCAGTAAACACAGCGGCTGGAAAGGGCAAGCAGAGAGAACAGCTTAAGAGAAGCCGAAAACAGGCATAATGAGGAGAAAAAAGTAAAAAGGCTAACAGAAAAGGAAAAAGAGGCTGAAAAACAGAGATAAAGCAGTAAAAAAAAGTCACAAAAGAAAGACAGTTACAAGACAGACACACAATACTTACAGCAACCACTAGACATCATTGATGAGGCGCAGGCGGGTGCCTGCTGGTAGTGGAGGGCCTCGAACTCGCAGCAGCAGCGAGGGTGGGGTAGAGGGCATGGACGCAGTCAGGTGGAGCTGCGCGACGTGGGGAGCGAATCCCGACCTTAAATCAGGTCAGGGGTCACTTATTGCACCGCGCAGCGTCCGCCATTAAGAAGGGGAGGTGGGAGGGATGAGCACCTGGGAGGCAGGTGCGGTGGGTAAATGGGGCCACGAGGGGGGCAGGGATGCAGGAGATGCAGCAGCGGGAAAGGACAAGCAGAGAGAACGGCTCAAGAGAAGCCCAAAACGGGCAGACTAGGGGGGAAAAAGGCAAAAAGGCCAACAGAAAAGGAAAAAGAGGCTGAAAAACAGAGATAAAGCAGTAAAAAAGGCACAAAAGAAAGACAGTTACAAGACAGACACGCACTACTTACGGCAACCACTAGACACCAGGGATGAGGCGCAGGCGGGTGCCTGGGGGTAGTGGAGGGCCTCAAACTTGCAGCAGCAGCGAGGGTGGGGTAGAGGGCATGGAGGCAGTCAGGTGGAGCTGCTCAGCGTGGGGAGCGAATTCCGACCTTAAATCAGGTCAGGGGTCACTCCCCACTCCGCGCCACATCACTGATTCTGACAGGTCATTACTGAGCCAAATACCTAAGTATTTCATATATTTTGCCTGCCAGTGCAGACCAGTTACTGTCACAGAAACAGAGAGGGTTAAGATACCTCAGTTTTATCTTTGTTTAATGAGTATCCTGAGAATGTGAGAAAGCGTGAAGGATGTTCAAGATAACTGAGATAGCTTATTTTGCTTCTTCAGTGAAAATCAAAACATCATCAGCATAAGATGCAGTTTTAAAGCATGAATTGTTAAAGCAGAAAACTTCAATTACTGTCTTCAAAGTTAGTTAGTATTAGTAGAAGAAGGTCAATTTCCAGCAAAAATGAGAGAGACAGCAATTGAATTGGGAGAAAAGGGGGAGGGGTCGCATTCATTTTAACAAGCATTTTCAATGCAATGGGTCTCACATTTACTCGAGTTAGAACTATTAGCATTGTAAACTCCTAACCGGACTTTTCTTGCTACACAAATTAAAAGAAAGAAATTGTAGCGCAATCGCACTATGTAAAATGCAGCGCGATCGCTCTGCGTGGAATATAAACAGATAAAGTAGTCCAGAAACCATGCTGAAAACATCGAGCCTCGTATGTTTTGAGTAGTTTACCAGTGCTGTGTAGGTGGGCTAAACACAGGAAAAGGCATGACGTATGCATGCCTTTCACAAATGAAAGAAGCGGATTTTAAAAGGCAAGCCCACGAACCACTGAAAGTGACTGACGTGACATGGGCGTGGGTGGAAGCCCAAAGAGACATTACAGCATGGGATGGAGCATTTTGTGCTCGCCCACAAAAAGCTACCATTGGCGATTGCTTACCCAAACTAGTGATGTGCCGGACACGCTTCTGCACACAGCCCATGGAAGGCAGGCAGGCTGGCTATGTGAACCATGTAATGTGGCATGAGGGATTTATGCCCAAATCCTGTCCAGCAGTATTCTGGTTTCTCAGGGCTCAAAGGAGGACATGAAAGCGAGCAAACATGTCTGTTTTATGTTTATTCTAAGATTGTGAGCAAGTAATGTGGCAGGAGGGCTGAGGGATGGGAGAACCAGGCACAAGGCGGAGTGGAAAGGGCTGCAATGCCTATGGCTCCATGGAAACCCGAAGCAACTTACAATTTAACCAAAAAACATACAAATTAACCACCAAAAAACATGGTATGAACTGATCCTATTGTGCATCGCAGTATACATGACTGACTCACGATGGGTAATGAATAGTGAAAATCAGTAAAGTTACAAAGGGGCATAAAACACATAGGCATCTATTTTGAAAGTAACAAGCAGTTAGTTTTGAAACATGGTGAGATACACAAATGCAAAAACAACAAGTGATGGACGGAATGCTGAACATTGTCAAACATTCACCCCCAGTCACAGATCTGGGTTTAATCCATCGTTTTTTTGCTGCCCATGCCATTCCAGTTTGGACCCAGCCATATGCAAATCAGTCTTGACCCTGTTCCCCATGGGAACAGTCCAGCCCGAACTGCTAGGCCAGGTCTTCCCTGGACTGGAAACAAGCATCCTGGGACCGGTTTCGGGGTTTCACCCCTCATCAGCCAGGCTAGCTTGAATCCAGTGGCATGGGAAGCACGGGACCCACGTCTGGGCATACCCTTCCCACTTAGGGCGACAAATGCAAAAACAACAAGTGATGGACAAAAAAGCTATCAGTAGTAATTGCATACCCAAACCAGTGCTGTGCCTGACACACGTCTGCCAGGGAAGCAGGCTATGTGAAACAAGTAACGTGGCAGGAGGGGTTTATGGCCACATCCTACCAGGCAGAATTACAGTGTCTCGGGGTTCGAAAGAGGACATCAAAGCGAGGAAATATGTCTGTTTTATATTTATGCTAAGCATATGAGCGGCTGCGCACTCCTAAAACCAGCTCGGAGGTCTTGCACCAAGCAAGTAATGTGGCGGAGGGATGAGGGACAGGAGCACCTCGCACAAGGAGGAGTGTCAGGGACTGCAATGCCTCATTGCTCAACGGAAACCAGAAGCAAAGTACCTAGATTCCCCGTGCTGCGAAAAGCAAAACAATGTGTAACTAAACTCCATTGAAAAACACGGGGACTGTTAGAAACAGCAAGACTCCTGTTAAAAGATGATAATGCCACAATCAGAAGCATGGTTCATGCCAGGACTTGTGTCCCTATTCCTGCCATATGTAAGTGTACTAATCAAAACAAACCTGAAAGAATCTTAAATTACGCATTGCCAAACCATCGGATATGCTGCTAGTGAATTACAATGCCCACTAAGACCCGCCGTGAGCACAAGCAGCCTACTATACAAAAAAAATAAACAGATAAAGTAGTCCGGACCCCAGGCTGAAAACATCGAGCCTTGCATGTTTTTAGTAGTTTACCGGTGTTGTGTAGGTGGGCTAAACACCGGAAAAGGCATGACGTATGCATGCCTTTCACGAATGAAAGCAAGCGTATTTTAAAAGGCAAGCCCACAAGCCAATGTAAGTGACTGACGTGAAATGGGTGTGGTTTGAAGTCCAAAGAAAGATTACAGAATGGGGACGGAGGCTTTGCACTCGCCCATAAAAAGGACTAAGAGGGCAGAACCTCACCGATAAACATTGTAGGGAGTGAAGGCCTGCTGTTCTCCGTTAGACTCTTGCATTTTTTCACTCTGTCAGATCTTCTCATTTATCAGCCCAATCGTAGCCTCTCATAGCCTCCAATCAGCTAATTTCACACTACGGGGAGACCTGAATATCCATTTGAATGACAACATTTATTTGCTAGCTAGGAATCTTAAGCATGACCTAGCAGCAATCCAGTTTGTGCAGTAAGTCACACTTCCCACACACATTAAAGGCCATTTATTGAATCCTGTTGTAACAAACATGACTAACCTGGTGGTGAACGAGCCATAACCTGTCCTCTGGCCAGACCAGCTGCTGATCGAGTTCTCTAGCAAGAGGACAGGGCCTTTTAAACGTAGCACTTCCTCTACCAGACTACAGGGTTTATACCAGAAATTAGGGAGCTGAAGAAGACATTTAAGAGAAGGGAAAGAAAATGGAGGGCACATTACGATGAAGAGAGGAAGGCTACTTATAAAAAGGCATTGAAAAAATATCAACATTCGATCAGGAAAGCATGGCTAGTGGACTTCACTCATAGAATTTTGTGGCCTCTCAAGCCTCAAGGGAAATCTATACAATTGTGAATTATTTGAAACCGAAAGTCACTGGAGTTGGTCCTTCTCCCTCTAAGAAGCACTATAATCAGATGGCCAACTTTTTCCTCTGCAAGGTTAGATCTACTTATGACTCTTTGGCAGGGGATTTAAACCCTCATCTTGATGAGAATGAGGTTTTATTAGACAGGAAATATTTGCCAACTTTCTCAGTCTTCCACCAACTCTGATGTAAGACCCTTCAGGAAGCAACAAAAACAGTTATGTCTGGTTTCCCCTGGACCTAATGCCTATGTATCTCATGACAAAAGGAGGAGAGAATCTACTACCAGCCCTTACCAGCATCTACAACCTATTGCTAGATAAAGGGCAAATCACAGATTTATGGAAACACACAGTCATTAGTCTGCTGTTGAAAACACCCTCCTTAGATCCAGCCAAGGCAGAAAATTATAGACTCATATCTCTGGTCCCAGGTGTTAGTAAGATCTTAGAAAAATTGGTCAACAGATATCTGACCAATTTCTTGGAGACTCATAATCTCCTGCCCTAACGTAGACCAGATTCAGACCTGGATACAGTACTGAGTCAGATATTTTACTAGTTACGGAAGACCTGAAGAAATTTACTCATCAAGGAGGGCCAGCTGTGCTCATTCTTTTTGATTTGAGTGCAGCTTTCGATACTGTTTCCCATTCCATCCTTCATCATAGATTGAAGATGTTTGAGATTATGGGAAAAGTATTAAAATAGTTTAGCTTTTTCCATGACAACAGAAGCTTCCAGCTCAGGTAAGGCTCTTGTCTGTCGGTGGTCCATCAGCTTAAATGTGGTGTGCCTCAGGGGTAATCCCTGAGCCCTACTCTTTGTAACATATATATACGGCCCCTAGCTGATATTATCTGCTCACTTGGTTTCATTATGGTGTCCTACGCAGACGACACTTAGATTGTATTCTCCCTGGCACTAAATATAAGGCAAACCACGGTGAACCTATCTAGCTGTCTTGAGCAAGTCAACAAATGGATGGCTTCCAACTGCCCTAAATTAAATGGTGATAAGACGGAGGTCATGGTGGTTGGGAACAGCCCATCCCTTTGGGACCATCTCAAGTGGTCTGTATGTCTTGGGGATCATCTGTCTCCTACACTGAAAGTGAAGAGCTTGGGAGTCCTTTTGAATAAAGATCTCACTATGGTCTCCCAGGCCACGAACTTTGCAGGGACTTGTTTTGGCCTGTTAAGAGCTTTAAGGAAGATACTTAAATGGCTCTCTGCAGAAACTCATAGAATAGTTATACGAGGTCTCATACTCTCACTGTTGGATTATGGTAATTCACTTTACCTTAGCAGCCCTGCCTAAATCCTTAAGAGATTGCAGACTATTTAATTTGATGCAGCTCATGTTTTGTTGAACCTTCCAAAATGTCAGACTGCACATCTGGCCTTGGCCACCCTTCACTGGCTGCCAGTAAGTAAAAGAATTGATTCCAAGGTTATCTGCATTGCACACAATACAAAGTATGCTCAGGGATCTCATATTTCGAGCTATTTATTTGCTCCTTATAGCAATGCATGATATCTGAGATCAAACAACTGCTTTCTTCTAATCATTCCCAGAATCAAAAGGGCTAGATGTCTAATTTGTCTACCAGGTTTCTAAGATTTGGAACTCCTTCCCCATTCATCTTAGGACCAATAGTAACCTGTTCAGCTTTAGAAAGCACCTAAAAAATCATCTATCTGCACAATGAGTGCATCATTGCATTACCTCCCGTCCCTCCCTCGCCTTCCTTCAAACCAATGAGGCTTCCTGCCTCCCACTAGACCCTCCCTTCCCCTTTTAAACCCCCCCACCCCCTCCTGTTCTTTTTGTCTAGCCCACGCTAGACTTACCTTTTCTCTTGCTTCCACAGCGGGGCCTAGGGGACATTGTTTCTGCACTCCTCGGGGCGCGGAGCTCCGCGAGGTGTGCTTCGGCCGGGCGTGTCTTTTCGGAGCAGGCGGGGCTGCTCGGAAGACGCTTCCTGGGAGTCGGCTGACGGGGTCAGCCGGCTCTTTGAGGCTGGGGCGTCAAGTTCCTGTTTCCTCCACCACGGAGCCGCGTAGAGGTGCCGAGGAGCATTTTTTGAGTTCCTGAACGGGTAGGACGGGCGTTCAGCCCGCGCATTTGACTGCATTCTTTGATTTTGACCTTTATGAGGATTGGTTAATGGTTGTGTTGTGGGAGGTCCTGGGCCCTGTATATTTGGGGGTGTTTTAGGGTTGGTGGTAGTGTATTTTTTGATTCTACCATGCCTAAGGTGCCTGCTAAGAGACGGAGGATTGTTTCTTCCTCTTCAGAGGAGGAGGAGGGTGCTGCTGACATTTGGAACCCTGGGGGCCCCCAGGTTCCGGGTGGTGATGCTGCGCCTCTCATGTCCAGGGAGGAGGTGCAAGAGATGATCGAAGTGGCTGTTTCCAGAGCTCTTCAAGTGGGGATGGCCAGGCCTAGTCGGTCTAAGGCTACCAATACACCTGCGTCTGCAGGGAAGTCCTCCTCAGAGAGTGAGGAAGGGGAAGCTCCATCTACGTCCTCTGGGGGTAAATATGTCTCCAGGGAGGAGATGTGGGATGTGATGGCACATGTACGGGACAATTTGGGGTTTCCAGTGTTTCAACCTACAAGCTCGGACTCTCACTTATTTCCGCAATATCAGACGCCTTCTAAATTTGCCATGCCTTTTCAGGGACCTGTGAAGGATATGGTGTTTCGAGAATGAAAGGATGTGGATAAGGCTCAGGTTCCACGATTCCTTCAGAAACTTTATTTACTTGAGGGTGAGGAGGTATTACCTCCCTCGGTCCGCCTGGATTAAATTTTGGCTACCCTGATTGACAAAACAGCAGTCAATCGGGAGGATTGTGTGCCTACTGATGCCACGGACCGTAAGGTGGATTCAGGGCTCAAGAGGGCTTTTGCGGCTGAGAATCTGGCACTGAGAGCAGGTATATATTCTGCTTATGCGGCCCAGTCGTTGGTGCAGGACTTTGATAAGCTGGCAGTAGCGGTTCAGGAAGGGGCGGAGTGTTCAGAGCTCCTGGCTGGTATGGAGCAGCAGGCCAGGTTGTTGGCAGATGTGTCATCGGATGTGGTCCGTACTGCGGCTCTGGCTTCTGGAGCTTTGATTGGGGCCCGTAGGTCCCTCTGGTTGCGATCCTGGAAGGCCGACCTGGGGGAGAAGTCTGCCTTACTGCAACTGCCTTTTGAGGGTCGTAGCTTGTTTGGGGATCAATTGCCTTCCATGCTTTCCAAGGCGTTTAAGGAAAGGAAGCATGCCTTGCCTTATAAATGGGGATCTGCTTCAGGAAAAGGGTGGAAGAAACATTTCCGTTCTTCTCCCAAGATGGATGCCAAATCTTTTTCTTTTAGGAAACGTCGTTTTCAGCCTTGTGTTTCCCCTAAGAAATCTGCTCCTTTGAACCGGAGTGTGTTCAAGAAGGGGTCCTGACAATCACTGTGGGCCTGGCATAGGGTCGGTTGGGGGAAGGCTGAGGCACTTTCTTTCAACTTGGAAGGAGAGTGTCAGCGATCATTGGGTGCTGGACATTGTGGCCAATGGTTACGTCATCGATTTTGTTGTGGTGCCTCCAGATTCGGGGGTACTTTCCACTCCTCTGCCTACAGGAGGGGCACAGAGAAAGGCTTTGTTGGACGGAGTCCAGGACTTACTGTTCAAGGGGGCCATTTCCCGCGTTCCCCTGGAAGAAAGGGGTCAGGGCACTTATTCTGTCTTGTTTCTAGTTCAGAAAGTATCAGGGGGGTTTCGGCCTGTGCTCAATCTGAAGGAAGTAAATGCTTGGATCAGGACGGTGCATTTCCGCATGCTGTCAATTCAGACTATCTTTCCATTGGTCAGTCAAGGGGACTTTCTGGTGTCACTGGATCTGCAGGATGCTTACCTGCATGTGCCTGTGGCAAAGACTTCTCAGAGGTTCCTGAGGTTTGCTGGGAATCAGGAGCACTATCAGTTTTGTGTACTGCCTTTCGGCCTCAAGTCTTCTCCTCGGATTTTTACAAAAGTGCTGGCCCCCCTGGTGGCTTTGCTGCATTCAGAAGGGGTGTTTATTCATCCATATCTGGACGACATCCTGATTCATGCACCCTCGCGGGACCTATTGCAGAGGCAGGTGGCCCGAGTTCTGGTGGTCCTGCAAAACCACAGGTTTTTAATCAACTGGGGAAAATCAGATTTAGTCCCATCCCAGGATCTGGTTTTTCTAGGGGCTCGGTTTCGGACTCTTCTAGGTTTGGTGACAGTGTCAGAAAAGAGGTTAGGTGTGCTCCAGTCCATGGGGAGGGAGGTTGTGTTACGGACTGCCCGTGCTCTTCTATGGTTGCGTCTGCAAGGTCATTTGGCGTCTGTGATATTTCTGGTCCCTTGGGCGCGTTTCCATCTGCTTTGCTTGATGACCTGGTTCTTGAGAAGGTGGGCGCCAGGGTCCAGTTCTCTGATGACCAGGATTCCGGGGTCAGGGTTGATTCGCAGGGAGTTAAGATGGTGGTTGGATTCCGATCATCTTCGGGTAGGGATGTCTTTGTCTCCTCGGAGCCCGGTGGTGATGACTACGGATGCCAGCCTCTCCGGATGGGGTGCTTGGATGGGGTCGGCACAGATTCAAGGGTTCTGGTCTCCGCTGGAGGCCAATCGGTCGTCGAATTGGCGCGAGTTGAAAGCTGTATTGTTGGCTCTGATACATTTCCAGGTGTCCCTGAAGGGAGCTGCGGTTCTTATTCAGACGGACAACTTAGTGGCCAAGGCTTATGTCAACCGACAGGGGGGGACCAGGTCGAGGGCTTTGTTCAGTCTGGCCAGGAAGATTTTTTTGTGGGCTCAGGAGTGGGTTCC
Source organism: Pleurodeles waltl (assembly GCF_031143425.1). Classification (NCBI taxonomy): domain Eukaryota; kingdom Metazoa; phylum Chordata; class Amphibia; order Caudata; family Salamandridae; genus Pleurodeles; species Pleurodeles waltl. Next base: position 175,709,330 of record NC_090445.1, on the reverse strand, counting down.
TTCTCTCAGGGCTACGTACATTTGGGGGGTGGTCAATGTTCAGGCGGATCTGCTGAGCAGGGTGATTCCTTCCTCTCAACTTTTCTCCCTCCGGAAGTCACTGTTTCTTCATCTGGTTCGTCTCTGGGGTCTTCCAGTGCTGGATGTGTTTGCGTCCGCTGAAAATGCGAAGCTCAGTCGCTTCTGATCCCGGTTTCGGTGTCCTCAGGCTTGGGAGGTGGACGGGATGTCGTATCCTTGGCCGAGGGACCTTTTGTATGCTTTCCCGTAGTTTCAGCTGATCAGGTCTTTTCTGTTGAGGGTGAGGCTTCGGGGGGCCAGGGTTATCCTGATTGCGCCCCATTGGCCGAGGGCGAATTGGTTCCCATTGCTACAGTTGATGGCATCCGGCCGGATGTGGCCTCTTCCTCTTTGTCCGTCGGCCCTGGAGTTTCCCTGCCTCTCGATGGGGTCATTGAGGAGGTTACACTTGACGGCCTGGAAGTTGAACGCCGGGGTTTGACGGGTCTGGGGGTACCAGTGGCTTTGAGTTCTAATTTACTGGCTTCCAATGCTTTCATTTGGTAGGCAGTGGAAGGTTTTTTCTTCTTGGTGCTTACGGCATGAATTGGATCCTACCTGCGTGTCTATCTTTGATGTGATGCATTTCTTGCAGGATGGTGCACAGTTGGGGTTGTCAGTGGCGTCTCTGCGGGTGCAGTGGGCGGCTATTCAGGCATTTAGAGGTCCGTGGCGTAATCTGCCGGATGAGGGTCGTTTGATGCCTAGATTTTTTCAGGGGCTTCTTAATTTGTTTCCTCGCCCTGTACGTTCTTTTCCTTCATGGGATCTTTCTTTGGTTTTGGATGCTTTAACAGCTGCCCCTTTTGAACCACTGGGGGACTGTGATTTACGCCATCTTTCCTTGAAGACGTTCTTTTTGGTGGCCATTACTTCGGCCCGCCGTTTAGGGGAATTGGGGGCCATGGCCTGTTCTTTTCCTTTTTGTAAAGTTTTTCAGGATCGGGTGGTTCTTGTTCCGGTACCTTCTTTTATCCCGAAAGTTAATTCTTCTTTCCATGCTCGCCAGGAGGTCATCCTTCCTTCCTTTTGTCTGAATCCCTCCTCGGTGGAGGAGGTTTGTTTACATTCGTTAGATGTGCGCATGGGCTTTGTTGGAGTATCTGCGTGTGGTGGCTCCTTTCCATAGGGGTGATTCGCTTTTTGTGAATTTCGGTCCGGCCCGTAAAGGGGAGAAGCCTTCCACGGCTACCTTGAGTCGGTGGGTGAGATTATTGATTCTGTTGCCTTTTTCCTTGAAAGGGGTGGTTCCTCCACAGGGGATTCAGGGTCGTTCTACCAGGGATATGGCGGCTACGGTGGCTGAGCTTCAGGGGACTTCAGTGGTGGAAATTTGCAGGGCCGCCACTTGGGCCTCTCCTTCGACGTTTGTTCGGCATTATAGGCTGTCGGACTTGGGTGGTTTGGACTCGGTATTGGGTCACCGAGTCTTATCCTCTATGAGGTAATAGGGATGGGGTGTTGGTGGCCTTTGTGCATGGTAATAAACTTCTTGCAACTCCGTGTCCGTCTCCTGTGTGTTTCTTGCTATGTCTCATTGGTTTGAAGGAAGGCGAGTGAGGGACGGGAGGTAATGCGTCCATTTTCGTACGATAATGGCATTACTCCTAGTCCTACTCCCTCGCCTTCCTTTCTGTTCCCTCCCGCCCTCCCGGTACAGACTGTCTGAGTTGCTACTTAGGCTTGGTTTTTGTACAGGAGGGGTTAGGAGTGGGGGGGGGGTTTAAAAGGGGAAGGGAGGGTCTAGTGGGAGGCAGGAAGCCTCATTGGTTTGAAGGAAGGCGAGGGAGTAGAACTAGGAGTAATGCCATTATCGTAAGAAAATGGACGCATTTCTTATGATTTCTGTCAGCAATGGGAACCTGTGTCTAGGTATCCATGTGCTCTACAAGAATAATAATAATATCAATAATAATAATAATAAATGGGTCGTGGTACACCAGATGAACGGCACTAATGAGGACCAACAAGACCCTAACTTGGCAGGAGTTGCTTATCTTTTCGTTCATCGTGGACATAGCCTGGTATTTTGGGCTGAACTGTTCCTATTGGGCAGAACCATGAATGGTTTTCTTAAGGCTGGTCCCTGTCTTAAGTAGCACAGGGGTCAAAAACCACTCAATGGCCCAGAAAAGTAATTAGCAGTGGCAAACTTCAGTATTCCACCTATCCTGTTCGTATTTTTCTCGGTACGCTCATGTCAAAGTGTATGTTCCCCGTAACTCATACGATCTTGTCATCGTGCATTTCTGCCAAAAATGCTTGGATTTGAAATGCAAGATGTGCATCTTTTGTTTAGAAATGTTGTACCTTTGCTCTGGTGCAGCCCAAAACACAGACTTTCACCATATTCCATCTTCCGCTGGATAAAGCATGGCCTTCAGCGGTGAACTCCAAGTCTAATAATGCTGTTTGGCACAGAGTAGATATTTTGTTTGTACATCCTGTTTTCTTGCGTCAGAGCAATGGGCCCGTGCCATGAAGCGAACTGAGGCATTGTCTGCTCGCGCTCAGTCGCGCGCTCCGTTGCCTCTGTGATAAATAGTTCAGCTCTTCCAGGACAACAAACGTCCATTGTGCTTGGCGTAATGAGGGATGCGCACCGAAAGCCAATCAATTATAATGTAAATGAGGCGAACGCCAGCCATCCAGCAGAGTTCACTGAATGTAATTAACTCTTCCCTGAATATCAAGTGTACATTTCATTCCCTGTTCGATATTTACATATACCAATTTTGCAAGTGGTTTGGCACGTTCCAACATGGGACAAAGAAGGCAGTGTCGCAGATAAGAATAAGCGGGCATGAGAGATGAGGTAATGCGCCTTTGTCCTATGACGGGTGATGTCTCGACCCTTTTTGAGCTCAATATGGACACACACAGTGTGTTCTTTTTGGGGTTGTAACACAAGCACATGAACAAGAAAATAATATGATTCTTCAGTGATGGCGCTTTCTCATGTTATCTCTGATCAGTCCAGATCATTGTATTAAGGGATCTTAACATTCACTTTGATGTACCGAATGCAGTTTCGGATGCTACATTTACTGATTTGTTCTCTTTATTTCATCTGACCTTGATCTCCTTTCTCCACATGCATTCAAAGAGCCATGACCTTTATGTTATATGTTCTAATCCCCCATTCTGTCACCATATCACCATGTTGCAGTCCGTAGATCATGCCATTATAGTGTTCAATTTTCATGCTCTTTCTGAAAGGCAATTACAGCCACCATTCACCCACGGCCTGCAGTGGAGTTCAGGGAGTGCAATATCTCTCTGCAGGGGAGAATTGGTCTGTGTTATGCCTTCGGGAGCTATTCCCGCGCACCCAGATCCTGAACTATTTTAGACAATTATCACACCCAGATTGGCATGATCTTAGATCAGATTGTCTTAAAAATAAAGAGTTAGCAGAACTCAAAACCTATATTCTATTGATTGCCACTGGCGACAAGAGTATGGCCCGTCTTTTAAAAGTTAGAGGTTATTAAAGCCTAACTATGTAAATAAACAGGCAATAAGAAAGACATAGCCTGCATTTCAAACAACATTTTTAGTGCCCATAATTACACAGTGACTATTTTGTCAGTTAGTAGGTAAATGTGTGAACCGTTCAAGCTGTGTGACCCTTTTCTGCAATCTTTTTTTAAACCAGTTTTTTACACAAGAAAACAGAAGCAACAAGAAGCCACATAGAGCAAGTGCCCTAGCCTTTTGTTCTAATTATACAGGTTCTCACTCACTGATTTCAGTGGGTGTCCCTTTGACACATGAGGTGTCAGGTGCACGGCTAGCCTGGCACCCACTACCAGCTATTGCTCGAAAAAGACTATTACAAACGAACTTTTGACAAACCTTGGTCGATGTACAAACGTCTGTGGCATTCCCCACATGTTCTTTGCTGTAATTACACTTGCAGAGATAGTTTCAGCCATTTCTGACAGAGTTCTACGGCACATATAGAGATAGCTTCTCACCGTATTTACTTGCCCTTTATAATGAAGCCAGTAAGTTAGGCTATTTCCCACTGGAACTTTATACGACCACCATTGTGGTCATCCCCAAACCTGGCCCTGCACCTAACACCTGTGCAGCATACTCACCCATCTCTTTGATTAATAGGGAAATTAAACTGTTTGCCAAGATAATGGCCACCCGGTTGAAAGCTGCCCTAGCCACTCTTATTCACCTGGATCAATGCAGCTTTCTGCCGGCTAAGAGCATGAGGCACTGCCTTAGGAGAGTGCATGTGGCCTTAGCGCAACAACAGCTACTGACACCTCTTAGTGCCCTGCTGCTAGTCAGATACGGTGGATTGGTCCTACCTCTCCCAGGTCCTCCATAGGTTGGGCCTGGGTTCCCTCTTCCGTGGGCATATCAAATTGTTATGCTTTGAGACGCCTGCATGAGTACAAATTAACGATTGCTATCTGTAGAGGAACAAGACAAGGTTGCCCCCTCTCTCCTTTCTTTTCACCCTCATCATTGAGCCGTTGGCGAGACTCGTCTGCTGCAATGCAGAGGTTCAGGGCTGGAAGTGGGAAATGGACCATGAAGATCACACATGGACAGGGTGACAAAACAAAAGAGGGGGAAGAGACAGAGGACACACTTGGTCAATGCCAGCAACAACACTACAGTTGGCGTACACAACTCACAGGGAACAGCCCTATGCACTAGGCCATGCACTACCAATGGGGTACAATGCCTAACACATTAGCTGCACACCTGAAACCCACAGGACCCTGCCCAGTAGTAGATGCCCACTAACATAATTGGGGTTGGAGTGCATCTGAGTTTGCCCATCATGGAACCTACCCTGCCATGCTCACCCTGGCCTAGGGGCATCCACACCCCCCACACAGGTAACACCTTAACGCATGCAAAGTCATGATTCTGAATCTGTACTCACCCCCTTGCGGCTGCTGTGATGCCTTTAAGCACCCATCCCACTCCGGATAGGCCTCCGCCAGAATGCGGAACATCAGAGGGGTCAGGGTATGACAGGCATCCCTTCCTTGTTGGGAGGCCAGCACCAGCTGGGCCTCCGCTATCTTCCTTGCCCAGCGGTGCAGGTCCTCCCACCATTTGCGGCAGTGGGTGCTCCACCTGTCAAAGACCCCCAGTGTCTGCACCTCCTTGGCGATGGCACGCCAAATACCCTTTTTCTGATGGGCGCTGACCTGCAGAAAAAGATACAGCAGAAAAGGTATTATTCATACCGTCCGGACTGTCATATTCATGGCCAAACATATCCCTCCAATCCCCTTATGCACATGCATTGACCACCATACATGCAGCAAACTGCCCAGGACCTCTCAGCCCACCCCCTACACGAGGCTTACACACAGAGCACTCCATACATTCATGCCCCACGCATCATGCTCACAGTGTACTCACCTGTTGGTCTGGAGGACCATAAAGTAAACAGTACTGGGGTAGGACCCCATCCACCAGTCTCTCCAACTTCTCCGAATTGAAGGCAGGGGCCCTTACCCCAGACACTCGAGCCATGGTCGCTTCCAGACACAGGTCACAGCAGCACTTGCCGTGTAGATCCTCTCTTGTTGAAGGTCAGGTAGCAAGTGAGTGAACAGGTAGAAAATGGCGGTCACGTCCACGGTGGTGCATACCGTCACCGCCGGCGTACATCGCCATTGGCTCCTGGAACCCGTAGGCCCCAGTGATAACCACTGCGGTGTTGTACAGCGGTCGTCAACCACCGCCCGCAACGGCGAACAACGCCAGTGGAATTACCTCATTTCCACTTGTCCCTCCTCACAGGTCAGGCAGCCGCCATTTCAGAGGGGCACAGGCCATTGCACCTAACTGCGTCACAGCAGACATAGGCACATCAACGGACTTACAAGTTCACATACTGTTTCTGTAAAGCAAAAATAGCATATTAATCTGAGTATATGTTTAAATATGACCTTCTGCTCACAATGTTTCACCCTAGATTTCAACCCCTGAGGATGAATAGGAGATGGAGACATACCCCTGTGTACAGACTCTTGGTGGACCTGGCGACAATGGAAGACAGGCATATTATACTAACCCACAGACTTGATAGGGCCACAATCCAAGAGCTGTGTGCTCAATTGGAGCCAGACCTGATTTCAGCTACCCGCCACCCCACAGGCATCCCGCCTCTAGTTCAGGTCCTGGCAAGTGGTTCCTTCCAAGCGACAGTGGCCATGGCATCAGGGATGTCACAGCCTATGTTCTCAAACGTGCTGACCAGAGTGTTGTCTGCCCTGATTTCTGACTTCTATGCGATGAGACTTATCCCCAACATAATTGGTGCCATTGATGGTACACACATTGCATTTGTCCCCCCCCCCGGAGAAATGAACTAGTGTTCAGAAATAGGAAAAGCTTTCACTCTCTGAATGTGCAGATGGTGTGTTTGGCAGACCAGTACCTCTCCCATGTCAATGCAAAGTATCCTGGCTCTGTGCATGATGCCTTTATCTTGAGGAATAGCAGCATCCCATATGTGATGTCTCAACTCCAGAGGCATAAGGTATGGCTAATAGGTGAGCCCATGGTCCCCACCCAGTTGATGTAGGTATATGGGTGTGGGGTTGGCCCTAAGGGTGAGTGTATGTCTAACAGGTATCCCTCGATATTTACAGGTGACTCTGGTTACCCCAACCTCTCATGGCTACTGACCCCAGTGAGGAATTCCAGGACAAGGGCAGCGGAACGTTACAATGAGGCACATGGGCTAAGAAGGAGGATCATTGTTCACACCTTTGGCCTCCTGAAGTCCAGATTCCGGTGCCTCCATCTGACCGATGGATCCCTGTACTACTCACCCAAGAAGGTCTGCCAGATCATTGTTGCATGCTGCATGTTGCACAACCTGGCCTTGAGATGTCAGGTGCCTTTTCTGCAGGAGGATGATGCTGGAGATGGTCGTGTGGCAGCGATGGAGCCTGTGGACAGTGAGGAAGAGGAGGCAGAGGAAGAGGATGTGGACAACAGAACTACTATAATTCAACAGTACTTCCAGTGACACACATGTAAGACACGGTCACTTCACCTTCCATTGCAGTTTTGTGTTGGACATTGAACATGGCAGCCTGATTTTCCTATTTCTATGGCCACTTACTGTACCCTTTGGCATCTCTATTTTCAGATATCTGTGCCCCACTCTGGCTCCTGGTGTGTTTACTGTTGCCCACTACAGGTCATACCTATGAAAATATGACTGTACATTTGAATTGCAATGTTTACAGCTTGTTAAACTGATACATATTTCAATCAATTGACAGACTCCATACTTGTATTAGTTCCAAGAGTGTTTATTTCTGTGATAATAAGTGTAGGGGGTATTGCAATGGGCTGGATTGATGGTGGAGGAATGTCCAGGATAGAGTCCGGTCTATTGGTATCACAGATGCATTGTCCAAGGGGGCATAGGGAGTGGGGCAATGGAAGTTCAAGGTGGACAGGGTGACAGAGTGGGACACAAGGGTGACATTCAGGGGAGTCTTATTTCCTGGCGGGTCTTGGCAATGTTCCTTGGCTTCTGCCTGGATCACAGGGACTTTTTGCGTGGTGGTTCTCCTTCTGCAGGGGAAGCGGTGAGGGTGGCCTGTTGTTCCTGTGGTGGGCCTCCTGTCCACTAGCGTTGGCAGAGGTGGAGGGCTGTTCTTCGGTGTGGCTAGTGTCAGGGGCCCTTTGGTGTGCCACTGCCTTCCTGATGGTGGTGGCCATGTCTGCCAGCACCCCTCCAATGGTGACCAGGGTGGTGTGGATGTCTCTCAGGTCCTCCCTGATCCCCAGGTGCTGTCCCTCCTGCAGCCACTGGGTCTCCTGTAGCTTGGCCAGTATCTGGCCCATCGTCTCCTGGGAATGGTGGTATGCTCCCATGATGTTGGTGAGTGCCTTGTGGAGAGTCAGTTCCCTGGGCCTGTCCTCCCCCTGTTGCACAGCAGTCCTCCCAGCTTTCCTGTCGTCCTGTGCCTCTGTCCCCTGAACCGTGTGCCCACTGCCACTGATCCCAGGTCCTTGATTGTTCTGTTTTTGTGGGGTTACCTGGGGTCTCTGTAGTGGTGGACACACTGCTGATTGACGTGTCCTGGGGACAGAGGTATATTCCTGCTGGGTGGGTGCTATGCTGGTGTTTCCTGAGGCAGGAGGCTCTGTGGTGGTTTGGGACTGTGGCTGGGTCACCGACTGTCCGGAGGTCCCTGATAGGCAAGGTGGTCATTCTGATCCAGGAGTGCAGAGCTGCTGTCATCACTGTGGGCCTCTTCTGAGGTGAGACTGGATGTTGCTGGCACCTCCTCTCCCATGACATTGTGTGGGGATGTAAATGCAGTGTTATTGTTTCAGCTTGTGACATCTTGTGCATGGGTATGTTCCCCTCTATGGTTGTTATTACCAAGGCAGCTTTGGCTTGTGTGAGTTGTGATTTGGTTGGCTAAGTGATTGTCACTAGTGTACATGCTGTGGTGATGGGTGTCCATGCAGGTCTGTGATGGGGGTCCATGCATTGGTGTAGCATGCAGGGCTTGGTATTAGGATGGGTGGCTTGTGATGGTGGGGTGTATGTGAGGTGGTGGAGTGATGGGGTGGGGGTAGGGGTAGGAGTTTGTGCTGGCATGCAGGTAGGGTGGGATAAAGTAGTAAAGATTTGACTAACCAGAGTCCAGTCCTCTTGCTACTCCCGCCAGGCCCTCAGGATGCATGATCGCCAAGACTTGCTCCTCCCATGTTGTTAGTTGTGGGGGAGGAGTTGGGGGTCCACCACCAGTCCTCTGTACAGGTATCTGGTGTCTTGCTACCACGGAACGCATCTTCCCCCGTAGGTCGTTCCACCTCTTCCTGATGTCATCACTTGTTCTGGGGTGCTGTCCCAAGGTGTTGACCCTGTCCACGACTCTCCGCCATAGCTTCATCTTTTAGCAATGGACGTCTGCTGCACCTGTGACCCGAATAGCTGTGGCCCCATCCGGATGTTTTCCTCCACCATCCTCCTTTGAGAACCTGGGGTGTCTTTGTGGTGCCATGTGAGTGAAGTGTGAGTGGTGTGTGTGAGGGTGTGTGGGGTGATGTGTTGGGGTGTGCGCTGTGAGGTGCCTGGATGGTGTATGGGTGATGGTGTTATGTGGCTCAGATTCAGTGGGTGCTCCTGGCTTGTCTCACTCTCAGTTGTCAATTTTTTTTGTCATAAAGGGTTGTGGGTAGTGTGTGTGCGTTTTATGTTGGTGTGGTTGTGTGGGTGTGGTGTGTGTATGTGTGTCGGGTGTGTATAGTTTGAATTGTCCAATGTGGTGTAGTCTTGTTAGTGTGTGTGTATTTTGAGTGCGGCGGTGTGTACAGCCAATGGTTTACCGCGGTTGAATGACCGACGCAGTGATTCGTGGGTCATGATGCTGTGGACATATTTCTGTTGGCATAACGGTGTGAGTTTTGGTACCGCCAGTTTATCACTGACCTTTGGTCTGGCGGACTTGTGAGGGTGTCTGTATAGTGGCAGATTTCTCTGTGTGAGACATAATACCCGTAGCGGTATACTGCAGCAGTCACGGTATGTTGGCGGCTGTCAGCACAGCGGTCGGCGGCATTGACCGCCAGGGTTGTAATGAGGGCCTAAGTGCCAATACGTGCAACATAATAATGTAAGAATATAAGTTGTATAGCTGATATTCCTATGTGGTACCAAGGAGTATACAGTTAAAGAGCAGGTCTGGATAAGATGAAAGCCCTCTGGCTTATCAGCCTAGGTTTCGGTCCGAGGGCTGTGACCTCTCATCAGAACATTTCATGTGCTGCTAGGCTGTAATTTTATCAAAAAAAGTATGCCCTTTTATGCATGATGTTTGCAATGGTGAACATGTGCATGGACTTATCAGTAGCATCTTACACTGCTGGGCAACATGCTGCAAGTCAAAAAGCAATAAATATGAAAAACAAATATCTGTGTCTATCTGTATTTTTACATGTTTTATCAAACTGTATCAGGTATATAAATATAATATCACAGTCTCTACATACCACAGTGAGTGCATAACCACATGGAAGTGTGCTAATGAATGGAGCTCAATCTGCAGATCGAAGTAATATCAATGGGATCGCTCAATGGCACTCTTGAATATAGGCAATATCTACAAGCATTGTTTAAGGGTAATTAATTGTGACAAGTAACTATTTTGAAAAAGTATACATTAACTTAAACATTTCTTCACACGAAAAAACAGGGAAACTGATTTATTTAAAAAAAGAAGAAAAAACATGGTAACAGAACAGAGAAAGGGATGGACATGGGGAGGTAGGTGGAAAAGGTAAGTTATTGAATGATGAAGCTGGGAAAACTGGTGAGAATCTCATTGTGTGATACAGCATCTGAGCAAATCCTGCTAATACTTTAACATTTCACTTTGTTTGTGCTACAGTAATGGAAGCAACCCTGGGTCATTCTGTCTTACCTACAGATCTGTATATTTAAATTCAATGGTACTCGCAAGAATTCCAGGAGATAGTGTAAACCATGCAAAATGTATGAAAGCACTATATTGGATTCTTTATTGGACTCTTCCATTTGGCTTTGATGAGACAAAGGATCCACAGCTAAAAGCATTTTTGAGACATCCATGACATACGTGCATTTATGTATGTGGTAGTCATATAGTGCAAACCTAGGCGAAAAGCAGCTGAGTACTTGAGGGGCTCAAAGGCAAAGAGAAAGTCAGCATAGGGTTGGATGCATACCTTGTTTCTTCGAGCAAAAGTGGTCTGTTTCTGCATCAAGATATAATGGGGATCATTAGAACCCTGGCGGTCAAAGACCACCAGGGCTGTTTTGGAGGAAGCACCGCCAACAGACTGGCGGTGCTTCCATGGGGGATTACGACCGCGGCGGAAGCGCTGCAGTCGCACCGCCGGGACCGGCGGTTTACTGCCACTTTTGTCCCAGCGGTAGTAATCCTCCAGGCCCAGGGGATTACGAGTCCCCCTCCCGCCAGCCTTTTCATGGCGGTAAGAACTGCCATGAAAAGGCTGTCGGAAAGGGAAGTTGTGGGACCCCCTGCCACGGCCCCGTGCAGCTTTTCACTGTCTGCACAGCAGACAGTGAAAAGCACGACGTGTGCAACGACACCCGTCGCACAGCCGCAAAACCACCGGCTCCATTTGGAGCCAGCTCCTGTGTTGCGACCGAGATCCCTGCTGGGCCAGCGGGTAGAAACCAGGTTTCTGCCCAGCGGGGATCTCATAATGGCTGCGGCAGAAGTGTGGCTGCATTGGCGGCCGCCCGGCGGTCAAACCTTGGCAGGCAGCTTTGGCCGCCCGCCAAGGTTGTAATGAGGGCCAATCTTCTCTAAAGAGGTTTGTCTGCATCTCCTTCATAAATTGGAACGAGATTGGAATAGTGCTGATGGAAACAGGGATATTGTTCCAGATCCTGGGGGCTTAAATAGAGAGGGCATGTGGCCTATTTGTTTGTTTTTTCTGTACTTCAATGTCTCAAATCTGCTGGTATCATGGATACAGGTGATCCAAGAGCCACTGGAGATGGTAAGGTGTCAGTCAGATAGGCAGGGCTTCTGGCAGTGTTGGGGTTAAAGATGATGTGGCTGGTTTTAAACATGGTACCAACCGAACGTTGGGAACCAGTGGAGTTCCATCAGGGCAGGGGTGATATGGTCATATTTTACCATGCTATTGATGATGCATACTTCAGAATGCAGGGTACCATTAAGGAGTCAGGGAAGTGGTGGAGCAGGGTGTTGACACATAACAGAGTAGAATGAGAGCTAGCATAAAAGTTGCTTTCTGCAAGGAATCCCTTCACTTTGTTTACATAAGTGACCTAAATCGAGAGCTGTCTTGGTTTTCTTAGTGAGGTCTTGCTTGAGGGGAAGATTGATGTTGAGGATAAAGTCATCCCAACTCAACCTAGGAGTCTTTGTAATGAGACAACGAACAGCAGACTTCAATAGACCTTCACCAGCCTGTAAACTTTACTGTAACAAGGTTCTGAGGCTGGTTAATATTATCATGTTATGTTATGACATGAGACAGAGCTAATTTCTTCCTCCCAAATTGCTTTGCAACTTCTCTATCCATAGTTAAATACTGAAGTTGTTTTTCTATTCTTGTCTTTAGATGTGTACTTTTAGGCATATGATATGCAGGTCACTGGCAGGATGTGGTAATTTGCAACAACAGAATTAATCTATTGGTGAAGCAATGCAAATTTCAAACATCACATGCTCAAAGTTTGGCTTGTGGACAGGCTTTCATTCATTCTCCTGTGATTCTGCTAGAAATACTGAGCTTGAAATAATGACAATTTTTTCTCCAGTAGTGTGCTGTCTCTCAAAGGTTCAAAGCTAATAGAGGGCCTTGCAGAGGGCCATGGGGTAAACAGGAGCTACTGGGCTCAACTGAGTGATTTGAGGCCTTTTACTCCTGATATCCCGGGCACAGCCTACTATGGATCCTGAGCTAGTGTTCTGACTCGGCCAAGAATCTCTTCAGCACTTGACTCTCAGTGGTAGCATGGGCCGAGCAGTCCAAGGCTTCTTGAGGTTGGAGGTAGGCACGGGGAAGCGAACACAATCTCCCTGCTCAAAATACATTCAGCAGCAGCAATAAATGATTGTCCAGTCAAATACTTACATTTATGAAATATGGAGCATGTATATGAGAACACAAAGCAAAATACTGCATTCACAAACAATGCACATTGGGGGTCATTATGACCTTGGCGGTCCTGCCCTGCCAAAACGGCAGTGGCGGTCAGACTGCTGACAGCGTGGCAGTGCAGGACCGCCAAATAATGACCACGACTCAAAACTGGCTGAACCGCAGGGGTAGGACCGCCTAGCCGAAGGTTGACCACCTTCAACCCAGCGGTCCACCTAACCCCGCCCGTGGTATAATGAGTATCCTTATGGCCAGGAATTCCCTGGCAGCAGCCCGCCACAAATCTCTGGCGGTAAGGATACTGGTGACATGAATACTAATTCCTGTCGCCACAACAGGACTCCCCAATCCCCCCTCCATGTAGAAGCCACCCCGAACCCATCAGAAGCTTCCCCACCCTCCGAAGCAGTGACAACCCTCCCTGGTCCTGATACTGACTCCCTACCCCCAATCCCCGTACTGACCCCCGATCCACGCATGCACACACCACACTTACATACATACACGCACACAACGCCGCTCACTCATTCACACACACACGGCCACAACACCCCTCCCATCCCCCACATACATGCACACATACTCCACCCACCCCCCACATCCACGCACATATACGTCCCCGCATACACGCATTCACAGAAGCACACAGACACTTGCACGCACACAGACACACACACAACACCCCCCCACCATTAACACACACCCCCATTCACGCACACAACACTCAACACCCCCCCATCGGACAATCACCTGGTGGTCGCGTGGTTGTCCAGGAGGGAACGGGTCCATGGCACTTGCTCCGCCACCAGCACCCAGCCAATACAACACCGCCACGTCATTTGCAATATTGTAATACAGCGGGCGGTGTTGTGGTGACGCGGTGGTGCTGGTGGAACAAGTTCCACTAGACCGCAGACCACCAGTATGGCTGCTGGCGGCTTCCCCGCCAAATAGTGGCGGAGAGCAGCCAGCATCCATAATATGGTGGTTATATGGTGGACATGACTTTGGCGGTCTACGGAATAGACTGCCAAAGTCATAAAGAGGGCCATAATCTGTTGAGGTCAGGACTCTAGTGTTCAGGCGGGCCCTTGAGTCCTACTTCCCTCTTGCTAGAGATAGTGGTTATTTCCCATTCATTATAAATGACATTCAGGTTCTGCCTCACTAGTAGTCCTACTCCTAGGAGAACCGCTCAGACTCTTTATTGAAGAGAAAAGTGTTCCAGTGATGAAGTGCCATTGGATGGTCTGGCCCGAAAATCAAGCTTACCGACATCATCAAGATCTGAACAATCAGAGGCTCTGAGTGTGCCCACTGCACAGGTGCTGAAGCTGCACTGGCTGTCTCTGGTAAGTTCTTCACACACAGTTTGAGAGAACCAGCAGTCCTGTGTCCACAAGTTCCTCATATGCAATCCTGAAGAAGCAGTGGCTAGGGGAGGTCCTCAGATCCTCACCGCAGGTGGAGGGGGTGTGACACTCACATAGCTGGTCATCATTTGGGGCTCCGGCCTGCTCGGGTCACTACATCGGCCTCATCCTCATGGCGACAGTCTCAACCAGACCACAATCCTTGAATTGTCCTAGTGGTTCCTCCTGACACGAGGGGTCACCATCCTCACCACCCTACTTACTTGGGCTACCAGGTGATCAGCATATCAGCAATCTTCATGAGGGTCCTACTTGGCATATGGGTTCGCCGATTTTGGTCCGCACATGAGCCATGGCCTGATCATCACGGCAGCAATCTTTATGGTGACCCCCACCTGGCATGTGGACACCGGCAACAACCCGATTGTTGCAGCAGCTCTCCGCTAACACCATGCTAAAGGGATTCATTTGCCAGGATCCCCCACTGGACCTCACTCTCTCCAGCCCCTCTCTTCATCACAGGACACAGAGGTCTCGGCAAGCAGGCTGGTACTGGTGCTCTAAACTCTACAGGCAGATGGCCTTGTATTTCCTGGATGATGTACCTTCACTGAGCTGGGATGATGTCAGGTATTGCCCCTTAGTCCTGGTCACAGGCAGACGTCTTGAAGAGTTTCTTCTCCTCCTCCTGGAGCCTGAGTTCCCCTTCTCATGGTCCATTTCCAGACACCATATGTGATTTGGAGTCGGAATCTTTGAAGTTTATGTTGGGTGTCTGCTTCATTTTTAAGTTTGCCCTCTCCTCTGCCCTGTCCTTCCTACAGAATGCAGTATGTTACAGCAGGAGTGACTCCAAATCTGATGGCCCCACCACACAGGTCACAGGAGTAGTTAGAGGTCACACCTGGATGTCAGCCACAGTGATATGTCTATC
Source organism: Pleurodeles waltl (assembly GCF_031143425.1). Lineage (NCBI taxonomy): Eukaryota > Metazoa > Chordata > Amphibia > Caudata > Salamandridae > Pleurodeles > Pleurodeles waltl. The sequence continues at coordinate 175,694,297 of NC_090445.1, read as the reverse complement.
AAAAGGTTACCTGAGGGCTTCTGCCCTACTCTTTAAAATGTGCTTAACAGCCCCACATTCTTCCTGAGATGTGCCCAGGCCCTTCCTAGTGACCTCTCTCTGAATCAAAGAGCACCACTTGAATTATACTGAAGAGTCTGGCTCTCTCTTCCTTCTGTGTGTCCTACCAAGCTCACAAGGATGCAGTGATCCACATATCTGTCTGGATGGAGATTTCTTCTACCTCCTAATGTTCCTCCAGTTAGCCCTGGGTCTCTTGAAATGGAACCCAGCATCTGCCATGTATTGTACCATTCGCAGGCACACATACACCCAGCACATGTACATTACACATTCACTGCACAAACCTACACACCAAGCCGATGTAGGCATAGGGTGAGTTAAGCACGCAGCAGTGGAACTATAAATATGTGAGACTGTAGGCCTCATGCCAATGACTCAGATTAAAAGGCATTTCCACTTTTACTAATCACCTTACGGTATGGTACCAACACCGCTCTAATGCTGCTTAGCTCCTGGCAATGGCAGTAGCCTTTTACCGCTATAAGGGCAGCACTTTGGAATCTTCTCTGGGACAAAAAAATGTCAATCTGTGAAACAGTCCTTTGTCATAGCACACACACATTTAATCCATGTTGCCCATGTCAACAAAAATCATCATCAGGGATCAAGACATCATTACAGTTGGGGCATTCATGGCAGTGGGGCACTTCCATGACCAGACAAGGGACTTTTCCACCCAAAGCATCCATTTATGGTGCAGAGGCTGTAACTAAAGCAATCACCATGCAGCATAACACAAAAACACAGGCTCAACAACCTGCATGGTGATTGGCTATATTATAGGTCTGGCGCTGTCAATTACACTGTTTGTGTACACACAGGTCTTCTGTACTACAAACAACTGGAACCAGGAGTGTGTATACAGCACTCATGTAATACTATCATCTATTAACATTTGGCAGATATGTATTGTATACAACACTACATTCTGGGAGCTCAAACATAGATCTGTTTTTCGGTCGCATTCGTTTACTGAGCCACCAGATCTGACTCTAAGGTAAGGGAGACTGTAATATCCCTTCAAACGTCTTTGCTTTAATTCCTTGTTATCAGCATATTGTGATGTCAGAACTCACTTTTAACAAAAAAATTATAAATCATTGCAGGAGAGCTGTTCTTTAAATGGTAAAAAGAAGTATAGGTACCCACTAAACTAAGTTGGGGGTCACGGTTGGGGGTTTGAGGTGGGGCTGGGAAATGGGGATAGGGTATGATGACATAGAAACATTTCTACAATATGTAAAGTAATCCTTGGCTTTGCATGTACAATAAGATACATTTAATCATCTATTTCAAAATTCTCATGCCTACAGATTGACTTTAGGTGTGACACATAAAAGACATTTTAAAGATACTTTTAATCAAATAATAACTTGTTCTGTTGTGACCTTCTGAAATATTTCTGTTGTCCATTGCATTTAAAGAGTCATGTTAAGATGGACCATCATTCATATGACATGGATTCTCATCACAAATTGGTTAGATTTAGAGCTCTGCATAATGGCCAGCACTCTGATATTGGATGAGCAGTGATGTTAGCCAAATGTCTTTTGGTATCAATGCTGCATGATCTTGACTCAGCACTCTGTGGTCCTGGCTCAGCGTTATTTCACAGCCATTTTTCACTGCACTTAAGTAACTCATAAGTCACCTACATGTCTAACCCTCACTTAGTGAAGGTTAGGTGCAAAGTTACTTAGTGTGAGGGCACCCCGACACTAGCCAAGGTGATCCCACATCATTCAGGGCAATTTCCCCGAACTTTGTGAGAGCGGGGACACCATTACACGCGTGCACTACATATAGGTCAATACCTATATGTGGCGTCACCATGGTAACTCCGAACATGGCCATGTAACGTGTCTAGGATCATGGAATTGTCCCCCCAATACCATTCTGGTCTTGGGGGGACAATTCCATGCATCCCCGGGTCTCCAGCATAGAGCCCGGGTACTGGCAAACTAACTTTCTGGGGTTTTCTCTGCAGCTATTGCTGCTGCCAACCCTCAGACAGGTTTCTGCCCCCCTGGGGCCTGGGCAGCCCAGTCCCAGGAAGGCAGAACAAAGGATTTCCTCAGAGAGAGGGTGTTACACCCTCTCCTTTTGGAAATAGGTGTGAAGGGCCTGAGAGGAGTAGCCTCTCCTGGCCTCTGGAAATGCTTTGAAGGGCACCAATGGTGCCCTCCTTGCATGAGCCAGTCTACACTGGTTCAGGGATCCCCCCAGCCTTGCTCTGGCACGAAACTGGACAAAGGAAAGGGGAGTGACCACTCCCCTGACCAGCACCTCCCAAGGGGAGTTGCCCAGAGCTCCTCCAGTGTGTCCCAGACCTCTGCCATCTTGGGTGCAGAGGTGTGAGGGCACAATGGAGACCTCTGAGTGGCCAGTGCCAGCAGGTGACGTCAGAGACCCCTCCTGATAGGTGCTTACCTCTCTCTGTAGCCAATCCTCCTCTGAGGGCTATTTAGGGTCTCTCCCTTGTGGGTTTCCCATCAGATAACAATTGCAAGAGCTCTCCAGAGTTCCTCTGCACTTCCCTCTTTGACTTCTGCCAGGGATTGACCGCTGACTGCTCCAGGACGCCTGCAAAACCACAACAAAGTAGCAAGAAGCCTACCAGCAACATTGTAGCGCCTCATCCTGCCGGCTTTCTCGACTGTTTCCTGGTGGTGCATGCTCTGAGGGCTGTCTGCCATCACCCTGCACTGGAAGCCAAGAAGAAATCTCCCATGGGTCGATGGAATCTTCCCCCTGCCAACACAGGCACCAAACTTCTGCATCACTGGTCCTCTGGGTCCCCTCTCATCTTGACGAGCGTGGTCCCTGGAACACAGGAGCTGGATCCAAGTGTCCCCGACAGTCCAGTGGCCCTTCTGTCCAAATTTGGTGGAGGTAAGTCCTTGCCTCCCCACACCAGACAGTAATCCTGTGTACTGTGTGAACTGCAGCTGTTCAGGCTTCTGTGCACTTTTGCAAGACTTCCTTTGTGCACAGCCTAGCCCAGGTCCCCAGCACTCCGTCCTGCATTGCCCAACTCATTGAGTTGGACTCCAACTTCATGGGACTCCCTTTTGTTGTGCTGAGTCAACTGTCGTGCTCAGATCTTCTGAACGCCTGTTCAGGTGCTTCTGCGGGTGCTGCCTGCTTCTGCGTGGGCTCTCCATATTGCTGAACGCCCCTTCAGTCTCCTCCAGCAAGGGGCGACCTCCTGGTCCCTCCTGGGCCCTGGCAGCACCCTCCACTCTTGCAGCTAGCAAGGCTTGTTTACAGTCTTTCTGTGTGGAAACAACTCTGCATCCTCCAGCACGCTGTGAGACATCTTCTGACCAAAGGAAAAGTTCCTGGCACCTTCCGTTGTTGCAGAATCTTTGGTTTCTTCCACCCGGAGGCAGCCCTTTTGCACCTTCATCAGGGGTTTAGTGGGCTCCTGCCCCCCCTGGACACTTGCGTGACTCTTGGACTTGGTCCCTTTCCTTTGCAGGTCCTCAAGTCCAGGAATCTGTCTTTGGTGCTTTGCAGTCAGTTGTTGTCCTTGCAGAATCCCCTATCTCGACTTTGCTGTCTTTCTGGGATATTAGGGTAACTTTATTCCTACTTTACAGGGTCTTGGGGTGGAGTATCTTGGACACCCTTAGTGTTTTCTTACACTCCCAGTGACCCTCTACATACTACACTAGGCCTGAGGTCCATTCTTGGTTCACATTCCACTTTTGGAGTATATGGTTTGTGTTGCCCCTAGGCCTATTTTCCCCTATTGCATTCTTCAGTGTTCTACAGTGTTTGCACTACTTTTCTAACTGTTTACTTACCTGATTTTGGTTGTGTGTGTATACTTTGTGTATATTACTTACCTCCCAAGGTAGTATATCCTCTGAGATACTTTAGGCATATTGTCACTAAAATAAAGTACCTTTATTTTTTAGTAACTCTGAGTATTGTGTTTTCTTATGATATAGTGCTAAGTGATATAAGTGGTATAGTAGGAGCTTTGCAGGTCTCCTAGTTCAGCCTAAACTGCTCTGCTATAGCTACCTCTATCAGCCTAAGCTACTAGAACACCTCTAATCTACTAATAAGGGATAACTGGACCTGGCACAAGGTGTAAGTACCACAAGGTACCCACTATAAGCCAGGCCAGCCTCCTACAATCCTCCTCTAGGCAGGCACTGTGCACCAGCGGTCACCTTCAAAGGCTTTACCGCCTTTAAAATCTGACCTCTGACTCTGCTGCTAGCAGCAGATGGCCATCCAATGGTTTTCCCCCCACTTTAAGTGGGAAAACCAGTTGGAAAACATAGCCAGAGTAGTAGTAGTGGCCAGCCCCAGCCTGCACCACTCCTTAGGTGTGGCAGGCGAGGTGACCATTCCATTTCATTTTCTTCAGCTAATTAGGGTTAGAGGTGTGACCCCTTTCTAAAGGAAGTGGTCACATAGTGGGTGTAGCCACCTTAAGGTAAGTGTCTCATTGGCCACTACCATGCACTCCCCCTAATGCCCACTAAATGCTGTATTTAGTGGACATCCAGGACCTACAGATCAGATTCAATGGACACATGAAGACCAGTGACAAAGTAGACCTGAGGCAGAAGAGAAGTACTGCTGAAAGAAGAAAATGGCACCAAACCCTGTCTGGTGCACCCCGAACTCGACAATTGACTGGACAATGGACTGACTCTAAGAAACCCCAGAGACCTCCAGCCTTCTGCACATCACCAAGAACCTCCATCTGAGTGAAGGGATCACTCCCTGCACCCTGCAGGCAAGAAACCATTGAAGTCCAGTTAACTGACAGGCTGCTGACCAATGAACCAGATGTAGCAACCCAACCAAAATCCACCTGACAGACCAGAGGGACATAGCCTACCAGTGTGCCATGTTTGGTGGCCCTCAACCTTGAGGATACAAGACATCCCAACATCAGACACCCTGAAGGAAAGTCCATTCTCGAATCTCCAAGGACCAGAAGCATGCAGCAGTCGAGGGACTTCAGGGCACCCAAGAACCACCACCTAGAGTAGCCCTGCTGACCTGTAATATCTCCTCAAATTGACCTGCACCTGGCTCTAAGGACTCCCTGATGCATGACCCTTGGCTGACCTATCTGCACTGCACCCAGCCTCCCTGGCCCCGCATCAGAAAACCAACTGTGCTCTAGGAGTCCCTAACCCCTTGCAACCTCTGCACTCCATGGGGACCCACCAGACTCACCTTTAAGTCCATCTGTGCAGTGTGTTTCCAAGTGGTCCTCTTCTCCCTCCTGCACCAGCTCCAAGACTTTTACCTGCTGCTCCCGCTAGAACCAGAAACAGCCCAAACTTCTGCAGTTGGCCCACAGGACATCTTGATGAACTTGATCTAAAAGTACAAGGTGACTCTTGTGAATTAGGTTGTGTGGGGAGCTCTCCGCTGATTGGAACTCCACACTGAGTAAGTCCAAAAACTTTGCTAGCCGCGCCAGCGGAACAGAGCTTACCCTGTCCGCACTGCAGCACCATAGCACAGAGGGAGGTAGCCACTCCAGGGAGAGAGTCATCGCCGTCAGACCATGAGGAGAGGAGGACCCCCGGTAAGACTCAGGTAAGTCCTCCTCTCTTTTTATAGTTATTTATGCACACTGGTGCACAAACAAGGACTGAAATTCGAGCTTTCACTGCCTACGGCCCTGGCTTAAATTCAGGCCAGGGCCGTAGGCAACAAAAGAAAGCTGCCATTTTAGAATGTGCAAGATTGCCTGTGACTCCACATCACCAGTCCTGTGTGTCTGTTAAAGTAGACAGTGCACTCTCGGAGTTGTGGTCTGTGGTTAGTTAAAGTGAGCTAACAACATTGTTTCGAATGAGTTGTAAAGGAAAGGCTAGGACTGGAAAATATCATGTGCAAACGGCATTGAAAGGTCCATGCTCACCGGGAATATTTTCAGCGGGCCCGCCTCTACTAAAAAATTCTCTGTTCTCCCCACTCAGCACCCCTCGCTTCTTATACTAAGATATTGCTGCTTCTTTTTCAGCCTAATTTTGAAAAAAACTTTTTTGTTACCTTTGCTTAAAACTTATCCCAGAGTGCATTGTGGGAATTGAACTGTCAGCGGGAAGTGTTCTGCGCTACAAGCCATCATAAAAGATTCCTTGAATGCACAGACCCTTAAGACAAGAAAGTGGGGGGGGTGATTTGATCTCTGAGAACCAGAGTTCAGTAAAATGTGACAAGGAACAAGGGTCTAGGTGGTAAGGTGGTTTTTGCCTGGTTCAAAGTGAGCGTCGATTGGTGATTTGTGCATTCCAAATACTTATAAAACCAGTGACATTGTGTTTTGTTCAGTGCACAGTTTTCACTCGCGCTCTAGCGGTGTCATACTGTGGAAACATAAACACACTATACTACCACCAGAATATTTGGGGGCATGGCTCTCAACCTTTCAAAGGATCGAGAGTCCCCTGATAATGAAATGGTTGGGCAACTAAACTTTAGATCAAAATTTTTCTGTCAGCGCAATGAACATTAAGGAAGTTGGTTATTTAGTTACGCAAGGCCCGCAAATGAGGGTCACGTGACTGTTGTGTACAAGTGAAGGAGGAGGGTGGAGTGGTTGGAAAAACAACGGTAGGGTGAGTTGAAAACAATGGAGAAGACAGGGGTCAACGAGAGACACTGCAGGCACATGTACTCCTTATGAGTGCAGATCTAAAAATGTAAAAAGTGTACCAATGGCCAGTGTTTGGAAGCTATACTCGATCCAAGCTCCACACCAGGGAAGGATGGCAAACAAAGACCAGAAGTGAAAATGGACGATGTGGAGGCGACGTGCTGGCCAATCAGAAGCACGTAAATTAGACCATTGGAATAAACCAATGGTAAGTTCAGATAAGTAAGGGGTGGGTTCTAAGCCCCTTCAAAGATTTTTTTTTTGTATTTACAAAAGACTTTGCAAGCACAGCAAAGCACTGTGAAGGTGAAACCTTAAAAAGGAGTGCCCCAAAACTGGGCAGTGGAAGCAGAAAAGGCAACCAATCAGAGAGATGCGAAAAAGGCTATATTGTAGCATAGAGACAAACAAAAGACTGAGAAGCTGGGACAGAAAAGCATTGAATAAGAAGCAAGCAAGAGAGTGACATCAAGGCTAATCAGTGTAAGCAATGGGTGGTCTGCAAGCCCTTGTATGTTCTTGGTAAGCCCATAGTATGTCTTTCACAACCAGAAAGCTAGAGGTGTCTGGTAGGCTCAACCTGAAAATCTTCTGTGTTATCCTGCCACCCTTTAAGAAAATAGAGGGAGTGGTAGTTTTGCCTGGATCCCCACAGAAACTAAAACTAAAGTCTGGTGTAGCAAGCATTAAGCTCGGAGTGCAATTGGCACCAAATTAGAACATTTACAGTTTTATGACCTGCTTTGTTTTACCATTGTTAGAGTGGTTGCTTTAATGGACCAGTTTTGTTACCTATCCAGTGCTTTGATTTTTTCCAATAATACTGTTATTGCAGTTTTCAACATTATAAATCCATTGTTATTTAATAAAATGGTTTTCTTGAAAGTGGATTTCAATTCATCCTATTTTATTGTCAGCCTTGCCAGCGAACACATGTTTTGCTCATATCTGTGGTTAGTTAAAGTGAGCTAACAACATTGTTTAGAATGAGTTGTAAAGGAAAGGCTAGGACTGGAAAATATCATGTGCAAATGGCATTGAAAGGTCCATGCACACAGGGAATCTTTTCAGTAGGCCCTCCTCTATTTAAAAAATTCTCTGTTCTCCCCACTCAGCGCCCCTCGTTTCTTATACTAAGATATTGCTGCTTTTTTTCAGCCTAATTTTGAAAAAAACGTTTTTGTTACCTTTGCTTAAAACTTATCCCAGAGTGCATTTTGGGAATTGAACTGTCAGCGGGAAGTGTTCTGCGCTACAAGCCATCATAAAAGATTCCTTGAATGCACAGACCCTTAGGACAAGAAGGTGGGGGGTGCAGTTTGATCTCTGAGAAACAGAGTTCAGTAAAATGTGACAAGGAACAAGGGTCTAGGTGGTAAGGTGTTTTTTGCCTGGTTCTAAGTGAGCGTCGATTGGTGGTTTGTGCATTCCAAATACTTATAAAACCAGTGACATTGAGTTTTGTTCAGCGCACAGTTTTCACTTGCGCTCTAGCGGTGTCATACTATGGAACCATAAACACACAATACTACCACCAGAATATTTGGGGGCATGGCTCTCAACATTTCAAAGTTGCGAGAGTCCCCTGATAATGAAATGGTTGGCCAACTAAACTTTAGATCAAAATGTTTCTGTCGGCGCAATGAACATTTAGGCAGTTGGTTATTTAGTTACGCAAGGCCCACAAATGAGGGTCACGTGACTGTTGTGTACAAGTGAAGGAGGAGGGTGGAGTGGTTGGAAAAACAACGGCAGGGTGAGTTAAAAACAATGGAGAAGACAGGGGTCAACGAGAGACACTGCAGGCACATGTACTCCTTATGAGTGCAGATCTAAAAATGTTAAAAGTGTACCAATGGCCAGTGTTTGGAAGCTATGCTCGATCCAAGCTCCACACCAGGGAAGGATGGCAAACAAAGACCAGAAGTAAAGGACGATGTGGAGACAACGTGCTGGCCAGGCAGAAGCACGTAAGTTAGACCATTGGAATAAACCAATGGTAAGTTCAGATAAGTAAGGGGTGGGTTCTAAGCCCCTTCAGAGATTTTGTTTTGTATTTACAAAAGACTTTGCAAGCACAGCAAAGCACTGTGAAGGTGAAACCTTAAAAAGGAGTGCCCCAAAACTGGGCAGTGGAAGCAGAAAAGGCAACCAATCAGAGAGATGCGAAAAAGGCTATATTCTAGCAGAGAGGCAAACATAAGACTGAGAAGCTGGGACAGAAAAGCATTGAATAAGAAGTACGCAAGAGAGTGACATTAAGGCTAATCAATGTAAGCAATGAGTGGTCTGCAAGCCCTTGTATGTTCTTGATAAGCCCATAGTATGTCTTTCACAACCAGAAAGCTAGAGCTGTTTGGTAGGCTCAACCTGAAAATCTTCTGTGTTATCCTGCCACCCTGTAAGAAAATAGAGGGAGTGGTAGTTTTGCCTGGATCCCCACAGAAACTAAAACTAAAGTCTGGTGTAGCAAGCATTAAGCTCGAGTGCAATTGACACCAAATTAGAACATTTACAGTTTTATAACCAGCTTTGCTTTACCACTGTTAGAGTGGTTGCTTTAATGGACCAGTTTTGTTATCTATCCAGTGCTTTGATTTTTTCCAATAATACTTTTATTGCAGTTTTCAACATTATTCATCAATTGTTATTTAATGAAATGGTTTTCTTGAAAGTGGATTTCAATTCATCTTATTTTATTATCAGCCTTGCCAGCCAACACATGTTTTGCGCATGTTGTTATAACCATCTGATCTGAAACTTTTATCACAATTTGTTCGTCAGTAAGTAGATTCAAGAAAAACACGTTTCACTGGGTCCCTCTAAAGGTGGATATTATGTGAGTGTGTCTTACGGTCTGCGGGTACTGTTCATCTCAGCTCACAGTACGAGCTGGAACCCTGGCCACCTTTAGAGATGATACGCCCGAGATTCGTTTTTTACAGAAGTTACTTAACAAGGAACAAATTAAGAGAGCAAGCCTAGATAAATCTTGCAGGATGGATATGTGTTGCCACTTGTGGCAGCTGACAACGACTGACGATTCAACTAGAAGAATTGGAAAATAACCATCTGGAAAACTGAAACAATGTTCAAAATTGCAGCAGTTAAATTCTAAATTTAACAAAAATAAACCGCTGGACGTGCAACGAAACTGGTCCTTCACAGTAAGCATTCTGATTTGTTTCTCTAAAATGCCAGTGGTTTCAAATAAGCTATTTATTTATTTTTTAAAACTGGTGTAACTCCTCTCCTAGCTTAATTTACTGAATAGTTGCGAGGCTATGAAGGCTACTTCCAGGAAAAGTAGATCTCAATATTAAAATCAATGTACTGATTTACTCAATTGTTCATTTATATAGCACTTAGTACCTCTCACAAGGCATCAAGGCATTGACGTGCTGCTTGGACAGGTTGCATGCTACTCCATGGCATCCAAAGTTAGTGTCCAGTGCTAATTGTAAGTATATACATATATATCGGTAGGTCTGACTACCTTTTCTCATCTTAAAACTCAACACATTTTACAAGTATGTGCAGTCATGCATATTTCACTAGTGTAGCTATGGTGCATATGTCACTGGTGACACAATTGCTATATGTACCAGCAGTGACAACAGTAACACACATCTTTGCACTGTCTTCATCTAGGCACATCCCAGCAGAGCAGGGGTTTTCTACCTGGACCATGGGAGAAATGTTTACGGACACCCTCTGTAGTTCACTGCAGGCCCCTCTCCCCCGTAACTGGGATCACTGACTCCTTATGTGATCATCTATACCAAAAGGTTTACAGTATGCATGCACAGTAGTGGTGCTCTACAGCAGGATTATCAATATCCCGGTTCTTAGTACTTGACGTAGACCCTGGGGCCTGTGCTTTGAAACCCTGCAGGAATCTGACCTGGTGTCTACTACATATCCACAATAAAATATTTTTGCATACAGTGCCATGAAAATAGAGATGCTGTAGCTGTATAAGTACCACAATGGGACAAACTGCAACAACGATGGACGCAGGAAGGGGAAGGGGACAAGCCACAGCGATGAAATCAGAGCAAGCTACAACAGTGCAATCTGCAACAACAAGAAACATGGCAAGTTACAACATCAAAAAAGCACCAAGATGTGCGAGCAGCAAGCAGCAATGGGAGAGAGGAGTTGGAGGAAACAGAAAAAGAGCAACAAAGGGAAAATCAGTGACGGTTAGGGGGAGAGGGGTGATCTGTGGATGGGGCATGTAACGGGGCAGCGACAGGAGGAAGGAGGTGGGGGAACAGGGCAAGAAGCAACAACTGCACGCAGGGTGGGAGGGCAGATAGAGACAGCCTGCAAAATGATGCACTCGGATAGAGTGTTCGCGTTCAAAATAAAAGAATGTACCTGTGCAGGCTCCTGAAAACACCGAAAGAAGTACTTGGTCCAAACTCCACAGCATGGACACCCACGACCCTGGGGGAGAAGCCAGAGGACAGAAAAAGGAACTTTTGAATGGAAAGTAAGAAAAGGAGAGCAATGTGGAAGCCCACCACAGGTAAGTAAAGGGCGGGCTCTAAGCCCCTTCTTGGATTTTTTTTCGGTACAAGAGATTTCGTAAGAATAGCGCAAGCGTTGTGCAGACAAAACCTAACAAGCATTTTCAACGCAACAGGTCTCGCATTTGCTCGAGTTAGAGCTATTAGCATTGTAAACTCCTAACCGGACTTTTCTTGCCACACAACTTAAAAGAAAAAAAAAAGTAGCACAATCGCATTGCGTGGAAAATAAACGGATACAGTAGTCTGGAAACCATGCTGAAAATATCGAGCCTCATATGTTTTTAGTATTTACCGGTGCTGTGTAGGTGGGCTACACACCGGAAAAGGCATGACGTATGCATGCCTTTCACAAATGAAAGCAACCGATTTTAAAAGGCAAGCCCATGAATCAATAAAAGTGAGTGACGTGAGACGGGCGTGGTCAGAAGCCCAAAGAGAGATTACAGCATGGGATGGAGCGCTTTGCGCTCGCCCATAAAAATTACTTTGGTCCTGATTTATAGTTTGGCGGATTGGGGTAGCTCTGTCACAAACAGGACAGATATCCAGTGCGCCATATTATGATTGTATTATATCTAGTGGACATCGTAATACGGTGGATGGGAAATCCATCACATTTGTGAGGCCAAATTTTAAACTAGACCCTTTGTCAGGGAATGTGAACAACCGGCAAAAAAATATGTTAGGTCAGAAATTACAAGAAAGCCACTTCTAGGCATTGATTTTGTATGCACCTGACAGGGACAGACTGAGATAGCCAATGAAGCCAGCGGTGGTTATCCCCCGAGTGGTGCTGTGCACTGTAGATATGAGAAGTGAAGAGATAACTGTGAGAGGCCAGCATTTCTTAATGACTGATTGGGAGGAAGATGCCTCAGCGCAGAAGGTGTCCTGCAAAATGCAGATTATTTCATTAGAAATGTCACACGAGCCGTGAAGAAGCCTTGTGCCAGCAGGGTGGTGTAGAATGTACGCAGGTCTCTCTGGATTTTGCCCTATTAAGTTGATTGTCAGTCTGCCCCTGGAATTCACTGAACGAGATGGGGTTTAGCTATCCGCTATCTTTTCTTGCCCTATTTTGCTATTTGTTTGGCACAATATTTAAATACAAAGCAAGGAAAATAAAGTGGCAAGCAAGCCAACAAATGGTAAGTATTGGGCTGTTTCAAAGCCCCTTTAAAGATGTTGCTTTTAATAATCAAGAGATTTTGCAAGCATAGCGTTGAGCAGGGGAATCCCAAAAATACATTCATTGATGGCATTACAGCCGCTGGAAGCACACTAAACATGACAAGAGATAGGGATGGCTAATTAGAATACCCAAAGCGTAATTTTACATAATTTGCTCCTATAGAATACTGTGATAAGGAAATTATAGAAGCTACCATGTTATTGTATTGTACAACAGAGAGCGACTTTTGGTCAGTGAGCTTCACCCATTGTTATGTTAAATATATATGAGCCACACAATATATTGGGTGATAATACTGCACCAGTAAATAGTGATACTGTATGGAGTTCAATTTAATGCGTGTGGTATTACCAATGAGTTCTGCACCTAAGAATAAAAGAGAAAATTGTGATATAGTATGTTACCCCCATTCTTTTACTGAGACAAGGCTTACCTGGTGATAATCGTGCTAAAAACACCTGCAATTGTGGTGATTACGGCAAAACTCTAATGGGATGACTTAGAGTTAGCTCAGAGGGTACTCTGTCACACCGGCTATGGAGTGCTCTCTCCACCAAACTCTTGGGCTGCCCACCCAATTTGGAAATGGACAGACGACAAAGTTTTGCTGATGGAGTAAAATTTACACTGCTAGTGTAAAAGGTCCTCTGACAGCTCGAGGGATTAGGGGTCATCAGTGGTAGCCATATGATCATCTGCTCAAATTAAAAGTGTATGGTTAAATGGCTTTTTGTATACTATCTATCACCACCAGGTATATTCTGATTTGGGGTTGGAGCACTGAAGTTTGTTGTGGAGGGCGTGCACATGTATGCAAGTGCCTTTTGTGGACATCATAAATCTGTGAGGCTATTGCAGACACAAAATGACGTGGATTACATGTCGGTTCAACACCATTTTTTCACTTGTAGACTAGTGCGGCTCCAAGTCACCAACTTGGTTAGTGGTCTAGTTGTTGGGCAGTTAGTACATGCAGACAGGACACTGCCAATTTAAGGTAGCCTGATCTATGGTCGCTTTTCAGTCAGTTCCAAGTTTATCTGTAATCCTTTTTTTGAAAGGCAAATATTCACTGAATTGCAAATTGATATGCGTACTATGGCCCTCAATATGACTTCGGTGATAAATACCGCTAACTGCCACAGTGACGGCCACCAACATACTGCCGCGGTGGCGAATATCTGTTTGCCATACTATGACACACACACACAAATCTGGCAGAATACAGCCACATACACAAATCCGCCAGCCCAAAGGTCAGTGCAAAAGTGGTGGTCCCAACACCCATACCGTTACACCAACAAAATAACACCCCTCAAATTATGACCCACAAATCACCACAGCGGACTTTCAACGGCAGTAAACCATCGGCGGTACATACCGCTGTGCTCAGAATGGACACCCACACACAAAACAACACTACATTGGCCAATATGAAAAATACTCACCAGACACTCATACACGCACCACACCCACACATCCACAACACTATAAAACACACACCCACATTACCCACAACCCTTTACAAATACAAATCATTGTCACCAGACTGACAGCAAGACCACTCTGACAACTAGACACACACCACTTACACCCATATATCCCTCACACACCCCACATCACATACCCAACCACATTACTCAACACACTCTCACCACACCACACAACACCCATGTCCCCACAAAGGCACCCTTGTTTCACTGATGAGGAGTTAAGGGTCATGGTGGAAGAAATTGTCAGGGTAGAGCGACAGCTATTTGGAGTACAGGTACAGCAGATAGCCATTGCAAGGAAGATGGAGTTGTGGCGGAGAATGGTGGACAGGGTCATTGCCGTGGGACAGCACACAAGAACAAGAGACAATATCAGGAAGAGCTGGAACGACCTACGGGGGAAGGTACTTTCCATAGCAGCAAGGCACCAGCTCGCCATACAGAGTACTGGCGGTGGACCCACACCTTCTCCCCCACAGCTCACAGCATGGGAGGAGCAAGTCTTGGCAATACTGCATCCTGAGGGACTCACAGGAGTAGCCTGAGGACTGGATACTGATAAGTCAACAATTACCACTTATCATACCCCATACCTGTATGCCATCTCACACTCTCACCCTCACTACCATCACTCCACCCCCATCCCACATACTGCACCTACACATATGACTAACCCCAATGCCAAGCCCTGCATGCTATACCAATGCATGGACAGCCCTCCCAGCCCTGCATGGACACCCATCACCAAAGCATGCACAGCATAGGGAAACTAACAATCCCACAATATATCACCATACACAAACAAAAGGTGGCAGGGCAGCACCAACGATAGAGGGGAAGCCAGGGATTAACAATATGTCACACACATGAAGCATAATACATCACTTACATCCCCACAGATACCCCAGCCTATGTCAGCAGAAAGGAGGTGCCACAACTATCCAGTCCCCCAACAGAAGATACCCCCAGTGATGACAGTGACCCTGGACTTCAGAATCTGGATAACCTACCTGGCCCATCAGGGACCACTGGACAGCCGGTCACCCAAGCCCACTCACAGACCATCACAGAGTCTCCCCCTTCAGTTTCCAACACCACAGCACCCACCCAGCATACCCATACCTCTGTCCCCAGGACTAGTCAATCAGCAGTGGGCCCACCTGTACAGGGACATCAGACCACACCTCACCCCCAAGACAATCAGGGATCTGGGGTCAGTGGCAGTGGGCACACCATTCAGGGGACAGAGGCAAAGGCCAACAGGGACACTGGCAGGACTGTTGTGCTCCAGGGGGAGGACAGAACCAGGGAACCAACTCTCCAGGAGCCACTCTCCGAGATCCTGGGAGCCTATCAACATTCCCAGGACACAATGGGCCAGATCCTTGACAACGTGCAAGAGAACAGGCCGCTGCAGGAGGGGCAGTATCAGGGGATCAGGGAGGACTTGCAGGCCATTAACACTACCCTGACCTCCATAGCAGGGGTGCTGGCAGACATGACCAACATCATGAGGGAGGCAACAGCACACCAGTGGCCCCCTACCACTAGCCAGTCCATTTATCAGCCCTCCACTTCCACTTCCACTGTAGCTAGTGGGCAGGAGGCCCCGCCACAGGACCCACAGGCCACCAGCATCCCTACCCCTGCAGAAGGTGAACCACCCCGCAAAAGTTCCCTGCGACCAAGACAGAAGCCAGAGACACTTGCCAAGACCCCCGCCAGGAAATGAGACTCTCCTGATTGTCCCCCTTGTGTTCCACTCAGTCTCCTTGTCCACTTAGAACTGCTGTTGCTCCCCTTCCAATGGCTCCTTGGACACTGCACCTGTGCTACAAACAGATTGGAACAATACCCTGGACTTTCCTCCATCATCACCCCATTCCATTGCACTAGGAAGTTAATGCCATCATGCTATAGCCACACAGAATAAACCAATAGTCATATAAATGTGGAGTTGCAATGTCTCACCTGTGGGTCATTGAAAGTTCTGACAGATAACTGATGTTCTGTTGTCCTCATCCTCATCCTAAGCCTCTTCATCCTCACTGTTGTCAGGGTCTACTGCTGCCACATGGGCATCTCCAGTCTCCTCCTCCTGCAGAAAAGGTACATGGCGTCTGAGGGCCAGGTTGTGCAACATGCAGAATGCCACTACTATCTGACAGACCTTCTCGGGTGAGTAGCACAGGGATCCACCTGTCAGATGGAGGCACCTGAACCTGGCTTTCGCAGACAACACTCTTGCCAGAATGATTGAGAACATTGGCTGTGACATTAATGCTGCCAAGCCCACTGTCACTGGGAAGGAACCAGTTGCCAAGAAATGGAGCACTGATAGCACTTGCACAAGAGGGGGATGACGGATAGATGAGATCAAGTCTGGCTCCAAGTGGGCACACAGCTCTGTGATTGTGGCCCTGTCCAGACTATAGGTGAGGATAATGTGCCTGTCCTCCAGTGTATCTAAGTCCACCAGGGGTCTGTACATGGGAGTATGTCTCCACCTCCTATTCATCTGCAGCGGTAGGTATCTAAGGGACACAAGAGTGAGTAGGCTGTCACAGTTGGAACAATGGAACCACAACTGGCGTCTACATGGTGCAGTTATGTAATGAGACAGTGTTAATGGCAAGGTATGTGCCAATCTAATATGTGACGCAGTTATTGGCGATGTTACTGTCCGCCCCCCCGAAATAGTGACCGCCTGTCCTGCATGTAGGGACAGGTGAAAGTGAGGTAATTCCGCAAACATTGGGCGTCGAGGCAGAAGGCGGCCTTGCACCGCCATTCCATAACTCATTGAATAATATGGGGCTCTATGGAGAATAGTGGCCAATGGAGATCTCCACCAGCGATGACGGTGTACACCACTGCGGACGTGGCCGCCATTTTCTATCTGATTCCTCACTAGTTTCCTGACCTTCAACAGGAGAACATCTACACTGTGTTTTTTGCTGTGACCTGTGTCTAGAACCTACCATGGTCCATGTGACTGGGGAAAGGGCCCCTGCCTTCACTTCGGAGGAGTTGAAGCGACTGATGGATGGGGTCCTACCCCAGTGCATACTGCTGTATGGGCCTCCAGACCAACATGTGAGTACACTTTGGGCACGATGCATGTGGGAAGGATGCATGGAGATGTGTGTGCAAGTATCGTGTAAGGGGGCATAAGGGGAATGTCTTGTGGCGGTGTGCATGGTGTGCGCTGAGCGATGTGTCTGCCAATGGTGATGGAAACGGGTATGGTGGGCCATTTGTGTGGCGGGCTGGACTGTTTATTTAATGGTGTTCTCCTGTCTGAATTGCTTCTGCAGGTCAGCACCCATCAAAAGAAGGGAATATGGCATGCCATCGCCAAGGACGTGTGGGTGGCTATGGCAGGCAGAGCACCCACTGTCAGAAATAGTGGGAGGACCTGAGACGCTCGGCACGGAAGACTGCGGAGGCCCAGCTGGGGATGGCCTCCCAATGAGGAAGGAGTGCCCGTCGGACCCTGACCCCCTGATGTCCTGCATACTGGTGGTGGCCTACTCTGAGCTAGATGGGCGCTTGAGGGAATCACAGCAGCCACAAGGTGGTGAGTACAATGGGTCATTACATATATTGGTACGTGGGGTGGTATACGGGTTGTGGATGTGTGTTAGGGGATGCCCCTTACAGCATGGGTCATCTCAAGGGTAATGGGTGTATGGCATATACAGATAATCTAGCTTGTTAGCAGTCCATTTCAGGCAGGGCATCGTGGGTCCCAGGAGTGCTGCAGTTGGCAGAGTGTGGCCCTCATCTTGTCTTAGTAACTAGCCATATCACTGGTAGTGCAATGCATAGTGCTTATGCCTGTTCCCTTTGTGTGATGGTGATGTGTTTGCCAACTGTGGTGTTGGTGCAGTCATTGACCCACTGTATCCTTTGTCTCTCTCCCCCCTTTCTTGTTTTGTCACCCTGTCCTTGTGTGCATTAGCATCATCTGGTGGAGGAGCAGGGGCACAGGTGTCAGAAGGGAGCTGTATCCCACAGGAACCAGGAGACAGAGTCCACTGACGCCGAAGGAACCAGTGGGATGGAGGGCAAGGAGAGCATGACAGCGGAGACTGGAGGTGACAACACACACTCAGATACCTCCTCCAATGGAAGCTCCCTGGTGGTGGCGGACACCTCTGTGACTACCTCAGCTGCAGGTACAGCCGCCACCCCGTACCAGCACCGCTCTCCAAGTGGCCCCTCAGCGAGTTGCCCGTGCCCACTCACCCAGGAGGGTGGGCATCTCCTTCGTCCCAGGTACCTCAAGCCCTGCCCCATTGAGTCCTGCTGCCCTGAGTGAGGAGGCTATTGACCTCCTGAGATCCATCTCTGCAGGGCAATAAACTATTGTGAATGCCATCCAGGGGCTGGCATCCCAGATGCAGCAATACAATGCATTCCTGGAGGGCATTCACAGTGGATTGGCAGCCCAACAGAGATGGCAGCCATTGTCCATGTTTCTACCGCCCCCCCTCCAACTACCACTTCCCAGTCCCATTCTCCTCAACCTCAACCCATCCCAGGCACACATACAGATGGGCATGCGCACAAGACAACACCCAAGAGTGGCAAAGGCAAACACAAGCACCACACTTTATCACACAAGCACTCCCGCAAACACCATACAGTTGCAGACACAAGAACATCCACTGCCTCCACTGTCTCCCCCTCCTCCTCCTCCTTCACCCCCTCACAGTCAAAGCCACACCCACACCTGCGTGCACTACATCAACATCCACCATCAGCATCACCACACCAAGCAGCACACACACCTCACTAGCAGACACCTTCACAACAACCATGCACGCGTCCCCTCTGTCGTCTCCCACCCTGTCTGTCCCACCCCTCGTAAAGGACACAAACGCAAGCACTCACATACCCAACAGCCATCCACCTCACATCAGCATACAGCCCTTGCACCTGCACCCAAATCCAGCAGACAAACTCCTCCTACAACCACTCCCTCTACCTCCACTCCCATCACTCCTCCCTCCTCCCCCCCACTGTCCCTAAAAACCTTTTCCTTGCCCAACTTGACCCCTTCCCTCCCCCATCCTGCCCATTTGAGCAGGGTACCAAAGCCCTAGCCCAGCTCCTCAGCCAAACAGTTCATGGGAACAGTGTTGGCACCACCTACTCGTGGTGGTAAGGATACCACACCTCCAGGCAAGAATGGGAAGGAGCCTGCACCTCCAGGCAAGAAGGGGAAGGAGCCTGCACTTCCAGGTAAGAAGGGGAAGGAGTCTGCACCTCCATCCAAGAAGGGGAAGAAGACATCCACCCCTGCCAAGAAGGGTAAGGAATCCACGCTCCATGTGATGGAAGGGACGAAGCCCTCTACTCCAGCGGAGGCTTTCGGGGTGACACCTCCAACACCACCAGCAGTCACGGGACCCCCACCAGCAGCTGAGGAAGTGCAGCCATCACTAACCGCAGAGGCTGCCCAGGAGGCACCTCCATCCGCCACCACACTGCAGCCGTCACCAATTCCAGAGGCTGCCCAGGAGTCACCTCCTTCTGCAAGCACACTGCAGCCATCACCAACTGCAGAGGCTGCCCAGGAGGCACCTCCATATGCCATCACACTGAGGTCATCACCACCTGCAGAGGCTGCCCAGGAGGCACCTCCATCCTCCCCCACCACACTGCAGCCATCACAACAAGCGGACGTCATGTAGGCCACCCTCCAGGGGCTGCTGTAAGAGGGCCCCTCTCCAGAACCAGTGGGCAAGCCACTCACCTGAGGTACTGTGGCCTTGAACTCCAGAGGACAGAGCAATGGGCATGTTGCCACCTCCAGAACCAGTGGGCAAGTCACCCTCCTAAGAGACTGTGGCCTTGCACGTCCCAGGACAGAGCAATGGGCATGTTGCCCCCTCCAGAACCAGTGGGCAAGTCACCCACCTGAGAGACTGTGGGCGTGCACTCCCCAGGACACAGCAATGGGCATGTTGCCACCTCCAGAACCAGTGGGCAAGTCACCCACCTGAGAGACTGTGGCCTTGCACTCCCCAGGACACAGCAATGGGCATGTTGCCACCTCCGGAACCAGTGGGCAAGTCACCCACCTAAGAGACTGTGGCCTTGCACGTCCCAGGACAGAGCAATGGGCATGTTGCCCCATCCAGAACCAGTGGGCTTGGGCCCGAATCTGGCTGAGGTCCCCCCCTTCCCCCTGAGGTGCCTGCCCACTTGCAAACTGATTTCCCTGCAGAGTTCTATCCGGATGAAGTCAGAATTCGAGTTGGGCCTTAGACTGTGCCCTTTGGCCATGTGGGCCCTCTGAACATTGGCCTGGGCAATGTCCCTTTGTGTACATGTGTATATATCTGTTTCATTGACAATATATATATCTATTAGCTGTTGATATGAATACATTCACTTTGGTGCATTCCTGTTGTCCCTGCATCATTCTGCCGTGTATTGGGTGCAAATAATTTTTTGTGTGCAGCTGGTTGTGTGTATGGTGTGTGTGTGTCGGGTGTGTGTTGTGCGTGTGTGTGTCTCTCTTGTTTTCCTCCCTCCCTTGTTTGCTAGGCGGCTGTACTCACCGTCGTCGTCTTCGTCAGCATTGATGTTCCAGGTGGAGCATAACATAGAAGATCATCGGGAAAACTTGCAGTTTGGGTTCCATGGTGGCGTTGTTCTTCCCTGTGTCTCCGATGGTGAGTCAGTTCTCTTCAGTGATGTGTTTCCACTTTTGATGGCGGTGGTACCAAAAGGTGGAGGTTTGCAGTGTCATATCATAGTCGGTGGTACTTTGTCTCCTGCCTGGCTGTTGGCGGCTACCGCTGTGGTGAGTTTGTTTCCACCCTGGCGGTTGGTGTGGTACTTTGGCTCTTTATGGGAGTTGACACCGTCATGGTCATAATTTGGTGGTAGTTACCGCCAGCCTGTTTGCGGTATTACTGCCACTTCATCACTTATCGTAATGAGGGCCTATGTGTTTTTAACTGAGACTCAGTCAGCCATCTATCAGTGGTTGACCTTTTGTGTGAGTGCTCATTGAAATTGGGGGTTTGAAGTTTGTTGGGGAGAGGGTGTGCATGCATGATAGTGCCCTTTGTGGGATATTTAAATCAATGGAGGTTTGGGGGAGATGGGCTCACCCGTTCTACCCCCAGGCTAGTCGGGTGTGGTGGTACATTCCACAACCCACCAGGGTTGCCGTTGGATTAGAGGTCATAATGGGTGGGACTTAGGGAAGGTTTTTAATAAGGGGCTGGTGGGTGTGGGTGGCCTTTTTGGCTGTTGTCACACCCAGGTGCAGGGCGGTGTTAGTTCTGTCACTCTCATCTAGGTAGGTAGGCCAGAGTATTTTGGTATCTGAAGTGCATTTATATTGTTGTTTTCCAGAGTAGCAGTGTCTTTATTTTATTGGTGGCAAATTGGTTCGAAATGGCTGGAGTTAATAAAGTGGTGCAGGCTTTGAAGGTGCTTCAGTAGGAAGATTGGTAGGACTTGCTGCAGGAGGGGGTGCTGTAGCAGGTATGGGTGGGATTAAAGCACCCTAAAAGGGCAAATGCGGAGGTGGTGGCCACTGCAGTTTTCGCTTGTGCATCCCCGTCGCAAAAACCTAAACAATTCCATCAAAAGAGAGCGACTGGCAGACTGGGGCGTTCCTTACCTGCTAGTGATATTGTTAGTCATGTGGATAATGCCCCCACATTGCTGCTTTCACTCAGGAGCTTGTGAGTTGTCACGAGGGGAGGCCTGTGGCTTGCCCGTCGATCAGATGCACTGCTTCCGGAGCACATCAGGGGACGATGAAGAGGAGTCACATCAGGTGTTGCAGTGATGAGTCTTCACCAGCAGTGGCTTATCCATAGTGATGTACTTGTGCCTGCAGTGGACAAGTGTAAGTCTGACAATGCTTCAAACTATGTGGGAGTTGTTGCAGTGCTGGCAGAGGATTGGAAGCCGCGCAGCACATTTGAGGAAAGATATTGTGCAGCGTCCTCCAAGATGGCGGAGCCCACTGTTTCTACAGATCCAGTCATAATAATTAACTCGGATGAAGAGGAGAGTATAAGTCAAACAGTAGAAGTGGTTCAAGGTGAATTTTTGGGGGATGTGCCTGTGTTAAAAGCTGAGATATGGTCTACCCCAGCCCAGCAGTTGGCCCCAGCTAGAGTAGCCCCATGCTAAATAAAGTGCAGAGGTGGGCAGTGGATAATGGTCCTCTTCATGAGGCCAAGAGTCAGTTAGGGTCCCTGGTTATGGGGGTGAGGTTAGAGGGTAGTGGAGGATTTTGGAGCCTGCAGTTGTAGATGGGCCTTCTGGTGTGAATGGTGGTTTTCTGGGTAGGGTAGAGGCTAGTGAAACACTTTTACAGCCCAGGGTGGCTTTTAGAGAACTGGGGTGTGACAACTCCTCTGAGCTGGGTGGCTCACAAGAGAATGGCCAGCAGCGGCGCAGTGTGCCATCTGCCAGTGATGTAAAGATGCTGGTGGGGGTGGCAGCACACTCTGGGCACCAGTCCAAAGTGAGAGCAAGTTCCAGAGCAAGCTGCTCGACATTGTGGAAGCCGGTGGACCCGGATGGTGATGCGGTTGATGGAAACTAGCCAAGCACTAACTGGAGAGCTGATGGCTTTGCAGCAGAGCAGGGTGGGAGTAGATAATTGTTGCACTATGACAAAGAGGGTTGTTTGGAGGAAAGTGACATTTTTGAGAATTAAATGAATTCCCTGGTAGTGGCGGCTCTGGCATCTGGGTGTGGGGCAACATTTAACCCAAGGAGGAGTGTTGATGTCTTTAAGAATGTGGTTCAGAAGCCAGTCCAGCGCAACTTGGGGGTATTGAACAACACCAAGCAGTGTAAGGAGCATCGTTTGTTGGTGCCTACAGGTAAGAAAAAAGTAGTTTGGGGAACTCCTAAATTATTAGACAAGCCCAAGGTGGTCAGGGTGGTGTTGGTGGCAGTGGGAAACAGTCCAGTTAAAACACCACCAAGTGATCCGTGTGGAAATGATAGTGAGGATATGGGGATACCATCTACTGTAGAAGAAAATAAAGTTGACACACTGGGTGCTGCAAAGGATGACTGTAAGACAAGTGGGAAGCGGTGTCACCGACAAGCAGTGATAAGACAGAAAAGGATGATGGAGGAGTTTCAGGGGGTAGTATCATGAATAAATGATTGTCTTATATGGGGGTGACGATGCTGTTGGGGGTGCATCTCACCCAACAGATGAAAGATAAAATATGTGGATGTTTTCAAGATGTTGTACAGGGAAGTACAGACAAAGGAGGGCTCTAAGGAAGAAGAGTGTGAGCTTGCATTTTATGAGTAAGGTACCCACTATGATAGAGCATCGGACTTCCGCTTTCTTAATCTTTGCGAGTATGTATTGTGAGCGCCATCCGGAGCGATCTGTTGCTCTTTTGAAATATCTGGACGTGGTACGGAGAGCACAGATGGACTATGGGAGTTTTGGTTGGTTCAGATATGACGAGGAATTTCATGCCAGATTAGCTAGTAATCCTGACAAGGAGTGAGGTGAGATAGATAACGAGTGGGAAATGCAATGGCTTTGTACAGCTAAGAATGTCCCTTTTGAACACACTGCCAGTGGTTTGCCTTTGCAATACAAGCCCTTTCAAGGGCATCCCACCCAATATAAAAAGGTCAATTCTCCCAAAGTGGTCTTGCTGGTCCTGTAACAGAGGGGCCCGTACAGATCTCCAGTGAAAATTCAGGCCTGACTGCTCCAGCTGTGGAGGGAATCATCCCTTGGTCCAATGTTTTTTTGAGGGGGGGCTCACTGGGGATGGCAAGAAAACACTGGTAGGGGCATGATAGTGGATGAGGCCAAATGTAACAGGTGGTGGAAAAGGAGCCCTAATACTATTATGTTTCAAATCTAAAGTTACTGGTTGCAGTTCTGTCCAAAACAGGAGGAAGCTAAATGTTTGTATTGGTTTTTTTTTGGAATGTTTTCATTTGTGGTATCAAGCACACAGAGTTCAATGATGGGCAAATAATTTGACATCTGTACTGAACAATCCAGAAGTAGTAAGGGCTGTAGGAGGCTGGCCTGGTGTGTGGTGGGTAACTATGGTACTTAGACCCTCTATCAGGTCCAGTTATCCCTTATTAGTGTAGTGTAGTCAGTGTCTAGAAGCCATGCTCTCTAGAGGTAGCTGTACATGAGCAGCCAAGGCTTATCTAGGAGACATGCAAAGCTCATGCTATACCACTGTAATCACACAGAACTCACACACAAGAAAGAAAACACTCAGGGGGTCATTACAACATTGGCAGTAAGAGCCGCTTACCGCCGTGCAGAAGACCGCCAACACACCGCCACGGCCGCAGAATTCCGCCACAGCTATTATGACCCATATCTCGAAATCCGACAAAATTCAGACACCCACACAAGTCCGCCACACCAAAGGTCAGTGATAAACTGGCGAAAAAAAAAAATCCACCGTCACGCCAACGAAAATACGCCCACACTATCACGACACACGAATCCACGCGGCGGTCTTTCAACCGCGGTATTCCATTGGCGGTACACACAGCCGCGCTCAAAATACACACACTTCTACAAAACACCGCCACATTGGACAATTCGAAATACACACACCTGATACACATACACACACCACTCCCACACACCCATTGCAATATAAAACACACACCCACATCACCCACTAACCCCTACGACCACTATTACAGAGAGAAGGCCAGAGAGAGACACCACCATCCACAAACTAGCAGCCACAGGCACACAACACCATCACCAACACAACTTCCACGCACAAAACACCACACACCACTACATATCACCTACACCACCCCATGACACGGCAAAGACACCCCAGGTTCTGGGAGGAGGAGCTCAGGGTCATGGTGGAGGAAATTGTCCGGGTAGAGCCAAAGCTATTTGGAGCACAGGTGCAGCACACCTCAATTGCAAGGAAGATAGAGCTATGGCGAAGAATAGTCGACTGGGTCAACGCAGTGGGACAACACCCAAGAAATCGGGACTACATCAGGAAGAGGTAGAACGACCTACGGGGGAAGGTGCGTTCCGTGGTCTCAAGACACCACCAGGCGGTTCAATGGACTGGCGGCGGACCCCCACCTCCTCACCCACAACTAACAACATGGGAGGAGCAGGTCTTGGCGATTCTGCATCCCGAGGGCCTCGCAGGAGTCGGTGGAGGAATGGACTCTGGTAAGACAAACCTTAAACTACCATATCCCCCACCCTACCTGCATGCTATCACATACCCCCACCCTCGCCCCCACCCCTATCCCTCCAACTCCTCACAAATGTACCAATATCACAAACCACTCATCCCAACACCAAGCCCTGCATGCAACAACAACGCATGGACACCCATCACTAAAGCATGCCCACTGCACATACCCATACACCCCCCTAAACCATTATCACACAAGCCCCCACACAGGAATGCCACCACTGGGGTACACGGTCACCCACCCATTGCACACCATGACACACACAGATGCAATAATCATGCTTTTCCACCCCTGCAGGACCACTACCCAATGTCACCAGAGAGGAGGGTCCAGACGTCTCCACCCCACCAACATAAGAGGCCCACAGTAATGACAGCAGCTCTGTCCAACTGGATCTACATGACCAGCCCGGACCATCGTGGGCCTCGAGACAGTCGGTTCCCCTCACACAGGCACAGGCCACCACAGACCTTCCCCCCTCTGGTAACACCAGCACAGCACCCACCCAGCGGGCCCATACCTCCATCCCCAGGACACGTCAATCAGCTGTGTGTCCACCACTACAGGGAACCCAGGATAACCCACCACGCCAACAACAAAAGGGACCTGGGGGCAGTGGTAGTGGGCACACAGTCCAGGAGACGGAGGCCCAGGAACACAGGGGAACTGGGAGGGCTGCTGTGCGACAGGGGGCAGATAGGCCAAGGGAACCCACTCTCCACGAGGCCCTCTCCTCCATCATGGGAGCATACCACCACTCCCAGGAGACGATGGCAACGGTCCTGGCCTAGTTTCAGGAGACCCAGCGCATGCAGGAGGAACAGTATTTGGGGTTCAGGGAGGAACTCAGAACCATCATCTCCGCCCTGGGCACCATCGTAGGGGTGCTGAAGGAAATACTCAACACGAGGAGGGACACTGTGGCACTACAAGAGCACCTGGCACTAGCATGGACGATGAACTGCCACCACCTCCGCCGGCGCTAGTGGACAGGAGGCACCGCCACAGGACCACCACACCAGCACCCCACCCCCTGCAGACAGAGAAACACCCCACAAATGGTCCCTGAGATCCAGGAACAAGACAGAGCACGATGCCAAGACCCCCGCCAAGAAATGAGACCACCCTGATTGTCAACCCACTGTCCCACTTTGTCACCCTGTCCATATTGAAACTGCCCCAGCTCCACTTCCTATGCCCATATGGGCAATGCACCTATGAGACAAATAGACTGGACTCTGCCATGGACACTCCTCCGCCATCACCCCTCACCATTTAACTTCCCCCTCCAATATTTTGTATGTAAATTAACACACCTAAAGCACCAAAAGGTCTAGAGTCTGTCTGTGATTTTGAAATAGTGTATTTGCAATTACAGTGACAACATCTTCAGGAAATAGTAATGTCAACATACCTATGCCACACAGCTCTAGTCCCTGAGGAATCTAAGCAGATGACACACGTTGGGACCCACACCTGTGAAACCGTAAGGGAAAGTGACAATTCAGAGACCATACACTGGGTGAAATCGACAGACAGGATAGAGGTAGAAGTGTAAAAGTACTTGTAATAGACAGGAATGTATTCTCACCTGTGTTTCACTGGAAATATTGCTGGTTGACTGAGTCCCTGTTGTCAATGTCTTCTTCCTCTGCTTCCTCCTCATCACTGTCCACAGGCTCCACAGCTGCCACAACACCGCCATCTGGACCATCCTCCTGCAGAAAAGGCACCTGTCGTCGCAAAGCCAAGTTATGAAGCATACAGCAAGCCACGATGATCTGGCACACCTTCTTTGGTGAGTAGAATAGGGATCCACCTGTCATATGGAGGCACTGGAACCTGGCCTTCAGGAGGCCGAAGGTCCGCTCAATCATCCTCCTAGTAAGCCCATGGGCCTCATTGTAGCGTTCCTCTGCCCTGGTCCTGGGATTCCTCACTGGGGTCAGTAGCTATGACAAGTTGGGGTAACCAGAGTCACCTAATAGCCACACACGGTGCCTCTGGAGTTGACCCATCACATAAGGGATGCTGCTATTCCGCATGATGTAGGCATCATGCACTGAGCCAGAGAACATGGCATTCACATTGGAGATGTACTGGTCGGCCAAACATACCATCTGTACATTAATGGAATGATAACTCTTCCGGTTCCTGTACACCTGTTCACTCCTGTGGGGGGGAACCAAAGCCACATGGGTCCCATCAATGGCACCTATGATGTTGGGGATATGTCCTAGGGCATAGAAGTCACCTTTCACTGTAGGCAAGTCCTCCACCTGAGGGAAAACGATGTAGCTCCGCATGTGTTTCAACAAGGCAGACAACACCCTGGACAATACGTTGGAAAACATAGGCTGGGACATCCCTGATGCCATGGCCACAGTTGTTTGAAAAGACCCACTTGCAAGGAAATGGAGCACAGACAGCACCTGCACTTGAGGGGGATTCCTGTGGGATGGCAGATTGCTGACATCAGGTCTGGCTCCAACTGGGTACACAGTTCCTGGATTGTGGCATGGTCAAACCTGTACGTGATTATCAGATTTCTTTCCTCCATTGTCAACAGGTCCACCAGCAGTTGGTACACCGGAGGATTCCACCATCTCCTCACATGTCCCAGCAGACGGTGCCTATGAAGGACAACAGCGACCAGAGAGCCAAACAAGTCAGAGTTATGTACCCACAGTCTACACAGAACACGATTCATACACAAAATCTGGCCTGTATGTGTGTTGAGAGTAGGCCTAGGTATGTGTGATGCAGTTGGTAATTAGGCCATGTGGGCCCCTGAAATGGCGGCTGCCTGACCTCTAAAGTGGGACAATGGGATGTGAGGTAACTGCGCTGGCGTTGTACACCGTTGCGGTAGGCGGTCGAAGACCGCAGCGCAATGCTGCATTGGTTAACATTGGACCCTATGGGTCCCAGGAGCCAATGACGATGTACGCCGGCGGTGATGGTACACACCGCCACGGACGTGACCGCCGTGGACATGACCGCCATTTTCTATCTGTTTAATCACTCGATACCTGATCTTCGACAGGAGAGGACCTACACTGCAAGTGCTGCTGTGACCTCGGTCTGGAAGAGACAATGGCTCGTGCATCTGGGAAAAGGGCCCCTGCCTTCACATCGGAGGAGTTGGAGAAGCTCGTCGACGGGGTCCTCCCCCAGTACACGCTACTCTACGGTCCTCCAGACCAACAGGTAAGTACACAGGGGGCATGTTGTATGGGCTATGCCTGTGTGGAGAGGGCTGGTTGTAAGAAGGAAGGGGGCAGAGTTCTGAGTGCATGAAAGACTCACTTAGACGGCGCAGTTGGTAATGACTTCTCTTCTTCCCCTGTACATTTCATGTAGGTCAGCGCCCACCAGAAGAAGGATATTTGGCGTGCCATCGCCAAGGACGCCCAGACCCTGGGGGTCCACCACAGACAGAGCACCCACTGCCAGAAGAGATGGGAGGGCATTCGCCGCTGAAGCAAGAAGAAAGCGGAGGCTCAGCTGGGGATGGCCTCCCAACGTGGGAGGGGTGCCCGTCGAACCATGACCCCCCTGATGTTCTGGATCCTGGCGGTGGCCTACCCGGAGTTGGATGGGCGCTTGAGGGCATCACAGCATACACAAGGGGGTGAGTACACTCTCATTCAGCTGACTTTGTACACAGTGGAGGGGTCTGGGTGGGGGAGGAGGGCTCTGGGTTTCCCTAGGCCAGGGCGAGTTCCGTAGGCTAGGCCCCTTCGTAAGGCATGGCCCTGTGGCCCCCCATCCCACCTCTGTAGAGTGCCAAGTATAGGTATTCATGCACCTGTGCCATCTATGTGTGCAGATGTTGTCCATAGCCTTGTAGGCCATTTCCCAGGAATTGCACTGTAGAGCCCAACAGCGCGACATAGTGCAGGGGGCTGCTGTGTCTGTCTTGTCCGCCAACGGTAGCGGTAAGCCATGCATTCAACCTGTCTTTCTTCTGTTTCCCCCCCTTTTTGCGGTTTCCCTGTTCTTGGGTGTATTAGCATCATCAGGCGGAGGAGCAATGGCACCGGCGCACAAGGGAGCTGCATCCCACATGGCCATGGAGGGCCATACTACGGACTCTGAATACACCAGTGGGACGGAGGGCGAAGGGAGCACCACACTGGTGACAGGTGCTGAAATCAGCGACACAGACTCGTCCTCCGATGGGAGCTCCCTTGTGGTGGCGGCAACATCTGTGCCCCCCACTACTACAGGTACAGCCGCCACCCCCCCTACCAGCACCGCCCTCCCAGCAGCCCCTCAGCGTGTGCTCCGTGCCTGCTCACTCAGGAGGGTGGGCATCACCTCCACCCCAGGCATCTCAGCCCCTGCCCCTGTCACCTCTGCTGCCCTCACTGAGGAGGCCATTGACCTCCTCAGGTCCCTCATTGTTGGGCAGTCTACCATTTTGAATGCCATCCAGGGTGTAGAAAGGGAGTTGCAACAAACCAATGCATTCCTGGAGGGCATTCAATCTGGTCAGGCTGCCCTTCATCGAACCTTTCAAACTCTGGCCTCAGCACTGATGGCAGCAATTGTCCCTGTGTCTAGCCTCCTCCCTCCAACTTCCTCCACCCAGACCCAATCCCCTGTACCTCTGCCTATCCCAAGCACACCATCAGACCAGCCTGCACACACTTCACCACACAAGGGAAGCTCAGACAAACATAAGCACCACACATCCCACAGGCACTCACGCAAGCATCACACACATACAGACACACCAACATCCACTGCCTCCACTGTGTCCCCCTCCTCCTCGTCTGCCAAGTGAAGCACCACTGAACAGGGCAAGCACCGCTGAACAGGGCAAGCACCGCTGAACAGGGCAAGGACTGCCAAGTCAAGCCCCGCTGAACAGGGCACGGACCGCCAATTCAAGCACCGCTGAACAGGGCAAGCACCGCTGAACAGGGCAAGGACCACCAATTCAAGCAACGCTGAACAGGACAAGGACCGCCAAGTCAAGCACTGCTGAACAGGGCAAGCACCGCCAAGTCATGCACCACTGACTAGGGCAAGCACCGCTGAACAGGGCAAGGATCACCAATTCAAGCACCGCTGAACAGGGCAAGGACCGCCAAGTCAAGCACCGCTGAACAGGGCAAGCACCGCTGAACAGGGCAAGGACCACCAAGTCAAGCACCGCTGAACAGAGCAAGCACCGCTGAACATGGCAAGGACCGCCAAGTCAAGCACCACTGAACAGGGCACGGACCGCTGAACAGGGCAAGGACAGCCAATTCAAGCACTGCTGAACAGGGCAAGCACCGCTGAACAGGGCAAGGGCCGCCAATTCAAGCACCGCTGAACAGGGCAAGCACCGCTGAACAGGGCAAGGACCGCCAAGTCAAGCACCGCTGAACAGGGCAAGCACCGCTGAACAGGTCAAGGACCGCCAAGTCAAGCACCGCTGAACAGGGCAAGCACCGCTGAATAGGGCAAGGACCGCCAAGTCAGGCACCGCTGAACATGGCACGGACCGCTGAACAGGGCAAGGACCGCCAATTCAAGCACTGCTGAACAGGGCAAGTACCGCTGAACAGGGCAAGGACCGCCAATTCAAGCTCGGCTGAACAGGGCAAGCACCGCCAAGTCAAGCACCACTGAACAGGGCAAGGACGGCCAAGTCAAGCACCGCCAAACAGGGCAAGGACCCGCCAACTCAAGCACTGCTAGCCAAAGAGCGGCAGGGGCAGTGACACAACTGGGACCATCACGGGGTGAGTGATGCACTCTGGGCACCAGTCCCCCTCCAGAACCAGTGGGGACATGCATCCACTCCGTCTGTCCTGCACAGGATGAAGCACTCTGGGCACCAGTCCCCCTCCAGAACCAGTGGAGACATGCATCCACTCCATCTGTCCTGCACAGGATGAAGCACTCTGGGCACCAGTACCCTTCCAGAACCAGTGGAGACATGCATCCACTACCTCTGTCCTGCACAGGATGAAGCACTCTGGGCACCAGTCCCCCTGCAGAACCAGTGGAGACATGCATCCACTCCGTCTGTCCTGCACAGGATGAAGCACTCTGGGCACCAGTCCCCCTCCAGAACCAGTGTAGACATGCATCCACTCTGTCTGTCCTGCACAGGATGAAGCACTCTGGGCACCAGTCCCCCTCCAGAACCAGTGGAGGCATGCATCCACTACCTCTGTCCTGAACAGGATGAATCACTCTGGGCACCAGTTCCCCTCCAGAACTAGTGGAGACTGTTATCCACTTGAGAGACTGTGGCTTTGCACTCCCCAGGATGGTACAGTGGGCAATCCACCCACTGTAGAGACTTGAGAGACTGTGGCTTTGCACTCCCCAGGATGGTACAGTGGGCAAACCACCCACTTGTGAGACTTGAGAGACTGTGGCTTTGCACTCCCCAGGATGGTACAGTGGGCAAACCACCCACTGTAGAGACTTGTGAGACTGTGGCTTTGCACTCCCCAGGATACATCAATGGGCATGGAGCCCCCTCGTGTGTCTGGCGTTGTGCACTCATCCGGCTGAGGTGCCCCCCTTCCCTTCCCCCTGAGGTGCCTTTTGTATTTCTATCTGATGCACCAGCAGTGTTCTCTCCGTCATGTTCGGGTATCTTGTGTGGGCCTCGCCCTTGCATTTTGGGCCCAGTGGTCCACGGACTATGAATGGTGCAATACCTGGACTACTGATCGTGGTGTATATTTTGTTAATAGTGTATATATGTATATATTTGCTTACTGAATTTTGATATATTACAATGGTTACATTCATTTCCTTTTGTCTTTGCATTATTCCGGTGGGTTTGGGGGGTGTTACTGTAATGTTTGGATATGCATTGGTGTGTGTGTTGTAGTGGGTGAGGGTGGGGATGGGGGTGGGGGTTGGGGTGTTGCGTGCATGTGTGTGTCTCTGTTTTTTGCCTCCCCTATGTCGTAGGTGCAGTACTCACCGTGGTCTTCGCCGCCTGCGTTGGTGCTCCTGGTACAGGAGCAGGAAGACTAGCGCAGGAAGAATATGGAGTTCCGGCTCCATGGTATCGTCGTTCCTCGTGGAGTGTGTAGAGGTGAGCGTTTTTCCTTCGAAATGCCTGTTTCCGCCGTGTTTTTATCCGTCGTGAATCCGCCCTGGAAAAGGTGGCGGATTTGCCTGTCATAATAGTGTGAGCGGTACATTGTCCTCCGCCTGTCTGTTGGCAGTGACCGCCGAGCTATTTGTTTGTACCGCCCTGGCGGTCGGAGTGTTAAAGTGGCTGTCTTTGTTGGCAGTTTCCGCCACGGTCGTAATTCCAAAAAAAATTCCGCCGGCCTGTTGGCGGTCTTACCGCCGCGTTAACACCGTCTGCCAGGTTTGTAATGACCACCTCAGTCTTACAAAAATAAAGGTACCTTATTTTGGTGACACACATACCAAAAATACCAAAGAGCCTGTACTCAGAGGTAAGTAATACACAAACTATATACACTTGTATGCAGAAATAGGCATAAAAACAATTAGAAAACAGTGCAATTAGTGAAAATCACAATAGGAAGAAATTAGCCTAGGGGGAGCACAAACCATATACTAAGAAAGTAGAATGTGAAGGTCGGTCCCCCACCTAGGTAAGTGTAGTGTGGAGAGGAGAGTGGGGAGCACTAGGAAAGCCCAAAGGTAAGTACCACAACCCACCCCAGCAACCAGGAAAGCAAGAGTAAATCACAGCAAGCTTTGCAGAACACACACAGAGAAGTTAAGAAGAATATTACAAAAACCAGAAGAGACTGCAAGACACCAACAGTGAATTCCTGGACCAGAGGACCTGTGGAAGGAGGGGACCAAGTCCAAGAAGCACAGAAGGATCCAGGAAGAGCAGGAGCCCCTACCCTCTAGGATGAAGGTGCAAGAGTGAACCGCCGGTGAAGAAGAAGTCAGACCTGCACCAAAGAAGACAAAGTCGAGTTCCTGGAGGGTGCAGGTGATGTCCCACACTGAAAAGAAGATTGCAGTCTGGTTTGCACCATTGGGTTCCACCAACAAGCCCTAGCACACGCAAAACTCCGAGTTAGAGGAAAGTGGAGCTGTCAGGGACCTGGAACGACCAGGTGGACTCTACCCAGGAGGCAGAGTCACAGGGGAGCTCACAGAAGCCCAGGCAGCACCCACAGGAGTCCCACAGAATGGGGACAGGAGTGTCACAGAAGAGGCCCATGCAGCGCTACGAGAAAGAATCCCACGCCGCCGGACAACCACTCAAGAAGCTATGCATCGCAGGAAGGAGTGCTAGGGGCTGGAGCTTCAAGATGCCTGAAAATCTTGGAGGAAGGATGCCATCAAGCCTTGGCAGCTCCAAAGGATGCAGTGTATCAGGGTACTGTCCTGCGTGGGCAGGCATGGGCTTACCTCCACCCAAGATTGACAGTTGGAAGAGAGGACCATCGGTACCACTTCAGTCTACCACCGTGATGTAGGATCCACGCAGCTCAGCAGGAGAGGGAATCCACGCAGCCGGTCGTCATTTCAGATGGTGCCTACAGAAGCAGGGGAGTGACTCCTTCACCCCAAGGGAGATTCCTTCCTCCTTCTGATGCAGGCTGAAGAAGGGATGTCCTCAGAGGATGCATGACCAGGGAAATGTTGCAGTTGCTGGAAGGAGACATGGATACAATGTTGCAGAAGGTGTCTTGCTTCTTTGTTGCAGCTTGCTGGGTCCTGGAGCATCCAGATGCAGTTTCTTCAGTCAGAAGTCGAAGTGGAGAGTGCAGAGGATTCCTGCTGGAGTCTTGCAATCCGAATCTAAGGAACCACTCAAAGGAGAGACCCTAAATAGCCTTGAAAGGGGGATTGGTCACCTAGCTGGGTGACCACCTATCAGGAGGGGGTTCTGACATCACCTTCTGGCAATGGCCACTCAGATGCTCCCAGAGTTCCCTGCCAACCGTGAATCCAAGATGGCAACACCAAGGGACCCTCTGGAGGAGCTGTCAGCACCACCCCTGGAGTGGTGATGGACAGGGGAGTGGTCCCTTCCCTTTCCTTTGTCCAGTGTTGTGCAAGAGCAGGGAATGGGGGTCCCTGAACCGGTGTAGACTGGTTTATGCAAGGAGGGCACCAAATGTGTCCTTCAAAGCATTGTCAGTGGCTTGGGGAGGCTACCCCTCCCCAGCCTGTAACACCTATTTCCAAAGGGAGAGGGTGTAACACCCCTCTCCAAAGGAAATCCTTTGTTCTGCCTTCCTGGGCTTGAGCTTCTCAAGCAACAGGAGGGCATAAACCTTTCCGGGAGGTGGCAGCAGCTTGAGCTGCCTGGACACCATCAGAAGGCTGAAATGGCAATACTGGGGGTCCTCTAAAGAGGTATAATTCCAGAATGTATGATACCAAACATGCCTGTTTTCAGAGTTACCATTATGTAGCTGGACATAGTTAGTGACCTATGTCCAGTACACATGCAAAATGGCATCCCCGCGCTCACAAAGTCGGGGAAAATGGGCCTGGAGTTCATGGGGGCACCTCTGCTAGTGCAGGGGTGCCCTCACACACAGGTACTTTGCACCCTGCCCTATGGACTGGAAGGCTTGCCATAGGGGTGACTTATAAGTGACCTGGTGTAGTGAAAAGTGGCAGTGAAAGGGTGCTTGCACCTTTTCACGCAGGCTGCAAGGGCAGTCCTATAGAGCCCTTTGCTTGGGCTCCATATGGGTGGCAAAATATATGCTGCAGCCCATTGGGATCCCCTGGGTACCTAGGTACCATTTACTAGGGACTTATAATGGGGCACCAATATACCAATTGTGGGTGAAATACAGAGTTTTGGGAGAGATAGCATAATTGCTGGGGTCCTGGTTAACAGGATCCCTGTGAACACAGACAAACACACTGACATCAAGCAGAAAAAGGGGGTAACCATGCCAAGAAAGAGTACTTTCCTACAAGGGCCAAGCTCTATAGGAGCTTACTCAAGGTAGGATTGTTGGGACTTTTAGCTTTTAGCCTTTGCTGGATTTGACCCTCTTTCCACTCGGGGTAGTCCCTAAGATGCAGCAGGGTGAAGTTAGATTGACCCCTCACTCGTCTTGTCCCATGAGAGAATCTGTAAATGATTTTATAGCCTAAGAAGATTCTGTGGTGCATTATGCATCCATGGATGAGGCCAAGTCTTGTGGAACATGAGCGGAAATGGCTAAATCTGATATTCAATCAGCGTTCAGCCTTTTGCCAGTGCATCCAAATGATTTTTCTTCATTGAGTTTGCAATTTCACAGTTCTATTTACATAGATAGCATATTGATATTCTGTATCGGGTTCATTGTTTGAAACTTTCAGTTCTTTTTACAGTGTTTGTTTCAATTCCAGAGTGGGGTTGGTCATGTGGCACACTATTTTGATGGTTTTTGTTTGGTGACACATGGCAGCTCTGGTGAGTGTTTGAGAGATGGAACTGTTTAAGGCAAAAATGGAGGAACTGGGCGTTCCATTAGCTCTGGAAGACAGAGGGTCCCAGCACATATATCAATTTGTTAGGGATCGAGTTGGATTCCCAGAAAATGGAGGTTTCTTTACCAAAGGACAAGGTCCAAAGGTTTATTTAATTGTTGAAAGAGTTGAGACATGTTCAATGTCTTTTTGGGGATTTGAATTTTGCTTGTTGTATGGTGAGGGATGGACGTGCATTTTGCAGGAGGCTTGGTTTTGCGGTGAAGGGTGCTGTTTTGGCTCACCACAGGGTACAATCACATGCCAGCATTCGGGCAGATGTCAAAATGTGATAACCTTTCTTAAGAATTTCAATGGCATGACTATGTGAAGTGAAGATGAAGATTGGTTATGGCAAATAGTAGCAGTAAACACCGCTGTGTTCATAATGACCCCCATAATCTCAGAAATATGAAAATATAAAAGCTCCTGACAGATAGACTGATTCACGTCCCTCTCGTTCCTTTCAGGGCGCACCGGATAGACGTAGAGGGAAAGGGGACCATCCTGATCGACGTCCTGAATATGTGAAACAGAAGAAAGACTCACCACAGCCTTCAGACAAAAAAGAAGAGATGTCCCCACAACATAATCCACAGTTTAAAAAGAAAAGGGTGGCTGCACTGTGTTGGGTCTTAGGAATTTGGCCTATGTGCTATTGAGTCTCGTGCTTGTTGACATATGAGCGAGCACGAGACTCAACGGAATGTCAGGGAATAGAATGTGGATGACGGGAGAGGAACAGTTAGAAGAGAAGCTGGTGTGGGAAGGCTGTTACCTGTATCGTCCTGCTTAATTCAAATAAACTTACCTTGGAATTGCGACTTTGTATTGGTGATGAGCGTCAGAGGGCAGGACAATCCTTCCATCCATGCGTGTAGCTTCCAGAGGTTTGGACACTCTTTCCTTTTCAGGCTGTTGGTGTGTTTCTTCCTTTCGGAGCCGCCAGAGTGAAGAACGCCTGCTTTGAGTCCAAACACCATTGGTCTCTGTCTGCAGTGTCAGAGACCAGGGGCGCTGTGGTTTGGGGGTGCGGACTCGAAGTCCAGGAGTCCCAAGAGCAGGGGGGCGTGAGGTCAGTGTGCGTGCATGTCGGAGCAGCAGCGCACGCATGTTGGAGCTTCACGTTTGCTGCAGTTGAAACATACTGGACTGGGTTACTCTGCGTGCGGATGTCAGGGCAACTCATCTGCCGTTTTCATTACTATCCATGCTGTCAGAGCGTGTACTGAGTCATCGGTTGCTCAGCAGAAAAGAGCAGACTGCTTCAGTGGTTGCTTGGCAAGGCTGCACGATAAAAGTTAAAAAGCACTAATGTGTTAACGGTGACAGGCACACCATATTACATAAAGCGTGTTATTGTTCTGTGCTGTTTACACACTGTGGTCCTCATTACAACCCTGGCAGTCGGTGTTAAAGCAGCGGTAAAAAAAATAGAATCACGACCATGGCGGAAACCGCCAACATAGACAGCCACTTTAACACTCCGACTGCCACGGCGGTGGAAACAAACCCTGCGGCCGTAACCGCCAAAAGACAGGCGGAAGACAAGGTTCCACCCATTGTATCACAACAGGCCTATCCGCCACCTTTTCCAGGGCGGTACCAACGCTATCAAAAGCACGGCGGAAACAGGACTTGGAAGGGAAACCACTCACCTCCCGACACCCAACGAGGAACCAGGACGCCATGGTGCCCGAACTACAGGTCCTGCCCATGCTGCTCTTCCTCCTCTTGTATCAGGAGCAGGAAAGACGCCGTCGACGACCACAGTGAGTACTGCACCTACAACACAGGGTAGGGGGAGAGGGAAAAGAGAGTGACACACACATGCAACACACAACACGCAACACCCCGACCCCCACCCTCACCCACAACACCATACACACAAATACATGCAGCAACACTACATATACACCCCCTCACCCCCTGAAAGAACGCAAGGACAAAAGGAAATGATTGTAACAAGTGTAATCAATAAAAATCAGATAGGGCAATTTCAAAAATCAGTATTTACAAAAACGTAAACCAACTACACAAGTCCTGATATTAATCAAATCATTGTCTGTGTATCAGTGTCCGAAAATGCATGGGCGAAGCCCACACAAGATACCTGACTCGAAACGGAGAGAACACTGCAGGGGCATCAGATGGAAAATAAACAGGCACTTCAGGAGGAGAGGGGGGGGGCACCTCAGCCGGATGAACGGACAACACCACTGCTACACGAGGGGGCTCCTTGCCCACTGCTGTATCCTGGGGAGTGCAAAGCCACAGTCTCTCAAGTCTCTCCAGTGGGTGGTTTGCCCACTGCTGTATCCTGGGGAGTGCAAAACCATAGTCTCTCAAGTGGATAACAGTCTCCACTGGTTCTGGAGGGGGCTTTGTGCCCAGAGTGCTTCATCCTGCCAGGGACTGAGGTAGTGGATGTGAATCTCCACTGGTTCTGGAGGGGGCTTGGTGCCCAGAGTGCTTCATCCTGCCAAAGACTGAGGTAGTGGATGCGAATCTCCACTGGTTCAGGAGGGGGCTTGGTGCCCCGAGTGCTTCATCCTGCCAAGGACTGAGGTAGTGGATGTGAATCTCCACTGGTTCTGGAGGGGGCTTTTTGCCGAGAGTGCTTCACATGCATTGTGGCAGGTCCCATTCCCTCACCTGGGTGTGTGTGCCACAAGATTGCCTGGGAACAGGTAGCATGATACGCCATGGAGGCAGAAACACACTCCACCCTGCTGCGACTTCACCTGCCACCTGCTGGTGCAAACAGTGCTGGGAGTCATGCCTCATGGACGCTGGGCAGGGTCCAGGACGTCTCCTGCAGCCTCGGACGGCTGCCCACTGGGGATGATTGCCATGCCAGCTGTGGTGGCACTGTCTGAGCACGTTGCGGGGCTGGTGGCAGTGGTTGCGGCAGTGTCTGTGGCGGAGGTGCTGGCGGTGGTGCATGTGTCTGCACCTGTTGAGGGACACAGCAGGACGTCTCCTGCAGGCTCGACTGGCTGCCCACTTGGGATGATGCTGGGGACTGTTGCTGAGGCAGAAGACATGCAGGTGGCGGTGCTGGTGGCGGTGTCCACCACCGTACATATTGGTGTTGTGGTTGACAGGAGGGGTGACTCTGGTCCCTCAGCCAGAGCCTCCGTGCCCTGTCCTGACCTGCTCTTCGGCTTGTGTCCCTATCCCACCTCTGATGTCGCTGCTGGTGTCTTCCCACTGTTCCCTTTTTGTTTGTAGGAGCCCTTGCTTGCTGGTAGGTGCGGCTTCTCACTCCAGCATGTAGGCAGGTGGGGGAATGCCCTGCTCCTTGGCCTCGCTAGGTGGCACACTGGCAGCCTGATGGGTGGCTCCCGCGCTGAGACCAGAGTTGCTGGGATCACTGCGCTTGCATATTTGGTGGCTGAGGTGCTGGGCTGTGAACTGGACAGGGGAAATTGGAGGGGGTTTGGGAGTGGAGGAAGAGGTAGTGGTTGTAGGAGGTGTACATTTGCTGAATTTGGGTGAAGGTGCATGGGCCGGAGGCTGTTGTGAGGTGGATGGCTGTTGGGTGGGTGTGTGCCTGCGTTTGTGTACTTTGGGAGTAGGGCTCACAGACACACTGGGAGAGGACACAATGGATGTGTGAATGGTAGTGGGGTGGTGAGTGCAGTTGAGCGGTGTGTGGTGATGGGCGTGCTGGTGATGGAGGTAGTGGCTGAGGATGTAGTGCATGCAGGTGTGAGTGGAGATGAGACAGGGAGGGAGGAGGAGGACGTGGAGGAGGGGGACACAGTGGAGGCAGTGGATGTTGCTGTGTCTGTATGGGGATGGTGCTTGTGAGAGTGCCTGTGGGATGTGTGGTGCTTATGTTTGCCATGTACACTCTTGTGTGTTGATGAGTGTGCATGCTGGTCTGATAGTGTGCTTGGGATAGGCGGAGGCACAGGGGATTGGGTCTGGGTGGAGGAAGTTGGAGGGGGGAGGCTGGACACAGGGACAATGGCTGCCATCAGTGCTGAGCCCAGAGCCTGAAACGCTCTCTGTTGGGCCACCTGGCCGGAATGAATGCCCTCCAGGTATGCATTTGTTTGCTGCAAATGCCTCTCAACACCCTGGATGGCATTCAAAATGGCAGATTGCCCAACAGTGAGGGATCTCAGGAGGTCAATAGCTTTCTCACTGAGGGCAGCAAGGCTGACTGGGGCAGATGCTGATGTGCCTGGGGCGAAGGAGATGCCCACCCTCCTGGGTGAGCAGGCACGGGAAACACACTGAGGGGCTGCTGGGAGGACGTTGCTGGTGGGGGGTGGCAGCTGTACCTGTTGATGCGGTGGGCACAGAGGTGCCCGCCACCGCAAGGGAGCTCCCATCAGAGGAGGAGTCACTGTCGCTGGTGTATGCTCCTGTCCCCGTTGGGGAGCTCCCCTCGAACCTCTGTCCCACTGGTGCCTTCAGACTTCGTTACTTCACCAACCAGGGCCATGTGGGATGCAGCTCCCTCCTGCTCCGGTGCCACTGCTCCTCCACCAGATGATGCTAATGCACGCAAGGACAGGGTGACAAAACAAAAAGGGGGGGAGGCAGAAGAGACACATGGTCAGTGCATGGAACACCACTACCGTTGG
Organism: Pleurodeles waltl; assembly: GCF_031143425.1. Taxonomy (NCBI): domain Eukaryota; kingdom Metazoa; phylum Chordata; class Amphibia; order Caudata; family Salamandridae; genus Pleurodeles; species Pleurodeles waltl. Next base: position 175,654,083 of record NC_090445.1, on the reverse strand, counting down.
CGGGCACAACACACAGGGAGCAGCCCTATGCACTAAGCCATGCACTAACAGTGCAGGGGAAAAGCACATGACCAAAGGGGACTCTGTCTAGACCCATTTCATGCACAGCTGGAGACCATGGGACCCTGACTAGGTGTAGAGGGCAAATACCACCTTTGGGGTTGGAGTGGGAATGTGGCTGCAAATCAATGGATCTACCTTTGCGTGTCTGCCCTGGCCTAGGTGAACCCACAGCCCACCACCCCCACCCAGACACCTCATCAAGCGCGCAGAGTCAGCTGAATGAGAGTGTACTCACCCCCTTATGGCTGCTGTGATGCCCTCAAGCGCCCATCCAACTCAGGATATGCCAGGATCCAGTACATCAGTGGGGTCATGGTGTGACGGGCACCCCTTCCACGTTGGGAGGCCATCCCCAGCTGGGCCTCCGCCGTCTTCTTGCTCCAGTGGCGCAGGTCCTCCCATCTTTTCCGGCAGTGGGTGCTCCGTCTATGGTAGACCCCCAGGGTCCGCACTCCCTTAGCGATGGCACACCAAACTCCCTTCTTCTGGTGGGTGCTGACCTAGAGGAAAAGTGAAGTTATAATGAATGTTACTCTCCTGAACAGTTCTTCTCACACATTGCCTAAGGTAAGAAGATGGAACTGCTTCCCACACCTCATACTATTGTAGGACCTAGCATAAGTCTGCCTTTTTTCACTCTGTGTATGGACCCTGACTTGTCACTTTGGCTTTCTATTTCACAGATCTGGGTCCCAATGTGTGCCCTCTACTATGTTTACTCCTGGCCTACAGCTGTGTAACATTGGTATGTGAACAAGTCCATTGACATTGCTATATTCCAGAGATTTTGCAATTACACATTTGTGAAAGCACAGACTGACTCCAGTTTTTTTGGTGATTCAAGGGTGTTTATTTCTGTGCAAATACGTGGAGGGGGTGTGAAATGGGCTGGGGTGATGGTGGAGGAATGTCCATGGCAGAGTCAAATCTTTTGGTCTCACAGGTGCATTGTCCAATGGGGCATAGGAAGGGGAGCAATGGCAGTTTAGGGTGGACAGGGTGACAAAGTGGGACAGAAGGGTGACATTCAGGAGGGTCTTATTTCCTGGCGGGGGTCTTGGCAATGTTCTCTGTCTTGTTCCTGGATCTCAGGGACCGTTTGCGGGGTGGTTCTCCTTCTGCAGGGTGTGGGGTGCTGGTGGCCTGTTGGTCCTGTGGCGGTGTTTCCTGTCCACTAGCACCCGCGGAGGTAGAGGGCTGTTCATCGTCCAGGCTAGTGTCAGGGGCCCGTTGGTGTGCCACTGTGTCCCTCCTAGTGTTGACAAGGTCTGCCAGCACCCTTGCAATGGTGACCAGACTGTTGTTAATGGACTTCAAGTCCTCCCTGATCCCCAGGTAGTGTTCCTCCTGCAGCCACTCGGTCTCCTGAAACTTGGCCAGTACTGTGCCCATGCTCTCCTGGGAATGGTTGTAAGCTCCCATGATGTTGGACAGTGCCTCGTGGAGTGTCGGTTCCCTGGGCCTGTCCTCCCCCTGTCTCACAGCAGTCCTCCCAGCTTCCCTGTTATCCTGTGCCCTGTCCCCTGAACCGTGTGCCCACTGCCACTGACCCCAGGTCCCTGATTTTCTTGGGTTGGTGGGTTTGCCTGGGTTCTCTGTTGTGCTGGACACACTGCTGATTGCCGTTTCCTGGGGACAGAGGGATGGGCCCGCTGGGTGTGTGCGGTGGTGGTGTTTCCTGAGGGGGGAGGTTCAGTGGTGGTTTGGGACTGTGTCATGGGAACCGACTGTCCCGAGGTCCCTGATGGGCCGGGCTGGTCATCTTGATCCAGGCGTGCAGAGCTACTGTCATCACTGTGGGCCTCTTCTGTGGGGGGACTGGATATGTCTGGCACCTCCTGTCCGTTGATGTTGGGTATGGGTCCTGTTGGGGTATAAATGCGTAGTTTTAGTATCTGTGTGTGCCATCTCGTGCAATGGGTGAGTTTCCCTCCACTCCTGTGCGTGCATCATCGTGTTTGCCCTTTTATGATAGTTGGTTTGGGGTCTGTACTGGACATGCTTTGGTGATAGTGGTCCATGCATAGGCGTTGCATACAGGGCCTTGGTATTGAGATGTGTGGGTTGTGATAGTGGGACATATGTGAGATGATGAAGTGATGGGAGTGAGGGTAAGGGTGGGGGTATGTGATGGCATGCATGTGGGGTGTGGGGGATATGGTAATAAAGATATGACTTCCCAGAGTCCAGTCCTCCTGCTACTCCTGCGAGGCCCTCAGGATGCAGTATTGCCAAGACTTGCTCCTCCCATGTTGTTAGCTGTGGGGGAGGAGGTGGGGGTCCACCGCCAGTCCTCTGTACAGCAATCTGGTGTCTGGATATTATGGAATGCACCTTCCCCCATAGATCGTTCCACCTCTTCCTGATGTCATCCCGTGTTCTTGGATGCTGTCCCACTGCGTTGACCCTGTCGACGATTCTCCGCCATAGTGCCATCTTCCTCGCAATGAAGGTCTGCTGCACCTGTGATCCGAATAGCTGAGGCTCTACCCGGGCGATTTCCACCACCATGACCCTGAGCTCCTCCTCAGAAAACCTGGGGTGTCTTTGAGGTGCCATGATGTGGGTGATGTGTGGGGTGCTGTCTGTTGTGATGTGTGGGGGGATGTGTTGGTGTGTGTTGTTTGAGGTGCGTGGATGTTGTATAAGTGATGGTGTTATGTGTCTGTGGATGCTTGTGTTGTGTTTGCTAATCTGTCTCTCTGGCCTTCTTCAAAATTTCACGTTGTAAGGGTGTGTGGCTAATATGGGTGTTTTATAGTGCTGTGGGTGTGTGGGTGTGGTGTGTGTATGTGTATCAGGTGTGTGTATTTTGAATTGTCCAATGTGGTTGTATTTTGTAAGTGTGTGTGTATTTTGAGCGCAGCGGTGTGTACCGCCAATGGATTACCATGGTTGAAAGACCGCCGCGTTGATTCGTGGGTCGTGATAGTGTGGGCGTATTCTTGTTGGCGTGACGGTGTGGGTTTTGGTATCGCCAGTTTATCACGGACCTTTGGTGTGGCGGACTTGTGTGGGTATCTGTATTGTGGCAGATTCCGAGCTGTGGGTCGTAATACCTGTAGCGCAATTCCGCCGCCGCAATGGTATGTTGGCGGACTTAAGCACGGCAGAAAGCAGGATTTACCGCCAGGGTGTAATGAGGGCCTGTGTGTCAATTAAACATGCTCCTGGAGGCATCCAGTTCCCCATGACATCCACACCATCTTAAATTAAGTTTACACTGTACTATTTTGAAACTGGGGCATTTTGCCATTATACAAATGGTGACACGCACACCCTAAAATATTAGGCGTGTCATATAGGTATTATTGGTGTCACTTGGTATTTTTATGTCATGCAACGCTCCATTATACCACCTCCTATTTTTACATCGGACCCTGCTTCTTCAGAATCAGACTGGGAATTGTGGAACGAGGGGTTTGAAGCATATCTTGATGCGCTGGACGGCAATTCTTTTACTCATAAAAAAAGTTTGCCATTCTTCGACATTGTTTAGGATCAGAGGGTACGAAGATTTTGAAACACATTCCCCAAGAAGTTGTCCCTTTAGGAGAAGGAGAGGGGGATGGAGGAATTGATGAATACTCTTCAGCCTTAAATTCTCTTGATTCTATATTTAAAGCATGTAAGAACGTCATTATGGAGAGACACAAGTTTTGCAAAAGAGTTCAAATTTCAGGTGAACCTGTTGTGAGTTTTGTGGGTGCTTTGAGAATTTTAGCTGTATCATGCGATTATAAAGCATGTGAAATGATACAAGATCAACTTGTTGAAAAAACGAACAACAGGAAGGTGCAAGAAACTCTTTTATCAACACCAAATTTAACATTAGAAAAAGCAGTGGAGATAGCTACTAGAATAGAAAACACAACATTTTATATGGGCAAATGAACATTTCTGATGCAAAAGGGTCACAACATTGTGTATCCTTGGTTAAACAGAAGGCTAAGAAACATTATACCAGAGATAGGCCAGAGACATTTTGCAAAAAAGTAACGTTTTAGGAAATCTGAATGCTATGGGAGTGGTAGCATGTTCCCTTTAGGAAATGCGAGTTTGTGTCCGGCATTGGATAAAAAAATGTTCCAAGTGCTTTAAAAAGGGCAATTTCGCTAGAGTATGTAAAGCAAAAGGCAAATCTGCACCTAGCAAAGGTAGCATAGTTCTCAGGCTACTTAATGAAAATGTTAGTGGTAAGGAGGCAACCACCAGTGAGGAAGATGAAATACTAAATATTACTAGCATATCTGAATCAAGTGAGGAGAATATATGTGGTGTAACTTCTAATAAAGCTAGAAGACCTTTTTGCAACTTATTTATAAATGGAAACGAGATAAGGGTAATGGCTGATTCAGGTTCATCGTATACTCTTTTGAGTGAGAGAAAATGGAAAGAGTGTTTTGATCTCATAAAACTTAAGGATTCTAGCATAAGACCTGTGGGTTTTGGAGGAAAACCCATAGAGGTGTTGGGTGAGTATGAATCTGAATTCAATTTTCAAAGAAGTATGTCAAAAGAAACGGTGTATGTTGCAAAAGATGATACGTGTTTGTTGGGGTGGAATGATCAAAAGAAATTGGGAATTTTACTTGATCCAAACAATCCTGCCAAAGTGATTTTAAGCAGGGATTACAAGCATGTGCTTTCTGTTAAAGGTAACATATGGAAAGATGAGTTTCCTGGTGTATTCCGGGAAGCACTCGGGATGTTCAAGGGTTTCAGACACAAAATTAACGTAGCAGAAAATGCAATTCCGAAGGTGCATAAAGTTCGGAGAGTACCTTTAGCTTTACAAGCGGAGTTAAGGAAAAAACTTGACAAGTTGTGTGAACAGGATGTTATTGAAAGAATAGAACCTTCTGATTGGGTTGCTCCAATTGTAATTGCTCGCAAAGCCAACGGGTCTATGCATATGTGTGTGGACTTGCGGGATCTTAGTGCACGAATTTGGATAGATCGTAACCCCTACCTAACATCACTGAGATGTTGTTCACCCTTAAGAATGCCCGTAGATTTAGTTTGTTGGATATGGCTTCTAAGTACCATCAGATCAATCTACACCCTGACTCAAGACATTTAACGGCGTTTATTATACCCAAAGGTTTGTTCCAATTTAAACGCATGCCATTTGGTTTGGCATCGGCTTCTGCTGTATTTCAGAGGGTTGTGGATAATTTGTTTAAAGATCTGGAGGGAATCATTGCATTCCAGGATAATGTCTTAGTTTTTCGGAAGGATCAAAGTCAACACGATGAGAGGCTGAGAAAAGCCTTGTCAATCTTAAAAGACAAGGGGGTCACTCTCAAGGTGAACAAATGTAAATTTAACACTACATGTGTTGACTATCTAGGTTACAAAATATCTGAACAAGGAGCAGAACCCAAGGCAAGCTTAGTTAACGCAATTGAGGATTTCTAATAACCTGGCAATAAAGGTCAAGTTAGGTCTTTTATGGGATTGATTGACTTCTGTACCAGATTTGTTCCTAATTGTGCTGAAAAAACTCATAATATAAGGAATCTGTGGAAGAAAAATGTCAAATTTGAGTGGTGTTCAAAGTGTGAGCAAGAATTTCTGATCATCAAAAAGAAGTTTCACATGCCAGTCCATTAAAAGCTTTTGACACAACGGATGAAATAGTGATCATGATTAATGCTAGCCAGAAAGGGTTGGGTGCTGTTTTGTTGCAATGCAAACTTGGTAAGGATGAGGTGATTGTTTTTGCGTAGCAAAGCTTGAGAGGTGCTGAATCTACTTATTCAACCATAGAAAGAGAAGCCCTTGAGTGTTGGTGGGGGATTATGCACATCAAAGCTTATTTGTGGGGCGTGCATTTTACGGTCAAGGTGGATCATAAACCTCTTGTGCAGTTATTCTCTACTAGAAGTGCACAACATGCTACTCCCAGAATAGCAAAATGGCAGTACAGATTACAAAAGTATGATTATCACATTGAATACGTGCCTGGATCTAGGAATTTACTTGCAGATTGTCTTTCTCGTCTTCCTAGTGTGTGCATAAATAATGAGGATGAAGAAGGGATTGAAGAGGATGATGAATTGGTGTGCACCATAGATTGCCACCTGGAAGGTGCTGTTACTGAGGGTGAGTGGAGGGAAGCTTGTGACAATGATGCACAGATAAGTGAAGTTAAACAAGGTATTCTTCAAGAGTGGTCTGAGTGGAAACACAATGGAAAAGTAAGCAAGGCTCACAAACAAGTTTTTGGTGAGTTATCAGTTGTCAATTAAATTTTAATGCAGTCTAATGTTCTAGTTGTGCCGGAGAGCATGAGGAACAAGTTTAGAACCCTGTCCCATGAAGGACATATAGGAATGCAGGCTTTGAAGAGGAGAATCCACGGGGTGTGGCTAGCCTGGCCAAGATGGCGGATGCGTAAATCGCGGCTTCGTTTGGGCATCTAATTTCTCCTTTTAACACGCCCCGTCTAGGGTCGGAGGTGGAGACCACGGACCGGGCGAGCGTAGCGGACCCGGACGTGGTGACTGGGGGCTGACTCCAAGCCTTCGGGGGCAACCCGAGCAGTGTTTGCGCCTCGAGGAAAGCCAGCGGTGCCGAAGGAGAGGAAGCCTGCGGAGCAGGAGCTCCTGGCCTGAAGACAGTGAGATTGCGAGTCAGAGACGGAATGACACATGGGCCCGGGTGCCCGATTTGGGAACGAGGCAGGTGGCGTTTGCTGAGTGCAGCAACGGGCGACGTGGCATGTAAGTGCTGGCTTTTGGCTGGTTGAGGGACGTTGCAAGAGAGCGATAAGGCCTGGGGGAGGCCCCGGTTGCCTGGGTCTTCTGCAGAAATAAGGCAGAGCTGGCGGCCCTTGCTGAGTGACGCGGGTGCACCCCTGGGACGGCACCAATTTTGAGCACAACACTTGTCTGGCCCCGCGAGGTGAGCGGACGGAGCCGACTCAACGCCAGAGTGGACTCGGAGCGAGAGGGAAGTCACCAGGCCCCACAGGTGGAACTTGGATCGAGTAGCGGCCTAATGAGGTAGGAGGCAACGGGACCACCAGGGGTAATAGTGATGTGACTCTGGATGCCCCCTTGCTGACTCGAACGGCATGACAGGAGTGGCAGATGCCTCGAAGCCACTCGGGCAACAGGCTCAGCCCTGGAGGACTGACATGCAACGCAGTACAGAGGCCTTTAACGCACTGGCTCAGCGGACCGGATGACCTCAAAGGGCCAGCCTGGGGGCAAATCACAAGCCCGCAAAAAAACGGAAGGCCCACACAAGGGGAACATGGTGGACACTGTTCAGCCCCATATACAGGCCACACTAGACAAAATCTTGGGGGTAATAGAAGACACCAAGACCACCCTCCAACGTGACATTGGCCAAGTGTCAGCAGAGGTGGACTTTCTAAGGGCGGAGCATCAAAAGCTGGCTAAGAGGGTCCAGGAGACCAAGAACTTGCTGGCAGAACTTACCCCGACGCAAGGGAAATCCGCAACCACAGTCCTAGAGTTGACAGACCGGATCCAGCGGCTGGAACGTCGAGTAGAGGAGGCAGAAGGACGCAGCCGGAGGAACAATGTGAGAATTATTGGGCTCCCTGAGGGCTCAGAGGGCACGGACATGGTGTCCTTCTTGGAGGGGTGGATGTGTTCTGAAGTGGCCCCGGGGGGGTTTACCCCCTTCTTTGCATTAGAGCAAGCGCATCGGGTGCCTTTGAGGCCCCTGGCACCGGGGAGGCCCCCAAGGGTGGTTGTGGCTTAGCTGCTGCACTATATGGACAGATACATACTCCTGCGACGGGCAAGGGAGTCCGGACCCTTTAAGGTGGCAAACGGAGAGGTGACTCTATTCCCGGACTTCACAATGGAGGTGCAGAACAGACGAGCCTCCTACATTGCAGTTAAAAGAGCACTTCGGGAAGAGGGCCTCCAGTACTCCCTACTGTTCCCGGCCCGATTGAGTGTGATATCCGAGGGCCAAACCATCTTCCTTCAAGGCTTGAGGCTTGAGAATGGCTGGAGTCTCGTACAGCCGACGGGGGCTCCCGAGCCAAACCGGTCCACATGAGTCACCGGGGCCGTAGAGGACCAAGAAGGCAGCGCAGCAAACATAGCCTGAAAGCGGTGCCAACCCTGGCACAGATGGAATCAGCAAAGAGGGCAGCCCTGGAGGCTGTGGCGTCAATGAGGGGTGAGGACCCTCTAGCAGAGGCAAGTGAGAGGGACTCGGACCATGCCTCCATCTCGTCAGCGGCGGGCTCGAGCTGTTCTGGGGAGGCCCCCAGGGTGGCGCCTCAGACTGCTGCCGAATTGGATTGCAATGGACTTCCTAATCTGGCCCGGAGGTGAGGATGATGACCTAGAAGTGAGGCCCGGTCAACCACGGACCCCCACCCATTTGTTTCTCGGCCACCGAGTTGTGAATGGCGAGAATACAGAAGGACATGTTCTTTTGGTTGTGCTATTGCACCATTAATTGGGCGACCTACAGTTGGAGAGGTGCCCTGGGGATGGGGAGTTGGGAACTGCAGTTAAATGTAATTGGACATGCGCAAGGGGCTGAGATTTTTTTGTCAGTCATGGTCACTGATGCTTGGGGAAATGGGGAGCGGGAATGGGAGGCCGGGCCATAGGTAGGGCTGAAACCTAGCTTGGACACTGCTATGCTAGAATAGCAGACTACAACTTGATGACTTGGAATATCCGAGGAATGAGGTCACTGACCAAAAGTCACAGAATCCTGTCGTACTTGAAAAGAAGGGGAGTGCATGTGGCATTACTGCAGGAGACCTCACCTCTAAAGAAGTAGACAGGCTTAAGCGTAGATGGAGAGGTCAAGTGTTAGACACCACGTATTCCGCGTTTGCACCGGGCGCACTGTTTGGATCAGGGTGGGTTCCCCACAGGAGGGTAGGTATGTGATAGAGGAAGGCAGACTAAATGGGAGATCAGTGGTGCTGAGTAGTATCTACGCCCGTAATGAGGACCAGATCCCTTTTATGCAGCGCATCTCGAGCCGTCTTACCAGACGAGGGGAGAGCTGATGATCGGAGGGGATTTTAATGGTGTGATAGACACAGAGTCAGACTGCTCCCTTCCCCTGCTGGCGGGTGCAATATCACATAAAATAGCTAAGGGCCTGTGTGATTGGATGCAGTGCTGGGGCCAGAATCGACAGGGTGGTGTGCACTGGGACTATAGCCCACGAAATAGTACACTCTGAATACTCAGGCCGTACCCTCTCTGACCACAATCCACTACTCCTAACGTGGCGGCGTGCGGATTCAAGGCCACCTATCCCAATGTGTAGATTGGGGCCAGCTGCCCTAGATGACCTGGCATAAAGAGAAGCACTTTGGTCCTATCTCGTGGACCATATTGCAATTAATAAGGGGTCCACTACATCTGGGCGGGTGGAATGGGAGACCCTTAAGGTTGCTACTAGGGGCTTTTGCATGGGGCAGACAGTGGGGATAAAACAGACCCTGGTGCAAGAGCTCATCAAGCTGGAAAAGGTTATTCATGAGGGAAAGAGGGAGGGGGGCTTTGATCCGACAGCGCAAGGCAGACTAACTGAGGCGACAAAATCACATGCGCTGATAGAGGAACAATTACGGTGTCATAGCTTGCAGAGGTACTTGACTTTCATCCATGCAGAAGAGGGCAGGTCGGGCAGAATGCTGGCATGGTTGGTAAGACCTAATGGGGACAGCACACCCATAATGAATGTGCGTGACATAGGGGTGTAGGAAGGGAGCCTTTTTCTAGTCTTGTTACCCCCACTTCTGGCCTGTTTGTGAGTATATGTCAGGGTGTTTTTACTGTCTCACTGGGATCCTGCTAGCCAGGGCCCCAGTGCTCATAGTAGAAATCCTATGTTGTCAGTGTGTTTGATATGTGTCACTGGTATCCTGCTAGCCAGGACCCCAGTGCTCATACGTTTGTGGCCTATATGTGTTCCCTGTGTGGTGCCTAACTGTATCACTGAGGCTCTGCTAACCAGAACCTCAGTGTTTATGCTCTCTCTGCTTTTAAAATTGTCACTGCAGGCTAGTGACTAATTTTACCAATTCTCATTGACACACTGGTATAATTCCCTTGTATATGGTACCTAGGTACCCAGGGTATTGGGTTCCAGGAGATCCCTATGGGCTGCAGCATTTCTTTTGCCACCCATTGGGAGCTCAGACAATTCTTACACTGGACTGCCACTGCAGCCTGGGTGAAAAAACTTCCACGTTATTTCACAGCCATTTTTCACTGCACATAAGTAACTTAGAAGTCAACTATATATCTAACCCTCACTTGGGGAAAGTTAGGTGCCAAGTTACTTAGTGTGTGGGCACCCTGGCACTAGCCAAGGTGCCCCCACATTGTTCAGGTCAAATTCCCTGGACTTTGTGAGTGCAGGGACACCATTACACGCGTGCACTGCACATAGGTCACTACCTATGTGTAGCGTCACAATGGTAACCTTTTTCTATCATATCAGAATCCAACAAAAGAGTTTCTCTTTAACCTGCTCATTGAGGATGACCAGAACCAGTGTGGCCCATCTCAGGAGAGGGAAGAAAAAGGGGAGGTTTCCCAGTCAGACTCAGAGGAGTTCCCTGAAGATGCTGTGGAGGGTTCTTACAAAGTCCAGCCCCCTAGCAGGGCACCTAGTGACACTGGTAGTGTTAGAGGGTCACACATTAGTAGGGCATCTTTCACTCCTAGAGGCCAGGTTACTAGGGTCCAGACAGTTAGGGACAGGTCTCTCTCTGAAAATTCCCAAATCCCCTCTGTCTCCAAACATTCCCAAGCGTCCCACCCTGAGGATAACTTAATGGAAAGGGAACTCAGAAAGCTGAGGTTGGAAGAGACCAGACTGAAGCTTAAACAGCAGCAGCTGGCCTTAGACAGGGAATCCCTGGATATAGAGAGGGAAAGATAGAGGTTGGGGTTAGTTCCCCATGGTGGCAGCAGCAGTGTTTCAGATAGTAATCCTGTTAGAGAGCAAGATTCCAGAAACCTGCATAAGATAGCCCCCCCTTACAAGGAGGGGGATGACATTAATACGTGGTTTGCTGCACTTGAGAGGGCCTGTATGGTCAGTTGGTCCTTCAAAGGCATTGGGCTGCTATCTTGTGGCTATCTTCCACTGGAAAGGGTAGGAATAGGCTCCTTACTGTCAGAGAAAGTGATGCCAATAACGACAAAGTTTTGAAGGATGCACTCTTGGATGGATTTGGCTGACCCACTGAACAATACAGGATTAAGTTCAGAGACACCCGAAAAGAGTCATCTCAAGACTGGACAGATTTTGTTGACTGTTCAGTGAAGGCCTTGGAGGGTTGGTTGCTTGGCAGTAAAGTATCTGACTATGAAAGCCTGTATAATCTGATCCTGAGAGAGCATATTCTTAACAATTGTGTGTCTGATGTTTTGCACCAGTACTTGGTAGACTCAGATCTGAACTCTCCCCAAAAATTGGAAAGAAGACAGAGAAATGGGTCAGAACAAGAGTGAACAGAAAAGTTCATACAGGAGCTGACAAGGATGGCAAGAAGAAAGATGGTGTGAAATCTCAGGATAAGCATGGGGATAAAGGTAAAACTAAGGATCCTTCTTCAAATACTAAACACTCTTCAGGGGTGGGGAAAAATCATCTTCTTCCTCTTCTTCACAACCCACACACATTAAAAAGCCTTGGTGCTTTGTGTGTAAAAATAAAGGCCATAGGCCAGGGGATAAGTCCTGCCCAGGTAAACCCCCTGAGCCTACCACCACTAATACATCAACCTCTAGTGCCCTTAGCAGTAGTGGTAATAGTGGTGGGACTGCTGGCAACAGTCAAAATAAAGGTGTAGTTGGGTTCACTTATGGGTCCATCATAGAAACTGGGGTAGTCAGTCCCAAGACAGTTTCTGTCACACCTGGTGGCATTGGCCTTGCCACACTGGCTGCTTGTCCCCTTACAATGGATAAGTAGAGGCAGACAGTTTCAATAAATGGTGTTGAGGCTCAGGCCTACAGGGACACAGGTGCCAGTATCACTTTGGTGACTGAAAACCTAGTGTCTCCTGAACAACACATCATTGGACAACAGTACAAGATTAATGATGTCCATAACTCCACTAAGTTTCTTCCCTTAGCTATAATTCAGTTTAGTTGGGGTGGAGTTACTGGCCCTAAGCAGGTGGTTGTATCACCGAGCTTACCTGTAGACTGTCTCTTAGGTAATGACCTAGAGGCCTCAGGTTGGGCTGAGGTAGAGTTTAATACCCATGCAGCCATGCTGGGTATCCCTGAGGAATTGCTTCCTCTCATTTCAGCTGAAATGAAAAAGCAAAGGAGAGAAAAATGCCTGAAAACTCAGGATCCTTCTCCAACAGGTAAAAAGGGCATCAAAGTATCCCCTACCCACCCTGCCATTCAGGATACCATTCCTGTTGTAGGAGAAACCTCTTCTGGGGTGGCACCTGTACCAAGGGAACCATCAGCTGGCACAGTTGTACTCCCTGATGTGGAAGTACCTCTCTGTGGGATAACTAATGTTGGTGAGAAAAAGTGCACCATTTTAGTTAACATGTAGCATTTCTCCAACCCTCCCAGAGAAACTTTAGTGCAGCAACCCTGCACTGCCTCACAACACTTAGGACAGCAGCCCTGCCCTAGTGTAGAGCTCATAGGACAGCATCCCTGCCCTGCTCCAACTCAAGAGAACCAGCATCCCTGTTCTCTCTTACAGCCATATGGACAACGTTTTTGCCCAACTATGGCTTTATTGAGAAAGCATCCCTGTCTTGCATTCTCATCATTTGACATAGTTCCAGTGGATAATTTCCACTGCTCTAAACTTAAACATACTAATAGGAACTCTGAGAATATGACTTCCCATTGTTGGCTAGCTAAAAAACTTCAAACAGGGTGGTTTACATCCCCATAGGGAAGTAACCATATAGTGGATGATAAAGGGAGTAACCAAGCTATTGCAGAGCTACTCTACTTATCACCACTTAGACAATAAAGACTCAACTGGCCAAGGTGGTTAGCCTTATTGTCATTCGTTTGGGGGGGGGTTGTGTAGGAAGGTAGCCTCTTTCTAGCCTTGTTACCCCCACTTTTGGCCTGTTTGTGAGTATATGTCAGGGTGTTTTTACTGTCTCACTGGGATCCTGCTAGCCAGGGCCCCAGTGCTCATAGTGGAAACCTTATGTTGTCAGTATGTTTGATCTGTGTCACTGGGATCCTGCTAGCCAGGACCCCAGTGCTCATAGGTTTGTGGCCTATATGTGTTCCCTGTGTGGTGCCTAACTGTATCACTGATGCTCTGCTAACCAGAACCTCAATGTTTATGCTCTCTCTGCTTTTAAAATTGTCACTGCAGGCTAGTGACTAATTTTACCAATTCTCATTGGCACACTGGAACACCCTTATAATTCCCTTGTATATGGTACCTAGGTACCCATGGTATTGGGGTTCCAGGAGATCCCTATGGGCTGCAGCATTTCCTTTGCCACCCATAGGGAGCTCAGACACTTCTTACACAGGACTGCCACTGCAGCCTGGGTGAAATAACGTCCACGTTATTTCACAGCCATTTTTCACTGCACATAAGTAACTTATAAGTCACCTGTATGTCTAGCCCTCACTTGGTGAAGGTTAGGTGCCAAGTGACTTAGAGTGTGGGCACCCTGGCACTAGCCAAGGTGCCCTCACATTGTTCAGGGTAAATTCCCCGGACTTTGTGAGTGCGGGGACACCATTACACGTGTGCACTACACATAGGTCACTACCTATGTGTAGCGTCACAATGGTAACTCCGAACATGGCCATGTAACATGTCTAAGATCATGGAATTGTCACCCCAATACCATTCTGGTATTGGGGGGGGACAATTCCATGACCCCCCAGGTCTCTAGCACAGAACCTGGGTACTGCCAAACTGCCTTTCTGGGGTTTCCACTGCAGCTGCTGCCAACCCTTTCAGACAGGTTTCTGCCCCCCTGGGGTCTGGGGAGCCCAGTCCCAGGAAGGCAGACCAAAGGATTTCCTCTGAGTGAGGGTGTTACACCCTCTCCCTTTGGAAATAGGTGTGAAGGGCTGGGGAGGAGTAGCCTCCCCCAGCCTCTGGAAATGCTTTGATGGGCACAGATGGTGCCCATCTCTGCATAATCCAGTCTACACCGGTTCAGGGAACCCCCAGCACTGCTCTGGCACTAAACTGGACAAAGGAAAGGGAAGTGACCTCTCCCCTGACCAGTACCTCCCAGGGGTGGTGCCCAGAGCTCCTCCAGTGTGTCCCAGACCCCTGCCATCTTGGGTGCAGAGGTGTTGGGGCACAATGTACAGCTCTGAATGGCCAGTGCCAGCAGGTGACGTCAGAGACCCCTCCTGATAGGTGCTTACCTCTTTCAGTAGCCAAGCCTCCTTTCTTAGTAGCCAAACCTCCTTTTCTGACTATTTAGGGTCTCTACTCTGGGCTGTTCCTCAGGTAACGAATGCAAGAGCTCACCAGAGTTCCTCTGCACTTCCCTCTTCAACTTCTTCCAAGGATCGGCCGCTGACTGCTCCAGGACGCCTGCAAAACCGCAACAAAGAGTAGCAAGAAGACTACCAGCAACATTGTAGTGCCTCATCCTGCCGGCTTTCTCGACTGTTTCCTGGTGGTGCATGCTCTGAGGGCTGTCTGCCTTCTCCCTGCACTGGAAGCCAAGAAGAAATCTCCAGTGAGTCAACTGAATCTTCCCCCTGCTAACGCAGGCACCATAAGTCTGCATCACCGGTCCTCTGGGTCCCCTCTCATCCTGATGCCTGGAACACAGGCGCTGGGTCCAAGTGTCTCCCACAGTCCAGTGGCCCTTCTGTCCAAATTTGGTGGAGGTAAGTCCTTGCCTCCCCACGTCAGACAGCAAACCTGTGTACTGCATGATTTGCAGCTGCTCCGGCTTCTGTGCACTTCTCCAAGGATTCCCTTGTGCACAGCCCAGCCTGGGTCCCCAGCACTCCGTCCTGCAGTGCTCAACCCGCTGAGTTGGACTCCGAAGTCATGGGACCCTCCTTTTGTGACTCTGAGTTCACAGATCTTCTAAGTGCCTGCTCCGGTACTTCTGTGGGTGCTGCCTGGTTTTGCAGGGGCTCTCTGAGTTGCTGTGCGCCCCCTCTGTCTCCTCCTCCAAGGGGCGATATCCTGGTCCTTCCTGGTCCCCAGCAGCACCCAAAAACCTCTACCACGACCCTTGCAGCTAGCAAGGCTTGTTTGCAGTATTTCTGGTTGGAAACACTTCTATAACATCCAGCACGCCGTGGGACATCTTCCATCCAAAGGAGAAGTTCCTAGCCCTTTTCGTTGTTGCAGAATCTACAGCTTCTTCCACGCAGAGGCAGCCCTTTTGCACCTTCAGCCGGGGTTTCCTGGGCTCCAGCCCCCCCGGACACTATCGCAACTCTTGGACTTGGTCCCCTTGCTTTACAGGTCCTCATGTCCAGGAATCCATCTTCAGTGTTTTGCTGGTGCTTGTGGTTCTTGCAGAATCCCCTATCACAACTATTGTGTCTTTCTGGGGTAGTAGGGTAACTTTACTCCTACTTTCTAGGGTCTTGGGGTGGGGTATTTGGGACACCCTTACTGTTTTCCCACAGTCCCAGCGACCCTATACAAGCTCCCATAGGTCTGGGGTCTATTCGTGATTCGCATTTCACTTTTGGAGTATATGGTTTGTGTTGCCCCTAGACCTATGTTTACCTATTGCAGCCTATTGTGATTCTACATTGTTTGGACTACTTTTCTTACTGTTACTTACCTGTTTTGGGTTTGTGTACATATAACTTGTGTATATCACTTACCTCCTAAGTGAGGGTATTCTCTGAGATACTTTTAGCATATTGTCACTAAAATAAAGTACCTTTATTTTTAGTAACTCTGAGTATTTTGTTTTCTTATGATATTGTGCTACATGATATAAGTGGTGTAGTAGGAGCTTTACATGTCTGATAGTTCAGCCTAAGCTGCTTTGCCATAGCTACCTTCTATCAGCCTAAGTTGCTAGAAACACCTCTATTCTACTAATAAGGGATAACTGGACATGGCACAGGGTGTAAGTACCACAAGGTGTCCACTATAAGCCAGGCCAGCCTCCTACAGGGGGGGACTGGAAACATAACCCAGATTATATAAATAACGCCTTTATGACTTATTACACCTCCCTTTATAGACAGCCTGAAATGATCTTGCCAGAGACGCTGAGCGATCGCTTGGAGTCACTGCAGCTTAAAACTTTGGCCTTAATGGACAGAAAGCCCCCTGGGCGGGCCAGTAACGTTAAAAGAAGTCCAGGACGCCATCTCACAGTTGTCGGCAGGCAAGACGCCAGGCACAGATGGCCTGCCTATGGAATTTTATAAGAAGTATTCAAGCACGCTGGCGCCCATGTTAGTTGAATTATATGCGGGAGCACTCCCGAGTGGCGCTCTGCCTGAATCCATGAGGGAGGCATTAGTGGTCCCACTGCCCAAATCTGAATCTAGGGAGGCGTTGGTGGCAGACTACTGGCCACTCTTGATGCTGAACTGTGACTTTAAAATACTGAGCAAGATCCTGGCTAATCGGCTACTTCAGCATATTTCTAGCTTGATACACGAGGACCAAAACGGGTTCATACTGGCGCGTAATACATCCCTCAACCTTTGGCGTATGTTCTTGCTGCTGCACATGCCAAAGGAAGAGAGCCTGATAGGGGCACTGTTCTTATCGGTAGACTTCGAGAAGGCATTCAACTCGGTGCGGTGGGACTATCTGAGAATAGTGATGCTTCGGATGGGCTTGGGCGCTGGCTGGGTGAGCTGGGTTGACCCACTATACTGTAGACCGATGGCGAGGGTAAAGACGGGCCGGACAATATCAGCAACTTATCCCATATTTAGAGGTACTAGGCAGGGCTGCCCGCTGTCCCCACTGCTGTTTGCCCTTGCCATACAACCGCTGGCGGCATGGTTCCGAAAAGAGGGTGGGGGCAGAGGAGTGAAGTGGGGGCCAACGGAACATATCATCTCCCTTTATGCGGATGATATACTCATATAACTGCGAGTCGGGGAAAGTGGTCTGCCTTGGGCGTTTGAGCTCCTAGAGGAATTTGGCTGACAGTCTGGCCTTAAGCTGAATAGAAGTAAGACATATGTCTTTCCGTGGATGACGGGGGCGCAGTGGCTCCTCACTTGCCCGGCGGACGTTGTGTGGGCTCCGCGCACCTTTAAATACCTGGGCATTCAGGTGTTCCATGATCTGAGGGACCTCCGGGAGGGTAACCTCGGTAAGGTGCTCTGTTCCTTGTGGGCATCAGTGGGATTCTGGCGCTCCCTTAAACTCTCCACAATGGCTAGAATATTCTTGGCTAAAATGATTATGCTGCCCCATCTCCTGTACTACTTCACCAACCTCCCAGTAGTTATCCCACTGAGCTGGTTTAAAGAACTGAATATGGTACTCCGAGAGCTCATCTGGGATGGGGGTCGTAGGCGAACTGGACTTCCCACTCTCTGCCGCCCTGTGACTGAGGGAGGTCTAGGAGCCCCTGATTTCGAGCTCTATTACTTATCGTGCCAACTCCAGTGGCTCGCTAAATGGTGCGCGGGAAGTGCATTTTGGACAGAGTAACTGTTAGTGGCGAAGTGGGTCGAGACTCAATAATAGCACGAATGCTAAGTCATAGGATAGTGATACCGGAGAAAAATGTCTTACTGTCAGTGGCTTTCTCCTGCTGGAAGAAATGTTTGTATCGAAAAAGGAACAACAGTGGCATACTCCCTGGTGATACCACTGGCAGCAATGCCCCGGGGAACTGCGGATCGGCCTGTGCTGAGATCCCAAACTGGTGTCTGGGTCAGAGCTGCAGTGGAATCCCTGGGTGACTTCTTCCCCGATGGGGTGATGCAAACCTTTGTAAATATGACAGAGGAGAAGGAAGTACCAAGAGGGCAATTTCTACAATACCAAACCCTGATCTATTATATATGAAAACTCTGGAGTACAGTAAATGCAGAGCCGGAGCCTCACAGGATCCTTCACCTCTTACTAACAATGGGTGGAGAGACCCACCTCATAACTAACTTATATAGGGCCCAGCTGGAGGGCACTTTGGAACCTCTCCAGACTCTTAGGGCTAAGTGGGAGGGCACCCTGTGTAGAGACCTGACAGAAAAGGAGAGGCAGAGGGTTCTTGCATTCCTGCAGTGAGTATCACGAAACACCCGACTTAGATACATACAATACAACTACGTTCATAGAACGTATCTCACCCCACATAGGCTACAGGTAATATATGGGGGTGACCCAAGGGAATGCCCCAAATGTGGCGCCCTGGATGCCGATCTAGACCATATGGTGTGACATTGCCACGAGATCCAGAGGTGTTGGCAGAAGGTGCTGGACGACTTGGGGGTACGCTGGAGACAGGCCTGGAGCTGGACCCATCTCTCTGCTTACAGGGCCTGAGCTCGGAGCCAGCCTCCAAGAAGGTTAGCAGCAGGTTATGGGACCTGGCGGTGGCGCTCTTCGAGTGCCGCATTGCCATGCATTGGAAGTTGCCCAGGAGCCCTCAGATGGGGGACTGGAGACGTGACGACATGGGCGCGGGCTGAGCTGCAGGCACTCAGGAAGGAGGAGACACGGGGTAGTCGTCAACTTCCCATTGCTTCACTTTGGATGGCGCTATTAGATACGTGGGAAGAGCAGATACAAGACCCAGGGGCTAACCCAAAGAATTAAGAGGGAAGTGAGGTCATAATGAGGACTGACACTGGTACGGGGACTGAAGTGCACTGCGGGATGGCCTGAGGTGACTGAGTACGAACCTAGGAACAGAGAATGAGAGAGAGCATGACACTTAGAGAGCTGGGGCACTCTGATCCAGAAGAACAAGAAGCTAAATTGCTGGGAAGGGTAGCTTGTTGTGTGGCTGGCAGAACGGAGTTGTGGGGGTATGGCAATGTGATAAGGCACGTAGCGCCTCCGGCTGGTCAGAGCCCTCCCTCACCCTGAACCCCACATCAGAGTTAGCTAGCCCAAGTTGCGCATCGGTTATAGTTATAGGTTATTAGGGTAACGGACATACTAGAATGTTAATCCTGTGATAATGACATGTATGTGCGATCAAATAATAAAATGTCAATAAATACAGTTTAAAAAAAAAAAAGAAGAGGAGAATCCGCAAGAATTTTTGGTGGCCAGGGTTAGATAAAAGTGTAGAACACTTAGTGAGAGATTGTTTAATGTATGCAGTAAGTGATAATTCTCATGTCACGTTACCTATTCCTGTTGAGGCAATAAGAATGCCTAACAAACCGTGGAGCACAATTGCTATAGATATTATTGGTCCTATAGTGGTGTCCAGTAGTGTGGTTGAATATGGTGTGGTATTAATTGATTTTTACAGTTGTTGGCCAGAGCTCAAATTCATGAAGGTGCCAAATTCTAACAACAATTATCGAATTCCTAGAATCAGTTTTTGATAGGGAGAGAGTCCCTGATGAAATATGGACGGATAATGGCTATCAGTTTACTTCAACTCATTTTTCGAGTATTCTGGTACACATGGGCATTAAGCATAACAAAACCTTATTGTATCATCCTAGAAGCAATGGTCTTGTGGAACGATTCAATGGAGTCATTAAAGAGAATGTGCAATTAGCTAAGGCCAGTGGTTTAAATTGCAAAGTAGAACTGAAGAAATTGTTATGGGCTGTGCATACTACTCCCAACGCAGATACAGGGATGTCTCCATTTGTATTATTGAGAGGTAGGGTTCCAGCAACCAAATTAACAAGACAGTAAATGGGTGAGTTTGCCATTGATGGATGCATGATTGAGAGGCTAAGTGAAAGGAGAGAGCAAGCTCAGAAAAAGTATAAAGAGGAACCAAGAAAGACAATTTGTGTGAAGTTGGGAGATTATATAAAGGTTAAGTGTGCACGTATCATTCAGAAAGGAGAGTCAAGATTTTCTGCACCCAAGGTAGTTGAGAAAGTTTGCAAAAATGCAGTTAGATTTAGTGATGGAAATTGGTGGAATAAGGCGAACTTGTCAATAGCTCATGAGGTGGAACTTACGAATAAAAAACAATGTAAGTACTAGCAACGTCGAGATTGTGGAAGACAAGATGGAAGGTCTAAAACCAAGAGCATCTTCAAGGGGTAAGAAGTTGCCTAACAAATATCAAGATTATGAGTTATTTACTTAACTTGTTTCATACTGTGGCACTGGAGTTTCAATTCAATGTTTCTGTTTCAAGACAAATGTGTCCCCACTCATATGAATTTTCTTATGTTATTTTTAAGGTTTATTTTATTATTATGTCATTGTTGAGTCTTTATGATCCTCACATAGTGTTCATTGTTATGTTATCTTGGGTCTTAGGCCTTCGGGCTATGTGCTATTGAGTCTCGTGCTTGTTGACATTTGAGTGAGCACAAGCCTAAACCCAATGTCGGGGAATAGAATGTGGATAACGGGAGAGGGACAGTTGGAAGAGAAGCTGGTGTGGGAAGGCTGTTACTTGTATCGTCCTGCTTAATTCAAATAAACTTACCTTGGAACGACAACTTTGTACCCAGCCAGTTAAACATGCCAGTACACTTGAGAACACTGCTGAAGAACAAGACGTGGGCAGTGACACTATTAGACAGCGCAGCAGAGTTCACAATATGTCACCACAGGGTTTGAAAGATCATCTGGATGCAACAGCAACTAGCGATTTCATTGCAGTTGAGACTGCAGATGGCCGCGTTCTCTCACCCGACAGGGTTTATGATTTAAATATACAAATTGAGGGAGACGTGTGATATTCTGGGATAAACTTAGTTGTGATATCCTGCTGACCGAAAGTGACTTGCCGCTCTAGCACGTCCGTAAGCTCCCACATGGGAAAGATGTCATTTTGCCTTCTTTCTCTGATCTTACTCCAGAAACGGTAAAACAAGCCTACTCTGTCAATTGGGATTTAACGCAGGCTCCTGCATTGTACCACAATCATGTAGGTTGGGACAAGGACTCTCCTTGTCATGTAGTACCTATCAGGGCTACACCCCAGCCTCAACCGCGTTATCTTGTTAAACATGAAGCAAAAGCTCCAGTGAGGGAGATCCTCACTCAGCTTGAGTACCAGGGAGTGATTGCACCCTGTGTCTCTGCAATGAATAACCCATTATTCCCCATTGCAAAGACAGACCATTTATATAGAATAGTCTTAGTTTACAGACACTTAAACCTTTATAGATGTACGTGCGCTATACATAATTCACATAGCACAGCACTGATTAATAACATTGTGCGTAAAAAATATGAAACAACCTTGGATATTTCATTTTTTTCTGCCAAAACTTAGCACGTGAAAGTCAGGACCTGAGTGCATTCTCATTTGGCTCACAGAAATGCTTCTGTCATTTGCCCCAGCGCTACAAGAACAGCCCAGGGCTGTTCTCAGCCCAAGTAACATCAATATTGCATGATACTGATCCAGAGGCGTTGTCTTATGTAGCTGACATCTCACAGATGACGACCTCAACATTCATTGTGCCAGGGTCAATTGGATCGTTTTAGGATTCACCGCCTTTGGGTTCAAATTTAATTTTAGGAAAACTAAAATAGCCTTTCTTAGAGTATTGTTCCTGGGATATGAGCTATGAAACAAGGGGAAGAGCTTGGCCCCGGACTTTCTAGAGAAATGTGCACAACTCCACCCACCAAACACTCTCAAGAAACTAGAATCTTTACTTGTTTTCTTTAATTTTGGCAGAACGTACTTTCCTGACTATGCACAAGGTATCAAGCCACTTTATGACTTAATACACCCTGATTTTCCTAGCAGACACTGCACAGTTGAACACACATGCATCCTTAGGGAATTGCAACAGGACATGCTAGAAGTGAAACACTTGCACACCTGTGACAACAAAACAAATTTGGTCATTAGAATAATTGCTGGTGCCATTGGGTTCGCTTATGTTAACTTTAACGAGGGTGACACAGTGCCCATAGCATATAAACCACACTTATACTCCAATGCAGAACAACGTTTTGTACCCACAGAAAAGATTCTAACGGCAGTTCAGATGGCTGTCATTAAGTAGAGGCCACTTGCCCAAGGGCATCATTGTCGTTACCCCAGTGCCAGCCTTAGAGGCTGTCACCATAGCAAGCGTTCCTAACTCTAAAGCATTACATCCAGACTGTATTCAGTGGGCAACCTCCCTGACTGCCAACGATGTTGACTACATCTTTGATCGAAAACTTCAGATGCAAGAATTTCTCCAATACGAACAGGAGTACCCCGCTCCTCCAGATATCTTGAATCCTGACAGAAACCATAGTGTCAGGTACACTGATGGTTCAGCACAACCAGCTGTAGGTACCAAACATCAATACTCAGCTGCCTGCGCAGCTGTGAGCGAGGTGATTAAGGATGGAGTTTACCACCCTCACAATACCTACACGCAGACCTTAAGGGACTGCACAGCTCATTTGGCAGAACTTAAAGCCCTCATATGAACTCTAGAACATGATGAGCCAGGATTACTGACCTTAATTGTCTGTAACTCATACTACTGGGTCCAGTCCTACAATGATTACCTCAATCGTTGGAAGCGGAACTGGTTCAGATTCCAAAGGGAACACCATAAAACACAGAACTCTGTGGGGGAGGGTGGCTGATCTCAAGGATAAGCTACCTTGTGCCAATGTAGTACATACATCATGCCACCAACGTTAACGGGTACACGCTATCGGCAATATTTTGGCTAAATCTACAGTACCTATGGCTTCTGTGGCTGCAGTGACTTGTTCTCAGACGAGGTTAGATAATAAAATTCTGACTGCCATGAAAACTTCAGCTGGAGGCAAGTCTCCTCCAAAATCATACCCTACAAAATATTCTTACCACCTCAATGCACAGAATGTTGCTTATGCATCAATTCCTAGGGTTGGAGATTGAGCGATCCCCAACCAAGACCAGAGATGAGATATAATAAAGGCAATGCATGAGTGTGTCACTTCTGCTCATGCTGGTATTTCGGCCACAGTAACACTTTACAGAAATGCTTCTGGTGGCCTAGTCTTTACAAACAGACAAAACAGTGCATCCTTTGTTGTCACATTTGCCAGCAAATCAAGGGCTCCAACATCAAACGCCCACCGCAGACATCCCGCTTAGTGTCCAATAGGCCACTACAATGTGTGTACGTGGACCATTGCGGTCCCCTTCAACCTGATGGTGCATACAAATACATCTTAGTCACTGTAAATTCTTGTTCTAGATTCCTGTGTGTGTGGCCACAGCGGTCGGCTGCCGCTTGAACTGTTATAAAAGACTTGCTGATCTTTATCGGTACATATGCGGTTGCAGCATTCCATTCGGACCAGGGCCCTGCTTTTGCCTCCAAGGCATTCAGGGACACTGTGGGGACGATGGTTGTTGAACTCCATTACTTATCACCATACCAGTGGGAACTTTGGTCGTGGAGAGGAGTAATCATGATCTAAAGCAGTCCTTAACAGCCAGAACATTAGGATCAGGCCACAGCTGGCTTCATCACCTATGTGGGGTCCAGAGAGCACTGAATAATCTGCCAAGACAGTCCTTGGGGGGACGCACTCCCTATGAGGTTCTCTTTGGGATACCTATGTATGTCCCAGATCTTGATGGCCCTGGTTTGGTGGCAGATACACCTTTTTATATAAATGAACGTCTCACTGTCTTACAGGAGCTTCAGCAATTTTGTGATGATAAATCATCCACCAGTGCTGCCACCTTAGGAATAAGGGATTTACCAACAACTTCCACTGGCTGGATTCCTAAAGTCGGGGATCTGGTTTGTGAAAATATCGCTGTGAAGAAGGAATTTGGTCCATCCTATCGAGTAGCGTTCCCAGACCTGGGAGTACAAGGTACCAGAACTGTCATCTTGCCACTGCTGCCTGGTTCCACAGCAAACAGATTAATTTCCATTGATGACGTCAAACTTCACCATGTAGCCAATCCTGCATAGTAGACCAAGAGGTCCCTTGGGTAGTTCCCGGTCCCCTCTCATTACCCAACAGGACATACCTCCTCAAAGTAGAAATAACAACACTACTTTGGACTACACAACAATATTCAATGATGCTACAAATACCTCCTCGACCATGGGGAGGGTTGAAAATTAGCTCTTGCTGATTCCAGTTACCATTTCAATGACAGCAACTGTCAAAGATTTGGCTGTTTTCTACACCAACACTACAGAGACTGACATCATTGTCTACTATGAGCCTCCACGCAAAGTGAATCCATCCACCAGTAATGCACCTGCTCCTGCATTTGCAGAGACTGCCTCTGGTTATTCCATCGACATTGATGACTTTTTTTCAGACTCATCCACTCCAGTAATTGAAAATGTCTCAAAGACATGTAAGCTGTACCTATGGCTGAAGCAGAACTATTTAATACACGTATGGAACTATTCATGGTTCTGCTTGACAATTTTTGCATTGTTTCTATGGATTGGTTTTGCGACTGTTTTATTAATGGTCATTACCTTCCTGAATGCTCCTATGTTGAGCCTGTGGATGAAGTCTTAATTCCATATCATTCCTCACATAAGAGAGACGTTTCCCTTGTGAACTTTTCAGCTGTACCAATTCCTGATTGGATTGTGTGGGACAATGTTCCATTTGATATATACAGGCCTACTGAGGTCATTCAAATCCCATGTGTCTTCAGTATTCGAAAGTGATGATGTATTTATAAGTACATTGAATTATGGGGAAATGTTCTGCTATAACAACTGGAACATTACTACCTGAACTGTGCCACTAGACATAGACCAGTACTTAACTACACACAGTGGGAACACTGCTCAACACCACCTGTGGGGAGCCCAAAACGTTATTCAGATAAATTCACTTATTTTTTCTGGGCATGACACAAAACTTCCAGAGTCATATTATTTCAAGTTCCCTCCTTCCAAAATTAGGCCCAGGGGGGTCCAGTTACATTTGTGGAAGAGGCTCACCCAGCCTATAGAACAGAAATGTTTTATTCTTGGGTCACATTTCCAGCAGCTGATGGGAAGACAAATACATTTCCTCACTATACACCTGCAAATATACCTGCACAATACAGAGCATACGCATAGCTAGAAAAAGCTCTATCTTATCAAGAGCATAATAATTGGCTTGATGGCGCCCTGACCTATACAATTCTACACATTAGGTTAGGTCCTCTAAGTAATGATGGTCCTACCTGGCCTTCTTTGGTGACTTATATACTTCACCCTGCCGCAGCAAAACCAACGGCAGCTGAAGTCTGTCGCTTCTATGCTGAGCTGACGGCAATATACAGACGATTAGTACAGTTTGTAATGCAAAGATTAAATAGAAACCCAGCATGTGCTGCTTCGGCGCAACCACATGTAGTAACGCCAGGCATTAATCCAGCGACTGTACATTCGATCATGGGTGAAGTACCCACCTAACGAGAAGAGATTCCATTTGGTTAGCTCAAAAAATAAATGTACTGGAAGAAGTATTTCCTCATATAGGACCTCAGGATAAGCATAGAATATTCACTATGCACTTGCCATTTCAATCAATCAATCAGAGTACTTGTAAAGTGCACGAAGAGTCTCAAAGCGCTGAGGGCAGCCCACGCAACTTATCCAGATTGCAGTTTTGCTAAATAAAACCTATTGAAACTTTACTGCCTCGCTTTCATTGCCTGTGTTTGATTGAGACATGTTGTTCATGTGACAAAGGTGTTGTAGTTTAGCAGCAATTAGATTAAGCATTAGCAGAAGACATCTTGTATTTGTAACTATTGTGAACATTTCACGGAATCCATTTTGTATTTATGGCAGCCATTTTCTCTGCCACATGCTGCCATGTGCTCACCATGTGCTCTGTCCTACCTCTCTGTTAACTACTCTTAAAATCTGCCTAGTGACAAGTTATATTTAGCATCTCCCACTTTCGCACATGCTCAGAAAGGTCTGCAGCTGTTAGTTCTTGAAAACTGTTAGCTCCTCCTACCTGTCGACTGTGCATTTTCCACATGACCTTACATGTATACAAGTCTTGCTTCTTTCATTGTACCACCTCCTTTTAGCCCCTGCGTGGGTATAAAAGGACCATGCTCTCTCAGTTCAGTGTGCTACTTCAGACATTACCTAAGGGTGCTGTTTGAACTGTAGTACCACCTCATGAGGTTAATAAACTTTGTCATTTATTTCAGTTCCTGTGCCAACTTCTTCCTACATGGTCTGAGGACTTTGTGCAGAGAAAGGTGAACGCCTTGCACTAGTAGGCCTTGCTGAGGCTTACTTCAACAAAGGGGCAAACTTCGTTTAACCACAACACTCCCTGAGATGTCACACTCTTGAGTCCATGCGAAAAGGCTGCCACAAGTCACCTTTAACTGTTTTGGGTCTTTGGTGAGGTGCTGGTTGTGAGCCGGGAGGGTTGGGACAACATTTGAGATTTGTTGTAGGATTGGCATAGTCACCTACAAACATAAGTACTGTCATCCTTAAACCAGCAGTCTTGTCTAGAGCAAGAGTCAAACTACGACATACTGATACCACAAGGACATGTGCATGTATCTGCAATATGCTTGTTGTTCCAGTGTGTCCAAAGCCATGTGTGACACAATTGTCTCCCCCACATATACATGCCACAGTGATAAAAAAAAATATTGTGTCATGTATATGCCTGCATTGGTCCCGAACTCTTGTGCAGTGCCCACCCAATGTACCCTGGCAATCCTGCATCCCTGCCTTCGAGTCCAGTGATGGGGGTGTGTGTCATCTCCGTGGGTTGGTGGCAGCAGTGACAGCAGGTGTTGGCCAGTAATGGCCAGTTCTAAACAGAAGCGAAAATGGGGAAAAAAGGTGAGTTTTTACCCCTTCCCCAGCAATTAAACTGCCAACTCAGAAACGGAGGTCAGACTGCTATTTTCTGCTTGGTGGTAGGACACATCCAAATCTGCATGGCGGAAAGTGTGGCTGGGGTCCCACCGGCATCCACTTTTTCCTATCCTGCCATCAATGTGGGCAGTGTTTCTTGGCAGAGATGGCAGATTGAATGCAGGCTTTTGGCTATGAGACCACCAGCATCTTTGGCTATGGGACCGTCAACATCTTGTCTTAGGCGTGCTTAAGGCAATTCCGTCTGCGCCTGTCCGCAGTAGACCAGGGGCCAAGGAGGCTGCCGGTTTTAGCCCAGGAGAGACCTGTTTGCAGTATTCTAGGCAGACTTTACTGGGTCTGCCTCCCCAGGTGAGGTGTGAAGGATGGGGTCTGTTATCCTTGGTCAGAAGAGGGGTCGGAGCTGTGGGAACTGTGCTTGAACTCTGGAGTTCACTCCTGAAAGGCTGCGGGGAAATAAGAATGGAGGCGGAGGATGGGTCTTAGGAACTTTAGGCAAGTATAGATGTGGGTTGGTCAAAGGCCATTCCCTCATTAAAAACAGAGTAGAAATCAGTGAAACCGTTGTAGCTATGGGATTGGACTGTCTGTTTGTGACTGAGACATGGGCCAGGGCAGACTCCGGTCCTGATTTTGCTACAGCTACCCCTTTAGGTTATGAGTCCTCCCCAGTGGGGAGGCGGTTTGGCAGTGATTTATAGAAATAGTTTTAACTGCATATTAGAATCCATTAAAATGAGCCTGTAGATAATCAAAGACACCCCTTTAAACTCAGTCATAGAGATACCATTTGGCTAAAAGGCATCTTGATCTACTGTCCACCAGGCTCTAAAAAACAATTCCTTCAGAACTAGCACCAAGCAGTCGAATGAGTGATTACTTTGAATAAATGTATTGTGCTACAGGATTTTAATTTTCATCTGGAGGTCGATTTGGATAGCAATACTAATACCCTTCTTCATTTTATGACTAGCTTTAGCAGTAGTTTAGGGGTCAAGTCGGCCACCCACACTACATGTCATACCATGGATGGGATTTTTTCCAGACATGTGGATCTCACATTCGTGGATTGTCAGATACATGATTGGACTGATCATATTTTAATATTCTTTGAAGTTTTGGAGGGGTGGAATAGACTATATGCAATTGACCACCAAAAATGTCAGGAATTGGGGAAAAATTGAGTGACAATCTTTCTCCCTCGCTCTTGATAAACACTGGGAATTGAAATCAGGGTGGGCAAGGCACATTGGTGGAGAAATATGGCCAATGAGTTAGGGCTGTGGTGGAGGATATTTGTCCCTGTTAGAAAGCAAGGATCTGATGGTAGCAGAAAAACTTAAGCCACATGGTGCACAAGGGAGCTCCAAAGATTGTTTAGATGTCAGGAACGCAAATGAAAACAGTATCAAGATTTGACGGAGAGAGTAGATTTCTTCTCACAAATTATTAAGGCAGCTGTCAATGTGCCCAAATAACTTTTTAAGGTTGTACTTTCCTTGGCGTCCACCTTCTGTCTCTCATTATCAAAAGAACTCACAATCTTTCTGTGATAAGGTACCAGGGATCTTTAAAAATAAAATCTTGCAGATACACTATGATTCTCCAGCACTTTCCTTGAATCTCGCCAATTGTGACTCTGAGGTAGATGAAGGGGTTGATAGTGAGCTGTCTCTGGCTAGGTTTGCTCTGCTTCCAGCTGATAGATCAAATCTTTCCTTGTGGGGAATACTTCTGGCTCTCCAGACGATCTGTGGCCGCCTAGGGTGCTTCTTCTGCCCCCGGATCTGATTTTTGAGGTTCTGGAAGCTATTTTTGCACAAGTGTGGTATTGGGGGTGCTTCCCTCAACTTGGAAAGAGGCAGTTGTTATACCGCTGAAAAATAAATCGGGGAGACCTGGTGTTCTTAAAAATCTTCGCTCTTTCTCATTCCTGCCTGCCCCAGCTAAGATTCCAGAAAAGCACATCAATTGTGAACTAGCCAACTATCTCCTGATAAATGGCTGTCTTGATCCCTCTCAACATGGGTTCCAACAATATCAAAGCACAGAATCCACCCTTATTGCCACTCCTGATTCCATACTTAGACAAGTGGACCAGAGGGGAGTAGCCACTTTGGTATTTTTGGACTTGTGGGCCGCATTCTAGTCCATCTCCCCTCAACTAATGGTGCAGTGGCTGCAACAGGCAGGGCTAAGAGACATTGCTTTAGGGGTGCTGAAGTCTTTTTGTTAGCAATATATCCATTAAATTAGCTGTGGGGACTACAGAGCTGCTACTTTCCAGATACCCCGTGGTGTTCCTTAAAGGTTTTCCCTCAATCCAACTCTTTTTAACTTGTATGTAGCACCCCTGGTAAAATTGACCCATTCATCCTTCTTCCAGGTTTCTTTGTATGCAGACGATATGCAGCTTATTGTGTCCTTTAGTGAAGATTGGGAGGAGGTTGAAAATAGGTTTCATAACTGCATGAGGGAAGTCAGCTGATGGATGAGCCAGAATTGGCTGAAAATGAACGGGGAAAAGACTGAGATCTTGGTATTTGGGGCAGGTAAGTCACTTTGGGGTAATCGTTGGTGGCCCAAATCCAGTGCTTCACCATCCCCTATAGAAGTAGCTAAAAACGTGGTTATCATGTTTGACAATTCCTTGCCTTTTGACCTTCGGGTCAATCAAAGAGTCAGTGCCTGTTTTTGGATGTTTAAAATCCTAAAAAAAGGTCTTACAGTTCCTTCCCAAAGATCTCAGAACATCCATGGTCCTCGCTCTCATTATATACGGACTTGACTATTGTAATGCATTATACTTGAACAGCAAAAAACTTTCTCTGTATAAGCTTTTGACCTTCAGGACAATTGAATAGTCAGTGCCTGTTTTGGGATGATTTAAATCCTTAAAAAAGTTCTACCCTTCCTTCCTAAAGATCTCAGAACATCCATGGTCCTTGGTCTCATTATACCTAGACTTGACTATTGACATGGATTATACTTGAACATCAATGAACTTTCTCTGTATAAGCTTTAATTCATACAGAATGCAGCAGCTCGTCTGGTGCTAGGACTACTCAGGTCTGCCTCTGCCAGGGAGAGTCTAAGACAGCTTTGTTGGCTCTTTATTAGGAAGCAAATTACTTTCAAAGCTCTATGTCTGATCCACAAGGCTCTCCATTCGCAGGATCTGGATACCTTCAATCTGTGATTAAATGGTACACTCCTAGCTGCCACTTAAGATCAGTTGACCTTCGGAAGGTTCTAGTTTCCAGCTGTAAGAAAGCTAGATGTGGAGACAGAGGCCCTCATTCTGACCCTGGCGGTCGGTGATAAAGCGGCGGCCAAGCCGCCAACAGGCCGGCGGTCTAAAATATGCAATTCTGACCCTGGCGGGAACCGCCAACACAGCCCGCCAACTTAACACTCCGCCCGCCATGGCGGTACAAACAAACAGCGCGGCGGTTCCCGCCAACAGCCAGGCGGCAGACAATGTACCGCCCACCCTATTACGACCCACCAATCCGCCACCTTTTCCGGGGCGGGAGCACCGCCGATAAGAACACGGCGGAAACAGACTACGAACGGGAAAACGCTCACCTCTACGCACTCCACGCGAGATTCCGGCAGTATGGAACCAGAGTTGCAGGTCATCCCCGCACTCCTATACCTGCTCATATACCAGGAGCACGCCCGGCGGCGCGGAAGACATCGGTGAGTACTGCACCTACGACACAGGGGAGGGAAAAGATTACCGGCACACACCCACCCACCCACACCCACTACAACACACACATCAATGCATTCCCACAGATCACTGTCACAACCCACAAACCACCCCCCTCCGAAATAATGCAAAGACCAAAAGAAGAGATCATAAACGGGCAGATATATTGAAATATGTACACCAGTAATCCCAATAAATAAATAAACTATGTACAAAATATATACAGCTACTAAATGTAGTCCAACCACTGTCCGTGGATCACAGGGGTCCTGTGCAAAGGGGCAAGGCCCAGTCCCACGACAAGAACTCCACGGAGAGAACACTGCAGGGGCATCAGAAAGAAAATAGGACAGGCACCTCAGGGGGAAGGGAAGGGGGGGCACCTCAGCCACTTGAGTACACGACGCCAGATCCACGAGGGGACTCCATGACCACTGGCCCATCCTGGGGAGAGCAAAGCCACAGTCCAAACAGTCCATACAGTGGGTGGCCTGCCCACTGGGCCATCCTGGGGAGAGCAAAGCCACAGTCCATACAGTCCATACAGTGGGTGGCCTGCCCACTGGGCCATCCTGGGGAGAGCAAAGCCACAGTCCATACAGTCCATACAGTGGGTGGCCTGCCCACTGGGCCATCCTGGGGAGAGCAAAGCCACAGTCCAAACAGTCCATACAGTGGGTGGCCTGCCCACTGGCCCATCCTGGGGAGAGCAAAGCCACAGTCCATACAGTCCATACAGTGGGTGGCCTGCCCACTGGGCCATCCTGGGGAGAGCAAAGCCACAGTTCAAACAGTCCATACAGTGGGTGGCCTGCCCACTGGGCCATCCTGGGGAGAGCAAAGCCACAGTCCATACAGTCCATACAGTGGGTGGCCTGCCCACTGGGCCATCCTGGGGAGAGCAAAGCCACAGTCCATACAGTCCATACAGTGGGTGGCCTGCCCACTGGGCCATCCTGGGGAGAGCAAAGCCACAGTCCAAACAGTCCATACAGTGGGTGGCCTGCCCACTGGGCCATCCTGGGGAGAGGAAAGCCACAGTCCAAACAGTCCATACAGTGGGTGGCCTGCCCACTGGGCCATCCTGGGGAGAGCAAAGCCACAGTCCATACAGTCCATAACAGACCCCACTGCCACTGGAGGAGGCAAGTTGGCCAGAGGACATCCTGCAGCCCT
The DNA here is from genome assembly GCF_031143425.1 of Pleurodeles waltl. NCBI lineage: Eukaryota > Metazoa > Chordata > Amphibia > Caudata > Salamandridae > Pleurodeles > Pleurodeles waltl. Next base: position 175,622,220 of record NC_090445.1, on the reverse strand, counting down.
GCCCGAGATAGATCCTGCCCTGCCACGTCTGCCAAAGGGCCAGCGGTTCTTGCCTTGAAGGGCCCAGTTCAGCGCTCCTTGCCTTGAAGGGCCCAGTTCAGCGGTTCTTGAGACGGCGGGGCCCAGCGGAGCGGTTCTTGAGACGGCGGGGCCCAGTTCAGCGGTTCTTGAGACGGCGGGGCCCAGGTCAGCGCTCCTTGCCTTGAAGGGCCCAGTCCAGCGCTCCTTGCCTTGAAGGGCCCAGTTCAGCGGTTCTTGAGACGGCGGGGCCCAGCGGAGCGGTTCTTGAGACGGCGGGGCCCAGTTCAGCGGTTCTTGAGACGGCGGGGCCCAGGTCAGCGGTTCTGGAGACGGCAGGGCCCAGGTCAGCGCTACTTGCCTTGAAGGGCCCAGTTCAGCGGTTCTGGAGACGGCGGGGCCCAGCGGAGCGGTTCTTGAGACGACGGGGCCCAGTTCAGCGGTTCTTGAGACGGCGGGGCCCAGTTCAGCGGTTCTTGAGACGGCGGGGCCCAGGTCAGCGCTCCTTGCCTTGAAGGGCCCAGTTCAGCGGTTCTTGAGACGGCAGGGCCCAGCGGAGCGGTTCTTGAGACGGCGGGGCCCAGTTCAGCGGTTCTTGAGACGGCGGGGCCCAGGTCAGCGCTCCTTGCCTTGAAGGGCCCAGTTCAGCGCTCCTTGCCTTGAAGGGCCCAGTTCAGCGGTTCTTGAGATGGCGGGGCCCAGCGGAGCGGTTCTTGAGACGGCGGGGCCCAGTTCAGCGGTTCTTGAGACGGCGGGGCCCAGGTCAGCGCTCCTTGCCTTGAAGGGCCCTGTTCAGCGCTCCTTGCCTTGAAGGGCCCAGTTCAGCGGTTCTTGAGACGGCGGGGCCCAGCGGAGCGGTTCTTGAGACGGCGGGGCCCAGTTCAGCGGTTCTTGAGACGGCGGGGCCCAGTTCAGCGGTTCTTGAGACGGCGGGGCCCAGTTCAGCGGTTCTTGAGACGGCGGGGCCCAGTTCAGCGGTTCTTGAGACGGCGGGGCCCAGGTCAGCGCTCCTTGCCTTGAAGGGCCCAGTTCAGCGGTTCTGGAGACGGCGGGGCCCAGCGGAGCGGTTCTTGAGACGGCAGGGCCCAGTTCAGCGGTTCTTGAGACGGCGGCCGGTCTATGGCCAACTGCTAATTGCCTGGTTGTGCCCTCCTGGGCAGCGGGGATGGTGCTCCTTCAATGCCCACCTGGGCTGTGGGTGGTGGGGCCCTCCTGGCCAGCTGGGCTGGGTCCTCCCTGGGCAGCGGCTATGGGGGTGGTGGGCTCTCCCGGGGCAGCTGTGCCGGTTTCTCCCGGGGCAGCGGCTATGGGGGTTGTGGGCTCCTCCTGGGCAGCAGGCCTGCTGCCTGACCTCTCCGACTTGCTGCCCTTGCCCTCCTTAGTCGTGGGCCTGTGGCCCTTTCCTCCCTTTGGAGCTGTGGCTGGTGACTGTCTCTGGGTGGTGTCCGGGGGGGATGTAGAAGGCGGGCTCCTGCGGCGCTCCTTCCGCCTTCTGCTCCTCTTCCCAGGGGGTGGGCTGCCTGTCCCCTTGCTGCTGGGCGAAGATCCAGACATGCGGGCTGGCGGGCTCCAATACCCCTGCACCCTTGTCAAGGGGGCTGCAGGGCTGGTGGTGGCTGAGGTGCTCTTCTTACCCCGACGAGAAGGAGGGGGGGCTCAGGGTCAGGAAAGAAGTTAGTAGTGGCGAGGAAGAGCTTCTTGGGACAATGGAGAGTGGTAGGTACAGTGGGAATGGGAGTGGAGGGAGAGGATGTGGTTGTAGGTGAGTCACGTTTGCTGTCTTTGGGTGCAGGTGCAGGAGGGATAGGCTGTCGTGAGGTGGATGGCTGTTGGGTGGGTGGGTGGCTGCGTTTGTGTGGTGTGGAAGAGGGGGTGACAGACACAGTGGGAGAGGACACAGGGGACGTGTAAATGGCAGTGGGGGTGGTGACTGCACGTGTGCGGACTGGAGTGGAGGGTGTGCTGGTGATGGAAACACTGGCTGATGGTGAGGTGAATGGAGGTGTGAGTGTAGACGTCACAGGGAGGGAGGAGGGAGACGAGGAGGTGGGGGTCACAGAGGTGGTAGTGACTGTTGGCATGTCTGCATCGGAATGTTGCGTGTGTGAATGTCTGCGTGATCTGTGGTGCTTATGATTGGATGAGCTTCTCTTGGGTGTTGAGGTGTGTGCAGGCTGGTCTGATGGTGTGGGTGGGACAGGCAGAGGAACAGGAGACTGGGAGGAGGGAGTTAGTAGAGGCAGGCAGGAGACAGGGACAATGGCTGCCGTCAGTGCTGAGGCCAGAGCCTGGAACGATCGCTGATGGGCAGCCTGACCCGAATGAATGCCCTCCAGGTACGCATTGCTGCGATGAACCTCCCTCTCCACCCCCTGGATGGCATTCAAAAGGGTAGTCTGCCCAACAATGAGCGTTCGGAGGAGGTCAATGACCTCCTCACTGAGGGCAGCGGGGGTAACAGGGGCAGGGCCTGAGGTGCCTGGGGCGAAGGAGATGCCCGGCTTCCTGGCAGAGCGGGCACGGGGCGAACGCTGAGGGGCTGCTGGGAGGGCGGAGATGGTGCGCTGGGTGGCGGCTGTACCTGTAATGGCGGGGGGCACGGATGGTGCCACCCCCGCAAGGGAGCCCCCTTCCAAGGACGTGTCCGTGTCGCTGCAGGGTCCAGTCGTCCCCGTCGTGGAGCTCCCCTCGCCCTCCGTCTCACTGGTCCAGTCTGACTCTGTGGCATGGCCCTCCTGGGCCATGTGAGATGCAGCTCCCTCCTGCCCCGATGCCACTTCTCCTCCGCCTGATGATGCTGATGCACACAAGCACAGAAAGACAAACAAAAAGGGGGGGGGAGAGAGAAATAAAGGGATATTGATTACATGGATCTCGGGTACAGTTAGCGGACATGACAGACACAGATGCCCCCTGCACTAAGTTGCGCACTTGGGGTCCGCTACGCATTCCGTGCAACATGCCCTACACGCCTAGAGTTGACAACTGCACCCATGGATGACACGGCCCAGGGATGGCTGTACTGACAAACTACTGAGGGTGGTGGCTGGGGACACAGGGGCTTACGGGGGTGCCCAGCCTACAGATATCGCCCTGGCCTAGGGGGACCTCCAGCCCTCCTCCCCCACCCAGACACCTCCACTGCGCGGCAACAGAGTAGATAATGCTTGTACTCACCCCCTTGTGTCTGCTGTGCTGCCCTCACGCGCCCATCCAAATCAGGGTAGGCCACCGCCAGGATCCGGAACATCAGGGGGCTCAGTTGATGGCAGGCACCCCGCCTACGTTGGGAGGCCATCCCCAGCAGAGACTCGGCGGTCTTCTTGGTCCCGCGGCGGATGTCCTCCCACCTCTTGCGGCAGTGGGTGCCCCGTCGATGGTGGACCCCCAGGGTCCGGACTTCCTTGGCGATGGCACGCCAAATCCCGATCTTCTCATGGGCGCGGACCTATGTGACACGTACACGGAGGGAGAAATACCACGTTCAAGTTTGTAAGCATTTTCCTTGCCAGTGGCCCAACGCCCCCCATCCCCGCCAGGCCCCCCTCCATGCCCCCCGCCATGCCCAACATGCCCCCCATCCCTGCCAGGCCCCCCGCCATGCCCCCCGCCAGGCCCAACATGCCCCCCATCCCCGCCAGGCCCCCCGCCATGCCCCCCGCCAGGCCCAACATGCCCCCCATCCCCGCCATGCCCCCCGCCAGGCCCAACATGCCCCCCATCCCCGCCATGCCCCCCGCCATGCCCAACATGCCCCCCATCCCCGCCAGGCCCCCCGCCATGCCCCCCGCCAGGCCCAACATGCCCCCCATCCCCGCCAGGCCCCCCGCCATGCCCAACATGCCCCCCATCCCCGCCATGCCCCCCGCCATGCCCCCCGCCAGGCCCAACATGCCCCCCATCCCCGCCAGGCCCCCCGCCAGGCCCCCAAGCCAGCCAGTGGCCCCAAATCCAGATTGAATTAAACTCACTTGTTGGTCTGGAGGACCGTAGAGTAGCGCATACTGGGGGAGGACCCCATCCACAAGTTTCTCCAACTCCTCTCCAGTGAAGGCAGGGGCCCTTTCCCCAGGTGCAGCAGCCATTGTCCCTTCCAGACCGAGGTCACAGCAACACTTGCAGTATAGGTCCTCTCCTGTGAAAGTTCAAGTCGCAAGTGGATAAGTAGATAGAAAATGGCGGTCACGTCCGCGGCGGTGCGTACCGCGGCGGTGCGTCCCACCACCGCCGGCGCCCTTCGCCATTGGCTCCTGAAACCCATAGGCTTCAATGTTAACCAATGCGGCTTGGCGCCGCGGTCTTCGCCCGCCGCCCGCCGCGGTGTGCCACGCCAGCGCATTGACCTCACATCCCATTGTCACACTTCACAGGTCAGGCAGCCGCCATTTCCAGGGCCCACATGGCTCAATTTCAACTGCGTCACACAGGCCTAGGCCTTGCATAGCCACTCAGACACGCCATTCACTGCATAGAGAATGGTTTACTGTGCTAGCTGTGAGTACGTACCTGTGGGTTGCTTGACTGTGTGCTCCATGTTGTCCTTCCTAGGCACCGTCCGCTGGGTTGGGCGAGGAGACGGATGAATCCTCCCGTGTACCGACCGCTGGTGGACCTGTCGACAATGGAAGAACGCCACATTATCCTGACCTACCGTCTTAACCGTGCCACTATCCATGAACTGTGTGCCCAGCTGGAGCCCGACCTGATGTCCCCCATCCGCCAACCCACAGGGATTCCCCCTCTGGTGCAGGTCATGTCAGTACTCAATTTCTTGGCAAGTGGGTCATTTCAGACAACCGTGGGAATTGCTTCTGGGATGTCTCAGCCCATGTTTTCGAAGGTGTTATCCAGAGTGTTGTCTGCCCTGATGAAATCCGTGAGGAGCTACATCATTTTCCCTGAGGTGGGCGAATTGGCTACAGTGAAGGGTGATTTCTACGCCCTTGGACATATTCCCAACGTAATTGGTGCCATTGATGGGACCCATGTGGCTTTGGTTCCCCCAAGAGACAGGGAGCAGGTGTACAGGAACAGAAAAAAATTACCATTCAATGAACATCCAGGTGGTGTGTTTGGCTGACCAGTACATCTTGCATGTAAATGCCAAATTCCCAGGGTCAGTGCATGACGCCTACATCCTCAGGAATAGCAGCATCCCTTACGTGATGGAACAGCTACAGAGACACCGTGTATGGCTAGTGGGGGACTCTGGGTACCCCAACCTGTCGTGGCTACTGACCCCAGTAAGGAATCCCCGGACCAGGGCAGAGGAACGGTACAATGAGGCCCATGGGCGTACTAGGAGGGTGATCGAACGCACCTTTGGCCTCCTAAAGGCCAGGTTTAGGTGCCTGCATATGACAGGTGGATCCCTAATGTACTCACCTAAGAAGGTGTGTCACATCATCGTGGCCTGCTGCATGCTTCACAACCTGGCTTTGCGCCGCCAGGTGCCTTTCCTGCAGGAGGATGGTCGAGACGGTGGTGTTGTGGCAGCGGTGGAACCTGAGGAGAGTGACGAGGAGGAAGACGACGGGGCTGAAACAGACAACAGGGACAGAATCATTGAACAGTACTTCCCATAGGACACAGGTAACATTTCAAAGATAATTTAGTAAATGTTAACTACTCTCCTGCATCTCTGCTGCCTGTCTATTTGCCCCAGTGTATGATGACTGAGTTTTGGCTTTTCCCTCCCTATTTCAGATCTGGGGTCCCCACTACGAGTCCTGTGCTTCGTTTCCCCATGGACTACAGCTTTGTGGCAGCTGTTTGTTGACTTCACCATGTACAAGGACATATTTGCACTGTCATGTCAATTACAATATATTGAAATCACAGCCAGACTCCAGATATTTTGGTGCAAAATAGGTGTTTATTTAAGTGCTCAAAATGGGATGGGTGGTTTCAAGTGGGTGGGGGCTATGGTGAAGGAATGTCCATGGCAGAGTCCAGAGTAACAGTCACACAGGTGCATTGTCCAGAGGCCTGTGGAGAGATGGAGCATGGGCAGTTCAAGGATGGACAGGGTGACAATGTGGGACAGTGGGATGACATCAGGTGGTATCCATTGCTGGCGGGGGTCTTGACATCCTACTCTGTCTTCTTGCGAGATCTCAGGGCCCTCTTGCGGGGTGGTTCTTCTCCTGCAGGAGGTGGGGGTCTGGTGGGCTGCTGCTGTGCGGGGGCCTCCTGTCCACTAGCGCCGGCGGAGGTGGTTGGCTGTTCTTGGTCCAGGCTAGTGGCAGGGGCCCTTGGGTGTTGTTGAGTGTCCGCCCTGGTGTTGACGAGGTCCTGCAGCAGCCCTACCATGGTAACCAGGGTGGTGTTGATGGCTCTGATGTCCTCCCTGTACCCCCGATAGTGTTCCTCCTGCAGTACCTGGATCTCCTGGAACCGGGCCAGTACCGTCGCCATCGTCTCCTGGGAGCGGTTGTATGCTCCCATGATGGTGGTGAGGACCTCGTGGAGAGTGGGTTCCCTGGGCCTCTCCTCCCCCCCCTGTCGCACAGCTGCCCTCCGAGTTGCCCTGTTTCCCTGGGCCTCTGCCCCCTAGCCGGTGTGCCCACTACCACTGCCCCCAGGTCCCTGTTGTTGTTGGGGTGGTGGGTTATCCTGGGTGCCCTGTAGTGGTAGACACACCGCAGATTGACGCGCCCTGGAGACAGAGGCATGGGCCCGCTGGGTGGGAGCTGTGCTGGTGTTCCCAGAGGGGTTTGGGTCTGTAGTGGCCTGGGCCTGTGTGAGGGGAACCGACTGTCCAGAGGTCCCCGATGGTCCGGGCTGGTCATCGGTGTCCAGGTCGACAGAGCTGCTGTCATCGCTGACGGCCTCTTGGGTGGGGGGTGTGGAGAATTCTGGCCCCTCCGCCGCGGTGTGTTGACGGTCGGGTCCTGCAGGGGTATAGAGGTATGGTTATAGTTTCAATGTGTGGCATATGGGTGTATCTATGGGTTCTCGTGTCCCCAAGTGCTGGCATTCGTGTGTGGGGGCTTTGGTGAGGGTGGCTTGTGGGGGGATGTGTATATGCATTGGGCATGCTTTGGTGATGGGTGTCCATGCTTAGTGGACGCATGCAGGCCTAGGTTTTGGGATGTGTGGGTGGTGATGGTGAGACATTGGCGGGGAATAGGTGTGCTGGGGGTGGGGGTGAGGATGGTGGTGGGGGTGAGGATGGTGGTGGGGGTGGGGGTGAGGGTGGGGTTCGAGGATGGGGGTGAGGGTTGGGGTATGATTTGGCATGCAGGTGGGGGGGAAGCAGTATTGAAGCTTCAACTTACCAGTATCCATTCCTCCGCCGACTCCTGCGAGGCCGTCAGGATGCAGGATGTTCAAGACTTCCTCCTCCCATGATGTGAATTGTGGGGGTTGAGGTGGGGGTCCTCCGCCAGTCTTCTGCACGGCGATGTTGTGCCTGGATACCATGGAACGCACCTTCCCCCGTAGGTCGTTCCATCGCTTCCTGATGTCTTCCCGATTTCTGGGGTGCTGTCCCACTGCGTTGACCCTGTCGACAATCCTCTGCCATAGCTCCGTCCTTCGGGCAATGCTGGTGTATTGTATCTGTGTGCCGAACAGCTGGGGCTCTACCCGAACGATTTCCTCCACCATGACCCTGAGTTCTTCGTCTGTGAAGCGGGGTTGTCTTTGGGGTGCCATGGGGTGGTGTGTATGATGTGTGGGGTGGAGTATGTGTATTTAAGTGAGTTGAGTGTGGTGGTGTGTGTTGTTTTGTGTGTGAATAGTGTGTGGGTGATGGTGTTCAGTGGCTGTGGCTGTTAGTTTGTGGATGCTGGTGTCTCGCTCTGGCCTTCGTTCAGAATTTTTTAGCGTAGGGGTTTGTGGGTGATGTGGGTGGGTGTTTTATATTGTATTGTGTGTGTGGGAGTGGTGTGTGTATGTGTATCAGGTGTGTGGGATTCAAATCGTCCAATGTGGCTGAGTTTTGTTCGTTTGTGTGTATTCTGACCGCGGCGGTGTGTCCCGCCAATGGAATACCGCGTTTGAATGACCGCCGCGTGGATTCGTGGGTCGTAATGGCATGGGCGTATTTCTGTTGGCGTGACGGTGGAGGTTTTGTCACCTCCACTTTTCCGCCGACCGCTGGTCTGGCGGTCTGTTGTGGCGGTCGGATTTTCGGAGGTTTGCCTTCTGCGGGTCAGAATGACCGTGGAGGGTTTCCGCGACCGCGGCGGAATTATGGAGGATTTCTGACCGGCGGTAGGCGCCTTTTACCGCCGAGGTCAGAATGACCACCAGAGTCTTCTCAAAGCTCTGGGATTCACTTCCAGAACAAATTAGGAGGCTCAATGCTCATGTATCTTTTCATAAGTAACTCATAACTTGGCTTTTCTCCCAGTAGTTGGCTGTTATGTCCACTCCGCTCTGCTAAAGCCACTTCTAGTGCTTCCATGACTATGGCCGGAATGTGTTTTACAAATACTCCTAAATACAAATACAAAATAAATACGGTGGGTGGAACTTCACGGCAGCAGACAGGTTTTCATTGAGCAACTGGATGGCAGGACCGTTACTGCCAACATCTAAATTAGTCACTAAGTTTGAGGCAAAATCCATTTGTTCTGTTTCTTAAAATATAATCAGCAAAAATCATGCAAAATCAGTTTGTTCCATTTTTTTCCACAGACTCAAAAGCACCTGGAATTCCATTTGTTAAATAAATATTTATATATGTAGAATGATTAGAAGCAGCAGGATCATTCTGCAGTTTTTCATTGGTTCCATTGTTTCCTCTAGTCTTGCCTGGTGGAAAACGTCTATAGTAATTTGAATTGGAGCAAAATATGCTTCATGCGCTCCAAAAGGTAGACATATGAGATCGAGCTGAGTGGAATGAGCTTTTTTCACACCAGCACAGTGGTCTGTTGTTCAGCCCAGTCTCACTATGCTGCATCGAGTTCTGTCACAGTAACTCTTTACCTGCACCAAGTCCACATAAACAATCACTAATGGTGATTTGGCACTTCTGAGCGTGCTGCAGAATGCAGCACACACAGAAGTGCCAAAGCGTCATTTTGAAATGATTGTTTATGTGCAGGAAGGTACACCTTCCTGCACATAAACAATAATTTCTGGCACAGAATGCAGCACACATAGAAAAAGCAAAAAATGAGGAGGAATAAAAGTATTCCTCCTCATTGCGCATTGCTAACTCCACCCCTGGGGTGGCGTTAGATTTTGGCACTGCCTCAGGTTTACGAAAAGTTGTAAATCTGAGGCAGCATCAAGATGCAATGGGTGTTGCTGTGGCACACCCACAGCAACACCCATTGCACACCCCTTCCACTCAAAGGACTGCGTGTGAAGGGGCAGTATTTACAAGGTGGCTGTAGGAAGCTGGCCTGGTGTGTAGTGGGTACCTGAGGTACTAACACCTTATACAAAGTCCAGTTATCCCCTACTAGTGTAGTGTAGGCAGTATCTAGAAGCCAGACTCTCTAGAGGTAGCTGTGGATGAGCAGCCAAGGCTTATCTAGGAGACGTGCAAAGCTCATGCAATACCACTGTAGTCACACAGCACTTACACACATGAAAGATAACACTCAGTGTTACAAAATTAAAGGTATTTTATTTTACTGACACAATTACCAAAAAGTACTAGATAGGCAACCCTCCAATAGCAGGTTAGTAACACACTAAATATGTACACTAGTAATCAGCAATAAGCATAGAAAGTGATAGAAAACAGTGCAAATGCAGATAGACAATAGTGACCCTAGGGGGAGCTCAAACCATGTACTAAAAAAAATGGACCCCCACCTAGGTAAGTCGAATGTGTAGAGGGGGTAAGTACCACAGTTCCCTCTAGTGACCAGGAGGAAAGGAGTAAATTACTAGATTTTCCTCAAACCACCCAAAAGGAAGAAAATGAAGAAACTGCAACACCCAGGCAAGACTTCAAGAAAACAGCAGTGGATTCCTGAAGAGAAAGACCTGTGGAAGAAGGGTACCAAGTCCAGAAGTCACAGAAGAGTCCAGAAGGAGTAGGAGATACTACCCACCCAGCTGAGGATGCAGGAGACGGTTGACAGAAGGACAAAGACAGTCAGGAATGCAACCCTGGAGCAGATGAAGAGTTCCTCGAGGATGCAGTTGACGTCACATGCCGGATGGATGATTGCAGTCTGTCAGTGACGTGGAAAAGCCACCAACAAGCCTTGAGTGAGGCAGATGTCGCGGTGCAGCAAAAGTGGAGCTGCCGGGGACCAGCAATGTCCAGGAGAACTCAACCCACGGGGGGATTCCGAGGGGGACCATCAGCAAGGCAGAGAGTCCAAAGAAGAAGAGGCAGCCCCACAGGAGACCCACTGGATGAGGAACCATGAGTCGTAGAGGAGCTCATGCAGCACAACTGAAGAAGGGTCTTATGCCACAGGAAAGCATGCAGAAGGCTGTGTGTTGTATGAGGGGCTGGTGCTACACAGAGCCTGAAGATCCCTTGGAGGAGATGCAAACAAGCCTTGGTAGCTACAAGATGCGCAGTGTACAGGGGTACTGTCCTGGGTGAGAAGGCAAGGCCTTACCTCCACCCAAGTTGGACAGCTGGCAGAGTGGACCAAGAGGACTGCTCCAGATCACCACCCATGATGCAGAATCCACGCAGCTCAGGGTGAGAGCAGATCCACTTAGCCGGACGTCATTGCCGATGGTGACTGCAGATGCAGGGGAGTGACTCCTTCACTCCAAGGGAGATTTTTTCTTCCTCCTTGTACAGACTGAAAAATTGCCAACCTCAGAAATGTTGCAGAAGCTGTGGAAACAATGTTGCAAGCAGAGTCTTTGCTATGGATGCAGATTGTCGGTCTATGGAGGGTCCAGTCACGGTTCCAGTGGCTAGAAGTCAAAGCAGATGTTGCAGAGGAGTCCTCCTGGCATCTTGCAAGCTGAATCTGAGGACCAACCCAAGAGAGACACCCTAAATAGCCCTGAAAGGGGGAGTGGTCACTTAGCCAGGTGATCACCTATCAGGAGGGGGTTCTGACATCCCCTCCCTGACCTCTCAGATGCTCCCAGAGGCTCCTGCCAACCTTGGATTCAAGACAACAGAACCTTGGGAACCTCTGTAGGAGCTCTGGGAACCACCGCTGGGGTGGTGATGGACAGAGGGGTTGTCACTTCCCTTTCCATTTTCCAGTTTCGAGCCAGAGAAGGGACTGGAAATCCGTGAACCACTGTAGACTGGTTTATGCATGGAGGGCACCAAATGTGCCCTTCAAAGCATACCAGTGGCTTGGGGAGGCTACCCCTCCCAAGCCACGTAACACCTGTTCCCAAAGGGTGATACCCCCCCTATCCCAAAGGAAATTCTTTGTTCTGCTTTCCTGGGCTTGAGCTGTTCAAGCAGCAGGAGGGCAGAAACCTGTCTGAAGGGTGGCAGCAGCTTGGGATGCCCAGAAAACCCCAGACGGCTGGTAGGTGCAATGCTGGGGGTCCTCTAAGGAGCCCCCGGAGTGCATGGAATCATACTTCCAATGCTGGCAGTATTGCATATGATTCCGACATATTTGATACCAAACATGCCTAGCTTCTGTCAGGAAGACCAGATCCTCGGGGTCTGCGCATGTTCCCAACATGTCCACCACAAGACAGCTCCAAAACTCTGATAGAAGTATCACAGTGCCTAAGAGAGTCCAAGTGGGGAAAAGGGGATTAGGAAGGGAACAGCTGGGAAGGAGACCAGTAGGAACCAAAGGTTAAACAACACAATATCAAGAAATAATCACATTGAGGTTCATAAAAACTCTCTTTTGAAATCTAGGGTTCAATCATACTCAGAACATAAAATACCACTCTGTTGAATCTAGGGTTCAATGATACTCGGGACATGAAATAACACTCTGTGGAATCTAGGGTTCAATGATACTCGGGACATGAAATAACACTCTGGAATCTAGAGTTCAATGATACTCGGAACATGAAATAACACTCTGTTGAATCTAGAGTTCAATGATACTGGGAACATGAAATAACACTCTGTTGAATCTAGAGTTCAATGATACTCGGAACATGAAGTAACACTCTGTTGAATCTAGAGTTCAATGATACTCGGAACATGAAGTAACACTTAGACTGAAGGAACATGAATGGCCTAGAACTGGACTCTAACTAGGCCTCAAGAAATCTATGTACCTGGAAAAGAATCAAGAGTGGTTAATACAATGTTTCATATGGACTTTTCATGAGTTGTTACATACTGTCTAGGAACATAAGAACCTTATGAATTATGAATTGAGGTTCATAAAAACTCTCTGTTGAAATCTAGGGTTCACTGATACTCAGAACATGAAATAACACTCTGTTGAATCTAGGGTTCAATGATACTCGGGACATGAAATAACACTCTGTGGAATCTAGAGTTCAATGATACTCAGGACATGAAATAACACTCTGTTGAATCTAGAGTTCAATGATACTCAAACATGAAATAACACTCTGTTGAATCTAGAGTTCAATGATACTCGGAACATGACATAACACTCTGTTGAATCCAGAATTCAATGATACTCGGGACATGAAGTAACACTCTGTTGAATCCAGAGTTCAATGATACTCGGAACATGAAGTAACACGCTGTTGAATCTAGAGTTCAATGATACTCGGAACATGAAGTAACACTTAGACTGAAGGAACATGAATGGCCTAGAACTAGACTCTAACTTGGCCTCAAGAAATCTTGGTACCTGGAAAAGCATCAGGAATGGTTAAAGCAATGTTTCACATGGACTTTTCATGAGTTGTTACATACTGTCTAGGAATATAAGAACCTTCTAGAATAATGTTTCAGAACAAACATTGCCTCATTACATGAGGACAAAAGGTAATCGAAACATTCCCTGGAAAACAATAGGAATTGTACTAAGGACTTAACATGCACATAGAATGTACCATCTTGAATTTAACACCTTTGCAGAAAATTCAAGGGCCCTGGATAATTGTGTGCACTTCAGGAAACACTACACATCAAAGTTTTGATTGCCATGAAATGATCGCGCACACTGTACGTAATCTGAACACCTAGGTTTAAATGCGGGAAATGAATTGCGCACACTGCAGATTCCAACAAGTATATGCAAATGCCATGAAATGATTGCGTACTCTGTAAGCGATCTGAACATCAAGGTTTAAATGCGGGAAATGAATCGTGCACACTGCCGATTCCAACAAGTATATGTAAATGCCATGAAATGATCGCGCACTCTGTAAGCGATCTGAACATCAAGGTTTAAATGCGGGAAATGAATCGCGCGTCTTGCCGATTCGAATGCCACCATGCAAATGCCAAGAAATGGTTGCGCACAATGAATAACAAGAGTTAAATGTAAGGAATGAATCACGCGTCTTGCCGATTCGAATGCCACCATGTAAATGCCAAGAAATGGTTGCGCACAATGAATACCAAGAGTTAAATGCAAGGAATGAATCGCGCGTATTGCTGATTCAAATGCCACCATGCAAATGCCAAGAAATGGTAGCGCACACTTAATAACAAGAGTTTAATGCCAGGAAGTGAATTGCGCGGCTCGCCGATTCAAAAGCCAATATGCAAATGACAAGAAATTGTTGCGCACACTGTTGCCGACCCGAATCTCCAAAGTCAAATGCCAAGAATGAATTGCGCGTCTTGCCGATTCGAACACCAACATGTAAATGCCAAAAAACCACGAGCACATTCACACGCACAAGGAAAAACTTTCAACATGAAAGCTAGGCCCAAAAACTCGAATGCTTTGAAAACGGGGTCGGAGGCCCAGCCCGACCTCGGTCTTACCACCCTGTTCAAGGATCACCAATACAATGAAGGACAAGGCCTGGAAGGTCAAAGTAGTCTTCCGTAAAAGGAGCTCAGGAACTTGCTGCTGCTCTGCACCTGGACCTCTGAATAGTGAGCACGTGGAGCTGGGCTGGCTCCCTTATATAGAGTCTAGCCCAGCCCACAAACCACACGCAGTCATGCTGCAGGGAAAGCCTCTAGAAGGTCCTATAAAGGGACCACACCCTGATACACTCTGTAAGCCTGCAGCAATACTTTGCAAATGAACATTATTTGCCAACATCATTAATAGTGGTTTCAAGGTAAAACTCTGCAATGCAAAAGGTTAACAAACTGTGTATAAACACAATGCATGAATTATGCTCTTGCATAAAGACTGGGTTTTTGCATTTTAGTCGCCCGTAGAGCGCGCACTGCCCTGATGTTGTCAGGTTCAGAGTTACCATTATGTAGCTGGACATAGGTAGTGACCTATGTCCAGTACACACATAAAATGGTGTGACCACACTCCCGAAGTCCAGGAAAATGGAACTAGAGTTTGTGGGGCACTTCTGCTAGTGCAAGGGTGCCCTTGTTGGAGTGTGACTTTTATAATCAATATTAACATTAAAAGATTGCAATGTAATGTCTAATGAAACCGCATAAATGTAATACTAATGCCCGCGCTTGAAATGTGCCCACGGGGATGGGCCACCAATATGTACGATGACTAATGAAACTGACTAATAAATGAATTAATAATGTATTCATGTATGATTTTATACTAGCATTAAGAGTTATGTATTAAGGTTTTGCTAAAAAAAACTCACTAGGCCTTAGTTAGCAAGGGTCTGGGCCTAGCTGCCCGGTCTCCTATTAACTGTGTTTTTCTAACGTACAATGTGCTGCTTCCCTGAAAGACATGACGCTGTACTTTTCCAGAAGCTAGAGAGATGAGTGTAACCGTAGTAAATTCTTTCTCATGGGACCTGACTTGCCCAAGGAAACATTCTTGCCGCATGCAACAGTGTAATTCGCAACAGGTGCAAGGTCGCCTAAACTGGTAAAAGACAATGTAACTACTGACTAGAGCGACAAGTGCAACTTTTCTTACCTGACATACTACCAGTTGAAGACGTCAATCACAGGAACCAATAAGCTGCATGAGAACTGTCTTAGGTGAAAATTCTAGCAAGGTGTGCGACGGATTATAGGACAGAGATAACCAATCTCAAAAGTCAAATGCCAAGAATGAATCGCGCGTCTTGCCGATTCGAATACCAACATATAAATGCCAAAAAACCACAAGCACATTCACACACACAAGGAAAAACTTTCAACTTGAAAGCTAGGCCCAAAAACTCGAATGCCTTTGAAAACGGGGTCGGAGGCCCAGCCCGACCTCTGTCTTACCGCCCTGTTCAAGGATCACCAATACAATGAAGGGCAAGGCCTGGAAGGTCAAAGTAGGCTTCCGGAACAGGAGCTCAGGAAGTTGCTGCTGCTCTGCACCGGGACCTCTGAATAGTGAGCACGTGGAGCTGGGCTGGCTCCCTTATATAGAGTCTAGCCCAGCCCACAAACCACACCCAGTCATGCTGCAGGGAAAGCTTCTAGAAGGTCCTAGAAAGGGACCACACCCTGATACACTCTGTAAGCCTGCAGCAATACTTTGCAAATGAACATTATTTGCAAACATCATTAATAGTGGTTTCAAGGTCAAACTCTGCAATGCAAAAGGTTAACAAACTGTATATAAACAGAATGCATGAATTATGCTCTTGCATAAAGACTGGGTTTTTGCATTTTAGTCGCCGTTAGAGCGTGCACTGCCCTGATGTTGTCAGGGTCGGAGTTACCATTATGTAGCTTGACATAGGTAGTGACCTATGTCCAGTACACACATAAAATGGTGTCACCACACTCCCGAAGTCCAGGAACATGGAACTAGAGTTTGTGGGGCACCTCTGCTAGTGCAAGGGTGCCCTTGTTGGAGTGTGTCTTTTATAATCAATAATAACATGAAAAGCTTGCAATGTAATGTCTAATGAAACCGCATAAATGTAATACTAATGCCCGCATTTGAAATGTGCCCACGGGGAGTGGCCACCAATGTATACGATGACTAATGAAACTGACTAATAAATGAATTAATAATTTGTTCATATATGATTTTGTATTAGCATTAAGAGTTATGTATTAAGGTTTTGCTAAAAATACTCACTAGGCCTTAGTTAGCAAGGGTCTGGGCCTAGCTGCCCGGTCTCCTATTAACTGCGTTTTTCTAACGTGCAATGTGCTCCTTCCCTGAAGGACACAACGCTGTACTTTTCTAGAAGCTAGAGAGATGTGTGTAACCGTAGTAAATTCTTTCTCATGGGACCCGACTTGCCCAAGGAGACATTCTTGCCGAATGCTACAGTGTAATTCGCAACAGGTGCAAGGTCGCCTAAACTGGTAAAAGACAATGGAACTACTGACTGGAGCGACCAGTTCAACTTTTCTTACCTGACATTCTACCAGTTGAAGACGTCAATCAAAAGCTGCATGAGAACTGTCTTAGGTGAAACTTCTAGTAAGGTGTGCAACGGATTATTGGACAGAGATAACGAATTTCAAAAGTCAAATGCCAAGAATGAATCGCGCGTCTTGACGATTCAAATACCAACATGTAAATGCCCAAAAACCACGAGCACATTCACACGCACAAGGAAAAACTTTCAACATGAAAGCTAGGACCAAAAACTCAAATGCATTTGAAAACGGGGTCGGAGGCCCAGCCCGACCTCGGTCTTACCGCCCTGTTCAAGGATCACCAATACAATGAAGGGCAAGGCCTGGAAGGTCAAAGTAGGCCTCCGGAGCAGGAGCTCAGGAAGTTGCTGCTGCTCTGCACCGGGACCTTTGAATAGTGAGCACGTGGAGCTGGGCTGGCTCCCTTATATAGAGTCTAGCCCAGCCCACAAACCACACCCAATCATGCTGCAGGGAAAGCTTCTAGAAGGTCCTAGAAAAGGACCATACCCTGATACACTCTGTAAGCCTGCAGCAATACTTTGCAAATGAACATTGTTTGCAAACATCATTAATGGTGGTTTCAAGTTAAAACTCTGCAATGCAAAAGGTTAACAAACTGCATATAAACACAATGCATGAATTATGCTCTTGCATACAGACTGGGTTTTTGCATTTTAGTCGCCTGTAGGGCGCGTACTGCCCTGATGTTGACAGGTTCGGAGTTACCATTATGTAGCTGGACATGCAACAGGTGCAAGGTCGCCTAAACTGGTAAAAGACAATGGAACTACTGACTGGAGCGACAAGTGCAACTTTTCTTACCTGACATTCTACCCGTTGAAGACGTCAATCACAGGAGCAAATAAGCTGCATGTGAACTGTCTTAGGTGAAAATTCTAGTAGGGTGTGCGGCGGATTATTGGACAGAGATAACGATGCACCAAATATTGCCCAATGGGAAATTAGGGACTTGTCCGACAACTTTGATATAACAACGTAACACAAGGAGAAGCCAGCCATTACTTTGCCGTTCTTAGTCATTATCCTGCCATTATCGAGACATTCTTCATCACCCTTTTGCCTTTCTGAGAGACTTTTTCCTCCTCTCTTAAACCATCCTCGCCTTACCCGTTGCCTGATATGCTCTTCTCCTCCTTATGAGGGCAGAGCGTTTTGCTATACCCTGCTGAGACTTACCTGCTTATCTTGGCTGATGGTGAATCGACTGATGCCCTGAGGACGAAGACTGACACTGTATGCCGCCCCACTTGGATGGGTAACTATCCGATGATATATTGCAGTTGTCTGTTTGCTTTTTGTTTGCAGGTACCAACCGCTCTTTTGATAGAGGCCATAGTTAGATGTTTTCTAAATTCATGTTGCTAAGTTGTTTTGCATGAAGCCCAACATGCTGATGCCAATTAGAGGGTAGTTAAGGAGTTCACTAATATCGGGTGCAAATAGACAAATTACTAAATCTTTGCTTTGTTGAATAATGTACTAAAAATACTCTGCTAAAGTTGATTCATGTTGACGTCGTGCTTTGTCCTAATAGTCATGATCTATGCTTTGATAAATTCTTATTCGAGTTGCCATATTGTAGTTTTGTTGTTGTGCTTATTGATATTGAGACTAATGGATATGCTAGTAGATTGTATCTAATAGGGAATAAATATCCAAAATATTCCTAGATTTGTGTGGTTATTCATGGCTGAAAGATCATGGTGTGTTTCATTCTTACTAAATGTCACTGATTAGTTCGATTGAATGGTTATCGTAAATATCGATTTGATTATTGATCTATCAATTGAGATGTTAAGTAGATATCTCGTCGTGAGGAGTCTCCAATCAGGGTCAAAAGGCTCATTGGCCTAAAACAAGTCCCACCTTGTAAGAAAATTATAAACGGTGGTACCCTTCCTGTAGTAAACCGGCAAATTTGAGTTTTTGTTAGTGCTCGCAATATATTGCATTAGTTTTGTGCCGATCGAGAGTGAGGAAGTCAAGCTGCAAAACTTTGTCTGCCACAGTGTGTGTGAGTGTGACATCATTGAGCCGCGCTGGGATAGGTCAGTTAGTAAGAAGGGTCGCGCACGGATTGGCAGCCGTCCGTGAGAGGCAATTTGTTGAGAAAGTGGGCGAAGAGAGTTCTGGGAATTAAAGTCACTTCCTGACTCAATTGTAAACAAAATAAAATATGTGAAAAATGAAGTTCTTCAAGGCTCTAAGGAGCGCTGTGAGGGGATATGTGTATATTACCGCGAGTGTGAGGGAGCCTACACCGCCAGAGGATACTCCGGCTTATGCCGAAATGGAGGAGAGGGGTAATGCGCCATGTCTTTGACTAAAGCAATGGTGCAAATTAACTGAGAAAGATGGGTGTTTGGCATTTCCGGAACACAGATCGTTCAATATAATGATTTTGGAGAATTTGTGCAATGCGTTAAATGAGCAAAAGTCGCCTCCGAGGCCAGCAGAGTTTGAGGCATTAGCGTTGAGAGAAATGTTAGTTGGAGGATTACCTCTTGTATCTTAAGGAGGAGGACCAAGCCAACCCGCACCCAAAGGACCCTGCTCCATCTTTCCCACTCTTTCGTGCAACTGACTCACTGTCTCAGTTAAGCTCGCCGCTATATCCTTTGATGACACTACCTCTGCTTGGAGCTGCGTGATCACTTTGACTAGCTCGTCCAATGTGGCCATGCTGAGAACACACGTAAACCAGGAGGATAATAAATTCATGGGCTCACTATTCTGTCAGGGAGACCAGATCCTCGGGGTCTGCGCAAGTTCCCAACATGTCCACCACAAGACAGCTCCAAAACTCTGATAGAAGTATCACAGAGCCTAAGAGAGTCCAAGTGGGGAAAAGGTGATTAGGAAGGGAACAGCTGGGAAGGGGATCTGTAGGAAACAAAGGTTAAACAACACAATATCAAGATATATTCACATTGAGGTTCATAAAAACTCTCTGTTGAAATCTAGGGTTCAATGATACTCAGAACATGAAATGACACTCTGTTGAATCTAGGGTTCAATGATACTCGGGACATGAAATAACACTCTGTGGAATCTAGAGTTGAATGATGCTCAGGACATGAAATACCACTCTGTTGAATCTAGAGTTCAATGATACTCAGAACATGAAATAACACTCTGTTGAATCTAGAGTTCAATGATACTCGGAACATGACATAACACTCTGTTGAATCCAGAATTCAATGATACTCTGGACATGAAGTAACACTCTGTGGAATCTAGAGATCAATGATACTCGGAACGTGAAGTAACACTCTGTTGAATCTAGAGTTCAATGATACTCGGAACATGAAATAACACTTAGAGTGAAGGAAGATGAATGGCCTAGAACTAGACTCTAACTGGGCCTCAAGAAATCTAGGTACCTGGAAAAGAATCAAGAATGGTTAATACAATGTTTAATATGGACTTTTCATGAGTTGTTACATACTGTCTAGGAATATAAGAACCTTCTAGAATAATGTTTCAGAACAAACATTGCCTCATTACATGAGGACAAAAGGTAATCGAAACATTCCCTGTAAAACAATAGGAATTGTACTAAGGACTTAACATGCACATAGAATGTAACATCTTGAATTTAACACCTCTGCAGAAAATTCAAGGGCCCTGGATAATTGTGTGCACTTCAGGAAACACCACACATCAAAGTTTTGATTGCCATGAAATGATCGCGCACACTGTACGTGATCTGAACACCTAGGTTTAAATGCGGGAAATGAATCGCGCACACTGCCGATTCCAACAAGTATATGCAAATGCCATGAAATGATCGCGTACTCTGTAAGCGATCTGAACATCAAGGTTTAAATGCGGGAAATTAATCGTGCACACTACTGATTCCAACAAGTATATGCAAATGCCATGAAATGATCGCGCACTCTGTAAGCGATCTGAACATCAAGGTTTAAATGCGGGAAATGAATCGCGCGTCTTGCCGATTCGAATGCCACCATGCAAATGCCAAGAAATGGTTGCGCACAATGAATAACAAGAGTTAAATATAAGGAATGAATCGCGCGTCTTGACGATTCGAATGGCACCATGCAAATGCCAAAAAATGGTTGCGCACAATGAATACCAAGAGTTAAATGCAAGGAATGAATCACGCGTATTGCCGATTCGAATGCCACCATGCAAATGGCAAGAAATGGTAGCGCACACTGAATAACAAGAGTTTGATGCCAGGAATTGAATTGCTCGGCTCGCCGATTCAAACGCCAATATGCAAATGTCAAGAAATGGTTGCGCACACTGTTGCCGACCTGAATCTCCAAAGTCAAATGGCAAGAATAAATAGAGCGTCTTGCCGATTCGAACACCAACATGTAAATGCCAAAAAACCATACGCACATTCACACGCACAAGGAAAAACTTTCAACATGAAAGCTAGGCCCAAAAACTTGAATGCCTTTGAAAACGGGGTCGGAGGCCCAGCCGACCTCTGTCTTACCGCCCAGTTCAAGGATCACCAATACAATGAAGGGCAAGGCATGGAAGGTCTAAGTAGGCTTCCGTAAGAGGAGCTCAGGAAGTTGCTGCTGCTCTGCACCTGGACCTCCGAATAGTGAGCACGTGGAGCTGGGCTGGCTCCCTTATATAGAGTCTAGCCCAGCCCACAAACCACATGCAGTCATGCTGCAGGGAAAGCTTCTAGAAGATCCTAGAAAGGGACCACACCCTGATACAGTCTGTAAGCCTGCAGCAATACTTTGCAAATTAACATTATTTGCAAACATCATTAATAGTGGTTTCAAGGTAAAACTCTGCAATGGAAAAGTTTAACAAACTGTATATAAATACAATGCATGAATTATGCTCTTGCATAAAGACTGGGTTTTTGCATTTTAGTCGCCCGTAGAGCGCGCACTGCCCTGATATTTTCAGGTTCGGAGTTACCATTATGTAGCTGGACATAGGTAGTGACCTATGTCCAGTACACATATAAAATAGTGTCACCACACTCCCGAAGTCCAGGAAAATGGAACTAGAGTTTGTGGGGCACATCTGCTATTGCAAGGGTGCCCTTGTTGGAGTGTGACTTTTATAATCAATATTAACATGAAAAGCTTGCAATGTAATGTCTAATGAAACCGCATAAATGTAATACTAATGCCCGCGTTTGAAATGTGCCCACGGGGAAGGGCCACCAATATATACGATGACTAATGAAACTGACTAATAAATGAATTAATAATGTATTCATGTATGATTTTGTATTAGCATTAAGAGTTATGTATTAAGGTTTTGCTAAAAATACTCACTAGGCCTTAGTTAGCAAGGGTCTGGGTCTAGCTGCCCGGTCTCCTATTAACTGTGTTTTTCTAACGTACAATGTGCTGCTTCCATGAAGGACACGATGCTGTACTTTCCCAGAAGCTAGAGAGATGTGTGTAACCGTAGTAAATTCTTTCCCATGGGACCCGACTTGCCCAAGGAGACATTCTTGCCGAATGCAACAGTGTAATTCGCAACAGGTGCAAGGTCGCCTAAACTGGTAAAAGACAATGGAACTACTGACTGGAGCAACCAGTTCAACTTTTCTTACCTGACATTCTACCAGTTGAAGACGTCAATCACAGGAACCAATAAGCTGCATGAGAACTGTCTTAGGTGAAACTTCTAGTAAGGTGTGCGACGGATTATTGGACAGAGATAACGAATCTCAAAAGTCAAATGCCAAGAATGAATTGCGCGTCTTGCCGATTCGAATACCAACATGTAAATGCCAAAAAACCACAAGCACATTCACACGCACAAGGAAAAACTTTCAGCATGAAAGCTAGGCCCAAAAACTCGAATGCCTTTGAAAACGGGGTCGGAGGCCCAGCCCGACCTCTGTCTTACCGCCCTGTTCAAGGATCACCAATACAATGAAGGGCAAGGCCTGGAAGGTCAAAGTAGGCTTCCGGAACAGGAGCTCAGGAAGTTGCTGCTGCTCTGCACTGGGACCTCCGAATAGTGAGCACCTGGAGTTGGGCTGGCTCCCTTATATAGAGTCTAGCCCAGCCCACAAACCACACCCAGTCATGCTGCAGGGAAAGCTTCTAGAAGGTCCTAGAATGGGACCACACCCTGATGCACTCTGTAAGCCTGCAGCAATACTTTGCAAATTAACATTATTTGCAAACATCATTAATAGTGGTTTCAAGGTAAAACTCTGCAATGCAAAAGGTTAACAAACTATATATAAACACAATGCATGAATTATGCTCTTGCATAAAGACTGCGTTTTTGCATTTTAGTCACCCATAGAGCGTGCACTGCCCTGATGTTGTCAGGTTCGGAATTACCATTATGTAGCTGGACATAGGTAGTGACCTATGTCCAGTACACACATAAAATGGTGTCACCACACTCCCGAAGTCGAGGAAAATGGAACTAGAGTTTGTGGGGCACCTCTGCTAGTGCAAGGGTGCCCTTGTTGGAGTGTGACTTTTATAATCAATATTAACATGAAAAGCTTGCAATGTAATGTCTAATGAAAGTGCATAAATGTAATACTAATGCCCACATTTGAAATGTGCCCACGAGGAGTGGCCACCAATGTATACGATGACTAATGAAATTGACTAATAAATGAATTAATAATGTATTCATGTATGATTTTGTATTACCATTAAGAGTTATGTATTAAGGTTTTGCTAAAAATACTCACTAGGCCTTAGTTAGCAAGGGTCTGGGCCTAGCTGCCCGGTCTCATATTAACTGTGTTTTTCTAACGTAGAATGTGCTGCTTCCCTGAAGGACACGACGCTGTACTTTTCCAAAAGCTAGAGAGATGTGTGTAACCGTAGTAAATTCTTTCTCATGGGACCCGACTTGCCCAAGGAGACATTCTTGCTGAATGCAACAGTGTAATTCTCAACAGGTGCAAGGTCGCCTAAACTGGTAAAAGACAATGGAACTACTGACTGGAGCGATGAGTGCAACTTTTCTTACCTGACATTCTACCCGTTGAAGACGTCAATCACAGGAACAATTAAGCTGCATGAGAATAGTCTTAGGTGGAAATTCTAGTAAGGTGTGCAACGGATTATTGGACAGAGATAACGAATCTCAAAAGTCAAATGCAAAGAATGAATTGCGCGTCTTGACGATTCGAATACTGTCATGTAAATGCCAAAAAACCACGACCACATTCACACGCACAAGGAAAAACTTTCAACATGAAAGCTAGGACCAAGAACTCGAATGCCTTTGAAAACGGGGTCGGAGGCCCAGCCGACCTCGATCTTACCGCCCTGTTCAAGGATCACCAATACAATGAAGGGCAAGGCCTGGAAGGTCAAAGTGATCCTCTGGAACAGGAGCTCGGGAAGTTGCTGCTGCTCTGCACCGGGATCTCTGAATAGTGAGCACGTGGAGCTGGGCTGGCTCCCTTATATAGAGTCTAGCCCAGCCCACAAACCACACCCAGTCATGCTGCAGGGAAAGCTTCTAGAAGATCCTAGAAAGGGACCACACCCTGATACACTCTGTAAGCCTGCAGCAATACTTTGCAAATGAACATTATTTGCAAACATCATTAATAGTGGTTTCAAGGTAAAACTCTGCAATGCAAAAGGTTAACAAACTGCATATAAACACAGTGCATGAATTATGCTCTTGCACACAGACTGGGTTTTTGCATTTTAGTCGCCCGTAGAGCGCGCACTGCCCTGATGTTGACAGGTTCGGAGTTACCATTATGTAGCTGGACATGCAACAGGTGGAAGGTCGCCTAAACTGGTAAAAGACAATTAAACTACTGACTGGAGCGACAAGTGCAACTTTTCTTATCTGACATTCTACCCGTTGAAGACGTCAATCACAGGAGCCAATAAGCTGCATGTGAATTGTCTTAGGTGAAAATTCTAGTAAGGTGTGCAGCAGATTATTGGACAGAGATAACGATGCACCAAATATTGCCCAATGGGAAATTAGGGACTTGTCCGACAACTTTGTTATAACAACGTAACACAAGGAGAAGCCAGCCATTACTTTGCCGTTCTTAGCCATTATCCTGCCATTATCGAGACATTCTTCATCACCCTTTTGCCTTTCTGAGAGACTTTGTCCTCCTCTCTTAAACCATCCTCACCTTACCCCTTGCCTGATATGCACTACTCCTCCTTATGAGGGAAGAGCGTTTTGCTATACCCTGCTGAGACTTACCTGCTTATCTTGGCTGATGGTGAATCGACTGATGTCCTGAGGACGAAGACTGACACTGTATGCCGCCCCACTTGGATGGGTAACTATCCGATGATATATTGTAATTGTCTGTTCACTTTTTCTTTCTAGGTACCAACCGCTCTTTTGATAGAGGCCATGGTTAGATGTTTTCTAAATTCATGTTGCTAAGTTGTTTTGCATGAAGCCCAACATGCTGATGCCAATTAGAGGCTAGTTAAGGAGTTCACTAATATCGGGTGCAAATAGACAAATTACTAAATCTTTGCTTTGTTGAATAATGTACTAATGATATTCTGCTAAAGTTGATTCATGTTGACGTTGTGCTTTGTCCTAATATTCATGATCTATGCTTTGATAAAGTCTTATTCGAATTGCCATATTGTAGTTTTGTTGTTGTTCTTATTGATATTGAGACTAATGAATATGCCAGAAGATTGTAACTAATAGGGAATAAATATCCCAAATCTTACCGGATTTGCGTGGTTATTCATGGCTGAAAGGTCATGGTGTGTTTCATTCTTACTAAATGTCACTGATTAGTTCGATTGAATTGTTATTGTGAATATCGATTTGATTATTGATCTATCAATTGAGATGTTAAGTAGATATCTCGTCCTGAGGAGTCTCCAATCAGGGTCAAAAGGCTCATTGGCCTAAAACGAGTCCCCCTTGTAAGTAAATTATCAACGGTGAGACCCTTCCTGTAGTAAACCGGCAAATTTGAGTTTTTGTTAGTGCTCGCAATATATTGCATTAGTTTTGTGCGGATCGAGAGTGAGGAAGATCAGGAGCAAGACTTTGTCAGCCGCAGTGTGTGTGAGTGTGACGTCATTGGAGCCGCGCTGGGCTAGGTCAGTTAGTAAGAAGGGTCGCGCACGGATTGGCAGCTGTCCGTGAGAGGCAATTGGTTGAGAAGGTGGGCGAAGAGAGTTCTGGGAATTAAAGTCACTTCCTGACTCAATTGTAAACAAAATAAAAGACGTAAAAAATGAAGTTCTTCAAGGCTCTAAG
This sequence comes from Pleurodeles waltl, assembly GCF_031143425.1. Lineage (NCBI taxonomy): Eukaryota > Metazoa > Chordata > Amphibia > Caudata > Salamandridae > Pleurodeles > Pleurodeles waltl. The sequence continues at coordinate 175,596,686 of NC_090445.1, read as the reverse complement.
GAGCGCTGTGAGGGGAGATGTGTATATTACCGCGAGTGTGGGGGAGCGTACACCGCCAGAGGATACTCCGGCTTTTGCCGTAATGGAGGAGAGGGGAGTTGCGCCATGTCTTTGACTAAAGCAATGGTGCAAATTAACTGAGAAAGATGGGTGTTTGGCATTTCCGGAACACAGATCATTCAATGTAATGATTTTGGAGAATTTGCGCAATGGGTTAAATGAGCAAAAGCCGCCTCCGAGGCCAGCAGAGTTTGAGGCATTAGCGTTGAGAGAAATGTTAGTTGGAGGATTACCTCTTGTATCTTGAGGAGGAGGACCAAGCCAACCCGCACCCAAAGGACCCTGCTCCATCTTTCCCACTCTTCCTTGCAACTGACTCACTCTCTCAGTTAAGCTGGCTGCTATATCCTTTGATGACACTACCTCTGCTTGGAGCTGCGTGATCACTTTGACTAGCTCGTCCAATGTGGCCATGCTGAGAACACACGTAAATCAGGAGGATAATAAATTCATTGGCTCACTATTCTGTCAGGGAGAACAGATCCTAGGGGTCAGCGCACGTTCCTAACATGTCCACCACAAGACAGCTCCAAAGCTCTGATAGAAGTATCACAGAGCCTAAGAGAGTCCAAGTGGGGAAAAGGTGATTAGGAAGGGAACAGCTGGGAAGGGGATCTGTAGGAAACAAAGGTTAAACAATACAATATCAAGATATAATCACATTGAGGTTCAGAAAAAATCTCTGTTGAAATCTAGGGTTCAATGATACTCAGAACATGAAATAACACTCTGTTGAATCTAGGGTTTAATGATACTCGGGACATGAAATAACACTCTGTGGAATCTAGAGTTCAATGATACTCGGGACATGAAATAACACTCTGTTGAATCTAGAGTTCAATGATACTCAGAACATGAAATAACACTCTGTTGAATCTAGAGTTCAATGATACTCGGAACATGACATAACACTCTGTTGAATCCAGAATTCAATGATACTCGGGACATGAAGTAACACTCTGTTGAATCTACAGTTCAATGATACTCGGAACATGAAATAACACTCTGTTGAATCTAGAGTTCAATGATACTAGGAACATGAAGTAACACTTAGACTGAAGGAACATGAATGGCCTAGAACTAGACTCTAGCTAGGCCTCAAGAAATCTAGGTACCTGCAAAAGAATCAAGAATGGTTAATACAATGTTTCATATGGACTTTTCATGAGTTGTTATATACTGTCTAGGAAAAAAAGAACCTTCTAGAATAATATTTCAGAACAAACATTGCATCATTACATGAGGACAAAAGGTAATCGAAACATTCCCTGGAAAACAATAGGAATTGTACTAAGGACTTAACATGCACATAGAATGTAACATCTTGAATTTAACACCTTTGCAGAAAATTCAAGGGCCCTGGAAAATTGTGTGCGCTTCAGGAAACACTACACATCAAAGTTTTGATTGCCATGAAATTATCACGCACACTGTACGTGATCTGAACACCTAGGTTTAAATGCGGGAAATGAATCGCGCACACTGCTGATTCCAACAAGTATATGCAAATGCCATGAAATGATCGCGTACTCTGTAAGCGATCTGAACATCAAGGTTTAAATGCGGGAAATTAATCGTGCACACTACTGATTCCAACAAGTATATGCAAATGCCATGAAATGATCGCGCACTCTGTAAGCGATCTGAACATCAAGGTTTAAATGCGGGAAATGAATCGCGCGTCTTGCCGATTCGAATGCCACCATGCAAATGCCAAGAAATGGTTGCGCACAATGAATATCAAGAGTTAAATGCAAGGAATGAATCACGCGTCTTGCCGATTCGAATGCCACCATGCAAATGCCAAGAAATGGTTGCGCACAATGAATACCAAGAGTTAAATGCAAGAAATGAATCACGCGTTTTGCCGATTCGAATGCCACCATGCAAATGCCAAGAAATGGTGGCGCACACTGAATAACAAGAGTTTAATGCCAGGAAGTGAATTGCGCGGCTCGCCGATTCAAAAGCCAATATGCAAATGTCAAGAAATGGATGCGCACACTGTTGCCGACCCGAATCTCAAAAGTCAAATGCCAAGAATGAATTGCGCGTCTTGCCGATTCGAACACCAACATGTAAATGCCAAAAAACCACGAGCACATTCACACGCACAAGGAAAAACTTTCAGCATGAAAGCTAGGCCCAAAAACTCGAAAGCCTTTGAGAACGGGGTCGGAGGCCCAGCCGGACTCGGTCTTACCACCCTGTTCAAGGATCACCAATACAATGAAGGGCAAGGCCTGGAAGGTAGGCTTCCGGAACAGGAGCTCAGGAAGTTGCTGTTGCTCTGCACCTGGACCTCCGAATAGTGAGTACGTGGAGCTGGGCTGGCTCCCTTATATAGAGTCTAGCCCAGCCCACAAGCCACACGCAGTCATGCTGCAAGGATGTGGTCCTATAAAGGGACCACACCCTGATACACTCTGTAAGCCTGCAGCAATACTTTGCAAATGAACATTATTTGCAAACATCATTAATAGTGGTTTCAAGGTAAAACTCTGCAATGCAAAAGGTTAACAAACTGTATATAAACACAATGCATGAATTATGCTCTTGCATAAAGACTGGGTTTTTGCATTTTAGTAGCCGGTAGAGCGTGCACTGCCCTGATGTTGTCAGGTTCGGAGTTACCATTATGTAGCTAAACACAGGTAGTGACCAATGTCCTGAACACACATAAAATGGTGTCACCACACTCCCGAAGTCCAGGAAAATGGAACTAGAGTTTGTGGGGCACCTCTGCTAGTGCAAGGGTGCCCTTGTTGGAGTGTGACTTTTATAATCAGAATTAACATGAAAAGCTTGCAATGTAATGTCTAATGAAACCGCATAAATGTAATACTAATGCCCGCGTTTGAAATGTGCCCACGGGGAAGAGCCACCAATATATACGATGACTAATGAAACTGACTAATAAATGAATTAATAATGTATTCATGTATGATTTTGTATTACCATTAAGAGTTATGTATTAAGGTTTTGCTAAAAATACTCACTAGGCCTTAGTTGGGAAGGGTCTGGGCGTAGCTGCCCGGTCTCCTATTAACTGTGTTTTTCTAACATACAATTTACTGCTTCCCTGAAGGACACAACGCTGTACTTTTCCAGAAGCTAGAGAGATGTGTGTAACCGTAGTAAATTCTTTCTCATGGGACCTGACTTGTCCAAGGAGACATTCTTGCCGAATGCAACAGTGTAATTCGCAACAGGTGCAAGGTCGCCTAAACTGGTAAAAGACAATGGAACTACTGACTGGAGCGACAAGTGTAACTTTTCTTACCTGACATTCTACCAGTTGAAGACGTCAATCACAGGAACCAATAAACTGCATGAGAACTGTCTTAGTTGAAAATTCTAGTAAAGTGTGCCACGGATTATTGAACAGAGATAAGGAATCTCAAAAGTCAAATGCCAAGAATGAATCGCGCGTCTTGCCGATTCGAACACCAACATGTAAATGCTAAAAAACCACAAGCACATTCACACGCACAAGGAAAAACTTTCAGCATGAAAGCTAGGCCCAAAAACTCGAAAGCCTTTGAGAACGGGGTCGGAGGCCGAGCCCGACATTTGTCTTATCGCCCTGTTCAAGGATCACCAATACAATGAAGGTCAAGGCCTCAAAGGTCAAAGTAGGCTTCCGTAACAGGAGCTCAGGAAGTTGCTGCTGCTCTGCACCTGGACATCCGAATAGTGAGCACGTGGAGCTGGGCTGGCTCCCTTATATAGAGTCTAGCCCAGCCCACAAACCACACCCAGTCATTGCTGCAGGGAAAGCTTCTAGAAGGTCCTAGAAAGGGACCACACCCTGATACACTCTGTAAGCCTGCAGCAATACTTTGCAAATGAACATTATTTGCAAACATCATTAATAGTGGTTTCAAGGTAAAACTCTGCAATGCAAAAGGTTAACAAACTGTATATAAACACAATGCATGAATTATGCTCTTGCATAAAGACTGGGTTTTTGCATTTTAGTCACCCATAGAGCGTGCACTGCCCTGATGTTGTCAGGTTCGGAGTTACCATTATGTAGCTGGACATAGGTAGTGACCTATGTCCAGTACACACATAAAATGGTGTTACCACACTCCCGAAGTCCAGGAAAATGGAACTAGAGTTTGTGGGGCACCTCTGCTAGTGCAAGGGTGTCCTTGTTGGAGTGTGACTTTTATAATCAATATTAACATGAAAAGCTTGCAATGCAATGTCTAATGAAACCGCATAAATGTAATACCAATGCCCGCATTTGAAATGTGCCCACGGGGAGTGGCCACCAATGTATACAATGACTAATTAAACTGACTAATAAATGAATTAATAATGTATTCATGTATGATTTTGTATTAGCATTAAGAGTTATGTATTAAGGTTTTGCTAAAAATACTCACTAGGCCTTAGTTAGCATGGGTCTGGGCCTAGCTGCCCGGTCTCATATTAACTGTGTTTTTCTAACGTGCAATGTGCTGCTTCCCTTAAGGACACAACGCTGTACTTTTCCAGAAGCTAGAGAGATGTGTGTAACCGTAGTAAATTCTTTCTCATGGGACCCGACTTGCCCAAGGAGACATTCTTGCCGAATGCAACAGTGTAATTCGCAACAGGTGCAAGGTCGCCTACACTGGTAAAAGACAATGGAACTACTGACTGGAGCGACAAGTGCAAATTTTCTTACCTGACATTCTACCTGTTGAAGATGTCAGTCACAGGAGCAAATAAGCTGCATGAGAACTGTCTTAGGTGAAAATTCTAGTAAGGTGTGCGACGGATTATTGGACAGAGATAACGAATCTCAAAAGTCAAATGCCAAGAATGAATCGCGCGTCTTGACAACTCGAATACCAACATATAAATGCCAAAAAAACACGAGCACATTCACACGCACAAGGAAAAACTTTCAACATGAAAGCTAGGACCAAAAACTCAAATGCCTTTGAAAACGGGGTCGGAGGCCCAGTCCGACCTCAGTCTTACCTCCCTGTTCAAGGATCACCAATACAATGAAGGGCAAGGCCTGGAAGGTCAAAGTAGGCCTCTGGAATAGGAGCTCAAGAAGTTGCTGCTGCTCTGCACCGGGACCTTTGAATAGTGAGCACATGGAGCTGTGCTGGCTCCCTTATATAGAGTCTAGCCCAGCCCACAAACCACACCCAGTCATGCTACAGGGAAAGCTTCTAGAAGATCCTAGAAAGGGACCACACCCTGATACACTCTGTAAGCCTGCAGCAATACTTTGCAAATGAACATTATTTGCAAACATCATTAATAGTGGTTTCAAGGTAAAACTCTGCAATGCAAAAGGTTAACAAACTGCATATAAACACAATGCATGAATTATACTCTTGCATACAGACTGGGTTTTTGCATTTTAGTCGCCCGTATAGCGCGCACTGCCCTGATTTTGACAGGTTCGGAGTTACCATTATGTAGCTGGACATGGAACAGGTGCAAGGTCGCCTAAACTGGTAAAAGACAATGGAACTACTGACTGGAGCGACAAGTGCAACTTTTCTTACCTGACATTCTACCCGTTGAAGACGTCAATCACAGGAGCCAATAAGCTGCATGTGAACTGTCTTAGGTGAAAATTCTAGTAAGGTGTGCTGCGGATTATTGGACAGAGATAACGATGCACCAAATATTGCCCAATGGGAAATTAGGGACTTGTCCGACAACTTTGATATAACAACGTGACACAAGGAGAAGCCAACCATTACTTTGCCATTCTTAGCCATTATCCTGCCATTATCAAGACATTCTTCATCACCCTTTTGCCTTTCTGAGAGACTTTGTCCTCCGCTCTTAAACCATCCTCGCCTTACCCCTTGCCTGATATGCACTTCTCCTCCTTATGAGGGAAGAGCGTTTTGCTATACCCTGCTGAGACTTACCTGCTTATCTTGGCTGATGGTGAATCGACAGATGTCCTGAGGACGAAGACTTACACTGTATGCCGCCCCACTTGGATGGGTAACTTTCCGATGATATATTGTAATTGTATGTTTGCCTTTTCTTTCTAGGTACCAACCGCTCTTTTGATAGAGGCCATAGTTAGATGTTTTCTAAATTCATGTTGCTAAGTTTTTTTGCATGAAGCCCAACATGCTGATGCCAATTAGAGGCTAGTTCAGGAGTTCACTAATATCGGGTGCAAATAGACAAATTACTAAATCTTTGCTTTGTTGAATAATGTACTAATGATACTCTGCTAAAGTTGATTCATGTTGACGTTGTGCTTTGTCCTAATATTCATGATCTATGCTTTGATAAAGTCTTATTCGAGTTGCCATATTGTAGTTTTGTTGTTGTGCTTATTGATATTGAGACTAATTAATATGCTAGTAGATTGTAACTAATAGGGAATAAATATCCAAAATCTTACTAGATTTGTGTGGTTATTCATGGCTGAAAGGTCATGGTGTGTTTCATTCTTACTAAATGTCACTGATTAGTTCAATTGAATTGTTATTGTGAATATTGATTTGATTATTGATCTATCAATTGAGATGTTAAGTAGATATCTCATCCTGAGGAGTCTCCAATCAGGGTCAAAAGGCTCATTGGCCTAAAACGAGTCCCCCTTGTAAGAAAATTATCAACGCTGGGACCCTTCCTGTAGTAAACCGGAAAATTTGAGTTTTTGTTAGTGCTCGCAATATATTGCATTAGTTTTGTGCGGATCGAGAGTGAGGAAGACAAGCAGCAAGACTTTGTGAGCCGCAGTTTGTGTGAGTGTGACGTCATTGGAGCCGCGCTGGGATTGGTCAGTTAGTAAGAAGGGTCGCGCACGGATTGGCAGCTGTCCGTGAGAGGCAATTGGTTGAGAAGGTGGGCAAATAGAGTTCTGGGAATTAAAGTCACTTCCTGACTCAATTGTATACAAAATAAAAGACGTAAAAAATGAAGTTCTTCAAGGCTCTAAGGAGCGCTGTGAGGGGAGATGTGTATATTACCGCGAGTGTGGGGGAGCCTACACCACCAGAGAATACTCCGGCTTATGCCGTAATGGAGCAGAGGGGAGTTGCGCCATGTCTTTGACTAAAGCAATGGTGCAACTAACTGAGAAAGATGGGTGTTTGGCATTTCCGGAACACAGATCGTTCAATATAATGATTTTGGAGAATTTGCGCAATGCGTTAAATGATCAAAAGCCGCCTCCGAGGCCAGCAGAGATTGAGGCATTAGCAATTTGGGAACTAATGGCCATACATCAACTGCAACAGAAATTTGAGAGGAGAATGAGGAAGGCAGAAAAGCCACTAGCAGAGGCTAGGTGGGATAGTGAGCACAGGATGTTTCCGGCAATAACTCAAGAAGCCGGCACGCAGGGAAGAAAGACCACTTGTAAAACGGATAAGGGTTCTAGCAAAGAAAAGGAGACTAAAAAGTCCTGGGCAGAGGCAGATGACTCAGATGATGATGAGTTTCTTAATCAGTTGCTATATGATCGACCACCACCATGTGCTCTAGATGATAATAGACCGAGTACTAGTGCGGGTCCTGTAAATTCTACACAGAACCAGGGAAACACAAATACAGCACAGGTAAATACAGTCGCAACACCAGCTCTGGTACAGAATAGTGTCAGTGTGTCTACTGCTCCAGAGATGCAGACACAGTTACAGCTGCCACCCGTTCAGAGGCTCTACCCTAATGTTCCAATATTAGAGACAACCTTGCGCTTCATGGTGCCGTCTGAGCCGGCATATACAAGACCAAAATTAGCACAGATTGAGCCATCTCCAATTTTATTGCCTCAGGCACAGCAACAGATGGTTCTGAATTATGCCTCAGTCATGGGACCGCAGTTAACTACAGCACTGATAATGAATCAGAATATGGGGGTTAATTATCCACAGGCTTTGGGAAGCAGGCAGTCGCCAGCGGCCATATCCTTACCTATAACAGTTGGTCCACCAGTACCACTGTATGCACAGGTGAAGCCTGGTGTATGTGATCAGGGAGTAATGACCCAAGAAATGACAAGAGGAGGGTTCGTAGGGAATCCTCAAGGAATACCTCCAGCGGAACAGACAATAGACAGATCTAGATCACTGTTAGACCTCAGTCCGATAGGGGTTCCTCCAGATACCATGAGACAATCAGGTTTGGGACTGCTGACTCCGCAGATCTCAAGTGCAAATGTACCTCAGACCAGCAGACAGATAGGTTTGTGAAGCTTGCGAAGTGTCTTTGGGAAGACCTGAATGACCTGTTTGAGATTATAGTTCCAGCTGATTTGTGGATTGGATGCAAGAGAAGTGTTGATTGGCCAACAGCGGAACCGGCAAGGGACAGGGCTACAGGAGCACCGTCCCCTGATGTAATGAGGTACTACTATAAGGTGATTGCGTTTTTGAAGCAGAAAGTGTTGCCGCAGAATATTGATTGGCAAAAGATTGATCGAACGGCGCAGGAGGCCAAAGAGTAGATACATGCCTACTATGAGAGGTTGTTAAAGGCGTTCAAGCACTACAGTGGTACTGAGGTTATGGAGGCGAAGGACATGAATCAGCTTGTGTTCAGGTTTGTTGAGGGAATGAGACCAGAGATTAGCCAGATGATTAAGAATCATTTGATCTGTTGGCAAGCGAAGCCGATTGATGAGGTGTTGCAGTATGAGAAATATTGTAGTGACAAAACTGAGTTGAATCAGAGAAAGTTGAAGGAGAAAGTGATGGTGATGCAAATTAAGGCAGCACAAGCAGGGATGCAAGGAAATGGTTTACAGCAGATGGTGCAACAGCCGCAAGGAAACGGGATGTTTCAGACGCAAGTAAGAGGCAGAGGTCGAGGAGGTTTTGTGAATCATGGTCCAGATTTGAATACTGTAGTGGTTCAAAATGATGTACAGGGGATGAAGAAGGTGTTACCATGTCATGCTTGCGGGGGCGTTGGACACTGGAAGCCGGAGTGCCTGATGATGGTGCAGGAGGGTGTTGTCCAACAAAGCAATGATGTCAATGCATTCCAAAATGTTAAAGGACCAAGACTGAGGGGTCAAAATCCGAACTTCCAGAATAACATGGTTCAGATGCAGGGTCTTCAACCCATGCAACAAGTGCAGATGCCACGTGTGCAACCAGTGCAGACGCAGCAAGTGCAACAGCAGATTCCCGTGGTACCTAGACCGCAAATGCAGTTGCCCTTGGCACCAATGGGACAGCAATAGGTGATGCTTCCTCAACAGGAATGAGTCAAAATAATGCAGTACAGCAGTTCCCATTGCGTGGTGAAAATGGAATAAACAATGAATGGTTGGATGACAGTTCAGACGGTGAGGAGTGTAGACTTGCAGCGTCCATAGAAGTAGATCAGAGAGGGCCCTATGTGCAAGGGAAAGTGATGGGCCACAAAGTTTCATTCTTGGTTCACACAGGAGCTACACGCTCTACAGTCAGAAGTGCAGAGGTTCCGAAATTGCCTCTTTCGGGATGTACAATAAAGGTGGTAGGATTAGCGAATCAGCTCTTGACTAACCCGATCACAGATCCGGTCCAGGTTGAGATTGGCACCTTTCAGGGGTTGCACAGATTTGTGGTGTGCGACTCAAGTCCTGTGTTCCTACTGGGAAGAGACTTACTGTGCAAGTGTTCTATCACTTGTTCCAAAGAAGGGATTGAGGTGCAGACAAACAGTGACGATGAAGGGGATGACGGACAGATCTCAGAGCCTGAGACGGAGACCACAGATGATGAGTACCCCCTGATAAGCTTCTTCCCAATGTTCACAGTGACTGATCTGCCAGCTGATTTGCAGGGGACAGTAAAGTAAAAAGTGTGGGATTTGACAGGAAAGGAAGTGGGACTGATAAAAGGTGTAGAACCAGTTAAGGTCAGTGTAAAGCCAAATGCTGTGTTCCCCCAGGTACCGCAATACCACATGGCGCAAGATGTCCTTATACAGGTAACGCAGATAATTGCAGACTTTGTGAAGCAAGGGGTCCTGAAGAAAGTGATGAGCAGTCCTTGTAATTCACCTATAATGGGACTGAGAAAGCCTTGTGGGAAAGTTCGAATTGTGCAGGACTTGAGGAAAATCAATGACATAGTGGTGAAGTGTTGCCCGATAGTGCCAAATCCAGCTGTGATCATGTTCCAGGTTCCATGCGAGGCAGAATGGTTCTCAGTCCTTGATTTGTCCCAAGCGTTCTTTTCTGTGCCTCTTCATGAGGACAGCCAATTTCTCTTCAGTTTCAAATTCTTGGACAAGGTTTACAGTTGGTGTTGAATTCCCCATTGGTTTTCAGAGTCACTTTCAATCTTCATCAGATACTGAAGAAAGATTTGGACTCATTGAAATTGCCTTTTCAATCGACTCTAGTGCAGTACATTGATGACTTGTTGATTGCATCCAAAACAAGAGATGATTGCAAATACAATACCATTGCCTTACTAAATCACTTGGGAAAGAAGGGGCATAAGGTGTCCCCAAAGAAGCTGCAATATTGTCAGAAAGAGGTGAAATACTTAGGTCATCTAATTGAAAAGAGGTCGAGGAAAATATCCAAAGAAAGAGTGACCGCCATATTGCAGATGAGTCCCCCAACAACACGGAGAGACGTTTGGTTGTTTCTGTGAATGGTGGGCGACTGTCGTCAGTGGATCCCAAATTTCTCAATTATCTCCAAGCCATTGGTAAGACTGACGGTTAAGAAGGTTAAGAATGCGCCATATGTCATAACTATGTCCGAGAAAGAGATAAGGGCATTCATTGAGCTAAGGGAGTGTATGTGCAGGGCTCCAGCTTTAGGTATGCCTGACTGCACAAAGCCTTTTGTCCTGTTTTGTCATGAACGTGATGCATGTTCTGTGTCTGTCCTGGCACAGGTCCATGGAGGTGCAAACCGACCAGTAGCATATTTTTCAGCTACTTTGGACCCAGTCGCAGCAGCCTTGCCAGGTTGTCTGTGTGCAGTAGCAGCAGTTGGTCAAAGCTTCACACAGTGTGAAGGCACTGTGATGGGACATCCTTTAACAGTTATGGTCCCACACTCAGTTGAGATCTTGTTAACCTGTACCAAAACGCAGCACATGACAAATGCAAGACTGACAAAATATGAAATGATTATATAGGGGTCACCAAATGTAACCTTGAAAAGATGTACAGTGCTGAACCCGGCAACTTTGCTTCCAAATGAAGACACAGGGGTCGAAGATGCTGATGATGTAGAACATGATTGTTTTGAGGTAACAGAACTGTGCACCAAACCGAGTCCTGATATTAAAGATACCCAATTGGAAGAAAATGACTACATTTTCTTTGTTGATGGTTCATGCATGAGAGACTCTGTAGGGGTGCTGAGAGCAGGAAAGGCTGTGTGTACAGTCACTGGTATCCTGGAAGCTCCCTGGCTTGAAAGAGTATATTCTGCTCAAGTGGCTGAGTTGGTTGCCCTTAGTAGAGCTTGCCATGCTGCTGCCCAATTGAAAGTGACAATCTATACTGATAGCAGATACAGATTTGGAATTGTTCATGATTTTGGTCAGCTGTGGTCACAGAGGGGTTTCCTGACCTCTTCTGGCTCTCCAGTGAAAAATGGTGAAAGAATTAAGGAGTTGTTGCACGCGATTCAGTTACCTCATGAAATTGCCGTGGTGAAATGCAGCGCTCATGTGAAATCACAAGACTTTGTTTCAATGGGAAATGGATATGCAGCTCAAGTCGCAAGGTTTTGCGCATTGAACTGTATATCGTTCAAGGATCAGTGGGAATTGTTACCTTAAACTGAAAATGAGACATGCACAGGTTACGCCCTAAGGGTGGTTGACATGTTGGAGGAACTGAAATTGTTTCAGGGACGTGCCAGCAGAGATGAGAAACACACTTGATTAAAGATGTAATGTGTACAGAGACCAGATGATTTGTGGGTTTCAGATGAGGGGAAAATGGTTTTGCAGAACAGTCTTCTGTCACAGTTTGCAAGGTTTTACCATGGGCAAGCACATTTTGGGAGAGATGCCATGATCAGGTTGTTAAAAATTGATTGGTTTAACCCAAAGTTCAGACAAGCCGCAGAAGTGAGTTGCCACAGGTGCATCATTTGTCAGCAGATGAATGCGGGGAAAGGGACAGTGGTGAATTTGAGCCACATTGGGAGAGCAGGAGGTCCATTTAGCAGAAAGCAATTGGACTTTATTGAGATGCCTGTGTGTGGAGTTCTGAGATACGTGCTGGAGATTATGTGCATCTTTAGTCACTGGATTGAAGCCTACCCTACACGTAGAAATGACAGTCTCACAGTAGCGAAGCTGCGGCTTAGGGAATTGATTCCACGTTTCGGGTTTCCGATCTCTTTAGAATCAGATAGGGGAAGTCACTTCAACAACGAGGTGGTTAAGCTCTTGTGTGCAGCATTGAACATTGAACAGAAGTTGCATTGTAGTTACCGCCCTGAAGCACCAGGACTAGTGGAGCAGATGAATGGTACCCTGAAGTCGAGAATGGCAAAAATGCGCGCAGCTACAAATTTGAAGTGGCCTGATGCTTTGCCCTTAATGCTAATGTCAATGAGAAATACACTTAACAAGAAAACAGGATTGTCTCCTCATGAAATTTGTCATGGGCCGAGCTATGAGACTGACCGCAGTGCCTGCAAATGCTCTTGTGAATATCACGGATGATATGGTGTTGGACTACAGCAAGGGTCTGGCTGACGTGGTCCGCTCTTTTTCTCACCAGGTGGAAGCTACCACACTGCCACTGATAAATGATCCAGGTCACAATCTGAAAGCAGGTGACTGGGTTGTCATCAAGAAACACGTGAGGAAGTCGTGTTTGGAGCCACGTTGGAAAGGGCCATATCAAGTAATACTGACAACTACTACTGTTGTGAAGTGTGCGGGAATTCCAAACTGGATCCATGCCAGTCACACGAAAAAGGTGACACGTTCAACTGATGAGGAAATTGAATTGTCGAAAAGAACAGCTACAGAAAAGGAAGTCTCAGGGCTGGAGAGTAATCAATAGGGGAACTGAGACAGAAGGAGAGCCCGTTGAGGACGGCTCGGTCACTCCAATAAGAAACTAAACCCAGAGGGGTGACAGTGGGCGTATCTCAACTGAGGCGCCAGGAGGACCGACCCAGAGAGAGGTTATCCCAGAAGCAGACGGATGCAATATTGAAGTGGAGCCTCTGACAGACCCAGAAGGCGAAGGAGTTGAGGCGGAAGAGAGTCAGAGTGTCCAGACTCCTCCTGAGAACATTGCAGGTCCATCAAATTAAAACACCATAGAGTCAGAGGAGGGTGACGAGCTGCCACAAGGAAGATCAAAGACCAGAGAGAAGCTGAAATGAGATAAGTGGCCAGAATCCAAGTGACAAAACAAAAGGTGGTTGTCGATGATACAATAGAGGAAGAAGTTGATACCACAAGGAAGGAAGATCTGAGTGAAGGAGAGTTGCAGGGCGATTGTAAGTTGAAAAGAAAGAGAGTAGCAAACAGAAGGTATGCAGGCCCTGAATGGGCATATGCAACGTTAGCTGAGTGGCAACAGGAGTTCTTGGCGTTCTGTTTTGATTGAGAAGTTCCTGGTCAATACTATGATATCTGAGTCTCGCCAGACAGCGAGACTGCGTTGATGTGAAAATTGAGTTGAAGAGAACTGAGAAAAGAGACTGATAAATTACCAGAGGTGACACGGTTAACCTGAATTGACTTTTGAGAACTGATTTTGACAAGCTTCTAACCAGAATTGACAAGGATCCTGGGAGTGAATGTGGAAGCTGTAAATAATTGCTGCAGAAAACTTTTGCTTGCTTTAAAATTGCTGAAAAGAAAAAAAGAAAGAAAAAAGCGTTAAACCATCCTCAGTTGGTTGTTGTTTGCATTTATAACACTTTACTTTCTGATTCTTTACAGATCATGCCTAGCACTAGAGATGATAATAGGGGAAGTAGGCATTGTAAATGTTTGGGTGTTGCTTTGGGTGTTGTATGTGTGATATTCATTTTAGTTCTGATTTTGGGAATGCCTTTGGCGGATAAGAGTGAAACTAACAATGCTACAATTCCTGAGACTGCTACACTAACACCTTGGGAGAGGTTCGAGCAGGATACAAAATATTCGCACAAGGGAACTTACGTAAAAGGGGAAATATCTACTAATGTTTTCTATCACTTGCTGAGTGAGTATGTTGACACTATGGATACGAAAGATTGTTATCCAGTACTTTTATTCTAATAATGATCTTGTGTTTTCTTATGTGCCTATCATAGAAGATCTGAATAGTGTAGCAAAATACTATATCATAAAGTTAGTTAAAGGGTTCTTTGAGGAGACATTAGCAATTAGTACATCTTATGCACACCGCAATAACCAGACCTGTTTGCTTACACCTGTAGAGAAAAGCTTTCTAGATCACACGGAAGACAGAAGAAGGGCTTTGAAAGGGAAATTGGAGAAAGGCTTGCAGCAGCGATCTTTTATTAGTAAAGAAAGTTATAGTGCAGTTAGAGAACAAGGAAATTAGCTTTAGATGCACTACACGAAGGCAAGCTTTGCATAACACGACCTAAGTTGTATTATTATAATGTGTTTGTGGGAACGAGTGAATGTAAGCATGTGTTTTTGTTTCAGAGTAAATGGACGTTCATGTTAAATGGACGGGATCCAGCGATCCCTGGGATCTATTATATTTGTTGACTTAATGCTTATTACCGTCTTCCAAAGGGATGGTATGGGACATGTTATTTGGGGATAGTTTTCCTAAAGATCTATCAGTTAGAGGATCTGAAAAAGTTTCCGAAATTGTCTGAATTACATCGTATTAGACAAAGGAGAGAGACTGCTGCTGGTGTAGTAGGAGACATATTTGGAGCAATAATTCCTTCAGCGGGAGTTATCCTGAGCTCCTTAAAGATACTAAAGTTGTTTACTATTGTGGATAACATGCTGACAAATTTTGCAGGAGCTATACTCCTGATGGATACTGAACTGCGGAGAGGGCTATGACTCTTCAAAACAGGCATGCTTTAAACATTCTTTTAGCAAAAAATGGCAGAGTCTGTAAGATGCTTAATGAGCGACATTGTTGTGCGTATATACCTGTCAATAGTAATGAAATTAGAAGTATGTTTACTAACCTAACAAGAGATAGTGCAGATTTGAAGGAACAGAAAGAACCAGGCATTTGGGAAAAGGTCGGAAAGGGACTTGCTAAAGTGGGAAGCTGGTTTAGTAACATTTGGCATGGGATATTAGCAAAAATAATACAGGGAATATTGATTGTTTTGGCTTGCTTATTTGGATTATGGTTGCCATGCAAAATTACTAAGAAAGAATTAAATTGAAAAGGGTGAAAAAGAATCAGAGGAGGTAAGAAAACAAAAGGGAGAAACTGTTCAGAGAAAAATTAGACGCGACAAAACTGGGGGAAGAAATTGAGATGAAGGAATTCAGAAGATTAATAAATTGTGAAGGAAATGTTTGTGTGATGACAAGAGTCATCAGAGGAGGGATTGTTGGAGTGTGACTTTTATAATCAATGTTAACATGAAAAGCTTGCAATGTGATGTCTAGTGAAACTGCATAAATGTAATACTAATGCTCGCGCTTGAAATGTGCCCACAGGGAGTGCCCACCAATGTATACGATGACTAATGAAACTGACTAATAAATGAATTAATAATGTATTCATGTATGATTTTGCATTGGCATTAAGAGTTATGTATTAAGGTTTTGCTAAAATTACTCACTAGGCCTTAGTTAGCAAGGGTCTAGGCCTAGCTGCCCGGTCTCATATTAACTGTGTTTTTCTAACGTGCAATGTGCTGCTTCCCTGAAGGACACAACTCTGTACTTTTCCAGAAGCTAGAGAGATGTGTAAAACCGTAGTAAATTCTTTCTCATGGGACCCAACTTGCCCAAGGAGACATTCTTGCTGAATGCAACAGTGTAATTCGCAACAGGTTCAAGGTCGCCTAAACTGGTAAAAGACAATGAAACTACTGACTGGAGCGACAAGTGTAACTTTTCTTACCTGACATTCTACCTGTTGAAGACGTCAATCACAGGAGCCAATAAGCTGCATGAGAACTGTCTTAGGTGAAAATTCTAGTAAGGTGTGCGACGGATTATTGGACAGAGATAACGATGCACCAAATATTGCCCAACGGGAAATTAGGGACTTGTCCGACAACTTTGATACAACAACATGACACAAGGAGAAGCCAGCCATTGCTTTGCCTTTCTTAGCCATTATCCTGCCATTATCGAGAGATTCTTCATCACGCTTTTGCCTTTCTGAGAGACTTTGTCCTCCACTCTTAAACCATCCTCGCCTTACCCCTTGCCTGATATGCACTTCTCCTCCTTATGAGGGAAGAGCCTTTTGCTATACCCTGCTGAGACTTACCTGCTTATCTTGGCTGACAGCAAATCGACTGATGTCCTGAGGACGAAGACTGACACTGTATGCCACCACACTTGGATGGGTAACTATCCGATGATATATTGTAATTGTCTGTTTGCCTTTTATTTCTAGGTACCAACTGCTCTTTTGATAGAGGCCATAGTTAGATGTTTTCCAAATTCATGTTGCTAAATTGTTTTGCATGAAGCCCAACATGCTGATGCCAATTAGAGGCTAGTTGAGGAGTTCACTAATATTGGGTGCAAATAGACAAATGACTAAATCTTTGCTTTGTTGAATAATGTACTAATGATACTCTGCTAAAGTTGATTCATGTTGACGTCGTGCTTTGTCCTAATGTTCATGATCTATGCTTTGATAAAGTCTTATTCGTGTTGCCATATTGTAGTTTTCTTGATGTGCTTATTGATATTTAGACTAATGAATATGCCAGTAGATTGTAAC
Organism: Pleurodeles waltl; assembly: GCF_031143425.1. Taxonomy (NCBI): domain Eukaryota; kingdom Metazoa; phylum Chordata; class Amphibia; order Caudata; family Salamandridae; genus Pleurodeles; species Pleurodeles waltl. The sequence goes on along the minus strand of NC_090445.1, from coordinate 175,579,805 downwards.
TAATAGGGAATAAATATCCAAAATCTTACTAGATTTGTGTGGTTATTCATGGCTGAAAGGTCATGGTGTGTTTCATTCTTAATAAATGTCACTGATTAGTTCGATTGATTTGTTATTGTGAATATCGATTTGATTATTGATCTATCAATTGAAATGTTAAGTAGATATCTCATCCTGAGGAGTCTCCAATCAGGGTCAAAATGTTCATTGGTCTAAAACGAGTCCCCTTGTAAGTAAAATAGCGTTAGCACCCTCACACACAGGTACTTGCACCCTGCCCTCTGGACTAGGAGGGCCTGCCATAGGGGTGACTTACAGTGACCTGGTGCAGTGATCTTTAGTGAAAAGGGTGCATGCACCCTTTCACACAGGTTGCAATGGTAAGCCTGTAAATACACTTAGCATGGGCTCTCCATGGGTGGCATAATACATGCTGCAGCCCATGAGGATCCCTAGGTACCTGTGTACCATATACTAGAAACTAACATGGGGGCACTAGTGTGCCAAATGTGGGGTGTAAGTAGGGTGTAAGTAACTAAGGGCCAGATGTAATAAGGCGTTTGCGAGTCGCCGTTTGCGAGGCACAAAATCCTCACCGGTATGCAGAAATGCATTTTGCGAGTCGGATCCGACTCGCAAAATGCATTTCCGACTCACAAATAGGAAGGGGTGTTCCCTTCCTATTTGCGACTCGCAATGCAATTCAATTCCATTTGCGACCACGAAAGCGGTCGCAAATGGAATCGCTGTTACCATCCACTTGAAGTGGATGGTAACCCAGTCGCAAACAACTGGAAAAAAAAATATTTTTTCAGAGCAGGCAGTGGTCCAATGGACCACTACCTGCCCTAAAAAAATCCGAAAGTAAAGGTTTCATTTTTTTTTTCAAAGTGCAGCTCGTTTTCCTTTAAGGAAAACGGGCAGCACTTAGAAAGAAAAAAAACTGCTTTATTTAAAAGCAGTCACGGACATGGTGGTCTGCTGTCTCCAGCAGGCCACCATCCCCGTGTGTGCCCATACTCGCAATGGGGTCGCAAACTGCGACCCACCTCATTAATATTAATGAGGTAGCTCTTTGCGACCCCATTGCGAGTCGCAATTTGGTTTTTTGCTACATCTGGCCCTAAGTTACCAAGTTGGAAGAGAGAGAGCATAATCAATGGGGTCCTGGTTAGCAGGATCCCAGTGAACATAATCAAACACACTGACAACAGGCAGAAAATGGAGGTAACCATGCCAGGAAAGAGGGTACTCTCCTGCAGTGACGTTAAGCCACAAAAAGTGGCTTAATGCCACCTTGTAAATAAGACGCAGGGAATTGCCCCACCGGAGTGTCATGAAAAGTAAAGATCTGATAGCTCTAGGCGCTCTTAAATATGCCCCTAAATCTTTTAGACTTATTTGCTCCATTTTTTCAGCCCTCCTAACGGGGGAATGCCTCCATTGCATGCATTATGCCTGACGCAGGCATAATGTGGTGCAAGAGGTTACAAAGTGGCTCAATGCATGCATTGTGCCACATTGTAAATCTGACGCAGTGATTTTGGCCTCATTGGGAGATATTAGCACAAACAAAATTATGCTAATGTGGCACAAGGAGGCGCTAGGCCCTCTTAAATCTGGGCCTTAGTGTCTGTGGAGTTTTGAAAATGTTCCTGCCAGGCAGGAGCAAACACAGGTTTTCCTGCCCACACTGGTCCAGGCAGGCAAACTACTGTGCCTCGGGTGGGCTCCCCAGGACACAGTATGTGAGCCGGCCCTGAGGTATGGGGTCCCCCGAGCCGTTATTGGCTTAGGGAAAGGGGTCACATGGCCCTCTCTTATGTTAATAGCAGAGACCACAGGTGATACAGTCCCCAAGGCCTTTTGGAGGGAGGGGGCCACAGCACCCCTTAAAAAATACAGTGAGCCCCAGAGGATGGGTTCCTCAAAGCCAAAGAGGGCCTGGGGAGGGATGGCATGCACTCCCCTTCCTAATACAAATAAACACATCATTCTCCTTGGTCATGGTCCATCCCGGTGTCAGGTTTAAAAAATAAGCAAGAGACTGTGCTTCCTTTTGTTTATTAAATTTCATAGCGGATCCTCTGCCACCAGACCCAGGGTATACCCTACTCCCTTATGTCTTTTCTTTAATTTTTTTCTAGTCCGAGTCCTAAGAAAACTGCCACCACTTCCTGATTGAGGTGATAGCAACCAATCAGATATCCCTTTGAGATCTTTCACCTCCATGGATCCTCCACAGTGTGAAATGTACATTTTTTTAACCTTAATTTCTCCAAAACTACTCAATGGAAAACACAAAAATGCATTCTTTCTGGACCAAGATCTAGCTTCCCGCTTAATTTGGTGTAAATTTGTTCAGCGGTTTGGGCTGTAGCAGTGTCTAAAGTTCCTATTTAAAAATGAATGAGGGAAATGCTTTTTGGGGTCCCGCTTTTTTTCAGCACTCGTTTGACAGAACAAACTATTCAGAAAGTAGCACTTTTGTGGAAAGTTTTATGGAGCTTTGTCAAACGGGGCCAAAGTTATCAGCAACTAAAAATGCATTTGCTATGGAAACACAATCCTAACTATAATGATTGCCAATGGGTAATTCATAGAAATATTTATCAAGACAATAACCTTTCAGACTTAGGGGGTCATTCTGACCTCGGCGGTAAAAGGCCCTTACCGCCGGTCAGAAGTCCGCCATTCTACCGCCGCAGTAAACCGCCACGGTCATTCTGACCACCAACTGTGAAACCGCCAAAAACCCGACATCCACGGAAGGCCGCCTAATCAGCGGTCAGCGATAAACTGGAGATGACCAAACCTCCACCGCCACGCCAACACAAACACGCCCATGCCATTCTGACCCACGAATCCACGCGGCGGTCTTTCAACCGCGGTATTCCATTGGCGGTACACACCGCCGCGCTCAAAATACACACACACTTACAAAACACAGCCACATTGGACAATTTGAAATACACACACCTGATACACATACACACAACACTCCCACACACCCAATTAACTATAAAACACACACCCACTTCACCCACAAACCCCTACAACCACAAAGATCTGAGAGAAGGCGCAATACACTGAGAGAGAGCACAGGGAACGCAAAGCACAACACACACAGGAACACAACATCATCACCCACACTACATCTACGCACACATCACCACACATCACCACGCACATCACCACAAACACCACCCCACACCTCATCCACACCACCCCATGGCACCCCAAAGACACCCCAGGTTCTCGGACCAGGAACTCAGGGTCATGGTGGAGGAAATTATAACGACCTACGGGGGAAGGTGCGCTCGATGGTGTCGCGACACAACATCGCTGTGCAGAAGACTGGCGGCGGACCCCCACCCACTCCACCCCAATTCACAGCATGGGAGCAAGAGGTAGTAAACATCCTGCATCCTGATGGCGTCTTCCTCCTCTTCACTCCCCACAGGCTCCACAGCTGCTACAACACCACCATCTGGACCATCCTCCTGCAGGAAAGGCACCTGACGTCGCAATGCCAGATTGTGAAGCATACAGCAGGCCACGATGATCTGGCACACCTTCTTTGGTGAGTACATCAGGGATCCACCAGTCATATGCAGGCACCTAAACCTGGCCTTCAGGAGGCCGAAGGTCCTTTCTATGATCCTCCTAGTTCGCCCATGGGCCTCATTGTACCGTTCCTCTGCCCTGGTCCGGGGATTCCTCACTGGGGTCAATAGCCAAGGCAGGTTGGGGTAACCAGAGTCACACGGTGTCTCTGTAGCTGTTCCATCACATAAGGGATGCTGCTATTACGCATAACATACGCGTCATGCACTGACCCAGGGAACTTGGCATTTACATGGGAGATGTACTGGTCTGCCAAACAGACCACCTCGACATTCATAGAATGGTAATTTTTCCTGTTTCTGTACACCTGCTCATCGTCTTTTGGGGGTACTAAGGCCACATGGGTCCCATCAATGGCACCAATGATGTTGGGGATATGTCCAAGGGCATAGAAATCACCCTTCACAGTGGCCAAATCCTCCTCCTCAGGGAATACAATGTAGCTCCGCATGTATTTCGTCAGGGCAGACAACACTCTTGACAAAACCTTAGAAAACATAGGCTGAGACATCCCAGATGACATGGCCACTGTTGTTTGGAATGATCCACATGCAAGGAAATGGAGTACTGACAGAACCTGCACCAAAGGGGGAATCCCTGTGGGTTGGCGGATGGGGGACATCAGGGCTGGCTCCAGCTGGGCACACAGTTCATGTATAGTGGCTCGGTCAAGTCGGTATCGTAGTATAATATGGCGTTCTTCCATTGTCGACAGGTCCACCAGCGGTCGGTACACGCGAGGATTCATCCTTCTCCTCGCAAGTCCCAGCGGACGGTGCCTAGGAAGGACAACATGGAGTACAGAGTCAAGCAAATCACAGGTACGTTCACCACAGCTTGCATAGCACACGGTTATCTATGTATTGAAAGGCGTGTATGTGTGGCAATGCAAGGCCTAGGCCTGTGTGACGCAGTTGAAATTAAGCCATGTGGGCCCTTGAAATGGCGGCTGCCTGACCTGTGAAGTGGGACAATGGGATTTGAGGTCAATGCGCTGGCGTGGCATACCGTGGCGGTAGGCGGTCGAAGACCGCTGTACGAAGCCGCATTGGTTTACATTGAACCCTATGGGTTTCAGGAGCCAATGAGGATGTGCGCCGGCGGTCGCGGTACGCACCGCCGCGGTACGCACCGCCGCGGGCGTGACCGCCATTTTCTACATGATTAATCACTCGAGACCTGATCTTCCACAGGAGAGGACCTATACTGCAAGTGCTGCTGTGACCTCGGTCTGGAAGTGACAATGGCTGCTGCGACTGGGGAAAGGGCCCCTGCCTTCACGTCTGAAGAGTTGGAGAAACTTGTGGATGGGGTCCTCCCCCAGTATGCGTTACTCTACAGACCAACAGGTAAGTACACTGGGTGCACATTGAATGGGCTATGCCTGTGTGGAGTGGGGTGGATGTAAGTTGGTGGGGTGGGGAGCGAATGAGGAGTGCAACGCACGACAGATGAGAGCATGTGCCACATGGCAAAGTTGGGGAGGGGGGTGGCATTCACATCTAACATGCAGAAAAATGATGGAATTTCATTTCCCACCCTGTACATGTCAACTAGGTCAGCGCCCATCAGAAAGTCGACATTTGGCGTGCCATCGCCAAGGAAGTCCGGGCCCTGGGGGTCCACATCAGACGGGGCACCCACTGCCGCAAGAGGTGGGAGGACATCCGCCGCGGAACCAGGAGGACCGCCGAGTCACTGCTGGGGATGGCCTCCCAACCTAGGAGGGGTGCCAGTCGTACCCTGACCCCCCTGATGTCCCGGATCCTGGCGGTGGCCTACCCTGATTTGGATGGGCGCTTGAGGACATCAAGGGGGTGAGTATCAGCACATTCTGCTATCTTTATGCGCAGTGGAGGTGTCTGGGTGGGGGAGGAGGGTTGTGGGTGTCATTAGGCCAGGGCGCTTTCTGTAGTGTAGCCCTCTCCTTTAGGCATGGCCCTGTGCCCCCGCCCCCCACCTCTGTAGGGTGACAAGTACAGCTATCCATGGTCCTGCATCACCCATGTGCGCGTTTGTTGTCCCTATACCTGTTTGCCTAGTCAGAAGTACTGAGTAGTGTACCCTGATTGCGCGGCTTAGTGCATGAGGCTCCTGTGTCTGTCCTCTCCGCCAACGGTGTTGACAATGCATGCACTCAACCTGTTTTTATTTCTCCCCCCACCCTGTTTCTTATTCTTCTTGTGCATGTGTGCATTAGCATCATCAGGCGGAGGAGATTTGGCATCGGAGCACGAGGGAGCTGCAAGTCACAAGGCCCCGGTGGGCCGTGGTACAGACACCAAAGGCACCAGTGATACGGAGGGCGAGGGGAGCACCACAACGGGGACCGGTGGTGACACCAGCGACACCGACACGTCCTCGGATGGGAGCTCCCTAGCGGTGGCGGACACATCCGTGCCCCCCGCCTCTACGGGTACAGCCGCCACCCAGCGCACCAGCCCCGCCCTCCCAGCAGCCCCTCAGCCTACGCTCCGTGCCCGCTCGCCCAAGAAGGCAGGCGTCTCCTTCGCCTCAGGCACCTCAGCCCCTGCCCCTGTCACCCCTGCTGCCCTCAGTGAGGAGGTCATTGACCTCCTTCAGACCATCATTGTTGGGCAGACTACCCTTTTGAATGCCATCCAGGGGGTAGAAAGGGAGGTGCATCGGAGCAATGCCTACCTGGAGGGCATTCATTCGGGTCAGGCTGCCCATCAACGATCGTTCAATGCTCTGGCCTCAGCACTGACGGCAGCCATTGTCCCTGTTTCCAGCCTCCCTCTTCTAACTGCCTCCACCCTGTCTCTGTCTCCTGTTCCTCAGCCTATCCCATCCACACCATCAGACCAGCCTGCACCCACCTCAACACCCAAGGTCAGCTCATCCAGACACAAGCACCACAGATCCCACAAACACTCACCCAAGCAACATCCAGATGCAGACATACCAACAGTCACTACCACCTCTGTGTCCCCCTCCTCCTCGTCTCCCTCCTCCCTCCCTGTGACGTCTACACTCACACCTGCATGCACACCACCATGAGCCAGTGCTTCCTTCACCAGCACACCCTCCACTACAGTCCGCACACGTGCAGTCACCACCCCCACTGCCATTTACACGTCCCCTGTGTCCTCTCCCACTGTATCTGTCACCCCCTCTTCCAAGACACACAAACGCAGGCAGCCACCCACCCAACAGCCATCCGCTTCATGACAGCCTACGGCACAATCACCTGCACCCAAAGACAGCACACCTGACTCTCCTACAACCACATCCTCTTCCTCCACTCCCATCACCACTACTCCCACCCTTTACCTTGGTCCAAAAAAAGTTTACCTCTCCAATCTTAACCTCTTTCCCTCCCCTGACCCACCCCCTCCATCTGCTAAGAGTCCCAAGAGCACCTCAGCCACCACCAGCCCAGCTTCGAGTGTCACTGTGGTGCATGGGTTCTGGAGTCCACCCTTTGGCAGCAGTGACACTTCTATCAGCAGCAAGGGGACAGCCAGCCCCCCACCAGGCAAGAGGACCCGGAAAGTCAAGGGCCGCAAGAGAGGACTGACACGGCTGCCCCCAAGGACCAAAGTTCGGCCACTTCACCTGCCACAACATCCAGGGGAGGCAAGGGCCAGAGAGCGTCTTCTAAGGAGCGAAAGGGCAGCAGGGCGGAGAAGTCAGCCAGCAGGAGCGCGGAGCAGGAGGGCCCCACAAGCCACATCCCAGCTGTAAGGGAGGACACCAAAGGGCCCAGGACTCCGTCACCGAAGGGTCCTGCAACTGCACGGTCGGAGGGCGACTGAGCAGGGAGTCCAGGCCAGGTCTGGCTCCCTTGAATTACTGGACAAGCACCGCTGAACAGGGCCCCGCCGTGCAGAAGAGCACCGCTGAACAGGGCCCGCCGTGCAGAAGAGCACCGCTGAACAGGGCCCCGCCGTGCAGAAGAGCACTGCTGAACAGGGCCCCGCCGTGCAGAAGAGCACCGCTGAACAGGGCCCCACCGTGCAGAAGAGCACCGCTGAACAGGGCCCTGCCGTGCAGAAGAGCACCGCTGAACAGGGCCCCGCCGTGCAGAAGAGCACCGCTGAACAGGGCCCCGCTGTGCAGAACAGCACCGCTGAACAGGGCCCCGCCGTCTCAAGCACCGCTCCGCTGGGCCCTTCCTGTCAAGCACCGCTCCGCTGGGCCCCGCCTTCAAGCACCGCTCCGCTGGGCCCCGCTGTCTCAAGCACCGCTCCGCTGTGCCCTTCCTGTCACGCACCGCTCTGCTTGGCCCCGCCGTCAAGCACCGCTCCGCTGGGCCCTTCCTGTCAAGCACCGCTCCGCTGGGCCCCGCCGTCCAGCACCGCTCCGCTGGGCCCTTCCTGTCAAGCACCGCTCCGCTGGGCCCCGCCGTCAACCACCGCTCCGCTGGGCCCCGCCGTCAACCACCGCTCCGCTGGGCCCTTCCTGTCAAGCACCGCTCTGCTGGGCCCCGCCGTCAAGCACCGCTCCACTGGGCCCTTCCTGTCAAGCACCACTGGCACAATGACAGTGCCGGATCTGTGTTGAGCTACTGTTCACGGTTCACTGTGCCCACCATGCCTCCTCCTTGACCAGTGGAGACTGTTATCCACCTGATGGACTGTGGCTTTGCACTCCCCAGGATGACACAGTGGGCAACCCACCCACTGTAGAGTCATTGAGAGACTGTGGCTTTGCACTCCCCATGATGGCACAGTGGGCAAGCCACCCACTGTAGAGACATTGAGAGACTGTGGCTTTGCACTCCCCAGGATGGCACAGTGGGCAAGCCACCCACTGTAGAGACATTGAGAGACTGTGGCTTTGCACTCCCCAGGATGGCACAGTGGGCAGGCCACCCACTGTAGAGACTTGAGAGACTGTGGCTTTGCACTCCCCAGGATGGCACAGTGGGCAAGCCACCCACTGTAGAGACATTGAGAGACTGTGGCTTTGCACTCCCCAGGATGGCACAGTGGGCAAGCCACCCACTGTAGAGACATTGAGAGACTGTGGCTTTGCATTCCCCAGGATGGCACAGTGGGCAAGCCACCCACTGTAGAGAAATTGAGAGACTGTGGCTTTGCACTCCCCAGGATGGCACAGTGGGCAAGCCACCCATTGTAGAGACTTGAGAGACTGTGGCTTTGCACTCCCCAGGAAGGAACAATGGGCATGGTGGCCCCTTCGTGGATCTGGCGTTGTGGACTCATGTGGCTGTGGTGCCCCCCCCTTCCCTTCCCCCTGAGGTGCCTGTAGTTTTGTCATCAGATGCCCCTGCAGTGTTCTCTCCAAAGGACTCAGGTCTCCTGTGTGGGCTTTGCCCTTGTGTTGATACACTTTGGCCCACGGACACTTAGAATGTCATTAAATGTGCAGGACTAATTGCCTCGGTTTCTCGATTGAAGAAAATATTTATTTTATTTTTTTGATATTTTTATTGCTATTTGACCATGACTTATCAGAGGCTATTTTTTACATAAATTTTGATTCACAATTTAATTATGTCTTTGCATTTTTCACGGGGGTTTGGGTGGTGTCACTGTGACTTGTTGCTCTGCATTGGTGTGTACATAGTTTGGGGGGGGTGGGGGTCGCATATGTGTGTGCCGTAAGCTTTCGTCCTCCCCCCTCCCCTGTGTCGTAGGTGCAGTACTCACCGTTGTCGTCTGCGCGGAGTTCGTACTCGTGGTAAATGAGCAGGTAGACGAGAGCAGGTAGGATGTTTAATTCGGGTTCCATGCTGTCCTCCGTCCTCGTGGAGTGTGTAGAGGTGAGCGTTTTCCCGTTCGTAGTCTGTTTCCGCCGTGTTTTTATCGGCGGTGCTCCCGCCCCGGAAAAGGTGGCGGATTGGTGAGTTGTGATAGGGTGGGCGGTACATTGTCTGCCGCCTGTCTGTTGGCGGTGACCGCCGCGCTGTTTGTTTGTACCGCCGTGGCGGTCGGAGTGTTAATGTGGCGGTCTCTGTTGGCGGTTCCCGCCAGGGTCAGAATTCCATTTTTTGGACCGCCGGCCTGTTGGCGGGTTGTCCGCCGCTTTATCACCGACCGCCAGGGTTAGAATCACCCCCTTAAAGCCACAAATACATTTTGCAAAACAGGAGGCAAGGAAGTCTGGGTATTTCCCAATTTTAGATGGAGAGCAGTTACTTATTTTGAGAACCATACAACACCAGTGACACTCTGAATCAGCTCACATCAAATGTATGTTTTTCTAGCAGAGTATTTAGCATAGGATTAGCACAGGGCCATCCACACCAAGCTAGATTGGGACAAAGCCTTTAGGCATTTTTACAGCAAAGTCTTTAATCATAGGATTAGCACACTGACATCCATAGTGAGTTGAAAAATGACAAAAGCCATTTACTACTCCAGGCACAGTATTACCACTTTGGATTGGTAAAATACCATTCAATCCAACCTTGAATGAATAAAAGCAATCCATGAGATGTGTTTGCTCTAGTTAGAGCTCATCATAGGGACACAGCTTTGTATAGACACAATGGTGCACACAGTATAAGTCAAGACAATACCCTTTCAAGCTTAGAGTGCTGAATAAATTATATAAAACAGGAATCAAGGAATTCTGCACTGTTCCCACGTTTAGACAGAAAACAGTTACCTTCTGTGGAGCACCCTACAACACTAGTGACTTTCTGAATCTGCTCACCTCTGTTTTTCTAGCAGAGTTTTAGGCATAAGATTAGGACAGTGGCATCCATGCCGAGCTAGATTTAGATTATTGTTTCAATTATATAATGTATAAATTAAATTAATACATATAAACTGAATAATTTATTTATAAACATTAAATGTGAAGTGGCAATGTTTTGTAACATTTTATTACATTTGTTCCAAGTCAATAATACCTATTAATATTAATCACTAAAATATTTTTTCATATTTGTTAAAGAAAAAAAACTTTAAAAAAAATACCTATAGTTTCCAATGGAAAGCTCTCCATTTAGGTGGTGGCGCTCTCCTCCTACATGTGATAAAATACTAGTGGTAACTTTGCAGTCAAAAATCTTAATGTTGGAGGCTGCACCCTCTAATTGGAGGGAACAGAGACATATCAGTCTACACCTAAGTGCAAATCTGCACTTGTAAATTGAGAATAGTGATAAACTGTAGATGTACACCTATATGCAGGAGTAGATGTACACATGATTAAATCTACTTGTCAACATTTGCATTTGAGAATCAGGCTAGATATATCCATTCCATCTTCTATACAGCTTTAACAAGATACTGTGAGCTCTGTTTTTACTCAGAAAAAGACTGCATTTTATGATGTTACCTTATGGGAGATGGCGGTTTACCCAGGGCAAGCTCTATAAGAAGGGACATGGTGAAGCCATCACGCACATCAGTCAGAGGTGGAGCAAAACAATAGGGGTGTTTACCAGGCCATGCAGTGATTACCGGGAGTTGTAGGAATAGCTTCACCGTAGGCATCCTTCCATTTTTTAAAGATACCATCATCAGTAGCTCAGCCGCTCAGTACAAAGGTGCTTTGTGAACTTTTGTGGCAACATCATCTTTTGATCATTTTTACTTAGGCTCTTTGTGTTTAAAAAGGGAATCAAACGTTTAAAGGCCCTGGGTTCCGCCATTTCTTCTCCACTACAGAGCCCTTGAATATGGTGAGTCTTTTGTTCGGGAAAGCCTTTAACAATTGAGAACTATTGCAGATTCACTTTAACTGGTTTTGATCCCATTGAAAATTGTCAAATTTCAGACCTTTCTAACGAATTTATTTCCTAATTTATGTATTTAATTTTGAAATGTACCACTACGAAACTCGGCCATTCACCTTAACATATTAAATAGCGCTAGCTTGATAAGAGAACACTGATGCTCAGCCATAGGGCACCATAGGAACTGGAAGCAAGGGTGCGGGGATAGTAGAGGGAGGGTAAAATAACCATACTGAAGATCAGAAATTGAATGGGCAATAAAAATGTCTTCAGATTGTGTGTTTAACTTTTCACATTTGCTGTAAAATCAACATTTTTGGCGCTAATCCTGCAAAGCACCAAAATAGAGTCAAAGATTTTGACGCTAGTTCCCTGACTACTACCATGGTGCGCCGTATGCTAATCACGGCGCACACATGGTGGCATTAGGGGGCACTAAGGTGCAGAGGAAAAATGGTGCTGCATTGGATGCAGCACCACTTTTCTTAAACCTTCCCCTATGTGTTTACTTTTATTTCTCTGACTGCAAAGTGAGCGAATTCTGTTAAAGGTGAACCGGGTGACAATCTTGCATGGGTACAGTAAGTGAAAGGCTGTAGGCTGGTAGTGTTTTTTTGTAACACACAACAACGTAGATACCAGTAAATGAACTACACACATATTTCAATATATATCAACAATGAGGAAAGAACAAATGAAGTACATCTTTTTGTAATTATGTCCATAAGTGTGATGCACTCCAAGGTTGTAAAAGAATCAAAACAAATCAAGACACTTGATTTGGTGATGCACAAATGATACATTTTTGCTGAAACCAGATTTTCACACATTATCATTTGTGCACCATAAAGTTTTACCAGTAAAAGTGCATATCTATATAAATGTAGTGATCATTTCAACAGAAAATGCGCTATCTGCAAATTATGGTGTGCTACCACACCAGTGCTTCAAAATGTACCACCGGCAACAAACTACAGCCATACTGCTCTCGTGCTCAATGGGCATGGTACATTTTCTTCACTTGTTTTTTGTGTGATGCTTGGACATTTCACAATCCCTATAACTTCACTGATATAACATTGATGGCAGTACTCGCACTCTGAAAATTGTTCCAGCACCCACTGTATGGCACAATTTTAAACTACACAAAATCGGCTCTTAGAATATTATCTCATCTAGCTCTGGCCTCTGTGATTGACATGGGGTAGATGTACGAACAGGAAGGTTGAAAACAGTGGATGCAAATTGTCCACTAAGGGCCATATGTATGAACACATTTTTCCATAGACATAGAATGGGTAAAAACCTTTCATACATCTGGCCCTAAGTTTTTGTGACATGCCTGTCATTTTGCGATGCAGCTTATGTGCTAATAAGTTGCATTGTAAAATGCCCATTTGTGGGGGTTACATAACTCAACTCCAGCCCATTGTCCTTAACGTGCCACCCATGTGTCTTTAAACGGGCAATCCAGTGAATGATGTCACATTGAGTCTCAAGTCCCAACCAGACATCATCTAATATAGATCTCATCAATTTAATACCATATTCTCTTTACCTAGTTCTGCACTGCCACCCTGACTGGCTTTTTCCTAGTGTGGGTCAGATGCCCTCTCATCCAATTCTTGCTAGTGGAAGTTCTTCAGTACAATAATGTGAATGTACAAGGGTTTGTGTGACAAATAAGGGGGTTGCAGATTCAACCCCCTTATATGTCACCCAAACCCTTTTCTGCAGTTATCTACATACACATAAAGACAATTGCTGAAATGCAGACTAATTCACGCATGCATAGAGTGCTGGAGTGTCAAGCTGGTTGACGGTTGGGTGGTGAGGAAAGACTGTCTTGACATCTGTTTGTGATTTATGAATACATGTCTGTGTAGGGACTTATATTCAATGAAAAGCCAGACTAGACTTAGTCACACTGCCTGACCTTCCATAACATCACTGTTTTGACCACTTGTCCCACTATTAACCTTCAGAAACATCCTTTTTGACACTCAGAGATTATGGGACGAGCAGACAGTGGAAACGCCATAAAATTAAATAGAACTTCAAAATGTTCATTTACTTTCTGTTGTAACCTTATCCCCGTGGGAGAAAGGGTGGTAAGGACAGAGCCAGGAGTCTCAAAGAACAAGTTGGGGTAGCACCTGCTATCTCTGTCTACCCCTAATTAGTGTAAATGCTTCAATTCCTCACTGACTTTCTTAAATTGGTTTTCTAAACTTGACCTGATGGGAGATGCTCCGAACGCCACTCATTTTACAGCATCTCACATGACCCCACCCAATACTGCACAGCATGGCACCCCAGTATCAGTGGCAGCAGGTAATTTTAGGAGGAAGGTGGACTGGCAGGAAACACACTCACTCTCACACTTACTCATTCACACATGCACGCACATCCATTCACATCACTCCTGATAACGCGTCCAGTCCTTATAAATTACTTGTACCTGGACACGCTGGAGGTCGGTGAACCTTTTAGCCGAGTTGGGCTCTCCTCATCCTAGAACAGTTGGATCACTTAAATCAGTAATCAATAACTATTGTAATCGATACCCAATACTCTATTACTAGATCAAAATAACACATTAGGAATCAAATAACAGTTGTTTTTTCGATGCAACATGACCTTTCAGTCATGAATAACCACACCAGTTTATTAAAAGTTAATGAGTTTATTTCCCTATATTAACAAAGCTAAAACAATCTATATGAGTCTCAAAATCAAATGATATATGTATGCGAACATTACTAACTGTCCATAACAATGAAAGAAACGCAATCTACGCAAAATCTGAATTATAATGCACTCGGTTATAGCAATACAAATCACTAATACGAGTAACTGAATTTGACTAATTGCATACATCGGTCAGCATAACAAGATTTCAATTCAACATGGTGCGTCAAGTGAATACCTCGACTAACCTCTAATTAGCAGTGGCATGTGGGGCTTCATGCAAAACGAATTTAGTCAACACAAATTTGGAAAACTTCTAGCTTGGGCCCTATCAAAATAGCAGTTGGTACCTAAAAGGAAAAACACAATGCATAATACAATTATCCTTTCATAATTACCAAATACAATCAGCATTCAAGAAAGTCTTCGTCCTTCAGATACCGGTTCGATCAGCATGGGGCAGATTTCAAAGGGGCAGAGTTAAGGGCAAGTTTCCTTGCTGCAGCAAGGAGAATGGGGCAAAGTTACTGCATGGGCAAGACGGGGCAAATTAAAGTTAAAGTCTCTAGGGTGAGAATTCTTAAAGTCTCCTTTTCTGGAATATAGAAAAGGGCATCAAGATGTCGTCTAAGATGGCGTCTGGAATTTGGCTTCAAAGATGGCATCAAGGAAAATGGCTGACTTCTCTTTGTCCGGTGGGTTTAAGTAAGAAACATTCAGAATACTTCAGGGTTTTCCATTGGAGGGTTCATAGGGTGGCTTCAATTTGACCAATGAATAGTGTCTTTCTCCTAGTACTCATTTTTGCATACATTGTCCTTGGAGCCTTGGAACACAAGTTGCAACAAAGTTTGCCAATTAATTTTATCTTAAAGCCGTTATTGTCCGCACCTGCAGGAGCTGACCTTGTATCAAAGGGGATGAAACCGGCCTAGCACGAAACCTTGGAGATAAGTGTATAAGTCCTCTCTACTGGAAAAATACAGAATAATGTCTTTGTTAGTAAAAGTAAAATACACGCAGTTAAATTTGAGACCAGGTGACTAGGCCAAAGCCTCTACTAAATTTAAGCTAAGCATAAAACAGTTTCAACAAGAAAACCATAGAACACATTTGCAATTATGATGGATTACTACAATTTTCAATTCTTCATGATTAATTAAGCTCATTTATAATAATGGCGAAATACTCCGTGGGCACAATTTCCCACGTACATTATTTTTCTTTGCTAAAATCACACTACCTTATACGATTTTGGTTACATGATATATGAATATATGTTGGTCCTTCTTTTTCTGCGTCATCAATCCCTCCTCTGATGACTAATTATGTCATCACATGAAATCTTCCCACAAATTTTATTCCATTAAAAGTCTGTTTTAGTAATTTGGCACTTCAGTCAACTCCCTCTTTCTTTTGGTTCCCTTTGATTTCTCTCTGTATATTTCTACTATTTTATTTTCTATTTTCTCTTCTTTTCTCCTTTTGTTTCTTGTTTTCAATATTTTAATAGCTTTCCATATTCCCCAAATACCTAATAAACAAATTAATACTATTAATATTCCTTTTACTATTTTCAGTAACAGTCCATTCCAAATGTTGCTGAGTCAATTTCCCACAGAAGCAAATCCTTTTCCAACCTTTTCGCATACTCCTGGTTCTTTCAATTCTTTCAAATCTGCACTCTTGTTAGTTAAATTTATAAGCATTTTTCTAATTTGCCCGCTGTTGTCCGGAATATAAGTACAACAGTGACGTGTACCAAGCATTTTGCAAACGCTGCCATCCTTTGCTAAAAAAATGTCTAAGGCAAGCTGATTTTGAAGAGTCATAGCTCTTTCTGCAGCAAGTTCAGCATCCATCAGGATTATAGCTCCTGAGAATTTTGTCAGCACGTTATCCACAATAGTAGACAACTTTCGTGTTTTAATTGAATTCAATATGACTCCCACTGAAGGAATCATTGCTCCAAATATATCTCCTACCACACCAGAAGCTGTCTCCCTTTTCTGAACATGATGTGATTTAGACAGCTTTGGAAATTTCTTTAAGTCGTCCAGTTGATAAATCTTTGGAAATACTATTCCCAAATAACATCTCCCATACCATCCTTTTGGAAGATGATAATAGGCGTTAAATCCACAAATATAATATACCCCTGGAATAACTGGGTCTTGTCCATTCAGCATGAACGTCCATTTGGGTTGAAACAAAAACGTATGTTTACATTCACTCGTTCCCACAAAGGCTGTGTCATAATATGATTTGTGTCTATGTACACTGAACCTCCCTACGTGTAATGCATCTAAAGCTATTTTCCCTTGTGTCTTTATCACGGCAAAAGCATAATTATCTACAGATGTCCTCTTGTGTAATTCCCTTTCTAATTTCTCCTTCCCCGCTTTCCTCCTATCATCAGTGTGATCTAAAAAGCTTTTCTCCATCGGTGAAAGCAAGCATGTAAGGTTTCCTCTGTGAGCGTAAGCCGTGTGAAAAGGTGACAATGGCTCAAAGAAACCCCTCATTATCTTTATATAATAATCTCTTGCTATTTTACTCAGGTGCTCTATTATGGGGATGTATGCAAATACAACATCCTGATTGGAATAAAAGTAGTGAATATACTCCTGACCATAAAATCTGGTCATTATTAAACTACATGAAATTCCATACGTAAGAGGCATGCTATGATATGTCACTCCTTCCATTACTGAGGTAGGTATTTGTGTGCATACATAACAATCTTTCGCATCCATTGTCTCAACATACTCACTCAACAAGCGATAGAAAACGTTGGATGAAAGTTCCTTCTTATCATGCAAATGTCTTTCGTCTTGTTCGAGTTTCTTCAAAGGAGTTAGTTCAGTAATAGGTTTAGAAGTAGAAGCATCATTCGCGTCTCTCTCATTCTTTCCATGCATTCCAAAAACTATTGCTATAATGATTAGTACACATGCAGTTATTAGACCTATACACATGTATTTACAACACTTCATTTTATGTCCCTGTGTAGTGTAGCCTGTCATGATCTATATAGAATCAGAAAGTTGAAGACACTTTATCAAGTCAGATTTGTAGATATATATAAAGCTGAACGAGTTCAATGTTCACACGGTTCTTTTAGCAGCTTAGTCTTTTGTCGGTTTACCAGCTTTGTCTCAAAATCGGTTTAAAAGTCAATCAAGTTAGCAATGTCTCATCCGGTTCAAAGGTCAATCAGGTTATCAATGTCTTATTCGGTAAGGTTCATGGAATTTCACTTCTCAAGTGCCAAAGTGACATTCTGCTTCTTCGTTTTCAAGACTGAGAGATAGGAATTCATCTGACCAATCGTTAGTGGCTATGTATGCCCACTCCAGACCAGAATATCTTCTGCTCTGTATTCTTTTCCTTTTCAATTTTGCATCTCATTTTGATTCTCTCTCACTGGTACTTTCTTCCTTGGCTGGGTCTTTCTCTTCACTTGTTGTTGTTATTGCGACAGACACTTCTTTTCTTTTCCCTTTCAACTTTGGCCCTTCACTTTAGTTTAATATTTCCCTAGTTCTTAATTTCACTGGCGATATGCTTTGTCTCCGTTTCGCACTGTTTTCACCTGATGGACCTGCAACTGGTTCTGGAAGACTTTGAACAGTTTCACTCTGTCCTGTCTTGTCAGTCTCCCCCTAGGAGGTCAATCAGGTTTTCCTTTTCTTTTCCTGTATCGTCTGCTTCTGGGAAAGCCCTCCTCTGATCAGGCTCTCCTGCTCCTTCACCTGTCTCAGGCTCTTTGTCACCTTCAGGACCTTCGTCTCTTCCTGAGGCTTCTCCTTGGTCCTCCTCAAATGATTCAGTTGTTTCTTCCTCAGAAAATATCTCTCCTTCCTCTATTTCTGCTTGTTCGCCTCCAGCTTCTCTTTGCTCTGTCTCGGTGCCTGGTACTCTGTTGTCAGTCACTGGCGATTTCAACGCTTCAACTTCCTCTTCTGTGGGGCACGTCACCCTTTTCGTGTGACTGGCGTGAATCCAGTTGGGAACTCCTGCACACTTCACAGCGGTGGTAGTTGTCAGAATCACTTGGAAAGGTCCTTTCCAACGGGGTTCCAGACATGACTTCCTCACGTGCTTCTTTATCATGACCCAGTCACCTGCTTTCAGGGCGTGTCCTGGACCTTGGATCAGTGGCAAGGTGGTTGCCTCCACCTGGTGAGAAAAAGAGCGCACCACATCAGCTAGACCTTTGCAGTAGTCCAACACCATATCATCTGTAATATTCAAAAGAGCATTTGCAGGAACTGCTGGAAGCCTCATGGCTCTGCCCATGAGGATCTCATGCGGTGACAGTCCAGTCTTTCTATCAGGGGTGTTTCTCATTGACATTAACACCAAGGGCAGTGCATCAGGCCATTTCAAGTTTGTTGATTCATATATTTTCGCCATCCTTGATTTCAAAGTGCCATTCATTTGCTCCACTAGTCCTGATGCTTCAGGGTCGGTAGCTACAATGCAATTTTTGCTCAATGTTCAGCGCTGCACACAGTAATTTTATTACTTCGTTATTGAAGTGACTTCCCCTATCTGATTCTAAGGAGATCGGGAATCCGAAACGTGGTATTAGTTCTCTCAAGAGTAGTTTTGCAACTGTAAGGCTGTCATTTCTACGTGTGGGGTACGTGTCAATCCAGTGACTAAAAATACATGCAATCACCAACACATATTTCAATCCTCCATGCACAGGCATCTCAATAAAATCCATTTGCATCCTGCTGAATGGACCACCTGCTCTTCCAATGTGGCTCAAATTTACTACTGTTCCCTTCCCTGCGTTCATTTGTTGGCAAATGACGCAACAATGGCAAACTGCTTCAGCAACTTGACGGAATTTGGGATTAAACCAATCAATTTTAAATAGTCTAATCATGGCATCCCTTCCAAGATGGGCTTGTCCATGATACAGTCTGGCTAACTGCGTCAAAAGACTGTTTGGCAGAACCAATCTCCCTTCACTTGAAACCCACAAATCATCTGGTTTCTTTACGCACTGTAACTTGCTCCATGAGAGTTTCTCATCTTCACTGACATCATTCTGTAGGGATTTCAATTCTTCGATTGTATCTACAACCTTTAGAGCAAAAGCTTCACTTGGTTCAAGTTCTGGCTCATTTATCAAGTTCCATTCGCCTCTGAGCAATATACAGTTCAATGCGCAAAACCTTGCGACTTGATCTGCATATCCATTTCCCAAAGAAACATAGGGGGTCATTACAACATTGGCGGTAAAAGGCGCTTACCGCCGTGCAGAAGACCGCCAATACACCGCGGCGGTGGCGGCATTCCGCCACAGCTATTATGACACACATCTTGGAATCCGCCGAAATTCAGACACCCACACAACACCGCCACACCAAAGGTCAGTGATAAACTGTCGGAAACAAATCCTCCACCTCCACGCCAACAGAAACGCGCCCATGCTATTACGACCCACGAATCCATGCGGCGGTCTTTCAACCGCGGTATTCCATTGGCAGTACACACCGCCGCGCTCAAAATACACACACATCTCCAAAACACCGCCACATTGGACAATTCAAAATACACACACCTGATACACATACAAACAACACTCCCACACACCAAACACAATATAAAACACACACCCACATCACCCAAAAACCCCTACGACCAAAAATTAGACACGAAGGCGACAGAGAGAGAGCAGAGAATAGACAACCCCACTACACAGAGGCACACAACACCATCACCTACACAACATCCACGCACAAAACACCACACACCACTACACTCACCACACTCATCACCACATGCACCACCCCACACATCAACCACATCACCCCATGGCACGCCAAAGACACCCCCGCTTCTCCGAGGAGGAGCTCAGGGTCATGGTGGAGGAAATCGTCCGGGTAGAGCCACAGCTACAGTATTTCGCTCACACGTACAGCACACATCAATAGCCAGGAAGATGGAGTTATGGCGCAGAATAGTGGACAGGGTGAACGCCGTGGGACAGCACCCAAGAAATAGGGAGGACATCAGGAAGAGGTGGAACGACCTACGGGGGAAGCTGCAATCAACGGTCGCCAGGCACAACATCGCTGTACAGCGGACTGGCGGCGGACCCCCACCTCCTCCCCAACAACTAACAACATGGGAGGAGCAAGTCTTGACCATCTTGCATCCTGAGGGCCTCGCAGGAGTCGGTGGAGGATGGGACACTGGTAAGTCAAATCTTAACTATCATATCCCCCACCCTACCTGCATCCTATCACACACACCCTCCCTCACACCCTCCACTATCACTACAACTCCTCACTAATGTACCCATGACACAAACCACCCATCCCAACACCAAGCCCTGAATGACACAACTAAGCATGGACACCCCTCACTAAAGCATGCCCACTGCACATACCCAGTACACCCCCCCAACCATCACCACACAAACTCACACACAGGAATGCATGCACTGGGTACACAAACACCCACCCATTGCACACCATTACACACACATATGCAATAATCATGCTCTTATGTCCCTGCAGGAACTCGAAGGACCATCACCACACCAGAGGGTCCAGACAACACAACTCCACCCCCAGAATTGGCCCACAGTGACAAGAGCAGCTCTGCCCTACTGGATCCTGATGACCAGCCCGGACCATCGTGGGCCTCGGGACAGTCGGTTCCCCTTGCACAGGCACAGCCCAACACTGACCTTCCACCCTCTGGTAACACCATCACAGCACCCACCCAGCGGGCCCAAACCTCCCTACCCAGGACAGGTCAATCAGCGGTGTGTCCACCACTACAGGGCACCCAGGCTAACCCACCACCCCAACAACAACAGGGACCTGGGGGCAGTGGTAGTGGGCACATGGTCCAGGGGACGGAGGCACAGGAACACAGGGGAACTGGGAGGGCTGCTGTGCGACAGGGGGCGGAGAGGCCAAGGGAACCCACCCTCCACGAGGCCCTCTCCTCCATCATGGGAGCATACCACCACTCCCAGGAGACGATGGCGACGGTTCTGGACAAGTTGCAGGAGACCCTGTGCGTGCAGGACCAACTGTATTTGGGGTTCAGGGAGGAGCTCAGGACCATCAGCTCCGCCCTGGGCACCATTGTAGGGGTGCTGAAGGACATACAGCAGACCTTGAGGGACACCGTGGCACTCCAAGGGGCCCCTGACACTAGCAGGACAATGAAATGCCCACCAACTCCGCCGGCGCTAGTGGACAGGACGCCCCGCCACAGGACCAACACACCAGCACCTCACCCCCTGCAGACGGACAACCACCACGCAAGCGGTCCCTGAGATCCAGCGACAGGACAGAGCAAGATGGCAAGACCCCCGCCAGGAAATGACACCACCCTGATTGTCCTCCCACTGTCCCACTTTGTTACCCTGTCCATACTTTAGCTGCCCCAGCTCCTCTTCCTATGCCCAGATGGGCAGTGCACCTGTGAGACTAATAGACTGGACTCTGCCATGGACATTCCTCCACCATCACCCATCCTCATTTTACAACCCCCTCCCATTTCTGAGCACTTCAATAAACACCCTTGAAACACAAAACAATCTGGAGTCAGTCTGTGATTTAGTAAAAATGTATTATCAATGACAGTGTCATAATGGGTGTACCATTCTAAAGCTAACATACCTATGTCACACATCACACGCCCTTGAAGGATGCAAGCAGTTGACACGTAGGTAGCCACACCTGTGAAACTGTAATGGAAGGGTACAACTCAGTTACCAAATGTTGACTTAAATAGAAAAACAGGATAGAGGTAGACGTGTGAAAGTTAATGTAATGCTAAAAATGAAAATGTTCTCACCTGTGTGTCACTGGAAATATTGCTGTATGACTGACTCCCTGTTGTCGTTGTCTTCTTCATCAGCTTCATCCTCATCACTGTCCACAGGCTCCACAGCTGCTACAACACCGTCATCTGGATCATCCTCCTGCAGAAAAGGCACCTGGCGTCGCAATGCCAAATTATGGAGCATGGAGCAGGCGATGATGATGTCGCACACCTTCTTCGGTGAGTAGAATAGGGATCCACCTGTCATATGGAGGCACCTGAACCTGGCCTTCAGGAGGCCGAAGGTGCGTTCGATCACCCTCCTAGTCCGCCCATGGGCCTCATTGTACCGTTCCTCTGCCCTGGTCCTGGGATTCCTCACTGGGGTCAATAGCCACGAAAGGTTGGGGTAACCAGAGTCCCCCAAAAGCCATACACGGTGCCTCTGGAGTTGACCCATCATATCAGGGATGCTGCTATTCCGCAGGATGTAGGCGTCATGCACTGAGCCAGGGAACATCGCATTTACCTGCGAGATGTACTGGTCTGCCAAACATACCATCTGTACATTCATGGAATGATAACTCTTCCTGTTCCTGTACACCTGTTCACTCCTGTGGGGGGGGGACCAGAGCTACATGGGTCCCATCAATAGCACCTATGATGTTGGGGATATGTCCAAGGGCATAGAAGTCACCTTTCACTGTAGGCAAATCCTCCACCTCAGGGAAAATGATGTATCTCCTTACGTGTTTCAGCAGGGCATCCAACACTCTGGACAAGACGTTGGAAAACATAGGCTGGGACATCCCTGATGCCATGGCCACTGTTGTCTGAAAAGACCCACTTGCAAGGAAATGGAGCACTGACAGCACCTGCACGTCAGGGGGGATTCCAGTCGGATGGCGGATTGGTGACATCAGGTCTGGCTCCAACTGAGTACATAGTTCCTGGATTGTGGCACGGTCAAACCGGTAGGTTACGATGACATGTCGCTCTTCCATTATCAACAGGTCCACCAGCGGTCGGTACACCGGAGGATTCCACCATCTTCTCCTATGTCACAGCAGACGGTGCCTACGAAGGACAACAGCGAAGAACCAGTCATTAGTCCTCCAGGTATGTACCCACAGCCACACACAAGACTACACCACTCACATGACCCTTCCTGTATGTGTGTTAAGTGTAGGCCTAGCTATGTGTGACGCAGTATGAAATGAAGCCATGTGGGCCCCTGAAATGGCGGCTGCCTGACCTCTAAACTGGGACAATGGTATTGTGGGGTAACTGCGCTGGGGTTACACACTGTCGCGGTAGGAGGTCGTAGACCGTGGCGCAATGCTGCATTGGTTAACATTGGACCCTATGGGTCCCAGGAGCCAATGAACATGTGCGCCGGCGGTGATGATGCGCACCGCCGCGGACGTCACCACCGCGGACGTCACCGCCATTTTCTATCTGTTCAATCACTAGATACCTGACCTTCGACAGGAGAGGACCTACACTGCAAGTGCTGCTGTGACCTCGGTCTGGAAGAGACAATGGCTGCTGCGTCTGGGGAAAGGGCCCAAGCCTTCACTGCACAGGAGTTAGAAAAACTGGTAGACGGGATCCTCCCCCAGTACACGCTACTCTATGGTCCTCCAGACCAACAGGTTAGTACACAGGGAGCACGTTGTATGGGCTAGGCCTGGGTGGAGAGGGCTGGATGGAAGAGAGAAGGGGGCAGAGTCCATAGAACATTAATGCATGGGAATGAATGGGCCACATGGCCAGAGTAGGGAGGGGGCCACTCACAACGACGGTGCAGTTGGTAATGACTGTTCCTCTTTCCTTGTGCATGTCATGTAGGTGAGCGCCCACCAGAAGAGGGACATTTGGCGTGCCATCGCCAAGGAGGTCCGGACCCTGGGGGCCCACCAGAGACGGGGCACCCACTGCCATAAGAGATGGGAGGACATTCGCCGCTGCAGCAAGAAGACGGCAGAGGCTCAGCTGGGGATGGCCCCACAACGTGGGAGGGGTGCCCGTTGCACCATGACCCCCCTGATGTTCCAGATCCTGGCGGTGGCCTACCCGGAGTTGGATGGGCGCTTGAGGGCATCACAGCAGACACAAGGGGGTGAGAACAACCTCATTCTGCAGACTTTGCGTGCAGTGGAGGTGTCTGGGTGGTGGAGGTGGGCTGTGGGTGTCCCTAGGCCAGGGCGAGTTAGGTAGGCAAGGCCCCTCCGTAATGTAGCCCATGTGGCACTATACCCCACCTCAGCAGAGTGCCAAGTGGAGGTATAGTTGCTCCTGTGGCATCCATGTGTGCCGATGTCCACCATTGCCATATAGGCCATATCCAAAAAATTGCATGTGCAGAGGGCAGGAGCACGGCGTAATGCAGGGGGCTGCTGCGTTTGTCTTGTCCGCCAACGGTAGCGGTATGCCATGCACTAAAACCCTCTTTCTTTTTTCTCCCCCCCTTTGTCTGCTCTCCCTGTCCTTTTGTACATCAGCATCAACAGGCGGAGGTACAGTGGCACCGGACCACGAGGGAGCTGCATCCCACATGGCCCTGGAGGGCCACACCACAGACTCTGAATGCACCAGTGGGACGGAGGGCGAGGGGAGCTTCACGTCGGCCACCGGATCACCAAGCAGCGACACAGACTCGTTCGACGATGGGATCTCCCTTGTGGTGGCGGCACCACCTGTGCCCCCACCTCTAAAGGTACAGCCGCCACCTCCCCTACCAGAACCGCCCTCCCAGCAGCCCCTCAGCGTTCGCCCCGTGCCCGCTCACCCAGGAGGGTGGGCATCACCTTCTCCCCAGGCACCTCAGGCCCTGCCCCAGTCACCCCTGCTGCCCTCAGTGAGGAGGCCATTGACCTCCTCAGGTCACTCACTGTTGGGCAGTCTACCATTGTGAATGCCATCCAGGGTGTAGAACGAGAGTTGCAACACGGTAATGCATTCCTGGAGGGCATTCATTCTGGTCAGGCTGTCCTTCAGCGAACCCTGCAATCTTTGGCCTCAGCAGTGATGGCAGCAATTGTCCCTGTGTCTAGCCTCCCCCCTCCAACTTCCTCCACCCAGACCCAATCTCCTGTACCCCAGCCCATCCCAAGCATCCCAAGCACACCTACAGACCAGCATGCACACAAGTCAACACACACAAGTAGCTCAAGCAAACATAGGCACCACACACCACAAGCACTCACGCAAGCCTCACCCACATACAGACACAACAACATCCACTGCCTCCACTAGGACTCGCACCAGTACACCCAGCACCACACCCCGCTCACCTGCACTCACCACCTCCACTGCCATTTACACTTCCCCGTGTCCTCTCCCAGTGTGTCTGTGACGCCCCCTCCCAAAGTACACAAACGCCGGCAATCACTCACCCAACATCCATCCACCTCACAACAGCCTCCAGTACCTGCACCTGCACCCAAAACACCTAAAGTGACACCTCCAACAACTACCTCCTCTTCCTCCACTCCCAAACCCCCTCCAGCTACCCATCCCAGTGTTCGTCAGAAACTGTCCCTCTGTAAAGTTGACCTTTTTGCCCCCACCCCACCCCCTCCAATTCATCAGTCCCGTCGTAGCGCCTCAGCCAAAAAGCCTCCAATACCAGTGGTGCCTGTTCAAGGGTTTTGGAGTGCACCGGCCACCAGGGCAGGCAGTAGGACCCGGAGCCAAGGCACTGGCAGCCCACCCCCTGTAAAGGCAATAAAATTGGAGAGTGGATGACGGGACCATGTTAAGACTCCAGGTGGGAAAACAACTGACATGGGTTCCAAGGGGATTGGAGAGTCAGCTGTGACTCCACCAAAGGTGGGGAAGGGCCAGAGGAAGTCTGCCCAGCCTGTTGTGAGTGTCACGGCAGAGAAGTGCGCCATCATTTCCGGCGGTCGAGACACAACCGCCAGCACCGTTGTTACTGGTCCAGAGACCACTGCCAGAGTCACAGCCCAGGAGGGTCCCACTATCGTCACTGGTCAGGAGACTACCGCCAGAGTCACAGCCCAGGAGGGCCCAAGTATCGTCACTGGTCAGGAGACCACCGCCAGAGTCACAGCCCAGGAAGGCCCAAGTATCGTCACTGGTCAGGAGACCACCGCCATAGTCACAGCCCAGGAGGGCCCAAGTATCGTCACTGGTCAGGAGACCACCACCAGAGTCACAGCCCAGGAGGGCCCCACTATCGTCACTGGTCAGGGGACCACTGCCACCGCCAGAGTCAGTGCCCAGGAGAGCCCTACTATCGTCACTGGTCAGGAGACCACCACCAGAGTCACAGCCCAGGAGGGCCCAAGTATCGTCACTGGTCAGGAGACCACCGCCACTGCCGGGGTCAGTGCCCAGGAGAGCCCCGCTATCGTCAATGGTCAGGAGACCACCACCACCACCGGAGTCAGTGTCCTGGAGGGCTCCGGCTGCCACAGCCCTGCTGGGCAATGATGAAACGTCATGCCACACACCAATGTCCTTATCAGAACCGCCATGGCAAAGCACCGCTGAACAGGGCAAAGACTGCCATGTCAATGCACCGCTGAACAGGGCACAGACCGCCATGGCAAAGCACCGCTGAACTGTCCTGAACCGCCATGGCAAAGCACTGCTGAACTGGGCAAAGACCGCCATGTCAATGCACCGCTGAACAGGGCAAAGACCGCCATGGCAAAGCACCGCTGAACAGGGCAAAGACCGCCATGTCAATGCACCGCTGAACAGGGCACAGACCGCAATGGCAAAGCACCACTGAACTGTCCTGAACCACCATGGCAAAGCACAGCTGAACTGGACAAAGACCGCCATGTTAATGCACTGCTGAACAGGGCAAAGACCGCCATGGCAAAGCACCACTGAACAGGGCAAAGACCGCCATGTCAATGCACCGCTGAACTGTCCTGAACCGCCATGGCAAAGCACCGCTGAACTGTCCTGAACTGCCATGGCAAAGCACCGCTGAACAGGGCAAAGACCACCATGTCAATGCACCGCTGAACAGGGCAAAGACCGCCATGGCAAAGCACCGCTGAACAGGGCAAAGACCGCCATGTCAATGCACCGCTGAACTGTCCTGAACCGCCATGGCAAAGCACCGCTGAACAGGGCAATGCACCTGGTAGGAATGAATGGCCCACCACATCAGACATCCTTATCCCATGTGCAGCTGGGACAGTGACAGGACACGACCTTTCACGGGGAGACTCATCCAGTCTGGGCACCAGTCCCCCCCAGTACCAGTAGAGACCTGCATCAACCTGAGAGACTGTGGCTTTCCACTCCCCAGGATGGCAGAGTGGGCAAACCACCCACTGTATAGACTTGAGAGACTGTGGCTTTGCACTCCCCAGGATGGCAGAGTGGGCAAACCACCCACTGTATAGACTTGAGAGACTGTGGCTTTGCACTCCCCAGGATGGCATACTGGGCAAACCACCCAGTGTAGAGACTTGAGAGACTGTGGCTTTGCACTTCCCAGGATGGTACAGTGGGCAAACCACCCACTGTATAGACTTGAGAGACTGTGGCTGTGCACTCCCAGGATGGCCCAGTGGGCAAACCACCCACTGTATAGACTTGAGAGACTGTGGAATTGCACTCCCCAGGATGGCACAGTGGGCAAACCACCCAGTGTAGAGAATTGAGAGACTGTGGCTTTGCACTCCCCAGGAGGGCATGAATGGGCATGGAGCCCCGTCGTGGATCTGGCTTTGCAGTCATCCGACTGAGGTGCCCCCCCTTCCTTTCCCCCTGAGGTGCCTGTAGAATTTCTATCTGATGCCCCGGCAGTGTTCTCTCCGATTGTGGTCAGGTATCGTTTGTGGGCCTCGCCCATGTATTTTTGGACTGATGGTGCACGGACATTGTTATGTACATATCTGCACTACTTCTCGTCTTGTATATAATTCTGACTGATTTTCAAATATATATCTGTATATTTTTGTATGACATGTATATTGGCACATTACATTGTTTGACCAATTTTCACTTTGTGTATTCACTCTTCCGGGGGGATTGTGGGTTGTTACTGTGATTTTTGTGAATGCATTGGTGTGTATGTTGTAATATGCGAGGGTGGGGGTGTTTGGTGTGTGTCCCCCTAACATTTGCCTCCCCCCTCCCCCATGTCATAGGTGCAGTACTCGCCGTTGTCTGCGGCGCCTATGTAGCTGTTGGTCGTAGAAGAGCAGAAACACAAGGGCAGGGAGTATTTGGAGTTCCGGCTCCATGGATTCCTCGTTCCTCGTGGGATATGTTAAGGTGAGCATTTTCCCATAGCAAAAGCTGTTTCCGCCGTGTTTTTATCCACGGTGAATCCACCCTGGAAAAGGTGGCGGATTGGCGGGTTGTAATAGTGTGGGCGGTACATTGTCTTCCGCCTGTCTGTTGGCGGTGACCGCCGCGCTGCTTGTCTGTACCGCCGTGGCGGGCGAAGTGTTAAAGTGTCTGTCTTTGTTGGTGGTTTCCGCCAGGGTCATAATTCCCTTTTTTTGTCCTCCGGACTGTTTGCGGTATTTCTGCTGCTTTAACACCGTCCGCCAGGGTTGTAATGACCACCATAGTATTGTGATTTTGAGTGTGCACTGCATTTTATCACTGCTACTTCTCCTGGTAACTGGATGGCATGTAACAATTCTCTTATTCTTTCACCATTTTTCACTAGTGATCCTGTAGAGGTCATAAACCCTCTTTGTGACCACAACAGTCCAAAGTCATGTACTATTCCAAATCTGTACTGACTGTCAGTGTAAATGATGACTTTCATTAATGCGGAAAGTTGGCAAGCTCTAGTAAGTGCTACCAGTTCTGCTACTTGTGCAGAGTAAACTCCTTGAAGCCAAGATGCTTCCAGAACACCTGTTATTGTACATACAGCATATCCTGCTTTCAATATTCCTAGTGCATCTCTTAAACATGAACCATCAACAGAAATAACTTGATTGTTTTCTTCCAATCGGGTGTCTTTGATATCAGGTCTTGGTTTTGTACAAAATTCAGTCACCTGAAGACAGTCGTGCTCGATGTCTTCAGCGTTCTCAATTTTGACATTTCCACTGGGAAACAAGGTTGCCGGATTCAACGTAGTGCACCTTTTCAGCTGCACATTAGGTGAACCCAAAATTATTGTCTCGTACCTTGTAAGCCTAGCACCGGTCATGTGCTATGTTCGGGAACATGTCAAAAGTATCTCGGCTGAGTGAGGGACCATGACTGTTAAAGGATGTCCTATCACTATTCCTTCACTCTGATTTAGGCTGATACCAACTGCTGCTACGGCACGCAAGCACCCTGACAGTGCTGCTGCGACCGGATCCAAAGTAGCTGAAAAATTTGCTACTGGTCTGTTTACGCCACCATGGGCTTGAGTCAAGACAGACAAGGAACATGCATCACGTTCATGACAAAACAATGTAAAAGGCTTTGTGTAATCAGGCATACCTAAGGCTGGAGCCCTGCACATGCATTCCTTTAATTCAATAAAAGCATCCATCTCATCTCTTTTCAGCACTATTTCATCCAGCGCATCTTTCTGGGTCAGTTTCAGTAAAGGTTTTGCTAGAGTTGAGCAATTGGGAATCCATTGGCGGCAGTAGCTCACCATTCCCAAAAACTTTCTCACCTCTCTTCTCGTCTTCTGTGGACTCATTTGAGTACGCTTGTTATTCTCTCTTTCATAATTCTTCTCAACCCTTTCTCTATTTGGTGACCCAAATATTTCACTTTCTTCTGTCAGAACTGTAATTTTGAAGGGGACACTTTGGCGGTGATTCTAACCGCGGCAGGCGGCGGTCGCCGCCCGCCATGCGGTTACCGCCAAATGACCGCACCGCGGTCACAAGACTGCGGCGGTCATTCTGGCTTTCCCGCTGTGCTGGCGGGCGACCACCAAAAGGCCGCCCGCCAGCACAGCGGGAAAGACCCAGCAACGATGAAGCCGGCTCCGAATGGAGCCGGCGGAGTTGCTGGAGTGCGACGGGTGCAGTAGCACCCGTCGCAAATTTCAGTGTCTGCTAGGCAGACACTGAAATTCTTTTTGGGGCCCTCTTACGGGGGCCCCTGCGGCACCCCCTACCGCCATCCTGTTCATGGCGGGTTTCCCGCCATGAACAGGATGGCGGTAGGGGGTGTCTGAATCCCCATGGCGGCGGAGCGCGCTCCGCCGCCATGGAGGATTCACTAGGGCAGCGGTAAACCGGCGGGAGACCGCCGGTTTACCCTTTCTGACCGCAGCTGAACCGCCGCGGTCAGAATGCCCTTCGGAGCACCGCCAGCCTGTTGGCGGTGCTCCCGTGGTCGGTGACCCTGGCGGTCACCGACCACCAGGGTCAGAATGACCCCCTTTGTGTCCGTTCCTTCCCAAATGGTTCAATAGGGCAATGGTGTCAGCTGTACAGTCATTTTCTGTCTTGGATGCGATCAGCAAATCATCAATATACTGTAGCAAGGTTGATTCAAATGGTAATTCCAATGATTCCAAATCTTTCTTTAGAATCTGATTGAAAATTGATGGTGACTCCGAAAACCCTTGAGGAATTCGACACCAACTGTAGACTCTGTCCAGGAATTTGAAGCAAAAGAGAAATTGGCTGTCCTCATGAAGAGGCACAGAAAAGAATGCTTGTGACAACTCAATGACTGAGAACCATTCTGCATCACAGGGAATTTGAAACATTATTACAGCTGGATTTGGTACTACAGGACAACGTTTGACTATTATGTCATTTATTTTCCTCAAATCCTGAACAATCCGGACCTTTCCACTTGGTTTTATTAGTCCCATGATTGGTGAATTACATGGACTACTTAGTACTTCTGTCAGTATTCCCTGTTTCACAAACTCGTCAATGAGTTGGGCGACTTTCATGAGGGTGTCTTGCGGCATATGGTATTGTGGTGTCTGGGGAAAATTTACATAGGGTTTTACGGTCACTTTCACTGGTTCTACTCCTTTGACCAATCCTACTTCTTTCCCTGTCATATCCCACACTTCCCTTTCAACTGTTTCCTGTAACTCAGCAGTAATATCTGCTTCAGTGAACATAGGATAAAGAGTAATCAGGGGATACTCTTCATCGACAGTTTCTGTTTCGTCCTCTCCTAAACTGTCCTCTTCTTCGTCATCACTGTTTGTCTCAATTTTAATTCCATCATTTGAACACATAATCGAGCATCCCAATTTACACAATAAGTCTCTCCCTAATAGTGATATCGGGCTGAGTCACACACCACAAATTTATGTGACCCTTGATAGTAACCAATTCTGACTTGCACTGGATCTGTGATTGGGTTTGTCAGATACCTATTTGCTACTCCTACTACTTGAACTGTTCTCCCTGAAAGTGGCAAATTTGGTACTTCGATGCTTCTAACTGTAGAGCTTGTAGCCCCTCTGTCAACCAAAAATGAAACACTGTGACCCATAACTCTTCCTTCCACATTTGGGGCCAGATGTATCAAAAAATGTTGCACTCGCAAACGGCAAAATCGGCCGTTTGCAAGTGCAAAATAGTGGTCTGCAATGCATCAAAGACATTCGCAGACCACAAAATAGAAATCGCAAAAATTGCGATTTTTTGCATTGCGATTCGCAAAATCCAGGTCGCAAGGCAATTCTGCAAAAAATCGCAAATTGCGATTTTTCGCAGAATGGTATTTTGCACATGCAAAATACCATGGTCTGCAACCAGGTGGTAACCTGGTGCAAAATGTAAAAATGCAGTAAAACTGCATTTTTAAATGTAGCATGTAAAGCACACATGCCCTTTTGGCATGTGTGTACTTTACATGTTAAAAAAAAAATTGGGGTGCAGGAGCCCAGCACCCTGCCCTTTTGCATTTCCAAAATTGCGATTTCTGGTTCAGAAATCGCAATTTTGGAAATGCAAAAAATTCGCAGCTATGGGCCAACAGGCCCATAGCTGTGAATGGGGCCAGTATCGCAATTTGCGATTCGGTAATTGCATTTGCGATTTTTAGGAAATCGCTATTACCGATTCGCAAATGTGATACATGGCCCTTTGCGATTCGGTAATAGTGATTTCTTAAAAATCGCAATTACTGAATCGCAATGGGCCAGAATCATACATCTGGCCCATGGGCCCTTTTGATCAACTTCCAAAGATGCTGCAAGCATACAATTTCCCTCCTCATTTGAACTTTCATTCTCCCATTCATTGTTTATTCAATTCTCACTGTGTAACGGGAATTGGTGTACTGTGTCATTTTGGTTCATCCTTTGACCTACGACCTGTTGAGGAAGCATTACTTGTTGCTGATTCATTGGTGCTAAGGGTATTTGCATTTGCTGATTAGGTAATAGGAAACTGCTGTTGCATTGGCTGCAACTGTGCCATTTGTGCACGGGGCATTTGCACCTGCTGCGGTTGTATTTATATTATTTTGAAAATTTGGATTTGGACCTCTTAATTTCGGTTCTCTCATATTCTGAAAATGCATTGACATCATTGTTTTGCTGACCTACACCTTCCTGCACCATCATTGGGCACTCCCGTTTCCAATGCCCGACGATTCTGCACATGTGACATGGCATCACCTTCTTCATTGCCTGTATACCGTTTGGAATCATAACAGTATTTAAATCAGGACCATTATTCACAAAACCTCCTCGGCCTCTGCCTCTCATTTGTGGCTGAAACATAGCATTTCCCTGCTGTTGCTGCTGCGGCAACTGTTGTTGAAAACCTTGTAAACCTTGCAAACCTGTCTGAGCTGCTCTAAGCTGCATCACCATCACTCTTTCCTTCAACCTTTTCTGCTTTATCTCAATCTCATCACTGCAGTATTTTGCATAGTTCAACACTTCGTCGATCGATTTTGACTGCCAACAAATCAAATGCATTTTAATCATCTGACTGATCTCGGGTCTCAACCCTTCCACAAATCTGAACACAAAATGGAGCATGTCCTTTGCCTCGATCGTTTCCATGCCACTGTAATTTTTAAACGCTTTCAACAATCTCTCATAGTACGCATGTATTGACTCTTTAACTTCTTGTGCCGTTCTGTCAATCCTCTGCCAATCCACATTCCAACCTTTGTTTTCAAGTGCTCAATCACTTTATGGTATAAACTCATTACCATAGGTGATGGTGCACCTGTGTCCCTAACTCTTTCTGGTTCACTTGTCGGCCAACCTACAGCCCTCTTACAATCCTCCCACAAATCTGCCGGAACCACAATTTTGAATAAGATGTTCAGGTCTTCCCAAATACATTTTGCGAGTTTCACAAATCTATCTGTTTGTTGATACCATTCAATCGGTCTCTCTCTTAATTTAGTGAAATCATCCGTAAAGGACTGAATATCGCACCTGTGCCACGGTACATGTACAAGTTTTCCCCCTGCTAATTCTCTCATTGTCAACATAGTTATCAGGTCGTCATTCTGTTGTGCTTTTTCATTCGGATCTGGGGTACTGTCTTTCTTTTTGTCCTTTTTCTTAACCCATCTACTTTCCCACTTGTCTAAGCATCTCCAGACCTGTGCGCTCTGCAGTATCTCCTTAAGGTGTGTTTTCATCCCTGCAGATCTCATGTGTTCAAAGTCTTTTGTCTCAAAGTCTAGCCTGTAACTTCTGCTCAAGTGTTTAGTCTTACCTATATCGATCTCGTTTCTATCTACAATTTCTTGTAACTTCTTATGTACCCTGCTTACTTCTCTTGTAATCCTAGGGCACATGTATCTCAGCTCTTCTTCTGTATATGATTCTAACCTGTTCAGACCCATCGTTCCCTCTACTAGTTCATCTGCTTCCATGCCCAATCTTATTTTATTCAGGTATTCTTCTCCCTTCCCACTGGGTGTACTCTGTGGGGAGTTCAGACTGTTGAACCATTGTGTTAGCTGTTGTGCGTTCAGTCCCATCAATGTAGCACTTACATCAACTGCTACTGATGGTTGCTGTAACACTTCAGTTTTTGAAGTTAGCGGTACTATTAGTGGTGGATTTGACCTTACCACAGTTGACGAAGCACAAATTGCAATTAGACTAAATTCCAACAAAAACCCAGATCCATTTGGCAGTGTTCCTACCAGAGTCGTTTCTGGAGTGTTTTTTATGCATCTTCTCCCTGTCTCATTTTGTGTCATTACCCCTTGATCGCATATGTTTGGGTTTGCCTGTATATACAATGGTACTGGCGGACCTACAGTGATAGGCAGAGATATTGCATCTGGATTCTGTCTGTTCCCGAATTCTGTGGCATGTTAATCCCCACGTTATGGTTCATCATTGCTGGCATACCTAACTGGCTCTCTGTTACTCGAGTGTACCTCAGCACTTCTTGTACCTGCTTTTGAGGCATCAAAATGTGTGTTGATTCGGCTTGAATCAATGTCGGTCTTTGATAATTCTGTCCTCCCTGTGCCATTAAATCAGAAGTCATTCCCAGATTATGCTCATCACAGCAGCACCTTTGAACCTGCGGCTGATAATTATCGACAGGATTCAATTTAGACATGTCAGGATATATCCTCTGAATTTGTGGTATTTGTGGTGCAAAAGGCATATCGGAACTGCTCTGCCTCTGTGATATTCTCAAATCCGGTGTCACATTACCTTGTATTGGGTCTGGAGGGGCAGTACTAGTGCTTGAGCCATTTTCGCTTTCCACATATGGTGGCGGACAATCGTTTAGCAATTGCATAATG
This sequence comes from Pleurodeles waltl, assembly GCF_031143425.1. Lineage (NCBI taxonomy): Eukaryota > Metazoa > Chordata > Amphibia > Caudata > Salamandridae > Pleurodeles > Pleurodeles waltl. The sequence goes on along the minus strand of NC_090445.1, from coordinate 175,545,322 downwards.
AATTCCTCATCGTCTGACTCATCTGATCTTTTAGAATTTCTGTTGTTTTCTCTATCTCTGGACTGACTCCTGTTTGTTTTATAGGTAGCTTTCCTTCCTTCCGTCTCTGCTTCGTCGGTAATTGCTGGAAACAATTTAATTCCCTGCAATAAGTCTGATCTCCAAACCTTTTGTGTGCTATCCCATCTAGCATCCGCTAGTGTCTTTTCTACTTTTCTCACTCTTGTCTCAAATTTCTTTTGTTGTTGCTTTCTCGCTATTAGCTCCCAAATTGCTAATGCCTCAAACTGTGCTGGTCTTGGAGGTACTTTCATGTCGTATAGCGCGAATCTTAAATTCTCCAAGACTCTTAGATTAAACAATCCATGGATAGGGAACGCTACACTTCCATATTTTTCTGTTAATTTGCACCATTGCTTTACCAAAGACATGGTGTGACACCCTTTTCTTCAATCACGATGTAAGCTGGTGTAACCTCTGGCGGTGTTTCTTCTCCTACATTTGCTTTAATATATACGTCTCCCCTCAAGGCACTCTTAAATGCTTTGAAAAATGTCATCTTTCCGTCTTTTATTTTTCTAAAATATGTAATCAATAAGTGACTTTAATTCCCGGAATACTCTTCGCTTGCCTTTCCCCACCAATTGCGATTCACGGACTGCATCCAATCCGTGCGTGACCCTTCTCACCAACCAACCTATCCCAGCGCGGCTCCTAGTGAAGTCACACTCACACACTGCGGCTGACAAAATCCCACGGCTTGTCCTCCTTCATTCAGCTTCACTCAAAACTAATTTTCCGCAATATATCGCGAGCACTAACCAAAAAGAAGAAAACAAATCTGTTGGTTTACTACAGGAAGGGTAATACAATCGCTTCAGAAACCTTACAGATTTTTCACTAGCCTCTGCAGTTATTCCATCTTTCTCGGTTTCCCACTTTCGCAAGCAAAATTTGACCCGCAAATTTTACTCTCAACTGATCAATGAACTATTCTAGTGCACCTTAGAATTCGTCAAATCTCAAAGTTGAAAATTTTCTTTCATTCCTCAATATTCATACTGACTTGTTGACCCCGCCCGATCAACCTATTAAACCGAACAGATTACAACATCAATCAAGTATTTCGATGCAACATGACCTTTCAGTCATGAATAACCACACCAGTTTATTAAAAGTTAATGAGTTTATTTCCCTATATTAACAAAGCTAAAACAATATATATGAGTCTCAAAATCAAATGATATATGTATACGAACAATACTAGCTGTCCATAACGACGAAAGAAACCCAATCTACGCAAAATCTGAATTAGAATGCACTCAGTTATGGCAATACAAATCACTAATATGAGTAACTGAATTTGACTCATTGCATACATCGGTCAGCATAACAAGATTGCAATTCAACATGGTGCGTCAAGTGAATACCTCGACTAACCTCTAATTAGCATTGGCATGTGGGGCTTCATGCAAAACGAATTTAGTCAACACAAATTTGGAAAACTTCTAGCTTGGGCCCTATCAAAATAGCAGTTGGTACCTAAAAGGAAAAACACAATGCATAATACAATCATCCTTTCATAATTACCAAATACAATCAGCATTCAAGAAAGTCTTCGTCCTTCAGATACCGGTTCGATCAGCATGGGGCAGATTTCAAAGCGGCAGAGTTAAGGGCAAGTTTCATTGCTGCAGCAAGGAGAATGGGGCAAAGTTACTGCATGGGCAAGACGGGGCAAATTAAAGTTAAAGTCTCTAGGGTGAGAATTCTTAAAGTCTCTTTCTCTGGAATAGAGAAAAGGGCATCAAGATGTGGTCTAAGATGGCGTCTGGCATTTGGCTTCAAAGATGGCCTCAAGGAAAATGGCTGACTTCTCTTTGTCCGGTGGGTTTAAGTAAGAAACATTCAGAATACTTCAGGGTTTTCCATTGGATGGTTCATAGGGTGGCTTCAATTTGACCAATGAATAGTGTCTTTCTCCTAGTACTCATTTTTGCACACATTGTCCTTGGAGCCTTGGAACACAAGTTGCAACAAAGTTTGCCAATTAATTTTATCTTAAAGCTGTTATTGTCCGCACCTGCAGGAGCTGACCTTGTATCAAAGGGGATGAAACCGGCCTAGCACGAAACCTTGGAGATAAGTGTATAAGTCCTCTCTACTGGAAAAATACAGAATAATGTCTTTGTTAGTAAAAGTGAAAACCACACAGTTAAATTTGAGACCAGGTGACTAGGCCAAAGCCTCTACTAAATTTAAGCTAAGCATAAAACAGTTTCAACAAGAAAATCATAGAACACATTTGCAATTATGACGGATTACTACAATTTTCAATTCTTCATGATTAATTAAGCTCGTTTATAATAATGGCGAACTACTCCGTGGGCACAATTTCCCACGTACATTATTTTTCTTTGCTAAAATCACACTACCTTATACGATTTTGGTTACATGATATATGAATATATGTTGGTCCTTCTTTTTCTGCGTCATCACTCCTCAACATTCAAACATACACGCACGCACCAAACATGAATTTAAAAAACACACACAAACACACACACACACTTGCCTCCAGCTCGGAGGTCCCAGGAGGGTTGAGACTGCTGCCTTCCCTCTCTGGCTGACCTTAGGTCAGCCAATGAGGAAAGGCAGCAGTCCCAACTTCGTCACAGAGTGGGATGGGGTCATGCTTCTGACCCCTCCCCACTCTGTGACGAGGTGTCACTGATTGACGCTCGCCCTGGGTGCTTCAGGGCTGAAACCTGAAGCGCCCAGGTCGAAGTCAATCGGTGACACTTCCCCTCGACACTGAGGGGACGGGCCTCGAGGCACCTTTGATGAGTTGAGGAGGTCACGCCCATTGGAGCTGTGACCTCTTCAGCCCAGCAAAATTCAGCTCAGGCAGCCAGGAGTTTGCGCAAATGGCACATGTCTCACTCCTGGCTGCCTGAGCTGAACATGAAGGACGGCCGCGGCTGCCCAGTACAAATTAACATGAAGAGTTAAAGAAATAGATGAACAAATATATTCTTTGTGGAAACTTTCGAAACAACCAGATGTATTAAAGTGCTATGAGACAAACTTCTCTGAGACAAACTTTAAAGTTGTCCATGGCCTATAAAATGGCGCTGTAGCTTTTTCACAGCAGTGATCAGTTCTACAGCATTTCAAGAGCAGCATGGGTACAATACTGCGGCAAATATAAAGAAAGTCATTGGCGGAACATGGATACAAATATTTAATCACCTTCCTTTGCATTCCCTGCACGTAGAGAAGTATACTGTGGTTTTCAGACCCTTATTTCTGTTTATTCATTCGTATAAACCCTGATAAGACTTTAAGATTACAGAGAATGTAGCAATTTTGCAGCAGGTTGGCGCGTGGGAGGGATAACGTTCTGATTAAAACAGAGACATCCTTCGGAGCGCCTGATTTTTCTGTGAAACAGAAAGCACACTGATGCCGAACATGGGAGGTTCGATTAGAATGAATACTGGATCATAGAACACCTTAGAGCAAATAGGGTGGGTACAATTTCAAAAAAAAATTGCATGTAATTTTTTGGCAGCACTTACGCTTATTACACGAAATATGCTGGAGCGTCTACGTAAAAATAGTTTGACAGCTATACACTCGGCTATACAATTAATCTGGGACATCTATCCAATATGTTTTCCATGCAATGGCTGAGGCTGCATCACACATGCAGTTTAACAGTTCCCGCAAGGCAGTTTAACCGTTCCCGCAAGGCATTTTCTGCTCAAAGCAGTCTCTTATAGGCGAAAATGATGCAATAAAACTCAACTAATGAAGAAAAAAAAATACCCAAAATAATCAAAAGTAGGCTGGGCAGAATTTCATTTATGCTGGAGTAACTGGAGTAATCTCGGTGATTCCATGTTATTCTTTGGCGCATACTTCCTGATAACCCCATTACTCCGACTTCAGTAATTAAAAGTAATTTGGTGGGAAAATCCCACAGCGAGAGCACATTTAGCAAGTGCAGGTGGCCACTAGCTATTTGTGTTCTGTTGCATTGAATGCCATTTTTTCTTTCTTAGAGTAAAATGCATCCTCGAGTCCAATTTGGATGAGAAGCTGCCGTTTGTGCTAAAAAATGGTTCTAAATGTCGGAAGTAAATAGGGGGGAAGTCTTACTCCAAGTGCACACGGCTGCTCTCGCTTACTAATCCTCTTGGATTTAGCTCTGTTTCTTAGGGCAAAAGGCATCCTTGCATCAATTGTAGATGTGAGGGGGCATTTTTGCGCTAAAAAAGTGCTAAATACAGAATTACTATTCTTGTGTTATCTGCCAGAATTTTGGGGTAGTTCCGTGTGATTACGCTACAAAGAAGTACAAGAGTTATGCCCACCTCTAATCAAAACCTAATATTTGGGATCTAAGAAAGATCTCACTTGTGTAAAAAAGAACAAAATACCAAAGTGTATGCAAAGGCCTGAGATATGATGTGCTTCTATTTTGTGCTAAAAAAAAGAAACCTGCTTAACCATTTAGAAATGGTTTCGACTCGATATTTTTGCAGGAATTGGGTCTGTCGATAATAAAATTTGTATGGTAGTAGTTTAAATTACCAGTTGTTGAGGAATCAAGGGAGACATCTTTTTGCAGCACTTTCTCTCATGTGTTAAACCCGCCTTCTTGCAAATCAGTGGCATAGTTTGATAGAATGAAAAATTTATCTTTTTCACTATTTCTTTATGTAGACGATTATAAAGTGCTTGACATTTTGATCTTATCGGGTTGTGTCATACTGTTTAATGTTAGTTCAACAATTCCTCTCCCGTTTCCAATCTCATAGTGGGAATGAGATCCTCCTGATGAATTTTAGTGAATTCTTCTTAGCTCCTCGAGGCAGCCGCTATACGTATGCCTATCTGAACCCTTTGCTAACATCAGCCAAGGTATTCATTGATTAATACAAAATCATAAGGACATCATCCCATGCCTGCTTCACCTCCACCATCAACACATTTCCAAAACCACAAACATCACCGCTAGCATATCTCTTAGAAAGGGTCTCTCACCAATCTTCTTGAAGAACTACATGACCCCACAGAATTGCGTCCTCAAAAACAAAATCCGGATACCGTTTGTGAGTGGATGAAATCCAGCTACATCTCAATCTCCAGACAGTGAGAATGCTGTTGTTACAAAAATTACCTGGTTAGCGTAAAAAATAAAGCCGCACGGGTGAGCGTGAGTCGGAAAAGGGTAGTGATGCATCGATTCCTTACTCACAAGTGAGGCCGTGCGTCGTTTCCTTCTCCGGTCAGGTCGGCGATGCATTGTTTTCTCCCTCATAAGAGAGCGATGCGTTCATTTCCGGACGGGGCACCCTTGATCCATGCAGAGCTGGATTGACTTTGACGCCCAGGTACGATGGGTAGAAAATCCAGTCGCGCTGTACCAGAAAACAGTGCTGCGTGGGGTTTGCGTCCTTATTAGCGGGTGTTGCGTGTCATTTCTCCAGCCGCGATGCATCGATCTCCCAGCTGCGATGCAGGTGGAGCATAGATTTCAGCCGCAAAGCCAGTGGCCCGTCGTTTATCAGCCGCATTGCAGAAGGTGCATCGAAAATTTCTCCGCATGGTGTTCTGTGCGTGGATTTTCAGTTCTTGTTTGCCAACTTCACCTTTTAAGGGCCCAGGGACTGGATAGGGCACCACTTGGCAGGGCAGAAGTCTTAGCCGAGAGTCCAGGTGCTGGTAGGGGAAGTCTTTGATGGCCCTGAGACTTCAGCAACAGGATGTAAGCTCAGTTCAAGCCCTTGGAGATTCTTCTCAAGCAGGGATGCACAACAAGGTCCAGTCTTTGTCCCCTTTCACAAGCAGAAGCAGCAACTGCAAGATAGCCCAACAAAGCACAGTCACAGGCAGAGGCAGCACTTCTCAGCTCTTCTCCTTGGTAGAGACTCCTCTTGATTCAAGAAGTGATCTAATTTTCAGGGGTTTTGGGTCCACTACTTGTAGCCCTTTCTGCCTTTGACGTAGGCCTACTTCAAAGGAACGTTTTCTCTTGTTTGTAAGATCCTCCCTTGCCCAGGCCAGGCCCCAGGCACACATCAGGGGGTTGGAGACTAGATTGTGTGAGGGCAGGCACAGCCCTTTCTGGTGTGAATGACCACTCCTCCTCTCCCTCCCAGCACAGATGGCTCATCAGGATATGCAGGCTACACCCCAGCTCTCTTTGTGTCACTGTCTAGAGGAGAGGTGCAAGCAGCACAGCTGTCAAACTGAATGGTTTAAGCAAGAAAATGCCTACTTTCTAAAAGTGGCATTTTCAAACATACAATCTAAAAACAAACTTTACTAAAAGATGTATTTTTAAATTGGGAGTTCAGTGACCCTAAATTCCATATTTCTATCTGCTCCAAAAGGGAGCCTGCACTTTAATAATATTTAAAGGCAGTCCCCATGTTGACCTATGAGAGAGATAGGCCTTACACAGTCAAAACCAAATTTGGCAGTATTTCACTGTCAGGACATGTAAAACACATTAGTATATGTCCTACCTTAAACATGCACTGCACCCTGTCCATAGAGCTACCTAGGGCCTCCCTTAGGTGTGCCTTTCATATAAGAAAAGGTAAGGTTTAGGCCTGGCAAGCGGGTACACATGCCAAGTCGAATTGGCATTGAAAAACTGCACACACAGACACCACAGTGACAGGTCTGAGCCATGTTTACAAGGCTACTCACGTAGGTGTCACAACCAGTGCTGCAGAACCCACTAGTATCATTTGATTTACAGGCCCTGGACACCTCTAGTGCACTGTACCAGGGACTTACTGGTAAATCAAATATGCTAATCATGGAAAGCCAATTACACATACATTTTACAGAGGAGCACATGTACTTTAGCACTGAATAGCAGTGGTAAAGTGCCCAGAGAATCAAAACAGTAAAAACACAGTCTAGGACACATCAACAACCTGGGGAACAGTGGCAAAAAGTTAGGGGAGAACATGCCAAGGATGCCAAGTTTAACACATCTTAAGAACAAGAATTCCTCAGTAGGGCTGAGTGACAGAAGAAGGGGCAGGTGCTAGAATAAGTAGGGCACATGAGTCTATCACTGTAAAGTGGAAACGGTATATGCTGCAGAGAGCAAAGACCGGGCCCACAGGAATGTCTAATCTACAACAGGATATGTCAGGGGCTCTGCACTTGCAGGTAATATCCCCCCCCCCATCAGAAGTGACTTGAGATGGAGCCTTCTCCATTCAAAACTACCCACCTTTTGAACACGTCAGTGAAGAAGAGCAGCAGAATGCCTGGTTCGCTGATGGGACTGATCGATACCAGCAGGGGAAAAAGACAGTAGCAAGCAGTTGCATTCCAAGCGTTACATAGACAATGCTGCTGCAAGGAGGAGACAATGGTTCAAACAAGTTTGCTGAGGTGCAAGGGGTGGCAGTAGTGATTGAGCATGTCCGTGTTAGAGATACTGACAGTTAGGATACTTATCTAGGACTGAAGAGCTGGGCACTGACCTGGCAGAGCAATGGATGGAGAACCGAGGGCACCCCTGTCTGGGTTGGTGAGCAGTTGTGGAAAGAAATATGGAAGAAAGGGAAGTTGTGTCAAATCTCTGGGGAATCTCTGGGGGGCATGTGTATGGTAACTGTCCATTGGAAACCTCCCTTGCATTTCTGTTGAACAATGAAGTGGATCAAATGACCAAAGCACAATCAGTGGTCATCAATGAAGAAGCTAATGTGGCCTTAGAAAACTTGGCTCACACAACCTTAGGTCATTTTGGAGAGCACAAGCAGTAAAGGAGTGCCCTACATGTAACCAGACTAGAATAATGCCCTTGTACAAGAGACAAAGCGGACATATCAAAAGAGAAACTGCAGCTGCCACAGTCCAGCACATGGACTGTATTAGACCCCTGATGAAGGAAAGGGGTGAACGCTATGCATTGACTATGGTGGACACTCATTCTGGCCTCATGCTGGGCTTGCCTTGTAAGTCTGCAGACCAAACCTGCACTTTGTGGGCACTGGACAACCTTATTAGAAATGCTGGGGTGCCTGAAGAAATCCAGACAAACAGAGGCACACACTTTCAATGGAAAGCTATACGAGACTGTGCTCAAGAACAAAGGGTTTGCTGGGAGTTACACAATCATTATCCAGAAGCGGCAGCAATGAATAAAAGATACAACAGTTTGATGAAGGGACAGTTGAGCATACCAGAACTTGAAAGTAAGGAGTGACCATCTAAACCCAGCATCGCTTGAGCTAAATGAAAGACCAGTAGGACTGCAGACTCCACTTATTCAAATGACAGAACAAGACACCACATTTGCACTCACTATGACTATTTAGAAAACAAGTTCCAGAGTCAGACTGTAAGCCACTACTGATAGTATAGGATTAGACCTATGTGCCCTAGAAGATGGTGAAATTCAGACAGGACAGACAAAGGCGATACCCTTAAATGTAGAAGTGAAAGAGTCAGATGGACATATGGAAAGGTTGCCCCGCAATCTAGCTTGGCAGTTGAAGGTATATCAGTGTCAGGAGGGGTTACTGATCCAAATTACAGAGGGGAAATCAAAGTGGTTGAGTTGACCCAGGGAGATACTGCTTTGTCGTGTGAAACACATGACAGGATTGTGGAACTGATCTTTGAGAAAGCACAAATCCCACATATAGAGGAAAGATCTGGACCCAAAGGTACCACCCAAAGAGAGGAGGGGGGATTTGGAAGCAGTGGAAAGGAGGAGTGAGTACACCATTCAGGAAAGGAAGCAGAAGCTGGAGAGATACTATAGGGCCTCATTATTAGTCTGGCAGTTCATGGATCTCCAGACTCACGGTGGCGGGCGGACCACCGCGGTAGTGGTGGTCGGCCCGCCATATCATGAACGTGGCATAGATGGTGGAAACCCCGCCACCACCAGGCTGCCTCCACAAGGCAGCCTGGTGATCTCGGCATTTCAAATCCAACAGGGCATTGTTGCAAACAGCGCTGCCCTGCGGATTATGAGTTGCATTTCACCAGCCTTTTCTGGGGAATGGGTGACTCGGGGGCCCCCTGAGGGCCTCTGCACTGCCCATGCACTTGGCCTACTAGGGCACTTGGTAGTCATCGCAATGCAAAAAGGGACATTGAGGACTGAAGGTTCCAAAACTCCTGCATTCATGTATTATGTAGCTGAAAAGTGCATGACTAGCACTTTTGTTAATTTATTCTGTAGCTAGATATCGGTTAAGACACAAGCAAGCACTGCATGCAGTTATTATTAATCAGGTCATATTGCAAATCAGTGTCACCAATGGAGTGGGTATGTACTCATACCGGGGGAGCAATTGATGCGTGTTCATAATGTGATATTTTGAATGGGAAATACCATTCGCTATTGGGTTATTGTGATTAAAGGTTAGTGGATAGTATACACAGATTGCTTTAACTAAATTTGACAAAGCTGCTAAGCATACCAGACACAGCCATTCTACATGTAAGTATTAAAAAGCTATATATAAAGATGCTTAGTAGAATGTTAACTGAATTCCCTAGTGATCCACCTGCATGTGCAATCAAATGATTTGGTTTTCCCATGCATTAACATTCATCAAAACAGGTGGAGTGTATTGTATATAGGGAAAAGTTTGTGGAAAACATTGTGATGTAAAAGGGTTAACTGGCTTCCCTGGATCGGAAATAAGCACCCTAGGACTGATTTCAGGGTATCACTTCTCATCGGCCAGGCTAGCTTGAATCCAGTGGCATAGTGAGCAAGGGACCCATGTCTGGCCATATCCTAGCCACTTACGGCGAACATAGCAACACAACAAGATGATGGACAGAGTGCTGAAGCTTTTCAAACACTCACTCCCAGTCACAGATCTGGGTTGGATTCAACGTTCTATTGCTCACCATGCCACCCCAGTTTGGACACAGCCATAATCAAATCAGCCTTGATCCTGTCCCCCATGGGATCAGTCCAACCCGAACTGCCAAGCCAAGTCCTCCCTGGACTGGAAACAAGCATCCTTAAACCGGATTCAGGCGAACTGGGTGAAGAAGGAGCCTGCTCCAAATCCCCCTAGCACTTCTGTGTGGCAGCGTCATCCTGTCCTGCTCTGGGACTCCACTGTCCACGTTAGGGGGAATTGTGACGCATCCTTGACTATCCCTGGAAGCTGCAGTGGCTGGTGCGGCTGCCTGTGGAGGACTGATCACCCTACTGCTGAGCCACGTTCCAGGCCTGGTAAGCAATTCGCCTGGAGCCAGTACAGTGCTGTTGAGTGGAGCAGTGACTGTGGGGCTTGCAGGAGGGAGTGGTGGAGCGACTATGCTTTGAGCGATGGGAGGACACAGGAGGGACCCCTTGAGGACAGCCCTTGCCTGTCAGATTGGGGAGCAGGGACACACAAAGCAGGCCCCTGTATAGGTTAAAAAAGGGGACCCACCACATGGAGCCGTAAATAAACTAAAGATGAAAACTCTGGGGCAGCAGCAGGGTAAGAAGGCCTCAAAACCAGATCTGCCGGCAGAGGGGATGCCCACTGACCCCCCCCTCTATCATTACAACTTACTCTTGACAAAATTCTATAGGCCACAGCAGACTCGAAATCCACCCTCCAGCAGGAGATTGGCAAAGATTCGGTTGAACTGGGCCATTAAAAACACTGAAACTACGCTAGAAGACCTACAGCCATCCCACCAAGCCATGAAAACACAACTCGCACTCCTCACGGACAGAGTATGCCACCTGGAGCACAGGGCCGAAGATGCTGAGGGCCTAATTGGTGCAATAATGTGCGCATAGTGGGCCTTCAAGGGGGTTTTGAAGGGATGGGCTTGGTGGCCTTTCTGAAATCCTGGATGTGCACTGAGGTGGCCCCGGCCCAGCTTAGACCCTTCTTTCCCTTTGAGAGAGCACATAGGGTCCTTGTCCGGCCCACTGCCCCGAGACGCCCACCTCAACCCATTGTTGCCTAACTTCTCCATTATAAAGATCAGGGCTCATTGCTGTGGGGCCTTTTCAAGTGGGGAACAGCCAAGTGACTTTTTTACCATGGCTGTTCAAGCCAAACAAGCCTCCTTTCTGGAAGCAAAGAGGACACTACATGAAGAGGGACTCTGCCACTAGCTCATCTTTCTGGCCAAGCTGAATATCATACTCGATGGCAACACACACTTTTATCAAGACCCAGAGCAAGCCTGACCCTGGCTGGAAACGTACAGGTCTGGGACTGACCAGACGCGGGAGGTTCAGGAGATGTACAGCCCGGTAGCGGAGGAGACGTCAGTCTCAAGGGGTCTCGTGGTGCAGAGGGCTGATGAGGCCTATGCAGCTGCAATCCGACATCGCCAGGGTGGCAGGTTTACAAGCAGCAGCGGCGATCAATGAATCAAAGACCACTGACTCTGATGACAGCAGGAGTTCAGACCATTGCTCTGGGGCTTCAGACACGAAGTCCCTGCACATGTATGGTGAAGAACTGCCACTTGTGACTCCACAAGTGGTGGAAGAGCGTGTTTAGGAGATTCCCTTTGCCAGAGGGGCTCACTGTACTGTGATGATGGCAAGAACTGTGCTGGGCCTAGCGCTGGCAAAAGATGATACTAACTTATCTAGCTCTTAATCTCACCCCCATTGCCATTCCAGAGATACTGGAATGGCGATGTGGTGCGCTTTTACCATGTTTGGTGTTGAAAATGACCCTTTCTATAGGGTCATCCCCAGACTTTTTGCCTTCCTCCTCCTCGTTGTCTGACCTTGGTTTTGTTGACTTTAGGGCTCTGGGCACTTTACCACTGCTAACCAGGGTTAAAGTGCATATGCTCTCTACGTAAAACCTGGTAAAAACAGTGTGTTAACAATTGGTATATTTAGTTCACTTGTAAGTCCCTATTAAAGTGCACCATATGTGCCCAGGCCATGTAAATTAAATGCTACTAGTGGGCCAGTAGCACTGACTGTGCCACCCACTAAAGTAGCCTTTGACACATATCTCAGGCCTGCCACTGAAAAGCCTAAGTTATCAGTTTGGAAATGCCATTTCGACCTGGCAAGTGTACACACTTGCCAGGCCCAAACCACCCTTTTTATTACATATGTCACCCCTAAAGTAGGTCCTGGTTAGTCCCCAGAGCAGGGTGCAGTGTAATTAAAAAAGTTGGACATGTACCTTTAGTTTAGCATGTCCAGGTAGTGGAAAACTCCGAAATTCGTTTTCCACTGCTGCAAGGCCCATCTCTCTTATAAGTTAACATTGGGATTGCCTTAAAACATCTTTTTAAGTGCAAGTTCGAATTGGGAGTAGATTGAAATATGGAGTTTGGTGTCTCTGGACTTCCAATTTAAAATCATAACTAATGGTGAAGTCAGATTTTAAATTGTAAGACTGAAAATTCCATATTTAGAAAGTTGGCATTGTCGCGTAGGCTCTCATTATCCCAATGAGACTACTGGATTCGGACGGCAGAATCACTTGCACCGTGGGAGACTGAGTCTAAACCCACCACAGGTGACACCTGTCTGCCTAATCTGGGTTTTGTTCCGGCTAACTAGCAGTGCCTCATCTCCACCCAAGAGCAAGGATGATTGGGCAGCCGAGCGCATGACACAATTGACTCCTCAGGGAAATGGTGGTCACTCAGATCTCACCCATTTCTCTCAGTTACATTAGTCTCACATATATAAGGATAATCAGAGGCAGTATATATTTAAATAAGGTTTTAATAAAGTAACTGCATCATAGATAATAAAGCATGTACTGCAATAACTAGGACGATTAAGCAATACAGGATTAAAATTGTGACAAGGAGAATGAAGCATAAAAATAACGCTACCATATTGCCACTAGAATGATTAAATTAGCTCCTACCTATGCTTTGTTAGAGCACAGCATGTTAAGCTGTAATTCTGCCCTTCAGGTTCCCCTGGGAAGACATCAGCCCTCATACCTGAGCAAGAGGCCTGTAGTCTACATAAGCAGCTGTAACGAAGCAGTCAGCAATCAGCATACAGTTGTGGTCATCTGGATGGAATCTCTGACTAACGTACATGGGTCAAAGTAGTGTTTTTATAATAAAACAGCTGATGTTCCAAGAAGGGATCCCTACGTAAGAGTCTGTATGTTTCTATAAACACTAGAGACAAAGCATTACCATGTTTGCTGGCAACCTATGTTACTGTTACTGCAGCCTTGAGAAAAGCACAAAGTGAAAGAACTGTCTTGTTTAAGGACGCAGTGCTGGCCTAGGCAAAGAACAGCTGGATAGAGAAAATAAAACAAAACCGCAAATGTGGCTTTGGTTAAAGTAATAAAACGAAGCTGAATAAAATATGTCTAGGTTAAAGTGCACAGCGGCAGGCCCAGTTTGCTAAAATAACATGCATGAAGCTATAACTAAAATGGCTACACAACATCCTCCCCTTGCCTGTTTAAAGGTGGTTTAAAGCCTAATTATGTATCAAAGCTACAAAAATTCAACCTAAGGCATATATATAAGAATGTCAATAATGACAAGTTAAAAAGACACTTGAGCATGTTTAAAAAGGACAATTTCAAAATGGTAACTGTGGGGAAAAAGAGGCCGAATTTAAAAAGTCAGAGGTGGTCATTACAGCCCTGGCGGTCGGTGTTAAAGCAGCGGTAAAACCACCAACAGGCCGGCGGTAAAATAAATGGAATCACGACCGTGGTGTAAACCGCCAACATAGACAGCCACTTTAACACTCCATCCGCCACGGCGGTACAAACAAACACCGTGGCGGTAACCGCCAACAGACAGGCGGAACACAATGTACCGCCCACAGTATTACAACAGTCAAATCCGCCACCTTTTTGCGGGGCGGATTCACCGCGAACAAAAACACAGCGGAAACAGGACTTGGAAGGGAAAACGCTCACCTCTACACACCCAACGAGGAACCAGGACGCCATGGAACCGGACATATTGGTACATTACAGTTACACCCCCAACCCCCCGGAAGAATGCAAAGACAAAAGGAAATTATTTGAATGTTTGTTATCTATTAAAATCCAGTACTCAAAAAATATATATACACTATAAACAAATATATACACCAAGAATACAAGTCCACGGTATTCCACCATTAAAGTCCGTGGACCACTGGGCCCAAAATGCATGGGCGAGGCACAGACAAGATACCCGATCAAAACAGAGAGAACACTGCTGGGGCATCAGATAGAAATACAACAGGCACCTCAGGGGGAAGGGAAGGGGGGCACCACAGCTGGATGAGTGCACGACACCAGATCCACGAGGGGGCTTCATGCCCACTGCTGTATCCTGGGGAGTGCAAAGCCACAGTCTCACAAGTCTCTCAAGTGGGTGGTTTGCCCACTGCTTTATCCTGGGGAGTGCAAAGCCACAGTCTCTCAAGTGGATAACAGTCTCCACTGGTTCTGGAGGGGGCTTTGTGTCCAGAGTGCTTCATCTTGCCAAGGACTGAGATAGTGAATGTGATACTCCACTGGTTATGGAGGGGGCTTGGTGCCCAGAGTGCTTCATCCTGTTCATGGCGGCCTCAGTAGCGTCGGAGCTTTTGGCGCTCATTGGCCTGGGGTGCTGGTGGTGGCAGTGTCCTGTGAAGCAATGCTTGTTGCGGCGGTGTCCTTGGCAGCGGTGCTTGTGGCGACAGTGTCCTTGGCATCGGTTCTGGTGGCGGCGGTGTCCTGTGAAGTGGTGCTTGTGGCGGCGGTGTCCTTGGCAGAGGTGCTGGTGGCGGCGGTGTCCTTGGCAGCGGTGCTTGTGGCAGTCTTGTCCGCCGTGCAGGTTTTCGGCAACTTGCCTGTCTTTCTGTGCCCCTTCCTCACCTTGGATGGTGGCACAGCTGTCTTCCCACTCCCAACTGTACTCCTGGGAGAGGCTTTGGTGGTAGATGTTTTGCCTTTTTCCCGCCAGGCACTGGCTAACGTTTTATGCTTTTGAGGTGGGGGACTGTCCGTGGTCTGGCTCCTTAGCACACTGGCTGCCCTGCTGCTTGGCGCACTCCAGAAGCCGGTTACTGCTTGCACCACTGTTCCCGCTGATGTTGTGGCAGAGGTGCTGGGGTGGTACCTGGAAAGGTGGGCCGTAGGGGACTGAAGGGGCGGGGGGGTGAGGAGAAGAGGTCAAGGTTGGACAGGAAAAGTTTTTGGGACACACTGGGATGGGTAGATGGAGGGGGTTTGGGAGTGGAGGAAGAGGTAGTGGTTGTAGGAGGTGTACATTTGCTGACTTTGGGTGAAGGTGCATGGGCTGGAGGCTGTCGTGAGGTGGATGGCTGTTGGGTGGGTGTGTGGCTGCGTTTGTGTACCTTGGGAGGGGGGCTCACAGACACGCTGGGAGAGGACACAGGGGATGTGTGAATAGTAGTGGGGGTGGTGAGTGCATGTGAGCGGGGTGTGCTGGTGATGGACGTAGTGGCTGAAGATGTAGTGCATGCAGGTGTGAGTGGAGATGAGACAGGGAGGGAGGAGGGAGACGAGGAGGAGGGGGACACAGTGGAGGCAGTGGATGTTGGTATGTGTGCATGGGTTTGATGCTTGTGTGAGTGCCTGTGGGATGTGTGGTGCTTATGTTTGCCTGAGCTTCCCTTGTGTGTTGAGGTGTGTGCATGCTGGTCTGATGGTGTGCTTGGGATAGGCTGAGGTACAGGTGTTTGGGTCTGGGTGGTGGAAGTTGGAGGGGGGAGGCTGGACACCGGGACAATGGCTGCCTTCAGTGCTGAGGCCAGAGTCTGAAAAGCTTGCTGTTGGGCTGCCTGACCAGAATGAATGCCCTCCAGGTATGCATTGGTCTGTTGCAACTGCCTCTCTACACCCTGGATGGCATTCAAAATGGTAGACTGCCCAACAGTGAGGGACCTGAGGACGTCAATGGCCTCCTCACTGAAGGGCAGCAGGGCTGACTGGGGCAGGGGCTGAGGTGCCTGGGGCGAAGGAGATGCCCACTCTCCAGGGTGAGCGGCCACGGGGCACACGCTGAGAGGCTGCTGGGAGGGTGGTTCTTGTAGGGGTGGCGGCGGCTGTACCTGTAGATGCGGTGGGCACAGAGGGGCCCGCCACCGCAAGGGAGCTCCCATCAGAGGAGGAGTTCGTGTCGCTGGTCTCAGCTCCTGTCCCTGCCGTGGAGCTCCCCTCGCCCTCCGTCCCACTGGTGGCTTCAGACTCCATTGTGTCATGTGGGATGCAGCTCCCTCCTGCTCTGGTGCCACTGCTCCTCCGCCTGATGATGCTAATGCACACAAAAACAGGGAGCCCACAAAAAGGGGGATGGAGGCAGAAGAAAGACATGTTGAGTGCATGCAATACCGCTACCGTTGGCGGACACTACAGACACAGAAGTCCCCTCCACTACGCCGTGCACTTTGAGTTCCCTAATTCATCACAGGGACATGGGGTACAAGGCCTATGCCCGATTGCTGCACACATGGAAGTCACAGGAGCCTGACTAGGTGTAGTTGGCTCTGAACACAGGTGGGGTGGGGTGCCACATGGCCTGCCTTATGAAGCGACCTTGCCTACTAAACTCGCCCTGGCCTAGGGGAACCCACAGCTCACCTCCCCCACCCAGACACCTCCAATGCATGCAGAATCAGCTGAATGAGAGTGTACTCACCCCCTTGTGGCTGCAGTGATGCCCTCAAGCGCCCATCCAACTCCGGATACGCCACCGCCAGGATCCGGAACATCAGGGGGGTCATGGTGCAACGGGCACCCCTCCCACGTTGGGAGGCCATCTCCAGCTGGGCCTCTGTCATCTTCTTGCTCCAGCGGCAAATGTCCTCCCATCTTTTCCAGCAGTGGGTGCTCCGTCTGTGGTGGACCCCCAGGGTCTGGACTTTCTTGGCGATGGCACGCCAAATATCCTTCTTCTGGTGGGCGCTGCCCTACAGGAATAGTACAGGGGAAAAGGAGAAGATATAACCGTCCGCACCGTCAGTCATTGGCCCGCATCCCTACCCTTGCCATGACGCACATGCACTCACCGTCATTTCATGCATGCCTCATTCTCCCCCCCCATCTTCCATCCACACCACTTCACACAGGCATTGCCCATTCGGCATGCTCACAGTGTATTTACCTGTTTGTCTGGAGGACTATAGAGTAGCGTGTACCGCTATGGGGAGAACCCCATCCACTAGTTTCTCCAACTCCTCCATGCCGAAGGCAGGGGCCCTTTCCCCAGACACATGAGCCATTGTCTCTTCCAGACTGAGGTCACAGCAGCACTTGCAGTGTAGGTCCTCTCCTGTCGAAGATCAGGTATCAAGTGAGTGAACAGAGAGAAAATGGTGGTGACGTCCGCGGAGGTGTGTACTGTCACCGCCGGTGTACATCGTCATTGTCTCCTGGGACCCATAGGGTCCAATGTTAACCAATGCAGGATTGCGCTGCGGTCTTCGACCGCCTACCGCGACGGTGTACAACGCCAGCGCAGTTACCTCATATCCCCTTGTCCCACATTGCAGGTCAGGCAGAAGCCATTACAGGGGGCCACATGGCATTAATATTAAATGCATCACACATATCTAGGCTTTGCATACACACTAATACAGGCACATAGCGGTTTTAAAAAATTGTGGAATAAAGTTGTGTTTTCGTACCTCAGTGTTGGTTGACTCTCTGCTCGCTGTTCTCCTTCATAGAGCATGTCCGCTGGGGCAGGGGCGGAGATGGTGGCATCCTCCGGTGTACAGACGGCTGGTGGTCTGTCGAAAATTGAGGAGCGACATGTAATTGTCACCTACAGACTTGATCGTGCCACAATCCTGGAAATGTGTGCCCAGTTGGAGCCAGACCTAATGTCCGCTATACGCCATCCCACAGGAATCCCCCCTCTAGTGCAGGTGCTGTCAGTACTCCATTTCCTTGTAAGTGGGTCTTTTCAAACTACAGTGGCCATAGCATCAGGGATGTCCCAGCCTATGTTCTCCAACTTGTTATCCTGAGTGTTGTCTGCCCTGCTGAAACACATGCAGAGCTACATCATTTTCCCTCAGGTGGAGGATTTGCCTACAGTGAAAGGTGACTTCTATGCCCTGGGATATATCCCCAACATAATAGGTGCCATTGATGGGACACATGTGGCCTTGGTCCTCCCCGTAGGAGTGAAAAGGTGTACAGAAATCGGAAGAGTTATCATTCGATGAATGTGCAGATGGTGTGTTTGGCCGACCAGCACATCTCCCATGTGAATGCCAAGTTTCCTGTCTCAGTGCATGACGCTTACATTTTGAGGAATAGCAGCATCCTTTATGTGATGGGGCAACTCCAGAGGCACCGTGTGTGGCTATTAGGTGAGGACATGGACCCTATACAGTGTGACTAGGTGTCTGGGTCTGGGGATGTCCCTAAGACTTAGTGTGTGTCTAACAGTTGTCCCTCAACATTTGCAGGTGACTCTGGTTACCCCAACCTGGCATGGCTATTGACCCCAGTGAGAAATCCCAGGACAAGGGCAGAGGAATGCTACAATGAGGCCCATGGCCGAATTAGGAGGATTATAGAAAGGACCTTCGGCCTCCTGAAGGCCAGGTTCCGGTGCGTCCATATGACAGGTGGTTCCCTATTCTACTCACCAAAGAAAGTGTGCCAGATCATCGTGGCCTGCTGTATGCTTCACAACTTGGCTTTGTGACGACAGGTGCCTTTTCTGCATGAGGATGGTCCAGATGGAGGTGTTGTGGCAGCTGTGGAGCCTGTGGACAGTGAAGGCAAGGAAGCAGAAAAAGAGGACATCGACAACCGAAACACGGTGATTCATCAATACTTCCAGTGAGACACAGGTAAGAAGATATCACTGCCTGCTACATCTGATATAATTGTTCTACCTCTCATCTGTCTGTCACTTTCACCCAGTGTATGGACCCTGAGTTGTCACTTTCCCTTTCAATTTCACAGATGTGGGTCCCACTGTGTGACATTTGCTTTGTTTCTGCATGGACTAGAGCTGTGTGACATAGGTATGTTGACAATACAATGGATATAGCATTTTTCCAGTTATTGCTAATACACATTTTCGAAAGCACAGACTGACTCCAGATTGTTTTGTGCTTTAAGGGTGTTTATTTAAGTGCTAAATATTGGAGGGTGTTGTAAAATGGTCAGGGGTGATGGTGGAGGAATGTCCATGGCAGAGTCCAGTGTATTAGTCTCACAAGTGCATTGTCCAAAGAGGCATAGGAAGTGGAGCTGGGGCAGTTTAAGGATGGACAGGGTGACAAAGTGGGACAGAAGGATGACAATTGCGGTGGTCTCATTTCTTGGCAGGGGTCTTGACATTGTTTTCTGTCTTTGTCCTGGATCTCAGGGACCGTTTGCCGGGTGGTTCTCCATCTGCAGGGGGTTGGGTGCTGGTGTTGTGGTCCTGTGGTGGTGCCTCCTGTCCACTAGTGCCGGAGGAGGTGGTGAGTCAGTTCATCGTCCAGGCTAGTGTCAGGGGCCCCTTGTTGTGCCACAGTGTCCCTCCTGGTGTTGACGAGTTCCTTCCGCACCCCTACAATGGTGCCCAGGGTGGAATTGATGGATTTGAGTTCCTCCCTGAACCCCAACTATTATTCCTCCTGCAGCCGCTGGGTCTCCTGAAACTTGGCCAGTAACGTTGCCATCATCTCCTGGGGATGGTGGTAGGGTCCCATGATGTTGGAGAGGGCCTCGTGGAGAGTGGGTTCCATGGGCCTGTCCTCCCCCTGTCGCACAGCAGCCCACCCAGTTCCCCTGTGTTCCTGGGCCTCTGTCCCATGAACTGTGTGCCCACTACCACTGCCCCTAGGTCCCTGGTTGTGTTGGGGTGGTGGGTTAGCCTGGGTTCCCTGTAGTTTTGGACACACTGCTGATTGACGTGTCCTGGGGACAGAGGTATGGGCCCGCTGGGTGGGTGCTGTGCTGGTGTTTCCAGAGGGGGGAGGCTCTGTTGTGGCTTGTGCCAGTGTGAGGGGAACCTACTGTCCTGAGGTCCCAGATGGGCCAGGCTGGTCATCTAGATCCAGTTGGACAGAGCAGCTGTCAACACTGTGGGCCTCTTCTGTGGGTGAAGTGGACATGTCTGGACCCTCCTGTCCGGTGACGTTGGGTAGAGGTCCTGCAGGGGTGTAAAGGCATGATTATTGCATCTGTGTGTGCCATGGTGTGCAATGGGTGGGTGACCCTGTACCCCAGTGCTTACATTCTTGTGTGGGACCTTGAGTGCTAAATGTTTAGGGGTGTGTGTGGGTATGTGCAGTGGCCATGTATTGGTGATGGGTGTCCATGCTTTGTTGTTGCATGCAGGGCTTGGTGTTGGGATGGGTGGGTTGTGATAGTGGGACATATGTGAGGAGTTGGAGTGATGGGGATGAGGGCGAGGGTGGGGTATGTGACAGCATGCAGGTAGGGTGGGGGATGAAGTAGTGAAAGATTTGCCTCACCAGAGTCCATACCTCCAGCTACTCCTGCGAGGCACTCAAGATGCAGTATAGCCAAGACCTGCTCCTCTCATGTTGTTAGTTGTGGGGGTGGATGTTGTGTGAGTGATGGTGTTGAGTGCCTGTGCATGCTATTTTTTAGAGGGTGGTGTCTCTCTCTGGCCTTCAGTCGCAATTGTGGTCGTAAGGGTTTGTGGGTGATGTGGGTGTGTGGGTGTGTGGGAGTGGTGTGTGTATGTGTATCAGGTGTGTGTATTTTGATTTGTCCAATGTGGATGTGTTTTGTAGATGTGTGTATTCGTGGGTCGTGATAGGGTGGAAACAATGTTGTTTAAAGTGTATATCCGGTCGGACAAGGTATTATTCCCATTATTTACAACAGCTAATGCCTTCTGTAAGGTTTCCTGATCTATTTGCCTCAACCGGGCAGCAGCTTCTTGTTGAGAAAGCTTCCAAATTTTATTATAGACTGCATATAAGGAGTGCTTTCTGTGTTGTTTTCTGGGGACAAACAGGAAATAATGTAAGTCAGTGTTATTAGACAGGAGACTGAGGTGTTCTCTAACAGCATCTAGTGAGGAACTCTTCAACCATTGCTGGCATAGTTTCCCTACACTGTATAATGTAACTATACCTGCATGTTCGGATGATATATAGCGAGGGTCCTGCCTACTAGTTATAAAAACCCCTGTGGAGTTTATAAAACGTTTATGACACCCATTGGTATCTAGTGGCCACAATACCCATCCACCAGGACGTGACAGTGAAACATTAAACGTACCATTCTGGACCCATTCATCAAGCTGATCTTCAGTTGAATTTATATACTTTTGAAACTTATAAAATTTTGCAGGGGCAGGAATACTGTGCGAGTTCAATTTCCTTAACCTTTGCTAAGCATAAACAACTTGTCTGTTGTACTGTTTCATTTAACAATATCATTTGAACAGGTATCAGGCATTCTCTAAATAAAGCTTCTTTCCTCCTTATTAGCTAATTTCTTGTTCCCTACACACTTTTTAAGTCAATCGACTTCAACCAATATTCATAGCCTTCTATAGCCAACCGGGAAACAATGGATTCCGAATAATTGAATTTCGTATCTGTCAATAGTATGTGTACATTTTCCATAAATGGTAATTTTAAATAATATGACTCACTATTTGTAACATTGTGCCCAGAAAAATATGCAAATTTTCCAGAATATGTTTTAGAACTTCCTTGTGGTAGATTTGGACAATGTTTCCATTGTGTGTCTTTAAAAATAGTCTTTGGGCTACTTGCTCTATGAATGAAATGGTGCCCATATTACTTATCGCAAAACATACCACGCCAGGACCATCAAGATCTGAAACATACATTTGAGTTCCAAACATGCAATCGTATGAAGTACGACCCCCCCGGGACATTCTAGGCAAATTATTAAGTGCTCCTTGCACTCCATACAGGTGATCAAGCCAACTACGACCCGTACCTAATACTCTGGCTGTTAAGGACTGCTTTAAATCATCGCTCCACGACACTATTTCCCTCAGGATGAAATGGAGATGAGTAATGGAGTTGGACCCCTACAAACCTCAGGATGAAATGGAGATGAGTAATGGAGTTGGACCCCTACAAAGCCTTCGTAGGGGTCCAAGTCCATTACTCATCTCCATTTCATCCTGAGGTGTCCCTGAATGCCGTTGGGGCGACAGCAGGGCCCTGGTCCGAGTGGAAAGCCGCAACTGCATATGTGCCGATAAACACTTGCAAATCTTTAATAACAGTCCGAGCGTCAGCCGAGCATTGTACCACACCCATAGAAATCTGGAGCAAGAGTTGACAGCGACTAAGATGTATTTGTATGCACTGTCCAGTGCTAGGGGACTACAACGGTCCTAGTACACACATTGTAATGGTTTGTTGGAAATTAGGAGGGGTGTCTGTAGTGGGCATTTGACGATGGAACCCTTAATTTGTTAGCAGATGTCACAACAAAGGACATACTGCTTGGTCTGTTTGTATAGACCTGGCCACCAATAATGTGCTTGCAATAATGATATTGTAGCCGCCACACCAGCATGGGCAGATGCAACCCCCTCATGCACTGCTTTAATCAACTCTGGTCTTATGTTTTTATTGGGAAATACTCAAACTCCCACACCTACTATTTTTACTTCTGCGTGAAGGAAGCCTCCCATTCAGTAGGAATATCTAGAAGGAAATTCTTTTGGATAGGGCGTGCATTCAGTTGTGGCTTTCACGGCAGCCCATATGTCATTGTCCGGTTTTGTTCCAGGAGGAGCTACTGCAGCAACAGAAGCCATAGGTACTGCTGATTTGGCTGCTTCATCAGCCAGTGTATTTCCAGCAACGTGTATTCCAATCTGCAGGAGTCCAAGTGTATGTACAACATGGACGTTTGGTAGCGTTTCCTTCAGATCCGCTACTTTCCCCCACAGAAGTCTGTGTTTAATGGCATTGCCTTTAGAATCTCTGAACCCATTCTGGCGCCAGTAATGCAGGTATTCATTGAAGGACTGGACAAAATAGTACGAATCACAAACAATCAGTGTTAGCTGTGCAGGATCCGTATGTTCCAGTGCTCCACCGATTCTTTAGCTCTGCTAGTTGTGCTGTGAAATCCCCTAGGGTTTGCATGTATGTATGCTGGGGACATTATTTATTTTCCTCCATGTAGCCACTTACGACTGCGCAGGCAGCAGAGTATTAATGCTTTGTGCCTATTGCAGGTTGTGCTGAACCATCGGTGTACATGACTTTGATACTGATCAATAGGCAATGTTTTTTCCGGAACTGGGTATTCTAGTTCGTATTGTAAAACTTCTTGAGTTTGTAAGTTTGGGTAAAAACTTTAGGCAACATCAGTGGCTGTCAAAGACGTTGCCCATTGAATCCAACGTGGATGTAATGCTTTCATGTTTGGAACACTGGCTTTGGTGACAGCCTCAAGGGCTGGGATTGGAGCTACGACAATCATGAGTTTCCCCTGGGCCAGTGGTCTTTCTTTACTGACGGCCATCTGAACAGCTGTGAGAATTTTCTCAGTGGGAGCAAAACGTTGTACTGCTGTCGAATACGGATGCGATTTGTATGCAATCGAGACTGTCTCACCGTCATTGAATGTTACATAGGTGAACCCAATGGCACCAGCATTTACTCTGATGACCAGATGTTTTTTATTGTCCCTTGTGGGCAAGTGTTGTGCTGCAAGCATGTCTGTTTACAAAGCTCTGAGAATGTGTGTGTGTTTGACTGTCCAAAATTTACTGGAAAAATCAGGATGTATTATGTCATATAAAGGTTTTAAGCGTGATGCGTAATCTGGAATGTAAATTCTGCCAAAAATTAGGAAACCCAATAGGGATTGGAGTTTTTTAATTGTATATGGAGGTTGTAACTGTGCGCATTTTTCGAAGAATTGTGGCGCTAGGCTCTTTCCTTCACTTGATAGCTCATATCCCAAAAACAGGATGCTAAGGAAGGATATTTTATTTATTTAAGTTGAATTAACAGCTGAATTCGGCAAATCCTACAACAATGCGGGCTTCCAGTCTTAGATGTTGCAGTATCATCATCCATGAGATAGATATCATCTACATAGGACAATGTATCAGGGTCAATGTTGTGAGATATTGATGTCACACGAGCCACGAACAGTCCTGGACTGTTCTTGTACCCCTGGGGTAAATTACAGATTTTTTTCTGGGAGCCTAGTGCGCTGAAACTTGTTAAGTCTCTACTCTCAGGCACTATATTTTGGCAGAAGAAACCACTGTAAATGGCCAGTGTTGTTTTGTATTTTTTATGCACTATGTTGTTCATGAGTCCTGTGCTATGTGAGTTTTTTATAGCGCATGTGCGTGTATGGCTGTTTAAATGTCTGTAGTCTGAGACTATTCTGTACGAATGGTCCGGTTTAGCTACTGGGAATAAGGGATTATTCATTGGTGAGACACAGGGTTCGATTACGTCCTGGTACTCCAGTTGTATGAGGATTTCCCTCAGGGGTGCTTTTGCATCATGTTTTATTGGATACTGTGGCTGAGGTTGGGGTTGATTTTTAATAGGAATTACATAATGGGGGAATCTTTATCCCACCCTATGTGATTGCGACATAACACGGGTACCTGCACCAATGCCCAATCGATGCTGTAGGATTCTGCGAGTTCACCGGGAACAAGGGGCAAGAAAGAAGGTTTGATAACATCTTGCCCATATGGGCAAGTAAGGACAAATTCCAGTGGCCAATCCCTTTCGGCTAGTAGAATATCATATATAGTTACAACATGGCCCTAAAAGATTGCGTCTGTTGTGCGTTCAATGTCTCCTTCTAACTGTAACGTTACTTTGTACACCCTATCAGGCGTGGAGACACGCATGTCTGCAATTTCAACTTGTAAGAAGTCATCAGTTGCTTTCACCTCCAGATGCTCTTGAAGATTCCGGTGAACTATTGTGACCTCTGCTGCGCTGTCTAATAGCGCTAATGCTCACTTCTTGTTCTACAATAGAGCACTTTTCTTGAGTGGCATGTCGAACTAGAACTGCTACCACTTTTTTGTTTTTGAATTGGGGTTTTTGTTGGGGAAGTTTATCTTCTTTTTTAACAGAAACTTCTGTAGAGCGTTGTGATTCCTGTCTCTGTTTAACGTTCTTCACTCTGACCGCCCACCTCTCTAACTGCTTTTTTTTCAGTGAGTCCTGAAAGGAACGAGATTGGCGTGTATCAGTGTATTGACATCTGTCAGGCGTTTTTATTTTATCTCTATTTCTAAGATCATGGCCCTCATTACAACCCTGGCGGTAAATGCCACCTACCGTCGTGCTGACGGCCGCCAATATACCGTGATCGCGGCAGTAATCCGCCATGGGTATTATGACCCACACATAGAATTCCGCCACAATACAGACACTCACACAAGTCCACCAGACCAAAGGTCAGTGATAAACTGGCAATTGCAAAACCCACACCGTTAGGCCAACAGGAATACGCCCACAGTATCACGACCCACAAATCACAGTGGCGGACTTTCAATTGCTGCATACCATTGGCAGTACATACCTCTGTGCTCAAAATACACACACACATGGAAAACGACACCACATTGGACAATTCAAAATACACACACCTGACACACATACACACACCACACCCACACATGCAATCCAATATAAAACGCACACCCACAATACCCGCAACCCCTTACAGCGAAAAAAAAGAGACCAAGCAAAGAGAGACAAGCAAGGAGCACCCACTCAATCAGAGGCACAGAACACCCTCACCCATACACCATTCACGCATATCGCAGCATACACCACAACATATCACCCCACACATCCTCACACATATCACTCACACCACATCCATGGCACCCCAGGTTTTCAGAGGAGGAGCTAAGGGTCATGGTGGAGGAAATCATCTGGGTAGAGCCACAGCTATTCGGATCACAGGTACAGCAGACCTCAATTGCAAGAAAGAGGGATCTATGGCGGAGAATCGTGTACAGGGTCAACACCATGGGACAGCACCCAAGAACTAGGGATGACATCAGGAAGAGGTGGAACGACCTACGGGGGAAGGTGCGTTCCGTCATTGCAAGACACCAGATTGCTGTACAGAGGACTGACAGTGGACCCCCCTCCCTCACAACTAACAACATGGGAGGAACAAGTCTTGGCAATAATGCATCCTGAGGGCCTTGCAGGAGTAGCAGGAGAACTGGACTCTGGTAAGTCAAATCTTTACTACTACATCCCCCACCCTACCTGCATGCCATTACATACCACCACCCTTACCCTCACTCCCATCACTCCATCACCTCACATATACCCAACCATCACAACCCACCCATCCCAATACCAAGCCCTGCATGCAACACCAATGCATGGACACCACCCACAGACCTGCATGGACACCCATCACCAAAACATGCCCAGTAGGGAAACTCAGCCAGCCCAAAAATTCACCACCCCCACAAGGCCAAGCTAACAGGGAAAGCACAATCATACAGGGAAACACACCCATGTACAAGATGGCACACGCAGATACATTAACAATGCATTTGCATCCCAACAGGATCCCTACTCAACGTCACCGGAGAGGTGGTAGGAGCTACGCCCAGTCCCCCCCGAAAAGGCCCACAGTGACGACAGCAGCTCTGCACGCTTGGATCAGGATGACCAACCAGGCCCATCAGGGGCCTCTGGACAGTCGGTTCCCCTACCACAGTCTCAACCCACCACAGAGCCGCCCCCCTCAGGAAACACCAGCACAGTGCCCACCCAGCGGGCCCATGCCACTGTCCCCAGGACACGTCAATCAGCAGTGTGTCCACCACTACAGGGACCCCAGACAACCCCACAAACCCAGGACGATCAGGGACCTATTGACAGTGGCAGCAGACACACAGTTTAGGGGACAGAGGCACAGGACAACAGGGAAGCTGGGAGGACTGCTGTGCGACAGGGGGAGGACAGGCCCAGGTAACCCACTCTCCATGAGGCACTATCCAAGATCCTGGGAGCATACCACCATTCCCAGGAGACCATGGGCCAGGTACTGGCCAAGTTGCAGGAGACCCAGCGGCTGCAGGAGGAACAGTACCTGGGGATCAGGGAGGACCTAACAAAAATCTACACCATCCTGGTCACCATTGCAGGGGTGGTGGCTGACATGGGCAAGACAATGAGGGAGGCAGTGGCACAACAAAGGACGCCTGACACTAGCCAAACTAAGGAACAGCCTTCCACATCCGCCGGTGCTAGTGGACAGGAGGCACCACCACAGGAACAACAGGCCACCAGCACCCCACTCCCTGCAGAAGGAGAACCACGCAACAAATGGTCCCTGCGATCCAGGCAGAAGACAGAGAACATTGCCAAGACCCCTGCCAGGAAATAGGAATTTCTTGATAGTCACCATTCTGTCCCACTCTGTTACCCAGTCCACCTTGAACTGCCATTGCTCCCCTTCCCATGCCCCCTTGGACAATGGACCTGTGATACCAAGAGACTGACTCTAACTCGACATTCCTCCACCACCACCCCAGCCCATTGCACATACCCATATACATATTGGCACATAAATAAACACCCTTGAAACAAATACCATACTGGAGTCATTGTAATGAATCTCAAGTGTATTAGTACAACATTCTCAAAGCATTGCAATGT
Source organism: Pleurodeles waltl (assembly GCF_031143425.1). Taxonomy (NCBI): domain Eukaryota; kingdom Metazoa; phylum Chordata; class Amphibia; order Caudata; family Salamandridae; genus Pleurodeles; species Pleurodeles waltl. The sequence continues at coordinate 175,517,736 of NC_090445.1, read as the reverse complement.
ATATGTACAGTGAAATATACTACAGGATGACCTTTGGTGGGCAGCAGTACATATAGCAGGAGCCAGAATGAGGCACACAGATCTGAAAATAGAGAATCCAAAGGGAACAGTCAGTTGCCATAGACATAGGGTTAAGTAAAGATACAGGGGGTGATTCTAACTCTGGCGGGCGGCGGAGGCCGCCCGCCAGAGTTCCCCCCTCCAGAATACCGCACCGCGGTCGTAAGACCGCTGCAGTGATTCTGGGTTTTCCACTGGGCTGGCGGGCGACCGCCAAAAGGCCGCCCGCCAGCCCAGTGGAAACCAACCTTCCCACGAGGACGCCGGCTCCGAATGGAGCCGGCGGAGTGGGAAGGTGCGACGGGTGCAGTTGCACCCGTCGCGAATTTCAGTGTCTGCTGAGCAGACACTGAAATTCTTTGTGGGGCCCCCTTACGGGGGCCCCTGCAGTGCCCATGCCACGACACCCCATACCGCCATCCTGTTGCCGCCAGGAACAGGATGGCGGTATGGGGTGTCAGAATCCCCATGGCTGCGCCGCCATGGAGGATTCTTTTGGGCAGCGGAAAACCGGCGGGAGACCGCCGGTTTTCCACTTCTGACCGCGGCCAAACCGCCGCGGTCAGAATGCCCTGCGGGGCACCGCCAGCCTGATGGCGGTGCTCCCGCCGACCCTGGCCCCGGCGGTCTTGTACCGCCGGGGTCAGAATCACCCCCACAGTGTTTTACCTATGTGTCACTGGAAGTACTGCTGTATTATATTTGTTCAGTTGTCAACATCTTCTTCCTCTGCCTCCTCCTCATCACTGTCCACAGGATCCACAGCTGCCACAAGACCATCTCCAGGCACATCCTCCTGCAGAAAAGGAACTGGCGTCTCAGGGTCAGGTTGTGCAACATGCAACATGCAAGGATGATCTGGCACACCTTCTTGGGTGAGTAGTACAGGGAGTCACCTGTCAGATGGAGGCACAGGAACCTGGCCTTCAGGAGGCCGAAGGTTCTCTCAATTATCCTCCTTGTATGCCCATGTGCCTCATTGTAACGTTCCTCTGGCCTTGTCCTGGCATTCCTCATTGGGGTCAGTAGCCATGAGAGGTTGGGGTAACCAGAGTCACCTGCAAATATAGGGTGACAACTGTTAGATACATACTAACCCTTAGGGACAATCCCATACCCAGACACCAATAGATACTCGGTGGGGACCTTTGGCTCACCCATTAGCCACACCTGGTGCCTCTGGAGTTGGCCCATCACATATGGGATGCGGCTATTCCTCTATATGAATGCGTCATGCACAGAGCTAGGATATTTGGCATTCACATGGGAGATGTACTGGTCCGCCAAACATTCCATCTGCACATTCATCGAGTGATAGCTTTTTCTATTCCTGTAAACCTGTACATTTCTCTGGGGGGGGAACATATGCCACATGTGTACCATCAATGACACCAATGATGTTGGGGATATGTCCCAGGGCATAAAAGTCAGCCTTCACTGTGGCCAATTCATCCACCCGGGGGAACACGATGTAGTTGCGCATGTGTTTCAGCAGGGCAGACAACACTCTGGTCAACATGTTGGAGAACATTGGCTGAGACATCCCTGATGCCATGGCCACTGTAGTTTGAAAGGAACCACTTGCCAGGAAATGGAGCACTGACAGGACCTGCACTAGAGGGGGGATACCTGTGGGTTGGCAGATAGCTGACATCAGGTCTGGCTCCAATTGGGCGCACAGTTCTTGGATTGTAGCAGGCTCAAGTCTGTATGTGATGAAAATGTGTCTGTCCTCCATTGTCGACAGGTCCACCAGGGTCTGTACACCGGAGGATGCCGCCATCTCATAATCTGCCTCAGTGATTGTAGCCTATGGAAGAGAATGGTGAGCAGAGGGTTCATATTTCCACATATATTGCACTAATGTTGCTGAATTTACTTTACAGAAGCAGTATGTGAAGTTGAGAGTCAGTTGATGTGCCAATGTCTGCTGTGACGCAGTTAGGTGCCATGCCCTGTGCCCCCCTGAAAGGGCGGTTACGTGACCTGTGAGGAGGGACAAGTGGAAATGAGGTAAGTGCGCTGGTGTTGTGCGCTGTTGCGGTAGGCGGTCGATGACCACTGTGCAGATTCGCATTGGTTATTATTGGGCCCTGTGGGTTCCAGGAGCCAATGGTGATGTACGCCAGCAGTGCCGGCACGTACCGCCCTGGACGTCACTGCCATTTTCTAACTATTCACTCACTTGCTACCTGACCTTCAACAGGAGAGGACCTACACTGCACGTGCTGCTGTGACCTGTGTCTGGAAGCAACAATGGCTCAGGTGTCTGGGGAAAGGGCCCCTTCCTTCACTGCAGAGGAGTTGGAGAAACTGGTGGATGGGTGTGTACCCCAGTACACATTACTCTACGGTCCTCCAGACAAACAGGTGAGTACACTGTGAGCATTAAATGTGGGCAATGCATGTTCAGAGTGGTGTGGTTGTAAGCCACATGTTGGGGAGTGCTGAGGCATCCTGGCCTGAGTGCTGCATGAGAGGTGGTCAGTGTATGTGCGTCAGGGCATAAGTGGGAACTGGTGGACAATGAGTATGACGGTCCGGACGGGTGAATAATTGGCATGGGCACTGCAGGGGCCCCCAGGGGCCCCACGACACCCGTTCCCGCCAGCCTGGTTCTGGCGGTGAAAACCGCCAGAACCAGGCTGGCGGGAAGGGGGTCGGAATCCCCATGGCGGCGCTGCTTGCAGCGCTTCCGTGGAGGATTCACAGGGGCAGGGGAAAACCGGCGGGAAACCGCTGGTTTCCCTTTTCTGACCGCGGCTTTATCGCCACGTCAGAATTGCCCTTGCTGCACCGCCAGCCTGTTGGCGGTGCATCCTCCAACCCCGGCCCCAGGGTCGGAATCACCCCCTATAGCTTCATCCACTACCTCCATCACCAGCACGCCCATCACAGAACAGCCCTCACGAGCAGTCATCACCTCCACAACCATGCACACATCCCTTGTGTACTCTCCCAGTGGGTCTGTGACCCCTCCTCCCAAAGTACACAAACACAAGCACCCACCCATCCACCAGCCATCCACCTCACAACTCCATCCAGCCAAATGCACCTTCACCCAAACTCAGCAGACGCACACCTCCTACAACCACTCCCTCTTCCTCCACTCCCAAACCCTCTCCATCTTCCCATCACAGTGTGTCTAAAAAACTTTTCCTGGCAAAGATTGACCTCTTCCCAATGCCTCCCCCCGTCCTTCCCCTCGGGCCAGGGTGTCCAGATCCCAGGCCAGCACCTCATCCACCAAGTTGGCGGATGCTGTGGTACCTGCAAGCCCCAGAAGATCAAAGGGGGCACCCGTCAGGGCAGCCAGTGTGCCACTGACACCTGCAAAGGACAAACCCATTCCGCCACCTGCCAAGGTGAAGAAGGGGCTAGCATGCAGCATGGCCAAGAAGCATGACCCACCCAGCAAGGCCTGCGCCAAGGTCCCAGCAGCATCTGCCAATGTGGGGAAGGGGAAGAAAACCCAAGGCAAGGCACTTCAGACCTCGGAGGCTCCAGGTGAGGGACTGGTGCCCACCATCAGTACCGACAGCCCCGCAACCTGTACCGCGGCAACCACAGACGCAGGCACCACCACCTGCACCGTCACATTCCCAGCCGGTCCACAACAACTGTCAGCAGCATCATCCCCTGTGTGCAGCCGGCCGAGGCTGCAGGAGATGGCCTGATGTTTCCCTCCAACACTACCAGCACCTGTACCATTGCCAGCACCGGAAGCATCTGCGCTGCAGACACCGCCGCAAGCACCGCCATCTGCACCGCCATCTGCACCCCCACATGCCCAGCCGGTGCCACAACAACTGTCAGCAGCATCATCCCCAGTGGACAGCCATCTGAGGCTGCAGCAGACGGCCTGGAGCCTCCCACCACCACTTGAAGCATCCCCCACCAGCACCGGCACTACCACTGGTTTGCAGCCTTAGTCTCCGCAGGATGGAGTCTGGCCCTGCCTCCATGGAGTATCATGCTACGTGTTCCCTGCAAATCTCATGCCTCAGACACCCAGGTGAGGGAATGTGAACTGCCACACCCCAAGTGCAGCATCACTGTGGACAAGGCCCCCTCTAGTACCAGTGGAGAAATGCATCCACTATCACTATCCTTGACAGATGAAGCAGACTGGGCACAATCCCCCCTCCAGAACCAGTGGAGAAATACATCCACTATCACTATCCTTGGCAGGATGAGGTAGACTGGGAACAATGCCCCCTCCAGAACCAGTGGAGAAGGCATCCACTTAGCCCCTCCTTGGCAGGATGAAGCACACTGGGCACAAGGCCCCCTCCAGAAGTGGAAGCCATCCACTTGAGAGACTTGAGAGACTGTGGCTTTGCACTCCCCAGGACCAAGAAGTGGGCAAACCACCCACTTGAGAGACTTGAGAGACTGTGGCTTTGCACTCCCCAGGACCAAGCAGGGGGCAAACCACCCACTAGAGATACTCTGGCCTTGCACTGCCCAGGACCAGGCAGTGGGCAAACCACCCACTTGAGAGACTTGAGAGACTGTGGCTTTGCACTCCCGAGGACCAAGCAGTGGGCAAATCACCTACTAGAGAGGCTGTGGCCTTGCACTCCCCAGGAACAAGCAGGACCAATCAGTGGGCAAACCACCCACTTGAGAGACTTGAGAGACTGTGGCTTTGCACTCCCCAGGACCAAGCAGTGGGCAAACCACCCACTTGAGGGACTTGAGACTCCCCAGGACACCCCCCAGGACATCGCTGTGGGCATGTTGCCCCCTCCAGGAGCAGTAGCAGTGACGTAGTACTATCTTCCAGCTGAGGTGCCCCCCCCTCAGGTGCCTGTGTGTTTATGACCTGATGCCCCTACAGTGTTCTCTCCTTTTTGAGGCAGGAGTCAAGTGTGGGCTTCGCCCATGATTTTTTGGCCCAGTGGGCCATGAACATTTGCAAAGGACAGTGTATGGCCTTCTGTACATATTGTAAATATTTGTATATACTGTTTTTCTAATCGTTAACTATATCTGCATATTTCAAAATATCACTTCTTGAACTCAATTCCTTTTGTCCTTGCGTTCTTCCAGGGGGTAACGGGGTGTAAATGTACTGTTGATGCATGTGTTTGTGTGTATGGTGTTGTGGGTGTCGGTGTTGCATGTGTGTGTCACTCTCTTTTTCCTCTCCCCCTCCCCTGTGTGCTAGGTGCAGTACTCACTGTGGTCGTCGCCGCCGCCTTTGATATCCGTTGTGTATGAGGAGGTAGACCAGCATCGGCAGGACCTGCTGCTCGGGCTCTATGGCGTCCTCGTTCTTTGTTGATTGTCGAGAGTTGAGTGGTTTCCCTTTCAAGTCCTGTTTCTGCCGTGCTTTTGATGGCGTTGGTACCGCCCCGGAAAAGCTGGCAGATTGGTGGGTTGTGATGTGGTGGGCAGTACATTGTCTTCCGCCTGTCTGTTGGTGGTTTCCGCAGTGGTCATGATCCAATTTTTGTACCACCAGCCTGTTGGATACTTAGCATTGACGTGGGAGATGTACTGGTCCGCAAGGCACACAATCTGTACATTCATACAGTGGAAATCTTTTGATTCCTGAACACCTGTTCATGCTAGCGGGGGGACAACAAATGCAATATGTGTTCAATCACCCCAATTATGTTGGGGTTCAGTCCCCTTGCATAGAACTCGGACTTCACTGTGGCCCAATCCTCAACCTGGGGGAAAACAATGTAGCTGCACATGTGTTTTATCAGGGCAGACAACACTCTTGTCAGCACTATTGAGAAAGTTGGCTGTGACATTCCTCCTGCCAAGTTCACTGTCACTTGGATAGAACTAGTTGCCAGGAAATGGAGCACTGGTAGCACTTGCACAAGAGGGGGGATCCCAGTGGGGGGACGGATACCAGATATCAGGTCAGGCTCCAATTGGGAACACAGCTCTGTGGTTGTGGCCCTGTCCAGTCTATAGGTGAGGATAATGTGCCTGTCCCCCATTGTAGCTAAGTCTACCAGGGGTCTGTACACGCGGTATGTCTCCATCTCTTATTCATCTGCAGCGGTAACAATCTAAGGGACAAAAGAGTGAGGAGCAGGTCACAAACTGAACAATGTTGCTACAAAAGAACTTTGCACCCTGTAAACTTCTAATGGGTCATTGTGATTTGTCCAGTATGTCCTAATATCTCCTGTGATGCAGCATTATCCCCCTTGAAATGGTGTCTGCCTGTCCTGTGTGAAGGGACAGGTGGAAGTGAGGTAATTCCGCTGATGTTGTGCGCCGTTGCGGGTGGTGGTCGGGAACCGGGGTGCAACTCCTCATTGTTATAATTGGGCCCTATGGGTTACAGTGGCCAATGGTGATTTACGCCGGCGGTGACGGTATGCACCGCCGCAGATGTGACCGCCATTTTCTATCTGATTCCTCACTTGCTACCGGACCTTCCATAGGAGAGGACCTACACTGCATGTGCTGTTGTGACCTGTGTCTGGAACCTATCATGGCTCAGGTCACTGGGGAAAGGGCTCCTGCCTTCACTTCGGAGGAGTTGGAGAGACTGGTGGATGAGGACCTGCCACAGTACGGACTGTTGTGTGGGCCTCTAGACCAACAGGTGAGTACACTGTGGGCATGATGCATGTGGCATGAATGCATGGAGTTGTGTGTGTGTGAAGTCCTCGTGTAAGGGGGGTGGATGGATGTCCTCTGTGCAGCATAAAGGTTGTGTGCTAGGCCATGTGTGTGTAAATGGTGATGGAAATGAGTATGGTGGGCCATATGTTTAACAGGCAGGGCTGTGTGTCTAAATTAATTTTTCTATGTCTATTGCCTATGCAGGTCAGCGCCCATCAAAAGAAGGGTATATGGTGTGCCATCGCCAAGGAGGTAGGGACCCTGGGGGTCTATGAAAGGCAGAGCACCCACTGTCGGAAATAGTGGGAGGACCAGAGACGCTGGGCACAGAAGATGGAAGAGGCCCAGCTGGGGATGGCCTCCCAACAAGGAAGGGGTGCCCATCGAACCCTGACCCCCCTGATGGCCCACACACTGGCGGTGGCCTATCCTGAGATGTATGGGGACTTGAGGGCATCACAGCAGCCACAAGGGGGTGAGTACAGTGCCCATCATTACAACCTACGAATGGTAGGGTGGTATCTGGGTGGGGGATGTGTGTCAGTAGGTGCCCCTAGGCCAGGCCTGACATTGCAGCGTAGGTCCCCTGGTGGATGGGGTTCAGACAGGAGATTCTTGCAACCTAGCTCATAGACATCCACTACTGGTCAGGGCTGCGTGGGTCCCAGGTGTGCTGCATTTGGTGGTGTGTGCCTCTCCCATGGCTTGGACGCTAACTATTTCTCTGAAAGTGCAATGGCACATTGCGTGGGGCTGATCCCTGTGTGTGAGGGTGCTGTGTACGCCAACGTTGGTGTTGGTGCAGCCATTGACTAAGTGTATCCTTTGTCTCTTCCCCTCATTTTTGTTTTGTCATCCTGTCCTTATGTGCATTAGCATCATCTGGCGGAGGAGCAGAGGCACCGACGACGGAGGGAGCTGTATCCCACAGGAGCCAGGAGTCAGAGTCCACCAATGGTGAGGGCACCAGTGGGATAGAGGGCGAGGGGAGCACCACGGTGGAGACTGGTGGGGACAGTTCTGACACAAATACCACCTCTGATGGAAGCTCCCTGGTGGTGGTGGACACTTCTGTGACCAAGCCAGCTACAGGTACAGCCGCCTTCCCTCCTACCAGCACTGCCATTCCAGCAGCCCCCCATAGAGTTGCCCGTGCCCGCTCACCCAGGAGGGTGGGCATCTCCTTCGCCCCAGGCACCTCAGTCCCTGCTCCAGTTAGCCCTGCTGCCCTGAGTGAGGAGGCTATTGACATCCTGAGATCCATCTCTGTAGGGCAGTCAACCATTCTGAATGCCATCCAGGGACTGGCAGCCCAGATGTAACAATCTAATGCATTCCTGGATGGCATTCACACTGGCTTGGTGGCCCATCAGAGATCGATTCAGGCTCTGGCCTCCTCTCTGATGGCAGCCATTGTCCCTGTTCCTACCGCCCCCCCCCTCCAGCTTCCACTGCCCAGTCCCATTCCCCTCAACCCCAACCCATCCCAAGCACACAGCCAGACGAGCATGCACACAAGACAACACCCAAGAGTGTCACAGGCAAACACAAGTACCGCACTTCATCCCACAGGTACTCACACAAGCACCATCCAGTTCCAGACACAACAACATCCATTATTTCCACTGCCTTCCCCTCCTCCTCCTCCTCCACCTCCCGCCCAGTTCCGTCCACACTCACACCTGCATGCACCACATTAGCATCCACTATCCGCATCATCACCACACCAAGCAGAACACACACCTCACTGGCAGACACCTCCACAACAGCCATGCACATGTCCCCTTTGTCCTCTCCCACTATGTCTGTCCTCCCCTCCTAAAGTACACAAACCCAATCACTCAGACACCCAACAGCCATCCACCTCACAACAGCATACATGCACCTGCACCCAAACGCAGCCGACAGACACCTCCAATGACCACTCCCTCATCCTCCACTCCCATTCCTTCTCCCTCTTCCCACCCCAATGTCCCTAAAAAACTGTTCCTATCCAACATTGAGCTCTTCCCGACCCCTCCCCTTGTCCTGCACGTATGAGCAGGGTAGAAAGAACCCAGCCAAGCACCTCCACCACACAGTCCACAGTCCCAGTCGTCACCACACCCACTATTGGTGTAAAGGGATCCAGGCCAGAAGGGGAAGGAGCCTGCACCAGTCAGCCTAAAGGGAAAGGAGCCTGCCCCAGCAGGCAAGAAGGGAAAGTAGCATGACCCAGCAGGCAGGAAGACCAAGGAGCCTGCCCCAGCAGGCAAGAAGGGAAAGGAGCCTGGCACAGAAGGCAGGAAGACCAAGGGGCCTGGGCCTGGAACTGTGACGGAGCCCCCACCACCAACCATGGTTGTGCAGCTGTCCGAGGTTGCAGGGAATGGGCAGGAGCCTCCCCCCACCAGCAGCACCACCACTGTGCAGCCATCTTAGGTTGCAGGGGATAGGCAGGAGCCTCCACCACCAGCTGCACCACCACTGTGCAGCCATCTGAGGTTGCAGGGGATGAGCAGGAGCCTCGCCCCACCAGCGGCACCACCACTGTGCAGCCATCACCGCCGGTGGGCAGCATGTAATCCTGCCTCCATGGGCTGCTGTGCGGCCTGTCCACTCCAGAACCTGTGGGAATGACACCCACCTGAGAGACTGTAGCCCATCACTCCCCAGCATCAAGCACAGGGCATGTTGCCCCCTCCAGAACCAGTGGGTAAGACACCCACATGCCCATCACTCCCCAGGATCAAGCACAGGGCATGTTGCCCCCTCCAGAACTAGTGGGTAAGAGACCCACATGCCCATCACTCCCCAGGATCAAGCACAGAGGACGTTGCCCCCTCCAGAAACAGTGGGTAAGACACCCACATGAGAGACTATGGCCCATCACTCCCCAGGATCAAGCACAGGGCACGTTGCCCCCTCCATGACTAGTTGGTATGACACCCACCTGAGAGACTGTGGCCCATCACTCCCCAGGATCAAGCACAGGGCACGTTGCCCCCTCCATGACTAGTTGGCATGACACCCACCTGAGAGACTGTGGCCCATCACTCCCCCGGATCAAGCACAGGGGACGTTGCCCCCTCCAGAACCAGTGGATAAGACACCCACATGCCCATCATTCCCCAGAATCAAGCACAGGGCATGTTGCCCACTCCAGGACCAGTAGGTAAGACACCCATATGAGAGAATGTGGCCCATCACTCCCCAGGATCAAGCACAGAGCACGTTGCCCCCTCCAGAACCAGTGGGTAAGACACCCATATGCCCATCACTCCCCAGGATCAAGCACAGGGCACCTTGCCCCCTCTAGAACCAGTGGGTAAGACACCCACATGCCCACCACTCCCCAGGATCAAGCACAGGGAACGTTGCCCCCACCAAAACCAGTGGTCTTGTTACATCTCTTGTCTGAGGTGCCGCCCCCGTCCATACTCACTGTCGTCATCTTTGCTAGCGTTGGTGTTCGTGGTGGAGCAGAACATAGAAGATCATAGGGAAGACATGCAGTTCTGGTTCGATAGCGGCGTGGTTGTTCCCTGTGTCTCCATTGCTGAGTCCTTCCCCTTCCAAGCTCAGTTTCCGCCAGGCTTTTGATGTCGGTGGTACCGCCCCGGAAAAAGTGGTGGTTTCAAGGGTTTTAATATGGTGGGTGGAAGATTAACTTCCACCTGGCTGTAGGTGGCTACCACCGTGGTGGCTGTTGTTTCCGCCCTGGTGGTCGATGTGGTAGTTTGGCTGTCTATCAGAGATCTTTCCGCAATGGTCATAATTTGGCGGTAGTTACCGCAGGCCTGTTGGCGGTATTACCACCACTTTAACACCAACCGCCAGGGTCATAATGAGGGCCAAAGCATTACCACATTTGCCTGCAAACTATCTTACTGCAGCTTTAAGAAAAGCACAGAGTGAAAGAAATGTGTTGTTTAAGAACACAGTGCTGGCCTAGGCAAAAAAAGCTAGATAGAGAAAATAAAACAAGACCGCAAATGTGGCATTTTTAAAAATAATACAACAAGCTGAGAAAAATATATCTAGGTTAAAGTGCACAGTGGCCGGCCTAGTTTGCTAAAATAACGTGCATGAAGTTTAACTAAAATGGCCACACAACAGCATTTTCTTACTTTAACCATTTTGTACCTTAGCCAGTCTCTGAATACACGTCTGGGCTGGGCTGGGTGACAACTACACTTTGGGAATTCCTTCTAGACAGCCAGAGACACAGGGCACTCAGCTATATATGCATTCATCTGTATAATGATGGGTCTTACTGGACAGAGGGAAGGGGAGGGATTGACACTTACACTTCAATAGGTGGTGTTGTGATTACCCATTACAGATGGCCTACAGACAGGGTTAGAATGAAAGGGACCCTTTAAATCTTCCCTACATCAAAGCCCTTTTTGGGTAAAAATACTAGACCCTATCCCACCCAGATCAGTTCACTTTGGGGTCCTAAGGAGACTCTGTAACTAAGAGGAGCTGTGCTGCCAGGAGGGACTGTCATTTTGCCACTGTTTTTCTGTGTAGGCTTGCTCCATGCTGATTGCTATGCTGCTAGGAGGGAATACCACTTTGCACTGTTCTCTGCTGTGTTGACATGCTGGCTGCTACTTCTGCAGTGAGGGAGAATTGGACCTGCCATCTACAACCTATGCTTCATCCCAGAACTCCAAGGGCTTGCTGGCTTGCCCTCTGTTCTCTTCAAGGTCTCAGGGACATCATCAACCTTGCTATCTACATTCCTACAGATGTTTTTTTTTCTGTCAAGAACCTGTGCTCCACTTACGGAGAGCCAAATCATTGTGTGGTAAATGATCACCCTTCTGCCACAGTGCATGTGCAGTGCCCCTCCATCACTGCAAAATCTGTGCTCTTTTGCAGCACCAGTGGGTATAAAGAGCTTCATCTCTTTTCTGTACCAGCGCGTGTGGAGCGCTTCATCACTTTTCCACAGCAGAGCATGTATCGCACTTCATCACTTTTCTGCACCAGTGTGTATAGGGTACTTCATTGTCTTTCTGCAACAGTGAGTGTTGCGCTCCTTTGTCTCTGTGGAATCCAGGCCCCTCTGCCTCTGCAGCACCAGAATGTGTGGAGCTCTTCATTGCTTACCTGCACCTGCACATGTGGAGCACTTCATTGCTTTTCTGCACCGGCATGTGTGCAGCACTCCTGATGACAACCTCACAACACTGAGGGAGACCAGCCTGGGGAAGCCAAAGGGTCGCCTAGCAACGAGGCCACCCAACAATGTCAGCTCTGAGCCCTCGGCGGTAGTCCTAGCCAGGGAGGCCCTCACGGCTACTTCAGATTGCCCTGTTGTGTTGGATTAGGGATGTCGAGATCCATGAATCGGTTAAAAGACCACGATCAGGACTATAGACTCAAGTGCTTTCCCATAGTCACTCCTAAGTGCATTATCATAGCTCCTTTAAAGGGAGCACTGACATAATTTTATGAGCATTGTAATTCCCCATAAGAAAGAACTATTACCTTGAAATCGTGCATATCCTGTGATGTACTGAGTGGATTTTTGTTATTTTGGTGTTGTTTTATTTAGATAAAAAACCTCTATTTTTCCAAACTTGTGTAGAGACGTTCTGTGTTGTTTTCACTAAATTACTGTAATTAAAGTGTTGCACAAATGCTTCACACATTGCCTCTTAAGTTAAGCTTGACTACTCTGTGCCAAGCTATCGGAGGGTAACCACAGATTAATTTAGGGTGTGTATCTGACTTACCCTGACTAGGATTGTGGTCTCTACTTGGACTGGGTGCATACCTCTGCCAACTAGAGACCCATTTTCTAACACTGGTGATCAGCAGTGAGTGTAGGATATGTATTTGTACAGTGCCTTACAGTAATTTGGTGTACACCACTGGCTGCATCTCAGACCATTGTGAGTGTTTCTTCTTTTTGTCTTAATTGGTCATTTTTCAAAATGTTACTCCTGCTTCTCTAAACACACCTGGGACTCTTGTTTCTTTTGCACCAGTAGTACCTTGCTAGAATGGGGTCAACCATTGATATAGACGACCTGTTGTTTTACAATATTGAGGAGTTGAAGGGTTTCTGCAACATAAAGGGGTTACCTTATGGGTAGGTGTTGGAGGTAACACGTTCTGTTTGGCTGAGGCAAGGCCCTAGCCAGACAGAACCTACCACTCCTGTAAGGAGTGGGTGACTATACTCACTGTATGACCTGTGCTCACTCTTAGGTAGCTTGGCACAGAGCAGTCAGGTTTATTATAGGGGCAATGTGTACAGCACTGGCACAGCACTGCCAAACAAAAAATACACTGAGCATCACAAAAGAGACGTCACACGAGGTGTATGTAAATAAAGTTTCTATTCAACACACATATTAGTTAACACAACAAGAACATCATGTACATCTGGGTATAAATCACATTTAGAAATATCACTATCAGTACTAGGCCCAATTAGTTAACCCCTTCGCAGCCAGGCCTTTTCCCCTATTGTGCCGAGCCTTTTTTTGGCTATTTGGGGCAATTCGCGCTTAGGCCCTCATAACCTTTTGTTCACATAAGCTACACACGCCAAATTTGCGTCCTTTTTTTCCAACATCCTAGGGATTCTAGTGGTACCCAGACTTTGTGGGCTCCCCTGAAGGAGACCAAGAAATTAGCCACAATACAGTGAAAAGTTATTATTTTTTTTTTTTAAATGAAAAAAGGGCTGCAGAAGAAGGCTCATGTTTTTTTCCCTGAAAATGACATCAACAAACAGTTTGCAGTGGTACAATCAACATCTTCCCAGCTTTCAGAAACAGGTAGACTTGAATTAGAAAACCCCATTTTTCAACACAATTTTGACATTTTACTGGAACATACCCAATTTTTACTATTTGTTGTGCTGTCAGCCTCCTTCCAGTTAGTGGCCAAAATGGGTGAGAAACCAATGCTGGATCCCAAACATTTCTGAAAAGTAGACAAAATTCTGAATTCATCAAGGGGTCATTTGTGTAGATCCTACAAGTGTTTCCTACAGAAAATACCAACTGAAATAAAAACATATTGAAATTGAGGTGAAAAAAACAGCCATTTTTCTTTTCTCCATGTTTTACTCTGTAACTTTTTCCTGCGATGTCAGATTTTTTAAAGCAATATACCGTTACGTCAGCTGGACTCTTCTGGTTGCGGGGATATATAGGACTTGTAGGTTCATCAAGAACCCTAGGTACCCAGAGCCAATAAATGAGCTGCACCTTGCAATGGTTTTTCATTCTATTCCGTGTATACAACAATTAATTTGCTGAAATATAAAAAGTGAAAAATAGGTATCAAGAAAGCCTTTGTATTTCCAAAATGGCCACAAGATAAGGTATTGAGAAGCGGTGGTAATTTTCATATCTCTGAATTCTGTGGTGCCCATACTGCCATGTGAATTACAGGGCATTTCTCAAATAGATGTGTTTTTTACACACTGTCTTACATTTGGAAGGAACAAATTTAGAGAAAGACAAGGGGCAAAAACACCTGTTTTGCTATTCTGTCTTCCTCCATGTCTCCCGATAAAAATGGTACCTCATTTGCGTGGATAGGCCTAGCGCCCGCGACAGGAACTGCCCCAAAACACAACATGGACACATCACATTTTCACAAAGAAAACAGAGCTGTTTTTTGCAAAGTGCCTGGCTGTGGATTTTGGCCTCTAGCTCAGCCGGCACCTAGTGAAACATAGCAGACCTGAGCAGTTTTCAAAACTAGATACCTAGGGGAATCCAAGATGGGGGGACTTGTGGGGCTCTGACCAGGTTCTGCTACTCAGAATCCTTTCCAAACTCAAAAGTTGGCCAAAAAAAAACTTTTTCCTCTCATTTCGGTGACAGAAAGTTCTGGAATCAGAGAGGAGCCACAAATTTCCTTCACCCCAGCATTCCCCTAAGTCTCCAGATAAAAATGGTACCTCACTTGTGGGAGTAGACCAAGCACCCACAACAGGAAAAGCCCCAAAACACAACGTGGACACATCACATTTTCACAAAGAAAACAGAGCCGTTTTTTGCAAAGTGCCTAGCTGTGGATTTTGGCCTCTAGCTCAGCTGGCACCTCGGAAAACATAGCAAACCTGTGCAGTTATGAAAACTGGACACCTAGGGGAATCCAAGATGGGGTGACTTGTGGGGCTCTGACCAGGGTCTGTTACCAAGAATCCTTTGCAAACCTCAAGATTTCACTAAAAACACACCTTTTTCCTCTCACTTCGGTGACAGAAAGTTCTGGAATCTGAGAGGAGCCACAAATTTCCTTCCACCCAGCGTTCCCCCAAGTCTCCCGATAAAAATGGTACCTCACTTGTGTGGGTAGGCCTAGCGCCAGCAAAAGGAAATGTTCCAAAACACAACTTGGACACATCACATTTTTCCACAGAAAACAGAGGTGTTTTTACAAACTGCCTACCTGTGGATTTTGGCCTGTAGCTCAGCTGGCACCCGGGGAAACCTAGCAAACCAGCACATTTTTGAAAACTAGACACCTAGTGGAATCCAAGACGGGGTGACTTGTGGGGCTCTAACCAGGTTCTGTTACCCAGAATCCTTTGCAAACCTCAAAAGTTGGCCAAAAAATACTCTTTCCTCTCATTTCGGTGACAGAAAGTTCTGGAATCTGAGAGGAGCCACAAATTTCCTTCGCCCCAGCGTTCCCCCAAGTCTCCCGATACAATTGTTACCTCACTTGTGGGGGTAGGCCAAGCGCCCGCGACAGGTAAACCCCCAAAACACAACGTGAACACATCACATTTTCACAAAGAAAACAGAGCTGTTTTTTGCAAAGTGCCTAGCTGTGGATTTTGGCCTCTAGCTCAGCCGGCACCTAGGGAAACCTAGCAAACCTGCACATTTTTGAAAACTAGACACCTAGGGGAATTCAAGATGGGGTGACTTGTGGGGCTCTGACTAGGTTCTGTTACCCAGAATCCTTTGCAAACCTCAAAATCTGTCCAAAAAAACCTTTTTCCTCTAATTTCAGTGACAGAAAGTTCTGGAATCTGAGAGGAGCCACAAATTTCCTTCCACCCAGCGCTCCCCCAAGTCTCCCGATAAAAATGGTACCTCACTTGTGTGGGTGGGGTAGGTGCCTGTAACAGAAAAAATCCCAAAACTTGTAGAGATTGAGGGGATAGCACAGCAAGTTGATAAGCACATATTTTTCTTTTATACATCTTTTAGGCTGACTCTGCTTTGGGTACCCATGCAAGTGAGGTATAATTTTACTTGGGGGACTGAAGGGGATGCTGGATGGTAGGAAATTTGTGCCACAGCGGTGATCCTACAAAGAAAAGTGAGGAAAATATGATTTTTTAATGCAAATTTTGAGCTTTGCCGAGGAGTCTGCGTAAGAAAATTTTGGGGGATCCAGGCAAGCCACACCTCCTTGGACTCCTTGGAGTGTCTATTTTTAAAACATGTCTGGGTTTGGTAGGTTTCCCTAGATGAAGGCCGCACCCGGGACCAAAAACATAGGTGCTCCCCCCAAACACAGGTAGTTTTGCAATAGATCATTTTGGTGTGTCCACATACTTACGTGATGTTCCAAACACTAAAATTGTGAAAAGAAATGCACTTAGGTTATGTTAAAAAGACCCCTCACCCACCAAGCAAGTTGGTGGCATGCTTCATCATCGGGGTCCCACCCAAGACACCTAGCGTGTCACAGGTGTGCGCGATTACAGCGGAGCAGGTTTTGTCATTTTTGCCACACATTCTGGTTGGATTTGGCACAAGCGTGAGTGATGGTTCAGGGGATAAAATTCTATTAATAGGAGATTTCACAAAAATGAAATGCACTGTTAATAACTGAAAGGCCAAGAAACTGAACCAAGGACTCACAGCTCGTGAGCTGTAAAGCCACGACAAGGTACCAACCGCTTTACAGTCCATTCACACACCTTTCATACATGACATGCACAAGACCATTCACGCCGCCAGCCACGGGCCCAGCACATTACAACACTCGTATCGATAGGCAGCACCACTCAAGGACCCATCACTTACATATGCCCACATGCCTGATACAGCAATCACACCAGCTGATGGGAGTGAATGGAGTAGCCTTTGGCTGGCAGTGTGTTGCTGTAGCCAACAGCAAGTCAATATGTACACCGTCAGCCAAGTGCCACTCCACACACAATGGCATCACTTTTTTTTTTTTTAAACAAGAAACCACTAACTAATTAGAAATAATTACAAAACTACAAACACAAAAGCTCTAACTAACTACATGACAGAAATGCCAACCATGAAACTGAACACATGAAATACAAAACAGGCAGTTTACACTCATGGTTGTTCCCAGTAATTCTTCTGGGTGTGGTAATTCTTGAAACAACCACCCACACACAGCCCAGGCTTTGAAGGACAATCTGGGCAGTACATTCGAGTCTCCCTCCGGATACCTCTTCAAAAACACACTCTACATTTCTTAGCTGGAAAGTCTTTTTTGGGTGTGGGAGGAATGTGCTCAGCAAAGTGACGATCTTTCAATCTAGCCACATCCTCCACCACTGCTTCTCTAGGAACTCTGGCCTGTTCCACCACAATAAGGCTCTCTATCATTGACTCCTGAAATTTCACAAATGTCATCTTTGACTCCGGAGACCTATCCTTAAACACAATCAAAGCATTAAAAGTTACAAAGTGGAAGAGGTGAATTGCTAACTTCTTATACCAAACGTAAGACTTACGAATCGCAGTATAAGGTTCCAACCTCTGATCAACTCTATCTACACCTTCCCTGTGCTTATTATAATCTTAAATGCACACAGGTTTGCGCACTTCAGCAACCTGACCCCAAACAGTCACGGGGGAAGTATTCTCATCATGGATGGTACTTAGCATGTAGACATCCCTCCTGTCTGAAAATGTCAAAGCTAGCAGCTCATCATTCCGCAAGGCACTGCATTGTCCCCTCTCAAGTTTTTTACAGACAAGCTCCCTTGGATAGCCTTTCCAGTTACAACGAATTGTGCCACGAGCAACAGTGTCCACTCTAAACAATTCCTTAAACAACTGTACTTCAGTGTAGAAGTTATCTACATACAAATGGTGACCTTTGTTGAACAGTCGTCTACCAAGTTCCCACACAATTTTCTCAGTAACTCCAAAAGTGGGAAGACAACCAGGGGGGTCAGTACTGGAATACCTACCTGTGTAGACACGGAAACTATACACATATCCTGTACTACTTTCAGACAGCATATACAATTTAATTCCACATCGTGCCCTCTTGCTAGGAATGTACTGCTTAAAAACCAAACGACCCTTGAAGAGGACCAAAGACTCATCCACAGCTATTTCTTTGCCTGGAACATAAACCTCTGAAAACCGATCTACAAAATGATCAACGACAGGCCTCGTCTTAAAAAGACGGTCAGAATCAGGGTGATCTTGTGGCAAGGCTAATGCATTGCCAACAAAATGCAGCATTCTAAGAAGAAGCAAATACCTATTACGACTCATGGTTGCAGGAAATATAGCTGTTGCCATCAAGGGACTAGTAGACCAATAAGAAGCCAGTGACGGCTTCCTTATCAACCCCATCAAAAGAGTCAAGCCCCAAAACCTTTTCATCTCCTCCAAATTTGTGGGAATCCACTGGGTAGCTCTAGAGTGTGGCCTAAGTTTAGCAACGTTGTCCCTCAAATACTGCTCCGCATACAAATTAGTCAGCTCAACAATCTCTTCCAAAAACACATCATCCACAAAGAACTCAAAGAAATTGACAGGCAAAAAGTTCTCTATATTGACTCTACACCCCGGGAGACCAGTAAAGGCAGGCAACACTGGCTGCTCCATGTTTGGGGCAACCCAGAGTTCAGGTCTTCTAACAGGAAACCTTTCAGCCCCTGGTTGCTGCACTAATGGCACATCAGTGTCCTCCTCTAAAGCAGGCCCTTCATATGCACTCAGTGTGGCTTCCTCATCAGAAGATTCCTCTCCAACAGAAACTTCAATGCCAGAATCTCTCACTTCCTCCTCTGCCTCAGATGCAGAGTCTGTCTCATAATCATGATCAGACAGTGACTCAAAAAGCATACCAACCACCTGCTGAGTGGTCATCCTGTGGCTAGCCATGATCTTTCCTACGAAAATTAACTGGACAAATGCACCACCAACAACCAGCACTGTGTAAGATAAGTGATAAAGTGTAGCTTTATCAGTAAGAGTTATAAACTCAAAAACTATGCGCAATGTCATTTTAGGAGGACGGGTGGGGGGGGTGGAAGGGGAAGGGCATCCCCTTCCATCCCTGCCTTGGGGGGTGGGAGGGAAGCCCACAGAGGGAACGCTAGCACTCCCTCTGAGCTCAGTGCCCAGGACGTGAGGGTTACATCCTTGGCACATGAGCACTGTGCCGCGGGACGTAACCATTACGTCCGCGGCACAGAAGGGGTTAAAACGACATTAGCAGTATGTACACAGAAGAAAAATAATACTTTCTCTACCAGCACCCTCATGCGGTACCAAAAGGTTGACAGCACGAAACCCAACCTAGCGATTATTCCCAATTCAATATCACACAGTTATGGGTGGACCCCGGCTCACAACGATGCTATCAATGTGTACATACAGAGGATTGCAGCACTCTTAAATAGCTCAGCGACGTAGGCCACACAGGTAAAATCCAATGTAAGCTGTGCTAGTCCTCTGACAAAGAAACAACTTGTATGGCGGCACTGCCGTGCGATGTCGTCATTTACCAGCAATCACTCACTCCACACTGATATGCAGTGCCACAGATATCAGGCAGGCTAGTATAACATGCACTCGCACACACTCCCTCCCAGACCTTACTGCAATGTACTGATATCTGGCAGGTTAGTGGTTACTGCGCTTGCAGACCACCCTGGGTCCAAACATTCCTCCACCCTCCAACCAATTCCTACTACCTTGTCCCCACGAGCTGGGGGTGGAAGCTCCCCTTGTCCGGATCCTAGGCTGCTTGCAGCCGAGATTCACTTATTCAGGATCCCGGAGCAAAAGTGGGGGAGAGAAAGAGATAACGGCTGATCAGGCAACAGTTGACATACAGAGGTTTGACCACCACTTGGGAAGTTCACTCAGGGGTCTCCAAGCATGGGGGGAGCATTGCTTTGGGACAAACACTGTTCACAGTGGTGCTCAGCTAAGCCAGGCACTCCAATACACAAACAGTTACCAATTTCACACCTCCCAGGTAGGGGGCACAATGTCTGGGGTCCATGGCTTGAGTTGCACCAGACAAATACTGATTACACATGAAGAGTTACCAATGCCCTACCTCCCTGGAATGAGGCACAACATCTGCTGCATGATGACTTGAGTCCCACCAGACAATTTCGATTGCAGAAAGAGTTATCAATGTCGTACCTCCCTGAATTGAGGCACAATGTCTGGTGCACGATGACTTGAGATGCATTAGACAATTCTGATTGAACATGAACAGTTAGCAATTCCAACCTCCCCGAAATGAGGAACAATGTCTGGTGCTTGATGACTTGAGTTGCACCAGACAAATCTGAACACACAAAGAGTTATCAGTGCTGTACCTCCCTGGAATGAGACACAATGTCTTGTGCACAATGACTTGAGTCACACCAAACGAATCTGGACACACACAAAGATTCAAGTTCAGCTATGCTGCACGAGGTAGAATGCAACACTACTTCGGGTACACCCCCACCTCAGAGGGTCTCACCTAGTAAATTGGACACCGCACACAATGAGCATGTAGTCGGGGATCACATGAGAGAAATGCAGCACGCTCGACAAAGGCAAGCCATACAGGATTACGCAATTGGTGAATCTGCTATCAGCCAGACGCTTATGCGTGTTGTGGCCCCACAATGAGGGGTCACACTCCTTCGATAAGGGCAGTACTTTGAAGGCTCTGCACCAGGCAAATCCGGCCTCCAGGCACAATATTTAGTTCCACACTCACACTGCTGCTACCAGGTGATGTCCAGCAGATGATGTACGCACTTACGAGGGCACCACTCTCCCGATGACAAATGTAGAAGGTGTAGGTCCCTTGCGGGAGGTCTTTGATGTTCCTGACACCTTCACAAGAGAACAGGGGGCAGCCAATAAACCCTTGGAGAGCACACTTCAGGGTGCCACACAATAGCAACCACTTTGCCCAGGCCAGCCATGATGCAGGAAGGGTGCACAGTTCCTAGGGCAATAATTACTCCTTGTGCACAACACATTCTTCTGGCAGTGTGCACCACTTGGTCCAGGATCTCCATCCCACTGTCCTGCAGTGTATCTCCACTTTGATGCTATGTGACACCAGTAGTTATAATGTAGTGTGCCTTTGAAGTTGGGGGAGGATCTGAGGGTTCCCCAGTGATCCACAGATGTCTCCTCTAAATTGCAGTCCTGTCTGCCATGGGGCTGTTGAATGCAGATCTTAATCTTTAGTGGGGCCATGATATGACCCAGGGAGGCCAAGTATCAGAACATCTCCCTCCAATCTGTCCAGCCAGGCCACATTGGCAGAGGTCTTCATTCCAGTTGTGTGCCCAAGTTTTAGAGCTGTCACTGGGGAATGCACAGATATGCTCCTTCATCCCCTAGTGTGGACTTGAGTCTTAATAAAAGCCACAAAAAGCCATTTAGGGTAGAGAAATGTCCACTTTCTAGAATTCTTCTAGGCATTCTTCACTCTCTGGGCATACGTGCCCTTGTGCACATACAAGCCTGCATTGGCAGGCTGGACACATGGTTAAATGCACCATAGGTGCCAGTGCACATACAGGCCTATTAAGACAGACAGGATACATGATTAAAGCACCATAGGTGATAGCGTGAAAAACCTTGGCCTGCTACTTCTAGCTAGATGCATACTTAAAAAACAACTTGCCATGGAGACAGGGGAGGCTGAGAGAGCCATGGAAGGAAGGAAAATTTTACTGGCTCATGAAATGAGTATAAAGGAACTGAACTCAAAAGCAAAGCAAGTAGAGTCAAGTGGTGACAGCGAAAGTACTACTTTCAGTGCTGAAAGAAAGGTCCACCCAGAGATTTGGTGCTCACCTTCCGGGAGGAAGATTACATAGCCAAGTGGTTTGGGATGTATGAGGTCACTCAAGTAGAGCACTGGATACCTGAGGAGGATTAGGGGCTGTCCTATGGAGGCATATGCCTGGTGATGGGAAGGATTCCAAAGGGTTGCCTGGCAATGCAGCAGCTCTGTGCCATCTTGTGCACCTTGAACTGCTGGGGGTAGTCCCGCCCGGCAAGGCCCACACGACTAATTTGGATTGCCCTAAATCATGTTGGATTAGTGTTGTTTAGATCTACTAATCAGTTGGAAGACTGAGACGAAGCCCATAGACTCAAGTGATTTTCCAAACTCACTCCTAAGAGGATTACCATAGTTCCCTTAAAGGGAGCACCCAAATAATTTTGTGAGCACTGTAAATCTCCATAAGAAGGAACTATTAACTTGCAATCTTGCATATCTCGTGCTGTACTAATTGAATATTTGCCATGTTGGTTTTGTTTTATTTAGATAAACATTGTCTATTTTTTCATATTGGTGTGGAGTCTTTTTGTGGCGTTTTCACTAAGTTACTGTAATGAAAGTGTTTCACAAATATTTCACACATTACCTCTTAGGTTAAGCCTGATTGCTCTGTGCTAATCTACAAGAGGGTGAGCACAGGCTAATTTAGGGTGTATATCTGACTTACCCTGACTAGGACTGTGGTCCCCACTTGGAAAGGTTGCATATCTTTGCCAACTAGGGACCCAATTTCCAACATTTAGACACTATGGTTTGGGTGACCAGTCATTTCTGGGCTGCTCTGGAGTTGGGCCTTTTGTTTATTGCTGTTCAGTTCTGTCACAAGGGTGAATGTGTGTTGAGGGGTGTTAGACTTGGTGGGCACCAGATGAGTTGTTGAATTGCTGCACCCGTCATGGCTCCTGTTGACGTGGATGTAAGAGGATTGGAGTTGGCAGCCAAAATCCACAAGATCCTCATATACCTTAAGAGGTTGGCGGTCCATATAGCCCTACTTCAAGAGACACACCTCAGAAGCGGGGAAGTGGAATGTCTTCAGCGCTGCTGGTGGGGACAAAATCATGGCATGTTGTACTTAACCTTTGAGAGGGGAGCGCTGATCTGGGTGAGAGCTGAGCTCCCATTTCAGGCATTGACTATAGACATCGATAAGGATGGTAGATATGTGTTTGTGGAGGGACGGCTATGTGGCAAGCATAAAGTAATGGGTAGCAAATATGCCCCTAACCAGAATCAGGCCTCGCCACTCTTTTGGCACAACTGAGCAGCCTATTGGGAGGGATGCAACTCCTGGGGAGTGATTTTAACACCACTCTTGATCATTCCACCCCTCTAATGCCTGAAGCGCCTCTCATAGGGCGGCAGCAGCCTTGTGGACTTCGTTGACACATTGGGACATGGAAGACGTTTGGCACACCCAGTACATAGCTGCAGGGACTATTCCTTCTATTCCAGTCTTTATCAAATTCACACTAGAATTGACAGCTTTGTACGCATTAGGGCCCAGAGCAATAGCATCGTCCACTCTGAGTACCTGGGCCGTACCCTTTCTGATCACAGCCCACTTCTGGTGACTGTTATATTGTCTTGCTGGCCGTGTTCAGCGACCCTCACAGATGGCCCTTTCCGGACCTCATTGGCGGAGCCCATCACCCAGTGCCCTCCTGTGTTTGCTGGAGTACCGGGATTGTACTAGGTGGCTTTGAAGCATCTGCGATGCCAGAACTATAAAGTATATGTGAGTCGGGCACATGAGGAGGAGGAGAAGTCAGGGAGACTTCTGGCTTGGCTGGTCCATCCTGAGTACAGAGGGGCCCCAATTACCTGCCTGTTGACCTCGGACGGGATGTCTCGTTATTCCCCATGGGATATTAACCGACCATTCCAAGACTACTACATCTCCCTCTATCAGCTGCTTGAGGTAGGTCTTCCACTGACGTTTTGCCCCTTTCTAGACCAACTGGCCTTTTGGAGCCTTACTACAGATGTGAGTATGGATCTGGGCAGCCACGTCACAGCCCAGGAAATTAGAGGAGTTCTTAAGACCATGGCAACAGGCAACTCCCTGGGACTAGATGGGCTCCCATCGGAGTCCTACACAGAGTTTGTGGGGATGTTAGCAGTGAGACTGGAGGAGATGTACGCAAAGGTCTATGAGGCTGGGCTGCTCTCGGCCTAGAGTAGGGAGGCCCTGGTTGTCCCTTTGCATAAGTCCAGTTCAGCACAGGTGGCTATTACAGATTTCCAGCCCCTCTCCATGTTGAATGCTGTTTTTAAAATACTAAGTAGGGTGCTTGCTTCTTGACTTTGACTCCATATTTAGAATTTGATTCATGCTGATCAAAATGGATAAATCCCTACCTGAAGCACTTCCCTTAACCTTCATCGGCTCAACACCTTCCTCTATGACTGCAAGATCACTACTTACCCACTTGTTATGATTGTTTCGGTGGACCTGGAGAAGGCTTTTGACACAGAGGGACTTCTTAGAGGCCACAATGCTGCACATGGGCCTAGGTGCTCGATAGATATGGTAGGTGCGCCTGCTATATGCTCATCTTATTGCATGGGTCAAGACGAAGTGCTCGATCTCGGGGCTGTATGAGGTGTTCTGCGGCACAAGGCAGGGCTGTCCACTGTTGCCCTTCTCTTTGCCATTGCCATTCAGCCACTGGCGGAGTGGTTTTGTGCAGAGGAAGTGGGCTCGGTCATTGTTGAGGGTGGGACAGGACATATTATTTCCCTCTATGCGGACAATCTGTTGATCTATCTGCGCAATGGAGGGTGAGACTTTCTCAGGCGCCACAGCTCCTTAAGGAGTTTGGTTTACACTCAGGACTCCGGGTAAACAGGGGTAAGACCAATGTGTTCCTGGTGGTCAGTTGATCCCTAGCCCAGTTGCCTGCCCGCCTGATATATTTTGGGTGCCACGCACCTTTGAGTACCTGGGCTTACAGGTCTTTCGCAACCTTGAGGAGCTGCATGAGGGTAATCTGGGAATGGCACTCCAGTCACATGTCGTGTACCTCTTTTCGGAGCTCAAGCAGCCAATTATGGCACGCATCACGCTTTCCAAGATGATCATGCTCCTGAGTCGCCTTTACTTCTTTGTGATCCTCCCTGTGCAGGTTCCGTTCACTTGGTTCCGGCGGCTTGACACTCTCCTCTGAGAGCTGATAGAGGATGGCTACCGCCACAGGGTCTCACTCGCTGCCCTCCATCACCCCTCCTCTTGAAGGAATATTAGGAGGGCCAAACTTTGAAATATACTTCCTGGTAGCTCACCTCCAATCGATTATCCGGTGACTAGATGGGGTGGGACAAGCAGTGATTGGTCTGCTAGGTTCTGAACCCAAGCTAGGGTCACTCTTGGCAAACTTGCTTATGCCTGTTCTGAAGATTCTTAGCCCAGGAATCCTTCTACCCACTGCCTTACATTATTGGTGGCTGTGTATGCTACGGATGGGGGTACCACGCCTTACAACTCAGAGATTCCATTAGTGGGGTTGCCCCTTGGGAATCCCTTAATTTTCTTCATGGCAGGACAACTGAGCTCTTGCACAAAGGCGGGGATAATGATAATGAGTGACTAATTCCAGGCTGGTCACCTTATCCCCCTCTGTGAGCTTTTGGAGCAGACTGGTTTATCTCAAGGCCAGTTCCTATACTCTGAGGCACTCTTGTGCACAATCAGAGACCTGTGGGGACAGGTAGAGGCCGAGCCTCAACCGCATGGTGTAGCTCAATTTTTACTAAAGAAGGGCTCCCATAGAAACCTGGTCACGTGTTTTATCGGGCTTTAAACAGCTCGAAAGGGGTGCCCCTAGCCTAGTCCGTGGAGTTGGCAAGGACTTGTCTAATGCCGTATGTTGCAGGGCATTGGCATACCCCCAGAGGGTCTCCCGTAATAAGTACATGATATGTAATTACCTACACAGGACCTATTTGACTCCTCACAGGATCAGGGCCGTTTATGGAAGGGACCCCAGGGACTGCCTCCACTGCACAGCACAGGACGCAGACTTTGGGCACATGACATGGAGCTGCCCCAGGCTTTCTGGGTTCTGGGATGAAGTAATTGTAAAGCTTAATAGAACTTTAAATAGGTCTCTCGTGAACACTCCCGAAATATTCCCACTGGGATCCTTCCCTAGACCTGCATCTAAAAAAGTGGGAAACAGGTTCTTTGACCTGGAACTGGTATTAGCCAGGAGATGCATAGCTATGACATGGAGGGCTGCATTGGGACCTAGGGTGGATATATGGGTGAAGGACATCACGTTGTGGGGGCGAGCCGAAGAGCGGGCCTTGCTTAGAGAGGAGGCACGTGAGGTCCGCAGTAGATCCATAGCCTCACGTTGGTGGGAGGTGGTTGATGAGTATGAATTCTCCGCAACGGCGCAGGGCTCAACTGATGATGACTGAGAGGGGCTGGAGGCAGCGGGTTGACCCGTAAGACGTCCTGTGGCCTGATACCCAGGCTGATTGTAAGCCCAGAAGACCAGATCATTGTTGGTACTGGAGCAGGCACTGGTAGACCATAAACCCATGCCCTTCCAGGACCACAAGTTGCATTTCTTCTTTCCTTGTTTGGCACTTTGGTCTGGCACTACAGTTACCTCCCCAACCCCTCCGTACCTGAGCTGGCAACCCTTACCACCCATGGGGAACTGCTCTCTGACTGCTTTAATACCACGCTTCCACCCGAGACCCAGTGGGGCCCCCGGCGAGCACTTAGCCTATGGGTGGGGACTAGGACAGCCTGGGGGGTCTCAGCCTCCTTCCTGGAATGTAGCAGGTGTACTTGTGGGGCAAGGTCATAGGAGGAAGTTTCTCCCAGATTTAAGGCCCATCAGCATTACTGGGATTCTGACAGTACGTTAGTTTTGCTAATACTTTAACCATGCTTCACTGAATATGTAACATGTTATGCATGCCTTTAACAAAATGCTAATAAAACACAATTGTTAAAAAAATATTGACAGGATATAGAGTTTAGGAATAGTAAATATTTGTGCACCTTTGAATTTGGGATTAGCCATACTATTATGTGATTCAGAAGGCAATTTGCAAAATGTGATCTTTTTGCACCTTGGCTTAGGCTTAGAAGCCAATAATGAAGAAAATTAAATTCATAATAACAAATGTTCAACTATTCTGCATTCTTGTACCGCTCCCAATAGAAATGCTGCCTGCAATACAAAAGGCTCAAAACACAACATGAGGACATCAACATTTCCTACTAAAAATAACCAGTTTTGGCCTTGGAGGTATTTGGGCCCAGCAGTGGAGTATTAACCCCACGTTTCAGCAGCTAAGGTGGCACGGCTGCAGGCAAAAGCTCCTAATAGAATAGCAAGGCATTGCTAAGACACACTCTACGCTGGCACCACGAAACATCTCTTTAACCACCTCCAGACCATCCAGGATGCAGCAGCAAGACTCATCCTCTACCGTCCCAGAAGAACTAGCATCACTCCCAACCTCAGGGCTCTCCACTGCCTCCCGTCCAACACAGATGCCTCTTCAAGCTCCTCATGCATGCCTATGAAGTCCTCAACATCTCTTGGCTCCCCTACATCAACACCTGTCTTACCTTCCACTGATCAACCGCAGAACTCCGCTCAGCCACCCTCGACCAGCCCCATGTTCCCAGCATCCATTGAGACTGTATCGGAGGTCGCTCCTTCTCCCACCTCACCACCAAGTCCTGGGACAACCTCCCCTACCCCTTTTCACCTCCCCTTCTCTGAAGGACTTCAGAAAGCTGCTCAAGATATGGCTCTAAAACCACCATTGACAGCCAGACTAGGCATACAGCATCTCACCAATGCCTGGAGACGCCCTGGGGTAACAGGCCATGCCTTACAAGATCCCCTTTATTGATAAGACATGGAGGTTAAACACTGCTAGCTGAGCCAACTTCAGTAATGGAGAGAGAGAAGAAAATGATACAAGCAAAGGTACAAGTAAAAAGAGGGCAGAAAATAGAGTCTGAGAGAGAAAGGCAAGTAAGAAGACACAGTGTGAGAAAAGAAAGAATTTTGTTGGTTTGAAAACTGGACAGGAGAAAGGGGAGAAGGAAGAAAGGGTGAAAGTAATTCAATGCATGAAGAGGAAAGGAAATGTGAAAGGAAGGAAAGATGAAAGACAAAGTAAAAGGAATGGTGGATGAAAAGAAAAAAGGAAGAGACTTCAGAGATGGACAGTTGAAGAGATAGATACAGTAGTGAAAGGATCAGTTGGTGAAAAGGATGGAAGAAAGAGGGAAAAAACATTGATGGAGTGACTGATAGGAGGCTGGAAAGATGAACTGAAAAGTAAAAGGATAAATGACTTGAAGAGTGAAAGGATAATAGATCTATGTGAGGATTGAATTGTCGGATGGAAAAATAGAAAGGTGAAAAGGTGGTAGATGGATAAAAGGCTCAACGAATATATGAATTGATGGATAAATGGAATTTCAATGGATGGTTTGAATAATCAAAGGATGGATGAAAGGATGGAAAGGTGAAAGGATGATGAATAGGTGCAAGGGTGGCAGGATGAATAGACAGGTTAGTGAATATGAAGGTGAAGGGAACTGCTATAGTCAGGCTCACTATGTTGTTTACACAGTTTCATTAGAGGTTACGTTCATAGTGGGCGGAAGGGTATTTTTATTTTTTGGCTACTCACATGGGGTCGGGCTTGACCACCACCTAAGGATACCTACTAAACCGAGACATTTATGAAAACTAGAAATCCAAGGAAATCAAGGATGGTGTGTCTTGCATGGATTCCATGTAGTTTTCTTATGAACATTGTCCTGCAAATCTCCAATTGTGCCTACATTCAAGCATTGTTCACAGTTCTGTAATATTTGGGGATCCACAGAATTTCTACCACCTAGAGTCCCTGCACTATTCCAGATCAAAGCACTACCTCACTTGTGTGGCTCAGCCTAGTGCCCACAATACAAAAGGCCCTAAAAAGCAATGTGGAGGAGTCAGCATTTCCTGTCCATAAAATTACCAATTTTGCTCATAGGGTAGCTGAGATATTTGAACCTGGTCTCAGCTGCTACCCAGGAAAATCTACAAAACCTAGACATTTTTGAACAACAAACACCTAGTTGAATCCAGGGTGATCTGACTTGTGTAGTTTCTATTACGTTTATCCGGAATGGCCTGCAAATCTCAAATCTACCCTAAAATTACACATTGTCCTCACATTTCTGTAATAGAAACTTCCAGAATTTGTGGGGACCCACAAAATTCCTACCATCCAGTTATCCCACACTTCTACTGATAAAATTTTTTACCCCACTTGTGTGGCTTGGCCTAGTGCCTGTAACACCAGAGGCCCCGAAATGCAATGTGGAGGCATCAGCTTTTCCTGTAAAAAAAACCGGCTGTTTTGGCCAGAGGGTTACCTAAAGTGTTTTGGCCCAAACACGGTTACTGTAGCATCCTCCCCAGCTCGGGAGCATGCAAAGACAACGCCAGACATGGAGGTCTTGACTGGATATCTTTAGTCCTCCGCAGACAATCACTCATTGAATCACTGATTACATCATAGTTGTTAATACCCACACCTTAACACCTTCAAGCCAGTTGTGCAGTCTCGCCTCTAAGTCTGCCCAGAACCGCAAGGGTCACAGTGCACCCAGTCTCATGATACTAAATTTCACCTCTTGTTACATAGAAGGTATAAACAAAATTATATCAGATCTCTTCGATGATTTGTTGAGGTGCTCACACTAGTCGGCCAGATCTCGTGGTGTAAGGTGATGAAACTGCACTCTGATCTGACATCAAAGGTGCAGAATCTGACGCTTTATCTGAATTGTCAGGTGGAGTCATCTCGTTGAGGATAGCAGGAGCTGATGTACATCAAGATACATCGAGGTAGGTGACTGAAATGTGGCGAGTTCTGTGTGATGGTTTTTCCGGGATGCTGAGCCGCCACTATGTGCCCCTTCAGAGGTTCGATAGAAAATGGAGCATTTGTTTCCCGCTTTTGCTTTAGTTTAACTAGGATCCAGTCCTCTGCATTGAAGCCAGTTTCCTGAGCTTGTGATGCCGATCAGCATACGCCTTTATCTTGCATTTACAAGAAGTGTTCAGGGTCTGAACACTAGCAGCATCCGAGGGCCGGTCCACTGGGGCAATTTTGTTTGAATAGCACTCCCAGACAGTAGGGTGACAGGACTCTCACCAGTTGTGGAGTGAGGAGTTGTAGTGGATTCTATTTAGTTTTAATAGGACTCATGAGTTTAACTTAGCCTTATGGCTTGCAGGCCTGTGTGCCCCATCACCTAGCGACTTTTAACCTACCTACATTGCTGTGTCTTAGTCTATTTATTTAATTATTTATTTTCAAAATGGCTGCTATGTTTAGTTAGTGAAATGTTTTGATTTTACATTAGCAGTGCCAATCTGTGAATGCATCACTATCAGCGTCAAAGTTAAGTGAGATGCGTAGGTATTCCCATCATGTCCCTTCCCCACTTATGTGTGACAGTAACATAGGCCCTCATTACAACCCTGGCAGTAAATGCTGCCTACCGCTATGCTGACGGCCGCCAACATACCGTGACCGCGTCGGTATTCCACTACAGGTATTATGACCCACACTGAGAAATCCGCCAACATACAAACACCCACACAAGTCCACCAGCCCAAAGGTCAGTGATAAATTGACAATAGCAAAATTCACACCGTTACACCAACAGGAATACGCCCACAGTATCACGACCCACGAATCACTGCACGGGTCTTTCAACTGCTGTAAACCATTGGCGGTACACACCGCCGCGCTCAAAATAAACACACACTTACAAAAATACACCACATTGCACAATTCAAACTACACACACCTGACACACATACACACACCACACCCACACACTCACACCACTATAAAACACACACCCACATTGCCCAAAACACCTTACAGTGAAAAAAAAGATAGCAGAGAGAGACAAGCCAGGAGCACCCACTCAATCAGAGCCACAAAACACTATCACCCATACACCATCCACGCACCTCACACCACACACCCCAACACAGCACCTCACACACCCTCACACATATCACTCACACCACATCCATGGCACCCCAGGTTCTTTGAGGAGGAGCTAAGGGTCATGGTGGAGGAAATCATCCGGATAGAGCCACAGCTATTTGGATCCCAGGTGCAGTAGACGTCCATTGCTAGGAAGATGGAGCTATGGCGGAGAATCGTGGACAGGGTCAACGCCGTGGGACAGCACCCCAGAACAAGGGATGACATCAGGAAGAGGTGGAACGACCTACAGGGGAAGGTGTGTTCCGTGGTTGCAAGACACCAGGTAGCAGTACAGAGGAATGGGGGTGGACCCCCACCTCCTCCCCCACAACTAACAACATGGGAGGAGTAAGTCTTGGCAATAATGCATCCTGAGGGCCTCGCAGGAGTAGCAGGAGGACTGGACTCTGGTAAGTCTAATCTTTACTACTATCACCCCCCAACCTGCATGCCATCACATACCCCCACCCTCACCCTCACTCCCATCACTCCACCACCTCACACATACCCCACTATCACCACGCACACAAGGAAAACACAACCATACAGGGAAACACACCCATGCACAAGATGGCACACGCAGATACAATAACACTGCATTTGCATCCCCACAGGACCCCTGCTCAACGTCACCGGAGAGGACTTGCCAGCAACATCCAGTCCAACCCCCCAGAAGAGGCCCACAGTGATGACAGCAGCTCTGCACACCTGGATCAGGATGACCAACCTGGCCCATCAGGAACCTCCGGATAGTCGGTTAACCTGCCACAGTACCAACCCACCACAGAGCCTCCCCCGTCAGGAAACACCAGCACATCACCCACCCAGCGGGCCCATGCCACTGTCCCCAGGACACGTCATTCAGCAGTGTGTCCACCACTACATGGACCCCAGGAAACCCCACAAATCCAGGGACCTGTGGTCAGTGGCAGTGGGCACACGGTTCAGGGGACAGAGGCACAGGACAACAGGGAAGCTGGGAGGACTGCAGTGCGACAGGGGGAGGACAGGGCCAGGGAACCCACTGTCCAGGAGACACTCACAAACATCCTGGGAGCATACCACCATTCCCAGGAGACGATGGGCCAGATACTGGCCAAGTTGCAGGAGACCCAACAGCTGCAGGAGGGACGGTACCTGGGGATCAGGGAGGACCTCAAACACATCTACACCATCCTGGTCTCCATTCCAGGGGTGCTGGGTGACATGGCCAACACCATGAGGGAGGCAGTGGCACACTAACAGGCCCCTGACACTAGCCACACAGAGGAACAGCCCTCCACCGGCACTGATGGACAGGAGACCCAGCCACAGGACCAACAGGCCACCAGCATCCCACCCCCTGCAGAAGGAGAACCACCCCGCAAACGGTTCCTGTGATCCAGGCAGAACCAGAGAACATTGCCAAGACCCCTGCCAGGAAATAACACTCTCCTGATTGTCACCCTTCTGTGGCTCTCTATCACCCTGTCCACCTTGAACTGCCATTGCTCCCCTTCCTATGCCCCCTTGGACAATGCACCTGTGATAGAAAGAGGCTGGACTCTACTGTGGACTTTCCTCCACCATCACCCCAGCTCATTGTACATCCCCCTCTACTTATGAGCACTTAAATAAACACCCTTGGAACAAATACAAATCTGGAGTCTCTCAAATGATTCAAATATGTATTAGTACAAAATTATCAAAGCATTTCAAGTCATATTTACAGTTAAATTTACATTGGAATGACCTTTAGTGGGCAGCAGTAAACACACCAGGAGCCAGAGTGGGCCACAGAGATCTGAAAATAGAGATGCTAAAGGGTACAGTAAGTGGCCATAGACATAGGGAAATCAGGCTGCCATGTACAATGTCAAACAGAAAACTGAAAGTAAACTGTAAACTTCATACTTGTATAGCACACTACTCACCCGTTAGGGTCTCAAGGCGCAGTACGCATACCACTGTGGAACCCATCCTGGCTTTTCCCTGTGAGGTGCCCACTCCTGCGCAACCTCCAAGGTGAAGCCAGGCATCCCAGCACTGTTGGGGCTGTTGTGGAGATTAAGCAATCTATTGCCCAGAGTTGCAGAATGGGACCCATGACTTAGATTAGGCACCAATGCGAGAATTATCAGGTCCGAGGAAATTGAGCCCAAGACCCACCAAGGCAGGAATTGAACCCTGGCCCCAGGCCAGATTTCTGTATTAGGGTCTGCCGCTCTAACCATTGAGCCACACTTCTCCAGTTGCAGTGTATTACCTGTGTGTCACTGGAAGTACTGCTGTATTATATTACTTCTGTTGTCCACATCTTCTTCCTCTGCCTCCTCTTCTTCACTGTCCACAGGCTCCCCCACTGCCACAAGACCATCTCCAGGCTCATCCCCTTGCAGAAAAGGCACCTGGTGTCTCAAGGCCAGGTTGTGCAACATGCCACATGCAAGGATGATCTGGCACACCTTCTTGGGTGAGTACTACAGGGATCCACCAGTCAGATGGAGGCACAGGAACCTGGCCTTCAGGATGACGAAGGTTCTTTCAATTATCAGCCTTGTTCACCCATGTGCCTCATTGTAACGTTCCTCTGCCCTTGTCCTGGCATTCCTCACTGGGCTCAGTAGCCATGAGAGGTTGGGGTAACCAGAGTCACCTGCAAATATCGAGGGATACCAGTTAGCCACACACTCACCCTTAGGGACAACCCCATTCCCCTACACCAATATATACTGGGTGGGGACCTTGGGCTCACCTATTAGCCACACCCGGGGCCACTGGAGTTGAGCCATCACATATGGGATGGTGCTATTCCTCAAGATAAAGGCGTCATGCACAGAGCTAGGATACTTGGCATTCACATGGGAGATGTACTGGTCAGCCAAACACACCATCTACACATTCACAGAGTGATAGCTTTTTCTATTCCTGAGCACTTGTTCGTTTCTCCGGGGGGGGGGGGGGAGGACGGACAAATGCCACATGTGTACCATCAATGGCACCAATGATGTTGGGGATATGTCCCAGGGCATAGAAGTCAGCTTTCACTGTGACCGAATCCTCCATCTGGGGGAATACGATGTAGCTGCACATGTGTTTCTGGTCAACACATTGGAGAACATTGGCTGAGACATCCCTGATGTCATGGCCACTGTTGTTTGGAAGGAACCACTTGCCAGAAAATGGATCACTGACAGGACCTGCACTAGAGGGGGGATACCTGTGGGCTGGCGGATAGCTGACATCAGGTCTGGCTCCAATTGGGCACACAGTTCTTGGATTGTGGCCCTATTAAGTCTGTATGTAATGAAAATGTGTCTGTCTTCCATTGTCGCAAGGTCCACCAGGGGTCTGTACACCGGAGGATGTCGCCATCTCATATTCATCCTCAGCAGTTGAAGGCTATGGAGGAAAACGGTGAGCAGAGGCTCATATTCACACATCTATACCAATAATGATGCATCTTTTCCTTTACAGAACCAGTATGTGAATCCGAGAGTCAGTTGCTGTGCCAATGTCTGCTTTGACGCAGTTAGGTGCCATGCCCTGTGCCCCCCTGAAATGGCAGCTGCCTGACCTGTGAGAAAGGTCAAGTGGAAATGAGGTAATTCCACTGGCGTTGTGCGCTGTTGCGGTAGGCAGTCGACGACCACCATGCAACTCCGCATTGGTTATCATTGGGCCCTATGGGTTCCAGAAGCCAATGGCGATGTACACTGGCGGTGATAGTACGCACCGCCGCGGACGTGACCGACATTTTCTATCGATTCACTCACTTTCTACCTGACCTTCAACAGGAGAGGACCTACAGTGCAAGTGCTGCTTGACCTGTGTCTGGAAGCAACAATGGCTCATGTGTCTGGGGAATGGGCCCCTGCTTTCACTGCGGAGGTGTTGGAGAAACTGGTGGATGGGGTCCTACCCCAGTACACGTTACTTTACGGTCCTCCAGACAAACAGGTGAGTACACTGTGAGCATGATACGTAGCCCATGAATGTATGGAGTGCTGTGTGTGTAAGCCACATGTGGGAGGGGGGCTGAGGCATCCTGGCCAGAGTGCTGCATGTATGGTGGTCAGTGTATTCGCAACAGGGGATGAGAGGGATCTGGTGGGCCATGAGTGTGACGGTCCTGACGGTTTACTAATTCCCTTTTCGGCTGTCTTTTGCATGCAGGGCAGTGCCCACCAGAAAAAGGGTATTTGACGTGCCATCGCCAAGGAGGTGTGGACCCTGGGGTTCTTTGACAGGCGGAGCACCTAGTGCCTTAAACGGTGGGAGGACCTGCGCCGCTGGGCAAGGAAGACGGTAGAGGCCCAGCTGGGGCTGGCCTCCCAACGAGGAAGGGGTGCCCGTCATACCCTGACCCCCCTGATGTTCTGCATCCTGGTGGTGGCCTATCAGGAGTTGGATGGGCTTTTGAAGAGATCACAGCAGCCACAAGGGGGTAAGTACAGATTCAGAATCATGACTGTGCGCGCGTTAAGGTTTACCTGGGTAGGGGATGTGGGCTGTGGGTCCCTCTAGGCCAGGGCGAACATGGCAGGGTAGTACCCTTGTTGGCCACACTCTGAAGCACTCCTACCCCAATAGTGTTAGTGGGCATCTACTACTGGGGAGGGTCCTGTGGGTTTCAGGTGTGCAGCTAATGGCGTTAGGCATTGTACCCCATGGGCTGCTGACTATGTTAGGAACTGGTAGTGCATGGCCTAGTGGATAGGGCTGCTCCCTGTGTGTTGTGTACACCAACTGTAGTGGTGTTGCTGGCATTGACCAAGTGTATCCTCTGTCTCTCCCCCCCTTTTTGTTTTGTCACCCTGTCCTTTTGTGAGTTAGCATCATCTGGCGGAGGAGCAGAGGCACAGGTGATGGAGAGTGCTGCATCCCACATGGGCCTGGAGGCCGAATCCACCTACGGTGAGGGCATCAGTGGGATGGAGGGTGAGGGGAGCACCACGACAGGGACAAGAGGGGACACCACAGACAGCAACTCCTCCTCCGATGGAAGCTTCCTGGCAGTGGCGGACACTTCTGTGCCCACCCCCAATAACAGGTACAGCCGCCACCCCCCTTACTAGCACAGCCCTCCCAGCAGCCCATAAGCATGTTTCCCGTGCCCGCTCACCCAGGAGGGTGGGCATCTCTTTCACCCCAGGCACCTCAGGCCCTGCCCCAGTCAGCCCTGCTGCCCTCAGTGAGGAGGCTATTGACCTCCTGAGATCCCTCACTGTTGGGCAGTCAACCATTCTGAATGCCATCCAGGGTGTAGAGAGGCATTTGCAACAAACAAATGCATACCTGGAGGGCATTCACTCTGGCATGGCTGCACAACAGAGAGCATTTCAGGCTCTGGCCTCCACACTGATGGCAGCCATTGAAATAAATTCAATTGCACACGTGACAATAATGCAAAAAGAAACCTAGTCTTAATACAGTAATCTGATTATATTATGTACACATATTATACAGAAAGCAAGTCCAATAACACAGTTGAGACATCCATTAAATACTACCCTATTACCTAGGTTTCCCAAAATTCACCACAAAATGTATAATTTCTTTGTTGTCCTATCCAATGTCCCAAAATTAATGTCCATCAATCCAAATTATATATCCTTATTTAGTTTGGTTCAAAGTTGCCAATTGGTATCCTTGTGTGATTGATTTCGAAATTAATAATTCCATCCAACAGCTTCTTCTCTTCTCCCTCTGTCTTTAGTCCCTTTGTCTTGTCTTTAGTCCCTTTGTCAACACGTGTTTCATCCAGGGAGTACCCCCAGGATTTCATCAGGACTTCCTACAATGGCATATATATATTGTTTTATATAGTGAAATATTATATAATTAAAGTATTACACAGGTTTTTATGTTGTAGTATTTTATAATAACATAACGTGCTAGGTGGTGAGAGTCTATTTGTGCACCATAACACTAATTGTGACAAATTAATGATTTTTATATCACCTCAAATTTCCCATTCCAATGTGTATAGATAATGATTGATTGCCCTTAATGTGAATACACCCTTTAACATAATATGTCAGGGAAATGCACATCCCGTACTTATTACACCTTATATTTGTGGAGTATTATTATAAAATTATTCTTAAATGTTGTTAATATGTATCATAAATTAATTCCAGACTTCACTCATCTAATTCTAATATGAATATATATGGCACTCACCTAATGTAACTCTATAGCCCATATACCTTCAATTGGTGTAATTCTGTAGCGTGAAACCCTGTGAAATCATGTTGGAAATGCAATTTTTTGGATGGCAGCCATTGTCCCTGTCTCCAGCCTCCCCCCTCCAACTTCCTCTACCCAGTACCAATCCCCTCAACCCCAGCCTATCCCAAGCACACCTTCAGACCAGCATTCCCTCAAATCAACACACAAAAGTGGCTCAGGCAAACACAAGCACCACACTTCATCCCACAGGCACTCACACAAGCACCATCCCCATGCAGACACACCAACATCCACTGCCTCCACTGTGTCCTCCTCCTCCTCGTCATCCACCTCCCTCCCAGTAGTGTCTCCACTCACACCTGCATGCACTACATCCTCATCTGCTACCTCCATCAGCAGCACGCCCATCACAACACACCCCTCACTGGCAGTCACCACCCCCACATCCATGCACTCGTCCCCTGTGTCCTCTCCCACTGTGTCTGTGACCCCTCCTTCCAAAGTACACGAACGCAAGCAATAGCCATCCACCTCACAACAGCATCCAGCCCATGCACCTGCACCCAAACTCAGCAGACAGACACTTCCTACTACCACTCACTCTTCCTCCACTCCCAAACCCTCTCCCTCTTTCCGCCCAAGTGTGTCTAAGAAGCTTTTCCTGGCAAACATTGATCTCTTCCCTCCCTCTGCCCCCCCTTCCTTCCCCTCAGGCCACGATGGCCAGGACCCAGCCCAGCACCTCAGCCACCAAGTCGATGTCCGCTGTGGTTCCTGCAGCTATCAGAGCCTCAAAGGGCGCACCCTTCAGCCCAGCCAGTGTGCCACCAAGCCCTGCCAAGGCCAAAACCATTCCGCCACCTGGCAGGGTGAAGAGGGAGACAGCATCCAGCAAGGGAAAGGAGCCATAACCACCCAGCAAGGCCACCTCAAAGACTCCAGGTGCTAGACCCAAGGCCACACCGTCATCTTCTGAGGTGAGGAAGGGGCACAAAACACCAGGCAAGGCACTTCAGCTGTCCGAGGCTGCAGGCGAAGGTCTGGTGGCTACCAGCACAACCGCCAGCACCGCCGCAAGCACCGGCACCTGCACCGCCGCAAGCACCACTACTGTCAGCAGCAGCCCCAGTGGCAGCCGTCCGAGGTTGCAGGAGAAGGTCTGGAGCCTCCCTCCACCACTGGCAGCACCCCCACTAGCACCGACACTACTACCAGTTTGCAGCCATAGCCGCCGCCAGATGGAGTCTAGCCCTGCCTCCATGGGCTATCATGCAACCTGGCCCCTGCAAATCTCATGCCTCAGACACCCAGGTGAGAGACTGTGAACTGCCATACCCCAAGTGTTGCATCACTCCGCACAAAGCCCTCTCCAGAACCAGTGGAGGAAGGCATCCACTCACCCTATCCTTGGCAGGATGAAGCAGGCTGGGCACAAAGCCC
The DNA here is from genome assembly GCF_031143425.1 of Pleurodeles waltl. Classification (NCBI taxonomy): domain Eukaryota; kingdom Metazoa; phylum Chordata; class Amphibia; order Caudata; family Salamandridae; genus Pleurodeles; species Pleurodeles waltl. The sequence goes on along the minus strand of NC_090445.1, from coordinate 175,479,390 downwards.
CCACCAGAACCAGTGGATAAAGGCATCTACTCACCCTATCCTGGCAGGATGAAGCAGGCTGGGCACAAAGCCCCCTCCAGAACCAGTGGAGAAATGCATCCACTCACCCTATCCTTGGCAGGATGAAGCAGACTGGCCACAAAGCCCCCTCCAGAACCATTGGAAAAGCCATCCACTTGAGAGACTGTGACCTTGGACTCCTGAGGACCGAACAGTGGGCAAACCACCCACTTGAGAGACTGTGGCTTTGCACTGCCCAGGAGCAAGCAGCCCACCCACTAGAGAGACTGTGGCTTTGCACTCCCCAGGAGCAATCAGTGGGCAACCCACCGACTAGAGAGACTGTGGCCTTGCACTCCCCAGGACATCACTGCACTGTGGACATGGAGCCCCCTCCAGTGGTGTTATTCCATCTTCTGGCTGAGGTGTCCCCCCTTCCCTGCCCCCCTGAGGTGCCTGTGTGTTTTCGACCTGATGCCCTTGCAGTGTTCTCTCCGTATTGAGGCAGGAGTCAAGTGTGGGCTTGGCCTATGTGTTTTGGGGCAGTAGCCCACAGACATTTTGAGTGGACAACGTAATGTAAATGTAATGTTGATGCCTGTGTTTGTGTGTATGGTGTTGTGGGTGAGGGTGGGGGTAGGGGTGTTGCATGTTAAGTGTGTGTGTTGCTCTCTTTTTCTCTTTTTCCTCCCCCCTCCCCTGTGTACTAGGTGCAGTACTCACCTTGGTCATCGCCGCGGACATTCGTACTCCTGGTAGATGAGGAGGTAGACCAGCATGGGGAAGACCTGCAGCTCGGGCTCCATGGCATCCTTGTTCTTCGTTGAGTGTCGAGAGGTGAGTGGTTTCCCTTCCAAGTACTGTTTCTGCCGAGCTTTTGATGGCGTTGGTAGCGCACCGGAAAAGCTGACAGATGGACGGGTTGTGATGGGGTGGGCGGTACATTGTCTTTCGCCTGTCTGTTGGCGGTTACCGTCATGGTGTTTGCTGCTACCGCCGTGGCGGTCGGAGTGTTACGCCATGGTCGTAATTGCAATTTTTTTACCGCCGGCCTAGATCTGTTTGAGTACATCTTACGCAAACAAGGTTATCAGAGGGATTCCTACGAGATGCCATCAACACTATCTATGCTACACGTCACCTTGATGCAGACCCAGCTTTCCTGTCCCCACGGAGTCTGATCTAGAGACCTCATTCCAAGGTAACAAAGGTTGGAGGGCTCTTCCCATGGACACAGATTAAGTTTTTTACACTGACCTCTCTTCAGGTTGGAGAGTAGGTTTATTACACTTAGCTCTGTTCAGGTTAGAGATTAAGGGCCACATGTACAATGCATTTTTGAAGTCGCAAACGGGCCGATTCTGCGAATAGAAAAATGCCTTTTGGGATGTATAAGGCCCAAACTGCGATTTGGTAACTTGTTACCGAATCGCAATTTGGGTTTTGTGATTCGGTATTAGAATTTGTGCTAACCGAGTTGTGAATGTATGGGAAAACATTTTTGAAGAGCAGGCAGTGGTCCCACAGACCACTGCCTACTCTTCAAAAATGAAACTGAAACGTTTAATTTTCTTTCTTTTTAAATGTAGCCTGTTTTCCTTTAAGGGAAACGGCCTGAGTTTAAAAAAACAAGATTGCTTTATTTGAAAGCAATCACAGACATGATGGTCTGCTGACACCAGTAGGCCACCATCCCTGTGATTTTTTAGATTCCCGGTGGGTAGCAAATTGTGACCTACCTCATTAATATTAATGAGGCAGGTCCATTTGCGACCCACCGGGAATTGCAAAAGAAACTCAATGGAGTTTCTTACATTTAGATTTGCGATTCCCTAATTGGGATTCGAAAGGAATCGCAATTAGGGAATCGCAAATCCAAATATTTGTACATATGGCCCTAGGTTCTCTGTGCTAGAGTTTTAGGGATCTTTTACATTTCATGTTTTTGCAAGATAGTGGGGGTCTTTATATTCAAGACTCTCAACTTTACAATTCTGCTTCTTGCATTATTCATTGTCCCAATCATGCATTTTACAGTAGATTGCAGTCTTGTTAGTAAAACCTATTGAAAACTTTACTGCATCTACTTCATTGCCTGTGTGACTGAGACTTGCTGCTCATGTGAGAAAAGGGTACTCTCCATTTAACCACAACTCCTCTGAGATGTCGCATTTTTGAGTTATGCGTAAAGGCTGCCAGAAATCACCTTTTACTGTTTGGGTTTTGGTGAGGTACTGCTTGTGAGCCGGGAGTGTTGGGCCGACAGTTGCAACCTGTTGTAGGATTGGCTTAGTCACCTACAAACAAAAGTGCTGTAATCCCTAAACCAGCAGTCTTGCCTAGAGCAAGAGTCCAACTACGATATGGCGCTACCAACAATGGTGTTTTGGCACTAATTTACAGATGCCCTGAGTATCTCTGTCTCACACACAACAGGTACCTTAAGTACCATTATACGGAGATCTCCATGATTTTTGGGATGATCCTCCTCAGCTGAACAGGTAGCACCTAACTCGGCTGTTGGTTGTTCAAGCTCGAACTCTTAAAAGGACTTTCTCACCATTTGGTGTTCCATCTCTTTACCCATTCCTCAGCATGGCTAACTCCATAGACATTCTAGAGAATGTCAGACATTCATTAACACTACATCTAATAGGGTATGGCTTAACAGATGAGGGCAGGGATGTCACATTCACTGTAAAGGCTAATGAAGATTTTCAAACAGAAACATTCTATTCCTGGGTCACCTTTCCTGAGGAAGACTGTACAACATAGACATTCCAGACATACAGGGTTGCAAACATACCACAACAGTACCAAGCATACATGTATGATGAATTACCGATTACTGATCCAGAACATCAGACCTGGTTTAATGGCTCCCTACCACACGTAATACAACCTGTGAGATTAGGTCCTCTAGGTAATGACAGACCAACATGGCCAATGTTTGCCACATATACACCACACATCGATGTGCAAAGCTTGCAGGCAGCTGATCTGTGTAATCTTTGCAATGAGCTTGTAACAATATATAGACAACTTGTTTAGTTCAGAATGCAAACTTTGAACACAACACCAGCACCACCAGCACCCGCTGGATACCAAGTGCCTGTTACTGGGATTAATCCACAAACAGTGCATTCTATCATAGGCAAGGTGTCCATGGAATGAGAGAACATCTCATTCCATGGACATCTTATCTCATGATCATCTCATTCTGGATAGGCCAGAAAACTAATCTGCTGGAAGCTGTCTTTCCCCATATAGGACCACAGAAGAAACATAGAATTCTCACAGTGTGCTTGCCATCCGGAATGGTTCCCTCAGTGGACTACTACACCACATGGGGTCCAGCCTTAGCTGCAACTTATACTATCACACATGGTACCCCATTAAAGGAGAAGCAGTAGCATTGGCTATTTACCATCAGCTCCAGTGGATTCCACACTTGGAACAGGAGAAACAGCTACAGAAAAATATTTCCGATACCTATACTAGTATATGATGAGATAGTTTGGGAGCCAAGCCAAAAAAAGCCTGAAATTCAGAGTACCAAACAAGCAAAGACAGGCAAAGTCAAAGAGCAGACTCTACACACCTGGAGAACTCCGAAAGAAGATATCATCTCAGGAATAGAGAAAATATAAAAGCCCCTGACAGATATAATGATTCACGTCCCTCTCGTTCCTTTCAGGACGCACTGGATGGATGTAGGGAGAGAGTGGGCCGGTCAGAGCAACGTCCTGACTACGTGAAACAGAAGAAAGACTCACCGTGGTCTTCAGATAAGAAAGGAGACAAGTACCCACAACAAATGCCACAATTTAAAAAGAAAAAGGTGGAAGCAATTTCAATTAAACGTGCCAGCAAACTTGAGAACAGTGCTGAAGAACAAGATGTGGGCAGTGATCCTGCTGGACAGCGTGGCAGAAGTTACAATATGTCGCCAGAGTCTGAAGGATCATCTAGATGCAACAGCAACTAGCGACTTTATTGCAGCCAAGACTGCGGACAGCCACGTTCTCCAAACTGTCAGAGTTTATGATTTAAATATTGAAATTGAGGGAGACATAGAGTGCACCATTAGTGTAATATTCTGGGATGAACTTAGTTGTGATATCCTATTGGCTGAAAAAAACTGGCTTCCTGAACATGTCCGTAAGATATCACATGGGGATGATGTAATTTCGCCTTCTTTCCCTGATCTTGTTCCAGAGGTGGTAAAACAAGCCTACGCTGTCAACTGAGCTTTAGAGAAAGCACCTGCGGTATACCCCAACCATGTAGGTTGAGATAAGGATTCTCCATAACAGGTAATACCTATTACACTCCAGCCTCAGCCCCAATATCCTATTAAACATGAAGCCAAAGCTCCAGTTAGGGAGATCCTCACTCAGCTCAAGTACCAGGGAGACCTGTGACTCTGCAATAAACAACCTGTTATTCCCCGTTGCAAAACCTGACTATTCATATAGAATAGTCTTAGATTACAGACACACATGCACATGCACATATGCAATACAAAATTCACACAGCACTAATTAATAACATAGTCAAAAATATAAAACAACCTTGAATATTTCCAATGTTTTTTTCTGCCAGGACTTAGCACATGAAAGTCGGGAGCTGAGTGCATTCTCATTTGGCTCACAAAAACACTTCTGCTGTTTGCACCAGGGCTACAAGAATAGCCCAGGGTTGTTCTCAGCCCGTGTAACATCAATATTGCATGATATTGACTCCAAAGCATTCTCCTATGTGGATGACATCTATCTCACAGATGACGACCTCAACATTAATCTTGCCAGGGTCGATCAGATCGGTCTAGGATTCCCAGCCCTTGGCTACAAATTCATTTTCAAAGGAAACTAAAATAGGCTTTCTCAGCGTATTGTTCCTGGGATATGAGCTATCAAACGAGGGCAAGAGCCTGGCACCGCACTCTTTAGAAAAATTTGCTCACCTGCAGCCACCAAATACTATTAAGAAATTGCAGTCTCAACTCAGTTTCTTTAACTTTGGCAGAGCTTACATTCCTGATTATGCTCAACACATCAAGCCACAAGCCACTCTATGGCTTAATATGCCCAGATTTCTCATGCAGACACTGGACACTTAAGCACATGCATATCCTTAGAGGACTGGAGCAAGACATGGTAGAAGCAAAACACTTACCACAAATTTGGTCACCAGAATAATTGCTGGTGCCATTGGGTTCACTTATGTCACCTTTAACGAAGGCGACAAGGTGCCCATAGCATATGAATCACTTTTATACTCCAATGCAGAACGATGCTTTGCACCAATATAAAAAAACTCTAACTGCAGTACAGATGGCTGTAATCGAGGAAAGGCCACTTGCCCATGTGAAACATATTATTGTCGTTACCCCAGTGTCAGCTTTAGAGGGCATCGCAAAAGCAAGAGTTCCTAACGCTAAAGCATTACATCCAAGCTGGATTCAATGGGCAACCTCCCGAACTGCCACTAATGTTGATTACAGCTTTGATCAATATTCAGCCACTTGTGCAGCCGTGAGCAGAGTGATGAAGGATGGTGTGTTCCACCCTCACAATATCCACACACAGACCCTAGGGAACTGCACAGCACAATTGGCTGAACTCAATGCCCTCATCTTGGCACTGGAACATGTGGATCCAAGACACCTTACATTGATAGTGTGTGATTCATAGTACTGTGTCCAGTTCTGCAATTATCATCTTAATCATTGGCAGTTAAACAAGTTCAGAAACTCAAAGGGGAACACCATAAAACACAGAACTCTGTGAGGGAGGGTAGCTGATCACAAAGATAAGCTACCTAATGTTCATGTAGTCCATCCATTGGGCCATCAACATGTAGGTGTACAAGTTATTGGCAACACCTTGGTGATGAAGCACCCAAATCTGCAGTAGCTGCAGCTTCTGTTGGTGCAGTGACTCGCTCCCAGGCGAGATTGAATAATAAAATTCTGGATGCTGTGAAAGCTTCGGGTGAAGGTAAGCCCCCCCAAAAGCATACCCTACAAAGTATTCTTACCACATCAGTGCACAGAATGTTGCCTTTGCAACAATTCCTGGGGTTGTAGATCGAGTGATCCCCAACCAAGACCAGATATTAGATTTCATCAAAGCAGTGCATAAGGGTGTTGCATCTGCTCAGGATGGTGTTGCGGCCACAATATCAATTTTACAGAAATGCTTCTGGTGGCCAGGTCTATACAAACAGACCAAGCAATATGTCCTCTGCTGTGACATTTGCCCTCAGATTAAGGGCTCAAACAACAAATGCCCACTGCAGATATCCCTCTTAGTGTCCAACAAACCACTACAATGTGTGTACCCAGACCATCATGGTCCCCTTCAACCTGATGGTGCATACAAATACATCTTAGTCGCTGTATATTCTTGTTTTTAGTTCCTGTGGGTGTGGCCACAGTGGTCAGCTGACTCTCGAACTGTTATAAAAGACTTGCTGATCTTTATCAATACATAAGCACTGGCATTCAGGGACACCATAAGGACAATGGGTGTTGAACTTTATTACTCCTCACCCTACCTCTCCGTAATTTGGTCGCGGAGAGGAGAAATCAAGCTCTAAATCAGTCCTCAACAGCTAAGCATTAGGTTCAGGCTTCAGTTAACTTCATCACCTATATGGGGTCCATAAAGCAGTGAATAATCTGCCAAGGCAGTCCTTGGGAGGACTCACTCCTTACGAGGTCCTCTTTGGGATATCTACATATGTTCCAGATCTAGATGGCCCTGGTTTGGTGGCAGAAGATACACCTTTTTTCATAAACAAACGTCTCACTGTCTTACAGGAGCTTCAGCAATTTTCTGATGATTATTCATCCGCCAGTACTGCTACCTTAGGAATAAGGGATTTGCAAACAACTTCTACAGGCTGGATTCCTAAAGTTGGGGATCTGGTTCATGAGAAGATTGCTGTGAAAAAGGGATTCAGACCACCCTACAGTGCACCGGTCCCAGTCAATGGAATACAAGACACCAGAATTGTCATCTTACCATCACGGCCAAGGTCTAAAGCAAACAAAGTTGCCTCCATTAACAACATCAAACAACACTATGTGGCCAATCCTGCACAGGAGACCCAGTGGTCCATTCAGTAGTTTCCAGTCCCCACTCACTACCCAACAGGATATGTCTCTCAAAAGAAGAAGCAACAACACTTCTGAATACACTAGCATGTAGTACACTGCAACAAATGCCTCCCTGAGCATGGGGAGGGCAGAAAATTAACTTCAGCTAATTCCTGTTACCACCTCACCGACAAGAACTGTCTAAGATGTGGCTGTTTTCTACTCCAATTCAACTTAACCTGATGACAATTGTCTACTATGAACATCCACATGAAGTGGATCCAACCACCAGTAATGCACTGCCTCCTGTGTTTGCAGAGACTGCTTATGGTCATTTCATCAACTTTGATTACTCTTTTTCAACTCCATCTGCACCTGCAACTGAAACTGTTTCAAAGACATGTAAGCTGTATATATGGCTTGAAAATAAATATTCTGTTTATCCATTAACTTATCTGTGGATATTTCTGACAATGCTTGCCTTTCTATTATGGATTGGTTTTGTGACTGGTTTATTTCTCCTGATAAATGGTTATTATCTTCCTGAACGCTCTTCTGTCAAGCCAGTGGATGACATTCTAACTCCATACCTTTCCTCTCATAAGGGCCGAAGAGACTTGTCCCTTGTGAAGACTTCAGCAGTACCAATTCCAGATGGGATTGTTTGGAATAATGTTCCCTTTGATACATACGGGCCTACTGAGGTTATCCAAATTCCTTATGTTTTCAAAATTTCAATAACTGATGTCATTACGGTGTTGTTTCTGATAACTGGGGTGTTCAAACAGTTGATTCAATGCTTGCTGAGCTGCAGGATTATACTGTATTTGAAAGTGGTGATGATGTGTACACCAACACAAAGAATTATGGGTAATGTTCTGTTATAACAATTGCGGACATCCCTGCATTGAGCAACGAGATAAAAATCAGTATTTGATTACACACAGTGATAACACTGTTCAACTCCGCCTGTGGGAAGCTCAAAGTATTATTCAGATAAATTCACATATTTTTCAGGGCATGACATATAAAATGCAGAGTCATACTACTTCAACTTACCACCTTTTGAAATGAGGAAGATTTTGTTAACACTAAATTGATCTATTCAGATTCCTTTGTTTCCCGACTTGCAGTTGAAGGAAACAAATACTGGAAGAACACTATTGATGTAAAATGTGTATGGGGATTACAAGATTGGCAAATTCAGGGTAGGGAAGCTTAGTTTAGAGTATGCCTTATTCCGGTTCGAATGATATTTTTAAATGACACAGTTCAGAACACATCCTGCTTCAGGTTAGCAAAAATAAAGGAAATGAATGCACCCAGTGTCCCCACACCGGCCAAATTCACATATTGGCAATCCATCCTAAATATCACAGAGGTAAAATTAATGCAAGGGTTCAGGCTGGTACCTATAATTCTTCACTTTCCAGTACCGGCGGGGGGTTATTGTGGCCAATAAACACAAATGAGTGTCAGGTGTATTTTGTTAATTCCTCAGGGGGTTTCAAGATAAGCCAGCCAGATCCTTGCTTTGTCTCGGGTCAACACTCGGGTATAGTTACCACATACCATGTGGGTAAACTGTGCCAACAATGGTTACAGACTGACACCTAAGCAGCAGTTAAAGAACATCCTAACATGCTATCCAAAGACATATACTTACAAGATTTCTTGTTAGGTTCCAGAAAGCAGCGCTCTAAACGATTCCTCTATGCCATACACAATGATATCTGGACACTTTCTCAAATAGAAGCAGCTGCACGTTTAAGGCAGATAGATAGGGAAAATTTGGAAAAGGCTTTAGCTGTTGATGATAATGGCATGAATACTCTGTTCAAAAGAATATACACCCTGAATAATATAGTGTAACCTGCGATTGACATCATTCAGAATCATGTCCCTTCTACATCATGGACAAACACAGCTGCATTCCATCATGCAGTTAGGTTGAACACTACAGATTCTGAAAGATGACCGCGTTCCATGGAAATACATTATCAGTAGTGACCTGTCTGCTGCTTTTAATTTATCCAGGGAGCAACAGACAATGGCTAAAAGGGAAGTGAGTTTCACCATGCTTCATATAGAAAAGCTGCTATTCACGGTTGCAGAAAGTCCATCAACAGTATGGCTCGTACATGGCATTATAAATCTGCCCATTTCCACCTTTCACGAAATGCTTGAAACATCTTGCCGTGGGCAGATATGAGTGGCTGGGAGATAGCTATATTAAGGAAGAGTGGCAGTTGCCCTTTGAATATACATGTCTGAACGGCGAAACAGAAGTCTTTCTCAGTGGAAGCGAATGTGAGACTACTGTTAGTCATTCTATGATCTGTAAACAGGTGTCCCTTCAATGACTTTGTAATACGGGGGTCATAAACTTGGCCTATTTTCTGAAGGATACTCCCGCCCCTTTAATTCGTCCCGCATTTCATGTACTTTTGACTGAAAGTAATGTGGTGTTGAAAGAACAGAGCTGTAGTGGTATAAGACCAGGAATTGCCTATGCATTTTCAGTCTCCAAGATTGTAACTTGATGCGGACATATTATATTCCCTTCCACACAAGAGTAGCAGAAATGTGGCCTCACATTGATACTGCTAATGTAAATTATGACAAGCTGAGCAGACTAAAGGCGCTACTGTTCCAGAAACAAATTGCGTTGACATCGGCTAGAGAGACGTATGCTTCCAGATAGCAAGATCATCAGCCGAGATACAATCCCTATTAAATAGCAACTTCTCCAGGAACATTTGAGACCTGGTTTCCAGAATATTTAACACCTCAAGCACTGCCAGGATTGTGCACTTCTTTAAGGCTGTTGGGTCTGGATTTGTTTCCATCTTCCAAATTGTCTTTGGAGTCATTCCATTGGCTCTCTACTCACTCTTTTCAAGTGTGTTTGGCAGCTTTCCAGTGAGTTTAGCATTGATTGGCGGGATACTCCTGCTGCTGTTCCTGATACGCAATTGTTGTGCCTTCTCAGTTAAGCGGAATGATGGAGCTACTTCAAGCAGCCCATCTGTGCTGTGATCACATGGTGCAGTTCTGTGGTGCTCCGGTGCTGAAGGACTTGGAGCATTATTGGTCACTGTCATTCCAGTCAATCCTATGGTGCATTGAGCCGGTCTTCCATTGCACCTGGTGCCTCTTTAAGTGTTTACCTTCGGTGTGCCTTCCTGGTCCGCCGTTGTCTCATGTGGACTGAGAACTGCTAGTGTTTCCGATGAAGTATCATTTACACTCGTGCCCCATGAGACTGACGCTGATTCACAAGGCCACCTCTGAGCCACCCCTTGTGAACTATCTGTCTCCTTCAGGCACTTTGTTCGGGACTGCCTTTGTGGTTGATCCTGCGTTTCAGGCTGCTGCACACTTCTGCTCAGTGGACCCATCTGCCAATCCTGTCATTGATCTGTCATCTGACGATGTGAGTCATTCCTGGATGCCCTTCCTTTCGATGACTTCAGAGACATTCTTCAAGATCATGACTATTGTTGACTGATTTGACCATTGTCTTTCTTCCAAAGTTTCAAAAGTACTATGCCAAAATCGCCTTATTATTGAGATTGGCCTTGGTCTGCTATGCTTATCATGGTTGACATTTTATCTCTTTGTATGTTTTCAGCTATGTTAACTAGTTTTTAATCAGATTTTAACTTGTTTTTAGCTCAGAGCATTTTAGCTTGGACTCATAAATATCTCTGGTGTCATCACTGTGGCGTCATTGTTGTTCTGGCAAAGGGGAGGGTGTATTGGATCCTCTTTCGTTTTAATGGGGCTCAGGAGTTTAGCTTAGCCTTCTGGCTTGCGGGCCTGTGCCCCCATCACCTAGTGGATTTTAAACTACCTAGCTTGCTCTGTCTTAGCCTATTTATTTAATTATTTCTTTTGAAATGGCTGCTATGTTTATAGTTAATTAAATGTTTTTATTTTAAGTTATCAGTGCCACTCTGTGAAGGCGTCACTATCAACGTCAAAGTTAAGCGAGATATATAGGTATTCATATTTTGTCCCTTTCTCACTTACGTGTGACAGGAACATAACGTACTTTAGTAGGGAATTGTTTATATAATTGCTGCCCCAAGCATGCCTCCCTATCTATTGTTTGGGAACATACCTGAGTCAGAGGTCCTACTAGAGCTGTGTAAATTCATGTCACACAGACAAACGTATCAGATGGATTCCTACCAGATGCCATCAACGCTATCTATGCTACACGTCGCCTTGATGCAGACTCAGCGTTCGTGTCTCCATGGAGTCTAATCTAGAGTCCTCATTCCAAGGAAAGGAGGGTTGGGGGGCTCTTCTCGTGGAGACGGTGCTGGCAGATTAGGTTTATTACACCTAGCTTTCTTCAGGTTAGAGATTAGGTTCCCCATGCTAGGGTTTTAGGGATTTTTTACATTTCATGTTATTGCAAGATGGTGGGGCTTTTTGTATTCAAGACTCTCACCTTTACAATTCTGCTTCTTGCATTGTTCTTTATCATAATCATTGCAGCTCATGCATTTTACAGTAGATAGCAGTGTTGTTCATAAAACCTATTGAAAACGTTCCTGCATCTCCTTCATTACCTGTGTGTGACTGAGACTTGCTGCTCATGAGAGAGAAGGGTACTCTCCTTTTAACCACAACTACCTTGAGATGTCGTACTCTTGAGTCCATGTGTAAAGGCTGCCAGAAATCACCTTTTACTGTTTGCATTTTGGTGAGGTACTGCTTGTGAGCTGGGAGGGTTGGGCCGACAGTAGCGACCTGTTGTGGGACTGGCTTAGCTACATACAAACAAAAGTGCTGTCATTCCTAAACCAGCAGTCTTGTCATGAGCAAGAGTCCAACTAGGACAGAGTTGAGCGATGAGCACAAGGAGCTTGGGACAAGGCTTGTCTCAATTCAATGCCCTCAAACACCACTCGCTGAATTAATTTTTTGAGAGTGCCCATGAATCATTCAACAATGACATTGGCCTGATGCCACAGAGGTGTGCTCTTCTAATGCTTGACATTCAGCCTGACAAGAAACACCTTGAACTCTCCACTGTTGAGCAGCCACCCATTGTCTGATTTAAGAATGGCAGGTATACATTACGCTGTGAAGATGTCATCCGGTCACTCGATAACCTTGTCATGAGTAGTTGACGACATTTCCTCCATTAATGGAAAACTTGAATACTCATCAGTAACTACCATGAGATGATGTCCATTCCCCAAGGGACCATGGAAATCAACAGCAGCTCTTTCCCAAGCCTGGGCAGGAAGATCAGACATGTTCAATAGGTGTTGGGACACTTTAGTGGAAAGATAGTTGCAAAGATGGCACTCGTTCATTTCCATCTCAACTCGTTCATCTAGGCACAGTAATCACACCTGGTCTCTTAGGGTTCTTTTGGTGGCTACAATGCCACAATATCCTTCATTGGCCAGTTAAATGACTTGCTATCAGAGACACACAGGTATCATGATTCGCAAGCTTCTCAGCAAAACACCTTCCTTGGTTATAGACAGTTCATCCAGCACATGTTTGAACTTTTGAAATTCAGTGCCATCCCCCAGTAATCAAATGCTATTTTTCACAACTAGGTTGAAATGAACATGTCCCGTCAGCATTTGCAACAATGATGATCTGTTCAATGGATAGAGCCAGTGTACTCGACCCACAATGAAATTAATATACTCTTCAGCTGTCTTGGATAACTAGCTGTTTGTGGAGAGGTATTTGTGCAAAATATTCACAAGGATTCTGATCTTTACCTGGCTTGTGCACAATGGCATTATCCCATTCTTGCAATTACAACCCTCACCTCTCAAACCAAGGCATCTTGGCCTTTAGGTTCCCAAAAATAGAGAGCAAGGCTTGGTGGTCTGTGAAAACAGTGAAGCGCTTTCCATATAGAAACACAAGAAAAAGCTGACAGGCCCAATGACAGCTAAACTCTCCTTTTCTGGCTAAGAGTAGGCTGGTTCTGTATCAGACAAGCTTTGGCTAGCTTAAGCTGCAAAGTGTCTCTGAGCATTTAGATGACCATTATGTTGAGCAAGTACCACCCCTAGCCCCACCGCGCTCGCACCTGCAATGACTGCAGTTATATAGCTTGGGGTCGAAATCACCACCACAGTCACATTCTCAAAAGCATGTTTTATCTTTTTGAAACTCTATTCACATTCTACAGACTAGTGAGAAAGAACATCTCATTTTGTTAACTCTTGCAATGGGGCACTCACAGTGGCAAAGTCACGAATGTACTTTGAGCTGTAATTGACCATGCCCAAGAAGGATCTCAGCATAGTAACATCCTGTCGGCAACACGTAGCTGACAGTGCTTGTACTTTATCTGGGTCAGGAGTTATTCCCCTGTCACAGAATATGGCCCTCATTATGACATTGGCTGTAAGTGCCGCTTACCTCCATGCTGACTGCCGCCAACATACCGCGGCCACGGCGGTTTACCGCTACCCATATTATGACAGACACATAGCAATCCGTCACTATACAGCCACACACACAAATCCGCCAGCCCAAAGGTCAGTGATAAACTGGCGGTATCAAAACCCACACCGTTACGCCAACAGAACTGCGCCCACAACATTATGACCCACGAATCACCGCGGTGAACATTCAATGGTGGTGAACCATTGGCGGTACATACCGCTGCGCTCAAATTCACACAACCTAACAAAACAACACTACATTGGATAATTCAAATAACACACACCTGACACTCATACACACACCACACACACACACACCACTATAAAACCCACACCCACAAAACCCACAACCCTTTACAACTAAAAAATATTGACAACTGCGAGAGAGAGAGACACCAAGAGCACCCACAGAACCAGAGCCACAGAACACCATCACCCATAAACCATCCAAGCACCGCACAGCATACTCCCCACACACCCTCACACACACCACTCACACTACACCCATGGCACCACAAAGACACCCCAGGTCCTCAGAAGAGGAGCTAAGGGTCATGGTGGAGGAAATCATCCGGGTAGAGCCACAGCTATTCGGATCACAGGTGCAGCAGACATCCATCGCTAGGAAGATGGAGCTATGGCAGAAGATCGTGGGCATGGTCAACGCCATGAGACAGCACCCCAGAACAAGGGATGACATCAGGAAAAGGGGGAACGACCTACGGGGGAAAGTGCATTCCATGGTAGCAAGACACCAGATAGCAGTACAGAGGACTGGCTGTGGACCCCCATCTCCTGTCCACAACTAACAACATGGGAGGGGTAAGTCTTGGCAGTACTGCATCCTAAGGGCCTAGCAGGAGCAGCAGGAGGACTGGTCTCTGGTAAGTCAAATCTTTACTACTATCACCCCCCAACCTGCATGCCATCACATACCCCAACCCTCAAGCTCACTCCCATCACTCCACCACCTCCCACACACCCCACCATCAAAACCCACCCCTCCCCAAAACCAAGCCCTGCATGCAACACCAATGTATGGACACCCATCACAGACCTGCATGGACAACTTTCACTAAAGCATGCACACTAGAGACAATCACCTAGCCCACCAAATCACTACTCACACAAGACAAAGCTGCCAGGGCAATAATAACCATACAGTGCAACACACCCATGCACAAGATGTCACACGCAGAAACAATAGCAGTGCATTTACATCCCGACAGGCCCCCCAGCCAACGTCACCAGAGAGGAGGTGCCAGCATCATCCAGTCCCCCCCAAGAAGAGGCCCACAGTGGTGACAGCAGCTCCTCATGCCTGGATCTGGATGAACAACCTGGCCCATCAGGGACCTCCGGACAGTTGGTTACCCAGGCACAGTCCCATACCACCACGGAGCCTCCCCTCTCAGAAAACACCACCCCAGCACCCACCCAGCAGGCCCATACCTCTGTCCCAAGGACACATCTATCAGCTGTGTGTCCACCACTACAGGGACCCCACGAC
The DNA here is from genome assembly GCF_031143425.1 of Pleurodeles waltl. NCBI lineage: Eukaryota > Metazoa > Chordata > Amphibia > Caudata > Salamandridae > Pleurodeles > Pleurodeles waltl. Next base: position 175,464,338 of record NC_090445.1, on the reverse strand, counting down.
ACACCTCAAACACAGAACGATCAGGGACCTGGGGTCAGTGGTAGTGGGCACACGGTTCAGGGGACAGAGGCATGGGACAACAGGGAAGCTGGGAGGGCTGCTGTGCAACAGGGAGAGGACATGCCCAGGGAACCGACTCCCCAGGAGGCACTCACCAACATCCTGGGAGCATACCACCATTCCCAGGAGGCGATGGGCCAGATACTGTAAAAGTTGCAGGAGACCCAGCGGCTGCAGAAGGGACAGTACTTGGGGATCAGGGAGGATCTGAGGGACACCCACACCACCCTGGTCACCATTGCAGGGGTGCTGGCAGACATGGCCAACACCATGAGGGAGGCAGTGGCACACCAACGGGCCCCTGACACTAGCCACACTGATGAACAGCCCACCACCTCCGCTGCTGCTAGTGGATAGGAGGCCCAGCCACAGGAACAACAGGCCACCAGCACCCCTGCCTCTGCAGAAGGAGAATCACCCCACAAACGGTCCCTGCGATCCAGGCAGAAGTCAGAGAACATTGCCAAGACCCCGCCAGGAAATAAGACTCTCCTGAATGTCACCCATGTGTCTCACTCTATCATCCTGTCCACCTTGAACTGACATTGCTCCACCTCCTACGCCCCCTTGGACAATGCACCTGTGATACAAATAGACTGGACTCTACCCTGGACTTACCTCCATCATCACCCCAGCCCATTGCAATACCCCCTCCATTTATTAGCACTTAAATAATCACCTTTGGAAAAAATACAAGTATGGAGTCTGTCAAATGATTGAACTATGTATTTGTTTAACAAGCTATAAACATTGCAATTAAACTGTACAGTAATGTATACAATGGTATGACCTGTAGTTGGCTGCAGTCAACACACCACGAGCCAGAGTGGGGCACAAATATCTGAAAAGAGAGATGCAAAGTGTACAGTAAGCGGCCATAGAAGTGGGAAAATCAGCCTGCCATGTACAATGTCCATACAAAACTGTCAATGGAAGGTGAAGTTACAGTGTCTAACCTGTGTATCACTGGAAGTACTGTCATATGATTGCTGTTCTGTTATCCTCATCCTCATCCTCTGCCTCCTCTTCTTCACTGTCCACAGGGTCCACTGCTGCCACACGGCCACCTCCAGCCTCATCCTCCTGCAGAAAAAGCACCTGGCGTCTTAAGGCAAGGTTATGAAGCATGCCATGATGATGTGGCAGACCTTCTTGGGTGAGTAGTACAGGGATCCACCAGTTAGATTGATGCAATGAAACCTGGCCTTCAGCAGGCCAAAGGTTCTCTCAATAATCCTTCTTGACCTCCCATAAGCCTCATTGTAACGTTCCTCTGCCCTTGTCCTGGCATTCCTCACTGGGGTCAGTAGACATGAGAGGTTGGGGTAACCAGAGTCACCTGCAAATAACAAGGGGTACCTGTTAGACACACACTAACCCTTATGGGCAACACCATACCCATACATCAACATCCACTGGATAGGAACCAGGGCTCACCTATTAGCCACACCTGGTGCCTCTGGAGTTGAGCAATCACATATGGGTTTGCTGCTATTCCTCAGGACAAAGGCATCATGCACAGACCCAGGATACATTGCATTGACATGGGAGATGTACTGGTCCACCAGGCACACTATCTGCACATTCATCGAGTGAAAGATCTTTCGATTTCTGAACACCTGGTAATTTCGCTGGGGGGGGAGAAATACAACATGTGTACCATCAATAGCCGCAATGATGTTGGGGATATGTCCCATTGCATTAAAGTCAGCTTTCACTGTGGCCAAATCTTCCACCTGGGGGAAAACGATGTAGCTGCGCATGTGTTTAAGCAGGGCAGACAACATTCTGGTCAGCACTATTGAGAACATTGGCTGTGACATTCCTGCTGCCAAGCCCATTGTCACTTGGAAGGAGCCAGTTGCCAAGAAATAGATCACAGATAGGACTTGCACAAGAGGGGGGATCCCAGTGGGCTGACAGATAGCAGATATCAGGTCAGGCTCCAATTGGGCACACAGCTCTGTGCTTGTGGCCCTGTCCGGTCTATAGGTCAGGATAATGTGCCTGTCCTCCATTGTTGCCAAGTCCACCAGGGGTCTGTACACGGGCAGATGTCTCCATCTCCAATTTATCCGCAGCTGTTGTAATCTAGGGGGCAAAACGGGAAGCAGCTGGTCAGTATTCCACATTTTTCAAACAGTACACTGCTTTGCATGTTGTGACTGATATAGTATCTTGTTGAATATCCCCAAATGGTGCCTATGTGTACTGTGACGCAGTTAGGTCCTTCCCCCCCTGAAATGGCATCCGCCTGTCCTGTGTGGATGGACATGTGGAAATTAGGTAATACCGCTGATGTTGTGCGCCATTGCGGGAATGCTGTCTAGTACAGCCATGCAACTCCTCATTGGTTGTCATTGGGCCCTATGGGTTTCAGTGGACAATGGTGATGTACGCCGGTGGTGACGGTATGCACCGCTCTGGATGTGACCGCCATTCTCTATCTGTTCACTCACTTGCTACTGGACCTTCGACAGGAGAGGACCTACACTGCAAGTGCTGCTGTGACCTGTTTCTGGAACCGACAATGGCTTGTGTCACTGGGGAAAGGGCCCCTGCCTTCACCGCTGCGGAGTTGGAGAGACTGGTGGATGGGGTCCTACCCCAGTACCGAATGCTGTATGGGCCTCCAGACCAACAGGTGAGTACACTGGGAGCACAATACAAGGGGCATGGATGCATGGAATGCTGTGTGTGAGGGCCTCGTGTAGGGAGGGTTGGTGGAAGGGTTCTGGGCAGTGTGATGCATGTATGGTGCAATGTCTGTGCGTAAGGAGATGTGAGGGATATGGTGGGCCATAAGTGTAACAGGCTGGATGGTATGACTGATACCTTTTTCTATGTTTCTTTTCCTGCAAGTCAGCGCCTATCAGAAAAAGGGTATATGGTGTGCCATCACCAAGGACGTGCGGACCCTGGGGGTCTACGGCAGGTGGAGCACCCACTGTTGCAAATGTTGGGAGGACCTGAGACACTGGGCGTGGAAGACGGCGGAGGCCCAGCTGGGGATGGCCTCCCAATGAGGAAGGGGTGCCTGTCAAACCCTGACCCCCCTGATGGCCCGCATATTACCAGTGACCTATCCGGAGCTGGATGGGGGCTTGGGGCATCACAGCAGCAACAAGGGGGTGAATACAGTTTCCCAATATACTACTTGCGAGTGGTGGGGTAGTCTCAGGGTGGGGGATGTGGGCCTGTGGGTGCCCCTATGCCAGGCCGGACACTGCAGGGTAGGTCCCATGTTGGGCATGGTATGATGTACACCACCTCCTACCAAGCTGGTAGGCATCCACTACTGGGCAGGGGTCTGTGGGTCTCAGGTATGCTGCTATTGGCGTTAGGTATTCCTGTTTATGTCCCGGTGACTAGCATTGTGACTTGTAGTGCATTCCCTAGTGCGTAGGGCTGTTCTGTGTGTGTGTGTGTGTGTGTGTGTTTGGTGTACGCCAATGGTGGTGTTGGAGCAGCCATTGACCAAGTATACCCTTTGTCTCCCCCTTTTTGTTTTGTCACCCTGTCCTTATGTGCATTAGCATCATCTGGCGGAGGAGCAGAGGCACCGGCGATGGTGGGAGCTGCATCCCACAGGGCCCAGGATGCCGAATCTACCGATGGTGATGGCACTAGTGCGATGGAGGGCGAGGGGAGCACCACGGTGGAGACTGGATGGGGCAGTTCTGACAGTGATACCTCCTCCGATGGAAGCTCCCTGGTGGTGGTGGACACCTCTTTGCCCACCCCAACTACAGGTACAGCCGCCACCCCTGTACCAGCACCACACTCCGAGTAGCCCCTCAGCGAGTTTCCCGTGTCTGCTCACCCAAGAGGGTGGGCATTTCCTTCACCCCAAGCACCGTTAGCCCTGCTGCCCTGAGTGAGGAGGCTATTTATCTGCTGCAATCCATCTCTGTTGGGCAGTCAACTACAGTATAGTGAATGCTATCCAGGGGCTGGCAGCCCATTTTAAACAAACAAATGCATTCCTGGAGGGCATTCACTCTGGCATGGCGGCCCAGCAGAGATCAATCAAGGCTCTGGCCTCCTCCCTGATGGCAACCATTGTCCCTGTCTCTAGCCTTCCCCCTCCAACGTCCTCTACCCTGTCCCATTCCCCTCAATCCCAACCTATCCCAAGCATACATTTAGACCAGCATGCACCTAAGACAACACACAGGAGTGGCTCAGGCAAAACACAAGCACCACCCAGATGCAGACATACCAACATCCACTGCTTCCACTGTGTCCCCCTCCTCATCCTCCACCACCCTCCCAGTAGCATCTCCACTCACACCTACATGCACTACATACTCATCCACTCCCCCGATCACCATCACGCCAATCACTACACACCTCTCACTGACAGTCACCACCCACACATCCATGCACACGTCCCCTGTGTCCTCTCCCACTGTGTCTGTGCCCCCTTCCCAACGTACACAAACGCAAGCACTCAGACACCCAACAGCCATCCACCTCACAACAGCTGCCAGCCCATGCACCGGCACCCAAACACAGCAGACAGACACCTCCTACAACCACTCCCTCTTCCTCCACTCCCAAACCTCACCCTCTTCTGCACCCAGTGTCCCTACGAAGCTTTTCCTCTCCGCCGTTGACCTCTTCCCTACCCCTCCCCTTGTCCTTCATGTCGGGCCAGGGTGCTCAGAACCCAGACGAGCACCTCAGCCACCCAGTCCATGGCCACAGTAGTGTTGACAGCTACTGCAGATGGGAGAGGCTCCAGGGAACCAGACATCAGCACTGACAGTGTGCCTGCACCAGCTGCCAGGGGAAGGACAAGGAGGCACCACCAGCTGCCAAGGGGAAGAGCAAGGTTGCACCACCAGCTGCCAAAGTGAAGGGCAAGGAGTCACCACCATCTGCCAAGGGGAAGGGCAAGGGGCCTGCAACTGCAGGCAGGAAGGACAGGAGGCCTGGTGCTAGGACTGATTCAGAGCCCCCACCACCAACCATGGCGGTTCAGCTGTCTGAGGCTGCAGGGGAAGGGTTTGGAGCCTCCCCCCACCACTGGCATCCCCGACACCAGCACTGCCACCAGCACCACCACCAGCAGCAGCAGCCCCAGTGGGCAGCTGTCCAAGGCTGCAGGGGAAGGGCTCGAGCCTCCCCCCACCACTGGCATTTCCGACATCAGCACCACCACCAGCACTGCCACCAGCAGCAGCAGCCCCATTGGGCAGCCACCCAAGGCTGCAGGGGAAGGGCTGGAGACTCCCCCCACCACTGCATCCCTGCCACCAGCAGCAGCAGTCCCAGTGGGCAGCCATCCGAGGCTGCAGGGGAAGGGCTGGAGCCTCCCCCCACCACTGGCATCCCTACCACAAGCACTGCCACCAGCACCACCACCAGAACCGCCAGCAGCAGCCCCAGTGGGAAGCCGTCTGAGGCTGCAGGGGAAGGGCTGGAGCCTCGCCCCACCACTAGCATCCCTGACACCAGCACCGGCAATGCCACTACTGAGCAGCCGTCACCACCAGCGGGCAGTGTGTAGTCCTGCCTCCATGGGCTGTAGTGCGTCCTGGCCCCTGCAAATCCTGTAGGTGTGACACCCAGGTGAGAGACTATGACCTTGCACTCCCCAAGTGCTGCATCACAGGGAACAATGCCCCCTCCAGAAACAGTGGAAGAAGCCATCCACTCGTCCCCTCCTTGCCAGGATGAAGCACACTGGGCACAAGGCTCCCTCCAGAACCAGTGCACTCCCCAGGAGCAAGCAGTGGGCAACCCACCCTCTTGAGAGACTGTGGCTTTGCACTCCCCAGCAGCAAGCAGTGGGCAAACCACCCACTTGAGAGACTGTGACCTTGCACTCCCCAGGACATCGCACAGGGCATGTAGCCCCCTCCAGGACCAGTGGTGTTGTACCAGGTTGTTGATGTGTGCTGGACTCTGATTTAGCTGTTTTTGTTACTCTGAGCACTTTACCACTGCTAACCAGTGCTAAAGTGCAAGTGATCTTTTACAAAATGTATGTGATTGGCTTACCCATGATTGGCATATTTGATTTATGAGTAAGTCCCTAGTACAGTGCACTAGAGGTTCCCAGGGCCTGTAGATCAAATGCTACTAGTGGGCCTGCAGCACTGGTTGTGCCACCCATATAAGTAGCTCTGTAATCATGTTTCAGACCTGCCACTGCAGTGTCTGTGTGTGCAGTTTTAACTGTAAATTCGACTTGGCAAGTGTACCCACATGCCCGGCCTAAACCTTCCCTTTTCTTACATGTAAGGCACCCGTAAGGTAGGCCCTAGGTAGCCCCAAGAGCAGGGAGGGTGCAGTGTATGGTTAAGGTAGGACATATAGTAATGTGTTTTATATGTCCTGACAGTGAAATATTGCTAAATTCATTTTTTCACTGTTGCAAGGCCTGTCCCTCTCATAGGTTAACATGGGGGGCTCCCTCTAAATCTGATTAAAGTGTAGATTCCCCTTGTGAGCGGATGGACATGTGGACTTTAGAGGCTCTGAGCTCACAATTTTAAAATACATCTTTTAGTAGTTGAATTTAAGATTTAAGATGGTGTGTTTGGAAATGCCACTTTTAGAAAGTGAGCATTTTCTTGCTTATACCATTTCTGTTTGTGGATTTCCTGTCTGGGTCAGTTTGACAGTTGGGCGGTTGCACCTCACACTAGGCAGGGACACAAAGGGAGCTGGGGTGTAGTCTGCATATCCTGATGAGCCATCTGTGCTAGGAGGGAGGGGAGGAGTGGTCACTCACACCTAAAAGGGCTGTGCTTGATATCACACAATGCAGTCTCCAACCCATGATGAGTGTCTGGGGCCTGGCCTGGGCAAGGCAGGATTTCACATTCAAGAGAGACTTTGCTTTGAAATGGGCCTACTTCAAAGGAGAAATTGTGTATAAGAAGGGCACCCAGAACCACAGACTTTAGAACACTTCTGGAAACCAAGAGGAACCTCTGCCTGGAGAAGAGATGAAGAGCTGAGGAAGAAGAGCTGCCCTGCCTGTGACTGTGCTTTGTGCAGCTACCTTGCAGTTGCTGCTTTTGCCAGAGTAAGAGGGAAAAGACTAGACTTTGTGTGCCTTCCATCTTGTGAATAACTCCAAGGGCTTGATTTAGAGCTTGCCTCCTGTTGTTTGAAGTCTCAGGGACAGCAAAGACTTCTCTCTGCCACCACCTGGAGTCTCTGCAGAGACTCCTACTCTGCCCTGTGGTACCCATCCAGTTCCTGGGACCCTGAAAGGAGAAGCTGGCAGCCAAAGAGGAAGAAATCCACACACAGAGCGCCGTGCAGGGAAAAGATCGACACAACTCCGATCTGCAGCTTAAAAATCGACGTGCTGCCAGCTTCGCGGCTGAAAATCGACGCTCTCCTGCAACATGACCGAAGAATCGATGCACAGAGCTGGAGAAACGATGTGCAGCATCGCTGACGGAGGCTGGGAAATCGCAACCAGCGCTGCGTGGCCTTCAGATCATCGTGCAGATGGATTTCCGATGCAAACACCGCTGGATGTGTAAAACGCAAGGCCTGCCAGGACCCAAGAATGCTGACTGGATCGATGCATCGCTGTCCTGCGGAGAGAAGAGACTACGTGCCCGACCCGACGAAAGGAGGAACGACGCAAGGTCTCGCTCGTGAGTGAAATAGATGCATCGCAAGCCCTTTTTAATGCACACTCGCCCATGTGGGGTTATGTTTGACGCACCCAAGGTACATTTTGTCGCTAACAGTGTTAGTGTGTGTTTTAAACTACATAAACACTCTTTTTGCTTTTTAACCCCTTCTGTGCCCAGGACGTAATGGTTACGTCCTGAGGCACAGTGCTGCTGTGCCCAGGACGTAACCATTACGTCCTGTGTACAGAGCTCAGAGGGAGCGCTAGCGCTCCCTCTGTGGGGTTTCCCCCACCCCCCCAAGTCAGGGATGGAAGGGGAAGCCCTTACCCTTCCACCCCCAACCCCTCCTGTGACATCAGCGCACGAGCGCGCGCTGATTAGTCACAGGGTCTCCCCCATCGCGCTGGAAGCTCTGCTTCCAGCGCGATTGAAAGAGAAATGCAAAGCATTTCTCTTTCAATCCCATGGGGGAGGCCCGGAGGGGCTTCAAAGGGAAGGAAATGTATTTCCTTCCCTTTGAAGTCTCTCACAGGGTTTCAAAAGCCGGATTGCTTGCAATCCGGCTTTTGAAACCCCACTAGACACCAGGGATTTTTTTTTTTTTTACTGAAATTGTCAAAAGGGAGCGACCCCTTGGGCAAGGGTCACTCCCAGGGGGGGCATTTGTTTGGGAAGGCCTTTTCTGCCCCCGGGGGGGGGCAGAAGCTTATAGGCAGCAGGGATCTTTTTTTTTTTCTTTTTCTTTTTGTAATGTTTTCTTTTTTTTTTTAGGTGGGGAGCGACCCCTTAGGCAAGGGTCGCTCCCTAGAGGGCAATATATATTTAGGCCATTTCTGCCCCCCTTGGGGGCAGATTGGCCTATTTTGATGAGGCAAATCTGCCCCCAAGGGGGGCAGAAACCATAAGACACCAGGGAGTTTTTTTTTTGCGTGAATTTCACACAAGGGGAGCGACCCCTTAGGCAAGGGTCGCTCCCTGGGGGGGGAATTATTTTAGGCCATTTCTGCCCTTTGGATGTGTCCACATTGCGCTTTCGGGCGTTTCCTGTCGCGGGCGCTAGTCCTACCCACACAAGTGAGGTATCATTTCTATCGGGAGACTTGGGGGAACGCTGGGTGCAAGGAAATTTGTGGCTCCTCTCAGATTCCGGAACTTTCTGCCACAGAAATGTGAGGAACATGTGTTTTTTTAGCCAAATTTTGAGGTTTGCAAAGGATTCTGGGTAACAGAACCTGGTCCGGGCCACACAAGTCACCCCATCTTGGATTCCCCAAGGTCTCTAGTTTTCAGAAATGCACAGGTTTGGTAGGTTTCCCTAGGTGCCGGCTGAGCTAGAGGCCAAAATCTACAGGTAGGCACTTTGCAAAAAACACCTCTGTTTACTTTCAAAAATTTGGATGTGTCCATGTTGCGCTTTGGGGCGTTTCCTGTCGCGGGCGCTAGGCCTACCCACAAAAGTGAGGTATCATTTTTATCGGGAGACTTGGGGGAATGCTGGGTGGAAGGAAATCTGTGGCTCCTATCAGAGTCCAGAACTTTCTGCCACAGAAATGTAAGGAACATGTGTTTTTTTTAGCCAAATTTTGAGGTTTGCAAAGGATTCTGGGTAACAGAACCTGGTCCGAGCCACACAAGTCACCCCATCTTGGATTCCCCTAGGTCTCTAGTTTTCAGAAATGCACAGGTTTGGTAGGTTTCCCTAGGTGCCGGCTGAGTTAGAGGCAAAAATCTACAGGTAGGCACTTTGCAAAAAACACCTCTGTTTTCTTTCAAAAATTTGGATGTGTCCACGTTGCGCTTTGGGGCGTTTCCTGTCTCGGGCGCTAGGCCTACCCACACAAGTGAGGTATCATTTTTATCGGGAGACTTGGGGGAATGCTGGGTGGAACGAAATTCGTGGCTCCTCTCAGATTCCAGAACTTTCTGCCACAGAAATGTGAGGAACATGTGTGTTTTTAGCCAAATTTTGAGGTTTGCAAAGGATTCTGGGTAACAGAACCTGGTCCGAGCCACACAAGTCACCCCATCTTGGATTCCCCTAGGTCTCTAGTTTTCAGAAATGCACAGGTTTGGTAGGTTTCCTAGGTGCCGGCTGAGCTAGAGGCCAAAATCTACTGGTAGGCACTTTGCAAAAAACACCTTTGTTTTCTTTCAAAAATTTGGATGTGTCCATGTTGCGCTTTGGTGCGTTTCCTGTCGCGGGCGCTAGGCCTACCCACACAAGTGAGGTATCATTTTTATCGGGAGACTTGGGGGAACGCTGGGTGCAAGGAAATTTGTGGCTCCTCTCAGATTCCAGAACTTTCTGCCACAGAAATGTGAGGAACATGTGTTTTTTTAGCCAAATTTTGAGGTTTGCAAAGGATTCTGGGTAACAGAACCTGGTCCGAGCCACACAAGTCACCCCATCTTGGATTCCCCTAGGTCTCTAGTTTTCAGAAATGCACAGGTTTGGTAGGTTTCCCTAGGTGCCGGCTGAGCTAGAGGCCAAAATCTAAAGGTAGGCACTTTGCAAAAAACACCTCTGTTTTCTTTCAAAAATTTGGATGTGTCCACGTTGCGCTTTGGGGCGTTTCCTGTCGCGGGCACTAGGCCTACCCACACAATGAGGTATCATTTTTATCGGGAGACTTGGGGGAATGCTGGGTGGAAGGAAATTTGTGGCTCCTCTCAGATTCCAGAACTTTCTGCCACAGAAATGTGAGGAACCTGTGTTTTTTTAGCCAAATTTTGAGGTTTGCAAAGGATTCTGGGTAACGGAACCTGGTCCGAGCCACACAAGTCACCCCATCTTAAATTCCCCTTGGTCTCTAGTTTTCAGAAATGCACAGGTTTGGTAGGTTTCCCTAGGTGCCGGCTGAGCTAGAGGCCAAAATCTACAGGTAGGCACTTTGCAAAAAACACCTCTGTTTTCTTTCAAAAATTTGGATGTGTCCACGTTGCGCTTTGGGGCATTTCCTGTTGCGGGCGCTAGGCCTACCCACATAAGTGAGGTATCATTTTTATCAGGAGACTTGGGGGAACGCTGGGTGGAAGGAAATTTGTGGCTCCTCTCAGATTCCAGAACTTTCTGCCACAGAAATGTGAGGAACATGTGTTTTTTTAGCCAAATTTTGAGGTTTGCAAAGGATTCTGAGTAACAGAACCTGGTCCGAGCCACACAAGTCACCCCATCTTGGATTTCCCTAGGTCTCTAGTTTTCTGAAATGCAAAGATTTGGTAGGTTTCCCTAGTTGCCGGCTGAGCTAGAGGCCAAAATCTACAGGTTGGCACTTTGCAAAAAACAGCTCTGTTTTCTTTCAAAAAATGGGATGTGTCCATGTTGCGTTTTGGGGCGTGACCTGTCGCGGCCGCTAGGCCTACCCACACAGGTGAGGTATCATTTTTATCGGAAGACTTGGGGGAACGCTGAGTGGAAGGAAATTTGTGGTTCCTCTCAGATTGCAGAACTTTCTGCCACAGAAATGTGAGGAACATGTGTTTTTTTAGCCAAATTTTGAGGTTTGCAAAGGATTCTGGGTAACAGAACCTGGTCTGAGCCACACAAGTCACCCCATCTTGGATTCCCCTAGGTCTCTAGTTTTCAGAAATGCACAGGTTTGGTAGGTTTCCCTCGGTGCCGGCTGAGCTAGAGGCCAAAATCTACAGGTAGGCACTTTGCTAAAAACAGCTCTGTTTTCTGTGATGTGTCCACGTTGTGTTTTGGGGCATATCCTGTCGCGGGCGCTAGGCCTACCCACACAAGTGAGGTACCATTTTTATCGGGAGATTTGGGGGAGCGCTGGGTGGAAGGAAATTTGTGGCTCCTTTCAGATTCCAGAACTTTCTGTCACCGAAATGTGAGGAAAATGTGTTGTTTTAGCCAAAATTTGAGGTTTGCAAAGGATTCTGGGTAACATAACCTGGTCAGAGCCCCACAAGTCACCCCATCTTGGATTCCCCTAGGTCTCTAGATTTCAAAAATGCACAGCTTTGGTAGGTTTCCCTAGGTGCCGGCTGAGCTAGAGGCCAAAATCTACAGGTAGGCACTTTGCTAAAAACAGCTCTATTTTCTGTGATGTGTCCATGTTGTGTTTTGGGGCATATCCTGTCGCGGGCGCTAGGCCTACCCACACAAGTGAGGTATCATTTTTATCGGGAGACATGGCGGAACATAGAATAGCAAAATAAGTGTTATTGCCCCTTGTCTTTCTCTACATTTTTCCCTTCCAAATGTAAGACAGCGTGTAAAAAAGACGTCTATTTGAGAACTGCCCTGTAATTCACATGCTAGTATGGGCACCCCGTAATTCAGAAATGTGCAAATAACCACTGCTTCTCAACACCTTATCTTGTTCCCATTTTGGAAATACAAAGGTTTTCTTGATAGCTATTTTTTACTCTTTATATTTCAGCAAATGAATTGCTGTATACCCGGCATAGAATGAAAACCCACTGCAGGGTGAAGGTAATTTATTGGCTCTGGGTAGCTAGAGTTCTTGATGAACCTACGAGCGCTATATATCCACGCAACCAGAAGAGTCCAGCAGACATAACGGTATCTTGCTTTTGAAAATCTGACATTGCAGGAAAAAGTTACAGAGTAAAACGTAGAGAAAAATTGATGTTTTTTTCACCTCAATTTCAATATTTTTCTTTTTCAGTTGTTATTTTCTGTAGGAAACCCTTGTAGGATCTACACAAATTACCCCTTGCTGAATTCAAAATTTTGTCTACTTTTCATAAGTGTTGCGGTTTCTGGGATCCAGCGTTGGTTTCATGCCCATTTCTGTCACTGACTGGAAGGAGGCTGAAAGCACAAAAAATCGTAAAAATGGGGTATGTCCCAGTAAAATGCCAAAATTGTGTTGAAAATTTGGGTTTTCTGATTCAGGTCTGCCTGTTCCTGAAAGCTGGGAAGCTGGTGATTTTAGCACCACAAACCCTTTGTTGATGCCCTTTTCAGGGAAAAAACCACAAGCCTTCTTCTGCAGCCCCTTTTTCCCATTTTTTTGAAAAAAATGACATTTTCACTGTATTTTGGCTAATTTCTTGGCCTCCTTCTGGGGAACCCACAAAGCCTGGGTATCTCTAGAATCCCTAGGATGTTGGGAAAAAAGGACGCAAATTTGGTGTGGGTAGCTTATGTGAACAAAATGTTATGAGGGCTTAAGCGTGAACTGCTCCAAATAGCCAAAAAAAGGCTCGGCAGAGGAGGGGGAAAAGGCCTGGCAGCGAAGGGGTTAATTGATAACTTGACTTGTGTATTGTGGAATTTTGTCGTTTTGGTCTTGTTTTCTTTAGATAAATATTCTCTATATTTCTAAACCTGTGTTGTGTCATTTTGTAGTGTTTTCATTAAGTTACTGTGTGTGCTGGTACAAATACATTACACCTAGCACTCTGAAGTTAAGCCTACTGCTCGTGCCAAGCTACCAAGGGGGTAAGCAGGGGTTAGCTGAGGGTGATTATCTTTTACCATGACTAGAGTGAGGGTCCTTGCTTGGGCAGGGGGTAACCTGGCTGCCAACCAAAGACCCCATTTCTAACATTGGTGATCAGCGGTGGAATTGAACTTGTATTTGTACTTGACATACAGTAATTAAGTGTACTGTTTTGAGTTCAGACCACTACGTGACCACATACTACTCATCTTGTGATTTTTGCTATTCTCTTTGGAAGTTCATTTTGTTCTATTTCTCGCTGATCCTTTGACGGACTTTTTTTTAAACTTCATTTGGGAACTTGTTTTTCTGCCTTTGGAACTTTGCACTTGTTTTTGAATCTTCACCATGTCCCAAGCGGGAGATGCATCAGTTGAAGCTTGCTTTGACCTAGAGAAATTGGAGAGTTATACCAAAGCTCATTTGAAGCAGTTCTGTAAAAGTTTTGACTGTCCCATTAAGAGCTCATCCAAGAAGGAGGAGCTGCAAAAGGCGCTGAGGGCCTGGGTGACAGCCAAGAGCAATGAAGAGCACACAGAGGATAAGGGAGATGAGGAGGAGGAGGAAGAATATTCCATATACAATGGTATTGTGGCCGTGCTTGTTATGTCCACGGAGAAGGTCTCCAGGGCAGGTAGCAGTGTCTCATCTAAGGGTCTGACACCTGAAGAGTAACAGGACAGACAGGCAGAGAGAGAGTACCAATTGGAGTTAGAAAAGCTCAAGATGGAGAGGGAAAGGGGGGACAGGAGGATGGCCTTTGAAGAAAGGAAGAAAGGAAGATGCCACTGGCTCATGAACTTAGTTTAAAGGAGTTAGATCAGAGGAGCCAGTCTAATATAGATGGTGGCAGCAATAGTACAGTACATCTCAAAAGACCTAGTGAGGGATTAGAAGAGGGAGGATGACATATATTTGTGGTTCAAGGGGTATGAGTCTGCTCTCCACATGAACCTGGTCCCTGAACCTCATTGGGGGCAGCTCTGTGGAAACACTTTGAGGTAGAGGGGAGGGATACACTGACAACCCTAGGGGATGCTCAGAGTCCCACCTACACTATCATGAAAGATGCCCTACTCACAAGATATGGTCTCACCCATGAGAAGTATAAGGGTAAATATAGGTCCTCTAAGAAGATGGAATCCCAAACATGGTTGGAATGTGTTGATTCTTATTGCAGGTCACTGTATGGTTGGGTGAAGGGCAGTAAGGTAACTACGTATGAGGGGCTTTACAATATGATTGCTTGGGAGCACTTGTACAGTTTATGTTTTCCAGAGCTGCGCCAGCACCTGATTGACAGATCCCAGGAAGCTTGCAAAGGAAGCGGACTGCTGGGAGAGCACCAGGGTCCAAAAGAGGTATGGGGAGACCACGCCAAGGGTGGGAAGGGTCCCTCTCAGAGGAAAGGGGGGGTAAGGGTAAACAGGGGGAGTTCTCTAAAGGGCCCCAAACTGATTCCCAGGGTAAGGATTCCCAACCCCCCCCAGTCAGAAGAAGCCATGGTTCTCCAAAGGGAAGCCTCTGGCAGGTGGTCCCCCACATAAATGCTATGCATGTGACCAGGTAGGTCATGTGAGGGGGGGACCCCAAATGCCCCAAAAGTACACCGGCACCCACTGATGCGCCTTCCCAGGGTTTGGACAGTGTAGCGCTTGGGGAGGAGTTGGTTTCAGGTGGGTGGGAACCAGCTGAGATGACACTTGTCTCACCAGGGGAAAGTGAAATGGTCCAGAGAACCCTAGTGCCTGAAAACACTAAGAAGTACAGGCAGTGGGTGACCATTAATGGACAGAGGGTGGAGGATCTGAGAGACACAGGAGCCAGCATGACTACAGTGAGGAGCCAGCTGGTGTCTGAAGATCAGATAGATCCCGGATACTTCACCAAGTAGTTGCAGTGGACAACTCAGAGTGCCTGGGCAGAGTGGCGCAGGTTCCCCTTTGAAGTGGGGGGGGTCCCAGGTTCCTTGAAGGTTGCTGTGAGTCCAACCATGCCTGTTGATTGTTTGCTAGGCAATGACCTGGAGGATTCCCTTTGGAAGGAGGTGGAACAGGTCTCACTTGGAGATGTTGGGTCTGCCTGGGTGGGTATGCTGATCCACCTGGTCAATGGCAGCCCGTCACGGTAATTAAGAGCGCCTGGGGCTTGAAACAGTGGCCCAGGGGACCGCTGAGAAGAGGAAGGACAGGGGACATGGGAAACCGGCCCCAGAAGTTCCCACGGTTCGGGAGGAGTCGGAGCCTGAGGGTGACACCCTGGAGCCTACAGGGGAACAGGCGGCTGAACTGGGGGAGGTCCTTGAGTTGTCGCAGTGGCAGCAGGAAGGGGGGCTCACCAGGGAAGCATTCTGTGCAGCACAGAAGACATGCCCCACTCTGGAGGGCTTGCGGCAGCAGGCTGCAGACCATGCGGCTGGCAAGGAGCCAGGATCACACTTGATTTATCCGGAGGTGTCAGGGAGACCAGATCCTCAGGGTCTGCGCACGTTCCCAACTTGTCCACCACTAGACAGCTCCAAGACTCTGATAGATAAAATCAGAGAGACTGAGAGAGTCCAAGTGGGGGAAAAGGGGATTAGGATGGGAACAGCTGAGAAGGAGACAATATCAAGATTATATCACATTGACTTTTACTAGACTATGATTCTTAGCATTGTCATACTGTAACCATAGATAACTTAAGACAGGACTAATAACTAGGCCTCAAGACGTCTGGGTACCTGTGAAGGAATCAAGAATGATTAATGCAACTTCTCAATTAAACTTTTCATGAAATGTTACACATTGTCTAGGAATATAAGAACCTTCTAGAATTATGTTCTCAAAACAAACATGGTCTTTTTTCATGAGGACAAAAAGTAATCTGAACGTTTTCTGGAACACAACAGGAATTGTATTAAGGACTTAATGTGCACATATAATGTAACATCTAGAATTTTAACACCTAGTTTTAAATGCTGGAAATAAATCGCACACACTGCCGATTACAACAAGGATATGCAAATGGCATGAAATGATCGCGCACTCTGCAAGCGATCTGAAACATCAAGATTTAAATGCGGGAATGAATCGCACGTCTTGCCGATTCAAATGCCACCATGTAAATGCCAAGAAATGGTTGCGCACAGTGATGATCTAAGTTTTAATTGCAATGAATGAATCGCGCGTCTTGCCGATTCGAATGCCACCATGTAACTGCCAAGAAATGGTTGCGCACAATGATTATCAAAAGTTAAATGCACGGAATGAATCGCGCGTCTTGCCGATTCGAATGCCACCATGTAAATGCCAAGAAATGGTTGTGCACAGTGATTATCAAGAGTTAAATGCAGGGAATGAATCGCGCGTCTTGCCGATTCAAATACCACCATGTAAATGCCAAGAAATTGTACCGTACAATGAGTATCAAGAGTTAAATGCAAGTAATGAATTGGGCGTGTTGCCGATTCGAATGCCACCATGTAAATGCCAAGAAATGGTAGCGCACAATGAGTATCAAGAGTTCAATGCACGGAATGAATCGTGCGTCTTGCTGATTCGAATGCCAATATGAAAATGTCTAGAAATGGTCGTGCACACTGTTACGGACCCGAATCTCAAAAGTCAAATACCAAGAACGAATTGCGCGTCTTGCCAATTTAAATACCAACATGTAAATGCCAGAAACCAAAAGCACATTCACACGCACAAGGAAAAATCTTCCACCATGAAAACTATGCCCAAGAACTCGAATGCCTTCGAAAACGGGATCGGGGGCCCAGCCGGACCTCCGTCATACCGCCCTGATCAAGGATCACCAATAAAATGAAGGAGCAAAGGCCTGGAAGATCAGGGTAGGCCTCCGAAACAGGAGCTCAGGAAATTGCTGCTGCTCTGCACCGAGACCTCTGAATAGTGAGCACGTGGAGCTGGGCTGGCTCCCTTATATAGAGTTTGGCCCAGCCCACAAACCACACCCAGTCATGCTGCAGAGAAAGCTCCTAGAAGGCCCTGGAAAGGGACCACACCCTGACACACTCTGAAAGCCTGCAACAATACATTGCAAATGAACAGTATTTACAAGCACCTTGAATATAAGTCTTCAGGATTAAACTCTGAAATGCAAAAGTTTAAACAACAGCATATCAACATAATGCATGAATTACGATATCTCATGAGTGTTGGGTTTTTGCATTCCAGTCACCCGTAGAGCGCGCACTGCCCTGATGTTGACAGTACTCCCCTTTCCCAGACGCGCTCTAGGGCCTGGCTTGCCTGGATTGAGATGATGAAAACGCCTCAAAAGTAGTGGAGCATGAATCTCGGATGCGGAAACCCATGAGTTACTTTCAGGGCCATAATCTTTCCACGAGATTAAGTACCATAGGTTACGCCCTCTAAGTTTGGAATCCAACGCCTTCTTGACTTCGTATTCCACTTCCCCCTGTGCTAGAACTGGAGCTGGATGAGGACGGACCTTCTGGACTGCCTTTTTCAGGAGGCAACAGTGGATGACTACGTGATGAACTTGGTAATTGCAGTTTATAGTATACAGGATTGATTTGCTGAAGGACAGTGTAGGGACCTATGAATTTGGGATTAAACATGTGCTTTTTCTTGAAGTCTATGGGGGTCATTCTGACCCCGGGGGGCGGCGGGAGCCGCCCGCCTGGCAGGAACCGCCGAATGACCGCACCGCGGTCAAAAGACCGCGGCGGCCATTCTGGCTTTCCCGCTGGGCCGGCTGGCGCCCGCCAGAAGGCCGCCCGCCGGTCCCACGGGAAACCCCCTTCAACAATGAAGCCGGCTCCGAATGGAGCCGGCGGAGTTGAAGGGGTGCGACGGGTGCAGTGGCACCCGTCACGATTTTCAGTGTCTGCAAAGCAGACACTGAAAATCTTTAAGGGGCCCTGTTAGGGGGCCCCTGCACTGCCCATGCCAGTGTCATGGGCAGTGCAGGGGCCCCCAGGGGCCCCACGACACCCATTCCCGCCATCCTGTTCCGGGGGCCCCACGACACCCGTTCCCGCCATCCTGTTCCTGGCGGTTAAAACCGCCAGGAACAGGATGGCGGGAAGGGGGTCGGAAGCCGCCATGGAGGATTCCCTGGGCCAGGGGTAAAACGGCGGGAAACCGCTGGTTGCCCTTTTCTGACCGCGGCTTTACCGCCGCGGTCAGAATGGCCCAGGAAGCACCGCCAGCCTGTTGGCGGTGCTTCCGCGGTCCCCGGCCCTGGCGGTCATGGACCGCCAGGGTCGGAATGACCCCCTATATGTCTTGTAGAAAGCCACACTTTATCACCTGGTTGATACTGAGGTCCCTCACAATGTTTCTTGTCGTAATGCTTTTTGTATTTTTGTTTTGCTTTTTCTAATTGCTGTTGAATCAGTTTCTGGGTTTGGTGAAGGTGCTGAATGTTTTCCGACACAGCTGGTGTAAGAGAACTTTCTTGAGGGATCGTGATGGGCAAGGTGTCAAGCCAAAAAAGGGTGTAACACCAGTGGAGGTGTGAAATGAGTTATTGTTGGCTAACTCAGCTAACCAGAGCATTGATGTCCAAGACTGAAGTGCTTTCTCAGCATAAGCACGCAGGTATTGCTTCAATGTCTGATTTAGTCTCTCAGTTTGACCATCTGTTTAAGGATGATGGCTTGTAGATAGTGTGGACGTGACTTGAAGTGTTCTGCACCATGTTTTCCAAAAATTGGAGGCAAATTGCGACCCTCGATCGGAGAGAATCATTTTCGGCAGCCAGTGATAACGGACCACTCTATTCAGTAAGATGGTTGCTAGTTCGCTGGAGGTGGGCAATTTTTTACAGGCAATGAAATGTCCATATTTTGTGAGACCAACTACTACCACAAGGATTACTGAATGTTGTTGAACGACTGGTAGTCCTGTAATGAAGTCTAAAGAGATGTGTTCCCAAGGTCGACATGGAGTTGGGAGCGGATGCAACAACCCTTTCGGTTTTGAATGACTTGTCTTGATGCGAGCACAGACTTCGCAGTTGTATACCATTGTTTTGACGTCTTTTGTCAAGGTAGGCCATCAAAAGTAGCGTTGGATTAATTCAAGAGTTTTAGGAGTACCTGGATGACCTGCCGTAGGTATAACATGCAACCAAGGAAATATTAACTTGCGAAGCTTGGTAGTGGGCACGAACAAACGAGCGTCATGGAAAGGTAGTCCGTGCTTGATTGACCTTTTGGGATCTGCTTGAGCCAATGTCTGCCATTACTCAATGGTGAAGGAATTATGGATGTCTTCAAAGAAATCTTCTGTCTTTATGATGCATAGGACTTTGTCTGGAGCAATGATAGCTCTGGAGGGTTGGACTGTAGGCAACGTGTTAGACTCTTGGCGGGACAAGGCGTCTGCTTTGCGATTGTCTTTACCAGGATGGAAATTTACCACAAAATCAAATTCGGCAAAAAACAACATCCAGCGTAATTGCTGAGGAGTCAAAAGTCTGGCTGAACTCATGAACTGGAGATTGCGATGATCAGTATATACTGTGACAGCGTACTTGGCACCCAACAAATAATGTATCCATTCTTTAAAAGTGTCACAAATCGCCAGAAGCTCTTTTTCAGCAATGACATAGTTCTGATCGGCTTCGTTCAGCTTTTGAGACATCTAAGCTACAGGATGAAGTTGGCCGGTGTCTTTGCTTTGTTGTGACAAGACTGCACCAATTGCCACATCTGAGGCATTGGCTTCCACTATGAATGGACGATCCACATCAGGGTGAGTCAAGACTGGGGCAGTGGAAAAAGATTCTTTCAAAGTTGAAAACGCTTGATCAGCTTCTGGGGACCATACACATTTTTCTTTCTTTCTCAATAACTTAGTGATTGGGGCCACTGTTTGAGAGAAATGGTTTATAAACCTGCGGTAAAAGTTTGCAAACCCCAGGAAACATTGTACATCTCGAACAGTCTTTGGAGTGGGCCAATCAGATACAGCTTGTACTTTCTTTTCTGCCATGACCATACCTTGAGGGGTAAGGATAACCCCTAAAAACTCAACTGTGGTAACTTGAAACTCACACTTGGTTAGTTTGCAATAGAAATGGTACTTTGAAGGGCTGAGAGAATTTTCTTGACATGTTGCACATGTTCGCTTTCATTGTCAGAATAGATCAAAATGTAATTGATGTAGACTATTGCAAATATGTTGAGATACTCTCTAAGAACATCATTCAGGAAAAATTTAAATGCTGCTGGAGCATTACACAGACCAAAAGGCATAACAGTGTATTCAAAGAGACCATATCTTGTCTTGAACGCAGTTTTCCATTCGTCGCCCTCTCTCATGACTAAATGGTAAGCACCTCATAGATCGAGCTTAGTGTAGATTTTAGCCTTTTTTTACTTGTTCCAGCAAGACTGGAATCAGGGGCAAGGGGTATTTATTCTTGATGGTGACCTTGTTCAAATCCCTAGAGTCAATACAAGTTCGAAGGTCCCCATTCGCCTCAGGGACAAAAACAAAGGAGAGGCTGTAGGAGACTTGGAAGGGCGGATGAAACCATTCTCCAAGAATTGATCTAGATACTTTCATAAAGTTGATTTTCATGTTTTGACAAGGTGTATACACAACAGCTGGGGAGTATCGCACCTGGGATTAGATCAATTTGACAGTCATAAGGTCTATGAGGAGGCAAGGTTTCCGCCTCTTTTTCATCGAATACATCTTCATAGGATGAATATTGTCTGGGCAACTTTACTTCTTTCTCCGCTGCAGTGGCTATGTAAGAGTTGCAATCTTTGGTTACTTGAGACAACTGGAAGCATTTTTCTTTACATAGAGCTGAAGAGAACACAACCTTCCGTTCTTCCCAATTAATCTCAGGATTGTGATGAGTTAACCAGAGTAAGCCAAGGATAATTCCAAACTGAGGAGCATGGATCACATCAAGGATGAGTTTCTCTTTATGTTTGGTTCTTTGGTTCTCCCCCTCACAGATCACCGACAGGGGGACAGTCTGAATAGTTACTGGGCCTCCAGTCAAGGGTTTTCCATCTACTGCTTGTATTATTTCTGGAGTCTTCTTCTTGATCCATGGGATCCCCCAAGCGCAAACCAATTTGGCGTCAACAAAGTTCCCTTTAGACCCAGAATCTACGAGGGCCTTATTGAAATAGTTATTTTTCTTTACTTGAACTTTTATGCCCAGCTTGAGATGTCTAGACTGTGAAGGGTCAACGGTGACACCCAAAAGCAACCCTTCTTTACATCTTGGGTGACTTAGTTTTCTGGCTCGACTTGTGCATTGGCTGCAAGTTTCTGGACAGGACCTCGTTTGCTCTTTGGTTTGATTGGACACTCTTTGACGAAATGACCTTTGCGCTCACAATAAAGTCATTGTCCATTCTTTCTACGTAGGTCCTTTTCGTCTTTGGTCAAAGGCCTCCTGATTGTTCTGATTTCCATAGGTTCTGGAGTTCTTTCTTTCTGGGTTCTTGATTCTCTATTATCGTGAACACGCCAGTAATATTTCTCAGTCTTTTTGCGTGTTCCCCTTCGTTCTGCTAAACGATGATCCAGTCTCAAAAAAAGGTTTATCAGATGAGCAAGGATGTCTTTAACTCATCCTTGAGTTGTTTGTAGAAAAAGGCCGCTTGCTTTTCTTCAGGCTAGGATGTCTTGGCTACCAGCCGATTAAAGTTAGCTAAGTAGGACACTAAATCCTGGTTACCTTGTTGCAAATCTGATAGTTCACAATCTGCTGAAAATGTCACAGTTCTACGATCAAATACTTGTTCATTCTCACAAACAAAATTTCTCCAATTGTAAAGCAGGGGAGGATCTTTACGCACAAGAGGAATTGCCCAGGTAGCTGCGTCCCCGGTCAGGTATGATAACAAGAAAGCCACCCTGGATTGGGCATCAGGGAAAGTCTGTGGTTGGCAGGTAAAATGTAATTCCACTTGAACCAGGAAAGATTGAGGTTTCAAGGGATCACCTGAGAAACGTTCTGGAGGAGCTAGGGGAATGGCCGAAGGAACGTTGAGGGAAATGCTCGTAGGAGGATTACCTCCAGAAGCTTGGGAAGAAGGACCAGGCCAAGACACACCTAAGGGATTTTGTTCCTTCTTCTCTACCCTTTCCTGTAACTGATTCACTCTCTCAGCTAGGCTGGCTGCTATATCTTTTGATGACACTACCTCTGCTTGGAGCTGCGTGATAACCTTGACTATCTCGTCCAATGTGGCCATGCTGAGAACACACGCAAACCAGGAGGGTAATTAATTTGTGGGCTCACTATTCTGTCAGGGAGACCAGATCCTCGGGGTCTGCGCACGTTCCCAACATGTCCACCACTAGACAGTTCCAAGACTCTGATAGATAAAATCACAGAGACTGAGAGAGTCCAAGCGTGGGAAAAGGGGATTAGGATGGGAACAGCTGGGAAGGAGACCTGTAGGAAACAAAAGGTTAAACCACACAATATCAAGATTACATCACATTGACTTTTACTAGACTATGATTCTTAGCATTGTCATACTGTAACCATGGATAACTTAAGAAAGGACTAATAAGTAGGCCTCAAGACGTCTGGGTAACTGGGAAGGAATCAAGAATGATTAACATAACTTCTCAATGAAACTTTTCATGAAATGTTACACATTGTCTAGGAATATAAGAACCTTCTAGAATTATGTTCTCAAAACAAACATGGGTGGTCATTACAACCCTGGCGGACAGTGTTAAAGCGGCGGTAAGACCGCTAACAGGCCGGCGGTAAAAATTTTTGAATTATGACCGTGGTGGAAACCGCCAGCAAAGACGGACACTTTAACACTACGACCGCCACAGCGGTACAGACAAACAGCGCAGTGGTCACCGCCAACAGACAGGCGGGAGACAATGTACCGCGCACAGTATCACAACCTACCAATCCGCCACATTTTCCGGGGCGGATTCACCGCGGATAAAAACACGGCGGAGACAGTCATTTCAAAGGGAAAACGCTCACCTCTACACACTCTACGAGGAAGGAGGCACCATGGAGCCTGAACTCCATATTCTTCCTGCACTAGTCTTCCTGCTCCTATACGACGATCATCAACGCTGACGGTGAAGACAACAGTGATGTCAACACCAGGACAGTGCGCGCTCTACGGGCATCTAGAATGCAAAAACCCAACACTCGCAAGATAATGTAATTTATTCATTGTGATGATATGTTATTGTTTAACCTTTTGCATTGCAGAATTCCATCCAAAAGATTCATTTTTAAGGTGCTTATAAATACTGTACATTTGCAATGTATTGCTGCAGACATTCAGAGTGTGTTAGGGTGTGGTCCCTTTCCAGGGCCTTCTAGAGACTTTCCCTGCAACATGCCTGGGCATGGTTCTGGGCTGGGCCAAGACTCTATAAAGGAGAGTCAGCCCAACTTCCAGTGCTCACTATTCAGAGGTCCCGGTGCAGAGCAGCAGCTTCTTCCTGAGCTCCTGTCCCGGCGGCCTATTTGGATTTTCCAGTCTTCTGCACTCATCTCTCATTGGTGATCACTGTTTCCAGGCAGGAAGACGGTGTTTGGACATTTCCCAACACCGTAATTGAGAATTTTCATATTCTTGATTTTAATTCTTAAATGAATAACAGATTACTTGTGTGCTGCCATTTTTTGACATTTGTATGGTGGTTTGCAAATAGGGAGGATGCACAATTTATTCCATAAAGATTTGACTTCGTTATTACATTGTTGTTCATTGCGCGCTGATATTTCTTGACATTTACATGATGTTTTACGAGTTGGCAAGACGTGCAACTCGTTTCATGAGCATTTAACTTTGTTGTTCATTGCGCGCTACCTTTTTTTGACATTTACATGGTGGCATTCGAATCGGCGAAACGCGCGATTCACTTCTCGTGTGTAATTCATGCTGTTCATTGTGCGCTACCATTTTCTGGCATTTACATGGTGGCATTTGAATCGGCAACATGCGCGATTCTTTCCTTGAGTGTTTTTTCATGTTATTCATTGTGCGCTACCATTTCTTGGCATTTGCATGGTGGCATTTGAATCGATAAGACGCGCAATTCTTTCCCTGAGTGCTTTTCATGTTGTTCATTGTGCGCTACCATTTCTTGGCATTTGTATGGTGGCATTTGAATCGGCAAGACGCGCAATTCTTTCCTCGTGTATAAATAATGTAAATTACTGTGCGCTACTATTCTAAGACATTTTCTTGGTAGCATTTCAAGTTGACACGTTGCGTGATTTATTCCTTGAATCTACGTTGTGTGATTTCATGGTGCACAATCCTTTATGGTGTTTAATACTCATATAAAAATCTGCAATGTGCACAATTCACTTCCCATTTTTTTTCTGAGATGAACACAACAATACCAGAGTTCTAGATGTAATGCTGTGTGTTCCTGATATATATTCTTAAAAGGAGATTCATATGGTTGTTTAGAAATTGCTCAGAGTGTTTCCTGATTCTCATGCTAAAGAAAGTACTCAAATCTGAAAGTCCTATTTAACTTTTCCTGTTTCCTCCTCAGGCATTCGGTCATCTAAAGCCTAGTCAGTTTTAGGACTATTCTAGGGTTGTTCATGTTTTTCGGAAAAGACGAAGCTAAGAGTTGTAGCATGTTACTGATTTCATGAGATGTAATTTTGATGTTGTGTTTTAACCTTTTGCTTCCTACAGGTCTCCTTCCCAGCTGGAGGTGGGCAATTTTTTACAGACAATGAAATGTCCATATTTTGTGAGACCAACTACTACCACAAGGATTACTGAATGTTGTTGAACCACTGGTAGTCCTGTAATGAAGTCTAAAGAGATGTGTTCCCAAGGTCGACATGGAGTTGGGAGCGGATGCAACAACCCTTTCGGTTTTGAATGACGTGTCTTGATGCGAGCACAGACTTCGCAGTTGTATACCATTGTTTTGACGTCTTTTGTCAAGGTAGGCCATCAAAAGTAGCATTGGATTAATTCAAGAGTTTTAGGAGTACCTGGATGACCTGCCGTAGGTATAACATGCAACCAAGGAAATATTAACTTGCGAAGCTTGGTAGTGGGCACGAACAAACGAGCGTCATGGAAAGGTAGTCCGTGCTTGATTGACCTTTTGGGATCTGCTTGAGCCAATGTCTGCCATTTCTCAATGGTGAAGGAATTATGGATGTCTTCAAAGAAATCTTCTGTCTTTATGATGCATAGGACTTTGCCTGGAGCAATGATAGCTCTGGAGGGTTGGACTGTAGGCAACGTGTTAGACTCTTGGCGGGACAAGGCGTCTGCTTTGCGATTGTCTTTACCAGGATGGAAATTTACCACAAAATCAAATTCGGCAAAAAACAACATCCAGCGTAATTGCTGAGGAGTCAAAAGTCTGGCTGAACTTATGAACTGGAGATTGCGATGATCAGTTTATACTGTGACAGCGTACTTGGCACCCAACAAATAATGTATCCATTCTTTAAAAGTGTCACAAATCGCCAGAAGCTCTTTTTCAGCAATGACATAGTTCTGATCGGCTTCGTTCAACTTTCGAGACATCTAAGCTACAGGATGAAGTTGGCCGGTGTCTTTGCTTCGTTGTGACAAGACTGCACCAATTGCCACATCTGAGGCATCGGCTTCCACTATGAATGGACGATCCACATCAGGGTGAGTCAAGACTGGGGCAGTGGAAAAAGCTTCTTTCAAAGTTGAAAACGCTTGATCAGCTTCTGGGGACCATACAAATTTTTCTTTCTTTCTCAATAACTTAGTGATTGGGGCCACTGTTTGAGAGAAATGGTTTATAAACCTGCGGTAAAAGTTTGCAAACCCCAGGAAACATTGTACATCTCGAACAGTCTTTGGAGTGGGCCAATCAGATACAGCTTGTACTTTCTTTTCTGCCTTGACCATACATTGAGGGGTAAGGATAACCCCTAAAAACTCAACTGTGGTAACTTGAAACTCACACTTGGTTAGTTTGCAATAGAAATGGTACCTTGAAGGGCTGAGAGAATTTTCTTGACATGTTGCACATGTTCGCTTTCATTGTCAGAATAGATCAAAATGTAATTGATGTAGACTATTGCAAATATGTTGAGATACTCTCTAAGAACATCATTCAGGAAAAATGTAAATGCTGCTGGAGCATTACACAGACCAAAAGGCATAACAGTGTATTCAAAGAGACCATATCTTGTCTTGAACGCAGTTTTCCATTCGTCGCCCTCTCTCATGACTAAATGGTTAGCACCTCATAGATCGAGCTTAGTGTAGATTTTAGCCTTTTTTTACTTGTTCCAGCAAGACTGGAATCAGGCGCAAGGAGTATTTATTCTTGATGGTGACCTTGTTCAAATCCCTAGAGTCAATACAAGTTCGAAGGTCCCCATTCGCCTCAGGGACAAAAACAAAGGAGAGGCTGTAGGAGACTTGGAAGGGCGGATGAAACCATTCTCCAAGAATTGATCTAGATACTTTCATAAAGTTGATTTTCATGTTTTGACAAGGTGTATACACAACAGCTGGGGAGTATCGCACCTGGGATTAGATCAATTTGACAGTCATAAGGTCTATGAGGAGGCAAGGTTTCCGCTTCTTTTTCATCGAATACATCTTCATAGGATGAATATTGTCTGGGCAACTTTACTTCTTTCTCCGCTGCAGTGGCTATGTAAGAGTTGCAATCTTTGGTTACTTGAGACAACTGGAAGCATTTTTCTTTACATAGAGCTGAAGAGAACACAACCTTCCGTTCTTCCCAATTAATCTCAGGATTGTGATGAGTTAACCAGAGTAAGCCAAGGATAATTCCAAAATGAGGAGCATGGATCACATCAAGGATGAGTTTCTCTTTATGTTTGGTTCTTTGGTTCTCCCCCTCACAGATCACCGACAGGGGGACAGTCTGAATAGTTACTGGGCCTCCAGTCAAGAGTTTTCCATCTACTGCTTGTATTATTTCTGGAGTCTTCTTCTTGATCCATGGGATCCCCCATGTGCAAACCAATTTGGCGTCAACAAAGTTCCCGGTAGACCCAGAATCTACGAGGGCCTTATTGAAATAGTTATTTTTCTTTACTTGAACTTTTATGCCCAGCTTGTGATTTCTAGACTGTGAAGGGTCAACGGTGACACCCAAAAGCAACCCTTCTTTACATCTTGGGTGACTTAGTTTTCCGGCTCGACTTGTGCATTGGCTGCATGTTTCTGGACAGGACCTCGTTTGCTCTTTGGTTTGATTGGACACTCTTTGACGAAATGACCTTTGCGCCCACAATAAAGTCATTGTCCATTCTTTCTACGTAGGTCCTTTTCGTCTTTGGTCAAAGGCCTCCTGATTGTTCTGATTTCCATAGGTTCTGGAGTTCTTTCTTTCTGGGTTCTTGATTCTCTATTATCGTGAACACGCCAGGAATATTTCTCAGTCTTTTTGCGTGTTCCCCTTCGTTCTGCTAAACGATGATCCAGTCTCAAAAGAAGGTTTATCAGATGAGCAAGGATGTCTTTAACTCATCCTTGAGTTGTTTGTTGAAAAAGGCTGCTTGCTTTTCTTCAGGCTAGGATGTCTTGGCTACCAGCCGATTAAAGTTAGCTAAGTAGGACACTAAATCCTGGTTACCTTGTTGCAAATCTGATAGTTCACAATCTGCTGAAAATGTCACAGTTCTACGATCAAATACTTGTTCAAACTCACAAAAAAAATTCTCCAATTGTAAAGCAGGGGAGGATCTTTACGCACAAGAGGAATTGCCCAGGTAGCTGCGTCCCCGGTCAGGTATGATAACAAGAAAGCCACCCTGGATTGGGCATCAGGGAAAGTCTGTGGTTGGCAGGTAAAATGTAATTCCACTTGAACCAGGAAAGATTGAGGTTTCAAGGGATCACCTGAGAAACGTTCTGGAGGAGCTAGGGGAATGGCCGAAGGAACGTTGAGGGAAATGCTCGTAGGAGGATTACCTCCAGAAGCTTGGGAAGAAGGACCGGGCCAAGACACACCTAAGGGATTTTGTTCCTTCTTCTCTACCCTTTCCTGTAACTGATTCACTCTCTCAGCTAGGCTGGCTGCTATATCTTTTGATGACACTACCTCTGCTTGGAGCTGCGTGATAACCTTGACTATCTCGTCCAATGTGGCCATGCTGAGAACACACGCAAACCAGGAGGGTAATTAATTTGTGGGCTCACTATTCTGTCAGGGAGACCAGATCCTCGGGGTCTGCGCACGTTCCCAACATGTCCACCACTAGACAGTTCCAAGACTCTGATAGATAAAATCACAGAGACTGAGAGAGTCCAAGCGTGGGAAAAGGGGATTAGGATGGGAACAGCTGGGAAGGAGACCTGTAGGAAACAAAAGGTTAAACCACACAATATCAAGATTACATCACATTGACTTTTACTAGACTATGATTCTTAGCATTGTCATACTGTAACCATGGATAACTTAAGAAAGGACTAATAAGTAGGCCTCAAGACGTCTGGGTACCTGGGAAGGAATCAAGAATGATTAACATAACTTCTCAATGAAACTTTTCATGAAATGTTACACATTGTCTAGGAATATAAGAACCTTCTAGAATTATGTTCTCAAAACAAACATGGGTGGTCATTACAACCCTGGCGGACGGTGTTAAAGCGGCGGTAAGACCGCTAACAGGCCGTCGGTAACATTCTTTGAATTATGACCGTGGTGGAAACCGCCAGCAAAGACGGACACTTTAACACTACGACCGCCACAGCGGTACAGACAAACAGCGCAGTGGTCACCGCCAACAGACAGGCGGGAGACAATGTACAGCGCACAGTATCACAACCTACCAATCCGCCACCTTTTCCGGGGCGGATTCACCGCGGATAAAAACACGGCGGAAACAGTCATTTCAAAGGGAAAACGCTCACCTCTACACACTCTACGAGGAAGGAGGCACCATGGAGCCTGAACTCCATATTCTTCCTGCACTAGTCTTCCTGCTCCTATACGACGATCATCAACGCTGGCGGTGAAGACAACAGTGATGTCAACACCAGGACAGTGCGCGCTCTACGGGCATCTAGAATGCAAAAACCCAACACTCGCACGATAATGTAATTTATTCATTGTGATGATATGTTATTGTTTAACCTTTTGCATTGCAGAATTCCATCCAAAAGATTCATTTTTAAGGTGCTTATAAATACTGTACATTTGCAATGTATTGCTGCAGACATTCAGAGTGTGTTAGGGTGTGGTCCCTTTCCAGGGCCTTCTAGAGACTTTCCCTGCAACATGCCTGGGCGTGGTTCTCGGCTGGGCCAAGACTCTATAAAGGAGAGTCAGCCCAACTTCCAGTGCTCACTATTCAGAGGTCCCGGTGCAGAGCAGCAGCTTCTTCCTGAGCTCCTGTCCCGGCGGCCTATTTGGATTTTCCAGTCTTCTGCACTCATCTCTCATTGGTGATCACTGTTTCCAGGCAGGAAGACGGTGTTTGGACATTTCCCAACACCGTAATTGAGAATTTTCATATTCTTGATTTTAATTCTTAAATGAATAACAGATTACTTGTGTGCTGCCATTTTTTGACATTTGTATGGTGGTTTGCAAATAGGGAGGACGCGCAATTTATTCCATAAAGATTTGACTTCGTTATTACATTGTTGTTCATTGCGCGCTGATATTTCTTGACATTTACATGATGTTTTACGAGTTGGCAAGACGTGCAACTCGTTTCATGAGCATTTAACTTTGTTGTTCATTGCGCGCTACCTTTTTTTGACATTTACATGGTTGCATTCGAATCGGCGAAACGCGCGATTCACTTCTCGTGTGTAATTCATGCTGTTCATTGTGCGCTACCATTTTCTGGCATTTACATGGTGGCATTTGAATCGGCAACATGCGCGATTCTTTCCTTGAGTGTTTTTTCATGTTATTCATTGTGCGCTACCATTTCTTGGCATTTGCATGGTGGCATTTGAATCGACAAGACGCGCAATTCTTTCCCTGAGTGCTTTTCATGTTGTTCATTGTGCACTACCATTTCTTGGCATTTGTATGGTGGCATTTGAATCGGCAAGACGCGCAATTCTTTCCTCGTGTATAAATAATGTAAATTACTGTGCGCTACTATTATAAGACATTTTCTTGGTAGCATTTCAAGTTGACACGTTGCGTGATTTATTCCTTGAATCTACGTTGTGTGATTTCATGGTGCACAATCCTTTATGGTGTTTAATACTCATATAAAAATCTGCAATGTGCACAATTCACTTCCCATTTTTTTTCTGAGATGAACACAACAATACCAGAGTTCTAGATGTAATGCTGTGTGTTCCTGATATATATTCTTAAAAGGAGATTCATATGGTTGTTTAGAAATTGCTCAGAGTGTTTCCTGATTCTCATGCTAAAGAAAGTACTCAAATCTGAAAGTCCTATTTAACTTTTCCTGTTTCCTCCTCAGGCATTCGGTCATCTAAAGCCTAGTCAGTTTTAGGACTATTCTAGGGTTGTTCATGTTTTTCGGAAAAGACGAAGCTAAGAGTTGTAGCATGTTACTGATTTCATGAGATGTAATTTTGATGTTGTGTTTTAACCTTTTGCTTCCTACAGATCTCCTTCCCAGCTGGAGGTGGGCAATTTTTTACAGGCAATGAAATGTCCATATTTTGTGAGACCAACTACTACCACAAGGATTACTGAATGTTGTTGAACCACTGGTAGTCCTGTAATGAAGTCTAAAGAGATGTGTTCCCAAGGTCGACATGGAGTTGGGAGCAGATGCAACAACCCTTTCGGTTTTGAATGACTTGTCTTGATGCGAGCACAGACTTCGCAGTTGTATACCATTGTTTTGACATCTTTTGTCAAGGTAGGCCATCAAAAGTAGCGTTGGATTAATTCAAGAGTTTTAGGAGTACCTGGATGACCTGCCGTAGGTATAACATGCAACCAAGGAAATATTAACTTGCGAAGCTTGGTAGTGGGCACGAACAAACGAGCGTCATGGAAAGGTAGTCCGTGCTTGATTGACCTTTTGGGATCTGCTTGAGCCAATGTCTGCCATTTTTCAATGGTGAAGGAATTATGGATGTCTTCAAAGAAATCTTCTGTCTTTATGATGCATAGGACTTTGTCTGGAGCAATGATAGCTCTGGAGGGTTGGACTGTAGGCAACGTGTTAGACTCTTGGCGGGACAAGGCGTCTGCTTTGCGATTGTCTTTACCAGGATGGAAATTTACCACAAAATCAAATTCGGCAAAAAACAACATCCAGCGTAATTGCTGAGGAGTCAAAAGTCTGGCTGAACTCATGAACTGGAGATTGCGATGATCAGTATATACTGTGACAGCGTACTTGGCACCCAACAAATAATGTATCCATTCTTTAAAAGTGTCACAAATCGCCAGAAGCTCTTTTTCAGCAATGACATAGTTCTGATCGGCTTCGTTCAGCTTTCGAGACATCTAAGCTACAGGATGAAGTTGGCCGGTGTCTTTGCTTCGTTGTGACAAGACTGCACCAATTGCCACATCTGAGGCATCGGCTTCCACTATGAATGGACGATCCACATCAGGGTGAGTCAAGACTGGGGCAGTGGAAAAAGCTTCTTTCAAAGTTGAAAACGCTTGATCAGCTTCTGGGGACCATACACATTTTTCTTTCTTTCTCAATAACTTAGTGATTGGGGCCACTGTTTGAGAGAAATGGTTTATAAACCTGCGGTAAAAGTTTGCAAACCCCAGGAAATATTGTACATCTCGAACAGTCTTTGGAGTGGGCCAATCAGATACAGCTTGTACTTTCTTTTCTGCCTTGACCATACATTGAGGGGTAAGGATAACCCCTAAAAACTCAACTGTGGTAACTTGAAACTCACACTTGGTTAGTTTGCAATAGAAATGGTACTTTGAAGGGCTGAGAGAATTTTCTTGACATGTTGCACATGTTCGCTTTCATTGTCAGAATAGATCAAAATGTAATTGATGTAGACTATTGCAAATATGTTGAGATACTCTCTAAGAACATCATTCAGGAAAAATGTAAATGCTGCTGGAGCATTACACAGACCAAAAGGCATAACAGTGTATTCAAAGAGACCATATCTTGTCTTGAACGCAGTTTTCCATTCGTCGCCCTCTCTCATGACTAAATGGTTAGCACCTCATAGATCGAGCTTAGTGTAGATTTTAGCCTTTTTTTACTTGTTCCAGCAAGACTGGAATCAGGGGCAAGGAGTATTTATTCTTGATGGTGACCTTGTTCAAATCCCTAGAGTCAATACAAGTTCGAAGGTCCCCATTCGCCTCAGGGACAAAAACAAAGGAGAGGCTGTAGGAGACTTGGAAGGGCGGATGAAACCATTCTCCAAGAATTGATCTAGATACTTTCATAAAGTTGATTTTCATGTTTTGACAAGGTGTATGCACAACAGCTGGGGAGTATCGCACCTGGGATTAGATCAATTTGACAGTCATAAGGTCTATGAGGAGGCAAGGTTTCCGCTTCTTTTTCATCGAATACATCTTCATAGGATGAATATTGTCTGGGCAACTTTACTTCTTTCTCCACTGCAGTGGCTATGTAAGAGTTGCAATTTTTGGTTACTTGAGACAACTGGAAGCATTTTTCTTTACATAGAGCTGAAGAGAACACAACCTTCCGTTCTTCCCAATTAATCTCAGGATTGTGATGAGTTAACCAGAGTAAGCCAAGGATAATTCCAAACTGAGGAGCATGGATCACATCAAGGATGAGTTTCTCTTTATGTTTGGTTCTTTGGTTCTCCCCCTCACAGATCACCGACAGGGGGACAGTCTGAATAGTTACTGGGCCTCCAGTCAAGAGTTTTCCATCTACTGCTTGTATTATTTCTGGAGTCTTCTTCTTGATCCATGGGATCCCCCATGCGCAAACCAATTTGGCGTCAACAAAGTTCCCGGTAGACCCAGAATCTACGAGGGCCTTATTGAAATAGTTATTTTTCTTTACTTGAACTTTTATGCCCAGCTTGAGATGTCTAGACTGTGAAGGGTCAACGGTGACACCCAAAAGCAACCCTTCTTTACATCTTGGGTGACTTAGTTTTCCGGCTCGACTTGTGCATTGGCTGCAAGTTTCTGGACAGGACCTCGTTTGCTCTTTGGTTTGATTGGACACTCTTTGACGAAATTACCTTTGCGCCCACAATAAAGTCATTGTCCATTCTTTCTACGTAGGTCCTTTTCGTCTTTGGTCAAAGGCCTCCTGATTGTTCTGATTTCCATAGGTTCTGGAGTTCTTTCTTTCTGGGTTCTTGATTCTCTATTATCGTGAACACGCCAGGAATATTTCTCCGTCTTTTTGCGTGTTCCCCTTCGTTCTGCTAAACGATGATCCAGTCTCAAAAGAAGGTTTATCAGATGAGCAAGGATGTCTTTAACTCATCCTTGAGTTGTTTGTTGAAAAAGGCTGCTTGCTTTTCTTCAGGCTAGGATGTCTTGGCTACCAGCCGATTAAAGTTAGCTAAGTAGGACACTAAATCCTGGTTACCTTGTTGCAAATCTGATAGTTCACAATCTGCTGAAAATGTCACAGTTCTACGATCAAATACTTGTTCAAACTCACAAAAAAAATTCTCCAATTGTAAAGCAGGGGAGGATCTTTACGCACAAGAGGATTTGCCCAGGTAGCTCCGTCCCCGGTCAGGTATGATAACAAGAAAGCCACCCTGGATTGGGCATCAGGGAAAGTCTGTGGTTGGCAGGTAAAATGTAATTCCACTTGAACCAGGAAAGATTGAGGTTTCAAGGGATCACCTGAGAAACGTTCTGGAGGAGCTAGGGGAATGGCCGAAGGAACGTTGAGGGAAATGCTCGTAGGAGGATTACCTCCAGAAGCTTGGGAAGAAGGACCAGGCCAAGACACACCTAAGGGATTTTGTTCCTTCTTCTCTACCCTTTCCTGTAACTGATTCACTCTCTCAGCTAGGCTGGCTGCTATATCTTTTGATGACACTACCTCTGCTTGGAGCTGCGTGATAACCTTGACTATCTCGTCCAATGTGGCCATGCTGAGAACACACGCAAACCAGGAGGGTAATTAATTTGTGGGCTCACTATTCTGTCAGGGAGACCAGATCCTCGGGGTCTGCGCACGTTCCCAACATGTCCACCACTAGACAGTTCCAAGACTCTGATAGATAAAATCACAGAGACTGAGAGAGTCCAAGCGTGGGAAAAGGGGATTAGGATGGGAACAGCTGGGAAGGAGACCTGTAGGAAACAAAAGGTTAAACCACACAATATCAAGATTACATCACATTGACTTTTACTAGACTATGGTTCTTAGCATTGTCATACTGTAACCATGGATAACTTAAGAAAGGACTAATAAGTAGGCCTCAAGACGTCTGGGTACCTGGGAAGGAATCAAGAATGATTAACATAACTTCTCAATGAAACTTTTCATGAAATGTTACACATTGTCTAGGAATATAAGAACCTTCTAGAATTATGTTCTCAAAACAAACATGGGTGGTCATTACAACCCTGGCGGACGGTGTTAAAGTGGCGGTAAGACCGCTAACAGGCCGGCGGTAAAATTTTTGGAATTATGACCGTGGCGGAAACCGCCAGCAAAGACGGACACTTTAACACTACGACCCCCACAGCGGTACAGACAAACAGCGCAGTGGTCACCGCCAACAGACAGGCGGGAGACAATGTACCGCGCACAGTATCACAACCTACCAATCCGCCACCTTTTCCGGGGCGGATTCACCGCGGATAAAAACACGGCGGAAACAGTCATTTCAAAGGGGAAACGCTCACCTCTACACACTCCACGAGGAAGGAGGCACCATGGAGCCTGAACTCCATATTCTTCCTGCACTAGTCTTCCTGCTCCTATACGACGATCATCAACGCTGGCGGTGAAGACAACAGTGATGTCAACACCAGGACAGTGCGCGCTCTACGGGCATCTAGAATGCAAAAACCCAACACTCGCAAGATAATGTAATTTATTCATTGTGATGATATGTTATTGTTTAACCTTTTGCATTGCAGAATTCCATCCAAAAGATTCATTTTTAAGGTGCTTATAAATACTGTACATTTGCAATGTATTGCTGCAGACATTCAGAGTGTGTTAGGGTGTGGTCCCTTTCCAGGGCCTTCTAGAGACTTTCCCTGCAACATGCCTGGGCGTGGTTCTGGGCTGGGCCAAGACTCTATAAAGGAGAGTCAGCCCAACTTCCAGTGCTCACTATTCAGAGGTCCCGGTGCAGAGCAGCAGCTTCTTCCTGAGCTCCTGTCCGGGCGGCCTATTTGGATTTTCCAGTCTTCTGCACTCATCTCTCATTGGTGATCACTGTTTCCAGGCAGGAAGACGGTGTTTGGACATTTCCCAACACCGTAATTGAGAATTTTCATATTCTTGATTTTAATTCTTAAATGAATAACAGATTACTTGTGTGCTGCCATTTTTTGACATTTGTATGGTGGTTTGCAAATAGGGAGGACGCGCAATTTATTCCATAAAGATTTGACTTCGTTATTACATTGTTGTTCATTGCGCGCTGATATTTCTTGACATTTACATGATGTTTTACGAGTTGGCAAGACGTGCAACTCGTTTCATGAGCATTTAACTTTGTTGTTCATTGCGCGCTACCTTTTTTTGACATTTACATGGTGGCATTCGAATCTGCGAAACGCGCGATTCACTTCTCGTGTGTAATTCATGCTGTTCATTGTGCGCTACCATTTTCTGGCATTTACATGGTGGCATTTGAATCGGCAACATGCGCGATTCTTTCCTTGAGTGTTTTTTCATGTTATTCATTGTGCGCTACCATTTCTTGGCATTTGCATGGTGGCATTTGAATCGACAAGACGCGCAATTCTTTCCCTGAGTGCTTTTCATGTTGTTCATTGTGCGCTACCATTTCTTGGCATTTGTATGGTGGCATTTGAATCGGCAAGACGCGCAATTCTTTCCTCGTGTATAAATAATGTAAATTACTGTGCGCTACTATTCTAAGACATTTTCTTGGTAGCATTTCAAGTTGACACGTTGCGTGATTTATTCCTTGAATCTACGTTGTGTGATTTCATGGTGCACAATCCTTTATGGTGTTTAATACTCATATAAAAATCTGCAATGTGCACAA
Organism: Pleurodeles waltl; assembly: GCF_031143425.1. Classification (NCBI taxonomy): domain Eukaryota; kingdom Metazoa; phylum Chordata; class Amphibia; order Caudata; family Salamandridae; genus Pleurodeles; species Pleurodeles waltl. The sequence goes on along the minus strand of NC_090445.1, from coordinate 175,428,156 downwards.
TTCACTTCCCATTTTTTTTCTGAGATGAACACAACAATACCAGAGTTCTAGATGTAATGCTGTGTGTTCCTGATATATATTCTTAAAAGGAGATTCATATGGTTGTTTAGAAATTGCTCAGAGTGTTTCCTGATTCTCATGCTAAAGAAAGTACTCAAATCTGAAAGTCCTATTTAACTTTTCCTGTTTCCTCCTCAGGCATTCGGTCATCTAAAGCCTAGTCAGTTTTAGGACTATTCTAGGGTTGTTCATGTTTTTCGGAAAAGACGAAGCTAAGAGTTGTAGCATGTTACTGATTTCATGAGATGTAATTTTGATGTTGTGTTTTAACCTTTTGCTTCCTACAGGTCTCCTTCCCAGCTGGAGGTGGGCAATTTTTTACAGGCAATGAAATGTCCATATTTTGTGAGACCAACTACTACCACAAGGATTACTGAATGTTGTTGAACCACTGGTAGTCCTGTAATGAAGTCTAAAGAGATGTGTTCCCAAGGTCGACATGGAGTTGGGAGCGGATGCAACAACCCTTTCGGTTTTGAATGACTTGTCTTGATGCGAGCACAGACTTCGCAGTTGTATACCATTGTTTTGACGTCTTTTGTCAAGGTAGGCCATCAAAAGTAGCGTTGGATTAATTCAAGAGTTTTAGGAGTACCTGGATGACCTGCCGTAGGTTTAACATGCAACCAAGGGAATATTAACTTGCGAAGCTTGGTAGTGGGCACGAACAAACGAGCGTCATGGAAAGGTAGTCCGTGCTTGATTGACCTTTTGGGATCTGCTTGAGCCAATGTCTGCCATTTGTCAATGGTGAAGGAATTATGGATGTCTTCAAAGAAATCTTCTGTCTTTATGATGCATAGGACTTTGTCTGGAGCAATGATAGCTCTGGAGGGTTGGACTGTAGGCAACGTGTTAGACTCTTGGCGGGACAAGGCATCTGCTTTGCGATTGTCTTTACCAGGATGGAAATTTACCACAAAATCAAATTCGGCAAAAAACAACATCCAGCGTAATTGCTGAGGAGTCAAAAGTCTGGCTGAACTCATGAACTGGAGATTGCGATGATCAGTATATACTGTGACAGCGTACTTGGCACCCAACAAATAATGTATCCATTCTTTAAAAGTGTCACAAATCGCCAGAAGCTCTTTTTCAGCAATGACATAGTTCTGATCGGCTTCGTTCAGCTTTCGAGACATCTAAGCTACAGGATGAAGTTGGCCGGTGTCTTTGCTTCATTGTGACAAGACTGCACCAATTGCCACATCTGAGGCATCGGCTTCCACTATGAATGGACGATCCACATCAGGGTAAGTCAAGACTGGGGCAGTGGAAAAAGCTTCTTTCAAAGTTGAAAACACTTGATCAGCTTCTGGGGACCATACACATTTTTCTTTCTTTCTCAATAACTTAGTGATTGGGGCCACTGTTTGAGAGAAATGGTTTATAAACCTGCGGTAAAAGTTTGCAAACCCCAGGAAACATTGTACATCTCGAACAGTCTTTGGAGTGGGCCAATCAGATACAGCTTGTACTTTCTTTTCTGCCTTGACCATACATTGAGGGGTAAGGATAACCCCTAAAAACTCAATTGTGGTAACTTGAAACTCACACTTGGTTAGTTTGCAATAGAAATGGTACTTTGAAGGGCTGAGAGAATTTTCTTGACATGTTGCACATGTTCGCTTTCATTGTCAGAATAGATCAAAATGTAATTGATGTAGACTATTGCAAATATGTTGAGATACTCTCTAAGAACATCATTCAGGAAAAATTTAAATGCTGCTGGAGCATTACACAGACCAAAAGGCATAACAGTGTATTCAAAGAGACCATATCTTGTCTTGAACGCAGTTTTCCATTCGTCGCCCTCTCTCATGACTAAATGGTTAGCACCTCATAGATCGAGCTTAGTGTAGATTTTAGCCTTTTTTTACTTGTTCCAGCAAGACTGGAATCAGGGGCAAGGAGTATTTATTCTTGATGGTGACCTTGTTCAAATCCCTAGAGTCAATACAAGTTCGAAGGTCCCCATTCGCCTCAGGGACAAAAACAAAGGAGAGGCTGTAGGAGACTTGGAAGGGCGGATGAAACCATTCTCCAAGAATTGATCTAGATACTTTCATAAAGTTGATTTTCATGTTTTGACAAGGTGTATACACAACAGCTGGGGAGTATCGCACCTGGGATTAGATCAATTTGACAGTCATAAGGTCTATGAGGAGGCAAGGTTTCCGCTTCTTTTTCATCGAATACATCTTCATAGGATGAATATTGTCTGGGCAACTTTACTTCTTTCTCCGCTGCAGTGGCTATGTAAGAGTTGCAATCTTTGGTTACTTGAGACAACTGGAAGCATTTTTCTTTACATAGAGCTGAAGAGAACACAACCTTCCGTTCTTCCCAATTAATCTCAGGATTGTGATGAGTTAACCAGAGTAAGCCAAGGATAATTCCAAACTGAGGAGCATGGATCACATCAAGGATGAGTTTCTCTTTATGTTTGGTTCTTTGGTTCTCCCCCTCACAGATCACCGACAGGGGGACAGTCTGAATAGTTACTGGGCCTCCAGTCAAGAGTTTTCCATCTACTGCTTGTATTATTTCTGGAGTCTTCTTCTTGATCCATGGGATCCCCCATGCGCAAACCAATTTGGCATCAACAAAGTTCCCGGTAGACCCAGAATCTACGAGGGCCTTATTGAAATAGTTATTTTTCTTTACTTGAACTTTTATGCCCAGCTTGAGATGTCTAGACTGTGAAGGGTCAACGGTGACACCCAAAAGCAACCCTTCTTTACATCTTGGGTGACTTAGTTTTCCGGCTCGACTTGTGCATTGGCTGCAAGTTTCTGGACAGGACCTCGTTTGCTCTTTGGTTTGATTGGACACTCTTTGACGAAATGACCTTTGCGCCCACAATAAAGTCATTGTCCATTCTTTCTACGTAGGTCCTTTTCGTCTTTGGTCAAAGGCCTCCTGATTGTTCTGATTTCCATAGGTTCTGGAGTTCTTTCTTTCTGGGTTCTTGATTCTCTATTATCGTGAACACGCCAGGAATATTTCTCAGTCTTTTTGCGTGTTCCCCTTCGTTCTGCTAAACGATGATCCAGTCTCAAAAGAAGGTTTATCAGATGAGCAAGGATGTCTTTAACTCATCCTTGAGTTGTTTGTTGAAAAAGGCTGCTTGCTTTTCTTCAGGCTAGGATGTCTTGGCTACCAGCCGATTAAAGTTAGCTAAGTAGGACACTAAATCCTGGTTACCTTGTTGCAAATCTGATAGTTCACAATCTGCTGAAAATGTCACAGTTCTACGATCAAATACTTGTTCAAACTCACAAAAAAAATTCTCCAATTGTAAAGCAGGGGAGGATCTTTACGCACAAGAGGAATTGCCCAGGTAGCTGCGTCCCCGGTCAGGTATGATAACAAGAAAGCCACCCTGGATTGGGCATCAGGGAAAGTCTGTGGTTGGCAGGTAAAATGTAATTCCACTTGAACCAGGAAAGATTGAGGTTTCAAGGGATCACCTGAGAAACGTTCTGGAGGAGCTAGGGGAATGGCCGAAGGAACGTTGAGGGAAATGCTCGTAGGAGGATTACCTCCAGAAGCTTGGGAAGAAGGACCAGGCCAAGACACACCTAAGGGATTTTGTTCCTTCTTCTCTACCCTTTCCTGTAACTGATTCACTCTCTCAGCTAGGCTGGCTGCTATATCTTTTGATGACACTACCTCTGCTTGGAGCTGCGTGATAACCTTGACTATCTCGTCCAATGTGGCCATGCTGAGAACACACGCAAACCAGGAGGGTAATTAATTTGTGGGCTCACTATTCTGTCAGGGAGACCAGATCCTCGGGGTCTGCGCACGTTCCCAACATGTCCACCACTAGACAGTTCCAAGACTCTGATAGATAAAATCACAGAGACTGAGAGAGTCCAAGCGTGGGAAAAGGGGATTAGGATGGGAACAGCTGGGAAGGAGACCTGTAGGAAACAAAAGGTTAAACCACACAATATCAAGATTACATCACATTGACTTTTACTAGACTATGGTTCTTAGCATTGTCATACTGTAACCATGGATAACTTAAGAAAGGACTAATAAGTAGGCCTCAAGACGTCTGGGTACCTGGGAAGGAATCAAGAATGATTAACATAACTTCTCAATGAAACTTTTCATGAAATGTTACACATTGTCTAGGAATATAAGAACCTTCTAGAATTATGTTCTCAAAACAAACATGGGTGGTCATTACAACCCTGGCGGACGGTGTTAAAGTGGCGGTAAGACCGCTAACAGGCCGGCGGTAAAATTTTTGGAATTATGACCGTGGCGGAAACCGCCAGCAAAGACGGACACTTTAACACTACGACCCCCACAGCGGTACAGACAAACAGCGCAGTGGTCACCGCCAACAGACAGGCGGGAGACAATGTACCGCGCACAGTATCACAACCTACCAATCCGCCACCTTTTCCGGGGCGGATTCACCGCGGATAAAAACACGGCGGAAACAGTCATTTCAAAGGGGAAACGCTCACCTCTACACACTCCACGAGGAAGGAGGCACCATGGAGCCTGAACTCCATATTCTTCCTGCACTAGTCTTCCTGCTCCTATACGACGATCATCAACGCTGGCGGTGAAGACAACAGTGATGTCAACACCAGGACAGTGCGCGCTCTACGGGCATCTAGAATGCAAAAACCCAACACTCGCAAGATAATGTAATTTATTCATTGTGATGATATGTTATTGTTTAACCTTTTGCATTGCAGAATTCCATCCAAAAGATTCATTTTTAAGGTGCTTATAAATACTGTACATTTGCAATGTATTGCTGCAGACATTCAGAGTGTGTTAGGGTGTGGTCCCTTTCCAGGGCCTTCTAGAGACTTTCCCTGCAACATGCCTGGGCGTGGTTCTGGGCTGGGCCAAGACTCTATAAAGGAGAGTCAGCCCAACTTCCAGTGCTCACTATTCAGAGGTCCCGGTGCAGAGCAGCAGCTTCTTCCTGAGCTCCTGTCCGGGCGGCCTATTTGGATTTTCCAGTCTTCTGCACTCATCTCTCATTGGTGATCACTGTTTCCAGGCAGGAAGACGGTGTTTGGACATTTCCCAACACCGTAATTGAGAATTTTCATATTCTTGATTTTAATTCTTAAATGAATAACAGATTACTTGTGTGCTGCCATTTTTTGACATTTGTATGGTGGTTTGCAAATAGGGAGGACGCGCAATTTATTCCATAAAGATTTGACTTCGTTATTACATTGTTGTTCATTGCGCGCTGATATTTCTTGACATTTACATGATGTTTTACGAGTTGGCAAGACGTGCAACTCGTTTCATGAGCATTTAACTTTGTTGTTCATTGCGCGCTACCTTTTTTTGACATTTACATGGTGGCATTCGAATCTGCGAAACGCGCGATTCACTTCTCGTGTGTAATTCATGCTGTTCATTGTGCGCTACCATTTTCTGGCATTTACATGGTGGCATTTGAATCGGCAACATGCGCGATTCTTTCCTTGAGTGTTTTTTCATGTTATTCATTGTGCGCTACCATTTCTTGGCATTTGCATGGTGGCATTTGAATCGACAAGACGCGCAATTCTTTCCCTGAGTGCTTTTCATGTTGTTCATTGTGCGCTACCATTTCTTGGCATTTGTATGGTGGCATTTGAATCGGCAAGACGCGCAATTCTTTCCTCGTGTATAAATAATGTAAATTACTGTGCGCTACTATTCTAAGACATTTTCTTGGTAGCATTTCAAGTTGACACGTTGCGTGATTTATTCCTTGAATCTACGTTGTGTGATTTCATGGTGCACAATCCTTTATGGTGTTTAATACTCATATAAAAATCTGCAATGTGCACAATTCACTTCCCATTTTTTTTCTGAGATGAACACAACAATACCAGAGTTCTAGATGTAATGCTGTGTGTTCCTGATATATATTCTTAAAAGGAGATTCATATGGTTGTTTAGAAATTGCTCAGAGTGTTTCCTGATTCTCATGCTAAAGAAAGTACTCAAATCTGAAAGTCCTATTTAACTTTTCCTGTTTCCTCCTCAGGCATTCGGTCATCTAAAGCCTAGTCAGTTTTAGGACTATTCTAGGGTTGTTCATGTTTTTCGGAAAAGACGAAGCTAAGAGTTGTAGCATGTTACTGATTTCATGAGATGTAATTTTGATGTTGTGTTTTAACCTTTTGCTTCCTACAGGTCTCCTTCCCAGCTGGAGGTGGGCAATTTTTTACAGGCAATGAAATGTCCATATTTTGTGAGACCAACTACTACCACAAGGATTACTGAATGTTGTTGAACCACTGGTAGTCCTGTAATGAAGTCTAAAGAGATGTGTTCCCAAGGTCGACATGGAGTTGGGAGCGGATGCAACAACCCTTTCGGTTTTGAATGACTTGTCTTGATGCGAGCACAGACTTCGCAGTTGTATACCATTGTTTTGACGTCTTTTGTCAAGGTAGGCCATCAAAAGTAGCGTTGGATTAATTCAAGAGTTTTAGGAGTACCTGGATGACCTGCCGTAGGTATAACATGCAACCAAGGGAATATTAACTTGCGAAGCTTGGTAGTGGGCACGAACAAACGAGCGTCATGGAAAGGTAGTCCGTGCTTGATTGACCTTTTGGGATCTGCTTGAGCCAATGTCTGCCATTTGTCAATGGTGAAGGAATTATGGATGTCTTCAAAGAAATCTTCTGTCTTTATGATGCATAGGACTTTGTCTGGAGCAATGATAGCTCTGGAGGGTTGGACTGTAGGCAACGTGTTAGACTCTTGGCGGGACAAGGCATCTGCTTTGCGATTGTCTTTACCAGGATGGAAATTTACCACAAAATCAAATTCGGCAAAAAACAACATCCAGCGTAATTGCTGAGGAGTCAAAAGTCTGGCTGAACTCATGAACTGGAGATTGCGATGATCAGTATATACTGTAACAGCGTACTTGGCACCCAACAAATAATGTATCCATTCTTTAAAAGTGTCACAAATCGCCAGAAGCTCTTTTTCAGCAATGACATAGTTCTGATCGGCTTCGTTCAGCTTTCGAGACATCTAAGCTACAGGATGAAGTTGGCCGGTGTCTTTGCTTCGTTGTGACAAGACTGCACCAATTGCCACATCTGAGGCATCGGCTTCCACTATGAATGGACGATCCACATCAGGGTGAGTCAAGACTGGGGCAGTGGAAAAAGCTTCTTTCAAAGTTGAAAACACTTGATCAGCTTCTGGGGACCATACACATTTTTCTTTCTTTCTCAATAACTTAGTGATTGGGGCCACTGTTTGAGAGAAATGGTTTATAAACCTGCGGTAAAAGTTTGCAAACCCCAGGAAACATTGTACATCTCGAACAGTCTTTGGAGTGGGCCAATCAGATACAGCTTGTACTTTCTTTTCTGCCTTGACCATACATTGAGGGGTAAGGATAACCCCTAAAAACTCAATTGTGGTAACTTGAAACTCACACTTGGTTAGTTTGCAATAGAAATGGTACTTTGAAGGGCTGAGAGAATTTTCTTGACATGTTGCACATGTTCGCTTTCATTGTCAGAATAGATCAAAATGTAATTGATGTAGACTATTGCAAATATGTTGAGATACTCTCTAAGAACATCATTCAGGAAAAATTTAAATGCTGCTGGAGCATTACACAGACCAAAAGGCATAACAGTGTATTCAAAGAGACCATATCTTGTCTTGAACGCAGTTTTCCATTCGTCGCCCTCTCTCATGACTAAATGGTTAGCACCTCATAGATCGAGCTTAGTGTAGATTTTAGCCTTTTTTTACTTGTTCCAGCAAGACTGGAATCAGGGGCAAGGAGTATTTATTCTTGATGGTGACCTTGTTCAAATCCCTAGAGTCAATACAAGTTCGAAGGTCCCCATTCGCCTCAGGGACAAAAACAAAGGAGAGGCTGTAGGAGACTTGGAAGGGCGGATGAAACCATTCTCCAAGAATTGATCTAGATACTTTCATAAAGTTGATTTTCATGTTTTGACAAGGTGTATACACAACAGCTGGGGAGTATCGCACCTGGGATTAGATCAATTTGACAGTCATAAGGTCTATGAGGAGGCAAGGTTTCCGCTTCTTTTTCATCGAATACATCTTCATAGGATGAATATTGTCTGGGCAACTTTACTTCTTTCTCCGCTGCAGTGGCTATGTAAGAGTTGCAATCTTTGGTTACTTGAGACAACTGGAAGCATTTTTCTTTACATAGAGCTGAAGAGAACACAACCTTCCGTTCTTCCCAATTAATCTCAGGATTGTGATGAGTTAACCAGAGTAAGCCAAGGATAATTCCAAACTGAGGAGCATGGATCACATCAAGGATGAGTTTCTCTTTATGTTTGGTTCTTTGGTTCTCCCCCTCACAGATCACCGACAGGGGGACAGTCTGAATAGTTACTGGGCCTCCAGTCAAGAGTTTTCCATCTACTGCTTGTATTATTTCTGGAGTCTTCTTCTTGATCCATGGGATCCCCCATGCGCAAACCAATTTGGCGTCAACAAAGTTCCCGGTAGACCCAGAATCTACGAGGGCCTTATTGAAATAGTTATTTTTCTTTACTTGAACTTTTATGCCCAGCTTGAGATGTCTAGACTGTGAAGGGTCAACGGTGACACCCAAAAGCAACCCTTCTTTACATCTTGGGTGACTTAGTTTTCCGGCTCGACTTGTGCATTGGCTGCAAGTTTCTGGACAGGACCTCGTTTGCTCTTTGGTTTGATTGGACACTCTTTGACGAAATGACCTTTGCGCCCACAATAAAGTCATTGTCCATTCTTTCTACGTAGGTCCTTTTCGTCTTTGGTCAAAGGCCTCCTGATTGTTCTGATTTCCATAGGTTCTGGAGTTCTTTCTTTCTGGGTTCTTGATTCTCTATTATCGTGAACACGCCAGGAATATTACTCAGTCTTTTTGCGTGTTCCCCTTCGTTCTGCTAAACGATGATCCAGTCTCAAAAGAAGGTTTATCAGATGAGCAAGGATGTCTTTAACTCATCCTTGAGTTGTTTGTTGAAAAAGGCTGCTTGCTTTTCTTCAGGCTAGGATGTCTTGGCTACCAGCCGATTAAAGTTAGCTAAGTAGGACACTAAATCCTGGTTACCTTGTTGCAAATCTGATAGTTCACAATCTGCTGAAAATGTCACAGTTCTACGATCAAATACTTGTTCAAACTCACCAAAAAAATTCTCCAATTGTAAAGCAGGGGAGGATCTTTACGCACAAGAGGAATTGCCCAGGTAGCTGCGTCCCCGGTCAGGTATGATAACAAGAAAGCCACCCTGGATTGGGCATCAGGGAAAGTCTGTGGTTGGCAGGTAAAATGTAATTCCACTTGAACCAGGAAAGATTGAGGTTTCAAGGGATCACCTGAGAAACGTTCTGGAGGAGCTAGGGGAATGGCCGAAGGAACGTTGAGGGAAATGCTCGTAGGAGGATTACCTCCAGAAGCTTGGGAAGAAGGACCAGGCCAAGACACACCTAAGGGATTTTGTTCCTTCTTCTCTACCCTTTCCTGTAACTGATTCACTCTCTCAGCTAGGCTGGCTGCTATATCTTTTGATGACACTACCTCTGCTTGGAGCTGCGTGATAACCTTGACTATCTCGTCCAATGTGGCCATGCTGAGAACACACGCAAACCAGGAGGGTAATTAATTTGTGGGCTCACTATTCTGTCAGGGAGACCAGATCCTCGGGGTCTGCGCACGTTCCCAACATGTCCACCACTAGACAGTTCCAAGACTCTGATAGATAAAATCACAGAGACTGAGAGAGTCCAAGCGTGGGAAAAGGGGATTAGGATGGGAACAGCTGGGAAGGAGACCTGTAGGAAACAAAAGGTTAAACCACACAATATCAAGATTACATCACATTGACTTTTACTAGACTATGGTTCTTAGCATTGTCATACTGTAACCATGGATAACTTAAGAAAGGACTAATAAGTAGGCCTCAAGACGTCTGGGTACCTGGGAAGGAATAAAGAATGATTAACATAACTTCTCAATGAAACTTTTCATGAAATGTTACACATTGTCTAGGAATATAAGAACCTTCTAGAATTATGTTCTCAAAACAAACATGGGTGGTCATTACAACCCTGGCGGACGGTGTTAAAGTGGCGGTAAGACCGCTAACAGGCCGGCGGTAAAATTTTTGGAATTATGACCGTGGCGGAAACCGCCAGCAAAGACGGACACTTTAACACTACGACCCCCACAGCGGTACAGACAAACAGCGCAGTGGTCACCGCCAACAGACAGGCGGGAGACAATGTACCGCGCACAGTATCACAACCTACCAATCCGCCACCTTTTCCGGGGCGGATTCACCGCGGATAAAAACACGGCGGAAACAGTCATTTCAAAGGGGAAACGCTCACCTCTACACACTCCACGAGGAAGGAGGCACCATGGAGCCTGAACTCCATATTCTTCCTGCACTAGTCTTCCTGCTCCTATACGACGATCATCAACGCTGGCGGTGAAGACAACAGTGATGTCAACACCAGGACAGTGCGCGCTCTACGGGCATCTAGAATGCAAAAACCCAACACTCGCAAGATAATGTAATTTATTCATTGTGATGATATGTTATTGTTTAACCTTTTGCATTGCAGAATTCCATCCAAAAGATTCATTTTTAAGGTGCTTATAAATACTGTACATTTGCAATGTATTGCTGCAGACATTCAGAGTGTGTTAGGGTGTGGTCCCTTTCCAGGGCCTTCTAGAGACTTTCCCTGCAACATGCCTGGGCGTGGTTCTGGGCTGGGCCAAGACTCTATAAAGGAGAGTCAGCCCAACTTCCAGTGCTCACTATTCAGAGGTCCCGGTGCAGAGCAGCAGCTTCTTCCTGAGCTCCTGTCCCGGCGGCCTATTTGGATTTTCCAGTCTTCTGCACTCATCTCTCATTGGTGATCACTGTTTCCAGGCAGGAAGACGGTGTTTGGACATTTCCCAACACCGTAATGGAGAATTTTCATATTCTTGATTTTAATTCTTAAATGAATAACAGATTACTTGTGTGCTGCCATTTTTTGACATTTGTATGGTGGTTTGCAAATAGGGAGGACGCGCAATTTATTCCATAAAGATTTGACTTCGTTATTACATTGTTGTTCATTGCGCGCTGATATTTCTTGACATTTACATGATGTTTTACGAGTTGGCAAGACGTGCAACTCGTTTCATGAGCATTTAACTTTGTTGTTCATTGCGCGCTACCTTTTTTTGACATTTACATGGTGGCATTCGAATCGGCGAAACGCGCGATTCACTTCTCGTGTGTAATTCATGCTGTTCATTGTGCGCTACCATTTTCTGGCATTTACATGGTGGCATTTGAATCGGCAAGACGCGCAATTCTTTCCTCGTGTATAAATAATGTAAATTACTGTGCGCTACTATTCTAAGACATTTTCTTGGTAGCATTTCAAGTTGACACGTTGCGTGATTTATTCCTTGAATCTACGTTGTGTGATTTCATGGTGCACAATCCTTTATGGTGTTTAATACTCATATAAAAATCTGCAATGTGCACAATTCACTTCCCATTTTTTTTCTGAGATGAACACAACAATACCAGAGTTCTAGATGTAATGCTGTGTGTTCCTGATATATATTCTTAAAAGGAGATTCATATGGTTGTTTAGAAATTGCTCAGAGTGTTTCCTGATTCTCATGCTAAAGAAAGTACTCAAATCTGAAAGTCCTATTTAACTTTTCCTGTTTCCTCCTCAGGCATTCGGTCATCTAAAGCCTAGTCAGTTTTAGGACTATTCTAGGGTTGTTCATGTTTTTCGGAAAAGACGAAGCTAAGAGTTGTAGCATGTTACTGATTTCATGAGATGTAATTTTGATGTTGTGTTTTAACCTTTTGCTTCCTACAGGTCTCCTTCCCAGCTGGAGGTGGGCAATTTTTTACAGGCAATGAAATGTCCATATTTTGTGAGACCAACTACTACCACAAGGATTACTGAATGTTGTTGAACCACTGGTAGTCCTGTAATGAAGTCTAAAGAGATGTGTTCCCAAGGTCGACATGGAGTTGGGAGCGGATGCAACAACCCTTTCGGTTTTGAATGACTTGTCTTGATGCGAGCACAGACTTCGCAGTTGTATACCATTGTTTTGACGTCTTTTGTCAAGGTAGGCCATCAAAAGTAGCGTTGGATTAATTCAAGAGTTTTAGGAGTACCTGGATGACCTGCCGTAGGTATAACATGCAACCAAGGGAATATTAACTTGCGAAGCTTGGTAGTGGGCACGAACAAACGAGCGTCATGGAAAGGTAGTCCGTGCTTGATTGACCTTTTGGGATCTGCTTGAGCCAATGTCTGCCATTTGTCAATGGTGAAGGAATTATGGATGTCTTCAAAGAAATCTTCTGTCTTTATGATGCATAGGACTTTGTCTGGAGCAATGATAGCTCTGGAGGGTTGGACTGTAGGCAACGTGTTAGACTCTTGGCGGGACAAGGCATCTGCTTTGCGATTGTCTTTACCAGGATGGAAATTTACCACAAAATCAAATTCGGCAAAAAACAACATCCAGCGTAATTGCTGAGGAGTCAAAAGTCTGGCTGAACTCATGAACTGGAGATTGCGATGATCAGTATATACTGTGACAGCGTACTTGGCACCCAACAAATAATGTATCCATTCTTTAAAAGTGTCACAAATCGCCAGAAGCTCTTTTTCAGCAATGACATAGTTCTGATCGGCTTCGTTCAGCTTTCGAGACATCTAAGCTACAGGATGAAGTTGGCCGGTGTCTTTGCTTCGTTGTGACAAGACTGCACCAATTGCCACATCTGAGGCATCGGCTTCCACTATGAATGGACGATCCACATCAGGGTGAGTCAAGACTGGGGCAGTGGAAAAAGCTTCTTTCAAAGTTGAAAACACTTGATCAGCTTCTGGGGACCATACACATTTTTCTTTCTTTCTCAATAACTTAGTGATTGGGGCCACTGTTTGAGAGAAATGGTTTATAAACCTGCGGTAAAAGTTTGCAAACCCCAGGAAACATTGTACATCTCGAACAGTCTTTGGAGTGGGCCAATCAGATACAGCTTGTACTTTCTTTTCTGCCTTGACCATACATTGAGGGGTAAGGATAACCCCTAAAAACTCAATTGTGGTAACTTGAAACTCACACTTGGTTAGTTTGCAATAGAAATGGTACTTTGAAGGGCTGAGAGAATTTTCTTGACATGTTGCACATGTTCGCTTTCATTGTCAGAATAGATCAAAATGTAATTGATGTAGACTATTGCAAATATGTTGAGATACTCTCTAAGAACATCATTCAGGAAAAATTTAAATGCTGCTGGAGCATTACACAGACCAAAAGGCATAACAGTGTATTCAAAGAGACCATATCTTGTCTTGAACGCAGTTTTCCATTCGTCGCCCTCTCTCATGACTAAATGGTTAGCACCTCATAGATCGAGCTTAGTGTAGATTTTAGCCTTTTTTTACTTGTTCCAGCAAGACTGGAATCAGGGGCAAGGAGTATTTATTCTTGATGGTGACCTTGTTCAAATCCCTAGAGTCAATACAAGTTCGAAGGTCCCCATTCGCCTCAGGGACAAAAACAAAGGAGAGGCTGTAGGAGACTTGGAAGGGCGGATGAAACCATTCTCCAAGAATTGATCTAGATACTTTCATAAAGTTGATTTTCATGTTTTGACAAGGTGTATACACAACAGCTGGGGAGTATCGCACCTGGGATTAGATCAATTTGACAGTCATAAGGTCTATGAGGAGGCAAGGTTTCCGCTTCTTTTTCATCGAATACATCTTCATAGAATGAATATTGTCTGGGCAACTTTACTTCTTTCTCCGCTGCAGTGGCTATGTAAGAGTTGCAATCTTTGGTTACTTGAGACAACTGGAAGCATTTTTCTTTACATAGAGCTGAAGAGAACACAACCTTCCGTTCTTCCCAATTAATCTCAGGATTGTGATGAGTTAACCAGAGTAAGCCAAGGATAATTCCAAACTGAGGAGCATGGATCACATCAAGGATGAGTTTCTCTTTATGTTTGGTTCTTTGGTTCTCCCCCTCACAGATCACCGACAGGGGGACAGTCTGAATAGTTACTGGGCCTCCAGTCAAGAGTTTTCCATCTACTGCTTGTATTATTTCTGGAGTCTTCTTCTTGATCCATGGGATCCCCCATGCGCAAACCAATTTGGCGTCAACAAAGTTCCCGGTAGACCCAGAATCTACGAGGGCCTTATTGAAATAGTTATTTTTCTTTACTTGAACTTTTATGCCCAGCTTGAGATGTCTAGACTGTGAAGGGTCAACGGTGACACCCAAAAGCAACCCTTCTTTACATCTTGGGTGACTTAGTTTTCCGGCTCGACTTGTGCATTGGCTGCAAGTTTCTGGACAGGACCTCGTTTGCTCTTTGGTTTGATTGGACACTCTTTGACGAAATGACCTTTGCGCCCACAATAAAGTCATTGTCCATTCTTTCTACGTAGGTCCTTTTCGTCTTTGGTCAAAGGCCTCCTGATTGTTCTGATTTCCATAGGTTCTGGAGTTCTTTCTTTCTGGGTTCTTGATTCTCTATTATCGTGAACACGCCAGGAATATTACTCAGTCTTTTTGCGTGTTCCCCTTCGTTCTGCTAAACGATGATCCAGTCTCAAAAGAAGGTTTATCAGATGAGCAAGGATGTCTTTAACTCATCCTTGAGTTGTTTGTTGAAAAAGGCTGCTTGCTTTTCTTCAGGCTAGGATGTCTTGGCTACCAGCCGATTAAAGTTAGCTAAGTAGGACACTAAATCCTGGTTACCTTGTTGCAAATCTGATAGTTCACAATCTGCTGAAAATGTCACAGTTCTACGATCAAATACTTGTTCAAACTCACCAAAAAAATTCTCCAATTGTAAAGCAGGGGAGGATCTTTACGCACAAGAGGAATTGCCCAGGTAGCTGCGTCCCCGGTCAGGTATGATAACAAGAAAGCCACCCTGGATTGGGCATCAGGGAAAGTCTGTGGTTGGCAGGTAAAATGTAATTCCACTTGAACCAGGAAAGATTGAGGTTTCAAGGGATCACCTGAGAAACGTTCTGGAGGAGCTAGGGGAATGGCCGAAGGAACGTTGAGGGAAATGCTCGTAGGAGGATTACCTCCAGAAGCTTGGGAAGAAGGACCAGGCCAAGACACACCTAAGGGATTTTGTTCCTTCTTCTCTACCCTTTCCTGTAACTGATTCACTCTCTCAGCTAGGCTGGCTGCTATATCTTTTGATGACACTACCTCTGCTTGGAGCTGCGTGATAACCTTGACTATCTCGTCCAATGTGGCCATGCTGAGAACACACGCAAACCAGGAGGGTAATTAATTTGTGGGCTCACTATTCTGTCAGGGAGACCAGATCCTCGGGGTCTGCGCACGTTCCCAACATGTCCACCACTAGACAGTTCCAAGACTCTGATAGATAAAATCACAGAGACTGAGAGAGTCCAAGCGTGGGAAAAGGGGATTAGGATGGGAACAGCTGGGAAGGAGACCTGTAGGAAACAAAAGGTTAAACCACACAATATCAAGATTACATCACATTGACTTTTACTAGACTATGGTTCTTAGCATTGTCATACTGTAACCATGGATAACTTAAGAAAGGACTAATAAGTAGGCCTCAAGACGTCTGGGTACCTGGGAAGGAATAAAGAATGATTAACATAACTTCTCAATGAAACTTTTCATGAAATGTTACACATTGTCTAGGAATATAAGAACCTTCTAGAATTATGTTCTCAAAACAAACATGGGTGGTCATTACAACCCTGGCGGACGGTGTTAAAGTGGCGGTAAGACCGCTAACAGGCCGGCGGTAAAATTTTTGGAATTATGACCGTGGCGGAAACCGCCAGCAAAGACGGACACTTTAACACTACGACCCCCACAGCGGTACAGACAAACAGCGCAGTGGTCACCGCCAACAGACAGGCGGGAGACAATGTACCGCGCACAGTATCACAACCTACCAATCCGCCACCTTTTCCGGGGCGGATTCACCGCGGATAAAAACACGGCGGAAACAGTCATTTCAAAGGGGAAACGCTCACCTCTACACACTCCACGAGGAAGGAGGCACCATGGAGCCTGAACTCCATATTCTTCCTGCACTAGTCTTCCTGCTCCTATACGACGATCATCAACGCTGGCGGTGAAGACAACAGTGATGTCAACACCAGGACAGTGCGCGCTCTACGGGCATCTAGAATGCAAAAACCCAACACTCGCAAGATAATGTAATTTATTCATTGTGATGATATGTTATTGTTTAACCTTTTGCATTGCAGAATTCCATCCAAAAGATTCATTTTTAAGGTGCTTATAAATACTGTACATTTGCAATGTATTGCTGCAGACATTCAGAGTGTGTTAGGGTGTGGTCCCTTTCCAGGGCCTTCTAGAGACTTTCCCTGCAACATGCCTGGGCGTGGTTCTGGGCTGGGCCAAGACTCTATAAAGGAGAGTCAGCCCAACTTCCAGTGCTCACTATTCAGAGGTCCCGGTGCAGAGCAGCAGCTTCTTCCTGAGCTCCTGTCCCGGCGGCCTATTTGGATTTTCCAGTCTTCTGCACTCATCTCTCATTGGTGATCACTGTTTCCAGGCAGGAAGACGGTGTTTGGACATTTCCCAACACCGTAATGGAGAATTTTCATATTCTTGATTTTAATTCTTAAATGAATAACAGATTACTTGTGTGCTGCCATTTTTTGACATTTGTATGGTGGTTTGCAAATAGGGAGGACGCGCAATTTATTCCATAAAGATTTGACTTCGTTATTACATTGTTGTTCATTGCGCGCTGATATTTCTTGACATTTACATGATGTTTTACGAGTTGGCAAGACGTGCAACTCGTTTCATGAGCATTTAACTTTGTTGTTCATTGCGCGCTACCTTTTTTTGACATTTACATGGTGGCATTCGAATCGGCGAAACGCGCGATTCACTTCTCGTGTGTAATTCATGCTGTTCATTGTGCGCTACCATTTTCTGGCATTTACATGGTGGCATTTGAATCGGCAACATGCGCGATTCTTTCCTTGAGTGTTTTTTCATGTTATTCATTGTGCGCTACCATTTCTTGGCATTTGCATGGTGGCATTTGAATCGACAAGACGCGCAATTCTTTCCCTGAGTGCTTTTCATGTTGTTCATTGTGCGCTACCATTTCTTGGCATTTGTATGGTGGCATTTGAATCGGCAAGACGCGCAATTCTTTCCTCGTGTATAAATAATGTAAATTACTGTGCGCTACTATTCTAAGACATTTTCTTGGTAGCATTTCAAGTTGACACGTTGCGTGATTTATTCCTTGAATCTACGTTGTGTGATTTCATGGTGCACAATCCTTTATGGTGTTTAATACTCATATAAAAATCTGCAATGTGCACAATTCACTTCCCATTTTTTTTCTGAGATGAACACAACAATACCAGAGTTCTAGATGTAATGCTGTGTGTTCCTGATATATATTCTTAAAAGGAGATTCATATGGTTGTTTAGAAATTGCTCAGAGTGTTTCCTGATTCTCATGCTAAAGAAAGTACTCAAATCTGAAAGTCCTATTTAACTTTTCCTGTTTCCTCCTCAGGCATTCGGTCATCTAAAGCCTAGTCAGTTTTAGGACTATTCTAGGGTTGTTCATGTTTTTCGGAAAAGACGAAGCTAAGAATTGTAGCATGTTACTGATTTCATGAGATGTAATTTTGATGTTGTGTTTTAACCTTTTGCTTCCTACAGGTCTCCTTCCCAGCTGTTCCCGTCCTAATCCCCTTTTCCCCACTTGGACTCTCTTAGACTCTGTGATAAATCTAATCAGAGTATTGGAGCTGTCTTGTGGTGGAAGTGTTGGTAATGTGCACAGACCCCGAGGATCTGGTGACTCTGACAATTGAGTACTGCACCTACGACATAGGGGAGGGGGAAGCAAAAGACAGGGACACACACATGCAACATCCCCACCCGACCCTCACCCACTACAACACACACACCAATGCATATCCAAACATTACAGTAACAACCCCCAAACCCCCTGGAAGAATGCAAAGACCAAAGGAAATGAGTGGAGCCATTATAATATATAAAAATACAGTAACCAAATATCTACATATATATATATATATACACATTAAACAAATTATACATCACGATTAGTAGTGCAGGTAATGCACAAGTCATTGTCCGTGGACCACTGGGCCCAAAATGCATGGACGAGGCCCACATTAGATACCTGATCAAAATGGAGAGAACACTGCTGGGGCATCAGATAGAAATACAACAGGCACCTCAGGGGGAAGGGAAAGGGGGGCACCTCAACCGGATGAGTGCACCATGCCAGATCCCTGAGGGGGCTCCATGCCCATTGATGTATCCTGGGGAGTGCAAAGCCACAGTCTCTCAAGTCTCTACAGTGGGTGGGTTGCCCACTGTACCATCCTGCGGAGTGCAAAGCCACAGTCTCTCAAGTCTCTACAGTGGGTGGGTTACCCACTGTACCATCCTGGGGAGTGCAAAGCCACAGTCTCTCAAGTCTCTACAGTGGGTGGGTTGCCCACTGTACCATCCTGGGGAGTACAAAGCCACAGTCTCTCAAGTGGATAACAGTCTCCACTGGTTCTGGAGGGGGACTGGTGCCCAGAGTGCTTCATCCTGTGCAGGACAGACGGAGTGGATGCATGTCTCCACTGGTTCTGGAGGGGGACTGGTGCCCAGAGTGCTTCATCCTGTGCAGGACAGACGGAGTGGATGCATGTATCCACTGGTTCTGGAGGGGGACTGGTGCCCAGAGTGCATCACTCACCCCGTGACGGTCCCAGTTGCGTCACTGCCCCTGCCGCTCATGGCCTAGCGGTGCTTGACTTGGCGGTCCTTGCCCTGTTCAGCAGTGCTTGCCCTGTTCAGAGGAGCTTGCTATGGTGGTCTTTGACCTGTTCAGCGGTGCTTGACTTGACGGTCCTTGCCCTGTTCGAAAGTGCTTGCCCTGTTCAGCGGTGATTGCCTTGTTCAGCGGTGCTTGACTTGGCGGTGCTTGCCCTGTTCAGGTGTGATTGCCCTGTTTAGCGGTGCTTGACTTGGCGGTGCTTGCCCTGTTCAGCGGTGCTTGACTTGGCGGTGCTTGCTCTGTTCAGCGGTGAGTGCCCTGTTCAGCAGTGCTTGACTTGGCGGTGCTTGCCCTGTTCAGCGGTGCTTGCCCTGTTCAGCGGCGCTTGCCATGGCGGTCTTTGCTCTCTTCGAAAGTGCTTGAGTTTGCAGTTTCTGACCTGTTCAGCGGTCCTTGCCCTGTTCGAAAGTGCTTGCCCTGTTCAGCGGTGATTGCCCTGTTCAGCGATGCTTGACTTGGCGGTCCTTCATTGCCCAGCTGAGCTGGCGGTCCTTCATTGGGCAGCTGGGCTGTGGCTGCCGGGGCCCTCCTGGGCAGCTGGGCTGTGGCTGGAGGCGGCTGCCTTCCTGGGCACTGACTCTGGCGGTGGCCTCCTGGCCACTGACGATCGGGCTGCCCTCCTGGGCACTGACTCTGGCGGTGGCCTCCTGGCCAGTGACGATCGGCCTGGCAGTGGCCTCCTGGTAATGATGATGATGGCGGTCTTCTCCGCCGTGCTGCTCCTCCCAGACTTTGGCGATTTCTTCTGCCCCTTCCCCACCTTGGGGCTGTCGTGAGGTGGATGTATGTTGGGTTGGTGTGTGCCTGCATTTGTGTACTTTGGGAGGGGGTGTCACAGACACACTGGGAGAGGACACAGGGGACGTGTAAATGGTAGTGGGGGTGCTGAGTGCACGTGAGTGGGGTGTGGTGGTGGTAGTGCTGGTGTGGGACCTAGAGGCTGTAGTGGTAGTGCATCCAGGTGAGAGTGTAGACGAGACTGGGAGGGAGGAGGGAGACGAGTAGGAGGAGGACACAGTGGAGGCAGTGGATGTTGCTGTGTCTGTATGTGTGTGATGCTTGCGTGAGTGCCTGTGGTATGTGTGGTGCTTATGTTTGCCTGAGCTTCCATTGTGTGGTGAGGTGTGTGCATGCTGGTCTGATGGTGTGCTTGTGATAGGCTGGGGTACAGGGGATTGGGTCTGGGTGGAGGAAGCTGGAGGGGGGAGGCTAGAGACAGGGACAATGGCTGCCATCAGTGCTGAGGCCAGAGTTTGCAGGGTTCGATGAAGGGCAGCCTGACCAGAATGAATGCCCTCCAGGAATGCATTTGTGTGTTGCAATTCCCTTTCTACACCCTGGATGGCATTCAAAATGATAGACTGGCCAACAGTGAGGGACCTGAGGAGGTCAATGGCCTCCTCACTGAGGGCAGCAGAGGTGACAGGGGCAGGGGCTGAGGTGCCTGGGGCGAAGGTGATGCCCACCCTCCTGGGTGAGCGGGCACGGGGCGAAGGCTGACGGGCTGCTGGGAGGGCGATGCTGGTGGGGGGGTGGCGGCTGTACCTGTAGAAGTGGGGGGCACAGATTTTGCCGCCACCACAAGGGAGCTCACATCGGAGGACGAGTCCGTGTCGCTGGTTGCAGATCCTGTGACCGCCGTGAAGCTCCTCTCGCCCTCCGTCCCACTGGTGTATTCAGAGTCCATGGTGTGGCCCTCCATGGCCATGTGGGATGCAGCTCCCTCGTGCTCCGTTGCCACTGTACCTCCGCCTGATGATGCTGATGCACACAAGAACAGGGAGACCACAAAAAGGGGGGGACGACAGAAGAAAGACAGGTTGAGTGCATGGCTTACTGCTACCGTTGGCGGACAATACAGACACAGCAGCCCCCTGCACTACGCCGCGCTGTTGGGCTCTACAGATGCAGTTCCTGGGATAGGGCCTACATGGCTATGGTCGACATCTGCACACATAGATGACACAGGGGCATGTATACCTGTACGTGGCACTCTACAGAGGTGGGGTGGAGTGCCACATGGCCTGCATTACGGAGGGGCCTAGCCTACGGAACTCGCCCTGGCCTAGGGAAACCCACAGCCCTCCTCCCCTACCCAGGCACCTTCACTGCGTGCAAAGCCCGCAGAATGATGTTGTACTCACCCCCTTGTGTCTGCTGTGATGCCCTCAAGGGCCCATCCAACTCAGGGTAGGCCACCGCCAGGATCCGGAACATCAGGGGGGTCATGGTGCGACGGGCAACCCTCCCACGTTGGGAGGCCATCCCCAGCTGAGCCTCCGCCGTCTTCTTGCTCCAGCGGCGAATGTCCTCCCATCTTTTACGGCAGTGGGTGCTCCGTCTGTGGTGGACCCCCAGGGTCCGGACGTCCTTGGCGATGGCACGCCAAATATCCTTCTTCTGGTGGGTGCTGACCTAAATGAAATGTACAGGGGAAGAAGAGAAGTCATTAGCAAATGCACGGTTGAAGTGAGTGGCCCACATCCCTACCCTTGCCATGTGGCACATACATTCACAGTCCTTCATGCACGCAGAACTGTGCCCCCTTCATTCTTACAACCAGCCCTCTCCACTCAAGCATAGCCCATACAACGTGCTCCCTGTGTACTTACCTGTTGGTCTGGAGGACCGTAGAGTAGCGTGTACTGGGGGAGGACCCTGTCCACGAGCTTCTCCAACTCCTCTGCAGTGAAGGCAGGGGCCCTTTCCCCAGACGCACGAGCCATTGTCTCTTCCAGACCGAAGTCACAGCAGCACTTGCAGTGTAGGTCCTCTCGAAGATCAGGTATCGAGTGATTGAACAGATATAAAATGGCGGTGATGTCCACGGCGATGCGCACCATCCCCGCCGGCGCACTTCGTCATTGGCTCCTGGGTCCCATAGGGTCCAATGTTAACCAATGCAGCATTGCGCCGCGGTCTTCGCCCGCCTACCGCAACGGTGTACAACGCCAGCGCAGTTACCTCACATCCCATTGTCCCAGTTTAGAGGTCAGGCAGTCTCCATTTCAGGTGCCCACATTGCTTCATTTTTAA
The DNA here is from genome assembly GCF_031143425.1 of Pleurodeles waltl. Taxonomy (NCBI): domain Eukaryota; kingdom Metazoa; phylum Chordata; class Amphibia; order Caudata; family Salamandridae; genus Pleurodeles; species Pleurodeles waltl. The sequence goes on along the minus strand of NC_090445.1, from coordinate 175,406,143 downwards.
GTACGTCACACATACCTAGGCCTAGACTCAACACACATACAGGCAACTTTTTGGATTATGATTCGTGTTCTGTGTAGACTGTGGGTATATACCTCTGAGTTGTTTGACTCTGTGGTCGCTGTTATCCTTCCTAGGCACCGTCCACTCGGACATGTGAGGAGATGGCGGAATCCTCCGGTGTACCGACCGCTGGTGGACCTGTTGACAATGGAGGAGCAACATTTAATCATCACCTACAGGGTTGACCGTGCCACAATCCAGGAACTGTGTGCCCAGTTGGAGCCTGACCTGATGTCAGCAATCCGCCATCCCACAGGAATCCCCCCTCAAGTGCAGGTGCTGTCAGTGCTCCATTTCCTTGCAAGTGGGTCATTTCAAACAACAGTGGCCATGGCATCAGGGATGTCCCAGCCTATGTTTTCAAACGTGTTGTCCAGAGTGTTTTCTGCCCTGCTGAAACACATGCGGAGCTACATCGTTTTCCCTCAGGTGGAGGATTTGCCTACAGTGAAAGGTGACTTCTATGCCCTTGGACATATCCCCAACGTCATAGGTGCCGTCGATGGGACACATGTAGCTCTGGTCCTCCCCCCACAGGAGTGAACAGGTGTACAGGAACCGGAAGAGTTATCATTTGATGAATGTACAGATGGTATGTTTGGCAGACCAGTACATCTCCCAGGTAAATGCTATGTTTCCTGGCTCTGTGCATGACGCCTACATCCTGCGGAATAGCAGCATCCCTTATGTGATGGGTCAACTCCAGAGGCACCGGGTGTGGCTATTAGGGGACTCTGGTTACCCCAACCTGTCATGGCTACTGACCGCAGTGAGGAATCCCAGGACCAGGGCAGAGAAACGCTACAATGAGGCACATGGGCGGACTAGGAGGGTGATCGAACTCATCTTCGTCCTCCTGAAGGCCAGGTTCAGGTGCCTACATATGACAGGTGGTTCCCTATTCTACTCACCAAAGAAGGTGTGCCAGATCATCGTGGCCTGCTGTATGCTTCACAATTTGACTTTGCGACAACAGGTGCCTTTTCTGCAGGAGGATGGTCCAGATGACGGTGTTGTGGCAGATGTGGAGCCTGTGGACAGTGATGAGGAGGAAGCAGAGGAAGATGACATTGAAAACAGGGACTCAGTTATCCAGCAATATTTCCAGTGACACACAGGTAAGAACACATTCCTGACTACTCCAAGTACTTTCAGACTTCTACCTCTATCCTTTCTGTCAATTTCAACCAGTATATGGTAACTGAGTTGTACATTTCCATTACGGTTTCACAGGTGTGGTTTCCAACGTGTGTCATCTGCTTAGATTCCTCATGGACTTGAGATGTGTGACATAGGTATGTTGACATTACATTTGAGAACGCATTTTGACACTGTCATTGCTAGTACACATTTTCAAAATCACAGACTGACTCCAGGTTGTTTTGTGCTTCAAGCGTGTTTATTGCAGTGCTCAATATTGGAGGGGGGTTGTAAAATGGTGAGGGGTGATTGTGGAGGAATGTCAATGGCAGAGTCCAGTCTATTAGTCTCACAGGTGCATTGCCCATATGGGCATAGGAAGTGGAGCTGGGGCAGTTCCAATATGGACAGGGTTACAAAGTGGGACAGTAGGATGACAATCAGGGTGGTCTTATTTCTTGATGGGGGTCTTGGCATCGTGCTCTGTCTTGTTCCTGGTTCTCAGGGACGCTTGCGGGTGGTTCTCCGTCTGCAGGGGGTGGGGTGCTGGTGTGGTGGTCCTGTGGCAGTGCCTCCTGTCCACTAGTGCCGGCGGAGGTGGTGGGCAGTTCATCGTCCAGGCTAGTGTCAGGGGCCCCTTGGAGTGCCACAGTGTCCCTCCTGGTGTTCAGTATCTCGTTTAGCACCCCTACGATGGTGCCCAGGGCAGTGCTGATGGTTCTGAGTTCCTCCCTGAAGCCCAAATACTGTTCCTTCTGCAGCCGCTGGATCTCCTGAAACTTGGCCAGTACCGTTGCCATCGTCTCCTGGGAGTGGTGGCATGCTCCCATGATGGAGTAGAGGGCCTCGTGGAGAGTGGGTTCCCTTGGCCTGTCCGCCCCCGTCACACAGCAGCCCTCCCAGTTCCCCTGTGTTCCTACGCCTCCGTCCCCTGGACCGTGTGCCCACTACCACTGCCCCCAGGTCCCTGTTGTTGTTGGGGTGGTGGGTTATCCTGGGTTCCGTGCAGTGGTGGACACACAGCTGATTGACGTGTCCTGGGGACGGAGGTATGGGCCCGCTGGGTGGGTGCTGTGCTGATGTTACCAGAGGGTGGAAGGTCTGTGGTGGGCTGTGCCTGTTTGAGGGGAACCGACTGTCCCGAGGCCCACGATGGTCCGGGCTGGTCATCTAGATCCAGGTGGACAGAGCTGCTGTCATCACTGTGGGCCTCTTCTGTGGGTGGGGTGGAGATGTCTGGACCCTCCTGTCTGGTGACGTTGGGAAGTGGTCCTGCAGGGGTGGAAAGGCATGATTATTGCATCTGTGTGTTTCATGGTGTGCAATGGGTGGGTGACCGTGTACCCCAGTGCTAGCATTCCTGTGTGTGGGCTTGTGTGATGATGGTTGAGGGGGGTGTTATGGGTATGTGCAGTGGGCATGCTTTAGTGATGGGTGTCCATGCTTTGTTTTTGCATGCAGGGCTTGGTGTTGGGATGTGTGGTTTGTGATATTGGTACATTTGTGAGGAGTTGGAGTGATAGGGGTGGGGGCGAGGGTGGGGGTATGTGATAGCATGCAGGTAGGGTGGGGGATATGATAGTTAAGATTTGACTTACCAGAGTCCATTCCTCCACCGACTCCTTCGAGGCCCTCAGGATGCAGAATAGTCAAGACCTGCTCCTCCCATGTTGTTAGTTGTGGGGGAGGAGGTGGGGGTCCACCGCCAGTCCGCTGTACCGCGATGTCGAGTCTGGAGACCATGGAACGCACCTTCCCACCTCTTCCTGATGTCGTCCCTATTTCTTGGGTGCTGTCCCACTGTGTTGACCCTGCCGACTATTCTTCGCCATAGCTCCATCTTCCTAGCTATGGAGGTGTGCTGCACCTGTGAGACAAATAGCTGTGGCTCTACCCGTACGATTTCCTCCACAATGACCCTGAGCTCCTCCTCAGAGAACCTGGGGTGTCTTTGCCGTGCCATGGGGTGGTGTAGGTGATGTGTGGGGTGGTGTATGTGGTGATATGTAGTGGTGTGTGGTGTTTTGTGCGTGGAAATTGTGTGGGTGATAGTGTTGAGTGTCTGTGGCTGCTAGTTTGTGGATGGTGATGTCTCTCTCTGGCCTTCTTTCGGATTTTTTGTCGTGGGGGTTTGTGGGTGATGTGGGTGTGTGTTTTATATAGTATTGAGTGTGTGGGAGTGGTGTGTGTATGTGTCTCAGGTGTGTGTTTTTCGAATTGTCCAATGTGGCTGCGTTTTGTAGATGTGTGTGTATTTTGAGGACGGCGGTGTGTACCGCCAATGGAATACCGCGGTTGAAAGACCGCTGCATGGATTCGTGGGTCGTGATAGCATGGACGTATTTCTGTTGGCGTGACGGTGGAGGTTTTGTTTTCGCCAGTTTATCACTGACCTTTGGTGTGGCGGACTTGTGTGGGTGTCTGAATTTTGTCGGATTTCGGGATGTGGGTCATAATAGCTGTGGCGGATTTCCGCAGCCACGGTGGTGTGTTGGCGGTCTTCTGCACAGCAGTAAGCAGCTTTTACCTCCAATGTTGTAATGACCCCCATGGTCTTTTTTCATGAGGACAAAAAGTAATCTGAACGTTTCCTGGAACACAATAGGAATTGTATTAAGGACTTAATATGCACATATAATGTAACATCTAGAGTTTTAACAGCTAGTTTTAAATGCGGGAAATAAATCGCACACACTGCCAATTTCAACAAGGATATGCAAATGGCATGAAATGATCGCGCACTCTGCAAGAGATCTGAAACATCAAGATTTAAATGCGGGAATGAATCGCTCGTCTTGCCGATTCGAATGCCACCATGTAAATGCCAAGAAATGGTTGTGCACAATGATTATCAAGAGTTAAATGCACGGAATAATTCGCACGTCTTGCCGATTCGAATGCCACCATGTAAATGCCAAGAAATGGTTGCGCACAATGATTATCAAGAGCTAAATGCACGGAATGAATCGCGCATCTTGCTGATTCGAATGCCACCATGTAGATGCCAAGAAATGGTAGCCTGCAATGAGTATCAAGGGTTAAATGCAAGGAATGAATCGTGCGTCTTGCCGATTCGAATGCCTCCATGTAAATACCAAGAAATGGTAGCGCACAATGAGTATCAAGAGTTAAATGCACGGAATGAATCGCGCGTCTTACCGATTCGAATGCCAATATGCAAATGTCTAGAAATGGTCGCACACACTGTTGCCGACCCGAATCGGAAAAGTCAAATACCAAGAATGAATTGCGCGTCTTGCCAATTCAAATATCAACATGTAAATGCCAGAAACCAAGAGCACATTCACACGCACAAGGAAAAATCTTCCAACATGAAAACTAGGCCCAAGACCTTGAATGCCTTCAAAAACGGGATCGGGGGCCCAGCCTGACCCCCGTCTTACCGCCATGATCAAGCATCACCAATACAATGAAGGGGCAAAGGCCTGGAAGATAAAGGTAGGCCTCCGGAACAGGAGCTCAGGAAATTGCTGCTGCTCTGCACCGGGACCTCTGAATAGTGAGCACGTGGAGCAGGGCTAGCTCCCTTATATAGAGTCTGGCCCAGCCCACAAACCACACCCAGTCATGCTGCAGAGAAAGCTTCTAGAAGGCCCTGGAAAGGGACCACACCCTGACACACTCTGAAAGCCTGCAGCAATACGTTGCAAATGAACAGTATTTACAAGCACCTTGAATATAAGTCTTCAGGATTAAACTCTAATGCAAAAGGTTAAACAACAGCATATCAACATAATGCATGAATTATGTTATCTCATAAGTGCTGGGTTTTTGCATTTTCAGTTGCCCATAGAGCGCGCACTGCCCTGATGTTGACAGGAGGATGATCTCCTGTATAGCGAGCCTAAGGATCCTGAGCCTGGGTCAGCCAGTGTGCTGGTGGTACCCCAGTGCTTCAGGGCCTTCCCACTGGGGTTGGCTCATGATGTTCCTTTATCTGGACATTTGTGGCAGGACAAGACCTTTGAGAGGCTTGTCACCCACTTTCACTGACCCTGATGCGCAGGCACTCAGATGCAAATTGCAGGTCTTGTCAGACTTGCCAGGCAAGTGGCAAGAGGGGGGGGAAATGTAAGGCTCCCCTCCAAACTTTTCCTGTTGTCAGTACTCCCTTTGAGAGGGTAGGCATTGACATTGTGGGGCCTCTGGATCCCAAGACAGCCTTGGGCAACAGGTTCATCCTGGTCTTGGTGGACTATGCCGTCCGGTATCCAGAAGCTATTCCTTTGCCATCAATCACTTCCCACTTCGTGGGTCATGCTTTAATGGGGGTTTTTACCCGCATGGAGTTCCCCAAGGAAGTGGTATCTGATAGGATTACCAACTTCATATCCACGTATATGAAGTCTCTGTGGAAGGAGTTTGGGGTAACCTACAAGTTCACCACCCCTTACCACCCCCAAAGTAATGGTCTGGTTGAGAGATTCAACCGTACCTTGAAAGGCATGATCATGGGCCTGTCAGAGCCCTTGAGGTGGAAGTGGGATGTCCTCTTGCCATGCCTTCTGTTCGCCTACAGGGAGGTGCCTCAAAAGGGACTTGGGTTTAGTCCCTTTGAGCTGATTTATGGCCACCCTGTGAGGGTTCCTTTGAGTCTGGTGAAGGAGGCTTTGGAAAAAGCTCCTAGTAAACCCCCCGCCCAGGATGTATTCAGTTACATGCTGGCTTTGAGAAACCAGACGGCCCGCTTCATGAGTCTCGCACAGGAGAACCTGGAAGCAAGCCAGGAGGACATGAAACGCTGATAAGACCAGAATGCCACTCTGGTCATATTTCAAACTTGACAGAAAGTGTGTGTGATGGCGCCAGTGGAGCCTAGGGTGCTCCAGGATAAGTGGACTGGGCCATTTGAGGTGGTGGAGCACAAGAGTGAAGTCACCTACATGGTGGACTTGCAGTCTCCAAGGAATCCTTTAAGGGTCCTGTATGTCAACCCGTCAAACCTCACTTTGAGCGGACTGAACTGTCCATGTTCCTTGCTACAGATGATGGGGTGGAGGAGGAGAGTGAGCCTCTCCCTGAACTCCTGTCTGCAGGAGAAAAAGATGGGTCTGTGGAGGGAGTGATTCTCTCCCTGACTGAGGAGCAGCAGGGTGACTGTCGCCACGTGCTGGGACAGTTTGCCTCACTGTTTTCCCTGATCCCAGGAGTCACACACTTGTGTATACATGATGTGGACACTGGGGACAGCACACCCATTAAACAAAAAGTTTACAGGGTGACTGACAGGGTCAGGGCATGCATTAAGGATAAGGTATCCAAGATGCTAACCCTAGGGGTTATTGAGCAATCCAGCAGCCCCTAGGCCAGCCCAGTGGTATTGCCCCCAAAGGCTGCTGCACCTGGTGTCAGTCCATAACTTAGGTTCTTTGTGGACTACCGGGGACTCAATGTCATCAGCAAGACTGACGCACACCCCATTCCCCCGGCTGATGAGCTCATTGACCAGTTAGGAGCTGCCAAGGACCTCAGTACGTTTGACTTAACTTCTGGGTACTGGCAGAGTGCCTTAACTGAGGGGGCAAAGGAGAGGTCAGCATTTTCTACCCCAGATGGACACTTTCAATTTAAAGTGATGCCATTTGGGATGAAGAATTCCCCTGCCACCTTTCAGAGGTTGGTCAATCAGGCGTTGGCAGGGCTGGGTGAGTTCAGTGCTGCCTACCTGGATGACATTGCTGTGTTTAGTTCCACATGGGAGTAACACCTGCAACACCTCTGGAGAGTGTTAGAGGCCCTGCAGAAAGCAGACCTAACTATTAAGGCAAGCAAGTGCCAAATAGGGCAGGGTTCTATGGTGTACTTAGGACACCAGGTGGGGAATGGCCAGGTGGCACCCCATACAGCCTAAGATTGACACAATTCTGGCTTGGGAGCCTTCCAAGACCCAGACTGAAGTGAGAGCCTTCTTAGGTCTCACAGGATACTACAGGAGGTTTGTTAAGGGATATGGTACCATTGTTATATCCTTAACTGAGTTGACTTCGAAGAACCCAGGAAAGTGATCTGGACAGAGGCTTGCCCTGAAGGTGCCATGTGCACAGCACCTGTGCTGAAGGCACCTGACTACTCCAAGGAGTTTGTTGTACAAACAGACACCTCATAGCATGGTATTGGAGCAGTGCTCTCACAGCTTAAGGAAGAGGGCCTAGATCAACCCGTGGCCTTCATTAGCAGGAGGTTACTACCCAGGGAACGTGGGTGCAGTGCCATAGAACATGAAGTGTTTGCTGCGGGCACTGAATAAGCTAAGACCCTACTTGTTTGGGACTCACTTCTGAGTTCAGACCGACCACAGGCCCCTCAGATGGTTAATGCAGATGAGGGGTGAGAATCCAAAACTGTTGAGTTGGTGCATTTCCCTACAGGGGATGGACTTTAAAGTGAAACACCGTCCTGGTACAGAACACACCAATGCTGAGGGTCTGTCCAGGTTCTTCCACCTTAGTGATGAAAATTCCCATGAGATTGGGTAGTTGCTCCCCACTTGCAGCTGGGGGGGACATGTGTTAGACTTTTCATCCTTGGCGTGGTCTCCATTAACTTTTTGCATCTGTTTCCCAGGATGTTGATGTGTGCTGGGCTCTGATTCTGCTGTTTTTGTTACTTCGGGCACTGTACCACTGCTAACCAGTGCTAAAGTGCAATTGCTCATTTACAAAATGTGTATGTGATTGGCTCACCCATGATTGGCATAATTGATTTATTAGTAAGTCCCTAGTACAATATTCTAGAGGTGCCCAGGGCCTGTAGACCAAATGCTACTAGTGGGCCTGCAGCACTGGTTGTGCCATCCACATAAGTAGCTCTAAAATCATGTCTCAGCCTGCCACTACAGTGTCTATGTGTGAAGTTTTAACTGTAAATTCGACTTGGCAAGTGTACCCACTTGCCTGGCCTAAACCTTCCCTTTTCTAACATGTAAGGCACCCCTAAGGTAGGCCCTAGGTAGCCCCAAGGGCAGGGTGCAGTGTATGGTTAAGGTAGGACATATAGTAATGTGTTTTATATGTCCTGACACTGAAGTATTGCTAAATAAGTTGTTCACTGTTGCAAGGCCTGTCCCTCTCATAGGTTAACATGGGGGCTACCTTTAAATCTGATTAAAGTGCAGATTCCCTTTGGGAGCTGATGGACATGTGGAGGTTAGGGGCTCTGAGCTCATAATTTAAAAATACATCTTTTAGGAAACTTGCTTTTAAGATTGTGTGTTTGAAAATGCCACTTTTAGAAAGTGAGCATTTTATTGCTTATAACATTTCTGTGACTCTGCCTGTTTGTGGATTACCTGTCTGGGTCAGTTTGACAGCTGAGCTGGTTGCACCTCACACTAGACAGTGACACAAAGGGAGCTGGGGTGTAGTCTGCCTATCCTGATGGGCCATTTGTGCTGGGAGGGAGGGGATGAGTGGTCACTCAGAGGTGAAAGGGCTGTTTCTGCCCTCACACAATGCAGTCTCCAACCCCCTGGTGAGTGTCTGGGGCCTGGCCTGGGCAAGGCAGGATTTTGCATTCAAGAGAGACTTTGCTTTGAAGTAGGCCTACTTCAAAGGGGAAACTGTGTATAAGAAGGGCACCCAAAACCACAGACTTTAGAACACTTCTGGAAACCAAGAGGAACCTCTGCCTGGAGAAGAGCTTAAGAGCTGAGGAAGAAGAGCTGCCCTGCCTGTGACTGTGCTTTGTGGAGCTATCCTGCAGTTGCTGCTTCTGCCACAGTAAACGGGCAAAGACTGGACTTTGTGTGCCTTCCTGCTTGTGAAGATCTCCAAGGGCTTGATTTACAGCTTGCTTCCTGTTGTTTGAGGTCTCAGGGACAGCAAAGACTTCTCTCTGCCAGCACCTGGAGTCTCTGGAGAGACTCCTACTCTGCCAAGTGGTGCCCATCCAGTTCCTGGGACCCTGAAAGGAGAAGCTGGCAGCCTAAGAGGAAGAAATCCACGCACAGAACGTTGTGCGGGGAAAAGATCTACGCAACTCCAATCTGCGGTTGAAGAATCAACGTGCCGCCGGCTTCGCGGCTGAAAAACGATGCTTGCCTGCAATGCGACCGAAGAATCAACGCACAGAGCTGGAGAAATGACGCGCAGGATCGCTGACGGAGGTTGGGAGATCTCAACCAGCGCTGAGTGGTCTTCGGTTCATCGTGCAGCTGGATTTCCAAAGCAAATACCACTGGGAGTGTAAAAACAACGCATGACCTGCCCGGACCCGAGAGTGCTGACCGGATCGATGCATCGCTCTCCTGCGGAGAGAGGAAACGATGCGCCCGACCCGACAAAAGGAGGAACGACAAAAGGTCTCACTTGTGAGTGAAATTGACACATCGCATGCCCTTTTTGACACTCACTCGCCCGTGCAGGGTTATTTTTGATGCACCCAAAGTACATTTTCACGCTAACAGTGTTAGTGTGTGTTTTAAACTACATTGCTTTTTCATTGATAACTTGACTTGTGTATTGTGGATGTTTGTCGTTTTGGTCTTGTTTTCTTTAGATAAATATTCTCTATTTTTCTAAACCTGTGTTGTGTCATTTTGTAGTGTTTTCATTAAGTTACTGTGTGTGTTGGTACAAATACTTTACACCAACACTCTGAAGTTAAGCCTACTGTACATGCCAAGCTACCAATGGGGTAAGCAGGGGTTAGCTGAGGGTGATTCTCTTTTACCCTGACTAGAGTGAGTGTCCTTGCTTGGACAGGGGGTAACCTGACTGTCAACCAAAGACCCCATTTCTATCAATGTTCTTGGGAGCGGAGGAGAATAGAGGTAGGCGGATGCTCTCAGTGCGTCCATAGAGGAATGAAGTAATCCACTTGAGGGCATGTTTTTGAATGCTGTAGATGAGTATGCGTTGGGCGATGGTGTTGAATGCTGCAGACAGATCTAGGAGGATCAGAGCTACTGTTTGTCCTTTGTTGAGGAGTGTTCTGATGTCGTCTGTTGTGGGGATGAGTGCGGTCTCAGTGCTATGGTTGGCCGGGAAATCTGATTGTGATGCATCAAGTAGGTGGTTCCGTTCAAGGTAATTGGTGAGCTTGATGCCCTTCTCAAGTAGGTTGTATTGGTATGCGAAGAGGGAGATTGGCCAGTAGTCCTTGAGGTCGCAGAAGTCAGCTGATGGCTTCTTTAGGAGAGGTCTGATGTCTGCAGCTTAAATCTCTCTTGAAAGGATGCTGTGGAGATGGGATCTGTTTCTAAGTGTGCCACCGAGTGGACTCTCATGTCATGTGTTAGAGATCTGGTTTGGAAATGTGTGTTCACAGATGGAAGATGAAACAACTTTTTATTGATCATATGTACTGTTTATATTTTATGATGCACAAATCGTAATTTTTTTTAAGGTTATGTTACTATCTTTTTCCTAACTAGAGCATTTCATTTTTCATATTGCACACACTAGTGTCACCACCGGTCAACTGAAGTTTTTGACACATATGTATCGATTTAATAATCCGGATCAAAACATGTCTTCTAAATTTCATGACTTTCACCTTCACCTTCTAATGCCCTTGTTTGCGGAGAAATAGGCCGAAACGACCGTTTCGCTTTCTGAAATACATAGCTTAGTTTCCTTCCGTTTCGTGGTTACTGTAGACGGCGAGACAGGGAGGCTCCTGTGATAATGCATATGGAAGTGCGTTTAATTCCAGGCTGTCTTCTCGTGCTACACTCAGGCTAGATCGTAACCGATGAAGTCAGCAAGGGATGTGTAGTCTGAACCACAAGAAAGATTAGACCAGGTGCAGGTTTAACTTCCCAGGAAAGTAGAACTTTTAAAGGCTTTGGCACTTGATCCTTCAGACGTGGCGGCTGCATCTTCGGAGAAAGACCGTGGGATATAAAAAACGTAAATAAAGGCGACCAATATGATGTACTATTTATTTAAACATGTATCGGGCTTGGTTAAAAGCTCCTGTTTCTCAGTTGTGAAATTGCCAAAATATGGTTGGAAGGATGCCACGTTCATAGTTTATATTTTTTTAATCAATAGAAATCTTTGAGTCTTTTGAAGCCCTTTCGTGTTTTCTGTAATCCCAGCCACTTGAGGATTTAAAGGGTTTAAGTACATAAATGAATTGTTAACATCGTATACCCCAGGGCAGGCGTTCAATGGGTGCAGCAACATTTTGGGCCAGATTTACAAGACCCTAGTGCTTCCTTGTGCCACATTAGCATCATTTTTTTTACGCTAATGTGGCTCAAGGCAAAAGTCGCCATGCCATAAATACAAAGCGCGCATTGCGCCACTTTGCGACCCCCTGCGCCACATTATGACTGCGCCGTTTTTGGTGTTTTTTTTTAATGCCTGCTCAAAGCAGGCATTAAAAAGACACACTCATTGAAAGAAATGGGCCTCCTTGCACTTTGCTCCACTATCATAACATTTTCTGACGCTATTGGAGCAAAGCGCTACAATAATGCCAAAAATGTTGTTTGGCCTAATGTGCGCCATGGTGCACCATATTGTGGCGGGGCGCATGAATCCGGTGCCTCAATATTAATACACCAGATTATTGTAAATTTGGCCTTTGTTTACAAGGAGACTTTGGCAGGCTCATTAATCACAATATTTTCGTTAATATTATTCTACGAGGACCGTCACCAGCAGAATCAAATAGTACATTATTTACATGCATGGACGTCCATACAACAAAAGCACAGTGGTAGCAGAACTGAGGAGGCATGCTGGGTCATCATCGATGACTCCGATAGGACTGGGGAACTTAAAGCAGCTCTGGCAAAAAAGCTCAAGCCCGCCCGCGGTCTTTCGTCTCCTCGTGCTTCATCTTTCTCTTTTTATTTATTCATTCTCTCTCCCTCTTTGATCTTTTTCCCGTTTTCTTTGATCACTTTTTCTCTACCTCACCTCTCCCTCTGTCTCTTGAAACCTCTCTGTGTTAACCTCTAGATGTTGGGGAAAGTGACAGAGGCACCAGTAGCCGCCCTGGTCTTTTAAGACCAGTCTTTAAGGGCCCATCAGGCAAATGCCCAGTGGAATAAATGACCTGTCTGCTCTGCTAATGACCGCACAGGGTCGATTGCATGCCCCACCCTAAGGTAATCAGCATCCCCATAGTCCCCTTATCTGTTCCTCTTCCTGACTATATGGTCATATCTTTGGGGATAGCAAAGCACAAGAGTTCCAGAGGGTAAGCCAGGGGTGGCAACTGCTGGTTCCTGGCTACCCTCAATTGCACCCATTTTTACATGGTAACTGCCCTGAATGCTTAGTAGAATGCCCGATGTTCTATTTCAGAACTAATTAACTTACAAGTGGACATTATCATGATATAATTGTCTGAAAGCCAAGTGATGCAATGATGCTACTCTATAGGGAAATGTAGCATATGGGTCAATCAATATTATTAAGATCCCGGCTACTGAATGAGTTCAGTGACTATAAGCATGCTACAGTAATAGTGTAAGTAGTAAACACTGATCTGAGGAGGTCTGCTCCTGTGATGTACATGAGCACATTTTTAGGTTATTTATTCTTCCTGGATGCAAACCAATCACAATCAGAATTTCATTCTTGTAAATAACTTATGCATCTTGCACCGCTGGAATAAGTTCTGAAAAACATAAGCTGCATAACTATTTCAATAGTTTATAGATGTTTCAGTAAAAAGGTAACCATAAAAACAAATATCCAAATAGGCCCAAAAAAAAAAAAAAAACATGTTCGTAAAACAGTTAGTCATCTTGTAAAAATTTATCTTAAACGATGAAATTGGCTATTAGAATTCGGACTCATTTCATTGGTTAACAAACGTGAAAAGCGACCCTGAACACATTAGAAAAGCGTCTGCAAATATGAAAAGGCAGGTCTGCAAACAGTAAACCGCCCGCCTCTCAATAAAGGTACCAAATACCTAGGTAGTATGCATATTAGAAAATATGGAAAATAAAATTAAATGCATCAGAGCTTAAAATGATGATTGTTCACATGGTCAAATGTTCACAGGCTACCCAGTCCTGTGGACCACATCCATCCTGATCTTGGTAAATAGGCAGTGCTAATAATAATCATAGACCCAAAAGAAGTATGCTTCGGCATAGATTTAATTAGTCCAGAGTAAAGTGGAATAATTTAGTAGTTCTGTGCTACATTTTGACATGAAATTACCTATTATACTCTGCAGCCGATTCTTCTGTGGAAATTCGGACCGTGAGAAGCATTAAAACAATCCGAGAGCTTGAAAGATCTCATCTCACTTTTGGCAAATGAGACCAGACGGTTCAGCCGTCATTTCATACGCATGCAGCAGTAGTTTAATGCAGGCAGTGACTGGTCAGCATTTTTAGTAGACCTTTTACTCAGGTGGTCTGGAAATACATTTTCAAATTGATATTTTACCTGAATATACCCCGTGGGTATTTTTTTTGGCCGAAATGCACTTTTCTATTTTTTAAACAGGAAGGAAGTACTATAGGGACTGGTAGGCTACTGTACATACAGTAACAACTTCCACTTTGACTCCTCTATCTGCTTTGTCTAGCCCTTGCTCACTTTGTTTTTGTTTTTGGATTTTGTAGGGAAAGCCTCGCTTTCTCTCTTTTTCTGCAAACTCTGCTTTGTTCACATCACTAGGATCTTAATATTTTGGGAGAAATCAAGTATGTTCACTGTAGCACATTGGCATACGTTTATTTCTTGAAGGATTGGATGCATCAGTAGTTTTTTGTTTCTTTTTTATTTTGTTTTGTCTCTTTGTTGGTGGGTGGCCTGGAGTTCAGGCTGGAGTGGGTGGCCTGTGGCTAATTGTAGTACAATGTTCTGTTTTTTCATTCATGTTATCAATTCTTTTGCCTATCTGTCCCAGTCTGCTGTAAGGTCCCAATGACCCTGATGTGGAACCAGCCATTATTTAATGTATTTTTTATGTTTGCCTGTCTCCCATAGAGACCACCAGAGCCCTGATGGGGCACCGATAAATATTTAATGTATTTATTTTATTTTTCCCTAATCCTCTTGCCTCTTATAGGGATCCAATTTGCCCCTGTCGGGCAACAGCAATTATTAAATATATGTTTTTCAATTGTTGCCTCTCCCTGCCTCCCATAGAGTCTCCCGATATACTTCACATGCCTCCCATAGAGTACACATCGGTGCTGACAGGGCACAAATGATTATTTGGATTTATTATATTTTTTCTCTGCACCCCATTCCTCGTTTGGGGGTCCCATGGCTCTGAAGGGACACAAACTAATCCTTTCTGTGTAATGTTGTCATGTGAAAAAATAGTTTATGCATGTTTTGGAAACACTATTGTTAAGCGTTTGAGATGATGATGACTTCACTTGTGATTGTTTGATTGATTGCCCATGTTTCACTGATTTTTTTGTTGATTTGTTTCTGATGCTGTAGAATACATCCCACACAATACAGATATGGAGAGAAATCTGTGAATGAATCAGCTGATAGTGACACCTGACTCCTTAACAGCTAAGTTATTCTGCTCCTAGTAGTGAGAGTTAACTGCTATTGCCAAGAAGATGTCACCAAAGAAGGAGGATCCTGCCAAGAAAGTGGCCAGTGGTGAAGAAAAGAAGCTGGCTGTTACCACACTGGCATCAAGCCCTCTTGCTTTTTCAGGAAACAAGACATACCTACTGCAGCCTCCTATGGGCAGAAAGCATCTGAGACTCTTGTATCAACTATGCCACTACAACCTAAGGTCATGTTTCTCAGCATTGCAGTGACTGCATTCATGAAGAGCAGTGAATCCTAAATGGAATATTGTCAGCCACAATCTGAATAATCTCAGGAAAGTGGACAACAGGAGCCACAGTCAGCAACAGATCTTTGGGATGCAGAAGCAGAATATAAGGTTGAGTTTCCTGCTGAGCATGATGTTGTTGGGAAGATTGCTCTTCTCCCATCAGCTTCAAGATCTCCTGCAAGGAAAATACAGCTTACTCACCAGCAGCTAGCTTTATCTCCAGGTTTTCAGGCTTTGACATAATAAGAAAGCTCACCTCACCAGTTTGAGAATTATTCAACCTTAGCCCACATGAGGATAACATTGCAACATGTTCTGTTTGCCACAATAAAGTTTGTCATGATATGCCAGGTGGGCACTACGGTGCCAAGGCCAACTGTGCCATTTGAAAAAACAACACATATTCATGTGGGAAAAGCATGTTAAATATATAACTGGTGATGGTGAGCTAGAACCAGCAGCAGCTGAAGTGGTAGAAGACAGTCAGAATGAGGAAGAAGAGGAGGATGGCAGCAACAGCATTTCCCAAAGCAGCCATATAAGCCTGCCCCATAGCATACAATTTTCACCTGCAGCAACCTCTGCATGACACAAGGCAGAGCGGTATACAGCAACTTCCAACCTAAAGCACCCAGATAGACTACCTGCTACTGGTACCTGTAGGTCACTTGTGGCAGTAGTACAACAAAAAAAAACTACCATTAAGGATATGTGTGCCAAGGAGACGCTGTACTACCTGGAACCACCAAAAAGCCTTTGTTCTATAATGGTAAGCTTTTTAAAATGTAAGAGCTTGATCTCCTCCCTTTTTCATTTGTAGAAGGTGTGAGCTTTCTGGAATTTGTGATGGCTCTATGCCAAAATGGAAGGTTCCCAAACAGAGCTATGTTGCCTGACTGGCATCACAAGGTGCTACAATTGTCTGGCAGTGCTATGAAGCAGAACAACATGATGCATGTGCATCACTGCACACTGGATCTCTTTCCAGAGAGCTAGGCAAAGGGTACTGCAAAAATCACATACAGCTACTAATATCTTGAAAGAGTATAATACCAAGGTCTGTGAATGGCTTAAACCAAGAGGTCTCCTAATTTAGATTCCATTGACAATGGAAGAACTGTATTTAAGGCCATGGATGAAGGTGGATATTTCTGAGTCCTGTGTTTAGCACATTGCACCAAACTAATTGTCCAAGACCTTCTCAAATACGAAGAGTTAGTCAGCCACATACTGGTCACCTGCAGAATAATGTGCCCTTATCTTAGTCATTCTTTTAATTTAATTAAATTCAACTCAAAACATCTTTATTCTCTTAATAAATATATAAACCATTAAAGGACAGCAATAAAAACAATAAACATGCAATATCCATTTAATAAATAATTAAAAACACAATAGACAGTTAAAATCATTATTAGGTATCAAGCAATTCATAATTCATGTTCTCCGGATGACAGAAACATTTCCAAATTTGCATTGTTTGCAGAACATAACTTGCTACTGCCTTACATATCATTAGATCAGTCAAATTGGTAAGAAATAAATATGCTAATTTGTGACTATTTATATTCATATTTAAACTTATGGTCTTAAATGCACCTTCTTGAGCTCAAATACAATTTGCAAAATAGACTAAAGTGCATAGTAGATTATAATGAGATCCCATCACAGGGGCATGGAAGTCTTCCCTTATTTCATTGTCTCAATTCAGGAAAGCCCACCATATAGTTTACTAAGCCTAATCGAAACTGTATTAAAATATATCTGCAGTATGAATCTGGGACATCAAGCAAGTAAGGTTCAATTCCATTTGAATATTCAATAGATGGAACATTTTTTAATGATGCTTTGTTAGAC
Source organism: Pleurodeles waltl (assembly GCF_031143425.1). NCBI lineage: Eukaryota > Metazoa > Chordata > Amphibia > Caudata > Salamandridae > Pleurodeles > Pleurodeles waltl. The sequence goes on along the minus strand of NC_090445.1, from coordinate 175,389,337 downwards.
TCTGAATGCCTTCTCTTCTGTTCTCTCCTTTCTATGAATAGTGCCTTAAGCTCTTTGTTGAGGAACTAGCTATTGTTGTTGGAGTGTTTCATTCAAAGCCTGGAAGCAATTGAGTATCCTTGACTGAGCTAATATGGTACCTATAAAAGCCCTAGTACAGGAGGTGTTACGAAATTGGAACTCAATCTACTGCATACTGGCATGCCTCTTGGAAAAATACAAGCCTATCAATGATTATGTAACTCAAAGGAGAGGGAATGCAACCGCCAAAGTGATAACAATGGTGATGGAAAATAGGGGCTACTGGAGTGCCTTATACAAATGATACTTTCTTTTGAGATTATGGCGCAGCAAGTAAGAAAAGAAAACAGTACCATGAGCTAAGGAATCCCAGTGTTGCACCCGCTACTAAATCGGTTGAAAAAAGTACAACAAACGTTAACTAGTGTTAATGGAGAAGGAGCATCTTTGGTGAATAGCTTAATCCTTCACCAATCAAAGGCTGAAAAAAGAGATTGTGTTCTTGAAGGACTACATCTATGCCATAATTCTGGATCCACAGTACAAAAAAGTGCTGGCCAATTTCATTCCTTTTACTCAAACAGATATCTTAAATTGCTAGATTTGGACCGTCAGTAAAGCGACTGCTCTAAAAGAAGAATGACTGCAATTTTGAAGCTACGGCAGAAGTTCTGAAAGGCGGCCTTCAACCTCCACACAGGATAACCGGGGAAGTAGAGGCAAAAGATTAGGGGAGACAATGCCAAAGATGCCAAGTCTAACAAGGCCCCCCCCCCAACTGAAAGTGGGGAGCAACTCCCCAACCTCATGGGAGTTCTCATCACTAAGGTGGAAGAATCTGGACAGACCATCAGCATCGGCGTGGTCGGTGCAAGGGCAATGTCCCCCTATCAAGTCCATTCCCTGTAGGGAGATGGACCACCTCAACAACTTGGGATTCTCTCCATCTGAGGGGCCTGTGCTCTGTCTGAACCCAGAAGTGAGTCCCAAACAAGTAGGGTCTTAGCTTCTTCAATGCCCAGACCACAGCAAAAGCTTCACCCTCAATTGCACTCCACCTACGCCCCCTTTGAAGTAACCTCCTGCTAATGAAGGCTACAGGTTGATCTAGGCCCTCTTCATTAAGCTGTGAGAGTACTGCTCCAATACCATGCTCCGAGGTATCTGTTTGCACAACAAATTCCTTGGAATAGTCAGGTGCCTTCATCACAGGTGCTGTGCACATTGCAGCCTTCAGGGCATCTAAAGTTGTCTGGCAAGACTCAGTCCAGATCACATTTCTGGGCTGCTTTTTGGAAGGTAACTCAGTCAAGGGAGCAACAGTTGCGCCATATCCCTTGACAAACCTCCTATAGTATTCTGTCAGACCTAAAAAAAAGAGGCTCTCATCTGAGTCTGGGTCTTGGGGGGGCTCCCGAGTCGGAATGGTGTCAATCTTAGGCTGTAGGGGTGCCACCTGGCCACTCCCCACTTGGTGTCCCAAGTACACCACAGAACCCTGCCCTATTTGGCACTTGCTTGCCTTAATAGTGAGGCCTGGCTCCTGCAGGGCCTCCAACACTTTACAGAGGTGTTGCAAGTGTTCCTCCCATTAGGAACTAAAGACAGCAATGTCATCCAGGTAGGCAGCACTGAAATCATCCAGACCAGACAACACCTGGTTGACAACCTCTCAAAGGTGGCAGGGGCATTCTTCATTCCAAAGGGCATCACCCTAAACTGGTAGTGCCCATCTGGTGTGCAGAATGTAGACCTCTCCTTAGCCCCCTCAGTCAGGGTGATCTGCTAGTACCCAGAGGTAAGATCAAACGTGCTTAGGTACTTGGCAGCTCCCAACAGGTCAATGAGCTCATCAGCTCAGGGGATGAGGTGCGCGTCAGTCTTAGTAACCACATTGAGTCCCTGGTAATCCACACAGAACCGGAGTTCTGGAGTGGCACCAGGAGCAGCAGCCTTTGGGACCAAAATCACTGGACTGGCCCAAAGGCTGCAAGAAAACTCAATAACCCCCAACGCTAACATTTTAGAGACTTCCTCTTTAATGTTAGCCCTTACCCTGTCAGTTACTCTGTAAACTTTGTGTTTAACAGGAGGACTGTTCCCAGCATCCACATCATGTGTACACAAGTGTATGAACTCTGGGATCAGGGAGAACAGTGAGGTGAACTGACTCAACACCTGGTGACAGTCCCTATACTGCTCTGGGGTCAGGGAGGGGGAGAAGATCACTCCCTTCACAGAACCATCTTTTTCTCCAGCAGACAGGAGGTAAGGAAGAGGCTCACTCTCTTCCTCCACCCCATCATCTGTTGCTAGGAGCATGGACAATTCAGTCCCCTCAAAGTGTAGCTTGAGTCGGTTCACATGCAGGGCCCTTAAAGGGTTCCTGGGAGTCCGCAAGTCCATCAGGTAGATGACTTCACTCTTGTGCTCTACCACCTCAAATGGCCCAGTCTACTTGTCCTGGAGCACCCTAGGCTCTGCTGGTGCCATCACCCACACTTTCTGACCAGGTTGAAACTCGACCAGCGTGGCATTCCGGTCATACCAGCGTTTCATGTCTTCCTGGCTTGCTTCCGTGTTCTCCTGTGCGAGACTCCTGAAGCGGGCAGTCTCGTTTCTCGGAGCCAGCATGTAACTGAATACATCCTGGGGGGGTTTACGAGGGGCTTTCTCCAGAGCCTCCTTGACCAGACTCAAAGGTCCCCTCACAGGGTGGCCATATAACAGCTCAGAAAGACTAAAGCCAAGGCATTTTTTAGGCACCTCCCTGTAAGCAAACAGCAGGCATGGCAAGAGGACGTCCCACTTCTGCCTCAAGGGCTCTGACAGGCCATTATCATGTCCTTCAAGTTGCGGTTTAATCTCTCATCCAAACCATTGCTTTGGGGGTGGTAAGGTGTGGTGAACTTGTACATCACCCCACACACCTTCAACAAAGACTTCATATATGTTGATATGAAGTTGGTACCCTTATCAGACACCACCTCCTTGGGGAACCCCATGCAGGTAAAAACCCCCATCAATGCATGGCCCACCACAGGAGCAGTGATTGATTTCAAAGGATTGGCTTCTGAGTACCGGGTGTCATGGTCCACCAAGACCAGGATAAGCCTGTTGCCGATGGCTGTCTTGGGATCCAGAGGCCCTACAATGTCAATACCAACCATCTCAAAGGGGGTACTAACCACAGGGAAAGGTTGGAGGGGAGCTTTACATTTCCCCCTGCTCTTGCCACTTGCCTGACAAGTTGGGTAAGAAGACCTACAATGAGCATCAGAGTGCCTGCACATTTGGGGCCATTAGAAGCTTGTGACAAGCAGCTCAAAGGTCTTGTCTGGCCCCAAATGACCAGCTAGAGGCACGTCATGAGCCAAACCCAGTGGGAAGGCTCTGAAGTACTGGCGTACTACCAGCACTTAGGCTTGCTGTATAGGAGGCCATCCTCCCAGTAAATCAAATGTGATCCAGGTTCCTTGCCAGTCGCCTGGGATGCAGCCTGCTGCTGCAAACCCTCCAGAATAGGGCATGACTACTATGCCTCACAGAATGCTTCCCTGGTGGGCCCCCTTCCTGGTGCCACTGTGACAACTTAGGGACCTCACCCAGTTCAGCCACCTGTTCCCCTGTAGGCTCCTTGTCCTCCCCCTCAGGTTCAGCCTTTCCCTGGACCGTGAGAACTTCTGGTGTCGGTTTCCCGTGCCTCTTGCTATTCCTCCTTCTGGCAGACACCTGGGCCACTCACTCAGGATCCAGGGTCTCCTAATCACCCCAACGGGCTGCCATAGACCAGGTAGACACAAAGGCCCACCCAGGCAGACCCAACATTTCCAAGTGTGACCTACTTTCCACCTCCTGCCAAGGGGAATCCTCCAGGTCATTGCCAAGCAAACAATCTACAGGCATGATTGGACTCACAGCTACCTTCAAGGAACCTGAGACTCCCCCCCATTCAAAGGGAACCTGCGCCACTCTGCACAGGTGCTCTGAGTTGTCCACTGCAACTACTTGGTGAAGTACACGGGGATCTATCTGCTCTTTAGATACCAGGTGACTCCTCATTGTAGTCACACTGGCTCCTGTTTCTCTCAGAGCCTCCACCCTCTGTCCATTGATTGTCACTCACTGTCTGTACTTCTTAGTGTTATCAGGCACAAGGGTCCTCTGGACCATCTCACTGTCCCCTAGTGAGACAAGGGTCATCTCAGCTGGCTCCCACCCATCTAAAACCAACTCCTCCCCAAGCGCTACACTGGCCAAACCTTGTGACTGAGCACCCATGGGTGCCGGTGTTCACTTGGGACATTTGTGGTCCCCCCTCATGTGACCCTACTGATTACATGAAAAGCACTTACGGAATCCCTTCTCTGCAGGTTTCCCTGCAGGGACCCATGGTTTCTTTTCTACTGGGGGCTGGGATTCTTTACCCTGGGAACTAGGCTGGGGCCCTTTTGAGAACTTCCCTTGTTTACCCTTACACCCCCACTTCTTCTGATGGGGACCCTGCCCACCTTTGGCATGGTCTCCCCCATACCTCTTTTGGACCCAGGTGCACTCTCAACGGTCCACTTCCTGCGCAAGCTTCCTGGGGTCAGTCAGCTTGCTGTCAATTAGGTGCTGGTGCAGCTCTGGAAAACATAAACTGTACAAGTGCTCCCAAGCAATCACATTGTAAAGCCCCTCACATGTTGTTACTGCCCTTCACCCAACGATCTAGGGACCTGCAAAAAGAATCAACACATTCCAACCATGTTTGGGATTCCTTCTTCTTATAGAACCTAAACTTGTCCTTTTACTGATCAGGGGTGAGACCATACCTAGTCATCAGGGCGTCCTTCATGATAGGGTAAGTGAGCCCCTGGGGATCGCCTAAGGATGTCGGAGAATCCCTTCCCTCTACCTCAAAGTGCGTCTACAGACCTGCCCCCCAATGAGCTTCAGGGACAAGATTCATGTGGAGAGCAGACTCATACCCCTTGAACCACAAGAATATGTCATCCTCCCTTTTTTAATCCTTCACAAGATCTTTGGGAATGTGCACCCTCCTCTCAGGCTGCACTGTGATATTGCTGCCACCATCTCTACTAGTCTGGCTCCTGTGATCCAGCTCCCTCAAGCTGAATCCATGAGCTAGCAGTATCTTCTACTTCTCTATGACCATCCTCCTTTCTTCCATCTCCCTTTGCATTCTAAACGTTTCCAACTCCAGCTAGTGAGTCCTCTCTGCCTGTCCGTCCTCTAACTCTTCAGGAGTCAGACCCTTGGATGACACACTGCTACCTGCCCTGGAGATCCTCTACCTGGATATAACAGGCCCACCCACTATACCATTGTGAATGGATTGAACCTCCTCCTCATCAGCCTCCTCCTACTCTGTGTGCCCCTCAGCTTCCTTGGCTATTACCCAGGCCCCCAGTGCCTTCTGAATCTACTTCTTCTTGGTGATGCCTTTAATGGGACAAGCAAGGTTTTGCAGAATTCCTTTAACTGGGCAACTCTATAGCTCACCAGTTTTTCTAGATCAAAAGCAGCTCCAGTTGATGCATCTCCAGACTGAGACATGCTGAAGAGTTAAAAGTGCAAAGTTCCAAAGGCAGAAAAGCAAGTTCCCAATGGAGTTTCAAAAAGTCAATCAGGGGGTCAGCAAAATATGCAAGTAGAACAAAAAGAGTCCCAAAAGAGAAAAAAGCAAAAAAATCACAAGACAAGTGATATGTGATCACGTAGGGGTCTGTACTGAAAACAGTAGTGTACACTTAATCACTGTATGCCAGGTACAAATACAAGTCCAATCCCAACCGTTGAGCACCAATGTTAGAAATGGGGTCTTTGGTTGGCAGTCAGGTTACCCCCTCTCCAAGCAAGGACCCTCATTCTAGTCAGGGTAAAGGAGAATCACCCTCAGTTAACCCCCGCTCACACCCTTGGTAGCTTGGCATGAGCAGGCAGGTTCAACTTCAGAAGCAAAGTGTAAAGTATTTGTACAAACACACACAGTAACTCAGTAAAAACACTACAAAATGACACAACACAGGTTTAGAAACATAGATAATATTTATCTAAACATAACAAGACCAAAATGACAAAAATCCAACTTACACAAGTCAAGTTATGAATTTAAAACGCAAGAGTCTTAAATCCTTAAGAAAACAATGAGAACGTTGTTAGCGAACAAAAGTACCTGGGTATCATCAAAATGAATCCACACGGGCGAGTGTGCATCAAAAAAGGCCAAAGATACGTCAATTTCTCCTCTAGTTGGGGCGGCATGCATGTTTTTTTCTCTCCCACAAGAGAGTGATGCGTCGATCTGGACGGGCATCTCGGGTCCGAGCAGGCTTTGCGCTGATTTTCCACGCCTAACGATGTTGCGTTGAAATCCGGTCGCACGGTGTCAATAAACCGCTTTGCGTGCGGGCTTGCGCCGTTAACAACAGCCGCTGCGGGTGTTGCGTGTCGTTTCTCCAGCCACATTGTGTCGATCACCCAGCCGTAATGCAGGTGGAGTGTTGATTTTAGCTGCGAGGCCGGAGGTGCGTCAATATTCAGCTGCAAAGCGGGTGGTGTACCAAACTTTTTCTTGCACGGTTGTCTTTGCATCGATTACTGTTCTTTTCAACCAGCTGCACATTTCAAGGGCTCAGAGACAGATTAGGGTACCACTTGCAGGCAGGACTCTCAGGAGAAAGCCCCAAGTGCTGGCAGAGAGAAGTCTTTGCTGTCCCTGAGACTTCAACAACAGGAGGCAAACTCAGTTTCAGGCCCTTGGAAATTCTTCACCAGTGGGAAGTCTCACAAAAGTCACTCTTTGTCCTCTTTCAGGTAGAAGCAGGTACTGCAGGCCAACCCAGCAAAGAACAGCCACAGGCAAAGCGGCAGTACTCCTCCTTCAGCTTCTTCAGCTCTTCCCCTTGGCAGAGGTTCCTTTTGGTTCCTCAAGTAGTCTGATTTTCAGGGGTTTTGGGTGCTCTTCTTATACCCCTTTCTGCCTTTGAAGTAGGCCTACTTCAAAGGAAACTCTCTGTTGTTCTCAAGAACCTGCCTTGTCAAGGCCAGGCCCCAGACACATACCAGGGGGTTGGAGACTGCACTGTGTGAGAGCAGGCATAGCCCTTTCAGGTGTAAGTGACCACTCCTCCCATCCTTCCTAGCTCAGATGGCTTATCAGGATATGCAGGCTACACTCCAGCTCCCTATGTGTCACTGTCCAGAGAGAGGTGCAAACAGACCAACTGTCAAACTGACCCAGACAGGGAATCTACAAGCAAGCAGAGTCACAGAATGGTTTAAGCAAGAAAATGCCTACTTTCTAAAACTGCATTTTCAAACACACAATCTAAAAACCAACTTCACTAAAAGATGAATCTTTAAATTGCGAGTTGAGAGAACCCAACTCCACATGTCTATCTGCTCCCAAAGGGAATCTATGCTTTATCATATTTAAAGGTAGCCACCATGTTAACCTATGAGAGAGATAGGCCTTGCAACAGTGAAAAACGAATCTGTCAGCATTTCACTGTCAGGACATGTAAAACACATAAGTACATGTCCTACCTTTAACATACACTGCACCCTGCCCACGGGGCTACCTAGGGCCTACCTTAGGAGTGCCTCACATGTATACAAAGGGAAGGTTTAGGCCTGGCCAGTGGGTACACGTGCAAAGTCGAATTGGCAGTTTAAAACTCCACACACAGACATTGCAGTGGCAGGTCTGAGCCATGTTTACAGGGTTACTAATGTGGATGGCACAACCAGAGCTGCAGACACACTATTAGCATTTGATGGTCAGGCCCTGGGCACCTCCAGTGCACTTTACTAGGGACTCACTGGTAAATCAAATATGCCAATCATGGATAGCCAATGTGCACATACAATTTATACAGGGAACACTTACACTTTAGCACTGGTCAGCAGTGGTAAAACTGTCCGGAGCAAACCCGACAGCTAAAACAGAGTCCAGCACACAGAAACATCCTAGGAAGTAGAGGTAAAAAGTTAGGGGAGACCATGCCAAAGATGCCAATTCTAACAGTTACCATATGTTTGTATGTGTGTGTGATGCATCCAAGGACTGATACTGTTTGCGAATGTGCCTGTTCATGAGGATTCTTTGCCACATACATGTTTACACAGATGTACTGAGTGTACATTTGTGATGCTACTCATGTTGTGGGTCTACCACATTGTCATGTTGGAATTCCGACTGTATGTTACAATACACAACATGAGATAGGAAGGGCCATGTGCAATATATGTTTAGGAATATGATACCCTTTACAATTCTTTAGCAAAGAATGCTATTGACTAATGCTTGGATAAGATCCGGTAAGCCATTTCAATGTGAGTGCAGGTATGTGCACACTTTGATGTGTTGTAAGGAGCAGACTTAATGATGCAAAGCAACACATGTAACGTACAGTTCCCCATGCATGCAAAATGTTGGAGATTGTGTGCTGACATGTCTCATTGTAGGTATATATGTGACATGTTTTTTGTGCGAAAATATACGTATCATGTCTGATAAGTGATGCATGATACAGTGGTGTGCTTAGGGACTAAACACATACCAACTCTCAATTCCAACTGTCTTATATGTAGGCCATTGTCTCAAAGCTGTGTACTCATATCTGTGTAAAATATGTTTAGCAATGGGGGGACATTTGTACTGGTCATGATAAGTTGTAAGTTATGGGACACATACATATTTTATCAAGTAAATTGTACTTGTTTGTCCATTCGCAAACAGACAGCCCCAAGCCTGGCCCACCTGGCTGGGAGATGTGTGGAAACATTTAAGTATTATGTGTCAACAACATACATTCTCTGTGTTCAATGACTCAAACTTAATTGTTATTAGCAGATTGATAAAACTGAATACAATCTGTATGGCAGGGGTGCCACCCTAGTCATCAGTGCTCCTGTGGAACTTTGAATGGCCACACAGGGCCATTGTGCATGTATCAACACAGTCTGACTGTGGTCACCTCAGCTCAGTTCAATGTGCACAATCAGCTATCTGTGTCAAGGGTCAATGTAGCCTCCTCGGGGGCTTGGAGGGGTGTTAGGTGATGATCTGCCATCCTCATGATAGAACATCAGCACTGCGATGTACAGTCCCTGCAAACATACACTTGCACATTTGTGATCCCATGGCCAAGTATGTTTTGTTACTTTTGAGGTTCTTGATGTCAGGCTTGCTCTATCATATTCTGGGGACTGGCAGCTTGTTTTTGTAGGATATGTCTCATCAATTCCTATGGTTTTAAATGATTTGCCATAAATAGGTGAGATTATTCCTAGGATGCTTAATTAGGTCATTGAATGTTTGTTGAACTGGATCTTGTTTGTAGACCCAGAGTACAGATACTGTCCCCCCGGGCTTCCCTTCTTTGTGGATGACCACTATGGAAGCCTGGCACTGGTCTAATGGGAATATTTCCCCCTTCTGGTTCTCCTCATACATCTGCTTCAGATGTGAGGCAAGCTTAGTGGCTGTAAACCTATAGGGTTCCATTGGTACCCCATTGGGCCCTGTTGCTTTGCCGGGCTTCACATCCCTGATTGCTTGTACAAATTCTTCCAGGGAAAGTTCATCTTCAAAGGCTTCCCTATCCTCTGTAGTGAGACTTGGGAGGGGGTGTCACCCAGGAGCTCGCCTGCTTTGCTTTTTGTGGCTAAACATCTTGCATAATTGATGTTCCCATAGTAGTTGGGAAACATTTGGGCTATGGTTTGTCAACTACAAGCAAGTTCCCCTGACTCCTTCTGGATCCCAGGAACCCATCTATCCACTGCCTCCCACCTGTCCAGCTAGGTCAGTACATTTCCTGTCTTGACCCCCATTACATTGCTGTGGTGCTGAGTTGCCCTTTGGTGCATTTTAGCAGCTTCCTGGGGCACGTCTCAGTATTCTTTTTGCTTAAGGGCTAGGTTGTGTGCTCCCTCTTTTCCCTCCTCATCTGGTAAGACGGCCTCAAGGGACAATAACTCACAATCAAGAGCCTTCAATTTGGCCCTTTTTATTTTTTCCCTAGTGCCATCATGGAGAAACTCACCCCCTTGACTATTGTCTCATAGGCAGCCCACAACATGAGTGGAGACTCGACTGAAGTGCTGTTTCCCTGATAATGATGGTAGTTTGCTGCTAAAATCCCTTCTGTAAATTTAGGCACTTTAAGGGACCAAGGGCTCAATATGATGCAGTAAGTGTTTGGTCTCTCATCCAGACCATACACCAGTCACAGGGCACAATGGTCAGAGATACCCCTGGTTAAATTAGTGGTCTCCCTGACTTTTAACAGCTGGGGAGTCAGCATGAGAAAGTGATCATTTGAGGAGAAATTATCATGCACCCCCAAATAAAAGGATGAAGTGCTGAGTTGCTGGGTTAATGGTACACCATACAGTGCCAGTCCCTGGTTGTCTTACTGAGTCCAGGGGCCTGGGGGGATGTCGGTGAACGCTATCACTCAGCGTTGCGTTAAGTCTCCTCACATGGTCAATTACCCATCTGGAAGACTGTGTAGCAGAGTGGTCAGGGCTGGTAGTACCAAGTTGTGAAGTCATATAGTGATATTCACTGAAAGTAGGTTTAAGATGACCCCCCTCCCAGGTCCCAGAGAGTACCACATAGGAACCCAGCTGATCAGACCATATTTGTCAAATGACAAGGGGCAGCGTTCTCCTCATCAAGATTACTACTCCTGTAGAGGAGGTGGTATGGTCCACATTAGCAGCCTTTTTATATCCACAATTGTCAAGGGCATGACATCTTTTACCTAGGAGGTGAGTCTCTTTTAGGAGAACTATATCAGGGGAGTGTGGTTTGATGTACTGGAGCACCACTCCCCATCTAACTTTGTCATCTAGGCCATTGACATTCCAGGATAGTATCCTTATGACTGACATACTAACTTTGGACACCCCACTGAATGGTTGATGGACCACACCTGTGGGCGTGCTGGGCCAATGCTAGGTGGTGTCAGACTGTGAGAGTAAATATCCTATGTACCTCAGCTATGTTGACTGGCTGTAAGTATCTTGCCTGAACATTAGGTACAACAATTATCCAATAACCCCTCTTCAATCATGAATCTGCCCTCCCTACTATACTGCGCTGCAGAATCCAAACTGCCCACCTCCTCAACTGCGCATGGCACCTGTTGCCCCAACCAGATATACTGCCAACCAGGAAGTGTCACTACCTCCTTCTGGCCCCCACCCAGCCCTTTACTGGAATGTCTTAACTTAGTTGGTGTCTCATATCCTCAGTTGCAATCTTGCCCCCAATCACTGATTTAGGACCATCGAAGGCTTCTCCCAGCCCACTCACAATGCTCTCCGGGTGCATGTCCTTGCCACATTTACAGTCTCACAAGCCCTTGTCATCTCCCCATGGGTCCCAAGATCTGTTTGGGTGATCAGGACGATGCCCCAGACTAGGCAATTTATTTTGCCCTGCACCTCGACTTCAAGTGTTTCACAATTCTCCTTTGCGATGCTGCCACCCCGGAGCCTTTTAGGGCAGTCGCAGTGCCTTGACCCTTCTGCCACCTGACATTCCATCCAGTTAATCACAACCAGCTTCGGGCCTTGATAAAAAGTGAGTTTTGCATTCTGCAACTAATCAAAGCTGGCCCATAAACCCAAAGACTGAAATTGGGTAAGAACGTAATCCAAGCATTACCTATATGCAATGGAGGGGCACTGCAAGCTGCTTGGACAATCATGTCCCGGTATCGGACGTTTGTGAGTCGTGCTATGATGGGACGTGGGTGTGCTCCAGGCTTTCATGGTGACCTGGGATGTGGTGGGCTCGCTCCACCTAAAAGAGTTTGGAAAAAGTCCAAGTGTTTGCAGCTGTTTCAGGATGCGATCCTCCACAAACAGGTCCATGGCTGGACCCTTTGAATTTAGAGGAACTACTAGTATCCATGCATTATTTCAGCAGGATCAGCCCCCAAAGTCTTCAGTCGTCTTTCACAAATGTTCTATTGTTGTTAAACATGGCCACATACTCACATTTGCATTCCACAACCTATGTCACATTCCCAATGAATGTATTTTGGTACTGTTTTCACTCATGTCAGCTACGAGTAGAGGGAATGACACAATCAGCCTTTCTATGTCATTCTTCCCACATACAATTTGCCAAGGGTCTGTGACTTGCTAGTACATTACTGGACTTACATTCACATTTCTAAATGACTGTGTGTGATACACCTAGACATTTATGTGTATTGGTCCCTATATGTCACTCTCTAGCTAATACATGTAAGTGACACTGAAAAGTATGTGCTCAGTACTCACATGTGATATTGTCATTCAGACTTTGCTAGGTTATCTAGCAAACATAAATTTACCATTGTAGGTTCTTGCTAGCCTTTTCCTACCTAGCCCAAACATCTGCACAGCAGTCTTCACGTATATTTCCAGGATTGCTACAGGCATATGTCAAGCCAACACACTTGTGTGATATGTGTGTGATAATGTAAAATGTATTTGCTACCGACAATGCCTACGTTCCACCAACAAATTAATTTGGTGGTGAATTATTTTAAAATGTATTTTGTTCTGGACTATGGGGCAAATTACAGAAATGTGGTGCAGCAACCAATGCAGGGCCACTTTTCTTTCCCTCCTTAGTGCCCGCCTACCACTACCATGTGTGCGTCGTATTTTAAAGACTGTGCATCATGGCACAAGGTAGGGGGAAATAGCGTGAAGGGATTTGACACAATTGCTGTACTGTTCAGGGTTAGAGCCAACATTTTGGCCCTAACAACTGTGCCATATTTTGCTGCTACTTTTATCACCTGCTCAGAGCAGCTGTTTAAAGGGGGTGCACTATTGGTATCAATGGGTCCCATTGATACCAAGTGTGCCCCCTTTAAACAGCTGCTCTGAGCAGGTGATAAAAGTAGCAGCAACATATGGCACAGTTGTTTTTGTAAGATTCCACTGTACCACTTTGCACCACCCCCACCACTTTTACACCCCCTCTTGCATACTTAATGCCTGTCACAGGCATGTTGTGGCACAAGGTGTTACAAAGTGGTGCAATGAATGCATTGCGCCACTATGGGTTTCTGCTGCTTAGATTTTGGCATCGTTGGGCCACATTAGCGTAAGTTGTTTGATGCTAATGTTGAACAAGGATGCACTAGGATCTCTTACATCAGGGCCTATGTTTCAAAAGTTGTTTACAACTGTTACGGTGCAGTCATGATCTCTGAGATATGAGCAAGTTCCAAATGGTATGTGATGGTGTAAATGAGTACGGCATGAACATTCTGATTTTGCGTGATTATACTGAATTACTTACATGGTGACTGTTGAAGTACAGCTCTATGTGAAATCGTTTTGCACAATTTGTTCTCTTTTACGTACTCCAGCAGCAGTGTTTTGTTGTTCCCCCTCCTCCTGTTGTACACCATTGTTGTCATCCTCCTTATTGGGGACATCTACTTGTTGATCCCAGGGGACATGTGTGCGTAGACAAATATTATGCACAATGACACACACAAGGATCATTTTGCAGGCAAGGGGAGGTAAATATAACTGTCCTCCTCCAGTAGGATGTAGGCACCTGAACCTTGATTTAAGGAGGCCAAATATCCGCTTAACCACATTTCTGATCCTTATGTGTCCTTCATTGCATGCCCTATCTGCATCCGTTGTAGAATTTCCAAAAGGTGTCATGACCCATGGCTGGAAGTCGTAACCTTGGTCAGCTGCAAAGAAATATGAGAGAATTTGTCAATCATGCATATTAGGTAATTGATTGGTGCCATGGCCCGAATTTGTTTTGAGTGGAGTGGTGAATCAGACTTACATCTGGTTTTCTGTGTGTTCCTATTTGGATGGATGGTTGCATAGGTCTTTGGTGGTGCACTTTATATCATGGGATGTGCCTTAGGTACATGGTGATTGTAATTAAAAGTTTTCTCTGACAGTTCACCCATGACAAATATGTGCAGTGTTGTCTATATTTGAGCCTGGGGCCCAAATTTACGAGTCCCTAGCACCTCCTTTCACCACATTAGCCTCATTTTTATAGACACTATTGTGGGCCAACAAGGCCAAAAAACACAGTGCCATGTTTACAGTGACATTACCCATGTAGTGCAACACTTAGTGACCCATGCGCTACATTATGTCTGTGCAAGACATCATGTAGGCAAGGAGTGTGTTCTGCCAATAGGCAAATGCAAAAATGGTGCAAAGGAATATAAGAGCTTCCAATGCGTCATTTTTATCTGGTACGATGCCTGCACAGAGCAGGCGTAAGTTTGGGGCACATCATTGCTTTCAATGTGCCCCTATGTACTGTGCAGGATTTGAACCATTAATTTGGCAATAATCCTGCACAGTCCATCTATGGGATCCATCATGTTGACACTATTGCACTTACTCTGCGCCATGGTGCGCCATGTATTGAATACGGCACACACATGTTGGGGGCAAGGGGGTGCTAAAGTGTGCAGGTAAAGTTGCACTGTTTTAGATGCTGCCCAACTTTTCTGACATGTGGCCCTTAGTGCCTTCATTTTAGACCTGCAGAACAGTGATGTTGTGGACTTATGTACCTATTTTGTGTGTTGTGTGCCATGTGAGAGGTTTAGGGCCCTATGTGTTGCATGTGAATCCCACCCCTTTGCCCTTGAAAAACCTCCCTTGCACAAAGTGTTGTTGTTAGCAATTGCTGGCTGGCATACGTATCTGCCTGAGGTTCATATTCCCAGTGTGGGACAGATATAAGAGATGTATAGTGATGTATGTGAGATTTTTGAGACAGCTGTGGGACAGGACAGGGCATGCTGTGCTTTTCAGCACTGCCCTGCATCAGGAGTCCAGCCCTGCTAAGTTCCATGTATTCTCATTCATATGCATTTCTGGCTTCTCCCTGTATATTGTCAGTAGTGCAATTGCTGCAGTCCATTGTTGCTACTCTTGTATCTTGGTATGGAGATGTGGGATTAACAGCTATGCTTGTTGGTGTGCTGTGAGGTGTCCATTCCTCCACATGATCTTTCATTGATGGTGATGTATTTCTATGTGTGCTGTGTTATGTACCACACAAGGGAAAGTTGAACACAATGAGTATATCTGTTATGTTTGGCCGATATGTAGCTAGTGATGGGACCACTCAGGTGGCAATTGATATCGATGCTGCCTGAGATTTCTACACCATAGTAGATGTGGGGCAGTGCTAATATGTGAGTTGTTGGATGGTTAAATGGCCAATGCAATTCACATAACAGAGTGATTCCTTGGTAAGTGTTATGTGTGAAGGATCTGTGTTTTGTTGTCAACCTGTGGACACATGTAGCTGTTTGAGGCCAGCTTTTGTATTCATAGGGGACATTGCTACACCTCTCCGTCCAGTGATGTGTCAGTCAAGTGGTGCCTGGGACTTGTAGATATCGGCGTATGTGAGGGTGATGTGCATTGCAAGTGATGTAGTGTGGCATGTGGCATTTGTGTTGTGGTCTATACATCTGTGTTTCCCAGTCCATGTGTGTTTGGTGTGGTGTTTTTATTGTTTGACCTACGCGTTTGAGGTGTTGTGTGTGTTATGATTTGTATGGTATCTTACCTACAAGTAGGCCATTTTCATTTTGTCTATTCTGAAATTGTTGGTCTATAGTTGAGTGCCTGAAGATGTAAGCATCATGGACGTTTCTAGGATATTTTGCAAGAATCTTTGAGATAATTCCACAGTGGTCCACGATGGCCTTCACATTGATTGGGGTGGGTTTGTTTGTGGTTCCTGTAGCGGTGTTCAGTTGCTGCAGGAGGGACAAATTGCATATGGGTGCAGTCCATTGCACCCAGCACATGCAGGATGCCAGCAATTTGGTAGAAAGCTTGCTTGGTCTCCTTCTGCAGTTGGTGGGTGTTGGGGAACTGGAAGTGGTGGGGTGTGAGTCTGATGGTGGTGTCCAGGACCTTCGTAAGGAAGGCAGAGATGGATGGTTAGTAGATCCCACCCAATTGTGCCACAGTCATCTGCTATGAACCTGATGCCAGCAAATGGAGGACAGCCAGGAGTTTGGTGATGGGTGGAATTGCTGTGTGACTATGCACTCTTTCTGTGATCTCTGGCGCAATGTGGTGGAGCAGGTGTACAATGAACTCCGGCCTCAGATGGTAGAGTCTGATCACCTCTTCTGCCCTGTGGGCCAGGATGGTAGCACAATGGCAAAGGAGCCTCGCCACCTTCAATGCTGCCTTTGTGGCTGCTGTGGGGGTGTTTGCGGTTGCTGCGGTGGTGCTGCTGGCACTGGACGTCATCGCTGTCATCTTCCACGGGTGCCGAACTGTAGGAGTAACAGTTCCATGTTGTCCAGTTGCTTTCCAATGCTCCTTCTCTGTGTTTCCCTTATGTAGTAGTGTGTGGACCTCATTGTAATGCCTGGTCTGAGCAGGCATTAAAATTTTTATGCGAAGCGGACTTAGCGTCATTATTTGGACCCGGTCCTTTACGTGCATTGTTTTTTCATCAGGTTCTAAACATGGCACTAGCGGCATAGCATCATTTTTTAGGAGGGAACGTCTACCTTGCATATCATTATTGTTAAATGATGCAAGGTGAGGTGGCACTCCCAAAAAATGACTCCAACTCGAAAAGTTTGACGCTAGAAAAAATATATATATGTTTCTGAGATAGCACCGCTTTTGCGTAAAAAGTTGGCGTAAAGGCGGCGCTAACTTTTCTTAAATCTGGGCCTCTGTGTTTACGTCACGGTCATTTATGAAGCTGTTAATTTGTTTCTTTAGCCCGTAAGCTGAAGAGGCCCTTAGTTGTGTCATCAGCATATACTAAAACAGGAATATATTCTACTTCTTAGCCATATGATTGGTATCCTGCCCCTATCTCCACAAGGGATCCTCCAACTAATTTATATAAAGTAAAAAAAACAAAGGTGCCAAAACACACTGTTAAAGGACTTTTATAGTCAGTTCAAAGCTATTTGTACTCTCTCCCTAACCCAATTCTGTCTTCAGCCATAAGAATTAAATGCATAATGCCTAAAAAGTAAATAAAGTCAATTTCTACACCCCTAGCTGCAAGAATAACCGATGACCTAGACTTGTTGAACTAGCCAAATCCATTGAAAAGTGTAAGGACCCACTAGAACTACAGTTTTTTTATTAACCAGGAAATGCAGAGCAGGACATTGCTATCTTTTGGCAAGAAAGCCCTTTCTTGGCCTAGATTTTATTTTTAACTCATGACGACCCTGCCTGACCGGTTGAATGAATAAGAATGATGGGATGATAACAGTTATGGTTCACTTCCTTGCCCTTCATAAAAATCAATGGGATCAAGAATCTGGAATGACTAAGGGGGTCATTATGACCCCAGCGGTAGGCGTTAATATGGTGGTAATTACTGCCAACAGGCTGGTGGTACTTACCACCATATTATGACATTGGTGGGTTGGCTGAAGCCAACCTGCCAATGTACCACTCTGACCACCACGGCGGTAACAGCCGCCGGGCTGTAGATATCCATCTCCATCCCAGTAGCTGCAATTGTTCCGCCTGCAGGATTATGACCCCGCCTACCTCCATGGTTTTTGTGGCGTTCGTAATGCCACGAAAACCATGGTGGTAGGCCATATCAGTGACAGGGAATTCCTTCCCTGTCACTGATAGGGGTCTCCCCACCTTCCTTTCCAGTAATCTCCCCCGCCCCCTATTGCTTCAGACCCACCTCACCCACCAACATTCACGTCCCCTTCACACACACATGCACACACACGAATACACACGCCAATTGCCACATGCTTACATGCATGCATACATCCATTCACGCACACATCTGCACACACTTTCAAACATACACACAGACACGCATTTACATAACACATCATACACACACACACCTCCATACATGTACACACGCATTCAACACACAACACACACCCCCATCCATGCACACACAAACATTCACACACCCACGCACACACAGACAACACCCCCCACCTCCCTTCCCTGTCGGAGACCCGACTTGCCGGATCCAGGGGGTTCTCCGGCAGGGAACGGGACGGGGCGCTGCTACCGTCAGCAGCGCCCGCCAGGCTGTATTATTGGTCATAATATGGCTGGCGGTGGTCTACTGGCGTGGCGCTGTTGGTGGCAGCAGCGTCACCTTACTGCCATCCGCCGGCATGGCCACAGCCAGATTTCCGGCATTCTTGTGGCAGCAATCTGGCTGTAGTCATAATATGGCGGACGGATAGTAGCCGCGGTGATGGTCTTTTGGCGGCCATTGCCGTGACGGTAGGCGTTTTTTACCGCCGATGTTAAAATGAGGGCCTAAATGTCTTGCAGCGTTTAAAAATGAGGGCATATAACCTGTTCTTTTAAAAGTGCATTGGTACTCCGCCTGGTGCATCTCTGGGAGCACTAGTTATAGTGTCCTCCATTACCTCCATACAAGCTAAATACTAACCTAAGATGGGAACCATATGTTAACTGCAATAGTGTAGAAATGTCTTTTCAATGTGGTAACTATGGGAAGACCCAAAAACACACAATAGTTATTTCACCATATGTTCGTTGCAGCACTGACAACCCATAGGCACAGAACACCCATAGACAACGCCATTTTTTTCTTTAGCGAAAAACAAAAACATTTCTAGAAGTATTCCATTGTAGCTCCTCCCAAGCAGCCTACAGGCATGGAAACTTTTATGTGCAATGACTGGGGAAGGTCATTGAAATGCTACTGCGTATTAAATGTGCTTATGTTTCGATTATTCTATTCATTGTCACATCTCTGTATCTAAAGTGTAATTATGCGTGTAGACGCCTGTACATGCACTCATCTATCTATCTGCAACATGCCCTCCCATCCAGCTGCAATAGATCCATTGATCAATGCATCCATCTGCCAATTTGCAACTCATTCATCTGAAATAGATCCATCCATACATCCATCTATATAGTTACCCGTTATTCCAAAAGCCGCTCACAAAAATATGGTGATCAATCCACTCATCCACCAATTCATCTATCCATCTATTGATCGATCCAGGATTCCATTCTTCTATCTAGCTCATATTGTGTTGTATTGTGGCATTATACAGTGCCTCATACATCTTATGTAGCCTTAAGATGTTTCCAAGAGGACGTGTAGGGAGGCTACTCCAATAGTTGTACTTGTTTGGTAGAGCTGTGTTGTGGTTTTACCTGAATGAAGCCTCAATTGTACTACGTGGATAAATGTCCAAAGAGTGAGGAAATGGGCAAACTCTGCAGGTTCTGTGGAAGACTATTCAGGACTCTCAAACATACATGCATATAGAGCCAATTCCGGAGATAGACTCTCGATTTCTGAAGCCAAAAATTATGCCTTAGCAAGACTTGAACATAAACCCGATGAGCACACGTACCTTGCAGGGCTGAGGCGTTATAACTAATTTCACAATCCCGGCATTCTTCCCTGCAGAAAAAGTAGGGGGTAGTTTTAGGTGTGTGTGGTGTCAAAAGTTGGCAAACTGGAAACAGCCCTCCCTGTCTCCATGTCCCAGAAGGAAATGCTACTGCAGAGAACCACGGGACCTTAAATATGAAGCAGGGTAAGAGTGCTTGAGGGAGCAGCTGTGATAGGGAACATTAAGAACATTGTCACCGCGAGCGCGGAAGCTATGCAGAAAATGTC
This sequence comes from Pleurodeles waltl, assembly GCF_031143425.1. Lineage (NCBI taxonomy): Eukaryota > Metazoa > Chordata > Amphibia > Caudata > Salamandridae > Pleurodeles > Pleurodeles waltl. Next base: position 175,369,638 of record NC_090445.1, on the reverse strand, counting down.
TGCTTTCACATTTTAGTACATGGTTTAAGAATAGCGCTGGGACTTGGCGTGACCTAGTATCTGGCCTGGTTCCTCTGTATGTTTATGGAAATTGTACTCTGAGGAGCTGTTTCTATTAAGTGCAAATAAAATTCCAACTCTGTTGCTACTTCAGTAAGGGCGATCCAATATTTAGGTATTACATTTTAGTGGTGCTCCCGCTCAATGCTTTGTGCATTTGTATAGTGCTTTACTATCATTTGTGACCTCTCAGCGCTATGGATCTGGGGCATCATTGACTCTCATCAACGTGGTCTGTCGACATTGTCTTGGGTTGGTTGTTTTTCATATTTGATAGTGGTCTGCGAGGTTAGTGTATTTTTTAGTGATGGATTAAACAATAGCGACTAGTTAGGTCCTGTAATGGTTCTGTGTGGAGAACTTGGATGCGTCCACTGAAGGATATTGCCATTGGTTTAATTTTGATGGGGACTAAGATTAAACATTGCTTGGCTTCTGTTGGGTGTTATGTTTCAAGGTATTGTTGCCAATTATGTGGATCTGATACAATGCTGTGTACATGTGTGTTTTAGACTGAAGTTAACATCTTATGGGTTGCTTATTACATAGGTTGGTGAGAGGGCATGGAAATGATATTGTTTGAGGTGACAACAGTGCTTCATTTGATAATAAAAACGCGCAGGGGCCCAATGTTTCTCTTAGGGGCTTTGTTCTGGTGCAGCTGAATAACAGGGTTAGTGAATAGCAAGGCTTCCCCGTCATGATTCTTTCTCAAGCCTTTCTTCCACCACCCTACACTTCAAGTATCTTTATTTCCCTCTTACAGGTTTTTTCATCCATGCTTTATTCCTTTGATACTGTTTTTCCTATCTTTCCCTTCATTCCTTATCTGCTTTCTACTTTTCTCACTTTTGCTTGGGTCAAAGTCCAATGATGATGAAAAATTAGTTCTGGTATTCAAAAATGACTGTCAAAGCCTACCACTTGCAACCACTAGCATAAATTAGGAACTGTTTGGCAAGCTATTAGCCATCTACATGGCTTAGAGCCATTTTGTTCATGTGATGGACGTAGACATTTTAGAGAAACCAGTCCTCGCCGGTGACTCCATCTTTTGAGGTTTCCATGGCTGGACAAGACCCCTTTGTAAGTGTGAAAGCTGAATTATTTAACAACACATTTGAATTAATTAACAATAAATTTGAATTGATTAATAGCTAAGTATTTACATGAATTATGCTAACATAGAAAAAATCAAGTGTCTTGGAAAATGTGCCTGCCACAACATGTACAACATTAATAAAGAAATGACATTAATTGTTTAAATGATGTGCACATGTAGAATGAAATGTATTAATGAAATGTATTCACTTAAATATACTAGGCAAAGAGTAATTATGAAATTATGGGCCTAGTTGACAAGGCCTCACTTTAAGCCTCGTGACATAAATAAATGTTTGTAAATGTTTTTGTCAAAGCAGAGAATTAACACTTATTCATTGCTCACCAAGTGCTGACCAAATAGATTTGTAATGTTACAATGTTAAACAAGCTGCTGTCTTAAACTTTCTTGTGAGAACTGTCTGCTGTGAGGTAGTGTACTACCTACGGATGCAAATGTATCTTTGATGCATGAGAAGCAAATGTCCCCAGGACTTGACAAAGGCTTAATGGACTGGAGTAATGATTGCAACTAAAAAGTTACTCAACCAAACTGGCATTGGGAACGGGAGAAGAGGAGCCAATCATCAATGTGTGAAAGACTGTCTAGGTATATCATAGATTTGGAAATTAATGTTTATTGGTTCTACTGTGAACACTCAATATTCTGACCAATGAGGAAGTGAGAAAATACTTTATGGGTATTCAGTTTAACCTGCTGGTAGGAGTAGTAGTAGTTCCAGGTCCATCGAGGAGCAGCGCAGTTCCTGATGTTTTTTCTTCCTAGCTTTAGCCTCAACGCGTAATTTGTTAATGCTATTTCTAAGTTGGTTCAGTTAACTTAGAGCTCAACCATGCCTGAGCCAATCCCTTTCACTGTCCCTTGACAAAGCTGACCAAACAGATGTCCAACTGACGAAGAAATCACAGCTTGCTGATCCATTCAGGAGAGGTATGCAAAATGTTGTTTTTTTTGTTATAGATTTTTGTTCTTTCTTTTAGGCACCAACCGCTATTTTGTTGGATCCCTAGTTAGATGTTTTCCAAAGCAACTTTTGACTAAATTACTTTTGCAGGAAGGCCAAACACGCCATTCGAACTGGAGGGTTAGTTAGTGTGTCACGTGTTAACACTTGTTATTAACAAAGAATTGATTTTATTCATCTGTCTAGTCTAGATGTATGCCATCTCTGTTGTTCAGTTATTGTTGTTATTAATTTGTATGGTAACTCTTGAATGTTCAATTATACATGCTCTGGTTAAATTGAGATTCTTCCTCCACTTTGATCAGGCTGTGTTGTTTGTAAATGCATATCATTTGGTCTTGAGATTAATTTACATGATATTAGCATTGTTAATCTAGGTAAATAAACTTTCTAACGTTACTAAAAGGTGTGGTTATTCAGGGCCACGTGGTTCTTGGTTTGTAAAGATTACTGACTCCAAGTTTCTGATGTTTGATTTATTTAACAGGTTACATTGTTGTAGGTTAGGTCATGAGCAGAATTTCTGCCCATGGTAGATCACTCTTAGCATGAGTCAAAAGGTCCATCGAACCCCTTATAAATAAATTAGCAGAGACCAAAAAAGGCCAGACCTGCTCACATAAGCAGTGACAAATTTGGCAAGTACACTACGTTGCCTCCTACTGGATGATACTTCACAAAAAAGTCAATGGGCATGCTGGATACAGAACCGAAGGTTCAGAGGAGTGGTGGTTGCCATATAATAATGTACACATAATTGGATTGCTTGAGCAAATAAAAAGTCCTTGCATGGTTTTGCACCTAGAGAAATGGTTGATGCAGACCACTGCACCACAAGGACTCTCTAGCTTCACATTCTGGAAAGAAGACCCCCCGAGAAGAGGCACACAGAAGATGTCAAAAACAAGATTAAGTAGAATGCCGACAGGTGGTGCTGGAGAGAGGGGCAGTAAATGTGATGATGGGAGAACAATTTAACAAGAGACCAATGACTTGAAGTCTACTCCACAGAATCTGGATCAGAAGAGCACAGCTTGCTGAAAGGTGAAAAAGATATGGCCAAGAACACTCCTAGCACTGAACACAAACTGATTACATTGTGTAATGTATCAATTGGTGCCTTAAGTCACTGGGTGAAAGTGCATTTAACAAATGGGAATCTTGCAAAACAAATGTTCTCAATTAAGGCATTTGTGCACTGCTAATACTGGGAGCAGCAGGCTTTGTTGACTGAATATCACATTAGCATTCACTGTCTGGAAGCCAAACATACTCCTGACAATCTTTGGTGGATTGTCTTGAAAGTCGTACAGTCACTAACTATAACACTTCTACAAGTTGAACAACGATGGGTGCTCAAACTAGGCACACATATTCTGGGGTTGAATAACGAGATACCCTGGCAGTTGCCGGGGCACAATGGGTTTCCATAATTTACGTTACTGTATTTCATATCCTCCACTTCCATCTAGTTTGAACGTTGATATTCTTACTTTTTAGCTTTAGTTTTTTCTATCTCCAGGACCTCTTTCTATTTGACTGACCTCCTCTGATATTTTTGCCATATTGCAAACATTCCCTTGAGACATATATATGCAGTCCTTGTACTCTTGGTTTGTCTTCTCTTAACAGAATCATTCTTTCAACAATAAATATCAATTGATAAGTGTTTGTTTCTCTTGGTAACGAATATTATATTCCTATATAGGAGGCTCTAATATGTTCTGTTTTTATATTATGTTTTTGAACTTTGGTGTTTTTACACTCCTATTGTGGGGTTGCACTTTGATATTGACATATGTGCATCAGTTGTTTACCTAACTGTCTCTATCTTATGTCTTATTTTCACCTTTACGTTTTTATTGTACCGTTTGATAACTTATTTGTAACCATTTTCTGTTACAATTCCACTCGTCACAATCCAAGCGAGTGGTAAATTTCCAAAGGTATTCTTTTCAGTTTCTTTTATTTAAAACATTTATACCACCACTGTTGACTAATAGTCCACTTTTTATGTCGGGTAAAGAACTATTGTTAATATGGAGGACGGCTTAGTCCGTTTTGTAGCTTTATTTTTTCAGGGTGAGGTCATTTCTTCCTCAGCCCTTGCGATTGGACGGCTTAATCCAGCACGTCCTTTATTTCTGGATTCACCACATCTTTCAGTTACATCGCGAAGATCGAGAAGTTCGTCCAGAGACTTCATACGTGTGGGTAGACGTGATTGTCACTTTTACAGTGGCTACCTCGTAATAAAATTCTTTTTTTGTGCCGGTGCATTGATTGCTATTGTTAACAAATAGATTGTTTGCCCTAGATTACTTAAGGGTCTTATTTTATCGGCAACAACAGACGGGCAATAACTTTCTAAAAACTACGATTGGCACATTATGTAATGTACTTTTTGACTTCGTTACTTTGAGCAGTCTTGTAAATAGAAAATCTTCTATTGTGACGCACAATTAGAATTGAGCCTACTGGGTGGTGTTTTGCTTTTGTAATTTTATAAACATCGAATTTACTTGTCATTTGTCCTTGGGCATATACCTCTTCTCCTTTTGCAGAAACATGGCAAGTTGCCTTAGTGATCTCAATTAGGAGATACCATGACTCCAGACTAGGTGGTAAGCCTTTCTCGATATGTATTTGTTGGAAGTTCCCTTCTCTTCCCATAGAAGTACAGTTCAGCTCTCGGTCTTATTATATATATATGTGTTGAATTTTTCTTTTTGTCACAGTCTTATACATATTCTAAGATAATTATGTGTACTAGTAACAGACTGTCACAGCGTTGTTTTGATTCCAGGTCTGGGAGATATACAGGAGTTCAGTGAATTATTGAGTGAGTAGATCCTCACAATTTTAATTCCTGTGCATTAACATTATTTGTTTTGTTGTTTGATGGAGAAGATCGTCTACAGTCCTGAAGAAGTGCCAAGAGATCTGTTTAGACTAATGTAGGCGTGAAACATTTTTACTTATTGAGTGGTGTCAGAGACAATGGGCCTCATTATGACCTCGGCGGTCTTTTTCAAAGATCGCTGAGGAACCGTCGTGGTGAAGACCTCCAGTGCAGGCGGTTTGCTGCACGGCGTATTATGACTGCTGACAGCCCTCCGTCCTTTTTCAGACGGAGAGCCGCCAGCAGCCATACTGGCGGTCGGCGGGGAAGTGGAGGTTGCTCCACCGCCCGTTATCAGAACACCACCCACCGAATTAGGTCCCATGATTCAGTGTGGCGGTGTTCTGGTGATGGGGAGCGGGCGGCGGAGCAGCCCCGATGGATCCCGTCCCCTCCTGGAGGATCAACGGACAAGGTAAGTTGATTGTCCGTTAAGGGAGGGGGGGTGTTGTTTGTTGTGTGCTTGCATGGGGGTGTGCGTGTGAGTATGTAGAGGGGGTGTGTGAGTGCGTGTATGCATGCGGGGGCGTTGTGTGTATGGGAAATGTGTGCGGGTCGGTCTGTATGCATGTCTGTTGTATGTGTGCGGGTATGTGTTGTTGTAGTGTATGTGTGCGTGTTGGTGTGTGTGTATGTGCATGTTGGGGGTGGGGGTGGGGAGAGTGTATGTGCATGTTGGGGGTAGGGGTGGGGAGGAGGGTCCTGCCACCTTTGGGCGGTGGCAGGGGGGTGGGGGAGTGGATGGGGGAGACCCCTATCAGTGCCGGGGAAGGAATTCCCTGGCACTGATAGTGCCTACTGCCATGGATTTCATGGCAGTTCCAAACCACCCGAAATCCATGGCGGTATGCATGGTTGTGATACCGCCGGAGGTCTGGTGACGGCCGCCGGGCTGGAGACTGAAGCTTCCAGCCCAGTGGTCGTCACCGCTCTGGCGGTCAGAGTGGAGAAGTGGCAGATGACCATGGCGGTAACCACCATGATCATAATTCCATTTTTTTTCCCGACGGACTGTTGGCAGTATTACCGCCACTTCTCCCCCATCCGCCAGGGTTGTATTGAGGGCCAATATTCTTAACCACATTTTTGTAAGAGTTCAGGGCCATTACTTCCCTTGTACTCTCTTGATGTTTTTAATCTTGACCAACATCCTCTGCTACTAATTAAAAGAAGTTCTTGAGGAGGGTTGAGTCAATTTTAGTTTGCTACTGTGTTTTCTCTCCATAGTTTTGTTTGCTTTACACAGAAGTTTGGCCCAGTGACCCCATTGAGGGTCCCGTCAGACATTGCAGTGCCAGTATGGCATGGAGCAAGCCTGATGGTGATACCTGAGGGCCTTTGCTTCTGATGTTATTCTCTTCCAGACTGTTTTGGAATTTTTTGTAACAGTGTACCTTTTTGAGTAACATATCACTTTAGTTGGCCTGGGGGTCTGTTGCCTTACTGTCCTTGAGGTTTGGGTATAGGGAAGTTGTATGTATGATGGCTATCGGTGTTCTTTAGAAGATTAAATTGGTCAATGTATAGCCTGATGGAGAGGTACATAGGTGACAGTCTTAGGGGTTGAGCAGGGCACAGAAAAGCATGTGGTTCTCAACTTGTTCACACCTATTCCTGGCTTCTTTGAATAAGTATGTCATATTGACGTGGCATATGAGTGATATAAGTAATGTTGCCAAGAACTACAAAATGTACTCTTATCTGAAACTTCATGGAGACCATCAAATTGAGTTGCAAAAAATGTGCCAATGTAAGGAAAGTATTAAATGAAAGAAGTGTTGTGAGTGTGTGGAGGGGGTGTGTGAGTGAGTATGCATGCGGGGGTGTTGTGTGTTTGGAAATGTGTGTGTGTCTGTCTGTATGTTTGTCTGTGAGTATGTGTGTGTGTATGACTGTGTGCGTTTGTTGGAATGTTTATTAGTATGTGTGCAGGCATGTGTGGTGGTGGTGTCTGTGTGCGTGAAGGGTGGGTGTGTGTCGATGTGGGGGGTTGTGGGGAGTGAGGTACTACCACCTTCAGCAGGTGTTAGGGGGTTCAGGGTGTGGGTGGAGGACTCGGGGTGGGGGGGGGGGGTGTGGGAGACCCCTATAGGTGCCAGGGAAAGAATTCCCTGGCACTGATAGTGCCTACCGCCATAGATTTCATGGCTGTTCCAAACCACACGAAATCCATGGCAGTATGCAGGGTCCTGATAGCGCCGGTGGTCTGGTGACGGCCGCCGGGCTGGAGACCAAAGTCTCCAGCCCAGTGGTCGTCACCTCCCTGGCGGTCATAGTGAAGAAGTGGCGGATGACCATGGCGGTAACCGCCATGGTCATAATTGCTTTTTTTTTCCGCCTGCCTGTCGGCGGTATCACCCCTACTTCTCCCCCGCCCGCCAGGGTCATAATGAGGGCCATAATATGCAGATAGGTTGAGAAGTACGGTATTGGTTGTAGGTAGGCTCAATGGGATAGATCTGCTCCTGGCCTGTTTATATGAATCTAATTCTAAGCAGCCTACATTTAACTCCTTATCAGGTCCCTTAGAGACTCTTCTAAATTTACTAATCTTATTAGGGGCAACCACAATAGTGTAGATGGCTTACCACACCATCCCACCCACCAATACTTTCTTCATCTATAGAATGGATAGGGAAGGTAATGAATGACTGGTTACTGAACTGGGAGCTGGTTGATTCTTGGCCAAACACAAATCTAAATGTCAAGGAATGCTCACAGTGTTCACACATGCATGTTACACTGGATAAATGTTCTTGCTCCTGGGGGTGCACACATCAATCTCTCACACTGAATATTTATGAAATGCCATTGTTAGATCAAAACCTGTTGTTCCTGAATTCGTGCAGGGGCAGATCCAGAACAGCAATTTGGTTGTGGAAGCTCCAGGCACTTGAATTAGAAGACCTTGATTCAAGAATATGATAAGGGATAAGATTAGACATTATGGCGGTCATTACAACCCTGGCGGATGGTGTTAAAGCGGCGGTAAGACCGCCAACAGGCCAGCGGTAAACAATTTGCAATTATGACAGTGGCGGAAACCGCCAACAAAGACAGCCACTTTAACACTCAGACCGCCATGGCGGTATAAACAAACAGCGCGGCGGTCACCGCCAACAGACAGGTGGGAGACAATGTACCGCCCACAGTATCACAACCTACCAATCCGCCACCTTTTCCGGGGTGGATTCACCGTGGATAAAAACACGGCGGAAACAGCCATTTCAAAGGGAAAACGCTCACCTCTACACACTCCACGAGGAAGGAGGGCACCATGGAGCCAGAACTTCATATTCTGCCAGCGCTAGTCTTCCTGCTCCTCTACGAGGATCATCAACGCCGGCGGCGAAGACCAAGGTGAGTACTGCACCTACGACATAGGGGAGGGGGGAAGCAAAAACACAGGGACACACACACTCAACACCCCAACCCCCACCCTCACCCACTACAACACACACACCAATGCTTATCTATACATTACAGTAACACCCCAACCACCCCGGAAGAATGCAAAGACAAAAGGAAATGAGTGGAACAATTGTAATATATCAAAATACAGTAAGCAAATATATACATATATATGCACACAATAAACAAAATATACACCACAATTAGTAGTGCAGGTATTGCACCATTCATAGTCCGTGGACCACTGGGCCCAAAATGCATGGTCGAGGCCCACACAAGATACCCGATCCAAACGGAGAGAACACTGCAGGGGCATCAGATAGAAATACAACAGGCACCTCAGGGAGAAGGGAAGGGGGGGCACCTCAGCCGGATGAGTGCACGACGCCAGATCCACGAAGGGGCGCCATGCCCATTGATGTATCCTGGGGAGTGCAAAGCCACAGTCTCTCAAGTCTCTACAGTGGGTGGGTTGCCCACTGTTACATCCTGGGGAGTGCAAAGCCACAATCTCTCAAGTCTCTACAGTGGGTGGGTTGCCCACTGTTACATCCTGGGGAGTGCAAAGCCACAGTCTCTCAAGTCTCTACAGTGGGTAGGTTGCCCACTGTTACATCGTGGGGAGCGCAAAGCCACAGTTTCACAAGTCTCTACAGTGGGTGGGTTGCCCACAGTACCATCCTGGGGAGTGCAAAGCCACAGTCTCTCAAGTCTCTACAGTGGGTGGGTTGCCCACTGGTACATCCTGGGGAGTGCAAAGCCACAGTTTCACAAGTCTATACAGTGGGTGGGTTCCCCACTGTACCATCCTGGGGAGTGCAAAGCCACAGTCTCTCAAGTCTCTACAGTGGGTGGGTTGCCCACTGTTACATCCTGGGGAGTGCAAAGCCACAGTCTCTCAAGTCTCTACAGTGGGTGGTTTGCCCACTGTTCAATCCTGGGGAGTGCAAAGCCACAGTCTCTCAAGTGGATGCATGTCTCCACTGGTTCTGGAGGGGGACTGGTGCCCACAGTGCTTCATCCTGTGTAGGACAGACGGAGTGGATGCATGTCTCCACTGGTTCTGGAGGGGGACTGGTGCCCAGAGTGCTTCATCCTGTGCAGGACGGACGGAGTGGATGCTGTTCTCCACTGGTTCTGGAGGGGGACTGGTGCCCAGAGTGCTTCATCCTGTGCAGGACAGACAGAGTGGATGCTGTTCTCCACTGGTTCTGGAGGGGGACTGGTGCCCAGAGTGCATCACTCACCCCGTGATGGTCACAGTTGCGTCACTGCCCCTGCCGCAAATGGGCTGGCGGTGCTTTCCATGGCGGTCTTTGCCCTGTTCAGCAGTACTTGGCCTTTTCAGCGGTGCTTGAGTTGCCAGTGTCAGACCTGTTCAGCGGTGCTTTCCATGGCAGTCTTTGCCCTATTCAGCGGTGCTTGACCTGTTCAGCGGTGCTTGAGTTGCCAGTGTCAGACCTGTTTAGTGGTGCTTTCCATGGCGATCTTTGCCCTGTTTGGCGGTCCTTGGCCTGTTCAGCAGTGCTTGAGTTGCCAGTGTCAGACCTGTTCAGCGGTGCTTTCCATGGCGGTCTTTGCCCTGTTTAGCGGTCCTTGGCCTGTTCAGCGTTGCTTGAGTTGCCAGTGTCAGACCTGTTCAGTGGTGCTTTCCATGGCGGTCTTTGCCCTGTTCAGCGGTCCTTGGCCTGTTCAGCGTTGCTTGAGTTGCCAGTGTCAGACCTGTTCAGCGGTTCTTTCCATGGCGGTCTTTGCCCTGTTCAGCGGTCCTTGGCCTATTCAGCGATGCTTGAGTTGCCAGTGTCAGACCTGTTCAGCGGTGCTTTCCATGGCGGTGTTTGCCCTGTTCAGCGGTCCTTGCCAAGGCGGTCCTTCATTGCCCAGCAGGGCTGTGGCTGGCGGTCCTTCATGGGTCAGCTGGGCTGTGGCTTGCGGGGCCCTCCTGGCCAGATGGGCTGTGGCTGGCGGTGGCCTCTTGGGCAGTGACTCTGGCGGTGGCCTCCTGGGCAGTGACTCTGGCGGTGGCCTCCTGGCCAGTGACGATGGGGCTGGTGGTGGCCTCCTGGGCAGTGACGATGGGGCTGGCGGTGGCCTCCTGGCCAGTGACGATGGGGCTAGAGGTGGCCGCCTGGGCAGTGACTCTGGCGGTGGCCTCCTGGGCAGTGGCGATGTGGCTGGCGGTGGCCTCCTGGCCAGCTGGGCTGTGGCTGGCGGTGGCCTCCTGGGCAGTGACTCTGGCGGTGGCCTCCTGGGCAGTGACTCTGGCGGTGGCCTCCTGGGCAGTGACGATGGGGCTGGCAGAGGCTGCCTGGGCAGCGGGGATGATGGCGGTCTTTTCCGCCGTGCTGCTCCTCCCAGACTTTGGAGATTTCTTCTGCCCCTTCCCCACCTTGGGAGGAGTCACAGCTGAGTCGACACTCCCCCCGGGACCCCTGTGAGCGGCTTGGCTGGCTGGAGTCTTCCCCCTCTCCCGCCGGGCACTGTCCAACTTCTGGTGCTTCACGGGGGGGACTGGCTGTGCTGTGGCTCGTGCCACACTGGCTGGCCTGGTGGCCAGTGCACTCCACATACCTGTAACAACAGGCACCACTGGTCCCGGAGATTTTTTGGCTGAGGTGCTAGTACGGGACCCATGAGTTGGATGGGGGGGTGGTGAGAAATAGGTTAAGGGTGGACAGGAAAAGTTTTTTTGAGACACTGGGACGGGTAGCTGGAGGGGGTTTGGGAGTGGAGGAAGAGGTGGTGGTTGTAGGAGGTGTAACTTTTGTGGATTTGGGTGCAGGTGCATGGGCTGGAGGCTGTCGTGAGGTGGATGGCTGTTGGGTGGGTGTGTGCCTGCGTTTGTGTATCTTTGGAGGGGACATCACAGACATACGGGGAGAGGACACAGGGGACGTGGAAATGGTAGTGGGGGTGGTTAGTGCACGTGAGCGGGGTATGGTGGTGGGTGTGCTGGTGCGGGACGTAGTGGCTGTAGTGGTAGTGCATGCAGGTGTCAGTGTAGACGAGACTGGGAGGGAGGAGGGAGACGAGGAGGAGGGGGACACAGTATAGGCAGTGGATGTTGGTGTGTCTGTATGTGTGTGATGCTTGCGTGAGTGCCTGTGGGATGTGTGGTGCTTATGTTTGCCTGAGCTTCCCTTGTGTGTTGAGGTGTGTGCAGGCTGGTCTGATGGTGTGCTTGGGATAGGCAGAGGTACAGGGGATTGGGTGTGGGTGGAGGAAGTTGGAGGGGGGAGGCTAGACACAGGGACAATGGCTGCCATCAGTGCTGAGGCCAGAGTTTGCATGGTTCAATGAAGGGCAGCCTGACCAGAATGAATGCCCTCCAGGAATGCATTTGTGTGTTGCAACTCCCTTTCTACACCCTGGATGGCATTCAAAATGGTAGACTGCCCAACAGTAAGGGACCTGAGGAGGTCAATGGCCTCCTCACTGAGGGCAGCAGAGGTGACAGGGGCAGGGGCTGAGGTGCCTGAGGTGAAGGTGATTCCCCCCCTCCTGGGTGAGCAGGCACGGGGCAAAGGCTGAGGGGCTGCTGGGAGGGCGGTGCTGGTAGGGGGGTGGCAGCTGTACCTGTTGAAGTGGGGGGCACAGATGTTGCCGCCACCACAAGGGAGCTCCCATCGGAGGATGAGTCCGTGTCGCTGGTTGCAGATCCTGTGACCGCCGTGGTGCTCCCCTCGACCTCCGTCCCACTGGTATATTCTGAGTCCGTAGTGTGGCCCTCCATGGTCATGTGGGATGCAGCTCCCTCGTGCTCCGGTGCCACTGTACCTCCGCCTGATGATGCTTTATGCACACAAGAACAGTGAGACCACAAAAAAGGGGGGGACGACAGAAGAAAGACATGTTGAGTGCATGGCTTACCGCTACCGTTGGCGAACAATACAGACACATAAGCCCCCTGCACTACGTCGTGCTGTTGGGCTCTACAGATTCAATTCTTGGGAAATGGCCTACAAGGCTATGGATGACATCTGCACACATAGATGACACAGGGGCATGAATACCTGTACTTGGCCCTCTACAGAGGTGGGGTGGGGTGCCACATGGCCTGCCTTACGGAGGGGCCTTGCCTACGGAACTCACTTTGGCCTAGGGAAACCCGCAGCCCTCCTCCCCCACCCAGACACCTTCACTGCGCACAAAGTCCGCTGAATGATAGTGTCCTGACCCCCTCGTGTCTGCTGTGATGCCCTCAAGCGCCCATCCAACTCAGGGTAGGCCACCGCCTTGATCTTGAACATCAGTGGGGTCATGGTTCGACGGGCACCCCTCCCACATCGGGAGGCCATCCCCAGCTGAGCCTCCGTCGTCTTCTTGCTCCAGCGGCGAATGCCCTCCCATCTCTTCCAGCAGTGGGTGCTCCGTCTGTGGTGGACCCCCAGGGTCCGGACGTCCTTGACGATGGCACGCCAAATATCCTTCTTCTGGTGGGCGCTGACCTACATGACATGAACAGGGGAAGAAGAGAAGTCATTACCAACTGCACCGTCAAAGTGAGTGGCCCACATCCCTACCCTTGCCATGTGGCACATGCATTCACAGTCCTTCATGCACGCAGAACTCTGCCCCCTTCCTTCTTACAACCAGTCCTCTCCACACAGGTATAGCCCATACAACATGCTTCCTGTGTAATTACCTGTTGGTCTGGAGGGCCGTAGAGTAGCGTGTACTGGGGGAGGACCCCGTCGACGAGCTTCTCCAACTCCTCTGCAGTGAAGTCAGGGGCCCTTTCCCCAGACGCACGAGCCATTGTCTCTTCCAGACCGAGGTCACAGCAGCACTTGCAGTGTAGGTCCTCTCTTGTCGAAGATCAGGTATCGAGTGATTCAACAGATGGAAAATGGCGGTCACGTCCACGGCGGTACGTACCATCACCGCCGGCATACATCGTCATTGGCTCCTGGGACCCATAGGGTCCAATGTTAACCAATGCAGCATTGCGCCGCGGTTTTCAACCGCCTACCGCGACGGTGTACAACGCCAGCGCAGTTACCTCACATCCTATTGTCCCAGTTTAGAGGTCAGGCAGCCGCCATTTCAGGGGCCCACATGGCCTAATTACCAACTGTGTCACACATACCTAGGCTTTGTCTCACAACACAAATACAGGCCACATTTTGTGTATGAATGGTGTTCTGTGTAGACTGTGGATACATACCTCTGAGTTGTTTGACTCTGTGGTCGCTGTTGTCCTTCATTGGCACCGTCTGATGGGACATGTGAGGAGATGGCGGAATCCTCCGGTGTACCGACCGCTGGTGGACCTGTCGACAATGGAGGAAAGAAGTTTCATCATCAACTACAGGTTTGACCGTGCCACAATCCAGGAACTGTGTACCCAGTTGGAGCCTGACCTGATGTCAGCAATCTGCCATCCCACAGGAATCCCCCCTCAAGCGCAGGTGCTATCAGTGCTCCATTTCCTTTTAAGTGGGTCATTTCAAACAACAGTGGCCATGGCATCAGTGATGTCCCAGCCTATGTTTTCCAACGTGTTGTCCAGAGTGTTGTCTGCCCTTCTGAAACACATGCAGAACTATATCGTTTTCCCTCAAGTGGAGGACTTGCCTACAGTGAAAGGTGACCTCTATGCCATGGGACATATCCCCAACATCATAGGTGCCATTGATGGGACCCATGTAGCTTTGGTCCCCCCCACAGGAGTGAACAGTTGTACAGGAACCGGAAGAGTTATCATTCCATGAATGTACAGATGGTATGTTTGGCAGACCAGTACATCTCCCAGGTAAATACTATGTTCCCTGGCTCTGTGCATGACGCCTACATCCTGCGGAATAGCAGCATCCCTTATGTGATGGGTCAACTCCAGAGGCACTGTGTGTGGCTATTAGGGGACTCTGGTTACCCCAACCTGTCATGGCTACTGACCCCAGTGAGGAATCCCAGGACCAGGGCAGAGGAACGCTCCAATGAGGCCCATGGGTGGACTAGGAGGGTGATCGAACGCACCTTCGGCCTCCTGAAGGCCAGGTTCAGGGCCCTCCATATGACAGGTGGTTCCCTATTCTACTCACCAAAGAAGGTGTGCCAGATCATTGTGGCCTGCTGTATGCTTCACAACTTGGCTTTGCGACGACAGGTACCTTTTCTGCAGGAGGATGGTCTAGATGGCGGTGTTGTGGCAGCTGTGGAGACTGTGGACAGTGATGAGGAGGAAGCAGAGGAAGAAGACATTGACAACAGGGACTCAGTCATCCAGCAATATTTCCAGTGACACACAGGTGAGAAAACATTCCTGCCTACTACAAGTACTTTCACACTTCTACCTCTATCCTGTCTGTTGATTTTAACCAGTGTATGGTCACTGAGTTGTCATTTTCCCTTACGGTTTCACAGGTGTGGTTCACAACGTGTGTCATCTGCTTAGATTCCTCATGGACTTGAGATGTGTGACATAGGTATGTTGACATTACATTTGAAAAAGCATTTTGTCACTGTCATTGCTAATACACAATTTCAAAATCACAGACTGACTCCAGATTGTTTTGTGCTTCAAGGGTGTTTACTGAAGTGCTCAATATTGGAGGGGGTTGTAAAATGGTGAGGGGGGATGGTGGAGAAATGTCCATGGCAGAGTCCAGTCTATTAGTCTCACAGGTGCATTGCCCAGATGGGCATAGGAAGTGGAGCTGGGGCAGTTCCAATATAGACAGGGTTACAAAATGGGACAGTGGTTTGACAATCAGGGTGGTTTCATTTCTTGGCGGGGGTCTTGGCATCGTGCTCTGTCTTGTTCCTGGATCTCAGGGACCGCTTGCGGGGTGGTTCTCTGTCTGCAGGGGGCGGTGTGCTGGTGTGGTGGTCCTGTTGCTGTGCCTCCTGTCCACTAGCGCCGGCGGAGGTGGTGGGCAGTTCATTGTCCATGCTAGTGTTAGGGGCCCCTTGGAGTGCCACAGTGTCCCTCCTGGTGTTAAGTATTTCCTTCAGCACCCCTACAATGGTGCCCAGGGTGGAGCTGATGGTTCTGAGTTCCTCCCTGAAGCCCAAATACTGTTCCTCCTGCATGCTCTGGGTCTCCTGAAACTTGTCCAGGACCGTTGCCATCGTTTCCTGGGAGTGGTGGTATGCTCCCATGATGGAGGAGAGGGCGTTGTGGAGAGTGGGTTACTTGGCCTGTCTACCCCCTGTCGCACAGCAGCCCTCCCAGTTCCCCTGTGTTCCTGGGCCTCCGTCCACTGGACCGTGTGCCCACTGCCACTTCCCCCAGGTCCCTGTTGTTGTTGGGGTGGTGGGTTATCCTGGGTTCCCTGTAGTGGTGCGCACACAGCTGATTGATGTGTCCTGGGGACGGAGGTATGGGCCCGCTGGGTGGGTGCTGTGCTGGTGTTACCAGAGGGTGGAAGGTCTGTGGTGGGCTGTGCCTGGGTGAGGGGAACCGACTGTCCCGAGGCCCACGATGGTCCGGGCTGGTCATCTGGATCCAGTTGGACAGAGCTGTTGTCATCACTGTGGGCCTCTTCTGTGGGTGGGGTGGAGATGTCTGGACCCTCCTGTCTGGTGACGTTGGGTAGTGGTCCTGCAGGGGTGTAAGAGCATGATTATTGCATCTGTGTGTGTCATGGTGTGCAATGGGTGGATTCCCATGTTGTTAGTTGTGGGGGAGGAGGTGGGGGTCCGCCACCATTCCGCTGTACCACCAGGTGGTGTCTTGCAACCACGGAACGCACCTTCCCCCGTAGGTCGTTCCACCTCTTCCTGATGTCGTACCGATTTCTTGGGTGCTGTCCCACTGCGTTGACCCTGTCGACTATTCTTCGCCATAGCTCCATCTTTCTAGCTATGGAGGTGCGCTGCACCTGTGATCCGAATAGCTGTGGCTCTACCCGGACGATTTCCTCCACCATGACCCTGAGCTCCTCCTCCGAGAAACTGGGGTTTCTTTGCCGTGCCATCGGGTGGTGTGGGTGATGTGTGGGATGGTGTGTGTGGTGATGAGTGTGGTAATATGTAGTGGTGTGTGGTGTTTTGTGCGTGGAAGTTGTGTGGGTGATGGTGTTGAGTGACTGTGGCTGCTAGTTTGTGGATGGTGGTGTCTCTCTCTGGCCTTCTTTCGGAATTTTTGGTAGTAGGGGTTTGTGGGTGATGTGGGTGTGTGTTTTATATTGTATTGGGTGTGTGGGTGTGGTGTGTGTATGTGTATCATGTGTGTGTGTATTTGGAATTGTCCAATGTCGTGGTGTTTTGTAGAAGTGTGTGTATTTTGAGAGCAGCGGTGTGTACCGCCAATGGAATACCGCGGTTGAAATACCGCCGCATGGATTTGTGGGTCGTGATAGCATGGTCGTATTTCTGTTGGCGTGACGGTGGAGGTTTTGTTTTCACCAGTTTATCACTGACCTTTGGTGTGGCGGACTTGTATGGGTGTCTGAATTTTTCGGATTTTGAGATGTGGGTCATAATAGCTGTGGGGGAATTCCGCAGCCGCAGCGGTTTGTTGGTGTTCTTCTGCACGGCGGTAAGCGGCTTTTACCGCCAATGTTGTAATGACCACCTATGTCTCTCATTATGACATTGGCGGTCTAAAGCCACGGGCACCAGAAGACCGCTGGCAGTCTTCTGCCTACTATATTATGAGTACTGCTGGATTTCCGCCACATTTTAGGAGGAATTCCAGCAGTCGTTGTGCCGGCGGGTAGAGGCACAGGGGCAGTTCCACCAATGGCACCGGCCCGCCAGCAGGACACCGCCGCTGTATTATGTGCAGTAGTGCAGCGTGGCGGTGTCCTGATGGTGGGGCACTGCCAGAGGTGGAAGCGCTCCTTCCTGTTCCCTGCCAGACGACCTCCTCCCCGGACCGGGTAAGTCGATCATCTGACAGGAGAGGGGGGTGGGAGGGTGTTATGTGTGTGTGTGTGTGTTTGAGTGGGTGTTGTCTGCATGTGTGCAGGAATGTATGTATGCGTGGTTGAATGTGTGTATGAATATAGTAGAGTGCATGAATGAATGTAAGTGTGTATGCATGTGTGTATGTGTGTGAGTATGTTGGAGTGAATGTTAGTATGAGTGTTGGGGTGAATGCAAGTATGAGTGCCAAAGCGAATGTGTGTATGGATGCATGTGTGTGAATGCGTGTCTGTCAGTGTTTGTAAATAAGTGTCTGCGGGGTGCGTTTGGATGTCTGTGCATGTATGCAGGGAGAAGTCGAGGGGGGCGCTCTACTTGGTAGGAGTTGCTGTAGCTGGAGAGGTGAGGGGGCACTGTACTTGGTGGGGGGTGGGCGCTGTACCTGGTGCTGTACCTGGGTGCTGCACCTGGGGTGGGGGAAGGAGGGGTAGGTGGGCATTGTGCTTGCTGGGGGGTGTGGGGGAGTCATCTACCGGTGACAGGGAAGGAATTTCTTGTCACTGGTAGCCTTTCCTCCAGGGTTTTTGTGGTGGTGCTATCGCTGCAGAAACCCTGGTGGAAAGGCGGCTCTTAATAACGCAAGCAGTCTTCTGTGGACCGCCGGGTCAGAGATGCTCATCTACGGCCCAGCGGGTCCGACCGCTCTGGCGGTCTGAGCGGTGACGTGGTGGGTTGGCAGAGGCCAGCTGTAGGAGGCTGGCTTGGTTTGTAGTGGGTACCTAAGGTACTTACCCCTTATTAGTGAAATGTAGACAGTGTCTAGAAGCCAGGCTCTCTAAAGGTACTGTGGGTGAGCAGCGAAAGCCTAACTAGGAGACATGCAAAGATCATGCAATACCACTGTAGTCACACATTACTCACAAACATGAAAGAAAATACTCAGTGTTAACAAAATGAAGGTACTTTATTTTGGTGACATAAATGGCAAAAATACCATAGAGACTATACTCCCTTAGGAGGTAAGTAATACACAAATTATATACCTTAGTATGCAGAAATAGCTGTAAAAACTGTTGTAAAACAGTGCAAATAGTGAAATCATAATAGTTAGAAATGGGACTAGGAGGGAACACAAACCATATACTAAGAAACTAGAATGTGAAAGTTGGTTTCCCACCTAGGCAAGTGTAATGTGTAGAGGGGTGCTGGGAGTATTAGAACCCACCCCAAAGCCCAGGAAAGCAGGAGTAAATCACAGTAACTTTCCTAGAACACACAAGAACACAAGAAAGAAGATATTGCATGAACCCGAAGAGACTGCAAGATACCAACGATGGATTTCTGGACCTGAAGACCTGGCGAAGAAGGGGACCAGGTCAAAGAAGCAGTGAAGAGTCCAGGGAGAACAGGAGCCCCTGCTAACCCGGATGAAGGTGCAAAAGAAGAACCACAGGCGGAGAACAACAGCCAGTACAGCACCCAAGAAGATGGATGCAGATTCCTGTTTGGTGCAGATGATATCCGCTAACCCGGATGAAGGTGCAAAAGAAGAACCACCGGTGGAGAACAACAGTCAGCACTGCACCAAAGAAGATGGATGCAGATTCCTGGTTGGTGCAGATGATGTCCCATGCCAGATGGACGATTGCAGTCTGGTTTGCGTTACTGGATTCCGCCAATAAGCCTTGGTACATGCAAAGCTCGCAGTTAGCGGAAAATGGCACTGTCCGGGACCAGGAGAGACCTGTTGGACTCTACTCAGGAGGGGGAGTCAGACAGGGCTCTCAGCAACTCAGAGAGCCATCAGAAGACCAGGCAGTGCACACAGGAGTCCCACAGCCTGGGGACAAAGAATGTGCACAAGAAGGCCCACGCAGCACTACAACAAAGGGTCCCACACCGCCAGAGAACCATGTAGGAAGCTGTGCATCGCAGGAAGTAGTGATGGGGGCCAAATTTGCAAGGTGCATGAAGAACTTTGTGAAAGGATGCCAACGAGCCTTGGCAACTGCAAAACATGCAATGCACGGGGGTACTGTCTTGCGTGGGGAGGCAAGCTCTTATCTCCATCAGAGTTGGACAGTTGGACGTCAAGACCCTCGGGACTACTTCAGTCTACCACCCGTGATGCAGGATCCATGCAGCTTGTCAAAAGAGGGGTTGTTGACGAGAGGTGCCTGCGGAAGCAGAGGAGTGACTCTTTTACTCCAAGGGAGATTCCTTTCTTCTCTGGTGCAGGCTGAAGACAGTCAGTCCTCTGAGGATGCAAGACCAGGAAACAGTTGCCATTGCTGGCAGGAGCGGAAGATACAATGTTGCAGAAGTCCTCTTTGCTTCTTTGTTGCAGTTTGTAGAGTTCCTGAAGGGTCCAGATGCAGTCTCTTTGGTAAGAAGGTGAAGTAAAGGATGCAGCAGGTTCCTGCTGGAGTCTTGCAATCCGAATCTGAAGAACCACCCAAGAGAGAAACCCTAAATAACCCTGAAAGAGGGATTGGTCAGCTAGACAGGTAAGCAACCATCAGGGGAGGGCTCTGACGTCACCCGCTGGCACTGGCCACTCAGATGCTCCCAGAGTTCCCTGCCAATTTGGAATCCAAGATAGCAAAACCCAGGGATGCTCTGGGCGAGGACTGAGCACCACCCCTGGCTTGGTGATGGACAGGCGAGTGGCCACTTCCTTTGTCAAGTTTTATGCCAGAGCAGGGAATGGGGTCCCTGAACTGGTGTAGACTAGATTATGGAAGGAGGGCACAATCTGTGCCCTTCAGAGCATTTCCAGAGGCTCTGGGAAGCTACCCCTCCCAAGCCTGTAACACCTATTTCCAAAGGGAGAGGGTGTAATACCACTCTCCCAAAGGAACTCCTTTGTGCTGCCTTCCTGGGCTTGAGCTGCTCAAGCAACAGGAGGGCATAAACCTGTCTGAAATGAGGCAGCAGCTGGGGCTGCCTGGAAAGCCTCAGAAGGCTGGAATGGCACTACTGGGGGTCCTCTAAGGAGCCTCCAGAGTGCATGGAATCATACAAACAATGCTTGCAAAAGCATTTGGTATGATTCCAACATGTTTGATACCAAACATGGCTATATTCGGAGTTACCATTTTGGAGCTTGACATAGGTAGTGACCTATGTCCAGTGCACACGTAAAATGACGTCCCTGCACTCATGAGGTCCGGGAAAATAGTCCTGGAGGTCATGGGGCACCTCTGCTAGTGCAAGGACGCCCTCTCGCACAGGTACTCTGCACCCTGCCCTCAGGGCTGAAGGGCCCGCTACAGGGGTGACTTATAAGTGACCTGGTTCAGTGTAACTGGCAGTGAAAGGGTGCATGCACCTTTTCACACAGGCTGCAATGGCAGTCCTGTAGAAGCCTTTGCATGGACTCCCTATGGGTGGCAAAATAAATGCTGCAGCCCATAGGGATCCCCTGGAACCCCGATGCCCTGGGTACCTAGGTACCATAAACCAGGGACTTCTAAGGGGGCATCAGAATGCCAATTTTGGGTGAAATACTGGGTATGCAGTGACAAAATGTAGAGGAGAGAGAGCATAATCACTGGTGTCCTGGTTAACAGAATCCCAGTGAACACAGTCAAACACACTGACATCAGGTAGAAAATGGGGGTAACCATGCCAAAAAGAGGGTACTTTCCTACACCAACCCACCACACTCATAGTGTGGGAGTTTTCACTGTCAACCTGTTAGCGGTGATACCGCCACCATGGCCCTGGAGGTCAATAGACTGCCAGGGTCATAATGAGGGCCTATACTTGGGAAAATGCTGGGACAGTCTCTGACGTCTACATTAAATGGGAACCATTGAAGGTGATAAAGGGGACACTGAATAAGGAGGTCCCTAGAGAACAGGAAATAATCAAGGAATCAATAGAAGAATGGCTAAAGATTCTAGAACAGATTACCACTCTTACCTGTGATGCAAGAAAAACTGAAACAGAGAAGGAAGCCACATGGCGGGCAGTTACTAGCCTAGCTGTTGGACCAGAGCAAAGAGACATCCCAGTCACTACTACACTAGATGACCTTGGCCAAGATGTTTACACACAAGCTGGGGTCAGTCAAATATTCCTCTGGCACTGTTCAAAGCTGTATAGTGAAAGATAAGTTGAGAGTATAGGAGTTGTCTCACCACATAGATAGGACAAACTTGACCGCCTTGTTACCAACCAAGTTATTGGGACAGCCAGTGATGAAAAATGAAATTTGGACACCTATCATTCATTTAGCCAATGGAAAGATGCTTGGAGCAGATGATTTTCTGCAGAATGTTATGTAAGATATACAGAAATTCTGACATCCAGACTGCATACCTTGAATGAGGGTGGATTTCAGTAGGTAGCTAATAAAAAGGGAAACAATATTAGTCTTCCACCCACACATGGCCACAATGGGCATGATTTCAAACATTGTCAATGCTGAATATAAAACATTGTCAATGCTGAATATAGATTATAAGGTAATAAGTAAAGTTGTTGCAAAGTTAGAAAACCGCATTTTTAAAATGCTATTTATAATGCACCCTGATTAAAGTGGATTTGTACATTGATGGACAACTTCCCCTAATAAAAGGCACTTGTTTCATGCAACAGAATAGACACCTGCAACAGCTCTTAATCTTGTGGTGTTTTTTTGTAAATTTGTAAAGGTGCTTGACAGGTTAAATTGGAAGTTGGAAGTATACCTTTGAAATTGAGAGTGTAGTGTTTTCTGAGCTTTATGACCAAACACTTTTGGGTCAGAACGGACTCCGTAGAAGTGCGACGTAGCTGTCAGAGCAGAACACAGTGAAAGCTAGGTTTAGGATGTTGAGTTTGCAGTTATATGCACAAAAATAAAGATGTGTAATACTCAGCTCTGTGTGTGGCGTAGTAATTGGCGGATACCCAGGCTGGGGAGGATGCTACAATTGGCAAACAGGATGGGATAAGTAACCCAAAGAATGGTTGTGCTCTCCCAGAGAGATTACAGTGGTCCAAGCAAACTGCTTGTGCGTGTCACATGTGTCACTGTTGAAGTACAGAATCGATTCTTCATGCATGTGGAGTCAAAGCACAGCTCCAGCCGCTGCGAAGCAGCTTAATGCAATGAAAGCATTGCAAAGAATCTGTATGTCACTGGCCAAAAACCTGCTGGTCAGGCCATACATAAAGGTACAGCGCTGCCACGCAAGATTAATTTGTAAACTAAAGAGCATCAGTGCACCACAGCACTAGGTGAAGTGGCTTAAGGAGAAGTGCCCAGGGTTGTGTTTAAAGAGCCATCCATACCCGAAGCAGTTTGCCCACATAGTTGCAGAGTGGTGCTAAGAATAACTACATAGGTCCTCAAAGAATAAAGAGCCTAAGGCGACTTTCGAAATAGTGACATTTCTCAGATAACAGATAAGGGAAAAAACACATTTCCAAGGAATGTTAAAGACGATCCTGAAGCCAACATGTCAAAAGATCTCAGAGAAGGTGTGCATAAACATGATTACCAAACAGCGCCAGAGAGCACGCTACCCTCAATGTCAGTAAGTTCCACACTGGTCTAAAATGGGAAACGTCTTTAACCACACATTGTAAACAATGCAGACTTTTCACACGCAAGTGTAATCATGCTTGCAGGAACAACGCATGACTTTTTCCGTGCCTTAACCACATATGTGCTGAACTACGCACAGAAAAAGGCATGCGTTGCATGGAAGAGTACGTGGAGAACATGGTGAGCTATTTGGGTCTGGGTAAGGGATGGGGGTGGATTAAGGGATTGGGATTTAGATTGAGGTGGGTGGGGGGTTCGGTGGTAGGCTATTTTTTTTTAGGGCTTAGGGTGGGAGATTGAGCTATTTATTTATTTTTCAGGGCAGAAGTGGGGTGTTGGGTATTTTTTTATTTATTTAGGGCTTAGGGTGGGTCAGGATAGTTTATTTTTAAAGGGGTGGAGGCAGATTTACTGAAGGGCAGGAGGAGGGAGGAGAGAAGAGGAGTGAGGATCAGGAGAGGACGCGGTGTGATAGGTAGGGTTGGGGCAGGGTTGATTGGTAGTTTTTAGCAGTTGGGTGGATTTAGGGCTTAGAATGGGTGGGGACGTTGGGGTACTTTAGTTTTTAGGGGCAGGGGGTCGGGTAGTTTTGATTTTAGTGTTCCGGGCGGGCAGGGGGCCGGGGTCATTTAGTATTTAGGGGGAGGAATGGGAGTCAAGCTAGTTTTGCTTTTTTAGGGCTTAAGGTGGGTGGGTGTACAAGTAGTTTGCTTATTAGGGCTCAGGCCAGGTGTGCAGTGTTGAGGTACTTTTTTATTAGGGTTCAGGGTGGGTGGGGTTGTCGGCGTAGTTTAGTTTTATGGGCAGGGATGGAGGGGTCAGGGAAGTTTTTTTGAGGGTTAACGGTCGGTGGGGGGTTGGGGTACTTTAGTTTTTGGGGGTGGAGGGCTGGAATCATTTTGTTTTAGGGCTCAGGGTGGGTGGGGGGAGTGGTTTAGGTATTAGGGGTGGGGAAGGTTTTGGGCCTCAGGACGGGTTGCATGAAAGAACCATGCATGCCGTTTCCACATATGCCCTTACTAGGCATGGTATTACAACGAAACAAAATTAGTGGAAACAACGCAGTCATGGTTCTGACCGCATTGTTAAGGCATGCGTTGTTCTGCCATGTGTGGTTCCATCACACAACAGTCTACAATGCTGCTGCTTTCCTGAAGCCACCACCAACTTTGGATTCTGCCAAAAAGCAAAATATTGGCAATAGATATTCTGCTTGGATAGGGTAATTTGACGATTACATTGATGCACTTGAAGAGACTGATAATACAAGGATTACCAAGTATCTCAAAAATCTTGCTGGTGATGGTGTGAAAGAAGTCATAAAGAAAATGCCAAAAACTGACAAGGTAATCACATACCATCAGTTTAAAGAACCGTTGAATCTCAAATTCCAATAGGCTATAATGGGATTTATATTTCGGTGGATAGGATATCCATCACTGTTGAGATGGAGTAACCCCTCAACCAAACTCTAAATCAGACCCTTAGTTGTGATGTGCCATCGGCTGCAGAACTTTTCCAAGGCTTCATATCATACAGCCTGTTGTGTATGCATTCAATTTTAGCGATGACATATTAGTTTTAGGAGCTACACAGAAGGAGCACAATAGAGTTCTCACACAAGTCTGTTGTTTACCTTCTGATGCAGGTTTGACTTTGAATGCATATGTGTGAGTTCCACAAAGACAAAGCTAAAATTCTTTGGCCTTATCTTTTCCATCTGCCCTCAAAGGGAAACTGCACTTTAAGAATATTTAAAGGCAGCCCTCATGTTAACCTATGAGAGAGATAGGCCGTGCAACTGTGAAAAATGAATTTGGCAGTATGTCACTGTAAGGACATGTAAAAACTCACCAGCACATGTCCCACCTTTACAATGCACCATACCTTGCCCATGGGGCTACCTAGGGCCTATCTTATGGGTGCCTTACATGTATACAAAGGGAAGGTTTGGGACTGGCAAGTGGGTACACTTGCCAAGTCGAATTGACCAATTAAAATGGCACACACAGAAACTGCAGTGGCAGGTCTGAACCATGTTTATAGGGCTACCCATATGGGTGGCACAATCAGTGTGTGAATATGAATACATAGGTGTTCTCCTTGATTGCAATGGCTCCTTCAAGCCTCAGCCATTTCTCTGTGGAGGAAGAAGGGGCGGTGCGATTCTTCCATCGTCCAACCGTCGGAGCGCAGACTCGACGAGTATTGTGAGCATGTTTCTCTGTGGAGGAGGAAGGGGCAGTGAGATTCCTCCGTTGCCCCAGCGTTGGAGCGTTGACCTGACGTGAAGCTCACCCTTCTATTATTTTTTCCCTGGAGGGAAGGAAGGGGCGTTAACCTGACGTTTACACGCTATGTCTCAGAGCTCACTGTGAGTTTATGTGACAGTTCCTGAGTTTATTTGACAGTTCCTGTGTCAGATTACTCTGCTCCTGGAGCAGTTCTGGGTGGTGCAACGAAGTTTGACATTTCTGGGTAATCTGCATGTGACTCCAAACAGCTCCACTGTTATTCTTGTTCACAATGATCTGCACACCGATGCTGACCTTGTGCAGAGCTGGTTTGGTCCAAGTAGACCTTATTTCTGGGTAATTTATATCTTTACAGAGATTTTTACAGTACTGTTGAGATGGCTGCTCAGACCAACATTTCTCCACAACCATCATTTCTACCTCTTCCTGGTACACCTGTTCTTCCTTGGGAAGAATGGGTAGAGATGCTTGATAACTATATTATTGCTCTTGATGGACGAAATGTTTCTTCTCAAAGGAAAAAGGCTATTCTCTTGAGCACTTTGGGGTGTGAAGGTCAAGAAATTTTTAAATACTTACCTCCTGTTTTAGGGCCCAATGGTCAACCTATGGGTGATGTATTCAAGGAAGCCATTCAGAGGTTGGAAAATAGATTTGCCAAATAGACCAATCTAGCGTTAGCCAGATATACATTTTATACTCAACCTCAGGATCATCATGAGTCCATTGATGACTTTGTGTCGAGGTTGAGAGAGTTATCAGTCATGTGTAGGTTTCGGACCATGACAGAAGAATTGATACAAGATCAACTCATTGTTCAGTGCCGCAATAGAAAGATTCAGGAGAGGTTATGGGCAGCAAAGAACCCTACTTTACAGGAGGCAATTGACTTAGAAAAAGAGGTTGAAGAATTGCAACGCTGCATAAAGGAATTGGAAAGAAAAGAGAAACCTACGGATGTTATGGCTTTGTCTGCAGACTCTATGGGGTCTCAGCAGGAAATTGGGATGGTATCAAAGAAAGCGTTGTCTGCCAAAGTTAAAGGGAAAGGAGTGCTCTTGTTGTGGGAGTACTTATCATTTGGCTGACTCCAAGAAGCATTTTGCCATTAATAAAGAGTGTGGCAAGTGTGGCCGCAGGGGACATTATGCTCATGTGTGCAAAGAGAGTGGGAAATCTTCTAAGGATGTAAAGACGAATATAAATGTTGTGGGAGAGTACTGTGAGTCTCCTTGTGAAGATAGAATACTTGTGGTGGGGAATGATCAAAGTATGATGGAGAATGCGAGTGAAGGCAGATAACCTAGGCCTACAGCTCTTTTCTCTATAGGTGAGGTTCAGATTAGTTTTATGGTGGATTCTGGTTCATTGTACACCATCATTCCTGAGATCCTGTTTAGACAACATTGGAATAATGAGAAGTTGTTTCCTAAAGATATTTCTCCGGGTGGGTATCAAGGTGTGGAAATTCATTTGGTAGGTGCTTAAGGAAATTCAATTTGGGGGAAGGAAGGTCATGGGAAAAATTTATGTAGCGGTTGAAGGTCCACCTATTTTGGGATGGATGCATCAATTTGATCTCAACATAGTCATTAGTCCAAGAGCATCAAATCAAATTCTTGTGGTAGAAGACATGCAGTTGCAGGATATTTTGGAGGAAGCCTATGTGAATAAAAATGTTTTGAAAGATAATGCCCTCCTAAAACAACACAAAGTATGTAAGATACTGTTTGTTGTGAGGGATGAAGTCAAAAAAGTAACCAGCAATATGTTGTCTGAGGGTACTATTGAACTCATTAAGGTATCTCCTTGGATTTCTCCGGTGGTCATCACAGAGAAATCTGATGGAAAGGTGAGGTTATGTGTTGACTTGAGGTCTGTAAATCAAAACATTGTGGTGGACACTTACCCTCTCCCTAATATTAATGAGTTGTTGACAGCTGTAAAAAATGGCAGGTATTTCTCTAAATTGGATTTGAGGAATAACTATAACCAGATCAGACTTCATCCCGAGTCTAAGCATATTACGGCATTTGTGACTCCAGAAGGCACCTTCCAGTTTACCCGTATGACTTTTGGTCTTGCATCTGCCGCAAGTGTATTTCAATGTATGATGGCGAAGATTTTTGGTGATCTTAAGGATGTTTTATTCTTTCAGGATGGTATTCTTGTTTTGGGTGAAACTGTTGCTGAACATAATCTCAAACTAAAGAATGTTCTCAAGGCCATTGGGGAGGCACGGTTAAGTTTGAATCGGGAGAAATGCACCTTCTTGGTCGAAGAAATTTACTTCTTGGGGTACACTATTTCAAAGGGGAACATTAAACCTAAGAAGAGTCTTTTGGAAGCCATTAGATTAGCCCCATCACGTGCTGATAAGGACCAATTGAGGTATTTTCTGGGATTGGTTGAATACTATTCTAAGTTTGTGGACAAATTTGCAGACAAGACTGAGCTATGAAAATTGTTGAGGAAGGTGAGTAAGTTCCTGTACAACTGAACAATCACTTTGTTTTGACAATATCAAAAATGAAATTTGTGAAGCTGGTATTCTTACTGCTTTCAACATTAATTTGCGCTCTGTTCTAACAGTGGATGCCAGTGGTGCTGGTTTAGGTGCTGTGCTATCGCAAATACATGTGAGTCAAGAAAAGACTGTTGCATTTGCTTTGCAAACTTTGACTCAGACGGACCGCAATTATTCGGTGATCGAACATGAGGCCTTGGCTGCTGTTTGGGGTGCAGAGTATTTTAGGATGTATTTGTGGGGTTTGGAGTTTGTGTTGTGGAGTGATCATAAGCCTTTATTAAAGATCTTGTCTTCTGGAGGTGCTGGTAAAGGGTCAGCAAGGTTAGCTAGACTTTCTGCAAGGCTACAAGAGTATGTTTATCGTGTTGACTATGTTCAAGGTTGGAAGAATGTCCAAGCTGATTGTTTGTCTAGATTATCCCTTGACTGGGAAGGGGGGAGGAGCCAAAATGGCGGCCGGGACGGTCGCGCGATTCGAGCGCTCCGTTCCCGGCTCGTCGTAGCATCATGTAAGGCGCCCCCCGCAGCCTGGCTGAGGCGGCCGGGACGGCGGCTCGACCGGGAGGGACCGGGGCGTCTAATTAGAGCCGTGTGCGCCCCTTGGAGAGCGGGCGAATTGGAGCCGGGACTTGTGGGCTCGCGCCGGGTGCGGCGCCGAGCGGGAGGAGCTGCGCCTGCGGCCCCGATCGCGCTCTTGCCTGGCGCGGCCGCCTCCTGCCTCTGGGATTGCTCGTGGCCGGGGGGGCTGAAGCGCCGCGGCCAAAGCGGGCCGCATAGCGAACTTAGCAAGGCGCCCTGAGGCGCGTGAAGCTGGTGCCGGCTTGAGAGGCTGGAGCGCCATTTTGAATCTCACCACGCCAGAAGCCACGGGTAAGCGCTGCAGAAGAACAGAGAAGGGGCACCACTGCCCAGAAAGGATGCAGGAGATATCAAAGTAGAGCCAAAGGAACGAGGTGAGGAGGGCACCTGAAGGGGGGGGAATATCAAAACCAAGCAGTGGGGAAACTCCTAGAATTCTGGACACCCCCCCCACCCCACCTCATCATTAACGCAAGGGCGCAAGATTAATGTGGGCCGCGTGCCCCCGTGAGCTCGGACCAATCAATCAGCACAGTATAGGCGGCTGGTGCAAGTTTAAACCAACGAACTAGGAAGTCTGAAAAGTGCGAAATCACTGCAGACTGGGAGGTGATCTCAGAACAGCCAAAATGGCCGGCAGAGCCAAATCAACTAAGAACCCAGACCGAACCACTCAAGGGCTAACTCCTGCCGACCAACAATCTAGCCCATCCCTACAGTCACTGGAAAGTACACTTCTTGCGCATTCTGCTCAGTTCGAGAAAGTATTGCAGGCAATATTGGACACTAAGTCATCTCTGGAAAGCAGAATTGATGCAGTTGCGCAGGACTTGAACCTTTTACGAGTGGACCATCGAAGCCTAGCTGAAAAAGTGAAAACAACTGAAGCTGAAATAGCCGACCTAACTCCAATAGCACAAGGGAACCAAAAACAGATCCAGCGCATGGATGAGGAGCTGAAGATACTTTGGAGAAGATCGGAGGAAATGGAGAGCAGGGCGCGCCGCAACAACGTGAGGTTTCTGGGCTTTCCAGAAAGTATGCGACAACCGGAATCAGAAATTTCCCTAGAGCAGTGGCTAATCAAGGAGGTTTTTAAATGGGGCTCCATCTAAGTTTTTTTCAGTCGGAAGGGCTTACAGAATCCCGGGTAGACCTTCGGCCCCTGGCCAGCCCCCCAGGCCATTGATTGCCAGATTTTTGAACTACAGAGATCGAGATGCAATATTGCAACAATTCCGCAGCAAAGGCCCATTTAAGTATGAAGACTCGAACATTAACGCATACCCAGACTTTACGCAAGAGGTGCAGAACCAACGCAATTCTTTCGTCAAAATTAAGCAACGCCTACGGGAACACAACATAAAATAGGGTGGTAATGGAGGACCGTACCCATATATTCACTAACCCCGAAGATGCCTGGACATGGCTACACGCCAAGGGCCTTGCACACCCCCGGGAGGACAAAGAGGGGGACGAGAAATGGCAAAATCCCGCTGCAAGGAAGCGATCCAAAAGGCACACCAGAGGCCAGCCTAATGACTGGCAAGCAGCAGAAGAAAGAGCAAAAGTGCTAAAAGAGACGCCGTTACACATGCAAAGTCACAGTGCAACTGCTAGGGGACTTCCAGAGCTGGGATCGGACTCAGACACGGCCAGCTCCACATCCACGATAACAGGAGAACTAGGTGGGCCAAAGGTCACCCCTAGAACTGCTGACGAACTTTAATCTATTGGTACACGCCCAGAGAGACCACTAGCGATGATGCTCGAAACCTGGAAATCTGCAGAGACTTTGCGGCACCGGCGAGATGTGGGGACAATGTGCCTCCAACAGTATGCATCTTTGATATAAATACTAAGCTAAGTGATTGGGGGCATATGAGGGCGGTACATGATTGACGGGCGGGGCCAGAGGGAACAAACTCACGCCTAGGGGAGGCGCCTGACGATATCGGCAGACTAAGTCTGCGACATGATGTGAGCCCCTTATAAGAGCCACATCTGTACGATATGAGAATCCCACTATGCAAATCCAACTGGATATGGGTTATTTCACACATTTTTAAGTTTTGTAGTCCCACTGTAGTTGTAAGTAGTATAGGGGGTTTAATTAGGGGAGTTGGGGTTAATAGGTTAGTAGAAACGCAAGGACCGGAATGACTTAATGCAGAAAATGTACACCTGCACCCGCTATATTTAAATACCAGCTACAGAAAGGCAGAGACCAGGCGGGCCAACTCTAGAGCTCAGATCCTCAACACAGCAATGCACCCTCAGTACCCCATATGATGTCTTCCCGCAATAATACCAAAAACCAGTATATTACACTAACATGGAATATCAGGGGTCTTGGGGCGATGAGTAAACAGGCTAGAGTGCACGCTCGAGTTAAACGACTAGGAGTGCATATTGCTATTTTGCAAGAGACACACATGTTAGAGGGGGACCTACGCGACCTGAGCACGAAGTGGGGAGGCCAGTTGATAGGCACAACATACTCGGCCTTCGCAAGGGGGGTGTTGATCTGGATAGCGGCAGGAGTTCCATTCCTCTTGTCATCACACAAGATAGACCAGGGAGGGAGATACGTAGTTGTGGAGGGAAGACTAGACGGCAGACAAATGGCGGTGGTCGGGGTATACGCTCCAAACAGTGGCATCACGGGTTTTCTCACCACCCTCACTCCAACATTGCTGTCCCACCCCATGGCCCTAGCCATCTGGGGCGGTGATTTCAATAGTACCCCATCTGTAGCATTGGACAGAACCAGTGCCTATCCGAGCACACTAACCAATAGGAAGCCCATAGTTCCCCTGCATGAATGGGCAAACGTTATGGGACTTCATGACATATGGCGACTAGGCCATCCAGAGCAAAAAGAATATTCATTTTACTCAGTACCACATAACACCCACACTAGAATAGACATAGTATGGGGCACTCGCGAAATAGGGGCACTGGTCACCGAATCTGAATACTTAGCAAAGACGCTCTCGGATCATGCGCCTCTGAGAGTAACACTGAATTGGGGTATGGCGCGTCAGGCAATCCCCACTTGGAGATTCCAGGCGGAGGCTTTACAAGATCAAGCATTCGCCGCAACATTGGGGAAATCTATAAGACAATATTGGGAAATAAACGCTATGTCTGCAACAACTCGGGCAATAGAGTGGGACGCCCATAAAGTAGTAGCACGCAGAGTATGTATATCCACTAAGTGGGGAGTGCGACGCTCTTTACAGGCAGAGATTAGCAAATTAGAGAAGGAGCTAAGGACAGCGGAAAAAGCGGTAGCACTAGGGTAAATCTCCAACACTGTCCTCAAAGAAAAGCGCTCAAAATATAATGATGCAGATAGCAGACTCCGCTGCCACGACTATAACTACTACTTAACTAGGTTGCAAACGGAGGGAGATAGATCAAGTAGAATGCTAGCATGGCTGCTCCGCGAAGATAGGCAGCAAGCTCCGATAGGTGCCATCCGTGTGGGCGTGCAAGAGATGGCTACTACACAAGTAGAAATAAACGAGACGTTTAGGAATTATTACTCAAACTTATACCCTAAACGCACCTCATGCACAACTACACAACTT
Organism: Pleurodeles waltl; assembly: GCF_031143425.1. Classification (NCBI taxonomy): domain Eukaryota; kingdom Metazoa; phylum Chordata; class Amphibia; order Caudata; family Salamandridae; genus Pleurodeles; species Pleurodeles waltl. Next base: position 175,337,865 of record NC_090445.1, on the reverse strand, counting down.
GAGGCTTTTCTCGCGGACTCCCTCCTGCCCCAACTATCACAAACAGATAGAGATACAATCGAATCCCCCATAACAGCAGAAGAAATAGAACTAGCCCTTGCGCAGCTGCCCAGGAACAAAGCGCCTGGTGCAGACGGCCTCCCCTCGGAATACTATAAAGCCTATTTACCCAGCTTGAAATCTCATCTGCTAGGAGTGTTCCAAGAGGCGTGGACTAAAGAAAGCCTACCTATATCCCAAAGGGAAGCTATGATAGTGGTACTCCCTAAACAGGGCCGCGACCATATGGATGTTAAATCCTATAGACCACTATCGCTGCTAAATACAGACTGCAAAATATTAGGCAAAATATTAGCTAATAGATTAGCTCCCCTCATGCATTCATTGATACACGCAGATCAAAATGGCTTCATCCCAAAGCGTAACACCTTCCTAAATATTCGCAGACTGCTGAGCATAATAGGGGACACCCCCCGAGATGCACAAGAGGAAATGGTGCTCTCACTAGACATAGAAAAGGCCTTTGATAAGCTGGAATGGGATTTCCTGCTGGCCACGATGGCCCGCATGCGAATAGGCCCTAATTACATCCGTTGGGTCCGGACATTGTATTCCAATCCAAGTGCGAGGGTGAAGACGGGCGGGGTGATTTCTGATAGTTTCCTGATCTCCAGGGGGACACGGCAGGGATGTCCCCTATCCCCGCTATTGTTTGCCGTAGCAATGGAACCGCTAGCGGCAAGAATACGCCTCATGGAACACGAATGGGGAATTATTAGGAACGGGTTATACCACACGGTCTCATTATATGCAGACGATGCTTTAATATATATCAGAAACGGTTGTGCAGTTATTTCATCTGAAATATCCTTATTGGCTGAATTTGGAGGCCTGTCAGGCCTGTGGTAAATTGGGAGAAGTCCTGTGTGTTCCCCCTGGTAAAAAGGGCCCCCAATAATCAGGATGCCCCTGAGCTAGGACACCTAAAGTGGTGCCCGACAACATTTAAATATCTTGGGATAAACATATATCATGATACAGAAGACTTAAGAGACGGGAATCTGGGGAGGGCGCTAATTTCCATAAAAGGCTGCCTGCAATTCTGGAACAAGTTCCCGCTCTCGCCACCCGGCAAGGTGGCGATTGCCAATATGTTGATCCTACCTAGGCTCCTATATTATTTTGCGGCCCTGCCGATAACTATTCCCAAAAGCTTCTTCGGCAATTTAAACACAGCTCTACTGCAGCTCATCTGGGGTGGTGGCAGAGCACAGGTGGCACTAACCACATTGCAATGCCCGCTGGATAATGTCGGCCTGGGAACTCCTAATTTTGAAAGATACTACGCAGTCCAATATTGGATCCACAGACCTGAGCAGGCAGAACCCACGAGCCTAGAGTCTCGGCGGAACGGGACCCCCCTCATAAATTGGCTGACGTCTAAGCCCCCCAAAGCGGAACAGGTCAACCCTTTGCTTGCAGTTGCGCACGTGTGTTGGGCTAAATATGTGCAAAAAGGAGCACACAAGCTTGATTACTCCCCACACATACCACTAAACTATCTATTGGCGGGGACCGCAGCCGGAATGCAAGCTGCAAGGATGTGGAGTGAAGCAGGAATACAGACAATAGGAGATTGTTTTGAAGATGGCAAATTAATGACGTTTGAGGCTCTCCAGGCCCTCACAGAGATAAATCCGGGTCAGTTCCTGACATACCACGCCGTATGTCATGAAATTAGAAAAATATGGGGGGTAGGTACCTCGGACCAGAGATCTCCCCAGTGCTCCACCAGCTTCTACAACACAATGACCAAACAAAAATAATATCCAATCTATACAGAGCCCTCAACAAGACTCCCGATCCACAGGCAGGGAAAGCTTGGGGGAGATGGAACGCAGTACTCCCCACCCCGATCCCACAGGCAGACTGGCCAAAGGCCATGTCCCACATCCGAGGCGTGTCAAGGAATCCCAGATTTAGATATACTCAATTCAACTACACGCATCAAACATATCTCTCCCCAGCCAGGATAAAGTGTATGTTCCCCGATTCAGTGCCAGTATGCCCAAGATGCAAAACACCGTCAGCACCCTTCTACCATATGGTATGGGATTGCCCCAATATACAAACGGCCTGGGCGGAGGTGGTAGGGGAGGTATCTGAGTTAACGGGGCTTGCACTGATAGCAGACCCCGGGTCCTGCCTGCTGGGACTGAGAAAGAGACCAAACAAACAAAGATACCTGCACAAGTTTATAGACTTAGCCTTTTTAATGTACAAAAGACTAATAGCGATACACTGGAAAGCCCCCAAGGCTCCCGATTTGAAATCCTGGCATTCTCTAATAATACGCTGGGCTCGCACTGAATACCAGGTACTAAAAAGAATGGTACGCGAGGGGCGACAACGCACAGGGTGCACCACCTGGGAGGATCTGGTAACAAAACTGGAGGCCAAAAACGATGAGATGCCTCCTTGAATTGGGGTACATATACTCGCAATAACTACGACATAAATCCCCCTGCATCCCCCGCTACAGAAACAAAGCCCATAGGGCACCCAGGCACCACAGCACATGCGCATCACCTCTTTCCCTCTCTCTAGTAACAATAATCCGTAAAATCTCCGACACTGCAGCACCAGCTACACATGAGGAGCAGAAAACATGGGTAGCTACCTGCACTCACCAATCTGGATGGAGCCCTCGTTAGGCAGCCAGGGAACTCACACACGCAAAACAGGGCCCACACTGGTCACGAGCGAATGCCTTTATAAAATAAATAACAAAGGATAAATCCATGGCAGGTGCAGTTAGAAATGATACTGTAAAACTGGAAGTGTGCCGCGATGTGCTTATTGGGGGGGTTTGTGATTGTTAAATGGTTTAGATACTAGTTATTACGCTGATTTATCCTGTGGTTGAAAATTGAACAATTTGTATTACATACCTGAAACATAAATTCAATAAAAATATTTAAAAAAAAAAAAAAAAAAATCCCTTGACTGGGAAAGGGTTGACGCTTAATCAGTAAAGAGTAGTGATACTGGGGATGCAGTTGCATCTGTCCTTGACGTGGTTGAGTGGGGTTTGGGTATGTTTACACAAGAAGAATGGGTGAGTCAGATGGCTGCGGATACTTGTCTCAAGCAGGTTTATAAATTGGTCTGTGAAGTAGCTAGGAGAGAAAGTTCTCTTCCGTTGTCGGTAAGACCATTTCTTGGTGTTTTGGACGAGTTGTCTTGTTGTGGGGACAGTGTATTGATGCGTGGAGAGCGTTTTATTCCACCCTGTGGTTTGAGGTTCAAATTATTTTCCTTAGCACCTGAAGGTCATTTGGGCCAATGGATGATGAGAAGAAGGTAGCCAGGGTGGCCAGGGTTGGATGCCCAAGTTAAAAATGGGTGAAACAGTGTGGACTGTGTAAGGAGAGTGAGAAAAGGCTGAAGGTTGGAGTAGGCAAGGTTGATGGACACATTGAGGATCCTGGGAGGCCTTGGCATACCGCCTGTTTGGATTTAATTGGTCCTTTGTCAGAACTCCCGCTTCAGATGCGGTTTGCATTAGTTGTGGTGGATGTACATTCAAGATGGTTGGTGGTCAAATTTGTGCGTGATGTGACCACAAACACGACCATTAAGGTCTTGGATGAGATTTTCTTGGAGGAGGGTTTTCCGGTGGTTTAAATTACTGACAATGGTACTCAATTAACTTCAAATGAAATGTGTTCATTTTTAAAGAATTGTGGAGTGATACATTCAAGGACCTCTTTGTATTATCCTCAAGGCAATGGAATTGTGAGGAGGATCAATAGATTGATCAAGGGCATGGTACAGTTAGCTCTTGCTAATTATTGCTGTGTGAAGAAAATGATTTCTAATATGATGTGGGCTTATCGTTCCACAATTCACAGTGTTATCAAAAAGTGTCCTTTCCAGTTGATGCGGTGGGTGATCAGTGGGTTCGAAGTTGATTCCCTCATGGCTTCAGGAATGGGTTGTCTCTGGTGGTGAGAAGGCTATGGTCTCACAAGACGCTAATACATTGAATGTAGGAGACTGGTTCAAGGTCAGGTCTGGTAAGGTCAAGGGGGATGTTTCAAAATTTAGGGGGCCCCTTCGTGTGGTGAAGGTAGGGAAGTTCCAGATTGAAGTGGAAGGGGGAGAGAAGTGGAATATTAGAAATGTGGCACTGTATCAGAGAGGTGGTGTGTACTAGGAGGGAGGAGGACGGTTTTTCTGTTCCCTTTTTATCAGTGATGAGAAGAAGGTGAATGTTGATGCTGGAACATTTGATGCTGGCACGAGTGGGGTTGCTTATGAGGTGTCTGGGGAGGATGGGTTACAGGATGCACTTGAATTGGAGATGATCACACGTAAACATCCTGTAAGGGTACAAAAAACTTCCAAATTACTTGGATGATTATGTTATGGGGTGAAGTTCATGTTTAATTTCATTTTTAATCTCATTTTTTTATGTTTCATGTTAATTTCTATTTCATGTCATTGATGTGAAGAGAAGAGGATATGTTGTGTTTTGTTCTGTTGTCGTGTTCTAGAGAATGTATGTGTCCTGACATTCTGGAGGTGGCAGTTACTGGCTTCTCTCTAGCATGGTTGGACTCTAGGTCATGCTGTCCCAATAAACCCTTATCTGAACATCTCTACTGCGTGGATATCGTATTTGCCCACCACATTCTTCAACATACTTCCCGCAACTAAAGGTCATTCAAGCCAAACTAATTCCAACAATTACATATGGCAGTGAAGCCTTGAGGGGAAGAGGAGAGGAGCACTTGGACAAAATGATCGTTAAGCTCTTCAAAGGGCTATTCAGTTCACCAAACTGTGCTTCACCGGCCCAGGTCCGTCTTGAATTTGGCTTGGTCAGAGAGTACCTACCATAAAGGGAGCATTTATTAACTTATGCTACAAACTTAAGACAGCAAGACAAGGCACTCTAAGCTCCCTTATCTAGGCTGAAATCTCTGCGTAATCCAACCCCACTTTTTGTCTTTATTTTGAGTCCTCTCTGGTGACATTGGGCCTCGTAGACCAACTACCCCAATTCAGATCATACCAGCTCGTCAAGTGTGTGATGAAAGAAAGAGTCAAGCCTCTCTCACAGCTAATGGACAAAGACGTTTTATCGAAAGAAAGCCACGCCTGGATCGTCTAGTCATCATATGATACCCTTGTCCCACAGTCTTACCTGGGAGCAGCAGTCAACCCATGGATTAATGCAGCCTTCATGAAATACCGAATGGGCTGTCTTCCGACGTATCTCTACCACCCCTGGTTGACGCAAAGCAACATGACGGGCACCTGCCGGCTGTGTGGGCTGGCTTCAGAAACACTGATCCATCAGATATGCCTCTGCAAAAGTACTGTGATGGACCGCAAAAGGCTCCTATGACCAGCATGGCTTCAGGTAGGTGCAGGCATGTGACTTTGGCTGGATTCAAAGGGGACGATGTGCAGCTCAGCTGCAGGCCAGTGAAATTTCTGGACAAATTAGGGAGCCAGCTCCCGGAGATCGAGAGCACAATTAGTCAACAAGCAAATCTGTAATATTCCACAATTAAGCTTGCATATTTTATCTTAAAATCAGCCTTTTAGTATTTTATGATCTTATTATTTGTGTATTGGTTGTGTAATGGTTTTAATTAACTGAACACTGTTAAATAAACTGTAAGAATGCTGCAGTCCCCCTAGCAGCATTTGATTTACCGGCCCTAGGCACCTCTAGTGCATATTACTGGTGACTTACTAGTAAATCACATATGCCTATTATGGAAAACCCAATTACACTTCCAATTTCCCATAGGGAGAACTTGCACTTTAGCACTGGTAGGTAGTGGTAAAGTGCCCAGAGTAACAAAAACAGCAAAAACAGAGTCCAGCATGTAGCAACAACCTTGGAAGTAGCAGTAAAAAGTTAGGGGAGACCAAGCCAAGAACGCCAGGTCTGAAAGATCTCTCTTCCACAAATCATGATTGAGTCATTGAGAGATTAGATTGCATGTTTGCAACGTGGGGCATTCCATCCATTGTGACTTATGATATGCGCCCGCTTTTAACAGTTGAGAATTCAAAGAATTCCTGGAGCATCTGAATATAAAGCATCAAAAGAGTAGCCCTTTGTTGCTGCAGGCCAATGGGCTAGTTGAGCATGTTATGAGTATGCTAAAATAAGCAGTACAGCGTGCAACTCCTGAGAAGCTCAGTTTAAAACTGCATTAAAATCTACCCTACAAGCGTATCATTCAACACTACTCATGACCACAGCAGAAAGTCCTGGGACTTAGTTGTTCAGGAGAGCCATGACAACCAAGTTCCTCAATGAACCAACAAGACAGAAAGAAGTGAGGACATGATTTGTGTAAGGAATTTGGGGCCAGAAGTAGCAAGCCGTTTGCATGGCGCAAACTGCGAAAAACGCAGTTTGCGCCATGCAAACGGCCTCACGCGATGCTCATTCCCAAATTGCGAGTCGGTACCGACTCGCAATTTGGGAATGCGGCTCGCAAATAGGAAGGGGTGTCACCTTCCTATTTGCGACTCGCATCGCAATTCAGAGTTGCTTTGTGACCGCGAATGCGGTCGCAAAGCAACTCGTAGTTACCACCAGTGTCACACTGGTGGTAACTCATTCGCAAAATGAGTCTTTCACCCTTTGTGAATGTCGAAAAAAATATTTTTTCAGAGCAGGCAGTGGTCATATGGACCACTGCCTACTCTGAAAAAAACAAAACCAAATGGTTTCATCATTTTTTTCATTTTGCAACTGGTTTTCCTTTAAGGAAAACAGGCTGCAAAATGAAAAAAAAAAACTGCTTTATTTAAAAAGCAGTCACAGACATGGAGGGTTTCCTGACTACAGCAGGCCACCATCCCTGTGAGTGCAGGGACTCGCTATGGGGTCGCAAAATGCGACCCACCTCATGAATATTGATGAGATGGGTCTTTGCGACCCCATAGCGAGTCGCAGAAGGTGCCTGAGACACCATTCTGCATCCGATTTTGCGACTTGCAAATTGCGAGTCGCTCAGACTCACAATTTGCAAGTCGAAAAATTGGATTTTGCTACATCTGGCCCTTGGTTACCAAAAAGAAAATGAAAGCCTATGCAGACCGTGTCGACGTGCAAAGAATATCACTATGAAGAGAGCCGATTTAGTGATCGCCCAACAGATGCGAAGAAGGAAATCTGCAGTGCTTAATTTGTGATTGTTGTTTCTGGTGAGGAGCACCAGCACTTATTTTTGAGGGCAAGCGCTTATTCTTCTGCCTCAAGCATTTATCGTGAGCAAAAGACACATATGTGAAAGACGGAGGATGAGAAAAACGAAAACGCGTCACAGTGGGAGAAAGCAGAAAGCTGCAAGAGTGAGCTGAAGGGGCAGGGAGTGGCTTTAAATGAATTGAAGAGGCTTGAGATGCCTTTAGGATTACAATGACTCAGTATCCCGTGTTCCCACATTTAATTGTTGCAGCTGCATGTTTAAGAGGAGGGCTTTGCGCACCAGCACTTTTTTATTTACAAATTAAGCACTGGAAATCTGATGTGACAACCTAACGCATGACACTCAGACTCCTCAGGTAAGTGATGGTGAAACAGTTTTTACCCCTTTCTCTCAGTACAGTTTTAAGTTTTTACCCCTTTCTCTTGGTACACAAGTCTCATACATGCAAAGGCAAACAGAGGAAGGACTTGGTTTAATAAAAGGCATGAACCGCGATGAAAGATGAAACACAACACTACACTATCATCATTGTGGCCAGAAATGTGAAACAAAAAAAGTCCCAACATTCTGTCACACTAGTGAATCTAAAATCCCTACCTGCACTACTAGAAATCTACATGAAAGTGATAGCAGTGTTAGTCCTAATCTGCCCATACTACTCTCTGCAATGAAGCCCCATCCCCATACTTATATAATAAACAGGGGTTTGTCTTTTGGTCTGCCGGCAGTCCCCCCAACTGGATGGAGCGACAAGGCCAGGTTCAGTAGAGCTGCGACAATACGTTCAGAGTGAGATGGATGGCTGGAATGTGCCCTCTAACCTAGTTTGGGGCGGTGTATTATTTTTATAGCAAAACGTGTTGTTGTTCTGAGACCTGCTCACATATGATAATGCATCTTTTTCTGCGTAAGGTAGACATCATACTCTTGAACAGGTAATACTCAGTAAATTATCATGTACAGCCTTGGGCAAAGCACAAGATGAAATGTTGAGCAAAAGAACAAATAACAAATTCTGTATGAAAGGGCAACTGATAAAAAATAATAAAGCATCTCCCCTAAAATGAAGCCATGCTATAATAATAAAAGGGAATAAATGAAATAAAGGACATAAAATTCCATGGGCTGCAGGCCCAGAGCTAATGTGCGTGTGTCCAACAAAGCACTAAAATAACCCCACAACACTTCCTATGATGCTCAACCTTTCACCGTGGTGCCTACCAAGGGACAGATGGTGGCTGCCAAGTGCCATGGGAAGAATGTTACCAGAGACTCTTCTCACTTTAGGCCTTGGATTCAACGGTCTTCAAATCGAGATGGTGGAGAAAAGACTGAATCTGAGAACTCAGTGACTCCTATTACCTCTTCATCATCTTCAAAAGTCTCGGACACTGAAGATGACAGCTCCCAGCTTCCAGTAACCAGATCAGTTTGACTGATCAAAGCGCCAAGAAGGTTGATTGAAGAGATGTACTTGTGCATGCTTATGTATATATGTGTATACAGATTTTGTAAAAAATTATTATTATTTTTTTATTAATAGAGGGGGAGATGTAGTGTCTTGTGAGTTTTAAGATGGAATCCTTTGGCTCGGAATGGACTCTGTAGAAGTGTCATGTAGTTGTTAGAACAGAATGCAATGAAAGCTTGGTTTAGAATGGTGAGTTTGCAATTACACGCAATAGAAAAATGGCATGCAATATTCAGCTCCTTGTGTGGCATAGTCATTGGCTGGTCCCCAGGCTGGGGAGAAGGCTATGTTAAGAAGGATCTTGACATTATACACATTGACATCATTTAGGGGGTTACTAGGGGTCGAAGCTGCGACCCCTGGGGTGCCCCATGTGACACCTGGCACTGCCCTTGGGACCCCTCGCCACAGAGGAAGCAGGGGCAGCGCATCAGATATGGGATTATAACGGGACTTGAAGCCCTATTTACATTTAGCACTGGGGAAATGAAAGGACTGCTTCTAATTGCCTTAATCAATACAACTTTGCTGCTCAAGTCACATTGCTTCTTTATCCCCAGAAGGGGCGGAGGAGCCGATGGGGCTGTAGCCTGGGAAAGCTTATTCTGAAATGCATTTTATGTAAACAGGTTGACTTGTGCTCATTAGAAGATTTCTCTCAAACTGCTCGGATACGAAAAAAAGCAACAGAAGCACTTGCAGGAAAACATTAGTTAGGAAAATCCAATAAATAAACATTTAAATTGTACTCGTTTTTAAGAATGTAGCTGAAATCAAAATAAGAATTTTTGGCCCACTTAACTTGCAAAGCCATGTATACAAAAAGCCTGAGGACATTGTGCCAGGTTCTCTTACAAATCTGCTCCTACTGGTTCTTTGTGTAGTGTGGGTGCATTTGTTCCAAAACTGTAGCAATCTAGACAGACTCTACAAGTGGGTGTGTGCTGCTCTTTTCAGGGGTAGTTTCAAACAACAAGAGCAACCCAAATTTCTATGTGAACAGGGATATGAAGCTTAAACTTGTGACAGACTTTCACAAGGAACTAATTTATTTCGAAAATAAAAACAAAGTACATGGAACCGTTAAACATCCACAGTAAAATTAATTGTGAAATAGTTATTCAACAGTACCCCAAGTGAAAGAAACCATAACCAAGAAAAATAAGGAGTGACAGTTTGTGAAATCAACGGTATATCGATATAACACTAAGACCAGTTCAATCAAAATATGTACAGTTCAAGGCAGCAGAGAATTGTCTGGTGTGTTTATTTGATCGTAGGTGTGTCTTTGGTAATTGTCGACAACATTCCAACCATGTATCGGATGTTAGGGTGTCATCAGGAACGGGAATGACCTGGGGAACTGGGGAAATAGAGGACAATTAGTGACAATGTCTTGACGATAGAATATAGGGAATTGTGAAAAAAGATGTACATCCTGGTCTAACTCTGTGGAGGGCCTGGGAACAAAAGTAGGATGCAAGGTCATGCTCCTAGAATAATGGGTTAATTTCGTTTTTGAAAAAAAATAGACTTAGGTGAGAAACTATTCATACTGGTTGACATTCGAATTTTTCGCATATGAATTTGTAAAATAAATATTCTGCTTAACTAAAGATTGTGTTACTTTGATTTATTGAATACAGGACTTTCCTGGTTCATTCCTAATAAAGTTTACACGACTTCCATGTGAATGTCTATCGTAAGTTTAAGCTCTCTTTCAGGGGTCATGTAACCCAGTTTAATGATGGAATAATCATGCTGAACAAAGTTTCTACACTGCCTGTGTGCAGCCCAGTCTGAGAAAGGCACATAACTGAGTTACTGCTAACATAGAAGAATCCGTCCTTAAGCCTATTTCGTGCTTCCAAGGGTGGCCACTGATGCTGCTCAGTGAGAGAATGACCGCTGTCTCGGACTGGAACCCTGGTAAATAAAGGGGCATGTAAGGAATGGAAAAACTCAGATCTATAAAACATTGGTACCTATTAACCACGTGTGGCTTGGAACCTCTGTGGTTTTATCCTTTATGGCCTCATTGCAGGATAGGAATGATTTATAGGGGAAGATTGTTTTTTTAAAACAGAGGTACTCTACCAACCAGAGGCGTTTAACTCGAGAGGGATGCTTTAATCAAAAGATCTTTTACAGAAAAGGTGGTTCACATGGCGCGTGCTTTACAATAGTGTACTTTACAGGTATGAAATGCTTTACAAAAGAGTGGCATTTACAAGGCACAAATGTGTTATAAAACAGAGGTGCCTTACCAAAGGGAGGTAGCTATTTTAGAGGAGAGGCCTGCTTTACAAATATGCATTGTTTACAGGAACAGTGCATCACAGGGTGTATGCTTCACACTGCATACACATTACAGGATTAGGGTGCATTATAGAAGATAGGTGCACTAGAGACAAAGAAAGCTATACAAGAGGTGATCCTGAAAAGGAGAAAGATGCCTTAGAGAAGGATTCTTTCCTCCAGCAAGCTCAAATGCATGCAGTTGTTACAAAGAATGAAACCACGTAATATCTTCGTTTAGAGAAAACTTTATTCTGTCTTATCATCACGACCTCTGGAGCCACTCTGACTTCGGTGAGAGTTGCACTTAACATTCCATCACGTCCACTACCATAATGGGGAACAGGGGAGAAGGGATACGAGCGAAACCATTCATATGATATTGATATTCACATATTTTCAAATAAGGTTTTATAAAATTAATGAAACAACATAACCGATGAGCAATTAAATATCTCATTAAAACATTTCATACCTTACAGAATACCTAGTCAGCTTGTCTTGAGTAGTTCAGAATTGACCTAATTTTCAAACAGAAGCCAATTTTTCAGTAATTGTGTTTGCTGATAAGGGCTACTTTCATTTTAGCGCCCAAGCCCATTTTCTGTCCCAGTCCGACCCTGAAGTGGAGTGCTTCAGGGGAAGTGAGGTACTTTAGTGAAGAGGGGTACTTTAGTGAAGAGGTGTGCAGCGCAGGAAAGAGGTGGTTTACATGACAATGGTGTTTTACAAGAATGAAGTGCTTTACAGCACAAAGGTGCTTTAGATGACAGAGGTACTTTGCCAGAGAGAGATGGTTCACCAGAAAGGGGTGCTTTACAGATGAGATGTGCTATAAAAAAGGGATGAAGTAGGCAATGCTATAAAGTAGGCAATGGCATAAAGGAAACAGTGTTTAAAAAGGCTGATTCTTCATGCAAAAAACTTGTTTTAAATGGGCTGGTGCTTTAAATGGGAGAGTTTAACTGACGGGGTGGGATAGTGCTTTGAAAATGTGTCATAAAAATAACTTAGAGCTGCTTAAATGAGTTGGAGCTGCTCTAAAAGGACTCTGTGAAGTAAAACATAAGTGTTATTATTTCTCAGCACTATGAATGAACGTTTAACCCCAAACACATACATTCAGTGTGCCCTAATCCTCTTGTTACGTTTTTGGTAGTGAGGCTATCATATAGTAGACATGCTATGTACTTACTTTGTCCTTTTTCTTCTTCTGCTTTTTAAGTCATCCCATATATCTCCCATTCACTCCCTCATAATTTAGTGTATTCTTGACTTCTTTGTCCTCAAAATGCTGATAAAATTATGTTCTCATTTGAAATCTGAAGAAAGACTGTACAAAGGATGTTGACGACTAAGGTCCCTATAATACCTTCTGTCTTAATGACTAATTTTTGCTTTTCATGTGAAAGTTTAACTGTATAATGAAATAGCATAAAGGAATACAGTTTTATACCCACTTTGTAGAGCCTGTTGGAAGACAGAAAGCCATCCTGCTTGTGGTGGCTGCATGGAAGAAGTATCCTGGCTAAGGCCTATATGGAGGTTTGAGCTACCTACGTGTCTGTGACTAAAAAACAGGAAAGGCTGTGGGATACTGAGTAGGTAGCTTGTGCCACTTACATATACCTTGCTGTTGATTTGTTGGCTAGTGGTCTATTGCAAACAAGACTGAACGCTTCACAATACACCATTACTCACTTGGAATCATAGGCCCTCATTTTGACTTTGGTGGTGTTTTTTCAAGACTGCCAAAGCCGCGGGCACCAGAAGACTTCCGCCCACCAGATCACGAGTACTGAAGGATTTCCGCCACATTTTGGGCGGAAATCCTTCAGTAGTCGTGCTGGCGGTCGGAGGCTCCTGGGCGGTTCCACCACCAGCTCTGTCCCACCAAAAGGACTCCACCAGCCGTATTACAAGCAGTAATATGGCCTGGCGGTGTTACGATGGCAGGATGCTGCCAGCGGTGGAAACACCCCTTCCCATTCCCTGCTAGACGACCTCCTCGCCAGACAAGGTAAGTCGATCGTCCAACAGGGAAGGGGGGTGGAGGGCAGGGGGTGTTGTGTGTGCATGTGTGAGTGAGTGTTGTCTGCGTGTGTGCATGGGTGTATATGCGTGTATGAATGTATGTGTGTATGCATGGTTGAATGCATGTATGAATGTTGAGGTGAGTGCATGTTTGAATGTTGAGGTAAGTGTGTATTTGGATGCTTGTCAGTGTATGCGTGTATGGATGCTTATGGGTGAATGTGTGTATGTCAGTGTTGGTGTATGTGGGGTGCATATGGGTGCCTGTGTGTGCACATGTGGGGGTGCGGGGCACTGCACTAGAAGAGGGCGCTGCAGTAGAAGGGGGTATGGAGGGGGTGGGGAGGTATTGGGCTTGCAGGGGGGATGAGAGAGTCATCTGCAGGTGACTGGAAAGACATTTCCTGTCACCGGTAGCCTTTCCGCCAGGGATTTCGTGGCAGTGCTACTGCCATGGAAACCCTGGTGGAAAGCCGGCTCTTAATACCGCTGGCGGTCTTCATTGGACCGCCGGGTTGGAGATGCTAACCTCTGGCCCGGCGGGTCCAACCGCCCTGGTGGTACAGGCGGGGATGTGGCTGGTTGGCAGAGGACAACCCGCCAGACTCATAATGTGGCAGTCTTCACCGCCAGCCCGTGGGCGATAGAACTGCCACCGTGGCCTTGGTGGTCAGAAGACCTCCAGGCTCATAATGAGGGTCCTAGTTCCTCATCCACCTTAAAAACTATGCATAATTCATTGCTTTGTGCAGGGACTAAAATGCTGTGCACTCGACTGAATCAGTAAGCTGAGCAACTATTCCCTTTCCTATTTCAGTCCCCATCAATTACCACTGTATCTTTATGTGTGGTCACTGCTGTTCTTTCTGCCACCAAAAGTGTTTCTCTCTATGTTTGGGCTAAAATGTGATACTCTTCCTAGAAGCTGGATTCAGACCACAGACCATGGCAGTCTGCTCCTCCATTCTCTGAACAGGTCCCATCTCCTGCCGTGCTCTCCAGTGAGCAGTCCCATTCCCTCTCTGTAGGCCATCTTCAGTTTGCAATAATTTAACTATTTGCCTTTGTAACTAAAATAGTTCAGATCATTATTCATTGTAGTGTCAAGGCTCCTTGTTGGTTTCATCATCACTGGAGGTCATGATGCACTGTGATATCATGTCCTTTGTTATAAATGTCAATGCCATTGACAAAATGTGTTGTAAAATGCCGTATACTGCTACACTTTTTAAAACAATTCTTTGAGTAGTGAATCTCGCGAAATCACACTGGTTCAGTCCTACTATGCAACATGATGGCTTGATGTTATCTTGTTTACCAGACCAGATACCCTGGCTAACTAAATTGTTTATTTAATTTGATTTAAAAAAACATACGTTTTAAGGTTTTACTTACCTTGCACTTGATGCCACATTCAGAGTAATGGTGTCCGGTGCTTCAGATTATCTATCACATTTAAGTCGAAAGGAGAAGAGATTGAAAATATGGATGTGAACTAATTTTGAGACAGTGGTACTGCACCTGTTTCAGTCCTCAGGCACTGGGAAGGCTTGACTTGAACCATGGATAACATCCCAGTAATGAAAGGTTTAGAAAACTTTTGCGGTCACTGCTTCATTTTTAAAGGAAAAAGTGCCAGGTCCACAGTTTTGCCGAGAAGCCTGCGGCCGGCACTGTTGATTATCAGGGTGCTAAATACCAAAGGTGCTTAGTTTTGATCACACCTTATTCCTCTTTAGTGCCCCACCAGTCACTCCCTACCCTCATATCCTATACCTGCAGGTTCTTTTTCAACCCTGCTTTCTCCTTTGTCACAGTTTTTCATTGTTTTCTTCCTCCATCCTCCAGTGGCCCACCTGCAACCAGACGCTCAAATTCCATTACTGAGAGCTTAAAATAAATTGGAAATTGCAAAATGACCTGTGAATATTGTGAAGAACTGTTCTTCTGCAGTTCACAAGTTAAGTTCCAATACAGTAGTTCAGGGGGTTGAGTATCCGGACAAAGAGATTAATGTGAAACCTGCATGCAATAGTATGCAGTGAGATTAAAACAGATTGTGTAGTTGATGTGCCTTCTGCTTAAATGTGCATGTTCATAGCATACAAATGCATACACAAATAAGGTTATGCACTATTGCATTAATCGTTGCAGTTGTCTTACTGGTATTACAGCCTCCGTGCTGCAGGTCACACACAGTAGATATACCCTGTGGGAGAGATCTATGAATGTATCAGTACTGGTATAGCGCGCAATCTACAAATTGAGGTTGAAGTGCTTTACAAACATTTTCTGATAGTGGAGAGTACTGCAAATCAAGACAGATACATACAGTAAGAGATCTGTGGATCTTTCTGTACTGATATATTTGTGTATGGTGTGTAAAGAATTGGGGTGCTTTTTAGGAGTCGTCTGTTTGTTTTGATACTATGATTCCAGAGTTCACCAGTGCACTGTGAGAGCTCTAATAATATGTCATTACTTTACAAGAAATAGGTACTCTACGCCGCAATACAGATGTAAGAACTCATCAGGTGTCACTACTTTGAAAACAAAGGACAGTGCAAACCCAGATGGATGCATTGCAAAAGTTTTGCATATGTCTTGGGACTATTGAACTAGTGTGCTGTACATGACAAGACTGAGGTGCATTAGACGAACTCTCTTGATGTCTCAGAAGCAGGAAAGGTTAAAATAGCTGTGTATAATAACAGTTCGATGTGTGTCTCAAATTGTGGGAAAATAATGCATGATGCATGTCAGGTATGATGTTTGGGCCTGGGCATAGCAAATCTCTGCAGCTCTCTGTATAATGTTCAAGTGGAAACTTAACTACTCCTTTGTCTTTTTTAGTTTCATTTTTATCAAATATTTAATTGAGCTAACATTTATTGTACTTGGACAAATTGCATGTAATGTCATCAAGGTCAGAGGATGTGTGATGTCATATCCTGTGATGTCGTCAGGGTCAAAAGACATGTGATATCCCTTCTGCTGCCCCTGGCATTTTCCTGAATCGATGTTTATGATTATACACCACACCAACTACCAGAGGTATGACTGGATGTGTAATTTCAGATTAGTATAACTTTGAAAAAGGAACACTTCAGGAAGGCACCGAAAGCCCTGTAATTTCTTCATTAGCTATAGAACTCCTAGTAAATATAATATGGGCTGCCACAAGGAATAAAGGCATTTTATAGATGGCACAGCTCTCATCATCTCACTTTATGCAAATTATGTATTGCTATACATGAAGGATGCCAGCAATCATTTATGCTGGGCCATTGCGCACCTAGTATAGTTGGGATATCTGTCAAGCTTAAAGGTTAATTGGACCAAGTCATGTTTACTTTCAGCCAGATCTTCCCAGGCTCAAACTTAGTGGCCTACTCTAAACTCTACCCTTAAGTGGAAAAAGCTAATATTCTATTATTTGGGAGTTCATACACACTCCACCACTGCTGACGTAATGGACGGCAACCTTGGCAGGGCACTGGTGGCTCTTAGCGACATCATTGCAATCTGGAAAACCTTGCAGATTAAACTTATGGGCAGAATTGCATTGGCAACATTTGTGATCTTTTCCAGGAGTTCTCTATTATTTTGTTAGATTGCCATTAATATTACCAGGTAAGATATTTAAATGATTAGACACCCTATTACTGTCCCTGATTTGAACAATAACTGACACAAGGTGGCACTGCACAAGCTCGGAGCTCATAAATGAGAATCCCTGACTATGAAATGTACTACTTTGTAGCACAACTGCAGTGGTTTGCCCAGTGAATTGCAGACACACCCCAGCAGAGTTGGGATATGTGACACCAGACTTTTTCACTAGACATGATAATAGGCAAGCGTCTAAAACCCAAAGATATGTGTTAGAAGTGCAGAACTTATCAAAAACAATTAAGTATGGCTGGAATGGAAGCTTGAAAAGAACTTCCTCAAGACCAAAATATCCCCCTAGTGATCCACTCCAAGCATTGCTTTTCATGGTATGGTGTCCTAACAATGGAAGATTTTAATGACTTGGGACCTCCTAAACCTTTCCAGGAATTCGATGAATACAGGGATTCTGTAGGCCACTTTTTAAACTCATGGTATGTTAGTCAGGGTTGTGCATTCACTTTGGGGTTGGTATGTTACTGTGGAGCCATTCAAATTAACTTTATAAAACTTTTATTGACATGACTAATAGTCATTTGTCTGGCTTGCAGGTGATGTTGTCTCTGAGGATGGGACTGAATTTGAGATGTTGAGAATGGACTGTAATCTTACAACGTATCCCCAATGTATTCAGGCATCCATGATTTAAAATGCATAATTTTATTTTTCTGCAAAGGTAGTACCTCACAATAATTTTTTTAATCTAAAATCTATGTTGTAAAAAGCCTTCAAGTAGTAAAAAATGCTGCAGCTCATTTCTTGTTGAAGATCCCTGAACATAATTCTGCCTCAGCTGCACTTTCTTCTTTGCACTGGTGCCCTGTCAGTCATCGGATACAGTTTAAGGCCCTCTTTATGCCTCATCGAACTGAGAACAATAAGGGCCGGCGGCTACTACAACGTCTGCTACGACCCGACATTCCAAATAGGACTTTGCAAACTAATGCCTTATGTTTGCTGACAATTCCTAAGATCAATAAATCAAGAAGTGATTGCTCCTAAAAGCACCTCAATCTTCTACACACCCTACACAAATATATCAGTACAGAAAGATCCACAGAGCTCTTATTGTATGTATCTGTCTTGATTTGCAGTACTGTCCACTATCACAAAACGTGTATAAAGCACTTCAACCTTAACTTGTAGGTTGTGTGATATACCAGTACTGATACATACCACTATGCTATAAAAAATATTTGAGGCACATTTCCAATGAATCGTTATTTGTTGAAAATCAATGGCCAATAAAAGGTTGAGCAATTTATTAAGAAATAGGGTCACATCATTGGGTTCCACTAGGTTGCCTAGAAATATGGAAGACATTTTGAAAGAAGATTGATCATGGAAAATCAACTATATTTTCTCCATAAGTTATGCCAGAATGCTGAGGTAGTAGGACACCAGAAAAGCATGTGAAAAATATCAGTATTGGGGTGAGCACAAGCCCAGCAGGTGAGAGACGTAAGTGGAGATAATTTCATAAGTGGTAAGGGAGTAACATATAGTTTATTATATATGAAAAATAATGTCTACGTAGTATTGGCTGCTCTAAAGGTTTTAGGAATTTTTAACTGCAATTTGTCCCATAAAATAGTCGACTAGGTAAGATCAAAGTCCCTATCCCATTGAAGTTCAGTCTTAGATTTTGGTCTTAAAGACGAAGCAGAGCGAATTTTATATATGAAAGATGCTTTATAAAATAGGTTTAAAACCTGAAACAGCCCAAGTTGATCAAGAGAAGGGACTGGAGAGCTATCAAAAGAACAAAGAGCATCTAATAGTAAGTTTACAAGAAGTGAGAATCTAGTGATAACAATTAGCAGGTATTTTTAAACAATTCACAAAGGTAAACTTACACTTTTGGTCTAAACTCAGACCAAAAGTTTAAGTTTAAGACTTTTGGGATTCACAAAGGGTATTTACGACTCTGAGTAGTATCTTTACGTCTGCACTCGGCGTGGAAATTCCACTCCGGGTGCAGAGTGTTCCCTCTGTTTGAGTGAGAGACTACACTGCAGGTGCAGAGAGTACACGCCACACCCGGAGTGGAATATCCACACATGGAGTGGAATCTCAGCCCCAGTGCAGACACTACTCGTAAATGCCCTTTGTGAATACTGAAATTTGTAAGCTTAGACTTTTGGTCTAAGTTTAGACCAGAAGTCTAAGCTTACCTTTGTGAATCATGCCCTAAGTGATTAACTATCGAGGGTTACCAGAAAAAAGAAAATCTTTCAGAAAAAGAGAAGGGCAAAAGTAGTGCTTCCTCAATGTGAATCTATAGTGGGGAATAAAGCAGAAGTGCTCTGTCATAACAATAAAGAAGCTTAGTGAAGGCTTTATGATATTGATGACAATCAGGAAAATTAACCCCTTCTTCCTGTTTAGATGTTTTAAATGCGGTCAAAGAAATACAGGATCTTTTTCCCTTCCATAAAGAGGTAGTAAGAACTGAGTCAAGCATCTTGAAATAAAGGAGGGTGATTCTCACTGGCATCATGGAAATGGTATAGAGAATAATGGGTGAAATAATTAACCTAATAGCATCTAAACAACCCCACCAGGACAGAAATAAAGGATTCCAGCTAGAAAGTGAGGTTTCAGATTTAGCTATAGTGTCTTTTAGAATTATTGTGGATTGTCTCTGTGACATAATTAGTAAACCAGAAGACCTAAATATTTGATTTTAGAAGAGGAACAGGTAAAGGCAGAAGATTCAAAAGACTGTCCAGTACAATATTTATTTAAAGAAAGGACTTCAGTCTTATCAAAATTAATTTTATATCCAGAAACAGATGACAACAGGAAAAATTCAGTCAATAGCGCTCATAATGAAATATCAGGATTAGATATAAAAAGCAGAATGTCATCAGCATAAGCAGCTCATTTAAATGATGGTTCTAATTTTGAAAGCCCGAAGTTAGCAAACTATTCCAGATTCAAGAAAGACGAGGTTCCAAAGCAAGAAGAAATAATAGGGGAGAAAGAGGACATCCTTGACAGACACCTCTTTGGAGTGGGAAGTAGGGAGACACAATACCATTTACTATCACGGAAGCTCTAGAAGATTTATACAATAAGGATATAAAAAAGATGACTTGAGGACCAAAGCCATGCCAATGTAGGGTTGAAAGCATAAACTCCCATTCTAATTTATCAATGCCTTTCTCAGCATCAATCATGGTTGCTGCTAACGAATAAGACAAAAGAGGAGCTTTACCAAGAACATCAAAAATAAGCTTGTATTATCTGAGAAAAGCATACCCTTGATAAACCCTGATTGCTCTCTCTTAAATAGGATAGGTAGAAAGGGATCTAAGCACAAGGCCAATATTTTTGAAAACGTTTGTAATCAACATTAAGAAGAGAGATGGGGCAATAATTTTTACAATGGGTAGGATAATTACTCTATGTATGAGACATATAGATGCCTCCTGAAATGTACCACCGGCAGAATCAGATGAGACAAAGAACTGAAATACCTGTAACAAGTTTGGTATTAAAAGATCAGAGAAATGATGGAAAAGTTCTATTGAACTGATTTATGTTTTTAAATGGTGGAATAGTGTGGGTAACTTCTTGTAAGGAGATATCCGCTTCTAGAGGGAAGCCATCTATGTCTCTATTTCTAGGATGGCAAAAACCCTCTAAATAAATAATAATATCAACGTGTTGAGGCACAGCTTTTGGTGTACATAGAGACCAATAAAATTGTTCAAATTCAGAAAGAATTTCACCATCTTTACAAATAGTCCCCAGGGAGTTGTGTAGATGATGTATCTTGGTTTCTTGTTTCGTAACCTTCAAATAATTAGCCAAGAGCTTTATTACAACTTTATTGCAACCCCCATAGTATCGAGCACTCCTCTTAACACAATGGAGGCAGCATGTATAGGGAGTTCATTAAATCATAATTTTGAACTAAATCTTGCACAATCAAATTAGATTCAGATGAACAAATGTGGTGTTCTAATGCCTTCATGGGTGCTAGCAAATCCTTATGTTGTTTGATAAAAAGCTTCTTTTTTCTGGCTACATAATCAATTATGAATCCATGAGCAGCAGCTTTAAACATGTCCCACAATAATGGAGTAGAAAGAATACTGTCATTATGAATTAAAAAAACCTCATAGGTAAATTGAGTGAAGTCTGAAGAAAATGTAATCTTACAGAAAAGAGTTATTGAATCTCCATCTGCCACTTGATTTGCTAACAAGAACCATGTCCAAATCAATAAGGCCTGGGGAATGATTTGAAAGTAGAATGGGCCCAATTTCACATGAGACAACATTATCAGATAAAGGTTTGCCTAAATATATATGATTCAATCTATGCAAAGAACAATGGACTGAGAAGTAAAAAGTATATTTCCGGAGGTGAGGTTACAAAGTCTCCACAATTCAATCAGAGATTGACGTTACATAGCTGAGCAAAACTGCTTCAGCATTTTGTTTGGCAGGAAATAAGAGGTGATTGGCGATCTAGAAAAGAGTCCACTATTTAATTACAGTCACCCCCGTAAAAAAAAAAAATCATCCATATACTGAGTACACTCTCTTTCCATGTCAGTCCAGAAGTGATAATTAAATGCATAGGAGCACAAACATTAAATATCATCAAATAAGTTTTGTCAATTAAACATTTAATCATAAACTACCTACTGTCATCATTCGTTTCTTAGGGCAAAATAGTAAAATCGAATCTTTTGTTGCAAGATTATTCCTGTTGAGGGCAGGGGAAACAAGCACTTTCCCATTGCTTTTTATGTTTTTGAGCCTCGGTTTCAGAGAGATGAGAATCTTAGAGAACAACTAGATCTTGATTAAATTTACCATAATGAGAGAGAACTCTCTGCCTCTTTATAGGATTATTAACAGCTTTTATATTCCGTAAAATAACTCTAAATGTTATGAATGGAAACAATTGATAATTCATTTGGTCTTTTTTAGTAACCAACCTTTTAGGTTGTAGTATTGTCCTTATAGGTGACTTGAAAAATATACGAATGAAACAACACATAGGAAGCACCCAAAGTACAAAATGAAGGGAGAAGGTAAAAAAATTCTTTACAGCGATTGGCCATGACCCTGGCAACATCATGAGCATGAAAATATATATTCCAGTCCAAATGAATTGTTTCTTGGCCTTTGCAGCATTACGTACTTTTGAGGAGATCTGTAAATTACCGGAAAAAAATTTAACACCTCTGGATTTAAAAGAAAGAGTAGTAGAACGCATACATTGACCTACCCAGTGTGCTCACGGTGGAAGTTGCTAAGTCAACAATTTGATGCAAAAAGGATGTAAAAAATGAGACAGGAACTGCACCCTCCATTTCTTTTGGAAGACCTTAAATACATAGGTTATTTAATCTATTTCTATTTTCCAAATCTTCTGACTGCCTCTTTAACAGAGATACTTCTTTTTCTCAAATATTTCTTTTGTGCATACCATCTTAAATGTCACTGACTCTCTGTTCCACTTTGGAGGCCCTCTTTTCTGTGAGAGACCATTTGTCTCCTCAGCAACAGAACACAATGCTCTAACCTCATCAGGTAAAAACTCCATGAAACAAGTGAGGATGGTTCATCAGGCAAAGAAGGGGGATACTTAAGTCTCTTAGTAGCAGAAGAGGCATTGCACGATTTTGAGGAAGAAGACAATGCCACAAACTTCAGAATAGCAGAAAGAAGCAAATCACCAGAAGCAAGACCAGTCATCGTTTCAGGCAGACAAGGTACAGACTGCAGAGTGCATTTGGTGTCGGAACCAATTCAGATTAGTTTTTTTTTAATCCTGCCCATACACAGATTTTGAGGAAAAGTGGGAGTATGAACAAAACCACATAGGTGAGAAAGTAGTAGTTTATAAATGAAGCCAAATTCAAAGGGTACTGAAAAAATTAATAATAAAATTATTGAAAAAGTCACATGCTCCAAGTATGATAGAAAAGAAGGCTCTCTACTGTAAAGACTGTGACGTTCTTGTTAAAACAAATTATTTTCACATATTCCACAGTGCAGCTGCAATCATAGATATAGCAGCAAAGTGTTAATAGAGCGTGTGAGGAGAAGGGAGATGCTGCCATCATTTTCAATAGCTCTGACACTGGGAGAAAATAGCCACCATGGCCGGCGCTTGTGAGGGGTTTATTGACCATCACCCATTCCCTCAAACAAAGCTGCTGAGATGAGGTAGAACTATCACATGCACATCCGTGCAGCATCAGGAGGGTGCCGCCGCACTGCTTTGCACTCCCAGAGCTCCGATGGTAACTACGTTGTTATGAAGGAAAAGACGCAGTGCGGCGCTAGGTCCTTAAGCGGCAATCTTCGGCCATGGGTGAGTAGATTTGCTGCTGCTCAAGTACATTTTCTACTTGAGCACAGCAAAATTAGGTGAAATGGCCACATGCAGTTGCACACCTGATGGTGTAGTTTGCACTGATGTAGAGCAAGCTGCATAATTTCCACCTGTTAACAGAACTCTGCTGAATCTCGCAGAGTTTTTATGTAACTCCTCTGAATTACGCAGAGTCAAAATCCACGAGTGCCACCCACCTCTAAATATGGGTTCTGGGATATTTATTAACCCTGGGAAGCCCATTGTGGGTCACAATGTGCCTTAAAAATGCCAAGAATAGAACATAGTACATTGTGTAAGAAAGTGGGCAGTTGGTTGACTGAGGTGTGAGCAGCAAACCCAATCTTTGTCAGGATATGACACAAGCAAACCCCAAATTAACCTGTGCTCAACCGCTAGTAGCTTGTCACAGAGCAGTCAGGTTTAACTTAGAAACAGTGAAAACAAACCACAAAGAAAGAGCCCACAACACAATTAGAAACATAAAGTAGATTTTAATAAATAAAACAAGACCATTAGTAGAACCTGGGATATTGAATCTTGAAGTTTTAAGTAAAAATGGGTCCAAGAGCACCAAGTGCTATTGGGGATATCTGGGCACACCGGACCTGGGCCAAGTCACAGCGCTGGCAGGCTACAGGGACCCCATTAGAACCACTGAGCAAAGTACCTTGAATCCTGGTTGCAGAGAGTTGCATGGATCCACATTGACGATGCGTCACACAGCCTAGTCCATTCATTGGTTCCAAGTTAAGAAGAGGCTGCAGTGCAAGGAACAGATGCATTGATGGCGAGGATCCCATTGACAGAGTTGTGAAGTGAAGGCCAATCTCAGGGATGCATTCCACAGCTGAGGTGATGCGTCACTCAGCTGTAATTTCAAAGGTGATACATCAAACACAAGATGTGGGAGCGAAGCGGGTCTTTTGCGATGGGTCCATTCCATGCATCAGTGGTGATGCATCAGTTCTGCTCTAGGATGCACCGCTCAGCTACAGAAATACATTGGTTCTGCTTGAGGATGCATCGCTCAGCATAGAAGATGCATCAGTTCTGCTGGCATGCACCTTAAGCCCACTTCCAAGGGTCGAGGACTGGGGTGGCACCACTTGGCAGGGTAGATTCACAAATGAAAGTATTTTATGTCACTAAGACTTCAGATAAGGAGATCAGTCAACTAGCCTTCAGAGTCACTCTGGGTTCAAGTGATGCAGGTCTTGTCCTTCTCACCTAGGCAGACGGCAGCAGACAGCAGGTCAGCACAACAAAGCAAGAGTCTGGCGGAGAATCCACAGGTCCAGAAGTGTACCAAAATGGTGGTGTCCAAGGTCAACTTTTTATACCCAGTTGGGCCTCTGAAATGGGGGGGGACTTCAAAGACATGTCTTTGAAGTGCAAAGGTGTCCTACCCTGGCTCTGGACTAACTCCTGGGGAGAGGTAAGTCACACCTAAGCTCCCATTGTGTGTGGCTGTCTAGGAGGAATACTGCCAACTACACCCAGTCATGTGATCAAGGAGAGGCTGCAGGAATCAAATGGCTATAGACAAGAAAATGCCAACTTTCGAAAAGTGGCATTTTCAGAATTGCAATATAAATCTGATAACCCCATAAGTTAGGTTTTTAAATGTTTAAATGTTGATACCAGGAACACTAAATGGAAAGCAATTATCTCTTCCCATTTGTAAATTACACTTATAGAATGTAATAGGGCAACTCCAATGTTATCCTCTTGAAGAGATAGGCCTTACAGTAAGAGTTTTTTCTTACCTGGACATGTAAAATGTAAAACATGTCTTTCTTTTAAAATACATTGCACCCTGCCCCCTCTGGGCTGTCCAGGGCCTATGCTAGGGGTGACATATGTATTAAAAAGAAAGGTTTTAGCCTGGCAAAAGGGTTATTTTGCCAGGGCAGTTTAAAACTGCACATACAGGCTTAGCAGTGGCAGGCCTGAGACATGTTTAGAAGGCTATGTTAGTGGGTGGCACAATCAGTGCTGCAGGCCCACAGCAGCATTTAATATACAGGCCCTGGGCACATCTAGTGCACTTCACTAGGGAGGTATAAGTAAATTAAATATGCCAATTGTGGGTAAGCCAATATTTACATGTTTTAGAGGAGAGAGCACAAGCACTTTTACATTGGTTAGCAGTGGCAACGTGTGCAGAGTCTTAATGCCAGCAAAATTGAGGTCAGAAAAATGGACGAGGGAGGCAAAAAGTGGATGAACACCACCTTAAGGCTGACAGGTTTAACACCTTGCTACTGTGGCGTGCTGCCCCACACGCAGTTATCCTGAGATAGACTCACATAGGCCCTCATTTGGACCATGGTGGTCTTTTTCAAGGACCGCCGAGGTACCGCTGTGCTGAAGACCGCCAGTGCAGGTTGTTTTCTGCCCAGTGTATCATGACTGCTGGCAGCCCTCTGCCCTTTTTTGGACAGAGAGCCGCCAGCAGCCATACTGGCGGTCGGCGGTAAAGTGGAGGCTTCTCCACCTCCACCGCCACGTCATCAGAGCACCGCCCACTGAATCACAATCCCTGAGTTGGTGTGGCGGTGTTCTGGTGACGGAGAGCTGGCGGCGGAGCAGCCCCCATGGATCCCGTTCCCTCCCGGAGG
Source organism: Pleurodeles waltl (assembly GCF_031143425.1). Lineage (NCBI taxonomy): Eukaryota > Metazoa > Chordata > Amphibia > Caudata > Salamandridae > Pleurodeles > Pleurodeles waltl. The sequence goes on along the minus strand of NC_090445.1, from coordinate 175,312,156 downwards.
ATCACCGGACAAGGTAAGGTGATCGTCCGTTAGGGGAGGGTTGTGGGGGGGTGTTGTGTACGTGCATGGGGGTGTGCGTGTGTAGAGGGTGTGTGTGAGTGCGTGTATGCATGCGGGGTGGGTGTTGTGTGTATGGGAAATGTGTGCGCATGTGTCTGTGTGTATGTGTGCGTGTATGTCTGCGTGTATGTCTGCGTGTATGTGTAGTAGTTGTGTGAGTGTGCGTGTAGGGGTGGGGGGGTGTGTGTCAATGTTGGGGGTTGGGGACAGGGGTCCTGCCACCTTTGGCGGTTGGTAGGGGGGTCGTGGGTTTGGGGGGAGGACTCTGGGAAGGGGGGTGGTGGAGACCCCTATCAGTGGCAGGGAACGAATTCCCTGGCACTGATAGTGCCTACCGCTATGGATTGCGTGGCGGTACAGAGCCCCACGAAATCCATGGCGGTATGCGGGGTTGTTATACCGCCGGCGGTCTAGTGACAAGTCTCCAGCCCAGGGTCGTTACCACCCTGGTGGTCAGAGTGTAGAAGTGGCGGTTTGGCATGGCAGCAACCGCCATGCTTGTAATGTCTTTTTTTTTTTCACTCGGCCTGTTTGCGGTATTTCCGCCACTTCTATGCCGACCACCAGGGTTGTAATGAGGGCCATAGTCTGGTCATGCTTGATTATTGCTGTACACGAGGGTAAAATTGTACATACACTAGAGATTACACTGAACAGGTGTGGGATTTTGAGACCAGAGACATATCAAGACATGCCTACGGAGTGCATGGGGAAAGAGAGTGGGATATCAGAGGGTATTGAGCAAAGAGAACTAGGAATGTGCAGGGGAAGGATGAAGTGCTGGGAGGAAGACACAAGAAAGTTGCTTGTGAGGAAATGAGGAGCTCACAGAGGGGAAAGGATCTAGGAAGTAGAGAGGAAGAATAGAAGAGGAAAAGAGTGAGATACAGGAAACAGCAAGCACAAGTGAACAGAGAGGGATATAGTTGTAAAGTAGTTCCTCATGCAGTCAGATGAAGCCACTCAAGTGGAGGTGGAGTTATACACCTTCACTGCCAATAGCATTTTGTGAGAAATGAATACTTGACTTCACTGGCTCAAGCTGTGAATGATAAAATCTAACAGCTCAAAGAGACTGGAACTAAAGCAAATGTTTAACAAGCATTTGCAATGCAATAGGTCTTGCATTTACTTGAGTTGGAGCTATTGGCATTGTAAATGCATAACCGGACATTTCTGCCACATTAATTGGTCAACCCTACCACATATTTTGGTCCTTTCTGCCACATAATTCCAGTGGCCCTGGTTAACACTCAAGGGCTAGAAGACGCAATGGTATATATTTGTAAACAGGGCCCTTAAAACACAAACTACATCCATGCGCAAGACCTATTTAATTGGCAGTTGGTACAGGGGACATTGCCCACAGGACAATGAATAAATAATTGTACTCCAAGAATGCATGCTTACTGGATCACTGTGCCTTTACTGCAGTTTGAGGAGTCAAACAAAACGCCGGGGTTGGCTGCCTGCACAGGGTTTGGAAGCGGTCGCAGTGTACAAATTTCAAAGGTATTTATTAAGGAGTTTAGTAAAGTTGTATTATTGTGCTCAGGAAAATACCTCATTATTCCTGGAGGCCCAAAAAAACAAACATCTTCAAAGCAGAAAATAGCTTAAAAGCGCTATGCGGTAACATGACTACTGCACATAAATGTTAAAGCACTGAATACTGAGGCAACATCATTTTAAATCTATATCGGGCCTATATATTCCATGTCTAGCGACTCCTGGCCCCTGAAGCTCACTGTTACAGCTATTTTTGTTCTCCATTTGTGACGTTTTTCTGTTTAGAGTGCATCTAATGTAAAAATGCCTAAATAACTCTGGTGATTAATGTTCTTTCTGGAGAGAGAATATATATTTGTGTAGTGGAAGCTTGGACTCATGATACGGTAGCGTACAGGGTTAATGTGCCTGCTGCAGAGAACTTGTGCTAGGCAGATCACAAAGTGCATGTAATGTAAAAATGTCAAAATAACTCTGGGGGTTTATGTTCTTTCTAGAGAGAGAACATTCTTTTGTCTAGTGGAAGCTTGGAGTCATCATAAGCTAGCACAGAGGGTTAATTTACATTCTGCAAAGAACTTATACTAGGCAAATGACAAAGTGCATGCAATGTAAAAATGTAAAAATTACTCTGCCGATTAATGTTCTTTCTGGAGAGAGAACGTACTTTTGTCTAGTGGAAGCTTGGGCTCATTCTGAGGTAGCGCAGAGGTTAATGTGCCTGCTGCAATGAACATGTGCTAGGCAAATCACAAAGTGCACATAACGTGAAAATGTCGAATAACTCTGGCAACTTATTTTCTTTCTGGAGCTGGAATGTTCATTCGTCAGTGGAAGCTTGGAGTCTCATAAGGTACAGCACAGGGTTAATATGCTTGCTGCAAAGAGCGTGGACTAAGCAGATCATAGTGCATTGCCGGAACCAAAGGTAGGTGACTTTTTTACCTGTTATCATTGGAAATGTCTGTGTACGTTAACTCTGGACTTGTGCATTTTTAAAGAATACTTACAAGGAATAGTACAATAATGTCCAACTCACATGTGTGCAATGTGGTAGTGTTAGAAATTTAAAGAAACACACCCTCATATTTTATTTACATTGACCAATTTAGTCCAATCTGCCTTCATGCTAATGGACACCTACACAAAAAGTCATGTTAATCCCAAACTCTAAATGTGTCCATATAGGTGTGTTTAATCATTTTCCCTAAACTACCAGTTCAGATGCATCTGCATTACACATTATTTGATCAACTTAAATCTAATAAAATGTAGTAATTGCACTACTCAATACAACAAATGGGTTTACAAGAAATGTACATTCAATGTTCTCTCTAACCTTAAACTTTTCACATATGTATTAATGTCATATTTCCCATTGTCTAGTGCATTTTCTGCTAATCATTAAATTTAATTTAACTCAACAGTGTTTTAATGTGTAATGCATATGTGTGTATTATCAACACTTAACCATCTTTTAAATAAACACACCTGCATTAACAAGTTACAAAAATATAAACATTTTTAATTTTGGTGCAGGTGTCCATTATCATGATGAATGCTTGCACCAAAATTAATAAGTTCACCACAAATGATCATCACTAATGTGTGCACTATAAAAATATGTTTAAAATAAAACCTGTTTTGCTCACTGTCATAAATTATATTAGGTTCATGTTACTCACATTTTCATGAATAACATTTTCATCAATCAATTACTTTTAATTAAAAAATATTGTCCAGATGAACTTTGTGAAAAGAAAAGTTTTTTTATTTACAAATGAGATACTTCTCTCATAATAACTTCATTGAACCAAAAAATAATAATTGTCCATAAAAGAGTTATGCAATCACGTGTTGGGTTTCTGGGCCAAAACTTGCCTCCTAATGACACTGCCAAGGGACAACCTCCTCAGTAAGAGGCGCCTAGCGGGCAGAGCAGGCACCTCAATGATCCTTCTTGAGAGGAGTGGGTTTGGGTTTCTTAGGGGCGAGGGACAATTAAGCAGTAAAAGTGGGTGGAGGACAAGTGGTAGAAGGGGTGAGAGAGGATTGTATTTGGGTGGTAAAGAGAGGTGGAGCGGGTGATGTGTGTGTGTGTCTGTTTTTCAGGTGCTTGTGGGTCTGGTATGTGTGGTGTATGCGTGGGTGGTATTTTTTGGAAGGTGTGTGGTGTTCGGGTGAGTTTGTGCATTTGCCTTTGGCGGGTTTCGCTGTGGGTGTACTTTTCAGTAAGTTAGTTTGTTTGAATGAGTGTGCTGTTGAGGTGGTTGGTGTGGTTGTGCTGCATATGTCCATATTTTGTGTCTGGTATATGTTTGGATGTGTGTGGTTTTGTAGGTGTTTTGTATTCATGTGACTGTGAGCATATGGGTTTGGTGGGTGTTGTTTGCATGGAGGTGTGTGTGTATATGTGTGTGTGATACTGTGTGTGTTTGGAAGAGTGTGCGTTTGCAGTAGATGTGGTTGTGGCACTTGTGGGTGTGTTGGTGGTTGTGGGTATGCTGGTGGTGGTTGTGGAGGTGGTGCTTCTGTCTGTGGTGGTGTGTGTTGTGGTTATGGGTGTGGTGACGGTGGTGCTTGTTGGTGTGGTGGAGCTTATGGTGCCTGTGTTTGTAGTGTCGATAGTGTATGTATGTTGGAAGGGTGTTTGTGTGTTTGTGTTTATATGTGGGTATGCCGCTTGTGTTTGTAGGAGTGGGTGTATGCAAAGAAGTAAGTGTGCTTGTAATTGGGGTGGGAGTTGGGATTTGGGATGAGGAAGGGACTGGAGTAGGGCCACAAGTTTGGGCCAGTTTGGGGGCTATGGTCAGTGCAGAGGCTACTTTTGTTAGTGATCTCTGAACTCTTGAGCCATGAATGGCATCCAGAATTGCAACCATCTGTTGCATTTGGGAACCCTGGATACCATTCACGATCACTGTCTGGCTTACATAAATGCTGCCTAAGAGGTCAATAACCTCTTCACTGAGCACAGCTAAACGGACTGGGGTGGGGGGGATGTGCCTGTGGCAAAGAAGACCCCAGCCCTTTTAGGGCGGGTTCGGACAACTGGGGGGAGGAATTGGGAGGGTGGAGATTGGAATCTAGGTGGCTGACAAAGATTGAAGATGGAACAGGTCCTGTAGGATCCTCCACCACTAGGCACTGGTCGCTTCTGGAGGCCTATGAAAAAGATGTCAAGCTGGTGGTCTCCGTGCCAGTCCCCTCATTCTCCATGCCACTGTGTTCATCAGTGTCCGATGTTTCTCCTCCTGACACACAGTGGCCAGCTGCTTCCCCACCTCCATGGCCAATGTCTTCTTCGCCTGCTCCTGAAGACGCCGAAGAGACATATCAGTGAAAATAAAAATGATCACAAGGTTCTTTACCAAAACATTTCCTAATTTTAATATTTCACCTTCTTCAAGGCTTTAAAACTTAGTTATACCTTACCATTACCTGTTGCATATAGGGAACAGATTATGGACACTTTTGCTCACATTTTTGTAAATTACCATCATGTCTCCCATTTCATTTTTGATCATTTCTCTTAAACACCTCATATTTCTCATGGAATTGTTTAATACCTCTGAGTGGTACAGATTGGTGTTTTGACTAGTGAACTAATTTCACAAAAATATGTTGCAAGAACCATGTACATTATCCATCTGCAAAAGTCCCTTCAATAACTCCTTTGTACAAGATTGATTTATCATCTGGTCATAATAAGGGACACAAAAATGTTGTATTGTGTATGTGTTACTCTGTCACCAATGTGTACACATTCCTGTCTGTTTCAGTTAATAATGTTTACCTACCTAATTCATGTATGTTGAAGCAGACTGTCTTATATGCACATTTGTGAAGGAGTAAGGCTTCATACCAATGTGCAACTGTTAACATGAACTGACACTGACTTGAAATTTGCAGCAAAAGCATATATTTGAATGTTTTTGCTCAGAAATGTTGCCATTGGTCTAATGTTCTTATTCATTTTGGATCACATGCTCACTATTTGTTGTTCATTATACCAACTCACCAATGTGAATATTGGAACATCCTCTGTATCATAAGTGCATTGTATGCTATGTCACATGTAATAGGGCCAATATAACCTCATCACAAGTGTGATGGAGCAACACACCTGACGCATTCATAAATTGTGGCCTGTTTGGTGCAACTGTCCCTCATAACATAGACAAAATCCAGGTACTTATATTTTCTTAGGCGGGCATACCGAGCGTAAGTCTCCAGAAGTGATAGCAATAGGTGACAGTCTGTTGTTTTAAGCCATTGTTAAAAAATATTATATATTCTGATTCTTACACACGTTTTTACTCTGCATGCACTGTTGTTTTTGTTCATTGTATTGATTAACAGAAACCACTCCGCAGTACCGGTCCATGTTTAGAGGCCGTCATTGCCGTCATTTATAAGGGACTGCTTATCGCACCCTTTCTCATTCTTTCTTGAGGACCCTGGGTGGGTATCACTCTCTTTCACGCTTGTTAATTATTCCTCTAGGAAGGTGCCATTTTCACTCCCCCTTTGGGGATAGTTTACCGCCGCCATTTTTTAGGTCAGGGCGCTAGCTGCTGACTTTTCAGCTATTTATAGCTCATGATGCTGCGGATGCACAGCATAAATCTCCAGAAGTGACAGCAGTAGGTGACAGTCTATTGTTTTAAGCCATTGCTAAAATATATTATACATTCTGATTCTTACACACGTTTTTACTCTGCACGCCTTGTTGTTTTTATTAATTGTATTGATTAACAGAAACCACTCCACAATACCGGTCCGTGTTTAGAGGCCGTCATTGCCAAGATCTATAAGGAACTGCTTATCGCACCCTTTCTCATTCTTTCTTGAGGACCATCAGTCAGTATCCCTCTCTTTTATGCTTGTTAATTATTCCTCTAGACGGCTGCCATTTTCACTCCCTATTTGCAGATAGTTTACTGCCGCCATTTTTTAGGTCAGCGCTCTAGCTGCTGACTTTTCAGCTATTTATAGCTCGTGATGCAGCGGATGCGCAGCATGCATGCTCCGAAGGTGCGCACAAGGCAAGCCTGCCTGCGCCCGTCCGTGCCAGACCGGGCCCTGGGGCCTGTACCCCTGCCCGTTCCGGCTACAATAGGATTGTTTATGATGCCAAATTCCTTCACTCCTGTAGGGCAGCTGCCTCAGAGATTGGAAGGGATTTATGGAAACTCAATAAATTTGCTCCACTCTTCACAGATAGCCAAACACATTTTCAAGCAGCCTCACAGAGCATTACTGGGTCAGCTCAAACCCAGGAATTATTGGTAAGCACTCTTTGCCTGGCAAATTGCAGATCTTTAGTGGCACATAAACTAGATATTAATCTCCTCTTACGCACACAGAGACCCACAGTATTATTTTTAACAGAGACCTGGCTCCATGATGGCTCAGGGCCAGATGTAGCACTGGCCCTGCCAAGCGACTACCTGATAACAAGGCTGGATAGACCTTCAGGAAAAGGAGGGAGAATTGCTATTATTTTCAGAGATACAGTCAGGGTCTCCACCAGCCCCCTTCATCTTCCTGATTGCGAGAGTCTACTCTTCTCCATTTCTCTCAACCCTCAGTATACTTTTGCTGGTGCTCTAATATATCGTCCTCCTGGCCTAGCACAGCAGTTTTTAGAAGCTCTTCCTAAAGTCCAGACCATCCCATACATTGCAGAGGAGGGAGACCATGATGAGCGACCGGGTGAGAATCTTGAAATGTCAATTGAAGATGATAGTAGTGACGAGGAAGGAATTGACATACGTCAAGATGTTATTGACAACTTCTCCATGAGTATAGGTATATCTTTGCATAATGTTACATTTACTGTCAAAACAACTTGTAAAATAATGAGCATATCAGTCTGTGCTGGAAATTGTTTAGGAAGGGTAATTAAGGAAATTCCAGGGCAAAAATATTTGATGAACAGACTTTTAAGTATATGAGGGTCATTCTGACCCTGGCGGCTGGTGGCCGCCAGGGCCACCGACCACGGGAGCACCGCCAACAGGCTGGCGGTGCTCCAACGAGCATTCTGACCGCGGCGGTTCAGCCGCGGTCAGAAGCGGAAAGTCAGCGGTCTCCCGCCGACTTTCCGCTGCTCGTGTGAATCCTCCATGGCTGCGGAGCGCGCTCCGCAGCCATGAGGATTCCGACCCCCCCTACCGCCATCCTGTTCATGGCGGGAAAGCCGCCATGAACAGGATGGCGGTAGGGGGGGTCGCGGGGCCCCTGGGGGCCCCTGCCGTGCCCATGCCAATGGCATGGCCCAATGGCATGGGCACAGCAGGGGCCCCCGTAAGAGGGCCCCGCAAAGTATTTCAGTGTCTGCCTTGCAGACACTGAAATACGCGACGGGTGCCACTGCACCCGTCGCACCTTCCCACTCCGCCGGCTCGATTACGAGCCCGCATCCTCGTGGGAAGGTCGTTTTCCCCTGTGCTGGCGGGCGGTTTTTCAGCAACCGCCCGCCAGCCCAGGGGAAAACTTGTAGTACCCGCCGCGGTCTTTTGACCGCGGCGCGGTATTTCGGATGGGGGAATTCTAGCGGGCGGCCTCCGCCGCCCGCCAACATTGGAATGACCCCCTATGTGTCCTCATTATTTGTCATTTGTAATGTGTCTATTTTGTCATTTAAAATCATAAATCTTTTCTTGTTATTCTGTTTTAGGATCCTTGACCATGTCATTTCAAAGTTATGACATTTACAGTTATATGCTGCTGTTGCAGAGTACAAAGGGAAAACAGGTTGATCCCGTGAAAGACAAACACACATTGGAAGTACATGTCTTATACAAAGAAAACTTGCACAGTGACTGAATGGCAGTTTTTGAGTTTGCATTAGACTTGTCTTCAGTTGAGTATTGCCACTAAGGAAGTATGTGCTGCTTAACTTTCTCTAACATGTGTAAGTCCACCCATAGCATACTCATCTCTCTTCACATTTGCAAAATCCTGATTTTGTGTTAAGTGTATGAAGCTGTTGATATGTCTTATCATTGTAGAACGAACATTTTGTAGCACAACATTTAAAGTTGGTTGCGACATGTCACCAGATACTTCCACAGTGTATTGGAAGGATCCTGTGGCCACAAAATGGAGTGCAGCCCTGGTTTTGACTATTGGTTTTATTGATGTGGGATTTCTATTGTGAGGCAGGAGGTCTGGCTCCTGCTGATGACATGAATCAATAATAATTTGCCTACTGAATCTGATTTTATTCCATTGTTCCACGGTGTCAAGGTCTGGAACTGTAAAAATAAAAATTACACAGACTATTTTGGTTATGCCTGGGGTCTAATTGTTTTACATTTGACAAACAATTCTTACTTACTCATGTATGCAATTATTACTTTAAGAATTGTGGTGTTTGTTATCTTTCACTTTTTTTTGGAAATGGGAGAAACATTACCTAACTGTAACATTTTTTTTTTTTGAGAAACATTTTTTTAGATAATTAGCATTTTAAAAAGAATGCTATAAGGAAGAGATAAAAAAGTAAATACCACAAGAAATACACCACCACTCTCTGACTTTGTGGTTTACTTTACTTTAATTTACTTTACAAGCACAAATAAACTGAGACAGGATAAAAACAAATTACCAAAGTGTAAAACCAAAGAAAAGAGTCAATCATGGTGAATGAAACTATTTTTTAGAGGCAAAATCACCCAATGTACAAAATACAACTGGCAACAAAAAGATAAATGTGCCCAGAATCTAGTCCAGAGTAAATGTTAGTCACACACTGGAGGAAATTAGGTTCTAAATTTCTTGCTGGCGGTGGTGGAGGTCTTGCCATCCTCTCCTGTTGGTCCAGATGAATGCCCCCTCCATAGTGGGTGGTAGGGGGAGTCCACAGTTGCAGGGACTGAGGTAGTTGCTGGTGTTTCTGCCTGGGGAAGGACCTCTCTCTCTGTGGCTGAGGAAGGTGTAGTGGGCCCAGATGTTGTAAAGCTACAGAAAGGGGTATATGTTGCTGGGAAAGCCCTGCACACATGGTGATTATCAAACAGCATCCTACTCATGGTACTCAAATTTGAGTTTAGAGTCAGCATCTCTACATTGTGCTCCTCCTGCAACTGTTTAATGTCCAAAACTCTGTAAGGACCTGGCCCATAATGTTTTGGGACTGATATAGGGATCCCAAGACTTGGTTAATGGTGGTCTGGGTGACAGTGAACCCAGCGGCCTCACTTTGTTGGCCCACAGATTCCTTCCTGCATACCCTACCCCCACTTCCCTGTGGCCTTGCGCCAGTGTGCGCTATCTCACTGGGTCCTGGCTGAACTGGAGGTGGTGGTGGTGTTGGCTCAACAGCAGCAAGAACTGGGGGAACAAGATTGTGGTGATGCTCCTTTGGACACAGGAAGTGGAGGTGTCCATTGGCTGAGGTGTTAATACAGCTGGGGTGGGAGGTGTAGGCACTCTTGCAACATGACGCAAGAGAGACAGAAATGTTTTTGTGTAGGAAGGCACACCTTCCTGCATAAAAACAATCCTCTGAAACATTTTTCCATACTCTTTTTATGTGTGCTGAAGAATGCAGCACACATAGAAGGAGGAACATACGAGGAGAAATAAATATATTTTTCCTCGTTATGCCTCACCTGGGGAGGCAAAGCATTTTGGTGCATTTCCAGGTCTACCACTAATGGTAAATCTGGGAATGCCCCAAAATCCGTGGATGGATGCATGGAAACACCAAAGCTCCACCCAGGGAACGCCTCCCTGCCGCAGTGTAATGCAAGGCAACAATTTGTGCTGCCTTGCGTTATGCTAGATTTATCAAACCATGCATTGTCATGCAAGGTGGCCTTTTGTGGCTTGATAAATCTCACTTAGGTTTTGTGTCGCCCTTGCGCCCCTTGGCGTGGCGCAAGGATAATGCAAAACCTTGATAAATATATCCCTCAGTATTTTAAATAGAGACAGCAATTAGCAAAATCTGGAAAATAGACTAAGTCCAGAGTGTGCAGCTAATTAGTAGAGAAATGGGCAGTATTCCTGATGGAGAACAAAAGAATCTGGCTCAGTCCTAAAATCAGGGGGGTTTACAAAAATTGTTCAATGGGAAGTAATGCAAAGCGCGAAGTAAGCATACGGTGAGCAACTGAATCAACACATTGTCAAATCATAACACAGCATTATAAAATGTCATATAATACACCATCCTAGTACTATCCCCCTTAATAAATAATAAGTTCCCATGTGACCTAATGTAATTGGAAGTGTCCCAACAAATGTGGTTACATAAACAATGAAAAGGCTTCAAATGTCCTACAGTGAGCGAGCAGGAAGCACCTTGAAAAGTACCTACAAGCAGACCCATAGGCAGAAGTATATGTATAGAGGGGCATGGCCCTCGCTATGACCAAATATTAAAAGGTACACTATGCAAGTTGTTAAAGCAAACAATGCTTTTTGGTGCTTTTTATTATTATTGGTGTGATTGGATATAGTACTAAATATCACTCCCAGAATATTGTTGTACAAGAATATTGAGGACAGAGGAAAATATAGATTTATTATTCCTAACTCCACATCTATATACCTTGATGCTATATGTATTGCGTAGGTACATGTATGGATGTTAAGGTATAGAAAATCTATAGTTACATACCTGTCAATATTTTGGAATCAATATTTTGTCCATAATATTCTGTTCCATCGATATTCTCGTTTCGATATTCAGGGTGCACATCATGTGAGTCTATATGAAGGAATATACAGACTTTGTTAGGTACATCTTAAAGCACATTTAATCAACTTTCCACAATCCAACTTTACTTCCTATCAATTAGGTTGTATTTAGAGTAGAGGGGTGTGAAATAGTAAAGTCAGCTTATTCACAACTTTGTGTATTTCCTCAACTGTTCAAGCTTTGTGAAATGCAAAACGAAGGATGTTTTTTTTAAAAAAGATGGTTTCAGCTCAGAGCCTCCCTTCCACTCTTCTTACCTGATGTGGTGGATGTCCAGCCACCACACTTACATTTTTTTGCTGGAGGATGTCTTACCTTGGACACTCTGCATCAGCAAATCACACGTGAAAGGCCTAAACATTTTAGGATTACAACAATGGTGAAAACTAAATACAATATAAATGCCATTTTAAGGGTACTTTGGGAAGTTCAATTACATTTGCTAAAAATCACCAGTCAAAAACTATATAGACTTGAAGCAAGCTTCGACACTGGCATTCACCCCTTACAGTTACAGGCTGGTTGTGCTAAAGGTGCTGTACAAAAGAAGACCTTCGTCAGACAATACCCAGTAAGACAGGTAGGCATGGTACAGGACTAGAGATTGTTTGAGCCTGGGTTAGGTCTATTTGAGGCCTGGAGCTTGGCTGAGAACACTAGTTGTATCTCCAGTGAGACGAGTCATAGGTGGGTAGCCAGCAGCTCTGTCTCTAAGGCGCTGGGTGGTGGTTTCTGGTTTGCATCTAGGGTCCTGTTCTGTGATAGCCTCTTTCCTTAATGCTGCTTACATGGTTCCTCTCATGTGGAGGCTACTGCGTGCTCCAGTTCTAGAATTATGAACATTCTCCTCTGTGTCACATGCAGTAGACTCCCCGCATAGAATCCTCAAAATGACATCCTCTGTGTGCCTAACATTGCTTGGATGCGCATACACTTTTCAGAGTGGCGAATGTAGAAAGCATGAAAGCCTGCTGTGTGTAATAATGGAAAATATTTACTTGCAGAGGGATTTCCTGGCATAGACTAAGTCCAAAGTGTGCAGCTCAAACTTCATGTTATAAAAGGGGGATGAGTCTGACAAATTCAAAAGTACATTAGAAAGCCAAATCACCTAATAGAATTTGGACTTCTGAGTAAGTGGGTTATACTTTCGAGCAACTATACCAGCAGATGTATACATGTCTAATATGCATTAATAGGGAAGGTGTCATCTCTTCTCACCCAGAACATGTAGTAACAAATAACATGTCATAGTTAAGCAATTTGTAAAACGTTATGTAGATCTAGAAACAATGACTAGAAGTTAATATGACTTCAGAGATCACCATGTAAGGTGGATTTCTGGAGCTTACAGAAACATCCTTTTTAAAGAATAACTGCATATTCGTATCACAGGTGCAGCACACCACCATAGCTAGGAAGATGGAGCTATGGCGAAGAATCGTGGACAGGGTCAACGCAGTGGGACAGCACCCAAGAACACGGGATGACATCAGGAAGAGGTGGAACGACCTACGGCGGAAGGTGTGTTCCGTGGTCTCAAGACACCAGATTGCGGTTCAGAGGACTGGCAGCGGACCCCCACCTCCTCCCCCAGAACCTACAACATGGGAGGAGCAGGTCTTGGCTATACTGCATCCTGAGGGCCTCGCAGGAGTAGCTGGAGGAATGGACTCTGGTAAGTCAAACCTTCAACTACCATATCCCCCACCCTACCTGCATGCTATCACCTACCCCCACCCTCGCCCTCACCCCCATCACTCCAACTCCTCACACATGTCCCACTATCACAAACCACACATCCAAAACCCAAGCCCTGCATGCAACACCAAGGCATGGACACCCATCACCAAAGCATGGCCACTGCACATACCCATACACCCCCCTAAACCATTATCACAGAAGGTCCCACACAAGAATGGAAGCACTGGGGTACAGGGTCACCCACCCATTGCACACCATGGCACATACAGATGCAATAATCATGGCTTTACACCCCTGCAGGACCCCTACCCAACGTCACCGGACAGGAGGGTCCAGACATGTCCACCCCACTCACAGAACAGGCCCACAGTGATGACAGCAGCTCTGTCCAACTGGATCTAGATGACCAGCCCGGCACATCTGGGACCTCAGGACAGTCGGTTCCCCTCACACTGGCACAGGCCACTACAGAGCTTCCCCCCTCTGGAAACACCAGCACAGCACCCACCCAGCGGGCCCATACCTCTGTCCCCAGGACACGTCAAGCAGCAGTGTGTCTACCACTACAGGGAACCCAGGCTAACCCACCACCCCAACAACACCAGGGACCTGGGGGCAGTGGTAGTGGGCACACGGTTCAGGGGACAGAGGCCCAGGAAAACAGGGGAACTGGGAGGGCTGCTGTGCGACAGGGGGAGGACAGGCCCAGGGAACCCACTCTCCATGAGGCCCTCTCCAACATCATGGGAGCCTACCACCATTCCCAGGAGATGATGGCAACGGTACTGGCCAAGTTTCAGGAGACCCAGCGGCTGCAGGAGGAACAATATTTGGGGTTCAGGGAGGAACTCAAATCCATCAATTCCACCCTGGGTACCATTGTAGGGGTGCTGAAGGAACTCGCCAACACCAGGAGGGACACTGTGGCACAACAAGGGGCCCCTGACACTAGCCTGGACGATGAACTGCCCACCACCTCCGCCGGCGCTAGTGGACAGGAGGCACCACCATAGGACCATGACACCAGCACCCCACCCCCTGCAGATGGAGAACCACCCCGCAAGCGGTCCCTGAGATCCAGGACAAAGACAGAGAACAATGCCAAGATCCCCGCCAAGAAATGAGACCACCCTGATTGTCATCCTTCTGTCCCACTTTGTCACCCTGTCCATACTTAAACTGCCCTAGCTCCACTTCCTATGCCCCTTTGGACAATGCACCTGTGAGACTAATAGACTGGACTCTGCCATGGACATTCCTCCACCATCAGCCCTGACCATTTTACAACCCCCTCCACTATTTGGCACTTAAATAAACAGTGGGTTATATCTCCTCCTTTTCCCCTGTACTATTCCTGTAGGTCAGCGCCCACCAGAAGAAGGACATTTGGCGTGCCATTGCCAAGGAAGTCCGGACACTGGGGGTCCACCACAGATGGAGCACCCACTGCCGGAAAAGATGGGAGGACAATCGCCGCTGGAGCAAGAAGACGGCGGAGGCCCAGCTGGGGATGGCCTCCCAACGTGGGAGGGGTGCCCGTCGCACCATGACCCCCCTGATGTTCCAGATCCTGGCGGTGGCGTATCCGGAGTTGGATGGTGTGAGAAAGTAGCCTCTTTCTAGCCTTGTTACCCCCACTTTTGGCCTGTTTGTGAGTGTATGTCAGGATGTTTGTCACTGTTTTCACTGTCTCACTGGGATCCTGATGGCTAGGCCCCAGTGCTCATAGTGAAAACACTAGGTTTTCAGTATGTTTGTTATGTGTCACTGGGACCCTGCTAGTCAGGACCCCAGTGCTCATAAGGTTGTGGCCTATATGTATGTGTCACTGGGACCCTGTCACACAGGACCCCAGTGCTCATAGGTGTGCATGTATGTGTTCCCTGTGTGGTGCCTAACTGTCTCACTGAGGCTCTGCTAACCAGAACCTCAGTGGTTATGCTCTCTCATTACTTTTAAATTGTCACTAACAGGCTAGTGACCAATTTTACCAAATTACATTGGCTTACTGGAACACCCTGGAATTCCCTAGTATATGGTACTGAGGTACCCAGGGTATTGGGGCTCCAGGAGATCCCTATGGGCTGCAGCATTTCTTTTGCCACCCATAGGGAGCTCTGACAATTCTTACACAGGCCTGCCACTGCAGCCTGAGTGAAATAACGTCCACGTTATTTCACAGCCATTTTACACTGCACTTAAGTAACTTATAAGTCACCTATATGTCTAACCTTTACCTGGTAAAGGTTAGGTGCAAAGTTACTTAGTGTGAGGGCACCCTGGCACTAGCCAAGGTGCCCCCACATTGTTCAGAGCCAATTCCCTGAACTTTGTGAGTGCGGGGACACCATTACACGCGTGCACTACATATAGGTCACTACCTATATGTAGCTTCACAATGGTAACTCCGAATATGGCCATGTAACATGTCTATGATCATAGAATTGCCCCCTCTATGCCATCCTGGCATAGTTGGCACAATCCCATGATCCCAGTGGTCTGTAGCACAGACCCTGGTACTGCCAAACTGCCCTTCCTGGGGTTTCACTGCAGCTGCTGCTGCTGCCAACCCCTCAGACAGGCATCTGCCCTCCTGGGGTCCAGCCAGGCCTGGCCCAGGATGGCAGAACAAAGAACTTCCTCTGAGAGAGGGTGTGACACCCTCTCCCTTTGGAAAATGGTGTGAAGGCAGGGGAAGAGTAGCCTCCCGCAGCCTCTGGAAATGCTTTCTTGGGCACAGATGTGCCCAATTCTGCATAAGCCAGTCTACACCGGTTCAGGGACCCCTTAGCCCCTGCTCTGGCGCGAAACTGGACAAAGGAAAGGGGAGTGACCACTCCCCTGACCTGCACCTCCCCTGGGAGGTGTCCAGAGCTCCTCCAGTGTGCTCCAGACCTCTGCCATCTTGGAAACAGAGGTGCTGCTGGCACACTGGACTGCTCTGAGTGGCCAGTGCCACCAGGTGACGTCAGAGACTCCTGCTGATAGGCTCCTTCAGGTGTTAGTAGCCTATCCTCTCTCCTGGGTAGCCAAACCCTCTTTTCTGGCTATTTAGGGTCTCTGTCTCTGGGGAAACTTTAGATAACGAATGCAAGAGCTCATCCGAGTTCCTCTGCATCTCTCTCTTCACCTTCTGATAAGGAATCGACCGCTGACTGCGCTGGAAGCCTGCAAACCTGCAACATAGTAGCAAAGACGACTACTGCAACTCTGTAACGCTGATCCTGCCGCCTTCTCGACTGTTTTCCTGCTTGTGCATGCTGTGGGGGTAGTCTGCCTCCTCTCTGCACCAGAAGCTCCGAAGAAATCTCCCGTGGGTCGATGGAATCTTCCCCCTGCAACCACAGGCACTAAAAAGCTGCATTACCGGTCCCTTGGGTCTCCTCTCAGCACGACGAGCGAGGTCCCTCGAATCCAGCGACTCTGTCCAAGTGACCCCCACAGTCCAGTGACTCTTCAGTCCAAGTTTGGTGGAGGTAAGTCCTTGCCTCACCTCGCTGGGCTGCATTGCTGGGAACCGCGACTTTGCAGCTACTCCGGCCCCTGTGCACTTCCGGCGGAAATCCTTTGTGCACAGTCAAGCCTGGGTCCACGGCACTCTAACCTGCATTGCACGACTTTCTAAGTTGGTCTCCGGCGACGTGGGACTCCTTTGTGCAACTTCAGCGAGCACCGTTTCACGCATCCTCATAGTGCCTGTTTCTGGCACTTCTGCGGGTGCTACCTGCTTCAGTGAGGGCTCTTTGTCTTGCTCGACGTCCCTTCTCTCTTCAGGTCCAATTTGCAACCTCCTGGTCCCTCCTGGGCCCCAGCAGCATCCAAAAACGCCAAACGCACAATTTGCAACTAGCAAGGCTTGTTGGCGTCCTTTCGGCGGGAAAATACTTTTGCACGACTCTCCACGGCGAGAGCAATCTGTCCACCAAAGGGGAAGTCTCTAGCCCTTTTCGTTCCTGCAGAAACCTCAGCTTCTTCTGTCCAGTAGAAGCTTCTTTGCACCCGCAGCTGGCATTTCCTGGGCATCTGCCCATCTCCGACTTGCTTGTGACTTTTGGACTTAGTCCCCTTGTTCCACAGGTACCCTAGATTGGAAATCCACAGTTGTTGCATTGCTGGTTTGTGTCTTTCCTGCATTATTCCTCTAACACGACTTCTTTGTGCTTAGGGGAACTTTAGTGCACTTTGAACTCACTTTTCAGGGTCTTGGGGAGGGTTATTTTTCTAACTCTCACTATTTTCTAATAGTCCCAGCGACCCTCTACAAGGTCACATAGGTTTGGGGTCCATTCGTGGTTCGCATTCCACTTTTGGAGTATATGGTTTGTGTTGCCCCTATCCCTATGTTTCCCCATTGCATCCTATTGTAACTATACATTGTTTGCACTGTTTTCTAAGACTATACTGCATATTTTTGCTATTGTGTATATATATCTTGTGTATATTTCCTATCCTCTCACTGAGGGTACACTCTAAGATACTTTGGCATATTGTCATAAAAATAAAGTACCTTTATTTTTAGTATAACTGTGTATTGTGTTTTCTTATGATATTGTGCATATGACACTAAGTGGTACTGTAGTAGCTTCACACGTCTCCTAGTTCAGCCTAAGCTGCTCTGCTAAGCTACCATTATCTATCAGCCTAAGCTGCTAGACACCCTATACACTAATAAGGGATAACTGGGCCTGGTGCAAGGTGCAAGTACCCCTTGGTACTCACTACAAGCCAGTCCAGCCTCCTACATTGGTTGTGCAGTGGTGGGATAAGTGCTTGAGACTGCTTACCACTCTTGTCATTGTACTTTTCATAAGAGAAAAATATACAAAACAAGGTCAGTGTATATACACATAGCCAAAAAGTTTTGCATTTCCTCTTTTCACTCTTTTCTAAGTGCTGAAAAGTACTCCTAAACTTTCAAAAAGTTCTTAAAAGTTTAAAAAGTTTTTTTCTGTCTTTCCAAAAAGTTCTGAAAACTTTTTTCTCTTTTTCTATCACTTTAACTCTCTCTAAAAATATCTGGCACAGGCCAAAATCTTGATCTGTCCAAACTTGCATATGACAACCTTAGCTGGAAAAGAGCAAGGAGTCTCTGTATAGAGAGAGGTTTGAGTGTAGGGAAGAATCCTTCCTTGGAACTGTTACTTAACATGCTTAGAGAACAAGATAAGGCCATAGGTGCCTCATCTGTTGAAAAAGTACCTAATAGTTCCCAATCTGATTCAGGGACTCCCCCAGGAAAAGATTCAGGAAAGAAACTTCCTAGCCTGCCCATTACTAGACAATCTAGCATAGATGGTAATGATGATGAGCCACACCATATAAATAGTGTTGTCTCACATCATAGCAAAAGCATTTATTCTCACCATACTGGTAGTAATGTTTCTGTAAACCAAGCTGTTAGGGTGGCTTCTGTAAAGGACAGGTCTCCTTCTGTTCATTCCCATCATAGCTCTGTTTCTAGAAATGTCCCTCCCACCAACCCTGATGACAGAATGTTAGAGAGGGAACTCAATAAGTTGAGGGTGGAACAAACCAGACTGAAGCTTAAAAAGCAACAGCTGGATTTGGATAGACAGTCTTTTGAATTAGAGAAGGAAAGACAGAAGTTGGGTTTAGATACCCATGGTGGCAGCAGCAGTATTCCCCATAGTCATCCTGCAAAAGAGCATGATTCCAGGAATCTGCACAAGATAGTTCCCCCTTATAAGGAGGGGGGTGACATTAACAAGTGGTTTGCTGCACTTGAGAGGGCCTGTGTTGTACAGGATGTCCCTCAAAGGCAGTGGGCTGCTATCCTATGGCTATCATTTAGTGGAAAAGGTAGGGATAGGCTCCTTACTGTGAAAGAAAATGATGCTAATAATTTCCAAGTTCTTAAGAATGCACTCCTGGATGGTTATGGCTTAACCACTGAACAGTACAGGATAAAGTTCAGAGAGACCAAAAAGGAGTCTTCACAAGACTGGGTTGATTTCATTGACCATTCAGTGAAGGCCTTGGAGGGGTGGTTACATGGCAGTAAAGTTACTGATTATGAAAGCCTGTATAACACAATCCTGAGAGAGCATATACTTAATAATTGTGTGTCTGATTTGTTGCACCAGTACCTGGTAGACTCTGATCTGACCTCTCCCCAAGAATTGGGAAAGAAGGCAGACAAATGGGTCAGAACAAGGGTGAACAGAAAAGTTCATACAGGGGGTGACAAAGATGGCAATAAGAAGAAAGATGGTGAAAAATCTCAAGATAAGCATGGGGATAAGGGTAAAACCAAAGATCCCACTTCAAATCTTAAACACTCTTCAGAGGGTGGGGATAAAACTAATTCTTCCTCTTCTTCTCAACCCACACACATTAAAAAGCCTTGGTGCTTTGTGTGTAAAAATAGAGGCCATAGGCCAGGGGATAAGTCCTGTCCAGGTAAACCCCCTGAGCCTACCACCACTAATACATCAAGCTCTAGTGCCCCTAGCAGTAGTGGTACTAGTGGTGGGACTGCTGGCAACAGTCAAACAAAGGGTGTAGTTGGGTTCACTTATGGGTCCATCATAGAAACTGGGGTTGTCAGTCCCAAGACAGTTTCTGTCACACCTAGTGGCATTGGCCTTGCCACACTGGCTGCTTGTCCCCTTACAATGGATAAGTACAGGCAGACAGTTTCAATAAATGGTGTTGAGGCCTTGGCCTACAGGGACACAGGTGCCAGTTTCACTTTGGTGACTGAAAACCTAGTGCACCCTGATCAACACATCATTGGACAACAGTATAAGATTATTGATGTCCATAACTCCACTAAGTTTCTTCCCTTAGCTATAATTCAGTTTAGTTGGGGTGGAGTTACTGGCCCTAAGCAGGTGGTGGTATCACCTAGCTTACCTGTAGACTGTCTCTTAGGTAATGACCTAGAGGCCTCAGGTTGGGCTGATGTAGAGTTTTATGCCCATGCAGCCATGCTGGGCATCCCTGAGGAATTGTTCCCTCTCATTTCTACTGAAATGAAAAAGCAAAGGAGAGAAGGCCTGAAAACTCAGGAACCCTCTCCATCAACAGGTAAAAAGGGTATCACAGTATCCCCTAACCACCCTACCATTCAGGATACCATTCCTGTGGTGGGAGAAACCTCTCCTAGGGTGGCACCTGTTCCAAGGGAATCATCAGTTGGCAAAACTGTACTCCCTGAGGTGGAAGTACCTCTCTGTGGGATAGCTAACATTGGTGAGAAAAAGAGCACCATTTTAGTTAACATGGAGCATCCCTCCAACCCTCCCAGAGAAACTTTAGTGCAGAAACTCTGCACTGCCTCACAACACTTAGGACAGCATCCCTGCCCTAGTGTGGAGCTGATAGGACAGCATCCCTGCCCTGCTCCAACCCAAGAGAAACAGCATCCCTGTTCTCTCTTCCAGCCATATGGACAAATTTTTTGCCCAGCTATGGCTTTTCTGAGACAGCATCCCTGTCTGGCATTTCCATCACTACAAATAGGTTCAGTGGACAATTCCCACTGCTCTAAACTAAAACTTACTGATAGAAACTCTGAAAATACATCTTCACATTGTTGCTTAGCTAAAAAACTTCAAACAGGGTGGTTTACATCCCCACAGGGAAGTAACCATATAGTGGATGATAAAGGGAGTAACCAGTCTATTGCAGAGCTACTCTCTACTTATCACCACTTAGACAATAAAGTCTCAACTGGCCAAGGTTAGCCTTATTGTCCTTCGTTTGGGGGGGGGGTTGTGTGAGAAAGTAGCCTCTTTCTAGCCTTGTTACCCCCACTTTTGGCCTGTTTGTGAGTGTATGTCAGGATGTTTGTCACTGTTTTCACTGTCTCACTGGGATCCTGATGGCTAGGCCCCAGTGCTCATAGTGAAAACACTAGGTTTTCAGTATGTTTGTTATGTGTCACTGGGACCCTGCTAGTCAGGACCCCAGTGCTCATAAGGTTGTGGCCTATATGTATGTGTCACTGGGACCCTGTCACACAGGGCCCCAGTGCTCATAGGTGTGCATGTATGTGTTCCCTGTGTGGTGCCTAACTGTCTCACTGAGGCTCTGCTACCCAGAACCTCAGTGGTTATGCTCTCTCATTACTTTTAAATTGTCACTAACAGGCTAGTGACCAATTTTACCAATTTACATTGGCTTACTGGAACACCCTTCTAATTCCCTAGTATATGGTACTGAGGTACCCAGGGTATTGGGGTTCCAGGAGATCCCTATGGGCTGCAGCATTTCTTTTGCCACCCATAGGGAGCTCTGACAATTCTTACACAGGCCTGCCACTGCAGCCTGAGTGAAATAACGTCCACGTTATTTCACAGCCATTTTACACTGCACTTAAGTAATTTATAAGTCACCTATATGTCTAACCTTTACCTGGTAAAGGTTAGGTGCAAAGTTACTTAGTGTGAGGGCACCCTGGCACTAGCCAAGGTGCCCCCACATTGTTCAGAGCCAATTCCCTGAACTTTGTGAGTGCGGGGACACCATTACACGCGTGCACTACATATAGGTCACTACCTATATGTAGCTTCACAATGGTAACTCCGAATATGGCCATGTAACATGTCTATGATCATGGAATTGCCCCCTCTATGCCATCCTGGCATAGTTGGCACAATCCCATGATCCCAGTGGTCTGTAGCACAGACCCTGGTACTGCCAAACTGCCCTTCCTGGGGTTTCACTGCAGCTGCTGCTGCTGCCAACCCCTCAGACAGGCATCTGCCCTCCTGGGGTCCAGCCAGGCCTGGCCCAGGATGGCAGAACAAAGAACTTCCTCTGAGAGAGGGTGTGACACCCTCTCCCTTTGGAAAATGGTGTGAAGGCAGGGGAGGAGTAGCCTCCCCCAGCCTCTGGAAATGCTTTCTTGGGCACAGATGTGCCCAATTCTGCATAAGCCAGTCTACACCGGTTCAGGGACCCCTTAGCCCCTGCTCTGGCGCGAAACTGGACAAAGGAAAGGGGAGTGACCACTCCCCTGACCTGCACCTCCCCTGGGAGGTGTCCAGAGCTCCTCCAGTGTGCTCCAGACCTCTGCCATCTTGGAAACAGAGGTGCTGCTGGCACACTGGACTGCTCTGAGTGGCCAGTGCCACCAGGTGACGTCAGAGACTCCTGCTGATAGGCTCCTTCAGGTGTTAGTAGCCTATCCTCTCTCCTGGGTAGCCAAACCCTCTTTTCTGGCTATTTAGGGTCTCTGTCTCTGGGGAAACTTTAGATAACGAATGCAAGAGCTCATCCGAGTTCCTCTGCATCTCCCTCTTCACCTTCTGATAAGGAATCGACCGCTGACTGCGCTGGAAGCCTGCAAACCTGCAACATAGTAGCAAAGACGACTACTGCAACTCTGTAACGCTGATCCTGCCGCCTTCTCGACTGTTTTCCTGCTTGTGCATGCTGTGGGGGTAGTCTGCCTCCTCTCTGCACCAGAAGCTCCGAAGAAATCTCCTGTGGGTCGATGGAATCTTCCCCCTGCAACCGCAGGCACTAAAAAGCTGCATTACCGGTCCCTTGGGTCTCCTCTCAGCACAACGAGCGAGGTCCCTCGAATCCAGCGACTCTGTCCAAGTGACCCCCACAGTCCAGTGACTCTTCAGTCCAAGTTTGGTGGAGGTAAGTCCTTGCCTCACCTCGCTGGGCTGCATTGCTGGGAACCGCGACTTTGCAGCTACTCCGGCCCCTGTGCACTTCCGGCGGAAATCCTTTGTGCACAGTCAAGCCTGGGTCCACGGCACTCTAACCTGCATTGCACGACTTTCTAAGTTGGTCTCCGGCGACGTGGGACTCCTTTGTGCAACTTCAGCGAGCACCGTTTCACGCATCCTCATAGTGCCTGTTTCTGGCACTTCTGCGGGTGCTACCTGCTTCAGTGAGGGCTCTTTGTCTTGCTCGACGTCCCTTCTCTCTTCAGGTCCAATTTGCAACCTCCTGGTCCCTCCTGGGCCCCAGCAGCATCCAAAAACGCCAAACGCACAATTTGCAACTAGCAAGGCTTGTTGGCGTCCTTTCGGCGGGAAAATACTTTTGCACGACTCTCCACGGCGAGAGCAATTTGTCCACCAAAGGGGAAGTCTCTAGCCCTTTTCGTTCCTGCAGAAACCTCAGCTTCTTCTGTCCAGTAGAAGCTTCTTTGCACCCGCAGCTGGCATTTCCTGGGCATCTGCCCATCTCCGACTTGCTTGTGACTTTTGGACTTAGTCCCCTTGTTCCACAGGTACCCTAGATTGGAAATCCACAGTTGTTGCATTGCTGGTTTGTGTCTTTCCTGCATTATTCCTCTAACACGACTTCTTTGTGCTTAGGGGAACTTTAGTGCACTTTGCACTCACTTTTCAGGGTCTTGGGGAGGGTTATTTTTCTAACTCTCACTATTTTCTAATAGTCCCAGCGACCCTCTACAAGGTCACATAGGTTTGGGGTCCATTCGTGGTTCGCATTCCACTTTTGGAGTATATGGTTTGTGTTGCCCCTATCCCTATGTTTCCCCATTGCACCCTATTGTAACTATACATTGTTTGCACTGTTTTCTAAGACTATACTGCATATTTTTGCTATTGTGTATATATATCTTGTGTATATTTCCTATCCTCTCACTGAGGGTACACTCTAAGATACTTTGGCATATTGTCATAAAAATAAAGTACCTTTATTTTTAGTATAACTGTGTATTGTGTTTTCTTATGATATTGTGCATATGACACTAAGTGGTACTGTAGTAGCTTCACACGTCTCCTAGTTCAGCCTAAGCTGCTCTGCTAAGCTACCATTATCTATCAGCCTAAGCTGCTAGACACCCTATACACTAATAAGGGATAACTGGGCCTGGTGCAAGGTGCAAGTACCCCTTGGTACTCACTACAAGCCAGTCCAGCCTCCTACATTGGTTGTGCAGTGGTGGGATAAGTGCTTGAGACTGCTTACCACTCTTGTCATTGTACTTTTCATAAGAGAAAAATATACAAAACAAGGTCAGTGTATATACACATAGCCAAAAAGTTTTGCATTTCCTCTTTTCACTCTTTTCTAAGTGCTGAAAAGTACTCCTAAACTTTCAAAAAGTTCTTAAAAGTTTAAAAAGTTTTTTTCTGTCTTTCCAAAAAGTTCTGAAAACTTTTTTCTCTTTTTCTATCACTTTAACTCTCTCTAAAAATATCTGGCACAGGCCAAAATGTTGATCTGTCCAAACTTGCATATGACAACCTTAGCTGGAAAAGAGCAAGGAGTCTCTGTATAGAGAGAGGTTTGAGTGTAGGGAAGAATCCTTCCTTGGAACTGTTACTTAACATGCTTAGAGAACAAGATAAGGCCATAGGTGCCTCATCTGTTGAAAAAGTACCTAATAGTTCCCAATCTGATTCAGGGACTCCCCCAGGAAAAGATTCAGGAAAGAAACTTCCTAGCCTGCCCATTACTAGACAATCTAGCATAGATGGTAATGATGATGAGCCACACCATATAAATAGTGTTGTCTCACATCATAGCAAAAGCATTTATTCTCACCATACTGGTAGTAATGTTTCTGTAAACCAAGCTGTTAGGGTGGCTTCTGTAAAGGACAGGTCTCCTTCTGTTCATTCCCATCATAGCTCTGTTTCTAGAAATGTCCCTCCCACCAACCCTGATGACAGAATGTTAGAGAGGGAACTCAATAAGTTGAGGGTGGAACAAACCAGACTGAAGCTTAAAAAGCAACAGCTGGATTTGGATAGACAGTCTTTTGAATTAGAGAAGGAAAGACAGAAGTTGGGTTTAGATACCCATGGTGGCAGCAGCAGTATTCCCCATAGTCATCCTGCAAAAGAGCATGATTCCAGGAATCTGCACAAGATAGTTCCCCCTTATAAGGAGGGGGATGACATTAACAAGTGGTTTGCTGCACTTGAGAGGGCCTGTGTTGTACAGGATGTCCCTCAAAGGCAGTGGGCTGCTATCCTATGGCTATCATTTAGTGGAAAAGGTAGGGATAGGCTCCTTACTGTGAAAGAAAATGATGCTAATAATTTCCAAGTTCTTAAGAATGCACTCCTGGATGGTTATGGCTTAACCACTGAACAGTACAGGATAAAGTTCAGAGAGACCAAAAAGGAGTCTTCACAAGACTGGGTTGATTTCATTGACCATTCAGTGAAGGCCTTGGAGGGGTGGTTACATGGCAGTAAAGTTACTGATTATGAAAGCCTGTATAACACAATCCTGAGAGAGCATATACTTAATAATTGTGTGTCTGATTTGTTGCACCAGTACCTGGTAGACTCTGATCTGACCTCTCCCCAAGAATTGGGAAAGAAGGCAGACAAATGGGTCAGAACAAGGGTGAACAGAAAAGTTCATACAGGGGGTGACAAAGATGGCAATAAGAAGAAAGATGGTGAAAAATCTCAAGATAAGCATGGGGATAAGGGTAAAACCAAAGATCCCACTTCAAATCTTAAACACTCTTCAGAGGGTGGGGATAAAACTAATTCTTCCTCTTCTTCTCAACCCACACACATTAAAAAGCCTTGGTGCTTTGTGTGTAAAAATAGAGGCCATAGGCCAGGGGATAAGTCCTGTCCAGGTAAACCCCCTGAGCCTACCACCACTAATACATCAAGCTCTAGTGCCCCTAGCAGTAGTGGTACTAGTGGTGGGACTGCTGGCAACAGTCAAACAAAGGGTGTAGTTGGGTTCACTTATGGGTCCATCATAGAAACTGGGGTTGTCAGTCCCAAGACAGTTTCTGTCACACCTAGTGGCATTGGCCTTGTCACACTGGCTGCTTGTCCCCTTACAATGGATAAGTACAGGCAGACAGTTTCAATAAATGGTGTTGAGGCCTTGGCCTACAGGGACACAGGTGCCAGTTTCACTTTGGTGACTGAAAACCTAGTGCACCCTGATCAACACATCATTGGACAACAGTATAAGATTATTGATGTCCATAACTCCACTAAGTTTCTTCCCTTAGCTATAATTCAGTTTAGTTGGGGTGGAGTTACTGGCCCTAAGCAGGTGGTGGTATCACCTAGCTTACCTGTAGACTGTCTCTTAGGTAATGACCTAGAGGCCTCAGGTTGGGCTGATGTAGAGTTTTATGCCCATGCAGCCATGCTGGGCATCCCTGAGGAATTGTTCCCTCTCATTTCTACTGAAATGAAAAAGCAAAGGAGAGAAGGCCTGAAAACTCAGGAACCCTCTCCATCAACAGGTAAAAAGGGTATCACAGTATCCCCTAACCACCCTACCATTCAGGATACCATTCCTGTGGTGGGAGAAACCTCTCCTAGGGTGGCACCTGTTCCAAGGGAATCATCAGTTGGCAAAACTGTACTCCCTGAGGTGGAAGTACCTCTCTGTGGGATAGCTAACATTGGTGAGAAAAAGAGCACCATTTTAGTTAACATGGAGCATCCCTCCAACCCTCCCAGAGAAACTTTAGTGCAGAAACTCTGCACTGCCTCACAACACTTAGGACAGCATCCCTGCCCTAGTGTGGAGCTGATAGGACAGCATCCCTGCCCTGCTCCAACCCAAGAGAAACAGCATCCCTGTTCTCTCTTCCAGCCATATGGACAAATTTTTTGCCCAGCTATGGCTTTTCTGAGACAGCATCCCTGTCTGGCATTTCCATCACTACAAATAGGTTCAGTGGACAATTCCCACTGCTCTAAACTAAAACTTACTGATAGAAACTCTGAAAATACATCTTCACATTGTTGCTTAGCTAAAAAACTTCAAACAGGGTGGTTTACATCCCCACAGGGAAGTAACCATATAGTGGATGATAAAGGGAGTAACCAGTCTATTGCAGAGCTACTCTCTACTTATCACCACTTAGACAATAAAGTCTCAACTGGCCAAGGTTAGCCTTATTGTCCTTCGTTTGGGGGGGGTTGTGTGAGAAAGTAGCCTCTTTCTAGCCTTGTTACCCCCACTTTTGGCCTGTTTGTGAGTGTATGTCAGGATGTTTGTCACTGTTTTCACTGTCTCACTGGGATCCTGATGGCTAGGCCCCAGTGCTCATAGTGAAAACACTAGGTTTTCAGTATGTTTGTTATGTGTCACTGGGACCCTGCTAGTCAGGACCCCAGTGCTCATAAGGTTGTGGCCTATATGTATGTGTCACTGGGACCCTGTCACACAGGGCCCCAGTGCTCATAGGTGTGCATGTATGTGTTCCCTGTGTGGTGCCTAACTGTCTCACTGAGGCTCTGCTACCCAGAACCTCAGTGGTTATGCTCTCTCATTACTTTTAAATTGTCACTAACAGGCTAGTGACCAATTTTACCAATTTACATTGGCTTACTGGAACACCCTTCTAATTCCCTAGTATATGGTACTGAGGTACCCAGGGTATTGGGGTTCCAGGAGATCCCTATGGGCTGCAGCATTTCTTTTGCCACCCATAGGGAGCTCTGACAATTCTTACACAGGCCTGCCACTGCAGCCTGAGTGAAATAACGTCCACGTTATTTCACAGCCATTTTACACTGCACTTAAGTAATTTATAAGTCACCTATATGTCTAACCTTTACCTGGTAAAGGTTAGGTGCAAAGTTACTTAGTGTGAGGGCACCCTGGCACTAGCCAAGGTGCCCCCACATTGTTCAGAGCCAATTCCCTGAACTTTGTGAGTGCGGGGACACCATTACACGCGTGCACTACATATAGGTCACTACCTATATGTAGCTTCACAATGGTAACTCCGAATATGGCCATGTAACATGTCTATGATCATGGAATTGCCCCCTCTATGCCATCCTGGCATAGTTGGCACAATCCCATGATCCCAGTGGTCTGTAGCACAGACCCTGGTACTGCCAAACTGCCCTTCCTGGGGTTTCACTGCAGCTGCTGCTGCTGCCAACCCCTCAGACAGGCATCTGCCCTCCTGGGGTCCAGCCAGGCCTGGCCCAGGATGGCAGAACAAAGAACTTCCTCTGAGAGAGGGTGTGACACCCTCTCCCTTTGGAAAATGGTGTGAAGGCAGGGGAGGAGTAGCCTCCCCCAGCCTCTGGAAATGCTTTCTTGGGCACAGATGTGCCCAATTCTGCATAAGCCAGTCTACACCGGTTCAGGGACCCCTTAGCCCCTGCTCTGGCGCGAAACTGGACAAAGGAAAGGGGAGTGACCACTCCCCTGACCTGCACCTCCCCTGGGAGGTGTCCAGAGCTCCTCCAGTGTGCTCCAGACCTCTGCCATCTTGGAAACAGAGGTGCTGCTGGCACACTGGACTGCTCTGAGTGGCCAGTGCCACCAGGTGACGTCAGAGACTCCTGCTGATAGGCTCCTTCAGGTGTTAGTAGCCTATCCTCTCTCCTGGGTAGCCAAACCCTCTTTTCTGGCTATTTAGGGTCTCTGTCTCTGGGGAAACTTTAGATAACGAATGCAAGAGCTCATCCGAGTTCCTCTGCATCTCCCTCTTCACCTTCTGATAAGGAATCGACCGCTGACTGCGCTGGAAGCCTGCAAACCTGCAACATAGTAGCAAAGACGACTACTGCAACTCTGTAACGCTGATCCTGCCGCCTTCTCGACTGTTTTCCTGCTTGTGCATGCTGTGGGGGTAGTCTGCCTCCTCTCTGCACCAGAAGCTCCGAAGAAATCTCCTGTGGGTCGACGGAATCTTCCCCCTGCAACCGCAGGCACTAAAAAGCTGCATTACCGGTCCCTTGGGTCTCCTCTCAGCACGACGAGCGAGGTCCCTCGAATCCAGCGACTCTGTCCAAGTGACCCCCACAGTCCAGTGACTCTTCAGTCCATGTTTGGTGGAGGTAAGTCCTTGCCTCACCTCGCTGGGCTGCATTGCTGGGAACCGCGACTTTGCAGCTACTCCGGCCCCTGTGCACTTCCGGCGGAAATCCTTTGTGCACAGCCAAGCCTGGGTCCACGGCACTCTAACCTGCATTGCACGACTTTCTAAGTTGGTCTCCGGCGACGTGGGACTCCTTTGTGCAACTTCGGCGAGCACCGTTTCACACATCCTCATAGTGCCTGTTTCTGGCATTTCTACGGGTGCTACCTGCTTCAGTGAGGGCTTTTTGTCTTGCTCGACGTCCCCTCTCTCTTCGGGTCCAATTTGCGACCTCCTGGTCCCTCCTGGGCCCCAGCAGCGTCCAAAAACGCCAAACGCACGATTTGCAACTAGCAAGGCTTGTTGGCGTCCTTTCAGCGGGAAAACACTTCTGCACAACTCTCCACGGCGAGAGGGATCCGTCCACCAAAGGGGAAGTCTCTAGCCCTTTTCGTTTCTGCAGAAACCTTAGCTTCTTCTGTCCAGTAGAAGCTTCTTTGCACCGGCAGCTGGCATTTCCTGGGCATCTGCCCATCTCCGACTTGCTTGTGACTTTTGGACTTGGTCCCCTTGTTCCACAGGTACCCTAGATTGGAAATCCACAGTTGTTGCATTGCTGGTTTGTGTCTTTCCTGCATTATTCCTCTAACACGACTTCTTTGTCCTTAGGGGAACTTTAGTGCACTTTGCACTTACTTTTCAGGGTCTTGGGGAGGGTTATTTTTCTAACTCTCACTATTTTCTAATAGTCCCAGCGACCCTCTACAAGGTCACATAGGTTTGGGGTCCATTCGTGGTTCGCATTCCACTTTTGGAGTATATGGTTTGTGTTGCCCCTATCCCTATGTTTCCCCATTGCATCCTATTGTAACTATACATTGTTTGCACTGTTTTCTAAGACTATACTGCATATTTTTGCTATTGTGTATATATATCTTCTGTATATTTCCTATCCTCTCACTGAGGGTACACTCTAAGATACTTTGGCATATTGTCATAAAAATAAAGTACCTTTATTTTTAGTATAACTGTGTATTGTGTTTTCTTATGATATTGTGCATATGACACTAAGTGGTACTGTAGTAGCTTCACACGTCTCCTAGTTCAGCCTAAGCTGCTCTGCTAAACTACCATTATCTATCAGCCTAAGCTGCTAGACACCCTATACACTAATAAGGGATAACTGGGCCTGGTGCAAGGTGCAAGTACCCCTTGGTACTCACTACAAGCCAGTCCAGCCTCCTACAGATGGGCGCTTGAGGGCATCACAGCAGCCACAAGGGGGTGAGTACACTCTCATTCTGCTGATTCAGCGTGCATTGTAGGTGTCTGGATGGGGGAGGTGGGCTGTGGGTTCCCCTAGGCCAGAGCGAGTTTAGTAGGCAAGGTCCCTTCTTAAGGCAGGCCCTGTGGCACCCCACCCCACCCCACCTGTGTTCAGAGCCAACTACACCTAGTCAGGCTCCTGTGACTTCCATGTGTGCAGCAATCGGGCATAGGCCTTGTAACCCATGTCCCTGTGAATAATTAGGGAACTCTAAGTGCACGGCGTAGTGCAGGGGGCTTCTGTGTCTGTAGTGTCCACCAACAGTAGCGGTATTGGATGCACTCAACATGTCTTTCTTCTGTCTTCCCCCCCTTTTTATGGTCTCCCTGTTCTTGTGTGAATTAGCATCATCAGGCGGAGGAGCAGTGCCACCGGAGCAGGAGGGAGCTGCATCCCACATGGCCCTGGAGGGCGACACAATGGAGTCAGAAGCCACCAGTTGGACGAAGGGCAAGGGGAGCTCCACGGCAGGGACAGGAGCTGAGACCAGCGACACGGACTCCTCCACTGATGGGAGATCCCTTGCGGTGGCGGGCCCCTCTGTGCCCCCCGCATCAACAGGTACAGCCGCCACCCCCCTACCAGCACCGCCCTCCCAGCAGCCCCTCAGCGTGTGCCCCGTGGCCGCTCACCCAGGAGGATGGGCATCTCCTTCGCCCCAGGCACCTCAGCCCCTGCCCCAATCAGCTCTGCTGCCCTCAGTGAGGAGGCCATTGACCTCCTCAGGTCCCTCACTTTTGGGCAGTCTACCATTTTGAATGCCATCCAGGGTGTAGAGAGGCAGTTGCAACAGACCAATGCATACCTGGAGGGCATTCATTCTGGTCAGGCAGCCCAACGACAAGCTTTTCAGACTCTGGCCTCAGCACTGATGGCAGCCATTGTCCCTGCCTCTAGCCTGCCCCCTCCAACTTCCTCCACCCAGACCCAAACCCCTGTACCTCAGCCTATCCCAAGCACACCATCAGACCAGCATGCACACACGTCCAAGTCCTGTTTCCGCCGTGTTTTTGTTCGCAGTGAATCCGCCCCGGAAAAGGTGGCGGATTGGACTGTTGTCATACAGTGGGCGGAACCTTATCTTCCGCCTGTCTGTTGGCGGTTACCGCCACGTTGTTTGTTTGTACCGCCGTGGCGGTCTGAGTGTTAAAGTGGCTGTCTATGTTGGCGGTTTCCGCCACGGTCGTGATTCCATTTTGTTTACCGCCGGCCTAGTGGCGGTTTTACCGTCGCTTTAACACCGACCGCCAGGGTTGTAATGAGGGCCTATATGTTTATTCTCTCTCTAGCACTCTTCTCCTTGAACCATGTATGGCAACTAAAACTTTCTCTTGGCTCTGCATGGCCAAGAGTAGCAGCCCCCACCGTTCTTTGGCCACTTTTTGCTGTTTTCTAGTTCTGGAAGACTACCATCCAGGGGGCCTTCTGGAACTGAAGAAGCGCCCTACTGCCAGAGAACAAAGAACTTAGGGCCTGATTTAAGAGGCCCTAGTGCCACCTTAGCGCCAGAATAGCATAATTTGTATGATGCTAAGGCGGTGCTAAAGTTGTTTTTTACACGCGCCATATAAACAAAGTGGTGCAATGCATGCACACTATGCCTGCGCCATATTATGCCTGCGCCAGGAATAATGTATGCAAAGGGGGACGTTCCCCCATTAGGGGGGCTGAAAAAATGGTGCAAGGAAATCTAAGAGATTTCCTTGCGCCATTTATTTGGCACTTTTAATATCTGCTTAGAGCCGGCGTTAAAAGGGGGCATGCCATTGAATACAATGGGCACCTATGTACTCCTGCAGAGTACATCAATAGCGTCAGGAATTCTGATGCTATTATCCCCTACCATGTGCCATGGTGACAGTAGAGGGGCGCTATGGGCGCAAGGAAAGTGGTGCTGAACTGGGTGCAGGCCCTTAGTGCAAAGTAGCCATCACATTTCTGCAGCTTGTTGTCCTTTCTTGTTGGACAGGACATCAGGCTGTGTAGATTTGGTGGGTTGTAACTGCTTCAGGACAGAGTACAATGTGTTGACATCTACTGCACTACCTTCACAGTGCAGTGGACTTCCATTGGTCACCCATAGAACTGGAAAAGAAAATGTTTCTCGTAAAACACCATAAACATTTTGTTTTCCAAAATCAAAGTGAGAACATGAGGGAAATGATTCCCTCGAGGCTAAAGTATGATTTTTTATTTTTTTTCTATTGGATAGTACGCTGTGCATGCTGATGTCACAGCAAAACTAAAGTGAAAGCAGACCACACTAATAGAACCTGTAGGGATCCACAAATGTCCTACCACACAGCGTAAATCTGTAACATCTCACTAGGCTATATTGAACAAAATGCCAGTGCCCATAGAAAGGTTGTAGGCTGGAGCCAAGTCAGTCAAATGTAAAACACACATGACTAGTGATGATTCTACCCCATCCCAATAGCCTAATCAAAATATTATGCCATATTGGAACCTGGAGATTTCCTTTTCAGACATTGCTTTTGAATGGCTGGTAGCTTTAGATAGTGACAACCACTTATGTATCAGGAACATTAAAAGTCATGAAAGTTGCTGGTTCAAGAACAACATGACTCAATGTCCTGGACATTTGTGCAGTCTTTTCATACAGCGAATTCATGTTTAACATACCATATGTGAAAGGTGAGAATGGAGTTTAGCTAATGCCCATTGAATTTTTTACCTCTCAGCTGTGACTGTAAACTAGTGTTGGCTCCATCTTTCACATAAGCTCCTCACAGCCAACACTGTGGTGACCCTCAGGGGTCCATAGATCACCCTCTATTATTTAACATTTACTGAACCCCCTTAACAAACCTGATTAAATCTTTCAACTTCTCCGGTTACAACTACACAGATGACACAAAAATAATTTACAAACTAGATGGTCTGGAAAACGCCGGCGTTTTAAAACTTGATGACTGCCTTCAGGCCACAAACACATTGGTGATGAATAATGACCTAAAGCTTGACACCGCAAAGGCATAGATTATGACCTGGGGACAATGGCAAAAGTAATAGCCTCTTGCCACATGGCAGAAGGAACATGAGGCCCCTACAACAACATCAAGAGAAGTTATAAACCTAGGAGTAAACATGGATTCATAACTATCCTTGATACCACATGTTAACAATGTCACAAAGAGTGCCTTCTCACAGCGAAAACACTAGGCCCTCATTACAAGTTCGGCGGCTATTGTGAAATACCACCGTGTGAAATGGCGCCACCATACCAGCAGCGTTGGCGGCATAGCGACCGCCGGATTACGAGCCACAAAACACAGACCGTCCAAATGCAGACACAAAACCAACACTACCAGGCCAACCTACGGCGAAAGAGTGACTGTCCAATCGCAGGAACCGCCATGCTAACACCATTCTGACCATCATATCATGAAACAACCACCAGCACTGTGACACATACATGGTGGACACTGTAGGTGGATCAGACCGCAACAGAAAAAAAAGGCACCACGGAAAGTAGCCAACACCACATTGGCTAGTTCAAACATCCCACACCTGATAACCATTCGCACACCACCCACACCTGACCACACAGAACCCCCTCCCCAACAAGCCGTTACCAGAAATACGAGCAGCCAAAGATATGTTCCAGACTAAGCACACCCCATACACAGCAAACAAATATCACACAGCACAAATTGCACAAATCAACACCACAGCTCACCAGCACACACAGCCAACCAGCCCCACATCACCACACACCCCGTACTGCACCCAACATGCACAACACATACCCACCCCACAAGATGTCACCCCAGAATCACCCACAGTTCACCGACAATGAGTTGCGGGTCATGGTGGACGAGATCATCAGAGTAGAGTCACAGCTCATGGGAGTCCAGGTACAACAAACATCCATAGCCAAAAAGGCAGACTTATGGCAGAGG
Source organism: Pleurodeles waltl (assembly GCF_031143425.1). Lineage (NCBI taxonomy): Eukaryota > Metazoa > Chordata > Amphibia > Caudata > Salamandridae > Pleurodeles > Pleurodeles waltl. Next base: position 175,278,137 of record NC_090445.1, on the reverse strand, counting down.
ATTGTCAACAGGGTCAATGCAGCTAGCACATAACCACGCACAAGGGAGGACATTAGGAAGAGGTGGAACGACCTCAGGGGGAAGGTCTGTTCCATGGTGTCCAGACAGAGGATAGCCAGTAACAAGAGCGGCGGTGGGCCCCCACCTCCTCCCCTTCAGTTGGTAAACTGGGAGGAGAAGGTCCTGGACATCATGTATCTCGAGGTCCTGACTGGCATCAGCGGAGGGCTTGACACTGGTAAGACAGCAATACCCTCCAAGCACCAACCACCCATGCCCAGCATGCCTCCCCACCACTCTCCAACCCACTGCAACCCACCACACTGACCACATCCCAAACACCACACACCCCTCCTCTGCACGCCACACCACCCCACTCCCACAATCCCTACTCACACACCTGGAATGCACAAATGTCAACCACAATGCGAAGAACCACAGCTCCCACAATCAAATCCAAACCAATGTCTGCAGTGCAGCAGCTCTGATTGCTATCACTGGGAAGCACGTCGAGCCTGCATCACAACAGGGACACAATAACCACAGTCACACAACTAACATCTACCCTATCCATCTACAGGTACCCCTGCCACTGCCACCTTGCAGAGGATGCTAGGCTCAGACAGCCCTCCCCTGGATGAAGGACCCACTGGATGTCTGGATGAGGACGACTTGCCTGGGCCATCTGGGCCACTGGGCAGTCCGCCAATGGCACACCCGCCATGGACACACTGGAAGACCCTACCCATGTGGAAACAACACCACAGCCAGACCCTGAACCCCTAAACTGTGCCCCAGGGCCCCATCAATCAGAGGTGTGCAGCGCAGTACAGCGGCCAGAGTCAATGGCACCCACCCCAGACAATGATGACTCTGCTGCTACTGTGAGTGGGCACACTGTGCCCATGGGCACAGACACGGGGCCATGGTTAGCGGGAGGGTAACTGTGGGCCAAGGGTCAGCCTCAACCAAGTCCTGGATGTATACAAGCACACCCAGGACACTGTGGCCCAGATCCTCGCTACTGTGGAGGAGACTCAGCGGCTGCAGGGGCAATACCACCAGGAGGCCATGCAACAGTGGCAGGCCCACAATACCATCATAGCCTCCATAGTAGGGGTGCTCAAGGACCTGACCACTGTCATTCATGAGTCCACCACCCACCAGCAGGCCCCTACCCCTGGCCATGTCCCATCACACCCTCCACATCAGTGCCAGCCAGTAGCATGGAGTCCCCGCCACAGGACTCGCAGGACACCAGCACCCCGACCCCTGTAGCTGAGGTACCCCCACGCAAGCGAGGACGTCCAAGTAGACATCCAGCCGGATATCATGGTCAGACCACGACCACCGCCAGGAAGTGACTCTCTCCTAAACATTCTCCCTTGTGTGTGACTGTGACTTCCTGTCGACTGTCCACCCGCATATCTCCATCTACCCATAGCCAGCAGACTGGACCTGGACTATCTACAACTGGCCTCACCACTCTGATGATCTCCACCACCATGACCCCACTCATCACCCCTTACACTTGTACATCCCAAATAAATGACAATTGAGCACAGTCCATGTCAACGTGTTTATTTGCCATGAGTATGTATGGAACTGCCAATACATCTACAAATGGCAACCCATTGCCCAGCACATTCATGGGAGGGTGACAGAGCAGGCAGAAAAATGCCTGGAACATGGAGCAGGCAGAGGCTGGAGATGTTTCAATTGAGGCAACGTCCAGGCAGGGAGCAAAGAACACCCAAACATTGTCCTGAAAGGAGAGCAAGACAGGGATAACAATCACTGTAGGAGTCACGGATGCCAACTTCACACAAATGCACCATAGGAAGCGGTATCCAGGCCAGAAATGCCAGTCAGGTCAACAAACATATGGCCAGTACCAACAGACATACACAGCACCTACAAAACCCAATGGTCCCACCCTCACAGAGCACAGCGCCAGACCTGGCCCCATGCCTACTGTCACCAACAACAATGCTGCACTGCTGCCCAATGTCGATGCCCAGGATGGATGCTGCACAGATGGAACAAGCCAGTGTGGCGCACACACAGCACTTAAACTGGCAACTCATGGAACATTCTACATACACATTGATGGCACTAGTACACTAGCTCAACACCTGCCTGACCATATGCCTGACCTTTACACTGTGACTACCTCAGTCATGGAGACATGTGACACCCCCCAACCCACCCAGAGGCAGCACTGCAACCAATACCGTCAGTTGTCACAGGCAACAGGTGGCATCAGGGACAAGGCAGACAATTGTAGAGGATGCATACCACACAGGTTTCACATACCTGCATCTCAGTCGAAGTAATGTCGAATCAGCTCTGCCCTGGAGTCAGCAGCATCCTCATCATCCTCCCCTTCATCACTCCCCATATCCCCTTCTTCAGCCACTGGCACAGCTTCCCCCTGCTCTGCATCCAACAATGGGTTGTGACACCTCAGGGCCAGATTGTGTAGCATGCAGCAGGCCACAGTGATCTGGCACACCTTCTGTAGGTTGTAGAGTAGGGCACCCCTGGAGACATGCAAACAGCGGGAACCTGGCCTTCAGCAGACCGAAGCACCTCTCAATGACCCATGGGTATGACCATGGGCCTCATTCTAATGGTCCTCTGCAGCTGAGGTCGGACGCCTCACAGGTGTCAGGAGCCAGGGCAGGTTGGGATAGCCATAGTCACCTGTGTGCATAGTGGGAAGAGGCATGTCAAGATCGGGAGGGCAATAGGGCAGGAACACAAGGGTGCAGGGAGGTGAGGGGCACAGATATGCCGGGGTACATACCGATGATCCAGGCCCGGTCCCTCTGGGAGTGGTGCCATCATGTGTGGGACGCTGCTGTTCCACAGGATGTAGGACTAATGCACAGAGCCTGGGTACTTGGCCGTTACTTGGGTGATCCACTGGTCCGTGAGACACACCACCTGCACTTTGACAGAATGGAAGTTTTTGTGGTTTCTGAACACCTGTTCCTTCCTCTTGGGTGGCACCAGGGGAATGTGGGTGCCTTCGACCGCCCCAATCACATGTGGGCGTGTGCCACATCATAGACCGCAGCTTTGACAGTGGTCAAAAGTGCACGTTGGGGAACGCAGTGTAGCTGGCCATGTGTTTTCTCAGGTCACACAGTACATCCCTCAGGACAATGCTGAACATGGGCTGCAACACCCCACTTGCGAGGCCCACTGTGACCTGGAAGGAGCCTGAGGCAAGGTAGTGGAGGACTGACAACACCTGCACCGTGGGAGGGATGGCATTGGGATGGCGAATGGTGGTCAACAGGTCCGGCTTCAACAGGGCCACTAGTTCTATTATGGTCACATGGTTCAGGCGATGAGACTGGATGATGTGACGCTCCTCCGGGGTGGCAAGGTCTACTAGGGGCCTGTACATTGGTGCATTCCTCATCCTCAACCGTCCATCGTATCTGGGAACAGGAGAGAGTAGGTTTAATGCTGTGCACCATAGACTGTGTTGACGGTGTTGATGTGGCTGCACCACATGTCACCCATGACGCCCCTATTTATACACACATTACACATTGGATATGTAAGTTGGTAGCCGCCTGTCTGTATGCATGGGACAGGTGGAAGTGTGTTCATCCCTCCGGCGTAACACGTCATGGTGGTAGGCTATCACGGCTGTTGTTTCATGTGCTCCTGCTCTTTGCTCCTGAACCTCGTGCACTGAAGACCTCTACTGTGTGTGCTGCTGTGTGCTGACTCTGGTAGCCAATATGGCACATCCTGCAGGAGACAGGGCCCCAGCCTTCACCCAGGATGTGTCAGAGTGGATCGTGGACGGGGTCCTGCCCTTGTATAGCCAGTTGTATGAGGCACCAGAGCAGCAGGTGAGCCCAATGTCATTGTCCTGCATGTGATCTGTGCGCATAGGGATGGGGACCTTGGTAGGTTGCAGTGTGTATGGATAATGGATATGGGTGTGGGGCCTAGGGCTACGTTGCTGACAACGTGTTGGTTTGAAAGTGTGTCATGAGCTGTCCACAACTGTCCCAGGGATGCCACTCTAGATGACTATGTCCTTTGAATCTGTGTCTCCCATGCAGGTAAGCGCACTTCAGGAGAAGGGGATTTGGTGTGCCATCGCCAAGCAAGTGCAGGTTCCATGCCCGCCAGAGCACCCACTGCAGAAGGAGGTGGGAGGACCTGAGCTGCTGGGCCCAGGAGACCGCGAAGGCCCAGCTGGGGATGTCCTCCCAACGTGGGAGGGGTGCCCGTCGAACCCTGAGCACCCTAATGGCCTGCATAATGGCTGTGGCCTAGCCTGAGGGGGGTGGGCGATTGAGGGCAGCACAGCAACCATATGGGGGTAAGTACTCACCCTCACTGGGTGAGCAGGCTCGGGCAACTGGGTGGGGAGAGCTACAGGGAGGGCGGTGCTGGTAAAGTGGGTGGCGGACAAGGATGGTGCTGTAATGGTCCCGGAGGGTAAGGGAGATTCGCCATGTGTAACATTGAAAAGTCAGTGAACATGCCTTTCAGGTTGCAGAGTCTACTGACCGTATGCCTCATGCATGGCCTCCTCAATCTGCTGATTACCAAGTTTCATGTCACCAACTTAATGAAACATCTTGCAGTGGGCAGAAAGGAGCGGCTAGGAGATAGCTACATGAAAGTAGGGTGGGAGTTGCCCTTGCAACATGAATGGTGGTACGGCGAAACAGAGGTGTCCCACAGCGTGAGCGACTGTGAGCCTACTGTTAGTCATTCACTGATATGCAAACAGGTGTCCCTTCATTGCCTTTGCAATGCGGGGGTTGCGAACTTGGCCTGTTGTCAGAAGGGTACTCCTGACTCCGTGATACATCCAGCGTCCCATACACTTACAATGGGAGTAATGTATTCCTTTACGCCCACCGCTGTTGCACATTGAGACTAGGAGTTGCCTACACAATCACAGTCTCAAAGAGTGTAACATGTTGCCAGCAAGTTACAGCCCCGCCATCCCCCACGACAGATCAGAGAAGCAGAAAGGTAGGCAAACATTGACACCACGTAGGTTACCAATGACAAGCTGAGCAGAATCAAGGTGCTACTGTTCCAGTAACAATTCGCATTGACCTCGGCTAGAGAGTCGTGTACCCACCAGATGGCAATATCATCGGATGAGACACAATCACATTCCAACTCCGCAAAGCACTCTGGTGAGCTGTAATCCAGTATAACCAATGATGCAAGCACCACAGGGAATGTGCAAAGGTGTAAATCTGTTGGGTCTGGATTTGTGTACCTCTTCCATACTGTTTTCGGACTCATTCATGCAGCCATCAATCACTCCCATCAAGTGTGTTTTGCGGCTAGTCTGTGACTTTGCCATCAATAGGTGGGATACTACTGCTGTTGTACCTGATACGCAGAGGTTGTGGCTTTCCAGCAAGGTGGAGTGATGGAGCCACTACTATAAGCCCAGCTGTGTCGTGATCGCATGGTACAGCTCTTTGGAGCTCTGTTACTGGAGGAACTGGAACGCGACTGGTCCTTGTCATTCCGACAACTCCTATGGTGTGTACAGCCTGTCTTTCACTGCACATGGTGCCACTTTGAAAAACTACCTACGGTGTGCCTTACTGTTCCACCAGTGCCTCCTGTGGACCAGGGGCTGGTGATGTCCCCACTGAGGCTCAATTCACAGTCGTGCCCCCTGAGACTAAGGCTGATTCGCAAGGCCATTTATGAGCCACCCTTGGTGGATGTCTGGGTCCTATTCAGCACAAAGGATGATGCTGGTCCCATGTCTGTGCACATAATACTGCTGCGCACTACTGCACTGTGGATGTGTCTGCCAATCCTATCATTGATCTGACATCTGATGAGGTGGCCTGTATCCTGAGTGCAATTCTCTTTAATGGCGTGGACGACCAGGGAGGACGTTCAACCAGACATCCTGACAGTCGGCGTCCATCAGAAGGAGACAGGGCGTGCCATTGCCTTGTAAGTGCAGACCCTGGGGGTCCATGCCCTGCAGGGCACCCACTGCAGAAAAAGGTGGGAGGAACTGAGACGCTGGGCCCGGAAGATCATGGAGGCCCAGCTGGAGACGTCCCCCCAACGTGGGAGGGTACCTGATGGACCCTGAGCACCCTAATGGCCCACAATCTGGTGGTGGTCTAGCCTGAGGGGGATGTACGCTTGAGGGCAGTACAACACCCACAAGGGGGTGAGTACACACTCTCACTTACAACATGTGCTGCCATGGTGTCACGGGTTCAGCAAAAAAGTATGTGGTTCACTTAGAATGAGGAGCTGCACCCAGGGGAATTTCCTGGTGCTCCTTAACCTCACTAGGTGAGTGAATGGTGAATGGGTGCTGTGATGGGTTGTGAAGTGATGATGGGGGGTGTTTCCTTTACGGACTAGGTGGTCTCACACACTATATAGTGTCATGCTTCATCATTTGACCACCTAGCCCCACCCAGGTATGACAATGCCACCTGGGTGGACTCAACCTCACCGTTAAAAGAACGGGAGGGAGTGCGTACATTTTTACTTTCTGGAACTTATGGGATCCAGCTGAACTAGGGAAAATTTAAAAACACCTAGGCAGTTACCTGTGTGAAAAGTACACTTTTAATAATGGTGTCTGCTGGTGTGTTAAAAACTAGGAAGGGACACCTCTGTGAGAGTAAGGACTCAGTGGGTCACATATCTAAAAATAAATGGCCAACATGTTTCTGCCCTCTACAATGAGCCAAGGAAGTTCTAGGGGCATTCTTCAGGGCCTAGGATCACTCAAAGTCATGCTTTGCAAAGAAGAACGTCCTACACTCAGTAAGAGTGTGGGTAAAATATAGTGAGAATTGATACGGCCTACCTGAAGCGAGGAATTACCTAGCGTAGGCCTAAGGGAAATAAAAACGAAATTAACGTTTTGTGACACACAGCACTGCACAGCAAAACACACACGGGGTGACACAGCAAGCGAAAGTCATGCAATGTATACATGTGTAACATGTATCTACAATGTAAAGACATCTTACCCCAAGTCTAAAGGCTACTTGCCCCAAAACTCCAGGAGGGGGAGTGTCCCCTTATAGTCACACACTAAGGATATGGGAGAAAGGTAGGCAAGAACGGCAGTAAGTATATACAAGATGAAAATTCAATAGAGAAATGAAGAGCGTCTGGCCAGAGGCTGTACTCACTGTGAGACAGGCCAGAGATCTAACTCTGCTAGGTAGTGTGTAAAAGTAGACAAAGTTTAAACTATTAGTAATTAGCTCAGCGAGTACATATCAGTCACAGTGCAGCATAGAGAGTGCATCCGGTAAAAGTAAGGTAGGGAAATGCCAAGTAAATACACAGTAAATATAAGGAAGCCAGTCTAATCCAAATAACACTTAAAAGATTATGGGGGTGATTCTAACTTTGGCGGGCGGCAGAGGCCGCCCGCCAAAGTACCCCCGCCAGAACACCGCTGCGCGGTCAAAAGACCGCTGCGGTGATTCTGAGTTTCCCGCTGGGCGGGCGGGCGACCGCCAGAAGGCCGCCCGCCCGCCCAGCGGGAAACCCCCTTCCACGAGGATGCCGGCTCCGAATGGAGCCGGCGGAGTGGAAAGGGTGCGACGGGTGCAGTTGCACCCGTCGCGATTTTCAGTGTCTGCTTGGCAGACACTGAAAATCTTTGTGAGGCCCTGTTAGGGGGCCCCTGCAGTGCCCATGCCAGTGGCATGGGCACTGCAGGGGCCCCCAGGGGCTCCAAGACACCCGTTACCGCCAGCCAGGTTCTGGCGGTCAAAACCGCCAGAACCAGGCTGGCGGTAAGGGGGTCGGAATCCCCATGGCGGCGCTGCAAGCAGCGCCGCCATGGAGGATTCCCTAGTGCAGCGGAAAACCGGCGGGACACCGCCGGTTTTCGTTTCTGACCAATGCCCATGGATGCACCGTCAGCCTGTTGGCGGTGCATCCGCGGTCCCCGGCCCTGGCGGTCCATGACTGCCAGGGTCGGAATGACCCCCTATATGGCAATATATATATATGACCCCCGTGGTGGAGTGTGGACCGCCAGTTTAGAAAACACATAAACAAACAACGAAGCTCTTATCTGCGTCCAGGAAAATGCCCTCCGGGGAAGAAGAAACGAAAGACCGCCACTCACTACATCAAAGGAGGCGCTCACTATGCGCCTAGTCCGTCCCCTCACTGGACCGCTTGTGATGAGTAGTCCAGGGTGGTGGCGGTATTTAAAGCCCCAGTAAATTAAGCCATGACAAGGTACGCGGTGCGCGTAATGGCCACAGCCAGCCCAGGCCGGATTGCGTGCTGCCGGGGTGTGCCCAGCGTCCGCGTGTGTGGAACAAGCGACACGCTGGCGCGCACAGGAGGCTGGGAAGTATAGTTCCCAGCCTCTAAGTTAAAATAATGTACCTCCTCTTGTGGAGGCGAGACCGGAGGGCACACGGGAAAGGTTGAGTGTGGGGGGGTTGGGTTGGGGTGGGTGGAAGGGGGAAAAAAGGGGAAAGAGGGAAAGAGGAGGGGAGAAGTGGGTTGGAGGGGGAGAAGGGATGGAGACAGTGGGGGAAGGTTCAGCACTATTAGGGAACTGTAGCGTGGGTAGGAGGTGGTTTCATGTCCACTTTGGGAATGGGACAACCAGGCCGAATTGGCATCAGAGATCTGTGGCCATGGCATGCAGTCAGTGACTAGAGGAGCAGTTGCCTCCAATATGGTATCTGTGTTGTCACCTATTACCATGAGTGGGCTAGGCAGCTCATGCCAACACGATCATTGCATCTGGGGTGTCAGGCCATTGTAATCAGTTTTTGCCAATCAATGTGCCAGGGGCGAATATTGAGTCGTCAGTCTGCTGACAGATACTGTGTGTTGTGAGGTAAGGTGGAGCAAGATGTTGCTATGCAATTGGACAATGGCCTAGTAGGCATGCCAACTGCCCATGCAGGATCACATAGGTTCGGTTGTCCTGGATTTATGTGTCTCAATGGGCATGGGGATTGGGCAGGTGCCGGGTAGTGGTGGTAGGTATGCCTCTCATCATGTATACGATTGCATCTGTATCAGCGTCAGCGGTACACATGTGCATAGCTATGCTTTTCTCCATGGTGTTCCATTGTTGTATCATGTGTAGGTGAGGGCATGGCGTGTCATGGCATGGCATCAGAAGATGATGTCATTAGTCTGTCTGACTGTTGTGCTGCCATTGACCGATTGCACCCTGTCTCCCTCTCTCCCACCCATCCTCCCTCCCTCTCCTCCTCTGTCCTTGTGTGCATCAGCATCATCTGCCAACGGAGAAGGGGCACTGGTGAGTGGGGATGCTGTAGCCGACGGAACCCAGGAGGCTGATTCCTGCGGTGCCAAGGGGACCAGTGGGACAGAGGGCGAGGGGAGTGCCACGGGGTATACAGGATTGCCCACTCCATCTTCTGATTCCTCTTCGGATCGTGGCTCCCTGGTGGTGGCGGAAACATCTGGGCCCATGCCTGCATCATTCTTGTCCGCCACCCCCTTACCAGCACCGCCCTCCCTGTAGCTCCCCACCTAGTTGCCTGTGCCTGCTCACCCAAGAGGGTGGACATTCCTTGTGCTGCAGGCACCTCTGCCCCTGTCCCAGTCAGCCCTGCTGCCCTCAATGAGGAGGCTATCGACCTCCTGAAGTACATCTCTGTGGGGCAAACAACTATTGTGAATGTCATCCAGGGACTGGCATCCCCGATCCAACAGTGAAATGTTTTCCTGGGAGGCATTCACGGTGTCTTGTCTGGCCTGCAGAGATCGTTTCAGGCTCTGGCCTCCTCCTTGACAGCAGCCAGTGTACTTTATACTTCTGTCACCCTCCAGCTACTTGTTCCCATACCCACATCCCGCTACACTCACCCATCCATAGCACACCTACTGTCACACATACATCCCCATCACCAGACACGGTACACATGGACGGATATAAGCACCACAGATGCCACCACCGCCATGCGCACACTCAACTGACACATGCAGACATGACAACATCCATACCCTGCACCGACCCTCCACCACCTCCCCCCTCACAGTTGGCACACCACTCACACATGCAGTCTGCACCACATCAGTCACTGATCCGACCACACGTGTCCTCACTGCCACTGTCACCACATCCTTTAACCCACATTCATGCACCCCATTCACCACTGGCGCAGGTACCACAACTGTAAACCCCCCCACATGCAGCACATCCACCCTGCCTGCAGACACCACTGCCACCATACACTCACATGTCCCCCCTGCCATCTCCCTGCGTCTCCTCCCCACCTCCTCCCAGTGCATCTGTATGCCCACAGTCACCCACCTAGCATTCCCCCAGCACACTCATGTCATCCACCCATGCACCTGAATCCAAGGCACCTCCAAGTACACACCTCACAACCATACCTACCCCCTCCACTTCCAAGGCCATGCCCAGCCGCCCCCCCGGCTAACCTCTCCCATCCCTCTAAGGGCAAGCCCAATGAGCCCCCATCCAAGACCAGCCCTGAGGATCCCACCTTCAAGGCCAGACAATATCTCCCACCACCAAGCCCAAGGATCCCCGTAAACACCCCCACCCCTGAGGTGCCTGATTGCCCAGTTGGTACCCCTGCCCTGTAGAGGTCTGCACTTTGCAGTCAAGAGTCACGTTGGGCTGTCACCTTGTGCCCACTGTGCTCAGAGCACCTGTTGGACTGGACCCTGGGCCTGTGTATTAATGGCTCTATTCACAATGTTGTCCTTTCTAAGATATCTGCGCCACCACACTGTTGGTGCCAATGGTACCTACCTTGTCCTGGCTTTCCTTCCACATGTATGTGTGGTGTTTGTGGGTATTAGCATGTATGTATGTGTGTGTGTGTGTGTGTGTGTGTGTGTGTAGGTACAGGTGTTTGCGAGTGTGATGGGTGTGGCTTCACGTGTCGTGTGTGTGTTGTGTGTGTGTGTTCCTTCAGTGTGTGCTAGGCTGGTGTACTTACGGTTGGTGTTGTGGTCATCGTCGCTCATCCGGGAGTTGCAGGACCAGGTGGAGGATTGGGAGGAGTTGCAATTCGCATGCCATGGCGCCTATGGAAGTGCCTGTTTTACTGAAGGTAGGTGTTCCCATTTATATTGTCCATTTCCGCCAGGCTTTTGGTGGAGGTGGTTCCGCCACAGAAATCCTGCCCTTCCGCTGTGACAGTCAGAGTGGTTACTCGGCTGTGTTCTGCAGGTGCCTTCCCAGTACTTGTGATATGGCAGTCTTCACCGCCAGGCCCTAAGAGGTGTGTTAGCTAACTCCACCGTGGCAGTACGCTGACCACCGAACTCATTATGAGATGTTGCATCTTCCCATGCCTTGCATACCAACATAAACTATAAGCCACCCTCACACTGATTAGCTCCAACCTTGACTATGTCTACAGCCTGTACTTTGGCACACCTGCATTCATCATATTCAAAAATACAACTCTTCCAAAATGCTGGTGCAAGACTTCTGCTCCACCTTCACCCAATAAAAAACATGACTTCAGTTTTGCCCACTGGCTACACATATCAAGAAGAGCAATATTCAAGGTACTTTGCATTGTCACCAGACCCTCCTAAGGAAAAGCACAACTATACTCACAAGTTAAACTCAGGCAATACAAACAAAACAGGACACTGTGCTCTAGGTTTGCAACACTCATCACCATACCACCTAACCATAAGACAGCTGTATGAGGCATTGCTTTTGCAGCACAAGATGTCACATTCTGAAACTTACTACCAGTCAACATTTGAAGCATCTAGGAGCATATAGATTTCGGAAGATAGTTGAAAACATGGCTATCTCCAAGACCACCACACCCCCCACATCCCAGCAACGGAACCAAGAAAGACAGTCGTACTCTCAGATGCAATCTTCAACTTACAACTCAAAGATTGGAAACAATCCAACCAGCAACTACTTTCGATAAGCAAGTATTTTAAGGAAGGCTGATCTATGGTTCGCCAGGGTATTTTATAGTTACATAGTTTCATATATAACAATTCTGGACCACACCGATACTAACAACATAACACTCAGCTGGTGGCAGCCAACTGTGACTTACGCCTCTTGCATTCATATAAGACATATATGCTAAGATATATTATAGGGGTTGTCCATCGCTGGTAAAGTACAACTGATAAACCAGCCAGTACAAAATGAACAGGCATGAAAAAACTGAATAACTCTGTCATCTGGTCAATTGGAGGACTTTAATCTAGTCTATAACTCCAGGTCCCAAATATCTACTTTGGACACTTCTTTATATCTCATAATGAAACAAAATGTGCTTCATTTGTGCTTTCATAACTGCTGATATATTTTGAAATATTTGTATAGTTTATTTGCAGGGAGTTACAGTTTGTTGTATAATAGAAACAAATTGACATCATACAGTCTCTCTTTGTACTCCTTGTACTCTAGCTAGACTCTCACTTTACAAAACTCTCTCTCCTTGTGGTCAGAGAAGGAAAAGTAAAGAACAATCTCTGTATTAAAGGAATAAGCAGAAGACTAGTCTGACATGTGTCCTCTGTCTTTCAAGGCATGGAAAATATGACTAGATAAACACAAAATGTAAAGCCACTTATATTGCTCCTTCACCTTTTGAATTCCAGCATGGATATTTTACCACACCTCTACTTCCAGTGTCTATATTTTTTTGCGATTTCATTCGTTTTTCATTAATGCCATGCCAGCTGCCTGGGTAATTTTTGGGGGGGAGTTGAACTTATATAGGCTGGCCTGGCACTCAAATGCTCAGTGGCTTAAGACTTCCTCTGGAGTTCTTTGGGAACAGCATGTCAACACAAAGCAACAGTGCACATTTTGCTGTGATTGGGGAAAATGAGAACTATGAACACAAAATGGATGCTCCAAGAAACAATGGGGAGTTGGGGCCTAGCTTGGATTATGTCCAGAACAGATAACTCTATACATCACAACTTTATTGTTTGGATTGTAAAAGGTTCATGTGAATAAGCAATTCAGAAATTAGGTAGAACATATGCACCCAAACAGGAGGCCTATTGGTCCTTCTTTTACTATTGCCAGGTTCAGTCCTCTGTTTTTTTTAACATTCTCTCCCAAAAATGAATCTTTTATTAGCTGACTTTTTACTAGTGTGATATCAACATAACATGTCTTTATTTCTCTGCGTGTACCTGTTAACTCCCACATTCTAAACCAAGCTTTCATTACATTCTATTCTAGCGATTACATTCTAGGGAGTTCGTTCAGAACCAAAAGGAGATATATATATATATATATATACATGTTTCTCCATATATGTGTGTGTGTGTGTGTATATATACATACACACATATATATGGAGAAAGATGTACAACTATATCTCTTCGATCAACTTTCTTGGTCATTCTACCCGATCTGGTTACTGGAAGCTTGAGGCTGGAAGCTGTGAGCTGTCAACTTCAGTGTCAGAGATTACTAAGGATGGTGAAGAAGTAGTAACAGCAGTCACTGGGTTTTCAGGTTCAATCTTTCTTTCACAATTTTGAGTTGAGGACAAATGAACCACAGGTCTGAAGTAGAAGTGTCTCTGGTGACAGACTTTCCAGGGTTGTGAACAGTGACCATGTGTCCTATGTTAGACACCACTTGGAATAGTTCAGCATCATATGGAGGATCATATTTTCTTTTGCGCATCTTTCAGGTGACCACCCAATCACCTTTTTTAAATGTGATGTCCTTTACATGTTGCCTCTTGTCAGCATAAGCTTTCATTTTCTGCTTGTTAACCAAATCCCTTGTTGAATCATGTTCTCACTCTGGTCTTTTTTGGTGGTCCATTGAGGTAACTTGGTTGTTATTGCTCTCCCAAACATCAAAGTCATAGGACTTTTGCCTGTTGTCGAGTGGGGTGCTAAGTGATAAACTTGTAAAGTAGAATTTAGTACTGCTTTCAAACTGAGCTTCTCAAGAGTTGCACGCTGTATTGCTTTCTTGAGCAGGCTCATAAAACACTCAACAAGTCCATTGGCCTGCAGCCACAAAGGTGTTCTTTTTTTGATGCTTTATGTTGAGATGTCCCAGGAATTCTTTGAATTCTTTACTGTTAAAGGGTGGGCCATTATCAGTCTTCACAATGGCTGAAATGTACAAATCGCAAACATGTCCACATTGCAAAGATGTCATCAAGTTTTTCAGTGACTCATTCGTAAGTTGTAGAAAAGAGATCTTCAGCTAAAGGGAACCTTGAATATTTAATAGTCACCATCAGATGATGTCCAGTGGACCAAAGAAGTTGATGTCTTTTCTCTTCTATGAATGCTTAGGCAGTTCTGACATGTTCAGACTATGTTGAGTAACGTTGGTAGAAAGGCAGTTGCATATATGACAGGCCTTGAGTTCCTTTCCAACTTTTTCATCTAAGTACAGAGATCAAACTCAGTCTTGGAGAGCTCTTTTTGTGGCAACAATACCACGATGTTCTTCATGAGCCACTTCAACTACTTTTTGTCGCAGACTATCCAGAATCAGGGTTCACGACCCTCATAGTATGTCTCCTTCTTCGAGCTATGGACAATTCATCCTTGACATTTTTGTATTATTAATATTCACCAGCGTTGGCGTGAGGTTGAGTGTGTCTTTTAACTTCAACATGTCGCTATCATTGCTCGTGGCAGTGGTAATCTGGGCTAATGAAATACCAGCTGGTGTACTTGACTTGACAATAAAATTAATGTAGGTGTCAGCCGTTTTGGATGTAGTCCCAAGACCATGTATAGGTACTCTCGAAAAGTAGTCAGCAGGATTCCGACCCTTTCCTGGGTGATGCACAATCGTATAATTGTATTCTTGCAATCGTAGTCTCCATCGTGTGATGCAAAGAGGCATCTTGGCTTTTGGATTGGCAAAAATGGACAGTAGAGCTTGATGGTCAGTTACCAACATGATAGGCTTTCCGTACGAGAATACTTGTAAATGTTCCCAAGCCCACAACATGAACAAACTTTCTTTCCCAGATTGTGAGTAAGCACGATCTGTTTGGGTTTCTACTAGCCGAGGCCATAATATGCCTTTGAGCATTTGGATGTGCACTATGCTATGCACGGATATCACCTAACTTAACCAGGCTGGCATCCACAAAAACCTTTGCATGAAGCTTTGGACTAAATTATGCCATTTCAGTAGCATTTTCAATGGTGTGTTCGATCCCCTTGAAACTTCTCTCACATTCTTGTGGCCATTGAAAAGAAACTTTTTTCTTCGTTAACTCTCATAATAGAGCAGTAACAATGCAAAGTGTTGTATTATTTTGAACAGTAACTGGCCATGCCAAGAAAAGAATGTACTATTGAAACAATTTGTGGGGAGTAGCATTTGACAGAGCTTGTACTTTTGCAGGATTAGGTGTCATACCCCCCTCAGAAAAGATATGGCCAAAGAAGTTTCGTTTTGTCTTATTGAACTCACACTTGTCTACACTCAAAGTCAATCCTGCATCATGTAAACAACATACTTGTGCAAGACTTCTATTGTGCTCCTTCTCTATAGCTCCAAAAACTAAAATGTCATTTCTATATTTAAACACATTTACAACAGGCTGTATATAATGTTGAATGGCATCCTGAAAACATTCTGCAGCCGGTGGCACACCAAAACTAAGGGACTGGTTACGATCTTGGAGGACAGGGTTGCTACATCACAAACGTGACGGATATCAGATGAGCCGTAAAACGATTCCGTCATATCTGATGGAAATCATAATATAGGGGCGGAATATCCATCACATTTGTGTTGGAGTATTCCTACCGCCAAGATTGTAATCAGGCCCTATGGCTCTCATAATGACTTTATCGGACTTTGTGCAAGACCGCCAAAGCCACGGGTGCCAGAAGACCGCCAGTGCTGGGGGTCTTCTGCCCACCATATTACAAGTACTGCTGGACTTCCACCACATTTTGGGTAGAGGGGCAGGGGCGGTCCCACCACCGACACTGCCCCGCCTGAAGGACACCGCAGGCCGTTTTGTGTGCAGTAATACAACATGGCGGTGTCCTGATGGCGGGGCGCTGCCAGAGGTGGATCTGCCCCTTCCTGTTCCCTGACGGACGTCCACCTCCCCGGACCAGGTAAGTCGATTGTCCGACAGGGGGTGGGAGGATGGGGGGTGTTGTGTGCGCATGTGTGAGTGAGTGTTGTCTGTGTGTTTGCATGAATGTGTGTATGCGTCGTTGAATGCATGTATGAATGTTGTAGTGAGTGCGTGTATGAATGTAAGTGTGTATGCGTGTGTGTATGAGTGTTGTAATGAATGCGAGGATGGGTCTTGTGGTGAATGCGAGTATGAGTGTTGTGGTGAATGCAAGTATGGTGCTGAAGTGAATGCGTGTATGGATGCATGTAAGTGAATGCGTGTATGTCAGTGTTGGTGAATGAGTGTATGTGGGGTGCATGTGGGTGTCTGTGTGCATGTATGCAGAGAGGTGGGTGGGGGCGCTGTACTTGGTGGGGTGTATGGGAGGGGGCGCTGTACTTGGTTGGGGAGGAGGGTGCTGTACTTGGTGGGGGTGCAGCTCTGTACCTAGTGGGGGAGTTGGGGGGTATTTTGCTTGCTGGAGAGGTGGGGGAGTCATCTACCAGTGACAGGGAAGAAATTCCCTGTCAACTGTAGGCTTTCCGTCAGGGTTTTCGTGGCAGTGCTACCGCCGCGGAAACCCTGGTTGAAAGGTGGCTCATAATACCACCGATGGGCTTCTATAGACCGCCGGGTCAGAGATGCTCATCTCTGGCCCAGCAGGTACAACCGCCCTGGCGGTCTGAGCGGTGATGTGGTGGGTTGGCAGAGGCCAACCCGCCACACTCATAATGTGGCAGTTTTCACCGCCAGCCTGTTGGCGTGATACCACCACCATGGCCCTGGCGGTCAGTAGACCACTAGGGTGATAATGACAGCCCAAGTCATTTGTATTGAAACAAACAGACATGTGCAGAAAAGGTTGTAATGTCCCTCAGCTTTCTTCAAGTTCCAATTGATGATCTATATTTAAATCAAGGCGAGAATAGGTCTTTGCACCATTCAATTGCATTATCATGTCAGTAATGTGTGGACCTGGATATCGATCTCATTCAGGTGGCTGTTTGCAGATGCATACAGCTCCTTCACTGCCCTTTTTGGGCACTACTACTGTAGGAGAAACCCATGGTGTTAGATTAGAGTACGATCAATAAAGTCATGTTTAATTGGCGATTCAAGTTCTTTTTCAACTGATTCTTGTAAGTGAAAAGCAATTCGACTATGTCTCTGAGCAACAGGTCAAACATCTTCATTAATATGCAGGTTTCCTTTCATGGACTTAAGCTTTCCTAAACCATGAAACAACGAAGGGAATTAAATTACTATTTTGTGATGAGCATTCATGTTCCAATTCACAGAAATTAATCCTACATCAGTAGTCGGATAGAAGCTGAGTAAACAGGCACTTGATGCTGTACCGTGGAGCACATGGACCAGTGCTTTTATCTTTGTTTTCTGATGTCTCTCTGTCGCTACAAATGAACCTTGACTTTTTATAGGCATCAATGAAACCCATGAATGCACTTAGGTCCTCAATGGCATAAGGGGCAGTAATGGAGACAGCTCACTGAATTACTGCAGGCATTATGTTTATCGATGCATCACTGTTGATAATGAAAGGTATTGAGCAGCCATTTATCGTCAATGTAATCTTTGGACAGTGTTTGTATGATTTTGCTGGTTTGGCATGTTGACTTTTCTTTGACAGACATTTTTCTTCATATGAAACCAGTCCAAAATGCAGACTTTTCTCTGAGGTAAACATCAACATGGCACAGTCACTTTCTTTACTTTCACTTGATATGGAAACCGAAGAACTGCTTGACAATGATTTAGATGATGATCGACTTCATTTACTATCAATTTCCCTCAACTGATGTCGCCAATTGTCCTGTGAGTGCTCGTCGATCTTTGCTTTTGGAACTGAGTGCATTGAATCTTTCCGCAAATTCATCTATGGTTTCACCAACTCTTTGATGTTCTTGGCTGAAAATGTATCACTCATTAGCAACATTTGGTGCTGGATTGAAATTGATATTCAAAGAATTTTTAATCAGACTGTACATGACTTCTTCATCAGTTCTCTGCATTTTATTTATGACTTCGTTAACACCATCACCAGAAGTATTCTTCAGATACTTGATAATCTTACTGTTTTTTTAAGTGCATCAATGAAGTCCTCAAATGTCTTTATCCAAGCAGTCTATGTTTTATCAATATTTAGCTTTTTGGCAGTATCAAAATGTGGTGGTGGTTTCAGGAAGGCAGCAGCATTGTAACCTAGCTTGGAACTTAGGGCCAGATGTATGACATTTTTTTGCACTCGCAAACGGTGCGAATCGCAAAATTCGGCCGTTTGCGAGTGCAAAAAAGTAGTCTGCAATGCATGATAGGCATTCGCAGACCACAAATAAGAAATCGCAAAAATTTCGATTTTCTGCGTTGCAACCTGGTTTTGCAAGTCGCAATTTGCGATTCGCAAAATCAACATAGCAAGGCGATGCTGCAAAAAATCGCAAATTGCGATTTTTCGTAGAATGCCATTTTGCACATGCAAAATACCATGAAATTAAACCAGGTGGTAACCTGGTGCAAAATTTAAAAATGCATTTAAAATGCATGTTTTAATTGAACATGTAATGCACACATGCCCTTTTCGCATGTGTGCACCTTACATGTCCCCCAAAACATTTTTGGGGTGCAGCAGAGGGGGCCTTAGGCCCCCAGCACCCTGGGCTTTTGCATTTCCAAAATTGCGATTTCTGGTTCAGAAATCGCAATTTTGGAAATGCAAAAAATTTGCAGCTATGGGCCAACGGGCCCATAGCTGCGAATGGAGCTGGTATCACAATTTGCGATTCGGTAATAGCATTTGCGATTTTTAAGAAATCGCTATTACCGAATCGCAAATGTGATACATGGCACTTTGCGGGTAGGAAATAGTGATTTCTTAAAAATCGCTATTTCTGACTCGCAAAGGGCCGTGATGATACATCTGGCCCTTAATGCTAATGAAAGTGGCGTGTTCTCTGACTCTGTTTGATTGTCATGTTTATGTAAACTTTTTCTACAGTCCTTTGACGTGTGGGCCTTAGGATCGTCTTTGAAATTAATTTGAACTGTGTCCTGTGTCTTAGCAGCCACCATCAAATTTCATGACGTCAACTGTTGCCTTTATCGCTTTGCTCTTTGAAGACCTATGAAGTTGTTCTGACCCCCCACTCGACTGCCTGGTGGGCGACTGATTTTGGTATGGACAGCTCTGTAAGCACAACCCTGAGCACTTCTCCTTGAGCTACTTCGTTGAATGCTGTGGTATGATGACTCTCTTTAGAGGGCTCAGTAAGTTATTTATTTCCTCTTTTCCACAAGTCAGTTTGTGTTTTCTGAAATCTGGTTCATCTCTGCCTTGCAGTACTTCTGTTCACAATTTTCTTTGGAGAGTTAAAATTGTTTTTGATTGCACTTTGTAAACCTGGTTATATCCTCCTTCTGCGTTAATGCTCCGTTGAACATATACCTTTATTTCATGTGGCAACACGGTACCTTCTAATACGACCTTGGTCATAGTTTCTGACCAACGATGTGTAGACTTCTCTGTGAAACTTCCTTTATCTTCAACTGCTTCACACTGGCTGGAGATGAGCTTTCACTTTACATACGTCAACTTTGACTCAGCACTTCGACGAAACCACATGTGGCACACACAAGCAATTTGCTTTGACCACAGCAAACTCACCAGTTCTAGCGTCCTCCCTAGCCTTGGTACCCACTAATGACTACACAACACAAGGAGCTGCAAATCACATATTTATTCTTCTGCGTGTACCTGTAAACTTCCACATTCTAAACCAAGCTTTTTATTACAGTCTATTCTAATGATTACGTAATGCTGCTACCGAATCCGTTTGGAGCCAAAAGGGTTTACTTGCAAGACACTATAAGTTCCAAAACCAATCTTTCCACTTATCAAACATCTATCTACTGGCCATTCTACAAAGCTTTACTCTTCCTATGTCACCAACTTTGAATTCTCTCCTAGCAGTGCCTTTTCCATATTTGTCCCTCATCGTAGAACTTGTCCTTCTTTGAGAGATGACCTCCACCTTTTTGCTATTCACCATTCTCCAGCAACCTTGGCTGAACTGCACTTTCTTTCACTCATTTTCCAAAATGAAGATTTGTCTCTTTCCTACCTAGTTGTTACTCTGTATGCTCCCTCCAGTTCTGTCACTGATTCCCTCTAGGTAACTCCTTCGCACACAGACAGTTGCATGCCTTTCTTCAACACCCTTTTCCATCTTTATATTTTCACATTGCTGTGATTATAAGCAGAGATGTGAACATGTGGACATTTCAATTTCTACCTTGAAAATACATCTAATAAAGACTCCCTAGCAATTATTGAGACGCTTTCAGGGATGGGCTTGTCCAAACTGGTTTTGGCCCCCTACACATAAGGTGGGTCACTCCCTAGACAGCATTTTCTCAAATGAACCTAGAGTGTCTTTTCAGTTGGTCCTTCCTCTTAGCTAGTCAGATCATGGGGCGTTAGCTTTCTGGCTCAGACCCCCACAGAGAAGTTGTCACCTAGCTAGTAATCAAATAGGTAGGATTAATTGGAAGGGAGTATCTGCGGAAGGTCTGACCAAGACGTTAGAGACAATGCCCTTCAAGATCTCAGAAGATGTAAGTAAGGGGGCAGTTGAGTTTACAGCCTAGCTGGATATGGCTGTCAATATTTGGGAAGTGAAACAGAGAAGGCATTCCCCTTCACCCACCTGGTTTAATGAAAGGCTGAGAACTCTTAGGCAGGCCTTTTGTCTTCAAGAGCGTCTCTGGAGGAAAAAATTTGAAGAGCATGAAAAGCAGGTATATATGAAAAAAATAGGGGACTATAAATTAGCCCTTAAAAAGGAGAAGTCATCATACTGTTCTCAGAAAATAGAATCTGTCACATCCTCTAGAGAACCCTTTAAGGTGGTTCAGCAGCTCTCCAACCCTCCGTGAGTTGGAGAACTAGAGGGCTCGCAGGTCTTGTCTCATCAACTTACCACCTTTTTTCAAAGCAAACTCACTGACATCCAGGAGGGACTAGAATCTGCCAAACTCAAAAATAATGATAGCCTTCGAACAACGAAAGAAGGATCAATTTTGGAATCACAGGGGCCTCGGAGACCTGGGAACCAAGAGTCTAAGCTACTCACAGTACTTCCACCTCTTACTCCCGAAAAATGGAACAATATATTCTTAACTATAAATCAGGCTCACCCTTGGAATCATGAGGTATTTGTATTGTGCATAAGGCACTTTACCATTGTAGTTTTGCTGGGCTTAAAGATATGTTTCATCGATATATATTCCAGGCTGAAATTTCTGCTAAGGCCATTGTAATTTGGTCTCCATGCCTAGAGCCCAAAAGAAGAGACTAGGGAGAGGGAGCCTTACAGTAGTGGCAGATAGACTATGAAATGCACTCCCCTAGTCTCTGACTGCGATCGCCTAGCATTTACATTTTAGAAAGGCACGTAAGACCTGTCTGTACACCTTATAGCATGTTAAGGTATGGTTCACAACACTATTTTGTCCCTGGTCGGCCATGTCTACAGCACCTCATTGCCCTTGGGTAATTGTTGTGCTTTATAAATGTAGATCAATTCAAATCAAAATTCTAACAAACATGAGCCCTCTTTCGTGTAGTAAAATTTTCTGACAATTTTCTTTACTTTAAATTCTAATGATGTGTACCTCTATGGGTTTGTTCCCATCTATCTTGAATCAACTATCAGGGAAATAAATTATCTGGTTACTAAGGGGGTCATTACAACCCCGGTGGTCGGTGCTATAGTGGAGGTATTACCGCCAACAGGATGGCGGTACCTATCTCCACTATCATGACATTGGCGGTTTGGCCAAAGCCAAACCACCAAGTCAACACACCGACCGCCACGGTGGTAACGACCGCCGGGCTGGAGACTTCAGTCTCCACCCTGGCGGCCGTCACTAGGCCACCCATGGAATTTTGACCCCGCCAACCGCCATGGTTTCTGTGGTTTCTGTACCGCCACAGAAACCATGGTGGTAGGCACTATCAGTGCCAGGTAATTCCTTCCCTGGCACTGATAGGGGTTTCCCCCACCCCCTCCTCCTCCCCAGAGTCCTCCCCCACCCCCCCACATATACACACATACACGTACATACACACACGCACACACATTCACCCACGCATACATACATACATACATACACACTCACATCAACACTCACAAACATACATCCAGGCACACACGCACTCACACGATACAACATGCACGTACACACACACCCACTCATACACAGTGTGAGAAAACAGGGCTGATTGCAGAGGCCCCCTAACTTTTTGCCCCATTTCCCACTTTTTGCTGGTGTTTTCCTGACTCTGATGGTGCCCTGGGTACTGCTAACCAGTCCCAGGGCCTGTGCTCTGTGTAAAATCAGTATGCAAATTAGGCTAATTATAATTGGCTAAGTCAACCTACCTATAAGTCCCTAGTATATGGTAGGGCATGTAGGTTTAGGGACCACAGCATAGGTAGTGCACCCATAGGTGCACTGCTGAGGTGCCCAGTGTCATTTTAAAGGCAGGCCTGCCTTGCTGGCGGCTTTTAAATTAAAGTTATATGCAAATTTGACTTTGGAATTAAAAGTAGTTCCAAAGTCTTCAACTACCCTATTTTTACATATATAATCACCCCTAAGGTGTGCCCTATGTGCCCCTAGGGCTGGGTGTCATGTAACTATAAGCAGGGACCTTATAAAAATAGTTTTATAAGCCCTGGAGAGGTAAAAACAGCCAAATTAGTTTTTCCCTCATTGTAGTGAATGGCCTTCATAGGCTAGAATGGGGAGACTTTATTTTAATTTTAAAAGTCCCCTTAAGTGACAGCTACAAAGAGTTTGGTATCAAATTAATTGTTATAATAAATTCCACAACTTCCAGTTGTTGGATTTAATATAACTTGTTCAGGTAAAGAGTTTTAAACTTTACCTGAAAAGTTGCCAACTTCAGCCCTGCATTGGTTTTGCTGCTGTGCTCTGATTGGCCAGCCTCTGGCAGCCTGGCCAGGCTGCTTGATGAGGAGTGAAGAGGCCTGGCTTCACACAAAGAGATGTGTCTGTGGGAGGGGATC
This sequence comes from Pleurodeles waltl, assembly GCF_031143425.1. Taxonomy (NCBI): domain Eukaryota; kingdom Metazoa; phylum Chordata; class Amphibia; order Caudata; family Salamandridae; genus Pleurodeles; species Pleurodeles waltl. The sequence continues at coordinate 175,254,916 of NC_090445.1, read as the reverse complement.
TCCCCTCAGCAGATGGTGAGGCAGGAAGGGGGAGGGCTGCCAAACTAGTCTTTAAAGGCAGAGAAGGACATTCAGAGCAACCTAGCAACACCCCCACATCCTGCAACCCCAGACAACTAGGTGCCCCCTTGATTAGATTAGGAGAGGGCAGGAGAGGGGTGTGTTTATGATTTTTAGCCACACCAGTGGGTGGGCTCAGCCAGATGTAACCTCCAAAAATCATTTTCAGCCATGATGGATTTTTGAGGAATGTTGCCTCCTGGGATAGATTTTTGCCACACTTAACAGGAAGTGGTCATCACAGGGGGAAGGACCCTTCACCTGATTGGAGAACCAGGACCCCCCTGTTTTTCACCCAGGAGCAAGGATATAACTGGCAGACCTGCACCTACACCTAAGTTCCCTACCAGATCCCTACCGGGAAGAACTACAGAAGAAGAAGGACTGCCTGCTCGACCCCTGGCCTGCATCTGGACCCTGCATTCTGAAGGACTGCACCAGCTGCACACTTTGGCTTCACCACAAGAAGGCCTGGCTTCAACTGGTTCAAGGAGGGACTCCCTGTGTGCTACAGGTAAACAATTGCTAACCAGAGTCCCCTGCACCAACTCCTGAAGAAATCAACCAGCTGACCACTGTCCAGTGGCCAAAAAGGCGTTTGCGCCAGGTGCATTCTGGGAGTTGTAGTCTACACCCCCAAAGATCATCTCAGAGCTTCTGGAACCTTGGGGTGAGCTGTGGACCCCCAAAAGAACCTTAAAAGAACCTCTAGGAGAAGATCCAGAAGTTTGGCGAAGTTTGGAGAACTTTTGAAAAAAAGCTCCATAGAGGGAACGACCCGCCGCGGCAACTCTAGCAGGCTTGCCTCAACCGCGACCCGGCCTGATTTGCAGGTTTGTCCCGGTGAAGAAAATCTCCAAAAAAGAGACTAAGTCCGAATGTAGAAAGTTGACCGGGACCTCCCAGCCAGCGTATCCGAGGAGGGCTCCAAGGACGTCGGATCAAGATCCAGGTTTACCCCGGTCGAAGGATTTTCACCTCGAAAAAACAACTAAGTCCGAAGGTAAAAGTCTCCACCGAGGGTTTCCGCGATGCGTATCCGGAGAAGAGTTCCAGGAGGTCGGATTGGACTGGCAGGTTCGTCCCGCTGAAGAAAATCTTCAGAAAAACGACTAAGTGCGAAGGTAAACCTTTGACCGAGGCCTCCCGTGGGCTGTAGCCGAGCCCGGCTCCATCGCGGCTGGCATTAAACTTTGACTTTGCCCCAGTCGAGGTGCAACCAGATGACCCGATTGGCGCTTTTTGTTTCTAGGCGCTAAAAAAACAATAATTCTTAAAAAATTCAGATCTCCATTTCCCCTGATCCGATTTTATTCTTTTTTGTGTCATTTTAAAGATAAAAATATAATCTATTTTTATAAATTGGTTTTAGATTTTTAAACTGTTTCCTGTGTTTTATTTAATTACTGTTTTGTGATATTTGAATGCTTTACACCCTGTCTCCTAAGTTAAGCTTTGACGCTCGTTGCCAAGCTACCAAGGGTTGAGCTGGGTTTAATTTACTGAGACCTAACTGGACCTAAGTGGAGGTTAGTGGCCTATTGCTAAGTGTGGGTACCTACCTGCCCTAACCAATAACCCATTTTCCAACACACAGACGCACTACACACGCTTGCACGCATTCACACACAGTCACACACACCCCCACACACAACACCCCCCTCTCCTGATATAAAACCCAACTTACCTGCTTGCAGGGGATCCTCCGGCAAGAGACGGGTCGAGGCTCTGCTGCCAGCAGCAGCGTCTGCCAGCAAAAAACCCCGAGGTCGTATCATGGAACATGATAAGGTAGGCGGTGTTTCTTACCGCCATCCGCCTCCATGACCATCGCCGGAATTCCCCCAGCCTTCTGGTGAAATTCCGGAAACGGTCATAATGGCATGGATGGTCGGTAGCCACGGGGATGGTATGTTGGCGTCCGTCGCTGTGACGGTAGGTGGAATTTGCTGCCAATCTCATAATGAGGGCCTAAATCTGCGTAACTGTCTGACCATCGATTTGGGTATATCTTATACCAGATTCAGACATTACACTCCTGTCTATTTCACCAACCTTCATGGTGCAGAACAGACCATATTTATGGTCCTCTTCCACATCCCTCACCTACAAGATAAACTCCTGTGGGAATTATTTGTTGTTAACTTATCGAATTCAACCATTATTATCATTCCTGTTTTCTTCTGTCCACTTCCATTTACAAGCTCTGACATAATGCCCTTTTCCATTACACTTGCTGCCTCTTTGGCCTAATGCCATACCTGTGTTTTACATTTTACTGGTACCACTGGTCATTTCCTGCTTTCTTTTTTCTCCTTCCCCGTTCAGTTGTTTGGGTCTGCTATTACTTGTTGTTACCCAAATAACCTCTTTGACTGAATCTCAATTTGCCCCTGCATCATTTAACTCTCTGTAGCTCCTCACCTCTAACTTCAAATTGTCTAGCGGTTTTCACAGCTTCATCTAATGTCCATTTTTTTAATCACAAACAATATATCTTGTATTTTTTTTTTTACTTTTATGACCGATTTGATGTTTCCACATTTCATTGTGAAAAGATTTATAATGATGCAGAGACGCCAATGCCCTCATATTAGTAATATTGGCTGTAGATTCACCAGAAAGTCCACTAACCCCAAAAAGTTGTCTTGCAATCACCTCTTTTCATTTTGTACTATAGATGCAGTTAATTTTTTTGTTCTCTGAAATGAATCTAGTTATTTTTCCTCATCCTCTTTGTGATCAGTTAAGAAGGGCAGCCAATATTTTAGAGCCCTTCTACTTTAATTCCTAAACAATGTTTGAACATAGTTTGTGTTTGCCAATAAATATGTGTAGGAAGTTGGCTCTGTATGTACTATTTCAAAGTAAGAAATAGCATGCACAGAGTCCAAGGGTTCCCCTTAGAGGTAAGATAGTGGCAAAAAGAGATAATTCTAATGTTCTATTTTGTGGTAGTGTGGTCGAGCAGTAGGCTTATCAGAGGGTAGTGTTAAGCATTTGTTGTACACACACAGGCAATAAATAAGGAACACACACTCAAAGACAATTCCAGGCCAATAGGTTTTTATATAGAAAAATATATTTTCTTAGTTTATTTTAAGAACCACAGGTTCAAGATTTACAAACAATACTTTAAATGAAAGGTATTTCACTTAGGAACTTTAGGAACTTTGAATTAGCAAAATAGCATATACAGTTTTCACACAAATGGCAATAAGCTATTTTAAAGGTGGACACAGTGCAATTTTCAACAGTTCCTGGGGGAGGTAAGTGTTTGTTAGTTTTGCAGGTAAGTAAACCACCTACAGGGTTCAAAGTTGGGTGCAAGGTAGCCCACCGTTGGGGGTTCAGGGCAACCCCAAAGTTACCACACCAGCAGTTCAGGGCCGGTCAAGTGCAGAGGTCAAAGTGGTGCCCAAAACGCATAGGCTTCAATGGAGAAGGGGGTGCCCCGGTTCCAGTCTGCCAGCAGGTAAGTACCCGCGTCTTCGGAGGGCAGACCAGGGGGGTTTTGTAGGGCACCGGGGGGGACACAAGTCAGCACAAAAAGTACACCCTCAGTGGCACGGGGGCGGCCGGGTGCAGTGTGCAAACAGGCGTCAGGTTTGCACTTGAGTTTAATGGGAGACCAAGGGGTCTCTTCAGCGATGCAGGCAGGCAAGGGGGGGGCTCCTCGGGGTAGCCACCACCTGGGCAAGGGAGAGGGCCACCTGGGGGTCGCTCCTGCACTGGAGGTCAGATCCTTCAGGTCCTGGGGGCTGCGGGTGCAGTGTCCTTACCAGGCGTCGGGTCTTTGAAGCAGGCAGTCGCGGTCAGGGGGAGCCTCTGGATTCCCTCTGCAGGCGTCGCTGTGGGGGCCCAGGGGGGTCAACTCTGGCTACTCACGGGCTCGCAGTCGCCGGGGAGTCCTCCCTGAAGTGTTTGTTCTCCACAAGTTTAGCCGGGGGCGTCCGGTGCAGAGTGCAAAGTCTCACGCTTCCGGCAGGAAACGTGTGTTCTTTCAAAGTTGCTTCTTTGTTGCAAAGATGCTTCTTTCTTGGAGCAGAGCCGCTGTCCTCAGGAGTTCTTGGTCCTTTTAGATGCAGGGTAGTCCTCTAAGGCTTCAGAGGTCGCTGGACCCTGTGGAACGCGTCGCTGTTGCAGTTTTTCTTGAAGTGGGGAGACAGGCCGGTAGAGCTGGGGCCAAAGCAGTTGGTGTCTCCGTCTTCTCTGCAGGTTTTCAGCTCAGCAGTCCTTCTTCGTTTTAGGTTGCAGGAATCTATCTTGCTGTGTTCTGGGAGCCCCTAAATACTCAATTTAGGGGTGTGTCGAGGTCTGGGGGGTTAGTAGCCAATGGCTACTAGCCCTGAGGGTGGTTACACCCTCTTTGTGCCTCCTCCCTGAGGGGAGGGGGGCACATCCCTAATCCTATTGGGGGAATCTTCCATCTGCAAGATGGAGGATTTCTAAAAGTCAGAGTCACCTCAGCTCAGGACACCTTAGGGGCTGTCCTGACTGGCCAGTGACTCCTTGTTTTTCTCATTATCTCCTCCGGCCTTGCCGCCAAAAGTGGGGCCGTGGCCAGAGTGGGCGGGCAACTCCACTAGCTGGAGTGCCCTGGGGTGCTGTAACAAAGGGGGTGAGCCTTTGAGGCTCACCCCCAGGTGTTACAGTTCCTGCAGGGGGAGGTTGGAAGCACCTCCACCCAGTACAGGCTTTGTTACTAGCCACAGAGTGACAAAGGCACTCTCCCCATGTGGCCAGCAACATGTCTGGTGTGTGGCAGGCTGCTAAAACTAGTCAGCCCACACTGGTAGTCGGTATGGTTTCAGGGGGCATCTCTAAGATGCCCTCTGGGGTGTATTTCACAATAAAATGTACACTGGCATCAGTGTGCATTTATTGTGCTGAGAAGTTTGATACCAAACTTCCCAGTTTTCAGTGTAGCCATTATGGTGCTGTGGAGTTCGTGTATGACAGACTCCCAGACCATATACTCTTATGGTTACCCTGCACTTACAATGTCTAAGGTTTTGCTTAGACACTGTAGGGGCATATTGCTCATGCACTTATGGCCTCACCTAGGGTATAGTGCACCCTTCCTTAGGGCTGTAAGGCCTGCTAGAGTGGTGACTTATCTATACCTATAGGCAGTGTGAGGTTGGCATGGCACCCTGAGGGGAGTGCCATGTCGACTTAGTCATTTTATCCCCACCAGCACACACAAGCTGGCAAGCAGTGTGTCTGTGCTGAGTGAGGGGTCCCCAGGGTGGCATAAGACATGCTGCAGCCCTTAGAGACCTTCCCTGGCATCAGGGCCCTTGGTACCAGGGGTACCAGTTACAAGGGACTTACCTGGATGCCAGGGTGTGCCAATTGTGGAAACAAAAGTACAGGTTAGGGAAAGAACACTGGTGCTGGGGCCTGGTTAGCAGGCCTCAGCATACTTTCAAATCATAACTTGGCATCAGCAAAGGCAAAATGTCAGGGGGTAACCATGCCAAGGAGGCATTTCCTTACACAACCCCCCCCCCAAACGAAAGAGGATGAGACTAACCTTTCCCAAGAGAGTCTTCATTTTCTAAGTGGAAGAACCTGGAAAGGCCATCTGCATTGGCATGGGCAGTCCCAGGTCTGTGTTCCACTATAAAGTCCATTCCCTGTAGGGAGATGGACCACCTCAACAGTTTTGGATTTTCACCTTTCATTTGCATTAGCCATCTGAGAGGTCTGTGGTCAGTCTGAACTACAAAGTGAGTACCAAAGAGGTATGGTCTCAGCTTCTTCAGGGACCAAACCACAGCAAAGGCCTACCTCTCAATGGCACTCCAACGCTGCTCCCTGGGGAGTAACCTCCTGCTAATGAAAGCAACAGGCTGGTCAAGGCCATCATCATTTGTTTGGGACAAAACTGCCCCTATCCCATGTTCAGAGGCATCAGTCTACACAATGAACTGCTTGGAGTAATCTGGAGCTTTGAGAACTGGTGCTGTGCACATAGCTTGTTTCAGGGTGTCAAAGGCCTGTTGGCATTCTACAGTCCAGTTTACCTTCTTGGGCATTTTCTTGGAGGTAAGTTCTGTGAGGGGTGTCACTATGGAGCCATATCCCTTCACAAACCTCCTGTAGTACCCAGTCAAGCCAAGGAATGCCCTGACTTGAGTCTGGGTTTTTGGAGCTGTCCAGTCCACAATAGTCTGGATCTTAGGCTGGAGTGGCTGAACCTGGCCTCCACCTACAAGGTGTCCCAAGTAAACAACAGTTCCCTGCCCTCTCTGGCATTTGGATGCCTTGATAGAGAGGCCTGCTGCTTGCAGGGCCTTCAAAACCTTCTTCAGGTGGACCAGGTGATCCTGCCAGCTGAAGCTAAAGACAGCAATATCGTCAAGATAAGCTGCACTAAAGGACTCCAAGCCAGCAAGGACTTGATTCACCAACCTTTGGAAGGTGGCAGGGGCATTCTTTAAAACAAAGGGCATAACCGTAAACTGATAATGCCCATCAGGTGTGGAGAATGCTGTCTTTTCTTTTGCTCCTGGTGCATTTTGATTTGCCAGTACCCTGCTGTCAAGTCAAAGGTACTTAAGTATTTGGCAGCACCTAGTTTGTCTATCATTTAATCTGCCCTTGGAATGGTATGGGCATCTGTCTTGGTGACAGAATTAAGTCCTCTGCAGTCCACACAAAACCTCATCTCTCTCTTTCCATCTTTGGTGTCAGGTTTGGGGACTAAGACCACTGGGCAAGCCCAGGGGCTGTCAGAGTGCTCAATGACTCCCAATTCCAGCATCTTGTGGACTTCTACTTTGATGCTTTCCTTAACTTGGTCAGACTGTCTGAAAATTTTGTTTTTGACAGGCATGCTGTCTCCTGTGTCCACATCATGGATACACAGGTGGGTCTGACCAGGGGTTAGGGAAAAGAGCTCAGCAAACTGTTGCAGGACCTTCCTACAGTCAGATTGCTGTTGGCCAGAGAGGGTGTCTGAATAGATCACTCCATCTACTGAACCATCTTTAGGGTCTGTGGAGAGGAGATCAGGGAGAGGTTCACTCTCAGCTTCCTGGTCCTCATCTGTTACCATCAACAGATTCACATCTGCCCTGTCATGGAAGAGTTTGAGGCGGTTCACATGGATCACCCTTTTGGGGGTCCTGCTAGTGCCTAGATCTACCAGGTAGGTGACCTGACTCTTCCTCTCTAGCACTGGGTAAGGGCCACTCCATCTGTCCTGAAGTGCCCTGGGAGCCACAGGCTCCAGAACCCAGACTTTCTGTCCTGGCTGAAACTCAACCATAGCAGCCTTTTGGTCATACCACAACTTCTGGGGTTGTTGGCTGGCCTCAAGGTTTTTACTTGCCTTGTCCATATACTCTGCCATCCTTGAACGTAGGCCTAGTACATAGTCCACTATATCTTGTTTAGGCTCATGAAGAGGTCTCTCCCAGCCTTCTTTTACAAGAGCTAGTGGTCCCCTTACAGGATGGCCAAACAGAAGTTCAAAGGGGGAAAACCCTACTCCCTTCTGAGGCACCTCTCTGTAGGCGAAAAGCAGACATGGCAAGAGGACATCCCACCTCCTTTTGAGTTTTTCAGGGAGCCCCATGATCATGCCTTTCAATGTCTTGTTAAATCTTTCTACAAGACCATTGGTTTGTGGATGGTATGGTGTGGTGAATTTGTAAGTCACCCCACACTCATTTCACATATGCTTCAGGTATGCTGACATGAAGTTAGTACCTCTGTCAGACACCACCTCCTTAGGAAATCCCACTCTGGTAAAAATATCAATGAGTGCTTTGGCTACTGCAGGGGCAGTAGTCGACCTAAGGGGAATTGCTTCAGGGTATCTAGTAGCATGATCCACTACTACTAGTATGTATTGGTTCCCCGAGGCTGTGGGAGGTTCAAGTGGACCCACTATGTCCACACCCACTCTTTCAAAGGGGACCCCCACCACTGGAAGTGGAATGAGGGGGGCCTTTGGGTGTCCACCTGTCTTACCACTGGCTTGACAGGTGGCACAGGAGACACAAAACTCCTTGACCTTCTGGGACATGTTGGGCCAATAGAAGTGGTTGACTAATCTCTCCCACGTCTTGGTCTGTCCCAAATGCCCAGCAAGAGGAATATCATGAGCTAAGGTCAGAATGAATTCCCTAAACTCCTGAGGCACTACCACTCTCCTAGTGGCACCAGGTTTGGGATCTCTTGCCTCAGTGTACAGGAGTCCATCTTCCCAATAGACTCTATGTGTTCCTGTTATTTTTCCTTTGGACTCGTCAGCAGCTTGCTGCCTAAGGCCTTCAAGAGAGGGACAGGTTTATTGCCCCTTACACAACTGTTCCCTTGAGGGTCCCCCTGGGCCTAGGAGCTCAACCTGATAAGGTTCTAACTCCATGGGCTCAGTTCCCTCAGAGGGCAGAACTTGTTCCTGGGAAGAGAGGTTCTCTTTCTCTTGTTGTGTTGAAGCTGGTTCCCCAGTCTTCTTTCCTTTTCTCTTGGAGGGTTGGGCCCTTTTTCCAGGCTCCAACACCACTTTTTCACCCTGAGCCCTGCACTGTGCCCTTGTCTTGACACACACCAGTTCAGGGATACCCAGCATGGCTGCATGGGTTTTGAGTTCTACCTCAGCCCATGCTGAGGACTCCAGGTCATTTCCAAGCAAACAGTCTACAGGGATATTTGTGGAGACCACCACCTGTTTCAGGCCATTGACCCCTCCCCACTCTAAAGTTACCATAGCCATGGGATGTGCTTTAGTCTGATTGTCAGCGTTGGTGACTGGATAAGTTTGTCCAGCCAGGTATTGACCAGGGGAAACCAGTTTCTCTGTCACCATGGTGACACTGGCACCTGTATCCCTCAGGCCTTCTACACTTTGCCCATTAATTAAGAGTTGCTGCCTGTATTTTTGCATATTAGGGGGCCAGGCAGCCAGTGTGGCTAAATCCACCCCACCCTCAGAGACTAGTGTAGCTTCAGTGTGAACCCTGATTTGCTCTGGGCACACTGTTGATCCCACTTGGAGACTGGCCATTCCAGTGTTAGCTGGAGTGGAGTTAGAAGTGGAACCTTTCTTGGGATAGGCCTTGTCTCCAGTTTGGTGTCCTTGCTGATTACAGCTACGACACCAAGCCTTTTTGGGATCAAAGTTTTTACCCTTGTACCCAAAATTGGATTGTGAAGAAGCTCTGGACTCTCCCTCCTGAGCAGGTTTTTGGGGCCCTATAGAAGACTCTTTACTTTTCCCTTTGGATGTCTCAACACTCTTCCCCGGGGGAGTCTTTGTGACCCCTTTCTTTTGGTCACCCCCTGTGGAAGTCTTGGTCACCCTAGTCTTGACCCAATGGTCCGCTTTCTTTCCCAATTCTTGGGGAGAAATTGGTCCTAGGTCTACAAGATGCTGATGCAGTTTATAATTGAAACAATTACTTAACAGGTGTTCTTTCACAAATAAATTGTACAGCCCATCATAATCATTTACACCACTGCCTTGAATCCAACCATCCAGTGTTTTCACTGAGTAGTCAACAAAATCAAACCAGTTCTGGCTCGAGGATTTTTGAGCCCCCCTGAACCTAATTCTATACTCCTCAGTGGAGAATCCAAAGCACTCAATCAGGGTAGCCTTCATGAGGTCATAGGATTCTGCATCTTTTCCAGAGAGTGTGAGGAGTCTATCCCTACACTTTCCAGTGAACATTTCCCAAAGGAGAGCACCCCAGTGAGATCTGTTTACTTTTCTGGTTGCACAAGCCATCTCAAAAGCTGTGAACCATTTGGTGATGTCATCACCATCTTCATATTTAGTTACAATCCCTTTTGGGATTTTCAAAATGTCAGGAGAATCTCTGACCCTATTTATGTTGCTCCCACCATTGATGGGACCAAAACCCATCTCTTGTCTTTCCCTTTCTATGGCTAGGAGCTGTCTCTCTAAAGCCAATCTTTTGACCATCCTGGCTAACAGGAGGTCATCTTCATTGAGACTGCCCTCAATGCTTCCAGAGTTGCTGGACTCTCCTGTGAGAGAAGCAGCATCTCTGACTATCACATTTGGAGTCAGGGTTTGAGAGACATTGGGTTCCCTATCTAGGACTGGAGGTGGGAAATCCTCCACATCACTAGGGTCCCCCTCTGTGAGGCCATCATCAGAGGGGTTGTTTTTAGCAAACTCTGCCAAAAGCTCCTGGAGCTGTACTTTGGTAGGGTTTGAACCAGTTTTAATCTTTTAGATTTTGCAGAGAGACCTTAACTCTGACATCCTAAGATGCAGGTAAGGGGTAACGTTGAGTTCCATCACAATCTCTTCTGCATTAGACATTATGGGGGTCATTACAACCCTGGAGGTCGGCGGAGAAGCGGCGGTAGGACCGCAAACAGACCGGCGGCAAAAAAAATGGAATTTGGACCGCAGCGGTTACCGCGCGATCGACCGCCACTTCACCACTCCGACCGCCACGGCGGTAATGACCGCTGGGCTGGAGGTTGCGGTCTCCGGCCCGGCGGTCGTCACTAGACTGCCAATGGTATCAGGACCCTGCATACCGCCACGGTTTCTGGCAGTTGGGAACCGCCATGAGAACCATGGAGGTAGGCACTATCGGTGCCAGGGAATTCCTTCACTGGCACTAATAGGGGTCTCCCCCACCCCCCACTACCCCCCACGAGTCCTCCCCCCACAACCCTCACACCCCTGCCACCCCCCAGAGGTGGTACAAACCACCTCCCCACCCCCACCCCAACATGCACATACACGCACCCCTACACGCACACACCCCCAACATGCACATATACACACCCCTACACACACACATACACAACAAGGACACATACCCGCACACATACATGCAGACATGCACACCTGCCGAACCGCACACATTTCCCATAGACACAGCAGCACCCCCGCATGCATACACGCACTCACACACCCCCTCTATACACGCACACCCCCATGCACGCACACAACACACAACACCCCCCCACCCCCTCCCTAACGGACGATCAACTTACCTTGTGCGTTGGTCCTCCGGGAGGCGACGGGATCCATGGGGACATCACCGCCACCAGCACACTGCCACCAGAACACCACCATACAGAATCGTGGGATGTGATTCTGTGGGCGGTGTTGTGTTGGCGTGGCGGTGGAGGTTGAGCAGCCTCCATTTTCCCGCCGACCGCCAGTGTAGCTGCTGGCGGATTTCCGTACGGAAAACGTAGGTGCGCTGCCAGCGGTCAAAATACGCGGAGCGGAAGACCACCACGGCTGGCGGTCTTCACCGCGGCGGTAACTTGGCGGTCATGCGAAAAGACCGCCAATGTTGTAATGACCCCCAATGTTTTTAAAAGTTGGAATACTTTTTAAGAATCTAAAACTATCTTTAGAACTTAATTCAAACTTTTACAAAACTTTTAAACTCTAAAAGAAATGCTAACAGGGACTAACACAAGGCCCTAGCAGGACTTTAACAAATTTAGAAAAATAGCTCAAATTTCAAAAATCAGTTTCTAATGACAATTTTTGGAATTTAGTCGTGTGATCAGGTATTGGCTGAGTGGTCCAGCAAATGCAAAGTCTTGTACCCCACCGCTGATCCACCAATGTAGGAAGTTGGCTCTGTATGTACTATTTCAAAGTAAGAAATAGCATGCACAGAGTCCAAGGGTTCCCCTTAGAGGTAAGATAGTGGCAAAAAGAGATAATTCTAATGCTCTATTTTGTGGTAGTGTGGTCGAGCAGTAGGCTTATCAGAGGGTAGTGTTAAGCATTTGTTGTACACAAACAGGCAATAAATAAGGAACACACACTCAAAGACTATTCCAGGCCAATAGGTTTTTATATAGAAAAATATATTTTCTTAGTTTATTTTAAGAACCACAGGTTCAAGATTTACAAACAATACTTTAAATGAAAGGTATTTCACTTAGGAACTTTAGGAACTTTGAATTAGCAAAATAGCATATACAGTTTTCACACAAATGGCAATAAGCTATTTTAAAGCTGGACACAGTGCAATTTTCAACAGTTCCTGGGGGAGGTAAGTGTTTGTTAGTTTTGCAGGTAAGTAAACCACCTACAGGGTTCAAAGTTGGGTCCAAGGTAGCCCACCGTTGGGGGTTCAGGGCAACCCCAAAGTTACCACACCAGCAGCTCAGGGCCGGTCAGGTGCAGAGGTCAAAGTGGTGCCCAAAACGCATAGGCTTCAATGGAGAAGGGGGTGCCCCGGTTCCAGTCTGCCAGCAGGTAAGTACCCGCGTCTGCGGAGGGCAGACCAGGGGGGTTTTGTAGGGCACCGGGGGGGACACAAGTCAGCACAAAAAGTACACCCTCTGCGGCACGGGGGCGGCCGGGTGCAGTGTGCAAACAGGCGTCGGGTTTGCAATGGAGTTCAATGGGAGACCAAGGGGTCTCTTCAGCGATGCAGGCAGGCAAGGGGGGGCTCCTCAGGGTAGCCACCACCTGGGCCAGGGAGAGGGCCACCTGGGGGTCACTCCTGCACTGGAGGTCGGATCCTTCAGGTCCTGGGGGCTGCGGGTGCAGTGTCCTTACCAGACGTCGGGTCTTTGAAGCAGGCAGTCGCGGTCAGGGGGAGCCTCTGGATTCCCTCTGCAGGCGTCGCTGTGGGGGCCCAGGGGGGTCAACTCTGGCTACTCACGGGCTCGCAGTCACTGGGGAGTCCTCCCTGTAGTGTTTGTTCTCCACAAGTCGAGCCGGGGGCGTCGGGTGCAGAGTGCAAAGTCTCACGCTTCCGGCGGGAAACGTGTGTTCTTTCAAAGTTGCTTCTTTGTTGCAAAGATGCTTCTTTCATGGAGCAGAGCCGCTTTCCTTGGGAGTTCTTGGTCTTTTTAGATGCAGGGTAGTCCTCTGAGGCTTCAGAGGTCGCTGGACCCTGTGGAACGCGTCGCTGTTGCAGTTTTTCTTGAAGTGGGGAGACAGGCAGGTAGAGCTGGGGCCAAAGCAGTTGGTGTCTCCGTCTTCTCTGCAGGTTTTCAGCTCAGCAGTCCTTCTTCGTCTTAGGTTGCAGGAATCTATCTTGCTGTGTTCTGGGAGCCCCTAAATACTCGATTTAGGGGTGTGTTTAGGTCTGGGGGGTTAGTTGCCAATGGCTACTAGCCCTGAGGGTGGCTACACCCTCTTTGTGCCTCCTCCCTGAGGGGAGGGGGGCACATCCCTAATCCTATTGGGGGAATCCTCCATCTGCAAGATGGAGGATTTCTAAAAGTCAGAGTCACCTCAGCTCAGGACACCTTAGGGGCTGTCCTGCCTGGCCAGTGACACCTCCTTGTTTTTCTCATTATCTCCTCCTGCCTTGCCGCCAAAAGTGGGGCCGTGGCAGGAGGGGGCGGGCAACTCCACTAGCTGGAGTGCCCTGGGGTGCTGTAACAAAGGGGGTGAGCCTTTGAGGCTCACCGCCAGGTGTTACAGTTCCTGCAGGGGGAGGTGAGAAGCACCTCCACCCAGTACAGGCTTTGTTACTAGCCACAGCGTGACAAAGGCACTCTCCCCATGTGGCCAGCAACATATCTGGTGTGTGGCAGGCTGCTAAAACTAGTCAGCCCACACTGGTAGTCGGTATGGTTTCAGGGGGCATCTCTAAGATGCCCTCTGGGGCGTATTTCACAATAAAATGTACACTGGCATCAGTGTGCATTTATTGTGCTGAGAAGTTTGATACCAAACTTCCCAGTTTTCAGTGTAGCCATTATGGTGCTGTGGAGTTCGTGTATGACAGACTCCCAGACCATATACTCTTATGGCTACCCTGCACTTACAATGTCTAAGGTTTTGCTTAGACACTGTAGGGGCATAGTGCTCATGCACTTATGCCCTCACCTAGGGTATAGTGCACCCTGCCTTAGGGCTGTAAGGCCTGCTAGAGGGGTGACTTATCTATACCTATAGGCAGTGTGAGGTTGGCATGGCACCCTGAGGGGAGTGCCATGTCGACTTAGTCATTTTATCCCCACCAGCACACACAAGCTGGCAAGCAGTGTGTCTGTGCTGAGTGAGGGGTCCCCAGGGTGGCATAAGACATGCTGCAGCCCTTGGAGACCTTCCCTGGCATCAGGGCCCTTGGTACCAGGGGTACCAGTTACAAGGGACTTACCTGGATGCCAGGATGTGCCAATTGTGGAAACAAAAGTACAGGTGAGGGAAAGAACACTGGTGCTGGGGCCTGGTTAGCAGGCCTCAGCACACTTTCAAATCATAACTTGGCATCAGCAAAGGCAAAAAGTCAGGGGGTAACCATGCCAAGGAGGCATTTCCTTACATTTTGTCTACTCATACTGTCTTCACATATGCCGTAAATGCTTCTTTCCATTGATCTCAATCTAATTTAGGACCGCTGGGGGTTTATAAAACCTGGTTCCCAGATTCCTTACATTGCTGTATGGATTGGTGAAGATAAGTTGATTCACTTAATGAACCCGTTCAACCAAGAGTATTTTCTATAAACACTGTTTTTGTAGTGTACCTCATCTCGGTTATAAACAAAAACATTTATAGATCTATAAATATTCTTTATTCCCACTTGAATGAATGTTAGGGCGTTTTGATTTATACAAAAATGATAATAATACCACAGAGCAGCACAAACCAAATTTCATCAGTCTTAACCAGTCACCTTAGCAGTGTCATTTTGAGTCTTTCTTCCACAGGTGGAATGTCTGCTGTTCACCTCCCTCAGCTTATTCAATAAACTTTGGGCCTGATTTAGATCTCGGAGGAGGAGTTACTTTGTTGCAAAAGTAAGGGATATACCGTCTGCTGAAATCTAAATGACATTCTTTTCTATGGTATTTAGATTTAGGCAGATGGGATGGCCGTTGTGACGGAGTAACCCCTCCGCTGAGATCTAAATCAGGTCCTCTGTGTCTTCACTTCAGTTGCCTGACGTGATAATTAGGCATACACAAATGTGGCCTATTATGGGTGCATAGGAGTGGTGTAAGAAACTGGGTTACTGGTTGAGGTGGTGGAAGTCCCACTCAGGCAAGAACCACAATCCTTTTAAGGCAGAACCACAAAAGTTACTAAATTAACCTGTGCTTAACCCTCTTGTAGCTTGGCACGAAACAGTCAGGCTTAACTTAGAAGCAACATGTGAAGTATTTATGCAGCACACAAACAGGAATAAAGTGAAAACCTAACACAAGGAAAATCGCAAACTACTTTAGAAAAACATAGTAATTTTTTATTGAAAAATGAGACGATGATGACAAAAATCAGATCAGAACACCCAGAAATATTAAATGCCAAAGTTTAGGTAAGTATAACCTCTAGAAGCACAAATTGCCACTCGCAGGAGTTTGGGGATAAATCACGAGTTCAGGCAGACCGTGTTAGATCACGAGCCAGATATAGGGACAAAGTTAGTCCCACTGAAAGTGTTACCTTCTGAAAGTACAGCATGAAGAGTCCAGATGGCGGTGGAGGAAGCCCCTAACAGCAGGAAGAGTATGATAGATGGTCATCGCTGTAGAGCGAAGAGCAGGCCCGGCATCGTGGACAGTAGACATGCTAGCGTGAGTATCTGGTCAGTTGTCATGGATGGTCATTGCTAGATCTTTGCTTTGGTGGTCAACTCAGGTTGTCATTACTGTAGCTTGAAGTGCAGATCTTGCATTGCTGGTTGTCACTGGTAGTCACTGTAGTACAACAAGTCAAGTTTAGCTGCACTTCACATTGGTAGTCATTGTGGGTGGCAGAGTCTTAGCACAAACTGGACTATTTGTGGGTGTGAAACCACGAGGACATGTAAAACGTAAATCCACATGTTCTACTTTTTTAATACAATGCACCCTGTCCTCTGGGTCTTTAGGGCCAACCTTAGGGAAGACTTATATGTATTAAAAAGTAAGGTTTAGGCCTGGCAAAAGATTTATTTTGTCAGGACAAATTGGCTGTCTGAAACTGAACTGCAAGCTGCAGTGGCAGGCCTGAAACAAGTTTTAAAAGGTTACTTTAGTGGGTGGAACAATGAGCGGAGTAGGCCCACTGGTAGCATTTAATTTACTAGCCCTGAGCCCACGTTGTATCATTTGCTAGGGGCTTACAAGTAAATAAATGTGTCAGTTAGGCGTAAGCCAATTTCACCATGTTTATGGGAGAGAGCAAATCAATCATAATCAAATCAAAACGTGTGTATAAAGCACAACTACTCACCTGAAAGGGTTTCAAGGCTCCGAGGGGGGGGGGGGGGGGCTGTTCTCTGAGATTCAGTTGCAGAGCCAGGTTTTGAGGTCCTCCTGAACTGATGCAGCAATGGTGACTGCCTCAGGTACAGAGACAGGGTGTTCCAGGTCTTTGCCACAAGGAAGGTGAAGGATCTTCCACCAGCTGAGGTCTTCTGTAAGGGGGGTACGTGGCTAATGCTTGTTGAGCAGAGCAAAGAGGTCTGGTGGGGGAGTAGAAGCTGATGCAGCGGTTGAGGTAGGCAGGTCCTAGGTCATGGAGGGCCTAGTATGCATGTACAAGGAATTTGAAATGAATCCTTTTCTCAATAGGTTCCTAGTGGAGGTTTCTTAGGTGATTGGAGATGTATTTGTGGCAGGGAATGTCCAGGATGAGTGTGGCAGAGGTGTTTAGGATGTGCTGTAGTTTCTTCAGGTTCTTCTGGGTGGTGCCGGCATACAGGGAGTTGCATTGTCGAGTCTGCTGGTAACCAGGGCATAGGTAATGTTTCTGCTGCAGTCCTTTGGGATCCATTAGTAGATCTTCCAGAGCAATCCGAGAGAGTGAAAACAGGAGCATGCAACTGAGTTGACTTGGCAGGTTATGGTGAGCAATGAGTCCAGGAAGAAGCCGAGGTTGCATGTGTAGTCTGTAAGGAGGGGGGCAGAGGGTAGATGAGCACCAGGAGTCATTCCAGGTTGAAGTGGAGAGTCCCAGGATGATGATCTCGGTCTTGTCAGAGTTTAGCTTGAGGAGGCTCTATTTCATCCAGGCAGCAACAGTTCCATCCAATTGTGGAGCACAAACACTTTAGTGCAGGTTGGCAGTTGTAAAGTGTGTAGGGTCCTAGGCCAACAAACACGAATTGAGCAAACAGAAGGAGTGGATGCAAAAAGTTTGGGGCACTACCCCACCAAGGATATCAGGGCCAACAAGCCAAAAGTGCAGGTGTCACACTCAGCCGCATTGCACACCACCAAGCATTTTGCATCAGGACACATCAACCCCACACCTCAATGATATTGTGCATGTATAGCAAAATGCAGTGGAAGTCTCACTTCCTTCTTCCTCTGCAATGATGTTCAGCACTGAAATCTTCGACGATTTTCTGCAGGTATGCTGCTCCGGTTAACTCTCACAAGTTCAATGGTCACGGGGATACACCTTCTGTCACAACTTCATGATCTTGAGTTTTGTTGCATCGTTCCCTCCTTTGCCTCCTTTCCACTCATCAGCAATGATAAAGCTTGGAGGTGTAAGTTCATAAGTTTCTTTATATTCTTTAGCAACACAAACAGGAACTGAGGACCATTGTAAACAGTCAATTCCAGAACATTCTCTCAACCAGAACTTCATATAAACATTGCTCTCTAACATTACAGATGAGGCAACGCCCATAGGTCATTCCAGAGCAGTCAGGGAAAGAAGTTGCTATCATTCTTTTGCTGCTTGCATGCCGTGAACTGTTTTCAAATTCTTGTGATTTAACCAGTCTGACTACAGATCTTGTTATAGTGTGACTCTATATCTTTCACTATTCGTGTGTGGCGAGGATTGTGGTCAATCACTGTTTATTAACATGCAGCTCCCTTACATTTTCAAATTGTTGAAACAAGAACCCCACGTCAAAAAAGCTTGTGTGAGATCAGTTTCTTTGACGGCATCAGTGTCAAAGGGAATGTGGTGTCACTTTCTCCACTGCTCTGACACGTGAATTGACTTTGTGACTGTCATAAATATCTGCAAAACAGTGTTATCACTGTCGAGCAAAAAAAAACAACCAAAAAAAAACAAGAGTTTTGGTAATATCTGGCGCCTGAGCTCAAGATAGTATTGTCACGTTGTCTTCGCATCAGACGGCCATTTTCGAATCCGCATCGATGAATAATGATAAACATTTACAGGGCTCCACCAATACCATGTCATCAACAGCAGTGCTTCTGATGACTTGCCTCCCAGCAGCCCTCTTCGCTTATGAGCATTTTACGACTGCTCCACTTAGCTATGCTGCAGTCCCATAGCAGCAGTTTGCTACACAGAAGTGAATGTTTCTAATGATTCTGCGATTCTTTTTTGCTTTCAGCACAGCACTGGGTTACTTTGTTTACATCTATCCTCGCCAGCTCATAAATCTTTCATCCTCCAAGTAAGAGCTTTGGATGGAGATGTGTGCTCAGAACACGGAGATGTTAATGGGAAGTCAAGTAAACTCTAGCAACTTGCAACAACGCGCACCTTTGATTTAGACTGGTCTCTTCATAGTTTAGATGCATTATAATATTTATATCTCCGGAGTAACTCCATGGACGTCAGTTGATCAAAATGCCAGGGGTAGCGGAAGTGGCATCACGTGCCATTTCATCTTTACTTTCACTAATATACACTTACACAAACACACATTCACGCACACAAATACTCTCTGTCAAGCACACTCTCACCCACAAGCATGCACACACCGTACAGTTAAAAATGCTTTCTACTTACCCCAACTACTAAGGAGGGTCATATTCCAGCTAACTATACTGCATTTTTTGTTAATTAATAGTGAGTGATAAATTACTCACTATTAATGTATTTTTAAAAAAATGATTGAAAACAAGGAAGTGGAGCTCAGTTGCCCATGCGTTCCTGTTGCTGATTTTGCCACCTCTGAGGCTAGGGTCGAAGAGGCAGTGTCGGGGCTCACAAGGGGCAAACTGGGGGTCGCAACTAAATGACGTCCATGAGTAACTTTAATACCCATGGCAGCACTGGTAACTCACTGACCACATAAGGAGTCCATGTTGTAACTGCGGTATAATGAAACATATCCTCTTTAGTCCCACTATACGCAGCAAGGTAGGGACAGTGGATGGTCCTGAGAATGTTTATAAGGATTAGTGGATTAGCTATCAATGGTGCAGCGGGTGCAATGTCAATGGGGCCCGGAGATCTGAGGATTCCACTGAACACTGTTGTTAGACCTGACATGCCTTAGGGTGGTCACCCCTAACTTTTTGCCTGCCTCCCTCCACTTTTTGGACTCTGTTTTTGCTGGCTTTTAGACTCTGCGCACTTTACCACTGCTAACCAGTGCTAAAGTGCATATGCTCTCTCCCTTTAAACATGGTAACTTTGGATCATACCCAATTGGACTATTTAACATACTTATAAGTCCCTAGTAATGTGCACTGTATGTGCCTAGGGCCTGTAGATTAAATGCTACTAGTGGGCCTGCAGCACTGGTTGTGCCACCCACTCAAGTAGTCCCTTTACCTTGTCCCAGGCCTGCCATTGCAAGGCCTGTGTGTGCAGTTTCACTGCCACTTCGACTTGGCATTTAAAAGTACTTGCCAAGCCTAAAGCTCCCCTTTTTCTACACATAAGTCACCTCTAATGTGTGCCCTAGGTAACCACTGGAGCAGGGTGCTGTGTGGGTAAAAGGCAGGACATGTACCTGTGTAGTTTACACATCCTGGTAGTGTAAAACTCCTAAATTAGTTTTTACACTACTGTGAGGCCTGCTCCCTTCATAGGCTAACATTGGGGCTGCCCTCACACATTGTTGAAGTGGCAGCTGCTGATCTGAAGGGAGTAGGAAGGTCATATTTAGTATGGCCAGAATGGTAATACAAAGTCCTGCTGACTGGTGAAGTTGGATTTAATATGACTATTTTAGAAATGCCACTTTTAGAAAGTAAGCATTTCTCTGCACTTAAATCTTTCTGTGTCGTACAATCCACGTCTGGCTAGGTTTAGTTGACAGCTCCTTGTGCATTCACTCAGACACACCCCAAACACAGGGTACTCAGCCTCACTTGCATACATCTGCATTTTGAATGGGTCTTCCTGGGCTGGGAGGGTGGAGGGCCTACTCTGACACAAAGGACTGCCACACCCCCTACTGGGACCCTGGCAGACAGGATTGAACTGAAAGGGTACCTGGTTCACTTCTAAGCCACTCTTTGAAGTCTCCCCCACTTCAAAGGCACATTTGGGTTTAAAACAGGGCCTCTGCCCTACCACCTACGACACTTGCTGGAGAAGAAACCTGAACCACAACCTACATCCTGCCAAGAAGAACTGTCTGGCTGCTCAAAGGACTCACCTGTCTTCTTTCTACAAAGGACTGCTGCCTTGCTGTTGGCCTGCTGCCTTGCTGAACTCTTGTCTGGCTATAAAAGTGCTCTCCAAGGGATTGGAATGACCTTGCCTCCTGTTTCCTGAAGTCTCAGGACCAAAAAGACTTCTTTCTTTCAACTGGACGCCGTGTGCGCCGAAAAATTCGATGCACAGCTTGTTCCGCAGTGAGAAATTCACCGCACGCCGATCCGGAAAGACGCCGCTCGACGCGACGCCTATGGTGCGACCGGAACTTCGACGCACGGCCTCGTCTGGACAACGCCGCCTGACTTCCAGAGAGGAAATCGATGCGACGCCTGCCGTGAGGAAGAAAATTCAACGCACAGCTCCCCGGAACGACGCGCAGCCGGTTAACAAGTCTAGGATTCCACGCACAGACCCTGGGACATCTGGTAATCCCGCGACCCACAGAAGGAGTCGGCCCACGTGCCGGAAAACGACGCACGTCTTCCCCGAGTGAAAAATAACAACGTAAGTCTGTGTGTGAAGGGGCGAAACCGACGCACACACCATTTTTCCACGCATCTCCTCCTCTGCGGCCCTCTGCGGAGATTTTTCCACTCCAAACCAGGTACTTTTTGCTTGAAAGGGACTTAGGGGGTCATTCTGACCCTGGCGGTAATTACCGCCATGGCGGAGGTTGGCGGTAGCACCGCCAACAGGCTGGCGGTGCTCCGCCGGGCATTCTGACCGCGGCGGTACAGCCGCGGCCAGAAGCGGAAAGCCGGCGGTGTACCGCCGACTTTCCGCTGCCCATGGGAATCCGCCATGGCGGCGCAGCTTGCTGCGCCGCCATGGGGATTCTGACAGCCCATACCGCCATCCTGTTCCTGGCGGTTCACCCGCCATGAACAGGATGGCGGTATGGGGTGTCGTGGGGCCCCCGTAAGAGGGCCCCACAAAGAATTTGCAGACTGCACCCGTCGCACCTTCCCACTCCGCCGGCTCCATTCTGAGCCGGCTTCCTCGTGGGAAGGGTGTTTCCCGCTGGGCTGGCGGGCGGACTTTCGGCGGTCGCCCGCCAGCCCAGTGGGAAAGCCAGAATGACCGCCGCGGTCTTTTGACCGCGGAGCGGTCTTCCGGCGGGAACCGCTTGGCGGGCGGCGACCGCCGTCCGCCGCGGTCAGAATCACCCCCTTAGTTTGCTTTTTAAAGACTTAAGACACTTTATATCACCTTTCAGTGATATTTCTACAAATTCTTATTGCATCTTTGATTGTATTGATCTACAAATATCCAGATAAATATTCTATGTTTTTCTAAACACTGTGTGGTGTATTTTTGTGGTGCTATATTGTGTTATTGTATGATTTATTGCACAAATACTTTACACATTGCCTTCTAAGTTAAGCCTGAATGCTCGTGCCAAGCTACCAGAGGGTGGGCACAGGATAGTTTGGATTGTGTGTGACTTACCCTGACTAGACTGAGGGTTCTTGCTTGGACAGAGGGTAACCTGACCGCCAACCAAAAACCCCATTTCTAACAACTGTTTATTGCTGTACCGAACATCAGTTAGGGGACACATTTTCTTTGCTTGCTGTAGGGCTCATGGTGTCCGTTCAATGTTTCTGATAATAAAGCTTGGTTAAAATATTGAGTGAAACCTGGTATCTGCTTATTGTGCTGAAAGAGCATAATTTGGCTTTGCCATTATGCTTTGGTGGAAGAAGAGTAATGAAACAATTTTATTTCAAATATATCAAGTAAAGTATATCCGTGTAAATGTGGCACTTTAAAAGACTACAGCATTTTAGTGCCATTACGAGTAAAGATACAAGAGTTACACGTGAACTGCCTTTACAAATTGTTAACCAAATGCAGTTATGTATTTTATAATCACTCTTCATTTATTGTGCTTAAGAGAACTGCATTTGTAAGTGTCTGACTAAAATGTGCATTTCTTTTCCGTTGTTCAGGCTGGAGTTAAGGCCTTCACAAATTTCTGTGTTTAATTTCGATATGAAGCTTCCTTTCTTTGTGCATTATTTGTCTTTCTTCTGCAGGTGATAGATAAGGAGCTGGGTTGCCAAGGCCAAGAATCGGAAGCAAGGAGCTGTAAGAACAAATTCTCCTCTCAAATTCCTGAGCGTGGATGTAATCCAAGGTCGAGCAGAGATGTTCAGAAGAGGATATAAGTTAATTGAATATAATTTACAATGGTGTCTTGTTAGTGGAAATTTCCTTGGGTGTGATGTCAGCTACTGGAAGGTTCTGAGGTTGATTAAAGTGCTTTCTAGTTAGTCAGTGCTTCAGATTCCCTTTGCCCCTTGTCTTCAGCGGACTCTTAAGGGAGAGACAGAGGGCCAGATGTAGCAAACGTTTGCGACTCGCAAACGGGCCGATTCGCAATTTGCGACAGTGCAAAATCGGAAATGGGATGCAAAAAGCCCATTTCCGACTCGCAAAGAGCGATGGGACCCGTTTGCGAGTCGCATCCGTTGCGACCCCATTTTGCGACCCGCAAATTGCAAGTCGCAATTTGCGAGTCGCAAACCTTATGCAATTGCAACTCGCAAATTGCGACTAGTCGCAAAAAACCCAGTTTGCAAGTCGCATTTACCACTAACTCAGAGCAGGTGGTAACCATTACCAAAGTATAAAAGGAGACCTAGAAGGCATTTGGGTCACTCAAGATGGCGGACATATACCTGATAGCAGTGAGGAGGAGAGTCTACGCAGCCCAGCAGAGGAGGAGGAGGGGCCACAGACAGGAGAAGATATATAGAATAAGGCAGACCCTTTTCCAGCAAACTGAAGAGGAGATCTATGGTAAATACCGCCTTAGCAGCGCTGCCATTCTAGAATTAATAGATTTACTAAAACCACAGCTAGAACACAAGACTCTGCGTGGCTGCGCCATCCCTATGCATGTGCAAGTACTATGCGCACTGCACCTTTTGGCCTCAGGGAGCTATCAGGGGGTCATTGCCGTGGCAGGTGGGGTATCCCAAAGTGCAGTGTCAAGGTTCCTCAGGGCATTCCTAGATGCCTTAGTAGCGCACAGGTCTCAGTTCATATACTTACCAAGGAATGAGGCAGAAATTAACAGCACGAAGCTGGACTTTTACCGCATTGCTCACTTCCCCCATGTCATTGGATGTGTAGATGGGACACACATTCAAATATGCCCCCCGCTAATCTGGAACATATTTTCCGCAACAGAAAGTGTACCCACTCACTCAACATACAGGTTGTTTGTGATGCCCATTACGTCATCACGGATATCGTAGCTAAGTTTCCAGGCAGTACCCATGACTCATACATTTTTAGACATAGTGGGATACATCAACGCCTGGAACGTGGGGAGTTTGGAGACGGATACCTCCTAGGTAGAGCTGCATACACCTTGCAGACATACACACAGGTCACTGTGCACGACTATCTTACTAACAGTGTACTTTTGTGCCCAACAGGTGACAGTGCATATGCTCTAAGGCCATGGATCATGACTCCATTTTTAACACCCAGCAATGATTCAGAGAGGCAATACAACAGTGCGCATAAGAGGACCAGGAACCTCATAGAGCGCACCTTCGGACTCCTGAAGGCAAGATTCCGATGCCTCCACCGCAGCGGAGGCGCCCTCCAATACACCCCCATTACCGCTTTCAAAATTGTGGTCGCATGCGCCATCCTCCACAACATAGCCACCCGACGTGGGCTACCTCTCACCCCTGCAGACCCAGATCCTGATGATGAAGAGCAAGAACAACCCGATCGCCATCATGGGAATAGGAGTCTAGCTAATCAAGGCAGACTGAGACGGGACCACATTGCAACGCAATATTCTGGACGGTACGTGTCAACTCCCACCATACTCACCTATTAACCATTTGTTAAGTGGAACAAAAATAACTGTTTTATTAATGTCATGAAGAAACTATATACAAGTTGAAATTGTCCATGGGCAGGAAAATGCCAACCAGTCATGTGGCATATTAACGCCATGTGCCACATGAATCTGTCCTGGCTGTTATCTATGATCTCCTGCCCCTCCTGCCAGCCTGGCTGGTCCCTGCTGCGTCCATGGTGCTGTGCCTACCACTCCTCAGCACCCTACTGTGAGTGGCAGAGACACTGCTCACTGTTGAGCCCTCCTCCCAGGTGTATTTGTTAACTTCCTGGCTGTGATGTCATCATCATGTGCCAGGAAGTGTTTCCAGGGTGTTCTGGTATGCTTTCTGGAGTGTTCTGCTGCATCTGCAAGCAATTTTGAAGGTATTCGCAATTTGCGACACCCACTCGCTAATTGCGAGTTCGTTTTTGCACACTCGCAAACAGCGACCTTGCAAACTGCGGACTCGCACACAGCGTTGCGAGTCCGGCTGCGAGTCGCAAAATCGGATCGCTTTTTTTTCTGCCATTCCAATTTGCGACTCGCATTTTGCGAGTCGCATCAACTCGCAAAATGCGAGTCGCAATTTTTATTTTTGCTACATCTGGCCCAGAGTTCCTTTCCTTTGTTAGACTAAGTGGCTTTATGCTACTCACATCTTTCAACATAACTTCTGCTGAAGTTTTCTGTGATGCTGACGCTTTGTTCTGTATTCATCTTTAGTTCATTAGTTTACTTCAGTTTATTAGAATAGTTAGGAACTTAGAATTAATGGTTAGGCAGGAAAATCTGATCCTGGATTTGAAACACAATATGCTTCTCCTTATTGTCTGCATTGTCGCTATTGAATTATTGGTTCTTTCTATGTTAGTGAAATTTAATATTGTGAGACAATTTGATTCTCCTTTGGTGAGTCTATACATATAGAGCATGTTTTTGAGACTCATTTATGTACGTTTGGCTGTCATAAATCCCTTTCTAACTTTCAGGTTAGTCTCTGAGATTGAGGGCCATAAGTAGGACCTTTTGTTTTGTAACTCGCAATTTGTGATCCGTTTGTGAATCCCAAATTGTGAGTCACAAAATGAAATGTACAACAATTTTAACAACACTGTTTGCGGTTCCCAAATGAATTGCAAGAGACCTGCCTCATGAATATTCATGAGGCAGGTCGCAATTTGCGACCCATTTGGGAGTGGCCGCACTCACAGGGATGGTGGCCTGCTGGGGTCAGCAGACCAGCATGTCTGTGCCTGCTTTTCAATAAAGCAGTTTTTTTAAAATACAGCCCATTTTCCTTAGGGGAAAATGGGATGCATTTAAAAAATGACAATGAACAGTTTTCTTTTCATTTTTTCAGAGTAGGCAGTGGTCTGTGTGACCACTGCCTGCTCTGAAAAATTATGTTTGCTACCATTCACAAAGGGAAAGGGATCTCGTGGTAACCCCTTCCCATTTACAAATGGGTTTATACCAATTTGAAATTGGTGTTAACTGCAATTGTTTGCAACGGCATTCATGGTCACAAACAAATCACACATCCTCCTGCGAGTCACAATTAGGAAGGGATGCCCTTGGAATGCCCCTTCCTAATTGCGAGTCTCAAATCCTGTTTTGCAAATTGGAAACTGCATACCGCCTCACAAAATAGGGATTTGTACATAGGAAAATGCTTTTTGTTGGTCGCAAACGGGCTGATTCTGGGAATGGGCCCATTTGAGACCAACAAAAAACTACATGCATATGGCCCTTAATGTGCAACCAAATGGGTTACACTATTATTTAATGAAGTGAGTGAATGTGTTTCTCCCTGCCCCTGAGGATGCCTAAAAAGATTAATTGGACTCAGAAAGAGAAAGGCTGGATCAGTGCCAACCACCATTTACAAATAATACTAACCAGTCTGTTGAACATGGATGCAGGGCAGTGGGGGAGGCAATGGTTAAGCAAGGAATAACAGTCCAGTATCCCGGTTCGTGTATGAATAAGAAAAACTACACATACCAGAATGCAACTTGCTTTTGGTTAAAATACATTACAGTGGAAGATTGCAGTGAATCCTAGTTTGTTTTAATGGGATACAGGAATTAGCTTAGCCTGTGGCTTGCAGACTCGTGCCCCCGTCACCCAGTGACTTTTACCCTATTTAGCTTGCTCTGTTTTAGCACATTTATTTAATTAAATCTTTTTAAGATGGCTGCCTTGTTTTGAGTTAGGCCCATGTCTTAGTTTGCGTTATCAGTGCCACCGCGCTAAGGCATCAAGATCAAGTGACAAAGACAAACAAACTACAGTATAGGTGTTCACTTTAGGTTCTTTCCCTCTTCATGCTGTAGAGGGGATTGTTTACATTAATTGTCATCCCAAGCCCGCCTTGTTATCTATTGTTTGGGAATAAACCTACATCAGGGGTCCAAGTAGATCTGTATAAATACTCCTCAATTTAACAGATAGTCAGAGGGATTCCAACCAGATGCCATTGCTGCTATCGATGCTGCACGTCGCCTTCACGCTGACCCTGCCTTCGTGTTCCTACGGAGTCTGAGCTAGAGACCTCATTCCAAGGTAACAAGGGTTGGGGGCTCTTCTCATGGACATGGCATTGGCAGATTAGGTTTAACATACCTAGCATTCTTCTAGGCTAGAGGTTAAGCCTATCATGCTAGGGTATTAGGACATATTACACACTTCATGTCATCTCATGATATTGCAAGATGGTAGGGGTCTTTATAATAATGACTTGTCTTTACCATTTTATTTCCTGCACTGTTAATTATCTTAATCATTGCAGCCCATGCAACTTATTGCAGATTGCAGTTTTACTAAAATAAAACTTATTGAAAGTTTACTGCATCTTCTTCAGTGCCTGTGTGTGATTGAGACATGTTGTTAATGTGAGAAAGGGGTAATCTCCGTTTAACCATGACATTCCCTGAGATGTCATATTCTTGAGTCCATGCGTAAGGGCTACCACAAACCACCTTCTACTGTTTTGGGTTTTTGGTGAGGTACCGCCGGAAGGGTTTGGACGACAGTTGCGATTTGTTGTAGGACTGGCATAGTCACCTGCAAATGTAAGTATTGTCATCCTTAAAACAGCAGTCTTGCCTAGAGCAAGAGTCCAACTACGACATGGTGACACCAACAATGGTGTTTAGGCACTAATTTACAGATACCCTGATTATCACTGTCATACTGCAGGTACCCTAAGTACCATTATACAGAGATGTCCGTGTTCTTGGGGAAGATCCTCCTCAGCTGAACTGGGACCACCTGATTAGGCTGTAGTTTGTTCGAGCTCAAACTCATAAAAGGACTTTGCTCCCCACTTGGTGTTCCATCTCTTTACTCATCTCTACAATATGGCTAACGCCATAGACATTCCTGAGATTGCTAGACAAGCATTAACTTTACATTTCGTAGGGCATGGCTTAACAGAAGAGGGTGGGATGTTACATTCATAGTAGAAGCTAGTGAAGCCTACTAAACAGAAATATTTTATTCTTGGGGCACATTTCCTGTGAAAGACCGCAGATCAGTCACATTCCACACATATAACATTGCAAACGTACCTCTCCGGTATCAAGCATACCAGTATCTTGAAATACCGCTCACTTACCAAGAGCATCAGAACTGGTTTGAAGTCACCCTACCACATGTAGTACAGCGAGTGAGATTAAGTCCTTTAAGTAATGATGGACCAACGTGGCCTATGTTTCCCACATACACACCTCACCCATGTATACAAAATTTGTAGGTAGCAGACCAGCAAATTTTATATCTTGAATTAGTAACACTTTGAAGATGATTCATAAAGCGCACTACTCACTCGTGAGGGTCTCAAGGCGCTGGTGGGTGGGAGGGGAGGTTCCTGCTACTGCTCAAACAGCCAAGTCTTGAGAAGTCTCCTGAAACCTCACAAGTCTTATGAGGTTCTCTTTGGGATACCTATGTATGTCCCAGATCTTGATGGCCCTGGTTTGGTGGCAGCAGACACACTGTAAAGAAATGGCTCCCTGTTGCAGTTACCCCCCACTTTTTGCCTCATACTGATGCTGACTTGACTGAGAAGTGTGCTGGGACCCTGCTAACCAGGCCCCAGCACCAGTGTTCTTTCACCTAAAATGTACCATTGTCTCCACAATTGGCACAACCCTGGCACCCAGGTAAGTCCCTTGTAACTGGTACCCCTGGTACCAAGGGCCCTGATGCCAGGGAAGGTCTCTAAGGGCTGCAGCATATCTTATGCCACCCTGGGGACCCCTCACTCAGCACAGACACACTGCTTGTCAGCTTGTGTGTGCTAGTGAGGACAAAACGAGTAAGTCGACATGGCACTACCCTCAGGGTGCCATGCCAACCTCACACTGCCTGTGGCATAGGTAAGTCACCCCTCTAACAGTCCTTACAGCCCTAAGGCAGGGTGCACTATATCACAGGTGAGAGCATAGGTGCATGAGCACTATGCCCCTACAGTGTCTAAGCAAAACCTTAGACATTGCAAGTGCAGGGTAGCCATAAGAGTATATGGGCTGGGAGTCTGTCAAAAACGAACTCCACAGCTCCATAATGGCTACACTGAATACTGGGAAGTTTGGTACCAAACTTCTCAGAATAATAAACCCACACTGATGCCAGTGTTGGATTTATTAAAAAATGCACACAGAGGGCATCTTAGAGATACCCCCTGTATTTTACCCAATTGTTCAGTGCAGGACTGACTGGTCTGTGCCAGCCTGCTGCTGAGAGACGAGTTTCTGACCCCATGCGGTGAGAGCCTTTGTGCTCTCTGAGGACAGAAACAAAGCCTGCTCTGGGTGGAGGTGCTTCACACCTCCCCCCTGCAGGAACTGTAACACCTAGCAGTGAGCTTCAAAGGCTCAAGCTTCGTGTTACAATGCCCCAGGGCACTCCAGCTAGTGGAGATGCCCGCCCCTTGGACCCAGCACCCACTTTTGGCGGCAAGTCCAGGAAAGATAATGAGAATAACAAGGAGGAGTCACTGGCCAGTCAGGACGCCCATAAGGTGTCCTGAGCTGAGGTGACTCTGACTTTTTGAAATCCTCCATCTTGGAGATGGAGGATTCCCCCAATAGGATTAGGGATGTGCCCCCTCCCCTCAGGGAGGAGGCACAAAGAGGGTGTACCCACCCTCAGGGCTAGTAGCCATTGGCTACTAACCCCCCCAGACCTAAACACGCCCTTAAATTTAGTATTTAAGGACTTCCCTGAACCTAAGAATTTAGATTCCTGCAACTTACCGAAGAAGAAGACTGCTGAGCTGAAAAACCCCTGCAGAAGAAGAAAGAAGACACCAACTGCTTTGGCCCCAGTCCTACCGGCCTGTCTCCTGCCTTCTAAAGAAACCTGCTCCAGCGACGCTTTCTCCAGGACCAGCCACCTCTGAATCCTCAGAGGACTGCCCTGCTTCAAGAGGAACAAGAAACTCCAGAGGACAGCGGACCTGCTCCAAAAAGACTGCGACTTTGTTTCAGAGGAGCAGATTTAAAGACCCCTGCAATCCCCGCAAGAAGCGTGAGACATGCAACACTGCACCCAGCGACCCCGACTCGACTGGTGGAGAAACAACACCTCAGGGAGGACCCTCCGGCGATACCGAGACTGTGAGTAACCAAAGTTGTCCCCCCTGAGCCCCCACAGCGACGCCTGCAGAGGGAATCCCGAGGCTCCCCCTGACCGCGACTGCCTGACTCTAAAATCCCGACTGCTGGAAAAGACCCTGCACCCGCAGCCCCCAGCACCTGAAGGATCGGAACTTCAGTGCAGGAGTGACCCCCAGGAGGCCCTCTCCCTTGCCCAGGTGGTGGCTACCCCGAGGAGCCCCCCCCTTGCCTGCCTGCACCGCTGAAGAGACCCCTTGGTCTCCCATTGATTCACATTGCGAACCCGACGCTTGTTTGCACACTGCACCCGCCCGCCCCGCGCTGCTGAGGGTGTACTTTCTGTGTGGACTTGTGTCCCCCCCGGTGCCCTACAAAACCCCCCTGGTCTGCCCTCCGAAGACGCGGGTACTTACTTGCTGGCAGACCGGAACCGGGGCACCCCCTTCTCTCCATTGAAGCCTATGCGTTTTGGGCACCACTTGGAACTCTGCACCTGACCGGCCCTGAGCTGCTGATGTGGTGACTTCGGCGTTGCTCTGAACCCCCAACGGTGGGCTACCTTGGACCCCAATCTTAACCTCGTAGGTGGTTTACTTACCTGCAAAAACTAACATTACTTTACCTCCCCCAGGAACTGTGACAATTGCACTGTGTCCACTTTTAAAACAGCTTATTGTGTTTTATGTAAAAAGTATATATGCTACTGTGATTATTCAAAGTTCCTAAAGTACTTACCTGCAGTACCTTTCAAATGAGATATTACATGTAGAATTTGAACCTGTGGTTCTTAAAATAAACTAAGAAAATATATTTTTCTATAACAAAACCTATTGGCCTGGATTTGTCGCTGAGTGTGTGTTCCTCATTTATTGCCTATGTGTATGTACAATAAATGCTTAACACTACTCCTTTGATAAGCCTACTGCTCGACCACACTACCACAAAATAGAGCATTAGTATTATCTCTTTTTGCCACTATCTTACCTCTAAGGGGAACCCTTGGACTCTGTGCATACTATTCCTTACTTTGAAATAGTGCATACAGAGCCAACTTCCTACACACACCTTTTGACATAAATGAACATCTCACTGTCTTACAGGAGCTTCAGCAATTTTGTGATGATAAATCATCCGCCAGTGCTGCCACCTTAGGAATAAGAGATTTACCAACAACTTCCACTGGCTGGATTCCTAAAGTCGGGGATCTGGTTTGTGAGAAGATCGCTGTGAAGAAGGAATTCGGTCCATCCTATAGAGAACTGGTCCCAGTCCTGGGAGTACACGGTACCAGAACTGTCATCTTACCACCACTGCCTGGTTCCAGAGCAAACAGATCGATTTCCATTGATTACGTCAAAGTTCACCATGTGGCTGATCCTGCACAGTGGACACAGAGGCCCCTTGGGTAGTTCCCCATCCCCTCTCACTACTCAACAGGACTTACCTCTTCAAAGTAGAATCAACAACACTACTTCGGACCACATAACAATGTCCAATGATGCTACAAATACCTCTTCGACCATGGGGAGGGCGGAAGATGAGCTTTTACTGATTACTGATTGACCACTCAAATGACAGTACCTGTCCCACATTTGGCTGTTATCTACACCAACATTACAGAGACTGATGACACAGTCTACCATGAGCCTCCACATGAAGTGGATACATCTACCAGTAATGCACCAGCTCCCGTGTTTGCAGAGACTGCCTCTGGTTATTTCATTGACATTGATGACTTTTCTTCAGACTCATCTACTCCAGTGATTGAAAATGTTTCAAATACACGTAAGCTGTACAGATGGCTTAACATTAACTATTAATTCACCCATGGAACTATTTATGGTTCTGTTTGACATTTTGTGCATTGTTTCTATGGATTGTGTTTGTGACTGTTTTCTTTTTGCTTATAAATGGCCATTACCTTACTGAACGTTCCTCAGTTAAGCTTGTGGATGAAGACTTAACTCCATGTCATTCCTCACATAAGGTCCGAAGAGACTTGTCTCTTGTGAACATTTCAGCTGTGCCTATTCCTGATGGTATTGTGTGGGACAACAGTCCATTTGATATATACGGACCTACTGAGGTCATTCAAATTCCATATGTATTCAAAATTTCTTTTACAGATGTCATTACACTTGGTGTTGTATCTGATGACTGGGATGTCCAGACAGTTGATTCTATGTTAACAGAAATGAAGGACTATTCAGTGTTTGAAAGTGATGATGTATTTAGACATACAATAAATTATGGGGAATTGTTCTGCCAGCAATAACTGGGGACATTACTACCTGCACCGTGCTACTATTCACAGAACACTGCTCAACACCTCCATTGGGGAGCCCAAAACGCTATTTAGATAAGTTTACTTATTTCACTGGGCATGACACAAAAAATTCAGCAACATATTATTTCAAGTTACCTCCTTCAAAAATTAGGAAAATTTTGCTAACCGATACAAAGCTGATTTATTCAGATTCCTTTGTTTCCTGTCTCACAGCTGAAGGTTACGAATACTGGAAGAACACTGTTGATTTAAAAAGTGTATGGGGAACACAAGATCGGCAAATACAGGGTAGGGATGCTTTATTTAGAGCATGCCTGATTCCAGTGCAAAAGATCTTTTTAAATGACATAATTCAACAAACATCCTGTCTGGGGTTAGTAAAAATTAAAGAAATTAACACGCCTAGTATTCCCACACCTGCGAAGTTCAATGATTGGCAATTCTTCCTGAATGTCACAGAGGAAGAGCTAGATGCAAAGGTTCAGGTTGGTACTTATAATTCTTCACTTTCCAGTCCCGGTGGGTGGTTAATTTGGCCAATAGACACCAATGGATGTAAGGCATGTTTTTTTTAATTCCTCAGGGGGTTTCAAGATCACCCAGCCAGACCCTCGCTTTTTCTTGGCTCAACACACGGGTATAGTTGCAAAATACAGTGTGGGTAAACTGTCAATAATGGGTACAGTCTAACATGTTAGCCGCAGATAAAGAACATCTTAACACTCTTTCTGACGATGTAGACTTGCAGGACTTTTTGCTGGGTCCTAGAAAGCCACGCCCTAAAAGATTAATATATGCTATGTGTAACAAGATCTGGAAGCTTTCTCAGATCGAAGCTGCTGCCCACTTAAGGCAAATAGATAAGGAAAACTTAGAAAAGGCTTTAGCTGTTGTCGATAACGGCATGAACACTTTGTGCAACAGAATTTATTCACTGACAAACACAGTGTCATCTGCGATAGATGTCATTCAGACAGACATGTCCCCTTTATATCATGGAGAAAGTCAGCTGCGTTCCATCATGCAGTTAGGTTGGGCTTTACAGACATTGAAAAATGGCAGAATTCCATGGAAATACATTAACGGTAACAAATTGTTCACTGCTTTTAATTTATCCAAGGAACAGCAGACAATGGCTAAAAGGGAAGCGAGTTTCACCATGCTTCATATAGGGAAGTTAGAAAAGTTGCCCTTCAGAGTTGCAGAGAGTCCTTCAACAGTATGGCTCCTACATGGCATTATTAACCTGCCCAATTCCGCTTTTTGTTTTTCGAAATGTCTGAAACATCTTGCCGTGGGTAGGTACGAGTGATTGGGTGATAGCTATATTAAAGAAGAGTGGGAGTTGCCCTTTGATTATAAGTGACTGAACGGCGAAACAGAGGTCTTTCTTAGCGGAAGCGAATGTGAGACTACTATTAGTCATTCAATGATTTGCAAGCAGGTGTCCCTTCATGGCCTTTGCAATGCGGGTCACAAACTTGGCCTGTTTTCTGAAGGGTACTCCCGTCCCTTTGATTCGACCGGCATTTCATGTACTTTCGAACAGAAGTTATGTGGGGCTGAGTGACTAAAGTTGTTGCGGTATGCGACCAGGAATTACCTCCGCAATTTCAGTCTCTAAGGTGGTTACATGTTGTGGACAAGTTTTATTCCCTCTCCATATGACAGATAAACGTGTCAGACATGTGGCATCACATTGATACTATTAATGTAAATTAATGCAAGCTCAGCAGACTAAAGGCGCTACTGTTTTAACAACATGTTGCGTTGACATCAGCAAGAGAGACGTATGCTCTGCAGATAGCGAGATCATCAGCTGAGATACAATCCCTCTTAAGTACCAACTTCCCCAATCACTTTGGAGAAATGGTTTTCAGAGTTTTCAACACCTCAAGCACTGCTGGGATTGTCCATTTCTTTAAGGCTGTTGGGTCTGGATTCGTGTCCATCTTCCAGACTGTCTTCGGAGCCATCCCATCAGCCATCCATTCACTCTTTTCAAGTGTGTTTGGCGGCTTTCTTATTATTTTGACATTGATTGGAGGAATATTGCTGCTATTTCTTCTGATTCACAGTGGTTGTGTCTTTTCAGCTACACAAAGCTGGCTCAACTATGCCGTGATCGCATGGTTCAGATCTTCAATGATTCCTTGCTGGTGGAAATGGAGCGTGATTGGTCATTGTCATTCCAACCACTCCTATGGTGCTTGCAACCCGTCTTTCGCTGCGTATGGTGCCTCTTTGAACATTTGCCTACAGTGTGTCTTGCTGCCACGCCAGTGCCTCCTGTGGACCAAGAACTGCTGATGTCCCTGATGAGGGTTCATTCACGGTAGAGCCCCTTGAGACTAAGGCTGATTCACAAGGCCTCTTATGAGCATTCCTTGCTGACCGAGTCGGCTCGCTACACTATGGAGGATGGCAATACTGCAGGTGGACCTGCACAAGTGACTACTACACACTACGGCTCTGTAGACCCATCTGTCCATCCAGTGATCGATCTAACATCTGACGATGTGGCCTCTTTCTTGAGGTCCTTTCAATTTAATGACTCCGGAGATAATCTTCAAGATCATGACTATTGTAAATAATTTGATGATTGGCATATTACACCAAATTCAAAGTATATATTTATTGCCCTTACTTTGGCCTGCTGTGCTTGTCATGGTCGACATTATGGGGGTTATTATGACCCCGGCGGACAGTGTTATAGTGGTGGTAGTACCGCCAACAGGCTGGTGGTACATACCGCCATATTATGACATATTATGGCCAAACCGCCAGTGTACCGCACCGACCCCCACGGCAGTAATGACTGCCGGGTGGAGACTAGTCTCCAGCCCAGGGGCCGTCACTAGGCCGCCCACGGGAATATGACCCCGCCCACCACCATGGTTTCAGTGGCATTCTTACCACTACGAAAACCATGGCGGTAGGCTCTATCAGTGTCAGGGTAGTCCTCCCACACCCTCCTCCACCCCCTTCCGACACCCCCGACATACACACACCTACACACACAGACACACACACGCATACACACACACATACCCACATTCACCCACGCATGCATACATCCATGCACACACACATCCACACACACTGACATACATACAAGCACACACGCATTCACATGCATTCACACAACACAACATACACGCACACTCACATCCATTCATGCACACACGCATTCCACACGCCCCACACCTGCATGCAGCACACAGAAACATACACACCCACACACCCAACACCCCCACCGCCCTCCTCTGTTGGAGCACCCGACTTACCTGCTTGCTGGTGGTCCTCTGGCAGTAGACGGGACGTGGTGCTGCTGCCAGCAGAACACCACCAGGCCGTATCATGGATCATGATACGGTCTGTGGCGGTCTACTAGCATGGTACTGCTGCTGTCAGCAGCGGCACCTTACCACCATCCGCCGCCATGACCGTAGCTGGAATTCCACCAACATTCTGGCGGAATTCCGGCTACGGTCATAATAGGGCGGTCGGCTGGTAGCCACGGCGACAGTCTTTTTTTTGGCGGCCGTCGCCGTGGCAGAAGGCGGCATTTACCGCCTATGTCATGATGAGGGCCTATATCTCTTGGTATGTTTTTAGCCATTGAATTTAACACATTTTAAAGAGGATTTTTTAGCTAGTTTTTATGCTTTTACCTTTTAGTCCAGAGCATTTTAGCATTTAGATTTATTCACCTTCGGTGCCAACAAGAGATGGCATCATACTTGTTACGACAATGGGGAGGGTGTAGTGAATCCTAGGTTGTTTTAATGGGACACAGGAATTAGCTTAGCCTGTGGCTGGCAGACTCGTGATGCCGTCACCCAGTGACTTTTACCCTACTTAGCTTGCTCTGTTTTAGCGCATTTATTTAATTAAATATCTTGAGATGACTGCCTTGTTTTGATTTAGACCCATGTTTTAGTTTGCGTTATCAGTGCTACCGCACAAAGGAGTCAAGATCAAGCGACAAAGACAAACAAACTGTAGGTGTTCACTTTAGGTACTTTCCCTCTTCATACTTTCAAGGGGATTGTTTATATTAATTGCTGTCCCAAGCACCCCTTGTTATCTATTGTTTGGGAATAAACCTACGTCAAGGGTCCAAGTAGATATGTATAAATACTCCTCACTTTAGCAGATAGTCAGAGGGATTCCGACCAGATGTCATCGCTGCAATCGATGCTGCATGTCGCCTTGACGCTGACCCAGTCTTCGTGTTCCTACGTAGTCTGAGATAGAGACCTCATTCCTAGGTAACGAGGGTTGGGGGCTCTTCTCATGGACATGGCATTGGCAGATTAGGTTTAACATACCTAGCTCTCTTCTAGGTTAGAGGTTAGGCCTATCATGCTACGGTATTAGGACATATTACACACTTCATTTCATCTCATGAAATTGCAAGATGGTGGGGGTCTTTGTATTAATGTCTCTTGTCTTTACCATTTTATTTCTTGCACTGTTCATTGTCTTAATCATTGCAGCCCATGCAGATTGCAGTTTTACTAAAATAAAACCTATTGAAAGTTTACTGCATCTTCTTCATTGCCTGTGTGTGATTGAGACATGTTGTTAATGTGAGAAAGGGGTAACCTCCATTTAACAATGACGCTCCCTGAGACGCCATACTCTTGAGTTCGTGCGTAAAGGCTGCTGCAAATCACCTTTTACTGTTTTTGGTTTTTGGTGAGGTACTGCTTGTGAGCCGGAAGGGTTGGGACGAAAGTTGCGATTTGTTGTAGGACTGGCATAGCTTCCTACAAACATAAGTACTGTCATCCTTAAACCAGCAGTCTTGCCTAAAGCAAGAGTCCAACTACGACAAGATGTCACTCATAGTGGTGTCTCAGTAGCTATGAGACATTTATGCTTCAAGCTTCAATAATTTCCTAACAATACATTAAACAATTAGCATAATGAAAATTCCTTGTGTCTGATGAACATCATTTAATGATATATTGCAGTAAATGACGCAAGCCTTTTGTGAAGGAGATCTTCAGCGCACCTAGCTTTGTAGCCTGTAAGTTACGAGTTCTTGTCTATTTTAACTCTGCTTTTACACCATTACATTGCACAATGGAGCAACATGATGTAATTTAAACCAACACATAGACGAAAACAGAAACTCAAAGTGTCAAACAGAAGGCCTCCAAATGTCACACATAAGCCCACTGATAACATAGAAATTTCACATATGAACACAATGAAAACATTGAAATCAAATATCGCACATAAGCCAACAGAAACACTGGTACCCGTGAGTGTTGTGTCCATCTTGCACGTGAACTCAACAGAGCAGTTGTTTCAGTCCTTGTTGAGGGGGCTTCTTCTATTTACTTGCTTGACAGAAATGACACATTTGTGATTTGTATTTTTAGATTGTTGCTTTGGTGATGCAATCTTTGCAGACTGCAGCACAGGTGCAGCTTCAAGCTGAAGAGAGTAGTGCCTTTTGTTTTACTTGCGTTGTTTTATCTCTTTGCCCCTGACTACCAATGGTCAAATGTTACCCGATACGTTAAGATATCCTCATCAAATAGAATTGACAAGAAAAGTGGAGAGATAAACTGCTAATATTCCTGTGTGTTCAGCAGTAGAAGGCAGGGCGAGGCTCTTGAACAAAATAAACAAAATTTCTAAGAATTGTTTAGCGTACAAGTAAAGAAGTCAAATTGGTTACTGTGATGATTTGATTCCAGCATTTCATGGAGGAACCATTGCAGCATCTCGCAGTCCATGCTTTTGGATGTTGAAAGGCACTGATACATCAATCAATCAATCAGTCATTTATAGAGTGCACTACTCACCCATAGGGTCTCAAGGCAGTGGGGTGTGTGTCCTCTGGGGTTCAGTCGAAGAGCCAGGTCTTGAGGTCCTTCCTGAATTGAGGTAGCTATAGCGATTGTCTGAGGTGGAGAGGCAAGGTGTTCCAACATTTTGCCGTAAGGTAGGTGAACGATCTTCCTCAAGCCGATGACTTATTTATTGGGGGTACAGTGATGAGCGACTGCTGGAAGAACCAGAGAGGTCTGGCAGGGGAGTAGCATGTGATGTGGTGGTTAAGGTAGCTGGGTCCGAGGTTGTAGAGGGCTCTGTAGGCATGTACGAGGAGTTTTAAATTGATCCTTTTCTTGAGTGGGAGCAAGTGGAGGTCTCTCAGATGTCTTGTGATGTGTTCTCAGCAGGGGATGTTAAGGACAAGTGTGGCAGCGGTGTTCTTAATTTGTTGCAGCTTGCTCAGGGTCTTCTTGGTAGTGCCGGCATAGAGGGCATTGTTGTAGTCGAGTCTGCTTGTGATCAGGGCATGTGTGTCATGGTTTTGTGTCAGTCGCTTGTTATCCATCTGAAGATCTTCTGTAGGAGTCAGAGTGTATGGAAACAGGTGGATGCAACGGAATTGAACTGTCTAGTCATGGTGAGCACTGAGTTGAGGACTACATTGAGGTTTTGTGTGTGGTCTGTGGGGGTGGAGGGGCTGCTAAGTGTTGAGGGCCACCAGGATTCAACCCAGGCTGAGCAGGATGGTCCCAGGATGAGGATCTCGGTCATGTCAGAGTTCAGCTTAAGGTAGCTCTCCTTAATCCAGAAGGTGACTGTTTTCATCCTGTCATTGAAATTCTTCTTGGTTATTGAGGGGTTTTCAGTCAGGGAGATTATCAGCTGGGTGTCGTCAGCATATGAGATGATGTTCAGACCATAGTTCCTGACGATTCAGGCAAGAGGGGTCATGTAGATGTTGAACAACGTGTGGCTCAATGAGGATCCTTGGGGTTGTTCTCGATGTGTTAGTGGAGCTGATCGTTGATTGCTTTCTCTGCAACCTTGGCTGGGAAAGGCAGCATCGAGATGCGGCGGTAGTTCTAGAGATCCGTTGGGTCGGCAGTGGTTTTCTTAAATAGATGAGGGTCTTGTTATGCTTCCAGTTCTCTGGGAAGGTTATTGACTCTAGGGAGCAGTTGATCGTAGTGCGGAGTTCGGTTGCGATCAAGGCACTGGCTTTGTGAAAGATGTAGTGGGGCAGGGGTCAGTAGGGGCTCTGGAGTGGATGCTTCTCATGGTGGAATGAGTTTCATCTGCCGTGAGGGGGATCCAGGGGTGCAGGAGCAGTTGGGGTACCGTGGATCCTGGTTGGGACATTTTTGGTGAGTTTGGAGAGTCTTGGGGTCCAAAGCCGTGTGGATGTCCTTGATTTTCTGAGGGAAGAAGGCGGCTGGTCTGTCGCAGAGGTCCTGGGATCGAGGGATGTTGGTGGTCTCAGTTTGTGGTTTGGAAAATTCTTTGATTACATTGAAAAGTTATTTTGTGTTGTGTGCAGTGTTGTTGATGCGGATTCTGCAGGGCTGTTTTCCTGCTGGATCTGATGAGGCCATGGTGGGATCTTGTGGCCGATTTGAAGGCTGCAAGGTCCTCGGAGGATTTGCTATTCCTCCATTTCTTTTCCAGCTTCCTGCAGGTGCGCTTTGATTCCTGGAGTGCGGGAGTGAACCATCTGGCTTTCTTGGTGGTGTGTTACCCTGTGGTCGGTCGGAGTGGAGCCAGGGTGTTGGCGCAAACGGTGATCCACTTGTGGAGGTTGCGTGCTGAGTTGATGGCATCTGTTGTGTTGGGGTGGCGGGTGGCTGAGGGTGTTGATGAGTTTCTCCTTTGTGGTATGGTTCAATTTCTTGGGGGGCCGAGCAGTGTAGGCATGTGCTGAGGTGTAGAGATGGAAAAATTGATACAGTAGTGGTCAGTCCAGTATAGCGGTGTTGAGTCATCAATGGTGACGTTGCTGCTGGCAGAGAAGATTGGATCGAAAGTGTGTCCAGCGATGTGCGTTGGTGAGGTGACCAGTTGCTTGACCCCGATTGTGTCCAGCGATGAGATGTTGTGATCATTGTGGTCATCGATGTGGAAGTTGTGGTCTCCGAGGAGTATGTAGTTGGTGTAGGCAAGTGCGTTGGGGTCTATGAGATCAACGATTAAATTGCTGAAAGCTGGGCACAGGCCAGGTGGTCCGTAGATGAGGGTGTCGTGGGTGGTGGTCTTCGGGGTGGCGTGCACTTGGAGGTGCGCCATGCGGGGAGAGTCTTCCTCTGTGTTGATCAATAGCTGGGGTTGTTCTTGTGGGTGATGGCTATACCGCCGTCTTGTCTGGAGATTTGGTCCTTGAGGAGCAGTTTGCAGTCGCTGGGAATGGCAATGGAGATGTCCGGTTCAGATGCTATGTTTGTCTATGTCTCAGCAGATAAAAGGTCTGTGGGTGTCCTTCGGCGAGGCACGGTGGCAGGTGGTCAGAAGTCCAGGGTTCAGTGCGTGGAGGGTTTTGGTGTTGTATTGGTGGATGGTGCAAGAGGCAGGGTTTATGGCGCTCGCCGTGGTCCAAGCGCAGTCAGGCGCAGACGAGAATGACTTTAGTGTGTCCTCAACATAACGTATTTATCAGAAAACTT
The DNA here is from genome assembly GCF_031143425.1 of Pleurodeles waltl. NCBI lineage: Eukaryota > Metazoa > Chordata > Amphibia > Caudata > Salamandridae > Pleurodeles > Pleurodeles waltl. The sequence continues at coordinate 175,214,373 of NC_090445.1, read as the reverse complement.
CAAAAATTTCACCTTGCCTACTTAGTTCATATATATATATATATGCATGTGGGTGGGGCATGGGGTGCACGTATGTACATGGTGAGGGCTTAAAAGTGCACAAGTGCACAATGCGGGAGCTGCAGGCTCTGCTTTTTGGGAGGGACTACCTGTCCGAAGGATCCACAGGGAAAGGAGGAGCCCTGCATCTTTGCCTGCACCTGGTCAGCGCTTAAAAGCACACTTTGAGTCCCACGACGTGGGGAGCTGCAGACTCTGCTTATGGGAGGGACTACCTGTCCCAAGGTTTCCCAGGTCAAGGAGAAGCCCTACATTGTTTCCTGCACCTGGTTAGTGCTTAAAAATGCACTTTGAGTCCCACGGCATGGGGAGCTGCAAACTCTGCATTTTGGGAGGGACTACCTGTCCCAAGGTTCCACAGGGCAAGGAGGAGCCCTGCATCCTTGCCTGCATCTGGTCAGTGCTTAAAATCACCCTTTGAGTCTTGCTGCCCAGGACATGCCCAGGCAAAGGCCAGGTGAAACCTGGGCCATGGGTGGGCCCATCTGTGCCCGTCAGAGCATGAAAGAAGCTGAGCTGGGTCATATGTCTAATGTCTTGCCCAAGGATTTGGCTTAGTAGTACTGTACTATCCGTTAGTGGTAAAACACACTTTATTTAATACTTTGAGCTAAGTTGTCTCTTTGTGGCCACACAAAGGGGAGCTCTGCTTCTTTGAGCTCGGACTCATGCTCCCAGCCATAGATGGGGAGGGGTAGGCCCAATATTTGCTTTCACCTATGAATAAAAATAGCAAAATGGTGTAAAAGAAAGGCCATGAAGGGAGCGGCAGGTAACACAAAGCTTAACAATCTTCCAAGTTGCAGGTGATAATTGTGTGATGGACAACATTGACAATTTACTTGTTGAGTGTGTACACATTTTTAACTCTCCTCTCCCTTTGCCATCAGATGCATGCCAGCACCCAGATAAGAAAAAAACATAAGTGTGTACCCTCAATGTTTCAGAAAGCAAAAGTTAAGACCTGTGTGAGATGTGAAACCCAAAGAGAGCATTTCCAAAACACCTCCGCACAAGTGTGTGAACCCAGGGCACAGTTGTCAGAGCAGGAAGGTCTAACCATTGAGTGCAACAATCGGTTCTCAGCCTTGTATAGTGATGAAGTGATTAATGAAGGGGAGGGTGCCAACACCTCAGAGAGTAAATCGGATGAGCAACAGGGAGTTCAGAAAGTTCTGGAAAGCTTAATGGCCATCATTTTTGGATTGAGGGAAGAAGTCGTGCACGAGTGAGTGAAAAGGCTTTCGGTGGAATAACCAGTTTGGAAACCATGACAGCAGGTCCTGTAATACCTAACTCCCAGACTCAAATTCAAAGCAAGAGTCGATCCCCAACCCTGCTGCATTCCTTAAAACCCCGGGTGAAACCATATGACTCTTATAGAAAAGGGGAAGTCTATGGCAGAAACCCAGTTTGGGATTACTAAAAAAAAACAATGATTATAGAAGGAAGGTGACTTGAAATGGAGGTCAAAGTCCAAGACAGCATGCCCCTGAGTATCCCCCAATTTAATATCCCCAGTCTCTGTATCCCAGGGGATTGGTCCATAGAGGTATTTATCCCCAAAATCCAACAAATATGGCTGAAGCCACAGTTTATCTAAGCCAGGTCCCTAAAATAGCAGAGGAGATTAAAGAGGAGAAGGATTTCCTAGTAAGGTCATGTACTAGTTCCAGGGGTTTGTCAGTGCCTTTCAATCATTAGGAGTGGTATAGCTGATGATGAGAGAATTGCAGCCCCAGGGGACATTTGGGATATAGTAAGGTTAGTCTATAAACACAAAGATCTGGCGGAGGGTCTGATGGTGATCGATGCATGTACAATATCCAAAGCAAATACCCAAATCTAGATCAAGTATATATTGCAAGCTGCATTGGATCTGGATAGCAACCCATTTAATGGTGATGTCCTGGGTGATTAACACTTAGACCTTGAGCATTGGGGGTCATCCTCACTCTTGATCCACAGGAGTGGGAGATTGGATCCTTCTCTAAGTAACATAGATGGACCGATTAACCCCTCTAGAGGATCTTGCAGAGAAATTGAAGTCAACTCTAATGGCAGCATTAATGAGAAGGGGTTGCCTAGCATCGGGAGGCAATTAATTCCACTGTAATTGGTTAAAAATGTCTTGGAACGTGGCAGGGATAAGCAAGATTTTACCCAAAAGAAATCTGGGAAATTTTGTTGATGCCCATGACATCTGCCTATTCCAAGAAACTTGGAACCAGATTTACAAGGCCCTAGTGCCACCTGAGCATCACTTTTTGGGACGCTCGTGTGGCACTAACCACTTCTTTATATTTACAAGGTGGTGTAACTTTTTGTGGCTTTGCTCCTTCTTGTAAGTATGGGCCCCTCCAACGCAGTTTTCTGCGTCAGGGGGACATGCAATGGGTGTTGCAGTGGGTGTTCCACCACAACACCCATTGCTTTTTAAGGTGCCTCAGATTTACAAGATTTAGGGGGTCATTCCGACCCTGGCGGTCCAAGACCGCCAGGGCCGGGGACCACGGAAGCACCGCCAACAGGCTGGCGGTGCTTCCCAGCTCATTCTGACCGCGGCGGTAAAGCCGCGGTCAGAAAAGGGGATCCGGCGGTTTCCTCCCGGATTTCCCCTGCATGGGCTGAATCTCCATGGCGGCGCTGCAAGCAGCACCGCCATGGAGATTCCGACCCCCTTCCCGCCATCCTGTTTCTGGCGGTTTTTACCGCCAGGAACAGGATGGCGGGAGCGGGTGTCGTGGGGCCCCTGGGGGCCCCTGCACTGCCCATGCCACTGGCATGGGCAGTGCAGGGGCCCCCTAACAGGGCCCCATAAAGATTTTCACTGTCTGCTTAGCAGACAGTGAAAATCGCGACGGGTGCAACTGCACCCGTCGCACCCCAGCAACTCCGCCGGCTCCATTCGGAGCCGGCTTCCTTGTTGCAGGGCCTTTCCTGCTGGGCCGGCGGGCGCTCTTTTGGCGGTCGCCCGCTGGCCCAGCGGGAAAGCCAGAATGGCCGCCGCGGTCTGTTGACCTCAGAGCGGCCATATGGCGGTAACCGCATGGCGGGCGGCGGTAGCGATAAAATCTAACACCACCCCAGATGGAGCATTAGCATGGTGCAATGAAGAGAAATACTTTTAGTCCTCCTTCTTTATTTGTTTTTTCTATGTGCACTGCATTCTGCAGCACACATAATAGAAGCAAAATGCCATGGATGATTGTTTATGTGCAGAAAGGGATGCCTTCCTGCACATAAGCAATCAAATCTCTCAATGAAGACACCTTGGCACTATGGTGCAAGGATGCCTGCAATAGTGCAGACTGCCTAATTTAGCATCAGCGCAGGGGGAAACGCAGGGGTGTGCTGTGTTCATGTTCAAACAGTGCATCCCTGCATTTCAAAACTGGTGCAGCGTGCCACTGGTAATTTTCGCACCGCACCACGCTGTGCCCATTTCTTGTAAATCTGACCCTGAGGGGGTTATTCTAACTTTGGAGGAGTGTTAATCCGTCCCAAAAGTGACGGTAAAGTGACGGATATACCACCAGCCGTATTACGAGTTCCATAGGATATAATGGACTCGTAATACGGCTGGTGGTAAATCCGTCACTTTTCCGTCACTTTTGGGACGGATTAACACCTCCTCCAAAGTTAGAATAACCCCCTTGGTGTCTTGCTTCTGTACATAGGAACGAGTTCTCCTCTTATTGTAAAAACGTGAGGCAGTTTTCACGGAGGTAGACCTTCAGGAGGGCTGGCAACCTGGGTCACAACAACTTTACAGTGCAAAGTTAGTTTTATCAGCACCGACTCATCAGATATTCTGGCATTCAGCTCTGCCTTGCCCACAGTAACTAGTTTGACAATAATCAATATTTACAACCGGGTGGGAGATCATAATGCTGAGACCTTGGTCCTAAAAAAGGTAGATGACATGCTCAAGGATTTATCAGGAGATGGCTTCTATTCAGTAGGGGGTGAATTCAATACAACTTGTGAACCTATGGTGGCATCCCCTCATGATTTAGCTCTGGACCAAGATAATTAGTGGAGAATTCCACAAATAGGCCTCCACTATACAAGATGGTCCCCTATGGCAACACAATTACTAACACTAACTCTTACCTATGATCTAAGAGCAGCAAACGGAAGGACACTCTCTGATAAGGAGGGTAGGGCTACTTTTAATAGACCGGGGCATACCGGCCGCATTGACTACTTCTTAGTCAGGTAAAAAATCTGGCCATTCCTCAAGGACATGATTGTTCTGGATAAAATGGATAGTGACCACAACGCATTGTCCCTGACTCTCGAGGGTAGTATGGTTGAGAAGCAGCTGATCCAGGATAGCAGGCATATGGGGAATGTTACACAGGGAAACAATGGGAAAACAATTTGGTGGGAGAGGGTGGTCAAGCACTCAGAAGCATTAGAAACATCTCTCACAATAGCCAAGCTGGAAATTGAAAAGCTAAATGCCCTCCCCCTGGAGCAGAGATTATTTGGTTTGCAGGAGAATCATGAAATAATTTATGCTCAGATTAGGGGACTTTTAGTCCAAGGAGAAAGAGTTGACACTCCAAATGTTAGGGAGGTATCCTAGCTTAATAAATCTTGCAGGGAAGCTAAAGCGAATTTGTTAAGGGCAGACAAGCTGAAGTGCAGGCCAGATTAGACAAGGTACAGAGCAGTTCATAAGCGTGAATTAGCCAAAGCAAGGAGAGAGTGAGAAAGCAGCATGTGGGAAAATTTGTACTTGGCAATGTCAAAATAGAGCAATAGATCTTTTAGAAAATTGCCACAGATTGTGCTATCGGATCTAAAAGAAATTTGAAGTTTTGCATCCAACCGGAGGAGTGGGTCATGCACTTTGGCAACCTATACTCTTGTAATAAAAGGCCAGAAAGGGAAGGTGATGAACCCCCATATGTTTTTGAATTCAGTGATTCAAGCCGACTGTAATTTGATCTGAGCAAAACCGTGGTGGCCATAAAATCTTGCCATGCATCTAAAGCCCCAGGTCCAGAAATTATCCCAAATGAGCTCTATATGGCCCACCTGGACATTTGGGGTCTGTATATAAATTTAATATCTAATGCAATCGTACAGGGAATGGAGATTTTTCTTTCTTGGAAGGTGGCCGAGACTATTCCAATATATAAAAAGGGACAACACAACAGTCCAGCCAACTACACACCAATTAGCCTGATTGATCAGTTGCAAAAAACTCTTTTGCAAGCAGGTACGAGTCCATTTACAAAATTGGATGCTCACTAATAATGTTTTATTGGATCTTCAGGCTAGTTTTCAGAGAAATATTAGCAAAATATATGAGGTATTTCGATTTAATTGTATTTACTGGAAAACATCAGTGATTTTGCAGAGTGAAACTTTGTTGCCTTTGTCGATTTGCAGGCTGCTTTCAACCCAGTACCACAGGGTTAGTTGTAGAGGGTGCTAGAAGGGATGGGCATACCAGCCTGCATGTTGGATATTTTAATATGGCTGCACTCAGAACATTGTGCCAGAGTCAGATGGGGGAGCAAGGCCAGTTGGCGGATACCTTCAGGATAGACCCTGGAGTCAGACATGACTGTGTCCTTTCTCCAGCTCTGTTCTTCCTGTATATTAATGGGGTCATTGATCACTTGAGCGGTAATGGATGTGATTCACCAAAAGTGGGCAGTTGCTTGGTGCCCACCTTACTTTTTGCAGATGACACGCTTTTGTTATCAAAATCTCCCTGGAGCTGCAAAAGCTGTCAAATGATTTTAATGCTTTCTGTGGAGAGTGGGAGCTTGAGTTAAACAGTTTTAAGATTAACTAAAAAGAAAATGAAAAAGGTACAAAGGTATGTAGGAAATAATATGATTGAACAGGTGTCTTGCTGTGACTCTTTGGGGATAAGACTAATGCCCAATTTTAACTGGGATTTGCAGCTCCAAAAAAACACACTCACTATTAACCTACCAGACTGCAAACATATAGCCTCATTACAAGGCTGGGGGTACTAGGACCTACAGCCCAGTGGACAAGATTGGCGGGTTACCGCATTACAAGATTGGTTGGTGGATCCACCTAAAGACTGCCGTCCCCGCCAGGATCAAAAATCTCAACAGGGCTACAGCTGTTGAGCTTGTAACCGGCCATGGCGGCACTGAACTCAGTGCCCCCTGGCTGATTACAACCCCTCTTTCTGCCAACCATTCCAAGGGTGCTGAAGTGTTGGGGTATTAAGGGAACTGAGGCCAAAATCTTAACACTGTTCCCGCCGGGCAGCACAGTGAGACAATATATTGCAATGTTCCCGCCGGGCTGACCGGCGGGAACATTGTAATACACTCAGGAGGAACGTCACCACCATGGTTGTGGAGTCCTCCCTGTGAGTTTGGCAGTCCCGTGGTGGGACCACCAAACTCATAATGAGGCCCATAGTCAAAATCCAAAAAAGGACCACTTCGAAGAGGGTTGTACCAACCCTAGAGATACATAATGTGAAGGCCTTTAGCAGCTGCTATGCATGGTTTAGAAATCTGGGGAAGTGTGAACATTTGAATACTGTCAACAGATGAAAAGAAGTTCCTAAGATCCCTTTTGGGACTCCCTGCGAGTACTCCAGTGGTCCTATTTTTTCGGAAGCTGTCCCAAAGGAATATAATAGAGAAGGTCAAATGTAGAAATTTGATTTATTTACTTAGGCTATGGTTTTCTCCAGCCCTTAATCCCTACTAAGTGGGACCAAGAGACCTTATGTTGCCTGGGAGGGCTTTCAAAATTCCATGGTTGAAACTCAGAAAAAACTTGCTGAGTAGACCGGGACTAGAGAGATTTTTGTTATCTCCAGATTACCTATGCTCAGTCCCAAAAGCCGGTTTGAGGAGTTTCTGCTGGGGTACTGTGGCACTACAAAATGTAACTGGATGCAAGGTTAGATTAACCAGTGATTTTTTTTGTCTGTAAACCATTTCCCTGGTATGAGTCTACAATTGATGAGGGGGGCGTGGTCAACATGGTGGCCGGAGCGGATGTGTGAAAGCGAGCTCTGCTCACGGCCCACCAATTATTTGCAAAATCCTGGTGTCCCTGCAGCCATCTGAAATCCAAAATCGGCTGTGAGGGGTCCTCGAACCCCGATCGTTAATCCACCCGAAGATCGGGACAATCGAAGCAGGCGGCGCGGCACCGGGCGAGAACAGAGCGACAGGGGAGGAGGCCTTCCTCCCTCGGCGAGGGCCAGCACCGGGGCCCCCAAGGAGGCCGCGAGAAGCCGCACCGGACCGCGGACTGGAGCGGCGCCGGGACGACGCATCCCTCCCCTCACAAGCAGGTACGACCCCAACCCCGCGGACCGGATTGCGCCCGCGGTGAATCCCGCGCACGGACCGTGCTGGGGACGAGGAGCCCCTCACCCCCTCCGACGAGGCCCAGCGCCGTAGATATCGCAGCTGACCGCAGTGGGGAGCCGAACCGGAGCGTCGACCCCCCTCCCTATCCTGCACGCTAGGGTCGAACTACGTGCACGGCAGTACAAAGAAAGCGCGGTGCACGCGCCACAGCACCGCAATTGAGACACAGGAGGGCGAAGACGGAGGGTAACTCTCCTGGCGTATCCCCCCACTGATGAGCACAGTTCCCAGGATGGACGGCGGAGCGGAGACGATGAGGGGTGGAAAAAAGAAAGACATAAACAGCACAGACACCTCCCCCACGGAACGCGGGTGCTAATCACAGGAAAAGTGACCAGAAGAATACCTGGAGAAGGAGCGACTGCTCCAGCAAATCGAACACTGCACACCGGGGCACGAGGATGTAAAAAAGGCCACTCTCCACTAGTGCAAAGACTTCCAGACAAGCAACGCACGGCGAAGGTAAGAATAGGCCAAAGGCAGTGAAAGGGGGAACAGCAGAGCAAGGAAAGGCGAAAATTTGACGTGCGCAAGTATGGGCAAAACCAAACCCCCGAAGACGCACTCCAATGCAGAAACAGAGGTTAATTCCCTCGAAGGAGAAACAGGGACTCAAACGGACGCTCTGCAAAAAATGGCCGGAGCCTTGGCCGCCCACTCAGCACAGTTCGACAAAGTATTGCAGGCGGTACTAGACACAAAGACCTCACTAGAGGGAAAAAGAGATTCAGTGGTACTGGAAGTTAATCTCCTCCGCACGGATCAACGGAAATTGACAGAAAGAATCACCATAACTGAAACGGAACTCGAATCGGCCTTGCCAACAATAGTAGAGCTAAAGGCCCAAATTCAACTAATGGAAAGCAACATAACTTCGTTACAACGCAAAGCTGAAGACGCTGAGAGTCGCTCACGCAGAAATAACGTAAGGTTCCTGGGGGTCCCGGAACGCACAGAACTCCCGAATGCCGAACACTACTTGGAAAAATGGCTAAGTGACATGGTGCTACCTCAAGCCACACCACAAACACTAGTAATAGAACGCGCACATAGGATTCCGGGTGGACCACCCCGCCCAGGCGCCCCACCCCGTCCACTGATAGCTAGGTTCCTAAATTACAGGGACCGCGACCTGGTACTGCAAAGCTTCCGTAACAAATGCCCGGTCCGCATGGAAAATGTTGAAATAACAGGATACCCTGATTACACGATAGAAGTTCAGCGCAAACGTGCCACCTTCACCAAAGTAAAAGAGGTACTTCGCAACAAAAATATTGCTTAATCTCTTATGTTCCGGGCTAGATTGAGAGTAATAGATGGCGACAGGACTCTCTTCTTCCCGTCAGCGGAAGACACGTGGACATGGCTACATGCCAAAGGCCTGGTGGATCCAGTGACGGAACTCGAAGGGCATGATGAGTGGTTGGTACAATGCTCTGGGAGAAAGAAAAAATCCAGCTCCAGGATCAAAACTAGACCATCAAAATCACAGGCTGCAGATGCGCAGGCACAGGTCCTCAAAGCAGCAACAAAATTTGCATCATCGCAATCACCGATTAGAGCCGAAAACAAAGACTTAGGGGGTCATTCTGACCCTGGCGGTCTTGGACCGCCAGGGCGCAGAATGACGGAAGCACCGCCAACAGGCTGGTGGTGCTTCCTAGCCCATTCTGACCGCGGCGGTAAAGCCGCAGTCGGAAAACCGGGGCCGGCGGTTTCCCGCCGTTTTTGCCCGGGCTGGCCGAATCCGCCAGGGCAGCGCTGCAAGCAGCGCTGCCCTGGGGATTCTGACCCCCTTACCGCCAGCCTGTTTCTGGCGGTTTTCACCGCCAGGAAGAGGCTGGCGGTAAGGGGTGTCCTGGGGCCCATGGGGGCCCCTGCACTGCCCATGAAACTGGCATGGGCAGTGCAGGGGTCCCCTAACAGGGCCCCGGCCAGCTTTTCACTGTCTGCGTAGCAGACAGTGAAAAGCACGACGGGTGCAACTGCACCCGTCGCACGGCCGCAACACCGCTGGCTCCATTCGGAGACGGCTTCTGTGTTGCGGCCTCATTCACGCTGGGCCGGCGGGCGCTAACTTGGTTAGCGCCCGCCGGCCCAGCGGGAATGTTGGAATGCCGGCAGCGGTCTTTTGGCCGCATGGCGGCCGATTGGCGGTTCCCGCCTGGCCGCCAAAGTTAGAATGAGGGCCTTAGACTCCAATTCTTCGCAAGGTCACCCAAGCCCTTCTTCGTCGCCGCTCATGTTCGGCCCTGCACTGACCCCACGTACAGCGGATGACTTATGAAACCACGCAGGCAAATTATGTAAAGTCAGGACATTACATAAATAAGACCACAGAAGAGCAACACCTGGGGACACAACTGGAGCACGTCTACCTGGACCAACAGGATATAATATGCACAGCGCAGACCAAATCTCATAGAGAGCTAGAATGGCAGATGACTGTTCGGAATGATAAATAATAATGGACCGGCTTCAAGGTGTCGAAAGGTGTCGGAAGCAGCGACGAGGCCGGACGATCAAGACGTGCAGGGATACAGGAATATCCAGGTGGGCCATGGACAGCGGTAAGCCTGGTTCTCTCACGACCACGCCTCCACATCCAGTAGGATTACCGAATGGACTTGAGACTGTACAATGTTAGATATGGCACCAGTTGGGCCACACAGTTAGTCACAGTTATGGTTTTTGTTAGTATTAGGTCGCCAGAATATACATATCACAAAGGGTCACAGACAAAATGCCTGGGAGAGAGGGGACGCAGGGGGAAGATACAGAACAGAAGGGGATTCACAATCGATGCAACGAAGTCAACACGGGTAGTAGCACCAACTCTATGGCCACTTACAAGATCTTAACCTGGAATGTGCGAGGGATGGCCAATGCAAATAAATGCAATAGAATATACAGCTATCTTAAACGACATAAAATTCACATAGCAATATTGCAAGAAACACACCTCACAGCAGAAGAACTGAGCAAATTAGACAGGAAATGGTCAGGGAAAATATATGGCACTGACACATCGACATACACACGAGGCGTTCTAGTATGGATAGCTCCCAATGTTCCATACACAGTAAAGCACACGCAAATAGACAAAGACAGGAGATATGTCCACCTGAGAGGGGAATTAGACGGGAAACAACTATGCATCACAGGCATATGTGCACCTAATATTAAACAGACTGAATTCCTACTGTCCACTTATGCAATACTAACATGGGATCCACTGATACCTAGCATATGGGGAGGAGATTTCAACTGTGTACCTGATGCAAACATGGACAGATCCCACCCCCCACTAGATTGCGCACCAAGTAGAAGGTTATCCCAAGCATTACGAAACTGGATGACAGATAGAAGACTATATGACACATGGAGATGCCTACACCCCACGGACAGAGAGTATTCCTTCTTCTCCCCTGTGCACAAACTACACACCCGCATAGATTTACAACTATACACAAGCGAGCTCACTCAATCACTAGTCAAGGCATTCTATCTAGCCAAAACAATATCAGATCACTGCCCATTAGTCACCACAGTACGCTGGGGAGGAGCTCACGCGCACGCACTCACTTGGCGCTTACAGCCGTCCCTACTACGAGATCCTCCCTTCCGAGAAGAACTAGCAGAAGGATTAGACTCATATTTTAAAATAAACGCAAATTCAACATCGTCAAGAGCTATAGAGTGGGACGGCCACAAGGTTGTGATAAGAGGTTTGTGCATGGCTGCAACAGGCGGAGTCCGCAAAATATTGCATAAAGAGTTGTGCGATGTCGAGAGAGGACTTAGGGAAGCGGAAAGAGCAGCAGGACAAAATGGGGAGGATGTAAGAAAAATAGTCGAGCTGAAAAAACAATGGGCTGAAACTGATGCACGCTTGCGAAAATATGATTACAGACATTATACAGCGCGAATACATGCCGAAGGCGACCGATCCAGTAGGCTACTGTCCTAGCTATTAAGAGGGGGACAACAACACTCCAACATAAATGCCATTCACACAGATGAAGGCAATATAGTCAACACACAATCAGAAATTAATAAGACCTTCAAACAATATTATGCCTCTTTGTACGAAGCTAAAACCCCCCGCCCGAGCAACAAATAAACAAATTCTTTCAAACACTTCAATTAACCAAACTGACAGTAGAACAACAGTCAGAATTAGACACGCCCATCACTCTGGAAGATATCCAACAGGCGCTGAAACAACTGGCGCATAATAAAGCACCGGGGGGGATGGATTCCCGGCGGAGTACTACCAGGCGTTCGCCAAACAAATAACACCTCCATACTTAGCAATGCTACAAGAACCATTAGAAAAAGGTCACTTACCAGAATCACAGCGCAAGGCAATAATAGTGGTCCTACACAAAAAAGGACGCGACCCGTTAGATGTTCGATCCTACCGTCCACTGTCCCTCCTAAATTCTGATTGCAAAACACTTGGGAAGGTACGGGCAAACCGACTTCTCCCATTAATGCCCACACTAATCCACCCAGATCAATCCGGCTTCATACCAGGCCGCAGCACACACACAAATATTAGATGCCTCATCCGACTAATATCTGAAACCCCCAAATTAGACTATCTAAGGACGGCGGTCTCACTAGACATAGAAAAGGCATTCGACACACTGGGATGGCCATATCTGATGAAGTCCCTTAATGCCATGGGCTTCGGTAAAGTATTCATAAGATGGATAGAAACACTATATGCTGACCCGAAAGCAAGAGTGAAGACGGGAGAAGTTATATCGGAGAGATTTGCAATAGGCAGAGGTGCTAGACAGGGATGCCCACTATCGCCGCTACTATTTGCATTAGCAATAGAGCCACTGGCAGCACGACTGCGACAAGAGGCCCCAAAGTGGGGCATCCCTGATGGCAATTTATACAAGATCATCTCTCTATACGCAGATGATGCATTGATATATCTACGTAATCGCTCGGAATCACTGCAAGACCTATTATGCCTATTAAATACATTCGGGCATATATCGGGCCTACAGATAAACTGGACGAAATCATGCCTATTCCCGATGCAATCAATCCCGGATCCTCACAGGGAAACAACCCCTACACATAAATTGCAATGGTGCTACACCACTTTCAAATACCTAGGGGTACAAATATACCATGATGAGAAGGACCTTAAAGAAGGCATTTTAGACCGAACAATCAGGTCCATAAGAAGCTCCATGCCCTTCTGGTGCTCACTCCCGCTCTCACCAATGGGAAGAGTAGCAATAGCTAAAATGATCATACTACCACGAATACTGTATTATTTCTCAGCATTACCACTTAAGCTCCCTAAGAGCTATTTCACACCACTCACTAGCCTGCTGACGGACCTGATCTGGAACACAGGTCGCCGACGAGTGGCCTTGACCAAGATCTATCTACCACTGGACGGGGGCGGGATGGGAGCACCCCAATTCGAATTATACTATGCAGCGGCACAAATACACTGGGTAATGGACTGGTTAAGCAACCCAAATGGTTTGGAGGGGCAAATGGTAGGCACTCTACTGGGACAAACAGAAGCGCTACAATGGCTCATTGGACGTGACAAGTCAGCACATAATGGCAATATCTTGCTCGAAGTGGCAGGCTGGATATGGCGCCGATACGTGCGCTGACAGGGCAGACACCACCATACTCACCCAAAATCCCATTATTAGCTACCCCTGGGCTGCACAATATCACTCGACAATTTAAACTAACAAACTGGGTAAATAAAGGTATCAAAGTAATTGGCGACATATTTGAAGAGGGACATTTCTTAACATACGAAGCACTAGCAGTCAGGTTCAACCTAGGCAAGGGCGAATTCATCGCACATAGGGCACTACAGCAAGTGGTACGCAAAACCTGGAGAAATGGCATAAATGAACCTAAAACCGCTCCAGTACTACATAACTTACTAACAGAGGCGGGCACACAAACAGATATATCCTGGATATATCGGACATTACAGAATCACTCAGAAGAGGCCCAAACACAAGCAAAAACCAAATGGGAGACGGCGCTACTAACACCGCTGCCCACAAAAAAATGGAACACGGCACTGGCAAATACAAAAGATGTGTCACGTAATGCCCGCTTCCGATATACACAACTAAATTACTTACACCAGACCTACCTCACTCCAGCTAAAATAAAACACATGTACCCGCACTCTAACCCGGAATGCCCGAGATGTGGAACACCGGAGGCAGACTTTATACACATGACGTGGAGTTGCCCACCGATATATCGCATATGGCAGGAAGCAACGACACAAACAGCTAGATGGTCGGGTTTACCGCTTCTTCCCACCCCTGAGTCCTGCCTGCTAGGAATACGCACGCAAAAAGGGGTAGACAAAGAAAAACACAGATGCGCAGAGCTCGCGTTTATCCTACTCAAGCGCTTAATCGTTACACAGTGGAAATCACCCTGCGCACCAAACATACACCGCTGGACGCAAGAAATATCACACTGGACTAAAGCAGAAATACAAGTGCTACGTACATTAAGTGACAGTGGAGTGGTAATTAAAGGGGTAGGCATATGGGACTCCATCATAGAACAGCTGGAACAAAAGGATGATACCCGACCCCCCTGAATCGGACATGTGCCTGCACTAGGAGTAGCAACACCTACACACCATCAATCATGAAACCTAGACAAAATGGAAATAAGATGACCTACCCCCACAACTGAACCCAGACTACAGGCCTTCCCTCCCCTCCACTTCCAGGCACCAGCCCATTAACCTCCTCCCTCACCGCATAACCCCTCTCCCCCCACCCTGGGCTAATGCTACACAAATAATTGGCAAGACCTTTACCACATATGAGCAACGTAACTCACAAATGGCGGCATTTGTTATTGTTAAATGTTTGTTTGCTTTTTTTTTTTTCTCCTTCTCTGCTTTATTTCTCATCGAAAATACATAGTAGATCTGTTGATATGTCATGCACATACCAGTGACTTCCTGAATGTAATGATAAGCTGATGTAACAATATGGAGACATGATCTACCACATGTAAACAATGATAACGATTAATAAACAGATTTAAAAAAAAAAGTCTACAATTGATGAAATAGTGTCATCCCTTGCATGCAAATTGTACATCCAGTTCAGGTACAAATCATTATTGACAAAGACATTTTGTAGTGAATGGTTGAATACAGCAGTAAGGGTTTGACTTATGCTCAGTTGGCGTGGAAGCACCTAAGTCGCTTACTTATATTATTTTTTGCTCTTTGTATGTTTCTCAAAGAGCTAAATGGATAGCTCCCCTTTGTAGGAATTTGGGAACTAGAAAGTACTTGGAGGCCTTTAGAATTCTTAGTATGGATCCCAGCAGAGTGATGGTTTTTGTCATTGCCAAATATTTTATAACTGTATGGATTTGATGCACCAAGTGCGTTCAAGCCTACGGATAAATAATGCATCCTCACCAAAAAGGTTGAGGTTCTGCTCCTCTTTTACTCCACTGGGAAAAACTTGCTCCTTAAAGCACATGGAATCTTTGTATATCGTTCATTCTTATTAACGTGAGTTTGATTTAACTTTTTTAACTGATTTCTGCGAGTACTGCCTCTTCGTTATGACGTGCTTTTCATTGTATTTTACTTGATTTTTATATCTAGTAGTTTTATATCGTACCTAATGATACCACATACTGTGTTAGAGTTGACTTTCTTATGCTGGATTTATTGAATAATCCCATCAGAAATCTGTAAAGTGATTTGGTACATTGCTTTTACTTTAGCTTTAAAGTGGTGAAACACAGATCGCAGCACCAAATGTGAAGCGCAAATGAACGTCATTTAATGTATCTAACATGTCCTTTTATTATTTTGTTGTATCTATGCTTTTTTTAATGATGTTTTTATAATCCTGGAGATCAAAATAAAGCTTTTACGATTGGACTATTGGTATATTTATGTAAGTATTTATTTATTTATTAATATATTGCGGTACTGCACGCCAGTCAAGTCTTGGTTCTCAACATCAACATTTTCGTTCGTTTCTTCATTTGCTCACTCTTTTTTAAGATCTAACATAAACAGTGCTTCAACACACTTTCCAATAAAGAAAATCTAGAATGGCCGCAGCCTTAATCATTGATTAGTAGTTTGATAACAAGTGAATTTTATCAAACAAAAGGAGCAAGGCTTTCCCCTCTGAAGAGAAAGAAAACTGCATTTTGAAAAACACAGCACAGGGACTGGGAAATATGTGAAATTAATGAGAAGCTATTTGAGGAGGGCTTGAGGCAGAGCAATCAAAAACTTTTCTGGAATTTGTTTTGTCTGTGCCGGCGTGTTCAGCTTCCCTGGTGGCATCAGGTTTATGAGGCGGCAGGAGCTTGAGTAGCCTACAGCCAACACTACTACAGCAAAAGCAACAGGTGTATTATCTTAAGGCAACACATGCAGCCAGCTGAGAAGACTTCATTAATGGATGACCTACTCATACCTTTTAAAAAAATGGAGCTAAAGAACAGGGACCTTGGGAGAATGTGGGTATGTCTTCTCTTACCTGTGAGAACTCTCTCTCTCTCTGCGATGTTATAAAATACAGTTAACTATATGATTGAGAAGCATCATCATATCTGGATCCCCTTACTCTTTTCTTTAAATATTACTTTGGCTGCTTTGGAACACTTTCATAGATAAGATCCCACTTTATTTTCTTCTTGTAGGGTTGTATATATTTACTCCACTTATTTTTCCTCTTCTTGGGCCGATATATTTAAGTGGACATGTAGGAGCGCACTTGGCCACAATGTCTAAACTCCTAATTTCAAAGATGTATTTTTATATTTGGTATCTTAATATTTAGACCCTCATGCATATGTTTGGGAAAGATTTATCATAAAGCATTGGTTAATAGAGACTTAACGCATCTTTTGATTAATGTGTCTATCTGTACTATATTTTTGTAGCACTGGATGTCCTCTATGTGATTTGTAAATCTGATCAGTATCTAAACTTGTGACATAATCAGAGTTCTGTTAAGCTTCCTATTATATGTATTACTGCATGTACTATATAAATATCTTCGCAAACATGCAATAAGGATAACTTATATCTATATGCAATACTAACGTAGGAGATACTATACATGTTTTTTCATTAGTGGCACTCTAATGGTATTGGCAGATGACATTGTGTCACCATTTATTAATTTATGTGCACTTTATCATAAGTGTTATCATGAATTAATAGTTCTCTTCATAACCTGACAATCATTGTCTCTATATGAGGATCCAGAGTACCACACAATAGGAATATTATTATAGATTGCACATACATTTATTTATTGGATGTACTTTACAATATACATATACACATTGTCCTTCACATATTTATGTGCCTGGTGGACTTGACTAGTCAGCGTTAAGTACCATGATTTTCAGTGATGTCATCAGTGATGTCATTTGAGATGTCATCAGTTATATCATCAGTGAGATTAATGACCATGTCATGAGTGATGTATTATGTGAGGTCATCAGCAGTGCATTGCGAAGAGCATAAGTTATATTTAGCTCAGGTAAGTGCTGAATTTCTATGGTTTTCTGAATGTAAGATCTGAACATAATCTGAAATCTAAAAAAAAATAACTAACCAAATCATTAGTTGGTAGCCTACGATTCCCTGTGATTTTTTTCACTGCAGGTGCTCACAGAGCCTTCTGCTGCAACAAACCAAATGTGCAATAATGGCCTGTTTGCACAACGAGAGAATTTAGCATTTTAAGGTCAGCAGGGAGTAGTTCCATATATTAATTAGAGACGTTAAATATGAGCAAGGGTAATGATGTCCTGTGCAAATGTGTAAATTTGTCACCACTCAGGAACGCTTAATGAGAGAATAAATAACTCAGGAGGCAGGCATGTGAGATATGAAGAGCCGGGGGCACAGCTTCATGTCCCTCGCAAATCTTGTCAATAAAGAAGTAATGATCCACATTAGAAGTTGAATAAAACAATTGTAGGTTAATTATTTATATTACAGGTTGGCTGTGCTAAATTATTGTTGTCTTTCTAACACTAAGGGCCTTATCGCGAGTTTGGCGGTCTTGAGACCCCCAAACTCGCAGTGGCGGTCAGACCACCACACTCCTGGCAGTCCAACCGCCAGATTACAACCCTGATGGTTGGACCAGCAAGGGATCACGGATCCCGACTGGGTGGTGGTGATCGGAGCCGTGGTCAGCCATGGAAGTGCTCATGGCAGCACCGCCATGCTAATCACAAGTCCACTTTTCTGCCAGTCTTTCCATGGCAGTCTCACCTCCGTGGAAAGACTGGCAAAAAAATAGTGCTGGATAGTCATGAGGGGCCCCTGAAAAGCCCATGCCAATGGCATGGGCAGTGCAGGGGCCCCTTTGCCAGACCCCTCAGAATGCACACCGTCTGTGCTGCAAACAGTACACATTCTGAGGGTGCTAGTGTGTGATGGCATTGGCCTTGGTTCCCCTAAGGGAGCCGAGACTAATCCTGTTGCACTGTTTCCACCGAGCATATTGGCAGAAACTTCATAATACATTTGGCCTAGTTAGTGATTTCAAATATTTCAGAATAGATAAAAATATACTGCTTCATTTTAAATGACGCAATTGATGTTTTCCCAATTTAATCACAATTGCAGAGGATAGACGTTCGAACACATTACACTCATGTGGTTCAAGATCGCAATACAGTTTATCATTAAGTTCATGTTTTCCATTATTTGTAAATTAGAATACAATAACCAATCCTTCTAAAATGTCATGCTCTGGTATCTTTTGTTATGGTAAATTTAGTACTTTTTGGTTTTGATGAAATCAATATAAATACTTGTAATAATCCCATGCTAAACCAATATTGATAACACCCTGATTGGGTAAAATAATATTTTTTTAGTTTTGTATTGCACAAACCTGGCTTTAGGGGATTAGTACCAGATTATGTTACATATTGTTTCAGGCTAGAGGAGGTTAAGTGATTTGTGTAGAATCAATGGACATAGAGCCAAGGCCAGTATTTGAACATAGTCCCCCAGTTCTGAATTTGACAACTATGTGCTTACCGTTGGTATAATTCTTTTTCTTCTTTCTTTAAAACATCCTACTCATCCTGCCGAGGCCAGACACAAGAAGACATCAAGAAAAAGACCCACGGCAATTTAGTTTCTCAGATTCACCGGGCTGAAACTGAGGCTATTGCAGCGTCTTTCCACCAGCTCGGTGATGTGAAGGAAGCAGACAACATCGGTATATGTTTGTTTCACCTTTTGCAAATGGTCTTGCAGCACATACAACAATGGGATGGCTTGGCTTTTGGTACAACACCTCCTTGCTGATGTCCCATGTCAACATCTCAACACAAACACTTGAATCAATCAGACACTCTTCTAGCCCACATTTATCAACCTTCATCATGATAGCTTTGGTAGTTGTATCATTACTTTATAATATATTTAAACTCACAGAGCACTGATCATAAACAAATCTTTATTTATCAACATGCTAACAACACTCAACATTACTTAATATTTACCACACAAAGAGTTATCCCCCACCTTCCAAGTCACTTGGAAGCTAGGCAAATAAGGAAATCCTGGTACCAAAAATCCAAAGGGCTGGTTAATTAAACCCCTAGAGTTTGATATCTGCTGTGATCAGAGGGTTTGCTGAACTAGCGTCTGCCACTACTTGCTCAAAGTCAAATGCTGTTCAACATTACTATTGTTGTAGAAACACTGTTGATTACATTAATACTGTGGAACATAATATCAGTGCTGAGAAAACAATTGTTTACTTTGGTAAAAATATTGAAGTATTACATATTATTTTTTAGGTAATATAATTTCATATAATATCTGTTTTTGACTTTTTGTAATATTTCATAATTTTAGTGTTCTATGTTATGCTTTTAATACGTTTAGTTTGTAATTATTTTTTATAAAGTTTAAGTTTTGGGGTTTAGTAATATGTTTAAAGAATTGTATGTTAAATAAAAATTTTTATTGCTTGGTCATTGGATTTGTAGGCGAATAGAATAGGAAGTGTTTTGACACATATAATTTATACTATTTAATAAATATATATACTGATTTACTAAATTATAGTTAGTTATTGACATTAACGTTTATTTAAATTCATTCATTTTTATATGCATTTTGTGTATTGTTAATGTATTACGTAATTCATTATTACTTTTAGTATAATTTTTTGTTTTTCTGTGTCATAAATTTGGGGATTTAAAAAAAATATATTGCTTTGATTTTGTTTTTTGGGTTGTTGGTTTGTAGGCGAGTAGGGTGGGACATTTTATACATATATATATACCACACTCCGGGCAGTCTGACCACCCAAATATGAACCTGGAGGGCAGACCCGCCAGGGGACTGCCGTCCCCACCAAGAACATTGTTTCTGATGGGCTGATGGCAGTCTTGGTTGTAGTCAGCCTTTTCATGGGGGTTTCCCCACCATGAAAGGACTGATAGAGAACAAGTGCAGAGGATCACAGGGGGGCCCTGTCCAGCCCCATCAGAATGATTTTTTGACAGTGTGCATTCCAAGGGTGCTGGTTAGCCCACTCTGTGCTACGAGGTAGCCCTCAGCTCCTTTAATGGAACTGAGTGCTATCTCGTAGCACTGTTCCGTGATGTAGATTTATATTGCGCAGTTTATCACCCATGATGGTCTCAAGGCGCAATCCATGGGCATGGGGAGATGAAGTGATTTGCCCAGAAGCACAGGACGTTACACCGACGCTGAGGCTGGAACCTGGATCTCTAGCTCCCGATACGGTAGCTCTGACAGCTGAGCTACATCCACTCCCACTGATCAGACCAGCGGGACCGCTCTATTGCAATGTTGCCACCGGTCAAACTGGCGGGAGCATTATAATAGAATGGAAGGAACACCACTGCCATGGTAGTGGCGTCCTCCCCGTGAGTTTGGCGGTCCTCTGTTGGGACCGCCAAACTTGCAATGAGGCCACTAGTTTCTAAAAAAAAGTGGGTTTTTTGGTTTGCTAATAACTATGGTGCAGTTTAATGAATCTTCATGAATCTTTCCAAAAGAATATAACACTTACTTCAGTATACGTTTAGAAAGTTTCAAGGTGATCCGTCAAGCGGGTGCCGAGAAAAGGGGGTACCAAAATGCTTTTTCCCCATGCATTTTTCCATAGGGATTTTGAACAGGAATAGCGCCCGAACCACTGGACGGAATTAAACTAAATTTGGCAGAAAGGTAGCTCTTGATCCAGAAAGCGAAATTATTGTTAAATGGTGTAAATCCATTTAGTAGTTTCTGAGAAATTAAAGAAAAAACTAATTTGTATACATAGGAATGCGAAATCTCCGCGAACCCTTCCATTCTCATGCTGAGATTTGATTGGCAAAAGTGTTGACAACCATCTTAGGACTTGGCTTCTGCCAAGTCACAGAAAAAAAGATGAAAAAAATAAAATGGGCCAGGGGAGGGACACCCTGACCTCTTAGTGTTGGTGCTGAGCAAATTGAATTAAAATTTCATTTAATGCTGAGAGTCGCGATGGATAGGCGGGGCAGATGAAAATTAAACAAAAACGAAAAGGCTGCGCTTATGTTAATGAAGCCCCCCAGGTGGGCCAGGTCCCTGGGGCATGTTAAAAATAAGGAGGCTTACTGAAGCCCTGGGGATCCCACCTCCTCGGGACGATTAATATATTGAATGCGAGGGAGGTGTTAGCGCGCGTAATAGGTAAACTTACAAAGGGGCATGAATAGTTTGATGAACCTTTTGACTCGTATTAAGAAGTTCTTACCATAGCTCGAGTTCATTAATCAATAATCAATATACAATGATCAACAATCATTAGTAATTAAATAAAATCAATAATCAATGGAGTCAGTAAATGCAACACAGCCATGAATAACCACATCTTTAGTAAAGTTTAGTAAGTTTATTTCCCTTGTATTAACAATGGTAAAGTCTTGTAGATTAATCTCAAAATCAAATGAAATACATTTATGAACAATACTGGTTGTCCAAAGCGGCGGAAGAAATGCAATCTAATCAAAGCCTCAACCACAACACATTCTAGAGCAACAGTGCAAATCAATAGCAGAGTCAGTTGCAACAAAGTTATAACGTACATAGAATTCAGCAAGGTAACTCATCAATCATTATTCCCTGTAATTTTCAGTCATTTGTGGGGGCCTTAACTAACGTCAGATTAGCATCAGCATGTTGGACTTGATGTAAAACAATTTAGAACACAAATTTAGGTCAATTATCTATGGATCTGTCAAAGCAGCGCCATTGGTACCTAGAAAGAAAAGGCATAAAATGCATAATAGTCACATTTCATTATATCTGCCTATCCTCGGTATGGGTCAGCAAAGCAGAATCAGTCTTCGTCCCCAGGTGATCAGTCGATCAGCAAATCATCAGGCTCTCAGTCAGAGAGTATGAGCCCAATGACAGAATGAATCTCAAATTACTCCAAAGTCTCTCCTTCTAAAATCGCAATAGGTCTGAATAATTCTCCTCTGTCGCGTTGTTATATCAAAGTCATCTAAACTATCCCCTAATTCCTTATTGTCAGTTAATCGTACCTTTATACTTTACTCAATAATATTTCTATACAACATCTATGAATTCTAATATTTCACTCTTCACATGAAGTTGATTGCTTCACTTTACGATGTCCTCATCATCCGAGTCGTCAGGTAACAATAATGTTGCATTTTCATCTCCAGTCATTGTCTTCATTGTTCTCGTCCTGGGAAAGTACATCTCACATATATTACACATAAGTTGTTACACTAGCGGGAACATCATTTCCTTGCAGTCGGTTCTCATGGAAAGCTTCTGTTATGCACTTTTCACAAGACAATGGACAGTTCACAGTCTAATTCACTCTGTCAGCATTTTTATTAACTGCTAAGAAATATAGCTTCTGCATGAGGCTTGACAAGACTAGCCCAAGACACTCACAAAGTTAAGGCCTACAATTAATAAAGCTAGAGCATACTTCATATCCCTTAATATGACGTATTACTACATTAGTCCAATACATTTCAATATTTCATAAGTATTAATCATCAATTAGTACATTATGTGAACACTGGTGGCCATTCTTCAAGGTCACTTTTTCAAACCTGTGCATTATTTTTCTACGTTATTCATTTTCTACATAAACTCATTATTCAAATACACAACACTCATTAATACATTTCTAATTAAGAAACCTGCGCTAGCAATCCCTCCTCTGATGACTAAATGTGTCATCACACTAATTACCACCCACAAATTTTTACAATTCAAAATGTTGTCTTCTCCTTGAATTTTCCCTGTAAAATGTGTCCCTTTTCTTTTTTTCCCTCCTCTGATTATTCTTAGACTTCTTCAATTTAATTCTTTTACATAATTTACATAATCCCCATATCCCAATTAGACAAGTCACCACAATTAATAGCACCCCATTCTAAATGGTGCTGAGACAATTTCCCACTGAAGCAAACCCTTTGGCAACCTTTTCTCAAACACCTTATTCTTTCAATTCCTTTGAATTAGCACTTGCATTAGTCAGATTAGTAAGTAAGGGCCAGATGTAGGAAACGATTTGCGAGTCGCAAACGGCAAAAAATGCCGTTTGCGAGTCGCAAATCTCAGTTTCCTATGCAGAAATGCATTTTGCGAGTCGGGACCGACTCGCAAAATGCATTTCCGAATCGCAAATAGGAAGGGGTGTTCCCTTCCTATTTGCGAGTCGCAGTGGTATGCAATAACATTTGCGACCGCATATGCGGTCGCAAATGGTGTCGCAGTTACCATCCACTTGAAGTGGATGGTAACCCACTCGCAAATTGGAAGGGGTCCCCATGGGACCCCTTCCTCTTTGTGAATGGACGACAAATAATTTTTTCAGGGCAGGTAGTGGTCCCTTGGACCACTACCTGCCCTGAAAAAATACCGAAACTAAAGGTTTCTGATTTTTTTTTAAGTGCAGCTCGTTTTCCTTTAAGGAAAACGGGCTACACTTAAAAAAAAAAAAACTGCTTTATTTATAAGCAGTCACGAACATGGAGATCTGCTGACTACAGCAGGCCTCCATGTTTGGGAGTGCCCATAGTCGCTATGGGGCCGCAATTTGCGACCCACCTCATTAATATTAATGAGGTGGGTCTTTGCGACCCCATACCGGCTCGCAGACGGTGTCTGAGACACCGTTCTGCATACCAATTTGCGAGTTGCAAATTGCGAGTCGGAAGGACTCGCAATTTGCAACTCGCAAATTGGATTTTTGCTACATCTGGCCCCTAGTTTCTTATTTCTTTACTATTATCAGGTATAAACGAACAACAATGCCTAGAGTTAATCATTCTGCGGACTCTGCCATCCTTCGCTAAAAGAATGTCTAAGGCAAGACAATTTTGGAGAGTCATAGCTCCATCCGCAGCGAATTCAGTATCTATCAGGAGTATAGTCCCTGAAAAATGTGTCAGCATGTTATCCACAATAGTAGACAACTTTTGAATCTTAATCAAATTCAGGATGACTCCCACCGAAGGAATCACAGCACCAAATATGTCTCCCACTATCGTAGAAGAGGACTCCCTCCTCTGTCTCTTATGATCTAATTCAGTCACTTTTGGAAACTTTTTCAAATCCTCTATCTGATAAATCTTTTGGAAAACTATCCCCAAATAACATGTCCCATACCATCCTCTTGGAAGACGGTAATAAGCATGAAGTCCACAAATATAATAAATCCCTGGAATTGCAGGGTCCTGCCCATTCAGCATAAATGTCCATTTACTCTGAAACAAAAATACATGCCTGTATTCACTCGTACCCACAAATAAAGTGTCAGTGCGTGATTTAGGCCTATATCTATAAAGCTTCCCTATGTATAGTAAATCTAAAGCTAATTTCCCTTGCGTTTTAATTGCACTATGATCAAAATCATTCTTGTAAGTCCTTTTCTCTAGGCCTTTATCCTCTTACGCCTTTCTTCTGTCATCTGTGTGATCTAAGAAGCTCCACTTTAAAGGTGTGAGCAAGCATGCCAAGTTATTCTTATGCGCATATGCTGTGCCAAACATCAATGTGGGTTCAGAGAATCCTCTAACTAATACTATATCATTATCCTTAGCTGCTTTCTCAAATATCTAATTATAGGAACAAACGAAAACACAACATCATGATTAGAGTAAAAGTACTGTATATACTCCTGGTTATGAAATCTTGTTAGTAACAGACTACAACTTATCCCGTATGTTAAAGGCAAGCTATGATAGGTGACTCCTTCCTCGACTGATGAAGGAATCTGCGTACACACAAAACAATTCTTGGCATCCATTGTCTCAACATACTCACTCAACAAGCGATAGAAAACATTAGAAGAAAGTTCTCCCTGCGCATTAGTACAATCATGCAAATATTTCTCATCTAATTCTGTTAGTCCAGTAGTTGTCTCAAAAGCAGAAGTATGGTTGGCTCCTTTTGCATCAAGAACAGACATACCCACAATCAACACCACAAAGAATATCCCACTCATGATTGCCAAACCAATGCTCATATAGTGCATAGTATCTCTACCTTGTTTGTTCAAATCAGCCATGATCTGTAAAGAATCAGAAAGCAGAAGGAATTTAGAAAAACTTGCAACAAAAATCAAAAATAGACAATTCTTCTTTCAGCAGTTCAGTTTCACTTCCAGGAACCCTTCTTCCTTGTCAAAATCAGTTAGCAGCTTTGTCAAAATCAGGTTTTAAAAGTCAAATCAGGTTATTAATGTATTTTACTGTTACTTTCAACAGTCTCTTTCTCAAAAATATTTTCTCTCAGATTGTTTCAACAGTTCAGTTCATCAATCTTCTTCACGTCACATCAAAATATTGGCTTGGAACTTCTCTATCAAAACAAAAAGAAATAAACTCTTGTTGCCATTTGTTTGTAGTTGCATACGCCCATTCAGGACCTGCGTATTTTCGACTTGCTATTCTCTTTGTCTTCAACTTTCGATCACCATTCAACTCTCCTTCACTTAGATCTTCTTTCCTCGTAGTATCTACTTCTTCCTCAATTGTTGGTTCGACAACCACCTCTTACCTTTTCTCCACTTGCGATTTCGGACACTTATCTCCTTTCAGTGAACCTTCTGTCAGTATTCTTTTCAAGATTGAACTTGAGCCCTCTTCTTTCTCTGTGGTGTTTTCTCTTGATGGACCTGCAACCAGTTCAGGAGGAGTCAGATCACTTGGACTTTGATCCACCTCAACTCTTTCCCCTTCTGGGTTTGGCAATTGCTCTGTTTGTCTCTCAGGATCGTCTGCTTCTGGGAAAGCCCTCCTCTGACTAGGCTCTCCTGCTGTTTCAGTTGAGATAGGTTCTGCAATACTCTACTGGAGGTCTCCACCTTTGTCTCTCACAGGAGTGACTGAACCATCCTCAGCAAGCTCAGATCTGGTCCCAGTTCCTCTTTGTTCTTCTTCCAGCCTTGAGACTTGTCTCACTGCTATTGGTACTCTCAACAACGTTTCTTCATGATCCAGTGGACATGCTACTTTCTTCGTGTGACTTGCATGAATCCAGTTTGGGATCCCGGCACACTTCACCGCTGTTGTAGTCATTAGGACCACTAGATATGGTCTCTTCCAACGAGGCTCCAAACACGTCTTTCTTACATGCTTTCGGACAACAACCCAGTCTCCAGCTTTCAGGTTGTGTCCTGGGTCATGGATCGGTGGCAGTGTGGTGGCCTCCACCTGCTGAAAAAAAGAGCAGACTACATCAGCCTGCCCATGAGGATCTCATGAGGCAACAGTCCTGTCTTCCTGTCAGGTGTGTTTGTCATTGACATCAACATTAAAGGCAATGCATCAGGCCATTTCAAATTCATAGTTGCACACATATTTGCAGTTATTGACTTCAAGGTACCATTCATCTGCTCCACTAGTCCAGATGCTTCAGGGTGGTAACTACAATGCAACTTTTGCTCAATGTTCAATGCTGCACACAATAATTTAATTACTTTGTTATAGAAGTGACTTCCCCTATCTGATTCTAAAGAGATTGGAAACCCAAAACGGGGTATCAGTTCCCTAAGCAGCAGTTTTGCTACTGTCAGACTATCATTTCTTCATGTAGGGTACGCTTCAATCCAGTGACTAAAGATGCAAACAATCACCAACTCATTTCTCAAACCTCCACACACAGACATCTCAATAAAATCTAATTGCATTCTGCTGAATGAACCTCCTGCTCTTCTAATGTGGCTCAAGTTAACCATTGTTCCTTTCCCCGCATTTAACTGCTGACAAATGACACAACAATGGCAAACTGCTTTAGCAACTTGTCTAAACTTGGGGTTGAACCAACCAATTTTGAACAGACGAACCATGGCATCCCTCCCAATATGTGCCTGACTATGATAGTACCATGCCATTTGAGACAACAGGCTATTTGGTAAAACCAATTGACCCTCCTCAGAAACCAACAATTCATCTTGTCTTTGAACACATTTCAATTTGCTCAGTGAACATTTCTCCTCTCCGTCAACATTATTCTGCAAGGATTTTAACTCTTCAAAAGTTTTAATTACTTTCAATGCATAACTCGTACATGTTGTATCTTCTTCAGGTAACAGTGCCCACTTGTCTTTGAACGATATACAGTTTAATGCGCAAAACCTTGCAAACTGATCGGCATATCCATTTCCCAATGATACATAGTCCTGCGACTTCAGACGTGCACTGCATTTCACCACGGCAATCTTTTCAGGCAATTGAATTGCATATAACAACTCTTTTATTCTCTCACCATTCCTCATTGGTGAACCAGAAGAGGTCAGGAAACCTCTCTACAACCATAATTGACTAAAATCATGAACTATTCCAAATCCAAATCCATATTGACTATCCGTATAGATAGTAACTCTCAACTGAGCAGAAACAAGGCACGCTCTAGTAAGGGCAACCAGTTCCGCTACATGGGCAGAATACACTTCTCAAAGCCAGGAAGCTTCCAACGTACCTGTAATCATGCACACAGCATATCCTGCTCTCAGTGTCCCTGTATTGTCTCTCAGACAGGCATCATCAAAAAAATAATTTGATAATTTTCTTCCAATCAGGTATCTCTAATATCACATCTCGGTTCTGTGCACAACTCAGTTACTTCGAGACAGTCATGTTCAACATCTTCCTTTTTTTTTTATTTCAACATTTTCACTCAGGAGTAAGGTTGCCGAGTTCAGCACTGTACATCTTTTCAGTGTCACGTCTGGTGATCCCAAAATACTCGTCTCGTACCTAATCAACCTAGCACCAGTCAAGTATTGGGTTTTCGTGTTTGTCAGTAAATTCCCAATCGAGTGAGGGACCATTACAGTCAGGGGATATCCCATCACCACACCTTCTCACTGTGAAAGACTCTGACCAACTGCGGCAACTGCATGCAAACAACCTGGTAAGGCTGCTGCAACTGGGTCCAAAGTAGCTGATAAATATGCTACTGGGCGATGAGCGCCTCCATGGACCTGAGATAAGACAGACAATAAACATGCATCACGCTTGTGACAAAACAATGTGAAAGGCTTTGTGTAGTCAGGTATACCCAACACTGAAGCCCTGCACAAACTCTCTGTCAACTCAGTGAACGCTTTCATTTCATCCTGGTCCAGCATTGTGGGATCTGTGACTTCCTTATGAATCAGCTTCTGCAATGATCTTGAAATGACTGAAAAATTCGGGATCCATTGGCGATAATAGCCCACCATCTCCAGAAACATCCTGACATCTCTCTGTGTGGTTGGGGGTCTTATTTGCAGTATCGTTGTAATCCTTTCTCTAGATATTTTCCTTTACCCTTTCTCAATCTGATGACCCAAATACTTCACTACCTTCTGGCAGTACTGCAATTTCAGTGGTGACACTTTATGGCCATTCTTTCACAAATAATTCAACAGGGCAATCGATTTATACTTACACTCATCCTTTGTCTTGGACGCAATCAATAAATCATCAATGTACTACACCAAAGTCGATTGGAAAGGCAATTCCAATGACTACAATTTTTTTTCAGGATCTGATTGAACAAGAAAGGTGACTCTGTGCACCCTTGAGGAATTCTATACCAGCAATAGACTTGATCCAGAAAGTTGAAACAAAAGAGAAATTGTCTATCCTCATGAAGAGGCATAGAAAAGAATCCTTGTGACAAATCAATGACCGTAAACCACTCTGCATCACGTGGAATCTGGAATAGTATCACAGCTGGATTAGGCACAGTGGGACAACACTTGACCAGAATCTCATTTATTTTTCTCAAATCCTGAACAATCCAAACCTTCCCACAGGCCTTCTTGAAACCCATTATTGGTGAGTTACATGGACTGCTCAACACTTCTTTCAGAACCCCCTGCTTCACAAAATCTGCAATTATCTGAGCCACTTTCATCAGGACATCTTGTGGCATGTTGTACTGTGGATGTTGAGGGAAAACTGCATTCGGCTTTATGGTAACCTTGACCTGCTCCACCCCTTTTTTCAGACCTATTTCTTTTCCTGTCAAATCCCACTCAAATTGCACTGTTCCCTGCAAATAAGAATGGAGCTCCTTCACTTTGAACATCGGGAAAACTCAATCAAGGGGTACTCCTCATTTGTACTTTCACACTCCATTTCTGGGGCTTGATCCTCCTCATCATCGCTATTTGCCTGAATTTCAATTCCATAATTTGAGCAGGCAATCAAACACTTTGTTTTATACAGCAAGTCTCTTTCTAGTAGAGATACCGGACTTGAATCGCGGACTACAAATGTATGCATTCCCTGGCAATTACCAATCTCGACTTGCTCTGGACCTGTAATCAGGTTTGTCAGATACTGGTTTGTTATCCCCACAACCTGAACTTTTCTTCCTGAAAGGGGCAAATTCTGAACCTCTGCATTTCTCACTGTAGAGCGTGTAGCTCCTGTGTCCACCAAGAATGAAACTCTGTGACCCATAACCTTTCCCCTCACATAGGGTCCTCTCTGATCTACTTCTAAAGAAGTCGCAATGGCTCCTCATCCATACTATCACTCGTCCATTCAACATTTATTCCATCCTCACTGTGTAACAGGAATTGGTGCACTGTGTTACTACTTCTGTCTTGTCTCTGACCTGTGACCTGTTGAGAAAGCATCATCTGTTGCTGCTCTATCGGGGCTTGAGGTATCTGCATTTGCTGTCTAGGTACCATGGGGACTTGCTGCTGAATCAGCTGCAATTGTGACACTTGGGAACTGGGTATTTGCACCTGTTGCATGGGCTGAAAATTCTACACTTGATTCACACTATTCTGAAAATTTGGATTAGGACCCCTTAGTCTGGGTCCTCTCACATTCTGAAATGAATTTATGTCATTACTCTGCTGAACAAGACTTTTCTGCACCATTGGGAACTCCTGCTTCCAATGTCCCATGGTTCCACAAATGTGACATAGCAATAGCTTCTTCATCCCCTACACATTGTTCTGAACCACTACAGTATTCAGGTCTGGACCACAATTCATAATACCTCCATGACCTCTATCTCTCATTGGGGCTGAAACATGACATTTCCGTGCTGCTGCGGCATCTGCTGCACAAAATGTCCTTGCACTCCTGTTTGAGCTTCTTTAATCCGCATCACCATTGCCTTCTCTTTCAACTTCTTCTGCTTTAACTCGATCTCATCACTACAGTATTTCGCATACTGCAGCACCTCATCAATCGGCTTTGCTTGCCAACAAATCAAATGAATCTTAATCATCTGTCCAATCTCAGGTCTCAATCCTTCCACAAATCTGAACACAAAATATAGCATGTCTTTCGGATCAATTGCTTCTCTGCCACTATACTCCTTGAATGCCTTCAACAATCTCTCATAGTACAGATGTATCGACTCCTTTGCTTCCTACACTGTCCTGTCAATCCTTTGCCAGTCAATATTTTTGGGCGAAATCCTCGATTTCAGAAACTCAATCACCTTATAATAATATTTCATTACCTCAGGAGACGGTGCACCTGTATTCTTATCTCTCTCTTGTTGGCCAGTCTACAGTCCTCTTACACTGGACCCATAAGTCAGCTGGAACCACTTTCTCCAGTAATGTGTTCAAGTCCTACCACAAACACTTCGCAAGTTTCACGAACCTGTCTGTCTGCTGATACCACTCTACTGGCTTCTCTCTCAATTTTGGATAATCATTTGTAAATGATAAAATGTCACTTCTGCTCAAAGGGACATGAACAAAATTTCCCCCTGGAATTTCCCTCATTGGTAAAATCTTTACTGGATCTTTGTCCTGTTGTACATTCTCAGTCAACTCCAGAAGAATCTCTTTTCTTCTTCTCTCTTTTCTTTACCCATCTGCCTTCCCATTTGTCTAATGCTCCACAGATCTGAGCACTCTGCGGTAATTCTTTAAGGTGTGCCATCATTCCGGCTGACCTCATGTGTTCAAAATCCTTTGCCTCTAAATCTAATCTGTAACTCCTCTTAAAATGCTTAGTTTTCTCAATTTTTATGCCATGTTTCTCTGCCAAAACTGCCAACCTCTGCTGTACCTTGCTCACTTCTCTCGTAATCCTTGGGCACAAGTATCTCAACTCTGCCTCTGTGTAAGACTCTAACCTATTTACCCCCATTGTTCCTTCAATGAGTTCACCCGCTTCCATGCTTAATCTAACACAATTTAATTGTTCCACTCCCTTAGAGGCATTCTGTGGGGTATTCAGCTTGTCTTACAATTCAGTTAACTGCTGAGCTGTCAGTCCCTATAACAAAAGGTTCGCTTGGACCGGGGGTACCTGCTGTGCCACTGCAATTTCAGGCTTTGACCTGCATTTGGTCCTGTCACAGCATCTGCAAGTGCAATAAGTGGACTAAGATCTAACAATGATCTCAATCCATCAAAAGTCTGACCCACAGAAGAGACTACCTGAACCTGTTCATTAATTCCTACCCTCACTAGACTCTGAGCCATTGCACCCTGTTCACTCACAGTCAGTTTCTTTTGTGCAAATAATGGTACCGCTGGACCATCAGTAATCAGCAGCGATATTGCATCCGGGGCTGCTCTAGCACCTACACTGTGTGGGAGAATAACTCCCATACACTGATTCATCACTGGAGTCAAGTCTGACTGTGTCCCTGTCATTGGCGTAAATCTTGGCATTACCTGCGGCTGCACTTGGGGCAACAAAATTGGAGTCGGCTCAGTCTGGACCAGTATTGGTCTTGGAACCTCCTGCTCCGTCGGCACCACTAAGTTTGAAGTTGTCTCTAAAATAGGCACATCAGGATAAATTCTCTGTATCTGTGGCGGCTGCATCTGTGTCTGCACTACAGGAGTAGTCAGCACATTAGAACTACTTTGCACCACATTCGGTGTCAGGTTAGTATTAACCGGTACCAGACTCACTGTCTCCATTACCTGTAATGGGGCTGTTGGATCAGCACTAGTACTTGGACCACTCTCGTGTCCTGTATACGGCGGAGGTATCTGGGTAATGAGACCTTCATTATCGGATTCCTCCTCCACTATCGAAGACTTTCTAGCTCCCTTACTCCAGGACAGACTTCTTTTAGTCTTCCTAGTCACTTTCTTTCCTTTCTTCTCATCATTCTGTGTAATTGGTGGAAACATCTTAACTCCCTTCAAAGTCTCTGATCTCCACCTTTTCTGCTCCCAATCCCATTTAGCCTCTGGTAAAGTCTTTCTACCCTTCTCATCCTTCTCTCGAATTTCAATTGCTGTTGCTGTATAGCTACCAGCTCCCAAACTGCTAATGCCTCAAACTGTGCTGGTCTCGGAAGGGGCTTCGATTCATATCAGCGCCATCCGCAATTGCTCCAAAATCCTCAAATTGAACGTCCCATTTTCAGGGAATGCTAAGTTCCTGTTTTTCTCTGTCAACTTGCACCATTGCTTTAACCAAAGACATTGCGCAACACCTCTCACCTCCATTACAATGTAAGCAGGTGTGTTCTCTGGCAGTGTAGGCTCCCCTACACTCACTTTAATGTATGCATCTGCCCTTAGGGCACTTCTCAATGCTTTGAAAAACTTCATCTTTTCTACTTTTGTTTTTTCAAAATCAGATCAGGAAATTACTTTTAATCCCAAGATACCTTTCACCCATGTTCTCAACCAATTGCTTCTCACAGACAGCTGCCAATCCGTGCACAATCCTTCTCACTAACCTTCCTATCCCACCACGGTTCCAATGACGTCACACTCACACATACTGCAGCTGACAAATTCTTGCACCTCGTCCTCCTAAACTTCAATCCACACAAAACGAATGCAAAAATATTGCGAGCACTGATCAAAAACCCAAAAACAAAAACAAATCTGCTAGTTTACTACAGGAAAGGTAACACAGTTGCTTCAGAAACCTTACAGATTTTCACGGATGCCTCTTTTCACGCATGCAGCTATTCCTCTTTCTCGGTCTCCCAGATTTGCAAGCAAAATTCGACCCGCAAATTTTACTCTCAACCGATCAATCGGTCTGTCCTGGTGCACATAGAACTCGCCAAATCTGTTGAAATTTTCTCTCGCCAACTTTAACTCACACTCTGACTTGTTGACCACGCCCGATCAACCTACTAAACAGACAGATTACAACATATAACCAAGTGTCTCATAAACTTTTCAATATACTCTGGAGTCTTAGACCACGCACAGTCCATACTTCCACAGCCATGTGGACAATTTTTTAGCACAAAGCACCACACACATATGAAGTTCGACTGCTTCCCTACTCTCACACTGTGGAGTAACCACACTGCTAAAACTTCATTTGGAGTAAGCAAACTCCCTAAAAACCTTGCAACCTCATAATTCACCTGCGATTTGCATAAGCTTTGCAACTGCAACCTATTTCTAGAACATCAGGAACATATTCAAACAACCACTAGCAGGATTCAGGATCTGGGAAAGTCCTTTCTAGGCTTAAGGAGACATCATTTTCTCTCCAGTTATCATCATGAAAAACTAAATCCAAATCTCAATAATAGTGAACTCTCAAAGGACCAACTTCAAACCGCTACCATCCCTGGTAACACCTGTCACTCTATACTGCATGTCTATGATAGGCTCCTAAGTAGATGAATCATCAATCTCTTTACCACAACTGTTAACACCTTATACCGGAAATCTATGGCAAGCAATTAAAGAGACAAACCATCAGTCTGCTACAACAACTGTTAGCACGTCAGACCTTAAAAAGTAAACTTACAAGGGGACGCAAATAGGTCGATTAACCTTTTGACTCGTATTAAGAAGTTCTTACCATAGCTCCAGTACATTATTCAATAATCAATATACAATGATCAACAAACATTCGTAATAAAATAAAATCAATAATCAAAGGAGTCAGTAAATGCCACACACCATGACCTTTCAGCCATGAATAACCACACTTTTAGTAAAGTTTAGTAACTTTATTTCCCTTATATTAACAATGCTAAAGTCATGTAGATTAATCTCAAAATCAAATGAAACACACATATGACCAATACTGGCTGTCCAAAACAACAGACGAAATGCAGTCTAATCAAAGACTGAACCACAACACATTCTAGAGCAGGGGTCTTCAAACTAGGGGGTGGCCCCCCTCGGAGGGACTCAAGTGATCCCGGGGGGGCCCCAGGCTCTGACCAAAAGAAACATTATAGAGATAACAGGGCTTTGCGTTGAGCAAAAACATGTAAACATTGCAGTTAAGTGCTGTTACCTTTATAAAAATGCAATAACACGTCTAGATACATTTACACATTGGCAATTGTAAAATGTAAAAAATAATTGTGAAAAATTTTGATGGAGGCCCAATGGTTTTTATTTTTCAACTGGGGGGGCGCGGCACTAAAGAGTTTGGAGACCACTGTTCTAGAGCGACAGTGCAAATCAATAGCAGTCAGTTGCGACAAAGTTATAAAGTACATAGAATTCAGCAAGATAAGTCATCAATCATTAGTCCATGTAATTTTCAGTCATTTGTGAGGACCCTTAACTAATGTCAGCTTAGCATCAGCATGTTGGACTTCATGCAAAATAATTTAGAACATGAATTTAGGTAAAATATCTAACTATGGATCTGTCAAAACAGCACAGTTGGTACCTAGAAAGAAAAGGCATAAAATGCATAATAGTCACATTTCATTATATCTACCTATCCTCGGGATGGGTCATCAAAGCAGAATCAGCCTTCGTCGTCAGACGATCAGCAAAGCATCAGGCTCTCAGTCAGAGAGTATGAGCCCAATAAAAGAATGAATCTCGAGTCTCTCCTTCTAAAATCGTAATAGGTCTGATTAATTTTCCTCTGTTGCGTTGTTATATCAAAGTCATCTAAACTATCTCCTAACTCCCCATTGATCAGTTAATTGTACGAATTAATTCTAATATTTCACTCTTCACATGAAGTTGATTGGTTCACTTTACGATGTCCTCATCATCCAGCTCGTCAGGTAACAATATTGTTACATCTTCAGCTCCATTCAGTGTCTTCATTGATCTCGTCCTGGGAAAGTACCTCTCAGACATATTACACATAAGTTGTTACACTAGCGGGAACATAATTTCCTTGAAGTCGGTTCTCACGGAAAGCTTCTGTTATGCACTTTTAACATGACATTGGATATTTCACAGTCTAATTCACTCTGTCAGCATTTTTATTAACCGCTAAGAAATATAGCTTCTGCATGAGGCTTGACAAGACTAGGCCAAGATACTCGCTAAGTTAAGGCCTACAATTAATAAAGCTAGAGCACACTTCATTACCCTTAATATGACATATTACTACATTAATCTAATACATTTAAATATTTCATAAGTATTAATCATCAATGAGTACATTTCATGAACACTGGTGGCCATTCTTCAAGGTCACATTTTCAAACGCGTGCCTTATTATTCTATGTTGTTCATTTTCTACATAAACTCATTATTCAAAATACATAACACTCATTAATACATTTCTAATTAAGGCACCTGTGCTAGCAGAGGACCTCCAACTCCCTAGGGCATAAATAGAATTAAACTTGGGGGGCAGGGCATCCGACCCCCTGCATCACCGGGGACCACCACCTCCCCCCAAAAATAAATGTATTAATGCCGGATCCAGGGGGAAGGGATCCCCAGGGCCAAAATCAGCCAGGGGAGGGGGATCGCGTGGCCCCCTTCCCTGGAAATATTTTTTATAGAAGGCCAGGGGATGGGATCCCTGGGACCAAGATCAGCCTGGGGAGAGGGCCACACAGCCCACATCCACAAAATAATAAATATATTAATGATGGTCCCAGAGGGAAACTCCTAATGGGGCCCGCGGGAAGGCGGCCGCACTGGGGGCAACTTAACCATGGGACTTCGGCGGATGGTGAAAACCATCTGCCAAAGTCAAAATTACCCTCTTAATATTTGTATTTGCAGGGAATTTCAAATGGACAATGGCACCAAGCGATCTAAGCTCCTGCATATATTTCACCATCTACCGCTGTCAATCTTCCATCACCCAGGAGATATCTGATCTGATACGAAAAGATACTCCACCCTTCTTAAAGCTATTGGTCCTCAAGGCTTCAGTAACGGTCTGCGCTTCTATAGAGTTAGGGCCTCATTACGAGTCTGGAGGTCCAAGGACCGCCAAATTTGCAGTGATGGTCCGACTGCCACATTATGACCCTGGCAGTCAAACCACCAGGGGATCGCAGTCACCGCTGAGAAGAAAGTTTCTGATGGGCTGATTGCAAACAGACTTGTGGTCAGTGCTG
The DNA here is from genome assembly GCF_031143425.1 of Pleurodeles waltl. Taxonomy (NCBI): domain Eukaryota; kingdom Metazoa; phylum Chordata; class Amphibia; order Caudata; family Salamandridae; genus Pleurodeles; species Pleurodeles waltl. The sequence goes on along the minus strand of NC_090445.1, from coordinate 175,178,106 downwards.
CTGTGCTGATCACTACTCCTGTTTCCACCAGCCTTTCCATGGTGGGGACACTGCCATGGAAAGACTTGTAGAAACACAGTGCTGGGGGCTCCCCTGTCCAGCACCCTCGGAATACGGACAGTTCACATTTCCGAGGGTGCTATTGTGCTACGGTACTGGCCTCGGCTCCCTTAAGGGAGCCCAGACCAACACCGTAGCACTGTTCGCACCGGTCAGCCCAGAGGGAATGTGGTAATACAATGTTTCCACCCGTCAGCATGGAGGGAACATGGTAATATGACGGGGTCGACACTCCAGCATAACAGCAGCATCCTCCCCGCGGCTTTGACAGTCTGTCGTAATGAGCCCCTAAGTCTTAAGGTTGACCAATATTTTCCTGAGTTTTTCCTTATTTGGAATTTTCTTAAAAGGATCCCGATGGACACTATATCAGCCGCCAAATCCTCCAAGGTCACTGTGGTGACATACTCCTTCATCAAATTAACCACAAAGCCTTTCAGATCTTCTCCTGCAATACTTTCCAGAATGTTCAACAATCTAATTATATTACCTTTGGCAATGTTCTGCAGGGACTCTATCTTGTCATATAAATCCTTTTCCCCGGATTTTATTATTTGAATCTCTCTGCGGTTAGTATTAATCTTCTTGTTCAAGACCTGAATGAAAGCTTCCAAGTTGCACATCCTCTCCGAGGGATCAGTCATTTCAAGCTCCAGACTTCCACTGACCTCTTGCATTTTTGCCTGCTTCTTCTCCACAACTGCACATTACTGTATAATCTCCTCTGTGAGAACTGCTAGGAATGATTCTATATTTGATCGATCTTCTGTGCTCTGTCTATGGTTGCCCGTATCGAGGGGCAACGTTTGTATTTCCTCTCTCTGTACTTTCCTAGAAGCCTGTGAGAGAGGGCTTAAAACGTATTTGTGAGTGCTAGTGCTTGCCTTCCCTCCGCAGTCAAACTCTGTCTTGAATCCATGGTTCCAGGGGCAGCTGATATGTACGGAGAATTTCCCTGTAGTGATTTGTTCTGCTCCTCTTCCCCCGAGTGCAGAGGGAGTACTTTTTAGTCTACCCCCGGATTTACTGGGGTACTTCTGGTTTCCTTACCGTTTGTGCTTTTATTAGGTTTGACCAGAATCACAGCAGGGTCAGCCCTACCTCTTGAGACATGTGGTATAACACCTAGGGCCAAAAGTGAAACTATTGTCCTACACAACTGCTTTTTATCACTGTTATCCCGTCCATATAACAATGAAGCAGCCATTTCACTCTTATTTCTTAGCACATACCTATTTCCCTTCTCTTCAGTGATTGTAGTCTGCACACAGCCCGTACTCACCTTAATTTGTGTAGTTAGATGTGTTGCTTTCTTTCTTTGAAATTTTCTTGGCGATAATAAGCATAGTTTATTATCATTTTGTAGTAAAAGGTTTGGAGATGCTGCTGCTGGTGGGGGGGGGCTGCTGCTGGTGGGGGTGGTTGGGTGACACTCCTTCGCCATAGTGGAGAAGCTGCCACTGACTGCTGCTGCCAGTGAGTGCCTGCAGACCCCCACTCCGCCTTGCGCTATCTTGTGGCTGCTGTCTTCACAATCTTTGCTTGGCAGGCAGACCATCCAGCTCTCCTCCTACACAATTCCACAGAAAGTAGGAAGACTATAAAAAATAGAGGTCCACCAAAGGATGTATCATGCTGATTTCCCTCCGCACATAGCTTGCTCTGCCCACAGCTACTGGAGGAAACGTGAGCCCACAACTGGCTCCTCAGCTAGCAGCCATGTTTCCCTGTTGTAGTCAATACTGTTGTACTTTACATATTAAGTATGTAAAGTCGATGTTTCTACAGAGATATTTTTAACCGTGATATTATGTGATTGTTTTGTGACCATCAAGCACTAACACCTTCATAACTCTATTTTTCAATTGTGCTAATCATGTAAACCAACCCAGAAGACTTCCTTGGAGAAAATGAAGATGTAGGTAGAGGCTAAATTCCCACAGGATATTTAAGGCCAACATAAACTGCTTGCCCTTTTAATGATCATTAAGCGACAAGGCTCTCAACTGCCATGTAATGCCCTGCCTTTCTAGGCAATGAAGCAACAATGAATGAGAGAGACTTGAAAGACAGCAACTAACCAGTGGCTTCCAGGAGATGGAGCCTAACTGTATGATTCATCTTGCTGCATCCTGTGGGCCTTGCAGTCAAAAAACATCTAGAAGAAAAGAAGACAAAGAGCAGATACATTTAAAGAAAGCCAGTAACTGTAATGGCCAAGAATGTCAAAGGCCAATACAATAATTTGGAGAACACATTTTAGAAACCTAGGACATAGCACAGAGAACCAGAACTATCGAAAAGGACATGATCAGGAAGTCAGTGCTATAAGTTCAATAAAAGTTACAACTAAGACAATTTTTAAACAAGGGTGGCAGTGCGTTACTTCAAGTAACTTTCAGAATAACCAACAAAGGCCCTCATTACAACCCTGGCGGTTGGTGTAAAAGTGGTGGTAATACCACCAACAGGCTGATGGTAATTGCCACCAATTTACGACCATGGCAGAGAGATCTCAGATAGACAGCCACTTTACCACACCGACCGCCAGGACGGAAACAACAGGCACCATGGTGGTCGCCGCCTACAGCCAGGCTGAAGTCAATGTTCAGACATGCCAATCCGCCACCTTTTCCGGGGCAGTACCAATGACATCAAAAGCCTGGCGGAAGCACTGCACAGAAGTGAAAGGTCTCACCATTGGGGACACAGGGAACAACCACGCCACCACAGAGCCCGAGCTGCATGTCTTTCCAATGGTCTTCAAAGTGCTGCTCCACCACGAACACCAATGACTGCGAAGACGACGACAGTGAGTACAGCCGCCTAGCACACAAGGGAGGGGGGGAGGAAAAAGAGAGTGACACACACGCACAACACACACCCAATGTACACACACCATACACACAACCAGATGCACAATTAAGCAAATTATGCCCCCTAAATCGGCTGAATATTGCAAGCACAAAATGACTTTACTAAAGTGAGTGTAATAATATTAACACAGTATAAAAATAACTTAGCCAATGTTACAGATATTTACAATTGTCACTTACAAGGGCCACTGCCCAGTCCTCAGTTTGCGTGGGCCACACGGCCACAGGCCAAAGTCCAATGCCCCACTTGTCACCTGCATCAACATGGAGAGAACACTGCAGGGGCATCAGTTGATAAGTAGGCACTGTTAGACTTTTAATCCTTGGTGTGGTCTCCCTTAACTTTTTGCCTCTGTTTCCCAGGTTGTTGATGTGTGCTGGACTCTGATTTTGCTGTTTTTGTTACTCTGGGCACTTTATCACTGCTAACCAGTGCTAAAGTGCAAGTGCTCCTATGCAAAATGTATATGCAATTGGCTTATCCAGGATTTGCATATTTGATTTACTAGTAAGTCCCTAGTAAAGTGCACTAGAGGTGCCCAGGGCCAGTAAATCAAATGCTACTAGTGGGCCTGCAGCACTGGTTGTGCCACCCACATAAGTAGCTCTGTAATCATGTCTCAGACCTGCCACTGCAGTGTCTGTGTGTGCAGTTTTAACTGTAAATTTGACTTGGCAAGTGTACCCACTTGCCAGGTCTAAACCTTCCCTTTTCTTATATGTAAGACACCCCTAAGGTAGGCCCTATGTAGCCCCCAGGGCAGGATGCAGTGTATGCTTAAGGTAGGACATATATGTACTAACAGTGAAATATTGCTAAATTTGTTTTTCACTGTTGCAAGGCCTGTCCCTCTCATAGGTTAACATGGGGGCTACGTTTAAATCTGATTAAAGTTTAGATTCCCTTTGGGAGCGGATGGACATGTGGAGTTCGGGGTCTCTGAGCTCAAAATTTAAAAAATACATCTTTTAGTAAAGTTAATTTAAGATTGTGTGTTTGAAAATGCCACTTTTAGAAAGTGAGCATTTTGTTGCTTGTACCATTTCTATGACTCTGCCTGTTCGTGGAGTCCCTTTTTGGGTCAGTTTGACAGTTGGGCTGGTTGCACCTAACACTAGACAGTAACACAAAGGAAGCTGGGATGTAGTCTGCATTTCCTGATGAGCCATCTGTGCTAGGAGGGAGGGGAAGAGTGGTCACTCACACCTGAAAGGGCTGTGCCTACCCGCACACAATGCAGTCTCCAACCCCCTGGTGAGTGTCTGGGGCCTGGCTTGGGTAAGGCAGGATTTCACATTCAAGAGAAACTTTGCTTTGAAGTAGGCCTACTTCAAAGGAGAAATTGGGTATAAGAAGGGCACCCAAAACCACAGACTTTAGAACACTTCTGGAAACCAAGAGGAACCTCTGCCTGGAGAAGAGCTGAAGAGCTAAGGAAGAAGAGCTGCCCTGTCTGTGACTGTGATTTGTGGAGCTATCCTGTAGTTGCTGCTTCTGCCAGAGTAAGAGGGCAAAGACTGGACTTTGTGTGCCTTCCTGCTTGTGAAGATCTCCAAGGGCTTAATTTAGAGCTTGTCTCCTGTTGTTTGAAGTATCAGGGACAGCAAAGACTTCTCTCTGCCAGCACCTGGAGTCTCTGGAGAGACTCCTACTCTGCCAAGTGGTGCCCATCCAGTTCCTGGGACCCTGAAAGGAGAAGCTGGCAGCCTAAGAGGAAGAAATCCACGCACAGAACGCCGTGCAGGGAAAAGATCTACGCAACTCCGATCTGCGGCTGAAGAATCAACGTGCCGCTGGCTTCGCAGCTGAAAATCGATGCTTGCCTGCAACGCAACAGAAGAATCGGTGCACGGAGCTGGAGAAATGACGTGCAGCATCGCTGACGGAGGCTGGGAGATCACAACCCACGCTGCGTTGTTTTCGAATTATCGTGTGGCTGGATTTCTCACGCAAGTACCGCTGGCCGTGTAAAAACAACGCAAGGCCTGCCTGGACCTGAGAGTGCTGACCGGATCGACTTATCGCTCTCCTGCGGAGAGAAGAAACGACACGCCCGACCCGAAAAAAGAAGAAACAAAGCAAGGTCTCGCTCGTGAGTGAAATTGACGCATCGCAAGCCCTTTTTGATGCACTCTTGCCTGTGTAGGGTTATTTTTGACGCACCGAAGGTACATTTTCACGCTAACAGTGTTAGTGTGTGTTTAAAACTACATGAAGACTCTTTTTGCTTTTTAATTGATAACTTGACTTGTGATTTTTGTTGTTTTCGTCTTGTTTTGTTTAGATAAATATTCTCTATTTTTCTAAACCAGTTTTGTGTCATTTTGTAGTGTTTTCATTAAGTTACTGTGTGTGTTGGTACAAATTTTTTACACTTAGCACTCTGAAGTTAAGCCTACTGCTTGTGCCAAGCTACCAAGGGGGTAAGCAGGGGTTAGCTGAGGGTGATTCTCTTTTACCCTAACTAGAGTGAGTGTCCTTCCTTGGACAGGGGGTAACCTGACTGCCAACCAAAGACCCCATTTCTAACATGCAGGCACCTCAGGGGGAGGGGGGATGGGTGGCACCTCAGCTGGGAGATGGAACAAGACCACTGGTTCTGGAGGGGGCAACATGCCCTGTGCTTGAACCTGTGGTGTGGAAGGCCACAGTCTCTCAAGTGGGTGACTTGCCCACATGCCCTGGAGGGGGCAACATGCCCTGTGCTTGGTCCTGGGGAGTGCAAGGCCATAGTCTCTCAAGTGGGTGACTTGCCCACATGCTCTGGAGGGAGCATCGTGCCCTGTGCTCTTGATCCTGGGGAGTCTGGGGTTGGTGGGTGTCTTACCCACTGGTTCTGGAGGGGCCATATTGCCCTCTGATCTTGATCCTGGGAAGGCTGAGGTTGGTGGGTGTCTTATCCACTGGTCCTGGAGGGGGCATCGTGCCCTGTGCTCTTGATCCTGGGGAGTCTGGGGTTGGTGGGTGTCTTACCCACTGGTTCTGGTGGGGGCATTGTGCCCTGTGCTCTTGATCCTGGGGAGGATGGGTTTGGTGGGTGTCTTACCCACTGGTTATGGAGGGGGCATCATGCCCTGGGCTCTTGATCCTGGGGAGTGCAAGGCGGTGACGGCTGCTCAATGGTGGTAGTGGTGCTGCTGCAGCCGCTGGTGGGGAGAGGCTCCAGCCCATTCCCTGCAGCCTCAAATGGCTGCCCACTGGTGATGGTGGTGCTGCTGCTGGTGGGGGGAGGCTCCAGCCCATTTCCCTGCAGCCTCGGATGGCTGCCCACTGGTGGTGGTGGTTCTGCTGCTGCAGTGGGGGGAGGCTCCAGTCCATCCCCTGCAGCCTCAGATGGCTGCCCACTGGTGATGGTGGTGCTGCTGGTGGGGAGAGGCTCCAGCCCATCCCCTACAGCCTTGGATGGCAGCCCACTTGTGGTGGTGCTGCTGCTGCTGTTAGTGGTGGAGGGAAGCTCCAGCCCATCCCCTGCAGCTTTGGATGGCTGCCCACTGGTGGTGATGGTGCTGCTGCTGCTGGTGGGGGAAGCTCCAGCCCATCCCCTGCAGCCTCGGATGGCTGCACAACCATGATTGGTGGTGGGGTCTCCGTCAGAGTTCCTGTCCTAGGCCCCTTGCCTTTCCTGTCTGCTGCTGCTGGCACCGTGGCTTTTCCGGCTGCAGCTGGGGCAGGCTCCTTACCCTTGAGGCTGCCTGGTGCAGGCTTCTTCACCCTCAGGACATATGCCCTTTCTCACCACGAGTGGGTGTGGTGACTACTGGGCCCATGGACAGCATGGCTGAGGTGCTTGGCTGGGTTTGTGTTACCCTGGCCTGACATGCAGGGCTGGGGAAGGGGTAGGGAAGAGGTCAATGGTGGATAGGAAAAGCTTTTTAGAGACAATGGGGCGGGAAGAGAGAGAAGGTTTGGGAGTGAAGGAAGTAGGCGTGATTGTCTGGGGTGTCTGTTTGCTGATTTTGGGTGCAGGTGCATGAGCTGGATGCTGTTGTGAGGTGGATGGCTGTTGGGTGTCTGAGTGCTTGCATTTGTGTACTTTAGGAGGGGGGACAGACACAGTGGGAGAGGACACAGGGGACATGTGCATGGCTATTATGGAGGTGTCTGCCAGTGAGGTGTGGGTTCTGCTAGATGTGTTGGTGATGCTAGTAGTGAATCAGGATGTAGTGCATGCAGGTGTGAGTGTAGACAGAACTGGGAGGGAGTTGGAGCAGGAGGAGGGGGAGACAGTGGAAATTGTGGACATTGGTGTGTCTGCATCTGGATGGTGTTTTTGTGAGTGCCTGTGGGATGATGTGTGGGGCTTGTGTTTGCCTGTGCCACTCTTGTGTGTTGTCTTGTGTGCATGCTCATCTGCCTGTGTGCTTGGGATAGGTTTGGGTTGAGGGGAATAGGACTGGGAAGAGGAAGTTGGAGGGGGAGGCTGGAAACAGGGACATTGACTGCCATCAGAGAGGAGGCCAGATCCTGGATTGATCTCTGTTGGGTCGCCAAGCCAGTGTGAATGCCCTCCAGGAATGCATTAGTCTGTTGCATCTGGGTTGCCATCCCCTGGATGGTATTCACAGTGGTTGACTGCCCTACAGAGATGGATCTCAGGAGGTCAATAGACTCAGGGCAGCAGGGCTCACTGGCGCAGGGCCTCAGGTGCCTGGGGCGAAGGAGATGCCCACCCTCCTGGGTGAGTGGGCACGGGCAACTCGATGAGGGGCTGCTGGAAGGATAATGCTGGTACAGGGGTGGCAGCTGTACCTGGGGTTGTCACAGAGGTGTCCGCCACCACCATGGGGCATCCATCGGAGGAGGTATCTGTGTCTGAACTGTCCCCTCCAGTCTCTGCTGTGGTGCTCCCCTCGCCCTCCATCCCACTGGTGCCATTAGCATCGGTGGACTCTGCCTCCTGGGTCCTGTGGGATGAAGCTCCCTCCGTCACCGGTGACTCTGCTCCTCCGCCAGATGATGCTAATGCACATAAGGACAGGATGACAAAAAAAAGGGGGGGAGAGAGTCAAAGGATACACCCGGTCAGTGGCTGCGCCAACACCACAGTTGGCGTACATAGCACACTCACACACAGGGTGCAGGCCTACGCACTATGCGTTGATCTACCAGTGATATTGGTAGCCACCAAGGCATGGGGAGGAGCACACACCAGCAAATCCAGCACACCTTGACCAGAAGTGGATGCCTACGAGCTAGGTAGCAGGATTATCCCTTCTGGGCCCTTGCCACTAGGGGCCTTGTGCTGCAATGTCAGGCCTGGCCTAGGGACACCCACTGACACACCTCCCCTACCTGGATACTACCCTATGCGTAAGTTGTAATGATGGGCATTGTACTCACCCCCTTGTGGCTGCTGTGATGGCCTCAAGCACTCATCCAGATCAGGAAAGGCCACTGCCAGTATGTGGGCCATCAGGGGGGTCAGGGTTCGACGGGCACCCCTTCCTCATTGGAAGGCCATGCCCAGCTCGGCCTCTGCTTTCTTCCATGCCCAGCGTCTCAGGTCCTCCCACCGTGTCCGACAGTGGGTGCTCCACCTGCCAGAGGCCCACAGGGTCCGCACATCCTTGGCGATTGCACACCATGTACCCTTATTTTGATGGGTGCTGACCTGCAGAGGGAATACATACAGGAAAATGGTATTAGTCATACAGTACTGCCTGTTACACGTATGGCCCACCATACCCCTTCTCATCATCATTTACACACACATGGCCCAGCACACAATCTGTACGCCGCCCATGGGCCATCCACCCACCCCCCTTACATGATGCCTTCAACACCACTCCATGCATTCATGCCACATGCATCGTGCCAACAGTGTACGCACCTGTTGGTCTGGAGGTCCATACAGGAGTCTGTACTGGGGTAGGACCCCATCCACTAGTCCGTTCAACTCTGCTGAAGTGAAGGCAGGGACCCTTTCCCCAGTCACACGGGCAATGGTAGGTTCCAGACACAGGTCACAGCAGCAAATGCAGTGTAGGTCCTCTCCTGTTGAAGGTCAGGTAGCAAGTGAGGAATATGATGGAAAATGGCAGTCACGTCCGCAGCAGTGCATATCGTCACTGCCGGCGTACATCACCATTGGCGACTGTAACCCATAGGGCCCCATGTTAACCAATGAGGAGTTGCCCGGCGGTTCCCGACCACCTCCCACAACGGTGCACAATGTCAGCAGAATTACCTCACTTCCACCTGTCCCTCCACACAGGACAGGAGGATGCCATTTCAGGGGGGGCAGGCCCTGGACCGTTACTGTGTCACTGTTTAAATTTGGACATACAGGGAAATTCTCACTGACCAATTACAATTTGATAGCATGCATCATACTATTGTTGCCCCATTGTTCAGTTTGTGACTGGCTCCTCACTCTTTTGTCCCTTAGATTGCTACCGCTGTGGATGAATAGGAGATGGAGACATTCCCCCATGTACAGACCCCTGGTGGACTTGGCAGCAAGGGAGGACAGGCACATCATCCTCACCTATAGACTTGACAGGGCCACAATCACAGAGCTGTGTACCCAATTGGAGCCTGACCTGATATCTGCAATCCGTCACCCCACTGGGATCCCCCTTCTTGTGCAAGTTTTATCAGTGCTCCATTTCCTGGCAATTGGTTCTTTCCAAGTGACAGTGGGCTTGTTAGCAAGAATGTCACAGCCAATGTTCTCAATTGTGCTGGCCAGAGTGTTGTCTGCCCTGATTAAACACATGTGCAGCTACATTGTATTTACCCAGGTGGAAGATTTGGCCACAGTGAAGGCTGACCTCTATGCAATGGGACATATCCCTAACATAATTGCTGCGATTGATGGAACACATATTGCATTGTCCCCCCGTCAAAATGAACAGGTGTAGAGAAATCGTAAGAGTTTCTACTCAATGAATGTGCAGATGGTGTGCTTGGCACAAACTTTCCCTCAGACACCATGTACCTTTTCTGCAGGAAGAGGAGGCTGGCAATGCCCGTGTGGCAGCAGTGGACCCTGTGGACAGTGAGGATGAGGAGGCAGAGGATGAGGATGAGGACAACAGAACAGCAGTGATCAGACAATATTTCCAATGACACACAGGTAAGACACTGTTATTTCACTTTTCATTGTCATTATTTTGAAATTCTTTGGCACTGGCAGGCTGTTATTTCTCACTTCTATGCCCACTTGCTGTACCCTTTGGCAATTCATTTTACAGATGTTGGTGCCTCACAATAGCTCCTGGTGTGATCACTGCAGCCAACTACAGGTGTTTCATATGTGCTCATTTGCTGTACAGTTGAATTGCAATGTTTGAACATGGTTAAACGTATACATACTTAAAAATGTGACATACTCCATTCTTCTATTTTTTTCAAGGGTGTTTATTGAAGTGCTAAGATTTTGAGGGGAAAGTGCAATAGGATGGGGTGATGTTGAAGGAAATTCCAGGGTGTAGTTCCAGTCTGTAGCACAGGTGCATTGTCCATGAGGACAAAGGAAGGGGAGCAATGGCAGTTCAAGGTGGAGAGGGTAACAAAGTGGGACACAAGGGTGACAATCAGGAGAGTCTCATTTCCTGGCGGGGGTCTTGGCAATAGTCTCTGGCTTCTGCCTGGATCACAGGGAACGTTTGTGGGGTGGTTCTCCTTCTGTGGGGGGGGGGTGCTGATGGCCTGTGAGTCCTGTGGCGGGGCCTCCTGGCCACTAGTGGCAGAGGAGGTAGAAGGCAGTTCAGATGTCTGGCTAGTGGCAGGGGCCCGCTGTTGTGAAACTGCCTCCCTCATAATATTGGCCATGTCTGCCAGCACCCCTGCTATGGAGACCAGGGTGATGTTGATGACCTGCAAGTCCTCCCTGATTCCCTGGTACTGTCCCTCCTGCAGCCGCCTGTTCTTCTGCACATTGTCCAGGATCTGACCCATCGTGTCCTAGGAATGTTGGTATGCTCCCAGGATCTCTGCAAGTGCTTCCCAGAGAGTCGGTTCCTTGGGCCTGTCCTCCCCCTGTCGCACAGCAGTTCTCCCAGTTTCCCTGTTGTCCTGTGCCTCTGTCCCCTGAACCGTGTGTCCACTGCCACTGACCCCTAGTTCCCTGATTGCGATGGGTTTGAGGTGTGCCCTGGGGTCCATGTAGAGGTAGACACACTGCTGATTGACGTGCCTGTGAAGTGAACAGAGGTGTGGGTACGCTGGGTGGGTGCTGTGGGGTTGTGTCCAGATGAGGGAGGCTCTGTGGTTGTCTGTGATGGGGCTTGGGTAACCGACGGTCCAGAGGTCCCTGATGGGCCAAGTTGTTCATCCAGATCCAGGCGACCAGAGTTGCTGTCATCACTGTGGGCCTCTTCATTTGGGGGACTGGATATCGTTGGTACCTCCTCTCCGGTGACATTGGCAGGGATATCTGTGGGGATATAAATGATGTGTTATTGTTTCTGTGTCTGACATATTGTGCATCAGTTGCTTGCCCTCTTTGGTTGGATTTGCCCTTGCAGTGTTCACTAGTGTGCATGCTTTAGTGATAGGTGTCCATGCAGGGCTGCGTGTGATGTCCATGCATTGGTAGGGCATGCAGGGCCTGGCACTGGGATGAGTGAGATGTGATGGTGGGGTGTGTTGGGAGGTGGTGTAGTGATAGGAGTGAGGGTGAGGGTATGTGATGGCATGCAGGTAGGAGGGTAGTAGTAGTAGAGAGTTGACTTACCAGAGTCCAGTCTTCCTCCTACTCCGGCCAGGCCCTTAGGATGCATGATTGCCAAGACTTGCTCTTCCCATGTTGTTAGTTGTGCGGGAGGAGGCGGGGTCCACCGCCAGTCCTCTGTACAGCGAGTTGGTGTCTTGCTACAATGGAACGTACTTTCCCCCGTAGGTCATTCCACCTCTTCCTAATGTCATTCCTAGTTCTTGGGTATTGTCCCACGGTGTTGACCCTGTCCACGACTCTCCGCCATAGCTCCATCTTCCTAGCTATAGATATCTCTTGCACCTGTGCTCCAAATAGCTGTGGCTCTACCCTGATGATTTCCTCCACCATGACCCTTAGCTCCTCCTCTGAGAATCGGGGGTGTCTTTGTGGTGCCATGGGTGTTGTGTGAGTTGTGTAGGTGGGGGTGTGTAGGGTGATGTGTTGGGGTGTGTGATGTGGGGTGCGTGGGTGGTGTATATGTGTAGGTAGTATGTGGCTCTGGTTTTGTCTGTCTCCTGCCAATGGTTTGTAATGGTAAAGGTTTGTGGGTAATGTGGGTGTGTGTTTTATAGTGGTGTGGGTGTGGTGTGTGTATGGGTGTCAGGTGTGTGTTGTTTGATTTGTCCAATGTGGTGTTGTTTTGTTTGAGTGTGTGTATTTTGAGATCGGCGGTATGTCCCACCAATGGTTTACCACCATTGAATGTCCGCCATGGTGATTAGTGGCTCATAATGTGGTGGGCATTGTTCTGTTGGCGTAATGGTGTGGGTTTTGATAACACCAGTTTATTACTGACCTTTGGTGTGGTGGATTTGTGTCTGTGGCTGAATACTGACGAATTGGTGTGTGTATGTCATAACATGGTGATCGGAGATCCGCGGCGGCGGTATGTTGGCGGCAGTCAGCGTGGCGGTAAGTGGGATTTACTGACAATGTCATAATGAGGGCCAAAGTGTTTAAGCTTGATAAAAGACAGTTAACCAACATCAAGAAAACTTAGTAAAAGATTTGTTTATCAAATTGATACGGAAATTAGAGAAATTTAGGTAATGCTATTACTAATAGTGTGAGATTCATGAGTGTGTGAATACATAAAGATGCTCTTCCTGGTGTACGGAAAAGGGAGAAGGAGGGCATTCATCACTCCTGCTGGGTCAGAAGCACAGATTATTGAACACTGACAAAAAAACTTGTTAGAAATATTGATAAGTCTAATACATAGAAACTTGCAAATTGACGTTACTTTTCACTTACGTTGGATCACCTCCCAGTCCTGTCCGGTCTTAGAGTAAGACTATTAGCCTGACACAGAGATGTGAGAGGTATCAATATGTGTATAGTAACTGTAGTTATGGAAGCTGACAGACAGATACACATATGGTGTGCTAATGCCATGTGTGGTTATATTTTTAAACAAAAACTACAGGAATATGTTTCTGTGGCACAGAATATCACAGAGCATTCCTTTCAGACTGCAATAGTGATCACCACTATGATAAAAGCTAAATAAAATTAATCAAACGTTTCAAATTGACAGATGCTAATATAGTTTTTGTTAGCCACAGGTCATATGCATGGATGAAAAGCAAACATCACAAGTGTTATTGCCCCGTTTTTAGCTCTGTGAGTGTGAGAGCCCAATGACGTAAAATATCAAAGGGTGAAAAGGAAGAGTGGGTCTGGTGGATATTAAGTTGCCTCTGTTTCAAAACTGTGACTGTGACTTTTGTTTGACCTTTGTTTCACCTGATAAAGTTTCTAGATTTGCTCTCTTTGCATATGAAGTATAGAGTCTGATGTAGACAATCTGCTTGAAATGCTGGAGGACCAGTGACTGAAATTTGTTTTGCTTTGTTGGCCTGTGGGAGAAAAACAGTTAACTTGAAGTGCTGGATTCCTGAGCTGACTGGATCCAGTTGTGTCAGGATTTTTAATCCCTTTTTTGAAATATACACTCTAAAGTTTAGAAGTCCTTGGGAGTTACAAAGCTCCTGAAAAAAGGAGGCTGTGAAAAATATAGTTAACAAGTGTGCAGTTTCCTGGCATCTTGGTTTGAAGATTCCAGAAAGAGAATAATGTAGAATGAAATAAGCGATTGTCTGCAACTATAACTTTGTGGAATGTGTTAGGGAGGACTTCTCTGAGGACACCAGCTGACACCTCACAGTAGTCATGCTGGCTCCTGTGTACTTTAGAGCCTCTACCTGTTGCCCATTGCCCATTGATGGTGTCCCACTGCTTATTCTTAGAAGTAATTGGGAGCATATGGACTTTTGGCACCTTTTCCTTATCCCTCAGGGACACTAAGTTAACCTCTGTGTACTTCACCAAGCTAACTGAGAGCACATCTCCCAAACTCTACACTCGCCAACCCAGGTGTCTGCCCATCGGTGGAGGGCTGTGTCCTCTTGGAAAATTTGGTGTCTCCCTTGAGTGCCCATACTTGAAGCACTCAGTTCACTGGGAGACAAATCTCTCTGTCTGTTTATGGAAGAACCTTTTCTTCTTTGGCTCAGATTGGGACCAGTTACCTCTGTTTTCCTGGGAAATATTTTGGGGCCTTTTGAGAACTCCTTATTTTTAAGTTGTTCTCCCCCTCTTTCTTCTGGTGGGACCCTGACCACCCTCTTGGGAGTACCCCCCAGATACCTTTTTGGACCCACTTGTGCTGGCCTGGAGGTCTTCCTCCTCAACAAGCTTCCTGGGGGCAGTCATCTTGCTGCCCAATAGATGCTGGCACAGCTCTGTGCAATATATATTTAGCATGTGTTCCTTGAGAATCAAGTTGCACAGGGCATTGTAATCATTGATCTTGCTGCCCCTCACTAAGCCATTGAGTGCCTTGCTGTAATAGTCCAAGAAATTCATCTAAGACCGATTTGGGATTTTGTGTCTCCTGAACCTCTGGTTGTACTTCTCAGGAGTCAAACAATTTAAAAAAAGGATGTTTTTCATGGGGGAATAACTGGTTTGGTCCTCTACTTCTAGGGTAAGAGGTGTGCTCCTCCCCACTGAAGGTATATGTTTCTACAGGCCACCATAAAGTGTTCCTATGCTATCTCAAGGTCACCTCATAAGTAGAAAACCATTTATTTATGTCACCACCCACTATGTAAGTGGCCACCAGATCTTTGAGGATGCGGATCATTTTGTCTCCTTCAGACAATGTGTATATGGTGCCAACGATGCTGCTGGATTCTACTTGCTTTGCCTTGAGTTCCAGCTTTCTAAGGCTCATTTCATGTGTTAACGCGTCCTTCTATGTCAATTTATACACATCAGGACTCGTTTTAGGCCAATGAATCTTTTGACCCAGTGGTGAGACACCGTAGGACGAGATAACTAATCAATATGTCAAGTAATATATCAATAAGGTCACTTATATTTATCACCACAATACACTTTAGTTTGGATAAAGACATTAATCAAATTGTCGACGCAACCATGGCCTTTCAGCCATGAATAACCACACCTTGTGATAGCATTTTATGAGTTTTATTCCCTATTGATTACAATCTACTAGCAAAGTGTCAATCTCAAAACCAAGAAACATATAAGCATAGTCACAATATGGTAACTGTAATAGGACTACAGTAATGCAAAGATCACAAACATGAGAACATACCATAAAGTAAACATATATCAGAACACAGAATATCATGTAATTTTTTTTTTTCAGCATGGAATAATGTCAGTCAAGTCAGTTCGTGTCAGTCAGGGAGATTTACCTAGTCTAGCCTCTAATTAGCATCGGCATGTTGGACTTCATGCAAAACAATTTAGAACATCAATTTGGAAAACATCTAAACTATGGTCTCTAATCAAAATACAGCAGTTGGTACCTAGAAAGGAAAAGCAAATAGACAAATTTACAATAGCATTGCCATAATTACCCTCCAAGGATCAAGTCAGCACACAGGATCAGTCTTCGTCTTCAGGGCATCAGTTAGACCGCTGTCAGTCTACTTCGTCTAAGGGACAGGGGACACTTCCCTCATAAGGAGGAAAAGTGTAAAGGGGCAGTCTATGGATGAGGATGGTTTGTTTAAGTCTCAAATCACCAAACAGAGTGACAGAGTTTCTGGATGCAATCGATATCATTCCGTACCTAATTCTAACGACCCTTCTGTGTCATGAGTTTTTATCCCTTTTTCGCAATACCTTCCCCCAAAATTCTATTGGATATTCGCTATACCCCACTATCTTTAGCCTATCAAATTATACATTAGGTAATCCAAATTGTCACCCCACGATAATTTATAACACTTTGATTGGTCTTCGTAATTGACGTCTTCGGAGGTGGCACATCCGGAGGGTGTCATCGCCTTGGCACGTTTCTCAGGTCAAAAGTTCTCTTTTCCATGGTTAAATGTCCTTGAATACTTCTACTTTTGTTGCAAACTGTATAGAGTCTATTGCAAAAACAGCTAATATGCAGATGGGAAGAAACCATTATTGTTACACGAAACAAAGAAAAAGAACAAATGCTGGGTCATGGCCCTTTGCGAGTCAGCACACTGGAAACAGAAAATATGCTTTAATATGAGAGTTACACGGCTAAATCTTTAACTCACGCTAACTTAAGGCCTATGGGTTTTTAATACAAATGCAATATTTGTAAGCGTTATTCAATTAATCATGGTGCAAGCAATTATTTCTTATAGTCAACTTTAGTTCATAAGCACAATAGTAACTTCACACTTATAATCAAGTTGAGAATACACTCTAAGCAACTAATGTTTACGGTCATTTTTCATATGCAGCATTGTTAGACATTTATATATATGCATTTCACATCTAATATATGCAAATTTTAAGCTACGCTCTCTCAGTCCCTCCTCTGATGACGCTCGTCATCACACAAACCTTTTCTTTGACTTTTCATTTTTAATTTTTCACCTTGCGCATAATGCGCATTTCAACATCTTGCCCTTTATGTGAGCTTTCCCATATTTCGTTAAACATTTTCTCTCTTTCACTTTCTTCGTTTCTCCTGGCTCTTTTAGTCCAATTTCTCTTTATTCTGTCATTAATTTTGCACGCCCCCCATAATCCTAATAGACAAACCAGAACAATTAATAAACCCATCAACATTTTTGCAAGTACCCCATTCCAAATATTGGTAAACCAGCTCCCAACCCTGGCAATTCCTTTTCCAACTTTCTCCCAAACACTGAGTTCCTTCAAATCCTTCAAATCTGTACTATCTCTAGTAAGGTTAGTAAGCATACTTCTAATCTTTTTACTGTTATCTGGTATGAATGAACAACAATGACGCTCATTGAGCATCTTGCAGACTCCTCCACTCTTAGCTAAAAGAATGTCTAAAGCAAGCTGATTTTGAAGAGTCATAGCTCTTTCTGCAGCAAGTTCAGTATCCATCAGGAGTATAGCTCCTGTAAAATTTGTCAGCATGTTATCCACTATAGTAGACAACTTTTGAATCTTCATAGAATTCAAGATAACCCCTACTGATGGGATTATAGCTCCAAATATATCACCAATGACAGCCGCCACTGATTCTCGTTTTTGTCTAGGATGTTGTAGTTCAGACGTCTTAGGTATCTGTTTTAAGTCATCAATTTGGTAAATCTTTGGGAATACTATTCCCAAATAACATGTCCCATACCATCCCTTAGGGAGACGGTAATAAGCATTTAGCCCACAGATATAATAGATCCCAGGAATCGCTGGATCTTGTCCATTTAGCATAAAGGTCCATTTACTCTGAAATAAAAACACATGCCTGCATTCACTCGTTCCCACAAACAAATTATCCTGTTCAGATTTTGGCCTATATATGCAAAGCCTACCTACATGTAATGCATCTATAGCTAATTTGCCTTGTGTCTTGATTGCAGTGTAAGCATAATCATTTGCGTATGTGCGTTTCTCTAATCCTTTTTCTAATCTTTCTTTTAATGCTTTGCATCTATCATCTGTGTGATCTAAAAAGCTTTTCTCTACAGGTGATAATAAGCAAGTTAAATTATTACGATGTGCATAAGCAGCCCCAAATGTAAGCGTCGGCTCAAAGAATGCCCTAACTATTGTTATATCATGTTCCGTAGTAATTTGTTTAAAAATTCAATCACAGGCACCAAAGAAAACACAACATCCAAGTTTGAATAAAAATATTGCACATGCTCTTGATTATAGAATCTTGTTAATAGCAAGCTACAACTAATCCCATAAGTAAGAGGGAGGCTATGATATGTAACTTCCTCCTGCACAGATGAAGAAATTTTAGTACATACATAACAATCTTTCGCATCCATAGTTTCCACATACTCATTTAGTAAGCGATAGAAGACATTAGTAGAAAGTTCCCCTTTTGCATTAGTTCCCTCATGCATATGTCTTACATCCTGCTCAAGTCTTTCCCATGGTGTTAGTGTGGTAGTTTCAGGTTTTAGAGTAGCGTTAATAGTTTCTTTCTCTATCCATGGCATTCCTACAATCACTCCCACAATTATCACTGCGCACACAACACCTATTATAAGTCCTAGCCAACCACACACTTTACTTCCCTTGCTACTACCTCTATTATAACCCATGTTTGTATAGAATCAGACTAGCAGATCAACAATCAACTTGGGGATAAAAACTCCCTTTCTCTCCTTTTTTTGTTTGTTTTTTTTTCTACGGATATCACAGCATCTTTACTCACTCCAGGACCTCTTTTGTCAAATCAGGTTAGCAGCTTGTCGTAATCAGGTTTAAAGTCAATCCAGTTTTTCGTGTTCCTTTCAGTAGTTTATAATGTCTCTTTTCAGTTTCAAGGTTTTTCAGAATTTAACCAAGTTTTTCCCAGATTCATTCAGGTACCGTAGTATGGGCCTGGTATTTCTCGATCAAAGCAAAATGCTAGGAATTCTTGTTGCCATTCAGAAGTTGTAGCATACGCCCATTCAGGACCTGTATATCTTCTGTTTGCGATTCTTTTTCTTTTTAACCTTCGTTCACCCTGTTGTTCTCCTTCACTCAGATCATCCACTCTAGAAGTACCGTTCTCTTATATTATTGTGTCATTTGATACGTCTTTTATCTTGAAGAGTGGCTTATCTGGCCAATTGTCGCCTTTATGTGTCTTTTCTCGACGTGTTTCTTCAGGACGCTGGATAGCACCCTCCTCTTGTGATATGGTGCATTCTCTTGACGGACCTGCAGCTGGTTCAGGAGATTCTGATACGTTCTGATTCCTCTCTACAATTTCTCCTTCTTCTTCTTCTTCCGGTTCTGTGCCGGGTTCGAACTCTAACCCGTATCCGTCTGCTTCTGGGAGAACCTCTCCTTGACTTAGTTCTCCTGCTGCCTCTTCCGAGATAGGCACTCTGTCACCTCTCTCGAACTCATTGACTGTTTGAGGGACAAGGCTGTTCTCAGTGGGCTCTCCGGTAGTCTCAGTTTCTTCTTGACTGTTCTCTGGCCCTGAGACTTCTCTTTCTAAAGTTGTTGTGCCGGAAACTTCAAGTTCCTCTTCAACAGGACACGTTACCCTTTTTGTATGACTGGCATGTATCCAGTTGGGAACCCCTGCACACTTTACAGCAGTAGTAGTCGTCAATATTACTTGATATGGCCCTTTCCAACGTGGTTCTAGACACGATTTTCTCACGTGCTTCTTGACAACCACCCAGTCACCGGCTTGTAGAGAGTGGCCTGGATCGCCGATCGGTGGCAACGTGTTAGCTTCCACCTGGTGAGAGAAAGAGCGAATCACATCAGCCAAACCTTTGCAGTAATCCAACACCATATCACCTGCAATATTCACTAGTGCATTTGCAGGTACTGCTGGTAATCTCATAGCACTGCCCATGAGAATTTCATGGGGGGATAGTCCCGTTTTCTTGTCTGGGGTGCTTCTCATTGACATCAGCACTAGAGGCAAGGCATCTGGCCACTTCATGTTAGTTGCTGCGCTCATTTTTGCCATTCTCGATTTCAAAGTACCGTTCATTTGCTCTACTAGTCCTGATGCTTCGGGGCGATAGCTACAATGCAGCTTTTGCTCGATGTCAAGTGCAGCACACAAGAGTTTGATCACCTCATTGTCGAAGTGTCTACCCCTATCTGATTCTATAGAAACTGGAAACCCGAATCTTGGTATCAGTTCCCTAAGTAGTAGTTTTGCTACTGTGAGACTGTCATTTCTACGTGTGGGATATGCCTCAATCCAATGACTGAAAACACACACGATCACCAACACATACTTCAGTCCTCCACAAACAGGCATTTCAATGAAATCCATTTGCATTTTGTTAAATGGACCTCCTGCTCTTCCAATGTGGCTTAATGTTACCACGGTTCCTTTTCCTGCATTCATCTGTTGACAGATGATGCATCTGTGACAAGTAATTTCTGCGGCATGTCTGAATTTTGGATTAAAGCAATCAGTTTTGAATGACCTGATCATGGCATCTCTTCCCAGGTGAGCCTGCCCATGATAGAGCCTGGCAAATTGTGACAGGAGACTGTTTGGCAAGACTAATTTCCCTTCCTCTGAAACTCATAAATCATCAGCTCTCTGTACACATTGCATTCTTTGCCAAGAGCGTTTTTCTTCCTTGCTTGCACGGCTTTGTAATGTTTTTAGTTCGTACAATGTGTCAACTACCCGCAATGCTAAGTTTAAACATGTGTCATTTTCAGTTTGTGGTAACAATTCCCATTGCTCCTTGAACGATATACAGTTCAATGCACAAAATCTTGCGACTTGATCTGCATAGCCATTTCCCATGGACACAAAGTCTTGTGATCTAATGTGAGCACTGCATTTCACCACGGCAATTTCAAGAGGTAACTGAATCGCATGTAACAAATCCTTTATTTGTTCACCATTTTTCACAGGAGAACCAGATGAGGTCATAAAACCTCTCTGTGACCAAAGTTGGCCAAAATCATGTACAATTCCGAATCCGTATCTGCTGTCAGTATAGATGGTGACTTTCAAATTTACAGCTGCGTGGCATGCCTTAGTAAGGGCAATTAATTCTGCCACTTGTGCAGAAAACACTTTTTCGAGCCAGGAGGCTTCGACAATACCAGTTATGGTACATACCGCATAGCCAGCTCTCAGTGTTCCAGTAGAATCTCTTAGACAGGACCCATCAACGAACATGATACAATCATTTTCTTTTAACTGGGTGTCCTGTATGTCTGGACGGGGTTTGGTACACAGCTCAGTCACCTCAAGACAATCATGTTCCAATTCTTCCCCAACTTTGATTTCAGTATTTTCATTAGTAAGTAAAGTTGCCGGGTTCAGTACAGTGCATCTCTTAAGGGTGACATTTGGTGACCCCAGTATGATCGTCTCATACCTAGTAAGACGTGCATTTGTCATGTGCTGAGTCTTAGTTCGAGTTAACAGAATTTCAACTGAATGTGGAACCATTACTGTTGGAGGGTATCCCATGACTATGCCTTCACATTGTAAAAGGCTCTGACCAACTGCTGCAACTGCACGCAAACAACCCGGTAAGGCTGCTGCGACAGGGTCCAAGGTAGCTGAAAAATATGCTACAGGGCGATTTGCATCTCCGTGGACCTGTGTTAAGACAGACAAAGAACAAGCATCACGTTCATGACAAAACAACAGAAATGGTTTCTCGTAATCTGCCATTCCTAGTGCTGGCGCCCTGCACATGCATTCTCTCAATTCCATAAATGACTCAAGCTCTTCTTTTGACAAGGTTATAGTATATGGCTCATCCTTAATTTCTTTCCCTGTCAGTTTTATTAATGGCTTTGAGATGATCGAGAAGTTGGGTATCCACTGGCGACAGTAGCCCACCATTCCCAAAAACATCCTGACATCTCTTTTTGTCGTTGGGGGGTTCATTTGCAAGACAGTTGTTATTCTTTCTTTTGATATTCTCCTGGAACCCTTCTCAATCAAATGTCCCAAATATTTCACCTCCTTCTGACAGTATTGTAGTTTTCTGGGTGACACCTTATGTCCGTTCTTTCCCAGATGATTCAGTAATGCAATAGTATCATACTTACAACTGTCCCTTGTTTTGGACGCAATTAGCAAATCATCAATGTACTGCACAAGAGTTGAATTAAAATGCAGCACCAATGGCTCCAAATCCTTCTTCAATATTTGATTGAAGATGGACGGTGACTCAGAAAACCCCTGAGGAATTCTGCACCAACTGTACACTTTATCCAGGAATTTGAAACTGAACAAAAATTGGCTATCCTCATGAAGAGGTACTGAAAAGAAGGCTTGTGATAGGTCTACTACGGTAAACCATTTAGCATCACAAGGGACCTGGAACATGATTACTGCTGGGTTGGGCACCACAGAGCAACATTTTATCACAATTTTATTTATTTTCATCAAATCCTGCACAATTCAAACTTTTCCACAGGGCTTCTTTAAACCCATTATTGGAGAGTTACATGGACTGCTCAAGACCTCTTTCAGAACTCCCTGCCTGAGAAAGTCTGTAATTATTTGTGACACTTCGATAAGAACATCTTGGGTCATGTGGTATTGTGGCACTCGGGGAAACACTGCATTTGGTTTTATCTGAACTTTAACCGGTTCAACTCCTTTTATCAATCCTACTTCTTTCCCAGTCAAGTCCCATACCTTCTCTGTTACTGTCCCTTGTAGTTCGACAGGTAAATCGATCAGTGTATGCATTGGGAATAAAGTAATCAGAGGGTAGTCTTCATTTGTTCCCGTTTCTTCCTCTATAAACTGACTTTCATCTCCTTCATCGTCACTATTTGTCTGTACTTCAATTCCGTCATTGGAACAGGTAATCGAACATTTTGTTTTACACAACAAATCTCTTCCCAATAGGGAGACTGGACTCGAGTCACAGACTACGAACCTATGAAGCCCCTGGAAGTTGCCGATCTCAACCTCCACTGGATCTGTAATCAGGTTAGTCAAATATTGATTTGCTACTCCAACCACTCTTATGGTAAGCCCTGACAGAGGCAATTTTGGAACTTCCGCACTTCTGACTGTGGAGCGTGTAGCTCCTGTGTCAACCAGGAATGAAACCTTATACCCCATCACCTTTCCCTCGACATATGGGCCTCTCTGGTCTACCTCTAAGGATGCTGCTAGCCTGCACTCTTCACTGTCGGAGCTATCATCTGACCAATCTTCATTCATGCCATTTTCACCTCGTAATGGGAATTGTTGTACAGTATTGCTTTGATTTGTTACCTGGCCTGTGACCTGCTGAGGAAGCATCACCTGTTGCTGTCCCATCGGAGCTATTGGTAATTGCATTTGCTGTCTAGGCACCATAGGAATCTGCTGCTGTACCGGCTGTAATTGTATTGACTGAAAACGCTGCATTTGCATCTGCTGCATTGGCTGTGCCCCTTGCATTTTCACCATGTTGTTCTCAAAGTTCCATTTCTGATGTCTTATTTTCGGGCCTCGTGAATTTTGTAATGCACCAACATTAGTACCTTGCTGAACAACACCATCCTGCACCATATTTGGGCACACCCGTTTCCAGTGCCCCACACCCCCGCACGCATGACATGGTGACATCTTTTTCGCCCCTTGCATGTCATTTTGAATTACAACCGTATTCAAGTCTGAACCGCGATTCACAAACCCTCGACCTCGACCCCTCGGTTGGGTTTGAAACACACCGTTCATTTGTGGTTGCTGTTGTATCATCTGTTGAACTTCATTTCCCTGTATTCCTGCCTGTGCAGCCCTAATTTGCATCACCATCACCTTTTCTTTCAACTTTTTCTGCTTCAACTCAATCTCGTCACTGCAGTATTTTGCATACTGCAACACCTCATCAATCGGCTTAGCTTGCCAACAGATCAGATGATTCTTAATCATCTGGCTAACCACTGGTCCCAACCCTTCAACAAATCTAAACACGAGATGGTTCATATCCTTTGGTTCAATTGTCTCAGTACCACTATAATGTTTAAACGCCTTTAACAGTCTCTCGTAATAAGCATGTATTGACTCTTTAACCTCTTGAGAGGTCCGGTCGATTTTCTGCCAATCAGTCACTTTCGGCGACACCTTTTGTTTCAAAAACTCAATCACCTTATGATAATACTTCATCACCTCTTCAGAAGGTGCCCCGGTCACCTTATCTCTTGCCGGTTCCTTTGTCGGCCAATCTACCCCTCTCTTGCACTCGAGCCACAAATCAGGCGGAACAATGATCTCAAACAAGGTGTTCAAGTCTTCCCAGAGACACTTTGCAAGTTTCACAAACCTATCTGTTTGTTGATACCACTCGATGGGCTTCTCTCTCAATCTGGGATAATCATTAGTGAAGGATAGAATGTCTCCTCTAGTCCAAGGCACATGAACTAAAACGCCACCAGCTGTCTCTCTCATAGGTAATATTTTTACCGAATTCAAATCAGGTGAGGTCTTGGCTTGATTAGACCCTGGGCTGTCACCCTTTCCCTTATCTCTTTTCTTTGCCCATCGCCCTTCCCATTTCTCCAGTGCACCCCAGATTTGTGCGCTTTGCAACAGTTCTCTCAAATGTGCCTTCATTCCTGCAGATCTCATGTGCACGAAATCCTTTGAATCAAAATCTAATCTGTAACTTCTTTTCAAATGTTTAGTGTTTCCAATATCGATATTGTATTTGTCTGCCAGGTTTGATAATCTTTGATGCACCTTACCTACTTCTTTAGTAATCTTGGGGCATAAGTATCTCAATTCTGCCTCTGTGTATGACTCCAATCTATTTACTCCCATTGTCCCTTCTACCAACTCGGCAGCTTCCGCCCCTAGTCGTACAAAGTTCAGGTATTCATCTTGTTTTTCTTTCTCTGGTTCGACTGTAACCACTGTGGTCTTCTGTGAAGTATAAGTTTTTTCTAACCATTCATTTAACTGTTGAACTGTAAAACCTTGCAGTGAAATGTTCCCTGCATGCATCATTGGGGAATGTGAGGTATTCGTGCTCATGGTTTGCGGAGTTAGAACTCCAAAACCTGCTTGTCGCATTGCTTCGAGGGGTGCTCCTACCGGACTAAGGTCCATTAAGGGCCTAGGCTGTTCAATTACTTGTTCTCCGGGGGCCATTATCTGTGGAGTTCCCATGGACCCTCCTCTTATCGCCTCCTGAGTCATCACTCCCTGATCACACACACCCCTTTTACCCTGTGCATACAATGGCACTGGTGGACCGACAGTAATGGGTAACGATATGGCGGCAGGTGTCTGACCCGGACCCAGACTTCTTGGAGCAGCAACTCCATAGGTCTGTTCCAATGTACCCGGAACCGGTACTAATGGTTGTACCCTGGTATCAGCTGTGGTTGTGGTTGAGATATTAATTTCGGAGTTGATTCAATCTGTATTAACTTTGGCTTTGTGTATATCGGGTCTGGCGGCACGATCAAATTTGTAGTTGTCTCAAGCACTGGGACGTCACGGTAGATTCTCTGTATCTGCGGTGGAGGCTGCAACTGTATCGGTATGTCTGGTGCAGTGGGTACACTGACACCATTCTGTATCGAAGCTGTATCGCTAGTCTGTGCCGTATCAGTAACTCCCTTTTCCTGCGTCTGGTTCCCAGGATCCAAACTAGTACTTGGAGCACTGTCGCTCACCGCATATGGTGGTGGACGATCATGTAATAATCTATCCATAAATTCCTCGTCATCTGAATCATCTTCCTCTTCCCAAGATCTTTTATTCTCTTTAAATTTGTTCGAGTCTTTATCTGTTTTGCAAGTGTCTCTTCTCCCTGTGCTATTGCTGGGAACAATTTCAATCCGTCTACAATTCCCCGCCTCCACATTTTGTTCTCATTATCCCACCTAGCCTCTGCATAAGATTTTTCTGCCCTTCTCAGTCTTCTCTGAAACCTTTCTTGTCTATGTTGAAGAGCCATCAAATCCCAAATTGCCAAAGCCTCATACTGAGCTGGTCTCGGAGGTGGTTTCTGTGTACTTAGCATCCACCTCAGATTTTCCAATACCTTTGGATTAAACGTCCCATGTTCTGGGAACGCTTGACATCCCTCTTTCTCTGTTAATTTGCGCCATTGTTTCATCCATAAACAAGGTGCGACACCCTTCTCTTCCATAACTATATAAGCTGGAGTACCCTCGGGTGGTGTAGGTTCCCCATCGGTTGCGACAATATACACATCTCCTTTCAGAGCGCTCTTGAAAAGCTTTAACAAAATTCATTTTGCGATTTTCTTAGTTTTGTATTTAATCAGAAGTGACTTAATTCCCCGGACACTCTTCACCCGCCTTTCTCAACCTATTGCCTCTCACGGACGGCAGCCAATCCGTGCCCGACCCCTCTCGACAACTGACCTATCTCAGCACGGCACCACTGACGTCACACTCACATACACACTGCGGCTGACAAAGTCTTGCGGCTTGTCTACTCCTCACTAAACCCATACAAACCCATACAACTAATGCAATTATTGCGAGCACCTTAAATGGCAACACAAATCTGTTGGTTTACTACAGGAAGGGAAACACATTCGCTTTAGAACTTTACAGAGATTTCACTTGAAGCCTCGGCCGCTACTCTCTCCTTATCAGTTCCCGCATACGCAAGCAGAATTCGACCCGCAAATTCTACTCTCGACTTGTCAATGACTCCTTCTAGTGCACTTAAGAATTTGTCAAATCTCCATTTAAGGTTTCATACACACATTATGACTCAAACTCGACTTGTCAACCACGCCTGATTGACTTATTAAACCGTACAAATTACAACATAAACCATTTTTGTCTTCATACTCCGGAGTCTTAGACCTCAACAGGTCCGTACATAAACAACCAACCATGTGGATAATTTTGAGCACCAAGCGCCACACTCATATGAAGTACGCCGACTTCCCTACTCTCATACTGAGGAGTACGCCCACTCCTACTAAACAACACTTAGTTTGGCCTAAATACACACAAACCTTCACAATCACCTGCAAAATGCATAAGCTAAGCAAGCGCAAAAACCCTAACCACATATACTATGGCGCCAAGAACATTCCCAACTCACTTAGGCAGGCTCCGAGATCCCGGGAAAGTCATGGTGAACTTAGAAACCCATCATATCTCCAATTTGCATTATCACAGAAAAACAAATTAAACAATGAATCTCCGTCCTGGGGCCCCCAAGGGCCAAACCATCCTCTGCTACCAGAACTCTTAACGCGTCCTTCTATGTCAATTTATACACATCAGGACTCGTTTTAGGCCAATGAATCTTTTGACCCAGTGGTGAGACACCGTAGGGCGAGATAACTGATCAATATGTCAAGTAATATATCAATAAGGTCACTTATATTTATCACCACAATACACTTTACTTTGGATAAAGATATTAATCAAATTGTCGACGCAACCATGGCCTTTCAGCCATGAATAACCACACCTTGTGATAGCATTTTATGAGTTTTATTCCCTATTGATTACAATCTATTAGCAAAGTGTCAATCTCAAAACCAAGAAACATATAAGCATAGTCACAATATGGTAACTGTAATAGGACTACAGTAATGCAAAGATCACAAATATGAGAACATACCATAAAGTAAACATATATCAGAGCACAAAGAATATCATGTAATTTTTTTTTTTCAGCATGGAATAATGTCAGTCAAGTCAGTTCGTGTCAGTCAGGGAGATTTACCTAGTCTAGCCTCTAATTAGCATCGGCATGTTGGACTTCATGCAAAACAATTTAGAACATCAATTTGGAAAACATCTAAACTATGGTCTCTAATCAAAATACAGCAGTTGGTACCTAGAAAGGAAAAGCAAATAGACAAATTTACAATAGCATTGCCATAATTACCCTCCAAGGATCAAGTCAGCTCACAGGATCAGTCTTCGTCTTCAGGGCATCAGTTAGACCGCCGTCAGTCTACTTCGTCTAAGGGACAGGGGACACTTCCCTCATAAGGAGGAAAAGTGTAAAGGGGCAGTCTATGGATGAGGATGGTTTGTTTAAGTCTCAAATCACCAAACAGAGTGACAGAGTTTCTGGATGCAATTGATATCATTCCCTACCTAATTCTAACGACCCTTCTGTGTCATGAGTTTTTATCCCTTTTTCGCAATACCTTCCCCCAAAATTCTATTGGATATTCGCTATACCCCACTATCTTTAGCCTATCAAATTATACATTAGGTAATCCAAATTGTCACCCCACGATAATTTATAACACTTTGATTGGTCTTCGTAATTGACGTCTTCGGAGGTGGCACATCCGGAGGGTGTCATCGCCTTGGCACGTTTCTCAGGTCAAAAGTTCTCTTTTCCATGGTCAAATGTCCTTGAATACTTCTACTTTTGTTGCAAACTGTATAGAGTCTATTGCAAAAACAGCTAATATGCAGATGGGAAAAAAACATTATTGTTATACGAAACGAAGAAAAAGAACAAATGCTGGGTCATGGCCCTTTGCGAGTCAGCACACTGGAAAACAGAAAATATGCTTTAATATGAGAGTTACACGGCTAAATCTTTAACTAACGCTAACTTAAGGCCTATGGGTTTTTAATACAAATGCAATATTCGTAAGCGTTATTCAATTAATCATGGTGCAAGCGATTATTTCTTATAGTCAACTTTAGTTCATAAGCACAATAGTAACTTCACACTTATAATCACGTTGAGAATACACTTTAAGCAACTAATGTTTACGGTCATTTTTCATATGCAGCATTGTTAGACATTTAAATACATGCATTTCACATCTAATATATGCATATTTTAAGCTACGCTCTCTCACATGAGTCATTGTCTTCTCCTTGTCCTCCATTTTGAATTTGGACCTCTGTAGCCTGAACTCTCTCACTGCCTTCCAGTCCACCAGCTCCTCTGGACACACAACATGTGAGGATACACTGCTTTCTGCTCTGGCAGGGAGTTCCAATTCAGGAAAAGAGTCATCCTTCTCGCCTGAAGGCTGCATTTCAGGGCTGATATCCAGTTCCTGATCCAGGTCATCCATATCATTCTCTTCATCCGGCTCCTCTGCTGCTGTCATCAACTCTTGGACCTCTGCCCATGCCCTCGGAGATTTCTAAAACTTCAACTACTTGGTGCCCTTCTTCATTTGCAGTCTCCTTTCCTTACAGAACTGTTTGAGCACAACCACAGTATAATTTCCCAGGTTAGCCAACTCAAGCTCCATTACAGCAGGTATGGTCTCAGACAGTCCAGTGGCAATTAAAGTAGATTTGGAAACAGCAAAGGAACCCAATCAAGGGGAATAAAAAAAAAGTGAAATGGGCTCAAATTATTTATATGGCATTTTAGTAAAACACAAGTCTGAATCCTCTTCACTAATCACCAGTGGAAGAAATTTAGTTACTTGGTTGATGGGGATGAAACCCTACTCAAGCATGAACTACAAACCTCTGTGTAGGAGGCTGGCCTGGCTTATAGTGGGTACCTTGTGGTACTTACACCCTGTGCCAGGTCCAGTTATCCCTTATTAGTAGAATAGAGGTGTCTCTAGCAGCTTAGGCTGAAAGACGGTTGCTATGGCAAAGCAGCTTAGGCCGAACTAGGAGACATGCAAAGCTCCTACTATACCACTTATATCATATAGCACAATATCATAAGGAAACACAATACTCAGAGTTACTAAAAATAAAGGTACTTTATTTTTATACAATATGCCAAAAGTATCTCAGAGAATACCCTCACTTAGGAGGTAAGTAATATACACAAGTTATATGTACAAAAACCCAAAACAGGTAAGTAACAGTAAGAAAAGTAGTGCAAACAATGTAGAATAACAATAGGATGCAATAGGCAAACATAGGTCTAGGGGCAACACAAACCATATACTTCAAAAATGGAATGCAAATCATGAATGGACCCTAGACATATGGGAGATTGTAGAGGGTTGCTGGGACTGTAAGGAAACAGTCAGGGTGTCCAAGATACCCCACCCAAGACCCTGAAAGGTAGGAGTAAAGTTACCCTACTACCCCAGAAAGACACAATAGTCGTGATAGGGGGATTCCAGGACGTGAGGACCTGCAAGGCAAGGGGACCAAGTCCAAGAGTCGCAATAGTGTCCGGGGGGGCAGGAGCCCAGGAAACCCCGGATGAAGGTGCAAAAGGGCTGCCTCCGGGTGGAAGAAGCCAAAGATTCTGCAACAACGAAAAAGGCTAGGAACTTCTCCTTTGGATGGAAGATGTCCCACGGCGTGCTGGATGTTGCAAAAGTTTTCCCACACAGAAAACAAGCAAACAAGCCTTGCTAGATGCAAGGGTCGCGGTAGAGGTTTTTGGGTGCTGCTGGGAACCAGGAAGGACCAGGATGTCACCCCTTGGAGGATGAGACAGAGGGGGTACTCAGCAACTCAGAGAGCCCCTGCAGAAGGAGGCAGCACCCACAGAAGTACCAGAGCAGGCAGGAAGATTTGTGATACCAGAGTCACAAAAGGAGGGTCCCACGACGTGGGAGTCCAACTCAGTGGGTTGAGCACTGCAGGACGGAGTGCTGAGGACCCAGGCTAGATTGTGCACAAAGGAATCCTTGGAGAAGTGCACAGAAGCTGGAGCAGCTGCCAATAACGCAATACACAGGTTTGCTGTCTGGTGTGGGGAGGCAAGGACTTACCTCCACCAAACTTGGACTGAAGGATCACTGGACTGTGGGGGTCACTTGGATCTAGCTCCTGTGTTCCAGGGACCACGCTCGTCAGGATGAGAGGGGACCCAGAGGACCAGTGATGCAGTCTTTTGGTGCCTGCGTAAGCAGGGGGAAGATTCCGTCAACCCACGGGAGATTTCTTCTTGGCTTCCAGTGCATGGTGAAGGCAGACAGCCCTCAGAGCATGCACCACCAGGAAACAGTTGAAAAAGCTGGCAGGATGAGGCGCTACAATGTTGCTGGTAGTCATCTTGCTACTTTGTTGCGGTTTTGCAGGCGTCCTGGAGCAGTCAGCTGTCGATCCTTGGCAGAAGTTGAAGAGGGAAGTGCAGAGGAACTCTGGTGAGCTCTTGCGTTCCTTATCTGAGGAATAGCGCAGAGGAGAGACCCTAAATAGCCAGAAAAGGAGGTTTGGCCACCAAGAAAGGAGGTTTGTCTACCAAGAGAGGTAAGAACCTATCAGAAGGGGTCTCTGACGTCACCTGCTGGCACTGGCTACTCAGAGCAGTCCAGTGTGCCCCCAACACCTCTGAATCCAAGATGGCAGAGGTCTGGGACACACTGGAGGAGCTCTGGGCACCTCCCCTGGGAGGTACTGGTCAGGGGAGTGGTCACTCCCCTTTCCTTTGTCCAGTTTCGTGCCAGAGCAGGGCTGGGGGATCCCTGAACTGGTGTAGACTGACTTATGCACCATCTGTGCCCATCAAAGCATTTCCAGAGGCTGGGGGAGGCTACTCCTCCCCAGCCCTTCACACCTATTTCCAAAGGGAGAGGGTGTAACACCCTCTCTCAGAGGAAATCCTTTGTTCTGCCTTCCTGGGCCGGGGCTGCCCAGACCCCAGGAGGGCAGAATCCTGTCTGAGGGGTTGGCAGCAGCAGCAGCTGCAGTGTGAACCCCGGAAAGGCAGTTTGGCAGTGCCCGGGTTCTGTGCTAGAGACCCGAGGGATCATGGAATTGTCCCCCCCAATTCCAGAATGGTATTGTGGTGACAATTTCATGATCTTAGACATTTTACATGGCCATGTTCGGAGTTACCATGGTGACGCTACACATAGGTAGTGACCTATGTGCAGTGCACACGTGTAATGGTGTCCCCGCACTCACAAAGTTCGGGGAAATTGCCCTGAACGATGTGGGGGCACCTTGGCTAGTGCCAGGGTGCCCACACACTAAGTAACTTGGGACCCAACCTTCACCAAGTGAGGGTTAGTCTTATGGGTGACTTATAAGTTACTTATGTGCAGTGAAAAATGGCTGTGAAATAACGTGGACGTTATTTCACTCAGGCTGCAGTGGCAGGCCTGTGTAAGAGTTGTCTGAGCTCCCTATGGGTGGCAAAAGAAATGCTGCAGCCCATAGGGATCTCCTGGAACCCCAATACCCTGGGTACCTAGGTACCATATATAAGGGAATTATATGGGTGTACCAGTGTGCCAATGAGAATTGGTAAAATTAGTCACTAGTCTGCAGTGACAATATTAGAAAGCAGAGAGAGCATAAACACTGAGGTTCTGGTTAGCAGAGCCTCAGTGATACAGTTAGGCACCACACAGGGAACACATAGAGGGCATACACTATGAGCACTGGGGTCCTGCCTAGCAGAATCCCAGTGACACAAGGGCTAAAACAACATACATACAGTGAAAAATGGGGGTAACATGCCAGGCAAGATGGTACTTTCCTACACTCTGTCTGTATGAAGTCATAACTAAACCCTAAATTAACCTGTGCTTAATCCTCAGGCAGCTTCACACAGAGCAGTCAGGCTTAACTCAAAGGCAATGTGTAAAGTATTTGTAGAATACTTCAAGCAGTAACACAGTGAACACACCCCCCAAAAAGAATCCTGCACAAGATTAAACAAATGGAGTACATTTTTAAAAATATAACAAGACCAAAACATCAAAAAAACAAATAGTAGAACTGCGGATATAAAATTTTAAAGATTTATGTGAAAACAGCACCGAAAAGCACGAAAGCGCCAGATATGGAAACTAGTCGTGCTAGACCTGGACAAAGACAGAAGTTCAGGCCAGCTGCAAATGTCTTGTGCAGTCATTGAGGAGGCCATTAACGAGGAACTCTTGTGATGGGATGTCCTGTGTCAAGGACGTGTCCAATGCAAAGTCCTGCGTTGTTGTTGTGGCTGCCGTTAACTAGAAGTTTGCGATGCAAGAGTCTCCGTCTGCAATGTATTGCTTAGAGGCAGTTCTGATGCAGGCTGGAAGGTTGATGGAGGGTCCTTGCACTGGAAGAATCCTCACAGCAGAGGAGATGTATTGTTTCTGCTGACTCCATACATGGTCTGAGAGAGCATCTTCAGTCCCACTTCCAAAGGTCCAGGACTCTAATGGAACCACTTGGCAGGGTGTGACTCTCAGTTGCAGAGTCCAGGTGCTAGTTACAATAGACTAGAGCCTGAAGTTACTCTGGTGATCCTGGATTCAAGTTACAGGTCCAGTTCTTCTCACCCAGGAAAGAGGGTAGTAAGCAGCAGGTCAGCACAGCAATCAGCAGTCCTTTAGGACAGCAGTCCAGCAGAGTATACAGTCCTTCTTCCTGGCAGAGTCTTCCACAGAGTTGGTATCTGAGGTCCAATATTTATACCTGGTGCCTCCTTTGAAGTGGGAGATGCTTCTAGAGGTTTCCCTTTTAGGTGCACAGGTTTCCTGCATCACATGCTCTGGCTCCAGATTAACTACATCGGGTATGCAATCCTTAGTCTGAAGGCAGGACACAGCCTTTTCAGGTGTAGGTACCACTGTGCCTAACTTCACCCTCCCACCCAGCCAATGATGGCATATCCAGGCACACCTAAGCTCTCTATTGTATGTGGCTGTCTAGGAAGAATAAACAAAGACCAACTACCAGCTGCGCCCAGTCATGTGGCACAGAGGCAGGCTGGGGGCACTGAATGGCTAAGGAAGGAAAATGGCAACTTTCTAAAACCGGGATTTTCAAAATTGTAATAGTAATAAAATATTTGACTTCACCACGTAACAGGATTTTCCATTACAGTTCCAAATATACCAAATATGAATGTCTTACCTCTTCCCGTGTGGAAGTTGCAGCTTAGTACATTTCGTAAGGTAACTTTAAAGTTATCCTGTGGAAGCAAGAGCCTTGAAATACTAAAAAATGCATTTAAGCATTTTTCACTGTGAGAACATGCAAAACCTAAAAGTACATGTCCTAATTTTTAAATACATTGCACCTTGTCCTGTGGGCTGTTTGGGGATGTATTAGTATTAAAAAGGAATGTCTGAGCCTGACACAAAGTTTGTTTTGCCAGGTCTAAATGGCAGTTTAAAATTACACACATAGGCTGCAATGGCAAGCCTGAGACAGGTTTAAAAGGGCTACTTAAGCGGAAGGCACAATCAGTGATGCAAGCTCACTAGTATCAATTAATTTACAGGCCCTTATCACAGGTAGTACCAATTTACTAGGGACCTATCTACATAAATATAAATATATATTTACAAGGGTCTTCAGACTTATCTGTGTTACATTGGAGATGAAGAGCAACTACTATTTACTTTCCCAGTCATTTCAAAATAGTAAGAAGCCATGACAGAATTTGGTGATATATTATCACTGAATTGAAGGTTTTGCTAGTACAGTATGTATATAACCATATACAGTTATGCTTTCCTCACTTCTGATTATACCATTGCCAATGTTTCAGAGCCAAAAGTAAAAATGTGAGAGTTAGAATCATCTTATTTAAATACCTGATATAAATCCAGTTATTCAGAGAAAAACCTCACTGCGATAGGCAAAAATGCATGTATGTAGCACAAAAGCTACCATGAAGCACACTCTTCGGTACTTGGGGGTGATTGCTGCTGACTCCTGAACCTGGTTAATTTTCCCTCACAGTTTCAGTTTCTTTATTTATGATACATAACTCCCATTGAAGTCCACATAAAACAAACATATAAAAGAAGAACATAACATGGAAAGCCAAAACCTTAAAGTACAATTTATATTCATCATTTCCACAAAGTAACTCATTGATAAAATTAATGCAAACTCAAAAACATTTCAAAAAGTTAAAAATGTTATGGCAAAAATGTCATTTGGGGGAGCAAAAAGAGCCTGCAAAACTTCTGATGCAGTATAAATGGAAAGTTGAAGACAGATAGTGCGTAGCCACCTACGACAAAATAACTGCAGGGCCGGACAAATAAAAACAACATGCTTCAGGTCTTGATCACCATTTAGAGAGAAATTACAAGTGGCCGAAGATCCATACCATTTAGCCCATAGAGTATAAAGAGGGAGCAACCCCTGTCACAATAGCAGCTTAAATTGTCTGACCTATGAGGCAGGTTCCAACTGAGAAAGGGCTGCATTTTCTTCAATACTATAGTATTAGTTATGGATTGGAAACACTGCCTAGGGGCACAGGCCTTCTTATCCAGACAAATGCTTGTGAACCAAGTAGCTTGCCAAATAGTGGATTTTAGCTGTAGCGGAGGGAGTGTGAGCATGGACGCAGGGTCTAACTGTAATAGATCAGTGGCGTGTATGAAATTCCTGCCAATGGTGTATTTCGTCCTGCTGCCAGCCAGTTTCTTTTTTTAACAATGACCTCAGAGAATCATCACCTCAATTCATCAAACTGACCACCCAGCGTACAACCCCAGCCAATCCTTGCACACATAAGCTATGTAATCCCATCTCGAGCTTTAGGGATGCTGCTGAGAGGGCCGAGTTTGCGGACATTAGATTCCGCAAGTTGTGGCCCTCTAGTTTATCTAAAAAGACCCACTTAGAAACTCCAACATGCTCAAAGCCATAAAGTAAGGATGGAGGTATCTTTGCTCGGTAGACCTCTAAGAGATGTTTAAAATGTCTCCTGCCGGTTGCCCTATAAAGGGCGCTCAAGCCGCTAGCCTTGTGTTGGTTATGTTCTATATGCGCCCTGTCGCTGAGGTGCCCGCAAACAGTTTTACCCAAGAAAATATATAAGGTTACCCTTTCAAGTTTCTGGGCTCCTACTGACCAGAAGAAATTAGCATATTTAAACCTTTTTTTCAGTGAAAGGATAAGATTTTGCTATTGGAGCAATTTTTTTATTTTTATTAAATGGGCTTCTGTGAATTTACATAATGCTTGGAGGCGATTATTTAGCCCGTTAGGTGTACGATCCAGATGATTATATCATCGACATACAGCAAACAGGATATTGGCCTTCCTCTCAATATGGGGGCAAAGCCCTCACTCTGGGATAAGTGAGAAGGTAATTCAGAGATGTACAAGGAATATAGCAATGGGGCCAGCATACAACCTTGTTTTAAACCATTCTGAGTTGGGATTTCATGAGACAAGCCTCTATCTCCCCCTAGAAGCACCCTACACCAGGTGGAGGAATGGAGAGCAATCACCAGTTCTAAAAGGATACCTGGCAAGCCTAAACTTGAGAGTTTTCTCCACAGCGGGAGCCGGTCTACTTTAGCAAATGCTGGAGAGAAATCAATGAAGGATGAATACATTACACCCCCCTCCCAAAGAGACATATTTCTAATATATTACCTGAGGGAGCCAAGATGTTATCAATTGTGCCATACTTTTCTCTAAAGGCAGATTGCTCCAAGTGGATGATTTTGTTCCGTTCTGCCCAGTCACAGATCTGGGAAAGCAAGAATTTTGCAAATATTTTGCCAACTGCATCCAGAAGTGCCATATGGCGGTCGTTCCTAGGACAGTTACGGTCTCCCTTCTTACATAGAGGCACAATGATGCTAGCCTTCCATGCCGGGGGAATTTTTCCGGTTTTGTGGCAGCACTGGAAGACCTGGTACAGGATTTTAAAGGGTACCTGGTACAGGTAAGAATGTCCTGTTTTATTACCACCACAGGGATTTTGTCTGGACCCATAGCTGCAGCATTACGCATGCCTCTAATAACATCTTCAATTTCATTCAAAGAGTGGTGAGTATAGGAGGGGTCATCACCACTGGCGGGAGCTCCACAGTAATCCCATTAGATGCATAGAGAACAGATATAAAAGTAGACCCACTTGTTTCGTTGGTGACCAATGGAAGTGATCTAGTTCTTGAGCCACACCCATCTGCTACCAATGACCAGAAACGCCATTAAAAGCTGCTTCCCTTACATTAGTCCAAAATCTGTCAATTGCATCTCTTTTTAGACGTGATCTTAAAAGCCTCCTTCTTTTTAAACTGCCCAGCTGGATGTGCCTTTAAAAAGTATATTCCCTGTATTGCTTGCAAGTGAGGGTGTTGATTCCTCTGTTAAGAGAAAGGAGGGGTGGGGTTTTACAATTTGCTTATTCTGAGCCTTCTGGCGGGTCATCATAGGTAGCTGCTGGATAAACTCTGAGAACTTCTCCAAAACATTACCTACTACCTATCCAGTATTCGAGGTTATCAGCAACACTCTCTAGTATACCTTCCAGCCTCTTAATACTGTCATTGGACCAATGCGTTCTACCGTTTTTAATATTAAACTTTGATTTGAACCCATCTAGACTCCAGGTACCAGTGAGGGGGACTTTTAGGTTACTAGATGCTACTAGAGTATTATGATAAGGGAGTTCTGTCTCTATCACTTTAAAGTCAGGTACTAAGGAAAATGTCTGATAGCTGGTTACTGCATAATCCAGAACAGCTGTGCCCCCCCAGGATTGGTGTGTATAATAGGCTGGCGAATCGGAGGGGAGTTTTCCATTTGCTATGATACAATCACTCACCTTTAAGAGCTTATCACCTCTTATTTTATGGGTAAGGTACAAGAGGGAATTCCAAAAGCTTAATCTTTTTCCTCATCCCAGAATTGTGTAAGGGCGAGGTTAGAGATTTTACAGTTTGGATCCCCAACCATGACAATTTGGGCTGCAGGCTCCATTTAGCAAATCTTGTTAATAAACAGAAACATCTTAGCCAGGAGGCTGTCATGGGAGGCACCAGAGGGTTTATAGGAGTTTATCCATGCCAGGGGAGCTCCATCAGAACCCTCCCAAATGCCATGTAAGATTACAGCCAGGAACAGATTGCTGAGATCTCTAAGACATTTGTAACGCCATGTAGGTCTATTGGACAGTCAAAAAGCTAGCCCACCCTTAGCGAGGCCTCTCTTTGAGAGGGTAACATTACTGCAAAGTGACTAATATCTATCGTACGTGAGCTCCCCAATAGACCACAGTGGTCATTTTGACTTCAGCGGTCTTTGACACAGACCACTGAAGCAGCGGGCTCCAAAAGACCGCCATATTATGAGTACTGAAGGATTTCCGCCACAATTTGGGTGGAAATCCTTCAGCAGTCGTGCTGGTGGTAGGCGGTGCAGAGGCGGTTCCACAGCAGTCACCACCACGCCACGAAGACTCTGCCTGCCATATTACAAGCAGTAACATGGTGTGGCGGTGTCCTAATGGCGGGGTGCTGCCGGTGGTAGAAGTGCCTGTTCCAGTTCCCTGGCGGACGACCTCCTCGCTGGACAAGGTAACTCAATTGTCTGACAGGGGAGAGAGGTGGGAGGGTGAGAGGTGTTGTGTGTGCGTGTATGAGTGGGTGTATGTCTGCGTGTGCGACTGTAAGTGTGTATGCATGTTTGAATGTGTTTGTGAATGGTGTGTGATTGTTGAAGTGAGTGCGTGTAGGTGTGTTTGTGTGAATGTGTGTCTGTTGGTGCGAGTGAATGCGTGTATGTAAGCGTGCTGGTGAATGCGTGTCTGTTGGTGAGAGTAAATGCGTGTATGTGTGCGAATTGGTGAATCTCTGTATGCGGGGTGTGTGTGTGCATGTATGCGGGGGGTGCTGTCTTGGAAAGGGCTGGGGCAGGGGGTGCTGTGAGGGGGTGCTGTCTTGGAAGGGGGGAGTCGTCTGCCAGCGACAGGTAAAGAATTTCCTGTTGCCGGCAACCTTTCTGCAAAGGTTTTCATGGAGGTGCTACTGCCGCAAAACCCTGGCGGACAGGCGACTCCTTATACCGATGGTGGTCTTTAGTGGACAGCCGGCCCGGAGGTGCTGTCCTCCGGCCGGGCAGTCCTACCACCCTGGTGGTACCAGTGGGGATGTGGCAGTTTGGCAGAAGCCAAACTGCCACACTCATAATGTGGTGGTCTTCACTGCCGGCACCTCAGCCCTGGCAGTCTTCAGACCACCAGGGTTGAAATGAGGCCTCAAATCTCTTGTAGGCAAATTATGTCTGCATTTAAAGATTTCAAGAACTCCATTTTTTCCCCCTTATTTTTTATGCCAGCAACGTTCCAGGATACAAGGGTGAGCTCATTGCTAATGTGATGGTACTGTTGGAGGCAGTGGGTGACCAATTCCAGGAAGGGGTGTTGGCTTTTAATTCTTGGGGTAAAAGCTTCAGGGGTCCCTAAGTGACACTTGCCTGCTGTGTTTCCCTAGAGAGATTATTAAACCCTGATGACTAAAAGGGTAGATATCGGGGTTACTTGGGGGTAGGGGAATGAACCCATCATGGAAACACTGTGAGACCTTACCAGCGGTCATGTTCCTCAACTCCCTCAGAATTGGAACAACATCAATACCTTTGCATTCAACTTCTCAGAATTATTAAAAAATAATTGACTGTCAGTTTTGATTAAAAAGACACTCCATAGATACCAAGTGCATGTCATTACTTTCAAATAACCTCCGAAACACACTTTAAAAGTAGAGATCTATTCAAATAAAGGTCTGTGTCAAACAGAAGCATAAAATCTAAATCCAACCAGTCCAGCCGGGGCTTAACCCAGACAGGGCCCCCAAACGGTTGCGCCAGGGAATTCAAAGACGGCAAACTTGACTGCATTGGAGGTGAGTTGTGACTCATGGTTGGGCCACCCATGCTTGGCCCTCGAGGGGAACAGAGAGAAGTATCCGGTATTCGAGATTCAGATATTGCAATGTGGTGACGTTGAACTGGTTCCACCAGGAATAGGGGTTCTTCTGGCAAAGGGGGGTGCCTCAATTAAACACACCTTTCTTCAATCTTTTCTAGAAATTCGAGACAGTTTTTTAGCCCTCTTTTGGCTTTTGAGTTGAAGAACAGTTTTCTCCACTCACTGTATTTGCTTTAGTGTGAGCTTTAAAAATTGGGAATACTTCCTGTACTGTGCTTTGAGATTCACCATTCTGACTATTTTCTGGCAAAAAGTCACTGAATAATAATCTGATTTATTCCACCGGGCTCTTAATAGCAGCTAAATTTGAGGGTAGTACCTAAACGTGAGGCTTACCAGCCTGAGAGCAGAAGTCTATTCCAGGATGGTTAACACTTCTCTCTACGCCACAAGGCCATGCTGGAACTCCTTGTTTGTGTAATGTGAGCAATTCGTGGTTACCTCCTTTGTTAGTGATTAGTTCCTTCAATATAGATGAAACAGTGTCAAAGATACAATCAGAAGCCCCAACAAATGTTTCTAATAGATATAAAAAAGTGATAGAAGTCTCTCTTAGACTAAGAAGAGCGGAGGAAACCTGAATGTTTTGATCTGGATGTTTGATTGGGAAATTACCATTTATGCTAAAATCAGGAGTCATTGAGAGATGTGAGCATAGCAAAGGATGGCTAGAGGGGGAACCGCTAAAGAGCTGCAGGCCCATGGAGAATGGTAGGGGAGAAGATTAAAAAATATTCGCCCCAGTTGCAGACCATGGGGGTCATTTTGACCTTGGCGGACGGCGGAGGCCGTCCGCCAAGGTACCGCCGCTGAATGACCGCACCGCGGTCAAAAGACCGCGGCGGCCATTCAGACATTTCCTCTGGGCCGGCGGGTGCTCTCCAAAAGAGCGCCCGCCGGCCCAGAGGAAATGCCCCTGCAACGAGGACGCCGGCTCAGAATTGAGCCGGCGTAGTTGCAGGGGTGCGACGGGTGCAGTTGCACCCGTCGCGTATTTCAGTGTCTGCTTAGCAGACACTGAAATACTTTGCGGGGCCCTCTTACGGGGGCCCCTGCAGTGCCCATGCCATGGGCATGGGCACTGCAGGGGCCCCCAGGGGCCCCGCGGCACCCCCTACCGCCATCCTGTTCCTGGCGGGAGACCCGCCAGGAACAGGATGGCGGTAGGGGATGTCAGAATCCCCATGGCTGCGGAGCGCGCTCCGCAGCCATGGAGGATTCACAAGGGCAGTGGTAAACCGGCGGGAGACCGCCGGTTTACCCTTTCTGGCCGCGGCTGAACCGCCGCGGTCAGAATGCCCTCGGGAGCACCGCCAGCCTGATGGCGGTGCTCCCGTGGTCGGTGACCCTGGCGGTCACCGGCCGCCAGGGTCAGAATGACCCCCCATATCTTTTAAATAGTTCTAAGTCCAAGTCTGGAAGAGTGAAATCATCCAACCAATGTTCCAAGTCAACATTTTGAGGGGGCCTGCCTCTGAGGCTCCAAAGAGCAAATCGTCCCTATTAAGGGCAAAAGAGTTGGAGTTACAGACTGAAGGGTGGAGGAATCTGTGGTGTGGTGAAGCAGCTTTACATAATCCATGGACGTCAGTCTGGGAGAGGGCTACTGGGGAAGTGAGTGGATCCTGAACTACTTTTTCAGAGATGTTGATAAGTGATGACCCCTTGTAACTAGGGTGCTGTGAGTCTTCCAGAGGCAAAGCATTGGGTGTGAACCCTTTGCCAGAAGATCTAATCTCTGAGAGTTCAGGTAGGACCTTCTCCTTTTCTCAGAAAGAAAAAACAATTCTACATTTCAGCCCTGGGGTTACAGTTCCCTTGTTCTGGAGAGGATTAGTTTTGGTTTTAGAACAAGACCTCTCTGCGAATAAGCGACCTGATCTAAATATTTTGGCAGGCATTGCGTCTTTTTCAAAGTTTATCAGTCGCTGATGTTGCTTTCCGCTTTCCCAAGGCACCGGTGTGTTATTCTATGGATCAAATAAATTTGCTACAGAAGCTTAAGGCATGAATGACAGTCTGGCAAAAAGTGAGAAGCACCACTTTGTAGAGTTTTAATCAGAGGTATATTTACAGACCAGGTAGCAGCACCCTATTCCCAAGTTAGGGCAGGCAGGAATCTGGACAAAGCAGGTTCAAGAACTGAAGAGGGGAGAAGAAGGCAGCATGCCGCGCCTCGGAAAACCCTTGGCCGCTTCTGTTGCCCAGTCACTGTTGACTCTCCTGAATGTCACCAACCTGTGTCAGACGAGGAGCCGTGAACCGCTCCCAGCAATATTTTACCTATTTTTGAGATGCGTGGTTCCCAGTGCCGGAAACCAGAAGAGTTGAATATGCTGCACGCGTCTTTTCTGATGGAGGGGTGTGCTGGGAGGGACAGCCCAATCACAATCCACTTGTTCCCTTCCAAGACAGGCAGTGTGAAAGGCCAGGGTCATCCGGTTCACAATCTCGGACTCTCTTGCTGCTTCAGGTTTATTTGTGGCTTGATGCATGCGCACTGGGCTTCTCAGCCCACGACCTGACATGCCGTTCCTTTAGATTGTGCGGCACACCAGAAACAGAACGGGCCAACTGCACAGCCACAGAATGGGGCCCGCCGCATAGCCACCTAATCGCGGTGAAGCCCTGCTGGCTAAGTGCTGGCTAAGTGCCTCCCGGCCGATGTTTCTGCAGCTGTAAGTCCTTCTGAAGAGGCTGCCAAGGTGCTGCACAGTCTGTGGCTTTTACATGCCCCTTTAATGATAGGAGCTTACGGGCCAGAAGGGAGATGGGGTGGTGATGTCTTGTTGTCGCCCTGTTGGCTGAAGGTCATCAGGGCCACCCATGACTGAACGTTTCCTCTGCGTGAGTCTGAGCTTGGTGACGGTTGTGGGGTGCCAGGGAGTGGGAGAGCACTCGTACGGCACCAATGCTGCTATTTGAGAGCAGCCAGTAACCAGCCTCCTGGACTCCCGGCTGTCTGAGAGAGCTCCTGACCGCTAGCACGGCTCCACAGAACAGGCGCAGCACAGTTGTGGCTGACGGGAGGGGCCAATAGGGGCCGACGACCAGCCTTCCGGCCTGTCAACTCCCGGCACCAGCTCCCGCTCTGTTTCCGCTCTACTCCAAGCAGCTGACAGTCATCAGCCGGTCAGCCGGTGTACAGTCGCCCGGTACCGGTCTCCGGTCTCCTGCGTCTTGCCTCGTGGCTTGCAGCGACATCAGCGTCATCGTCAGCGGCGTTGTGAGCGTCATGAGCGTCAGTCTAGGCTTTACACAGGCTGTCCCCTCACCTTAATTGTCATTTGTTTTTTTGCAGTGGAGTTTTCTTATATATATATATTTTTTAATCCAGTTGCTCTTTTTTTATATTAAGAAGCTGTGACAAACAGTGGCTGCTAATGGGGTGAAATAAAACGTTTGCTGAAAGGGGGTGGGCCCTCTCATCTGCTAAATGGATTTTTATATGTTAAGGAGTGACTTGTGCCACATTTCATTCAAAAATGTACATCAAATGATGGAAGTCTTCTTTCTGGGGCTTATCTC
The DNA here is from genome assembly GCF_031143425.1 of Pleurodeles waltl. NCBI lineage: Eukaryota > Metazoa > Chordata > Amphibia > Caudata > Salamandridae > Pleurodeles > Pleurodeles waltl. The sequence goes on along the minus strand of NC_090445.1, from coordinate 175,135,477 downwards.
ATAAAAACATAGCAACCACACACAGATTTTATTATCTGCTCCATGTAAAAGAGTGAGCCTGCCATCTGGGATTATAGAAGAAGCATATTTTGAGAAAGATGACTCACAGTCACAGCAGCATCCTGTTGATGTGATTGTAGTCTGCGTCAAGACAACAGATACACTGTAGCAAAAAAAGCAACAGTCACAACAAACACATAAGGGCATTCTACTAATTCAAAGGGCTTCCTCTTATGGTTTTCTTTTTCAGAGCAGATATTTCACCTGAAACTCCACAGGCATGCGCGCTAGCATGACTAGCTCCTGCACACAATATCATTTCTGTTGGGGCTCATCTGTCGCCTGGTGTCCTGCACATCAGTCCAAATTGCATTTACTGGTTGACCTTTTACTGCAAGGACCTCTCAACCTGACTGTATGAGCCTCTTAGTCCCTCTCTTTTGCCCACTGCAGCCTCCTGACGTGTGTCGGGAGGCTTCTATATGTATTGTTAATGCTACATAGAAGACAAGTCAGGTTCTATGCTAAAAGGTCACTATTTATGAATTAAACATAAGAGAGTGCATAGTGCAAGTATAGGGTACAGGGCATAGAAGCTGTGTGCTTCCAATGTAAGTCATGTCTTCTTCACATCTTCAAAGAACAAGTGAAATGGAAAGAGTCTGTCTTTGAGCTTTATTTCGAAATTGCTAGCGAGAACTGACAAGACAATAACTATTTGGAAGACAATATAACAAGCAGGAAAAGCATGGTGGCAAGACAATTACAGCTGGAAGTGCAAATTTTATTATAACAGTAATCAGACGGTTTTTCAGCAGACAATCAAGTACATTTTTCTTGTCCTTGAAGTGACATCTGTGTCGATGCAGTGAATGGACATGGCGCCAGCCAGGCATGGTTAAGGCAGAATTAAAATGGTTTGGGGGCTTATTTTGTTCCATGCTTGGGAAGCAGTAGCTCTCACTTCCTCTTTCACCGACCATAACTGAGGATTATACAGAAGCAAAAACAACAATCTCACTCCTGTGCCCTAATTTTGTTTCTTTGTTGTTTCCTTCAGTGTAACAGTGGCTCTTATAATAAGGGCTAGGTCCAAACTAGTGATTCTGTTTTGCGTCACTCTACCTAGGTCTAGGTTTTGTTGCCCATACCAATGGGTGAGCAAAGTGCAGTTTATCCATCGGATATTTCGAATACAGTTTATTTTATTTATGATAAAGTAATTTCCTATGACACTGCGTTGAATACAGTTCAACAGGTTTTGTTTGTGCTTTAATTTATGTGCTAGTGTAAAGGATTTCCTTACAATTTAAGAGGATGTCATATTTTATCAGGTCTTGCTCTCTACTCGTTAAAGACCCTATACAGAGTTATATTATTATCAAGAGAATTTGGAATATATCATAATCTCTAAGGTGAATAAGAGGCCTAGGCGACAAGAAGATCCTTTGCTCAAGTAGATCTATTGTTTGTGAGGACAATGAGATCAAGGTGCAGTCAACCCTCCAGCCTCGCAGCAGCTGCCTTGGAATCAAGTATAAACATTCTATGCAATATAAAATTACACACTGACATTCCTAATAACACAGAAGTGCAAGAAAAAGCATAATAGGTTACTAGTTGAATAACTTTACAAAATAATTTCTTAATTGTATTGTATTGTATTGTATTGGTTTTGTTTATGGAGCGCATTCCGGCAAGAAGCATTGAAGCGCTAATCTAAACGAGAACACAGGGAAAAGCACAAGCTAGCAACCGGGAGTACCTATTGAGAGAAGAGCCAGGTTTTCAGGCTTTTCCTGAAGAGGAAATGAGTCTCAGTTTGTCAGAGCGCAAAAGGCAGGGAGTTCCAAAGCCTCGCAGCTTCCACCGTAAAGGCACGGTCTCCCCACCTAGCCTTGTTACAGCGAGGAACCGCGATCATATATTTAGAAGAAGATCTCAGATATCTAGTCGGTTGATAATATTGCAGAGAAGACTTCAAATAATCGCAGCCTTCCGACTCTATGAGTAAGACAGAGGTGGTCATTATGACCCTGGTGGTATTACAACCGCAGGGCCAAAACGACGGGAGCACCGCCAAGAGGCTGGTGCCGCGGTCGCAACGCCGGGGCCGGCGGTTTACCGCCACAATGGCCCCGGCTGATGTAATCCGCCAGGGCAGCACTGCTTGCAGCGCTGCCCAGGTGATTACGAGTCCCCGACCGCCAGCCTTTTTCTGGCAGTCTGAACCGCCAGGAAAAGGCTGGTGGTACGGGGAGTCGTGGGGCCCCTGGGGGCTACATGCGGCTTTTCACTGTCTGCTGTGCAGACAGTGAAAAGCGCGACGGTTCGCATGGCCCCAACACCGCCGGCTCCATTTGGAGCCGGCTCCCATGTTGCGGCCCACATCCCCGCTGGGCCGGCGGGCGGAAACTTGGGGGGATTCCAGCGGGGATGTCCAAATGGGCACCGCGGGAGTACGGCTGCATTGGCGGCCGCACAGCAGTTACAGCTTGCCAATGTTGTAATGAGGCCCAGAGTGTCTTGAAAATAATTCTCTTATTAATAGGTAGCCAATGGAAAGAGTTCAGACAACTACTAGCCGATGCAGACAGGGGAAGATTCAGAATAAGGCGCGCTGCCGTATTCTGGATGGACTGAAGTTTATCAAGAGACGTTTTGTTTACATTTAACAGAAGAGCATTGCAATAGTCAAGTCTTGAGGTGACTAGCGCCAGCACTACCGGCAGCCTTAAGTCCTCCTCAAGAAGATGCAGAATTTTCTTAAGCGTTTTTAGGATCCAGAAACAGACCTTAACCGTATGATTAATCTGTAACGTGAAAGAGAGGGAAGTATCAAAAATAATACCTAGATTTTTTACAGAGGGACAGGGAGATGGACAGCCCCCACAGGCCGAGGGCCACCAACTGTTGTTCCAAGAAAAGTTATTACGACCAAAACACATAATCACAGCCTTGTCCCCATTAAGTTTAAGCCAATTGATAGCCATCCAGTTATTGATTGCTGTCATACAGAGTTGAAATTTCTCCTTTGAATCCTCCCAGTTATGGGAGACCGGCACAATCACCTGCGTGTCATCTGCATAAGAAAAAATCTGGAAGACAAAGGAGCGCACCAGGCTTGCCAGAGGCGCCATATATATATTGAAAAGCATAGGACTGAGAGATGACCCCTGCGGTACTCCGCACGGGAGTTGGAAAGGAGTGGCACAATGCTCACCACAGGCCACCGTGATCGTTCTATCCGTAAGAAAAGAGCTAAGTAACTATCAAGCCTTCCCCCTTACTCCAGCCTGGGACAAACATTGAAGTAGAATGGTAGGAGAGATCGTGTCAAATGCTGCTGACAGATCAAGAAGAACTAGAATCGTACCTTCTCCCAAATCCCTTCTTCGGCGAATAATGTCTGAAGTAGAAATGAATGCTGTTTCCGTGCTACGTGCAATGCGGAAGCCGTGCTGTGACGGGTCCAGCTTACCGTTACCTTGGAGAAATTCAGCGAGCTCCTGATTGAGATGTTTTTCTAACATTTTAGCCAAACAAGGCAGTAAAGAGATAGGGCGAAGATTAGTAAGATCTGATGCATCTTTTCCCGTTTTTTTAATAAGAGGAATAACTGTAGACTGTTTCCGATAAGCCGGGAAACTCCCTTCCAAAAGGATTTTGGCAAACACTGGCTTCAGAGCGGAGGCAACCAGAGAAGGGGCTAGCTTTAAAATGCGGGGCGGACAAAGATTCGTGGGTGAACCGGATTTCACCGCCATTAGTAAGTCAATGATTCTATTGGCAGAGAGGGGTTGGAAACAATGTAACGAATTGGCTAACTCAGCGTGTGAAAGGGGCACTTCACCCTCTGAGTTAGGGGAGGGAGGACTAAAATCTGTCAACAGTTTGACAATTTTATTATTAAAAAAATCAGCCACCAATTGACAGTACTGAGGAGAATTTTCGGAGGGGGAAAATCCTGAGCTCGTCGGAGGGGACGTCAAAGCTTGAACTGTATTGAACAATTCTTTAGAGGAGTTCATAGCCCCTCTTATAGCTTTAGAAAAATAAAGGGTTTTAGCTAACCTAATGGCCAGTTTATACTTCCCAACAGCTTCCCTGAGTTTGCCTCTTTCCATTTGGGTTTTGTTTAGTAACCATTTCCACTCCTGCCTGCGATAGATTCTTTGTAACTCTTTCAGCTCCTCCGAATACCAAGGTGCAGACTGAGAACGTCGGGCTTTAGTAATTAACACGGTCTGCGGTACTAACGCATCAATGGCCCTTTTCAGACCAAGGTCGGAAATCTCAAGGTGTGAGCGTCCTACTGCTTTAGCCTGGTCACAACCTTCTTTAAATTAAATGCCTGTGAGAAATTGGTCTTATTAATTTTATGCCATGGCCTTTTTAAAACAGTGCTCTGAGGCAATTTCGGAGCGGGGGCAGGCCAGGATAGCTTAATGGATAGTAGAAAGTGATCAGACCAATCTACCTCCCTATTACCATTTCTGGAAATCAGTCCTGATCTAATAAAGATAGCATCCAACAAATGGCCCCTGGTGTGCGAAGGAGAAATGTCTCCCAGATGCCAGTCCAGGCTCTGCATATAACTAGTGAAATCTACCATGGCTAGGTCGGATAACTCGTCCAAGTATAGATTAAAATCACCTAATACCAAGGCATTCTCTGCTAAGAGCAGCGGTTCCAGCAGTGAAGGCCAGGCGGCAAGGAAGGCATTCTTAGGGCCAGGGGGTCTATAGAGTAGGAGGCCTTCTATGACCAGGCTATTCTGGACTTTAATTTTAAAATAAGAGCCTTCACATGTCTGCTGTCTACCATTGAGCGCAGTAAGCGTGCAACTTAAATGATTTTTTTAAATTATAACTATCCCCCCCCCTCTCTTTCCTTCTCTATCTTGTCTGGAGAAAGAGTACCCTGGGGGTGTCGCAATTAAAAAATCTGGGTTGGAATCAGCTCTCGCCCAAGTTTCAGTGATAAAAAGACAATCAAGGTCAGATGAATTAATCAGTTCACTAATTTCAAGAGCATGTTTAATAAGGGAGCCGGCATTGATTGGGCCCCAAGTCATAGCAGGCTTAAAGGATCTCTCATTGGCATCAGGTTCTAAAATGGCGCCCTCTTCCGAGTGGAACAAAGGCTTCCAATGACAATAATTGCCGGGGGCACTTATGTCTACAGCGAGATCTAGTCGCCTACAACTGTGGTTAGGGGAGACCTTATGTAGAGATTGTAGTTCATGATCAAGGTAGGCAATACAGCGCGGAGGGCAAGTGTTAGAGGCATAATGGCTGGCCCTCGGCCCCTTCCGGACGTGGACGGGCGCAGACGGGCTTGCCTTAGCCGTGCCTTTGGCACGCCAACACCGCGCCTGCTGCGCTCGTCCGCTTCAGCGACCGCATTAAATAACTATCGGCACCCCCGGAAGTAGAGGTGTCAGCCGGCAACTAGACCGCAGACTCAAATGCTTCTGAAGATGTCCGCTCGCACTGAAGCCAAAAAGGAGGCGGGCTCTAAAAGGCCCTAAACCTCGGGGGCAAGCGGCAGACCAATTAAAAATGGAATATTAAAAATTTTTAAAAGGTAACTTCATGTCGTAAAAACTAGTCATCCTGTTGAAATACAATAAACACAATAAAGTTGCCCCAAATACACACATTAAAACTAGAGAACAATAAAAAGTGAAAGCAAAGCAGATCCCTTACTCAATCAGATCAAATAGAATGTTGTTTTAGTATGGATGAAACATATGTATTCTACAAGGTGAATAAATAATATATTAACTTACAAGCATTTTCAATGCAATAGGTCTCGTGTTTTCTCGAGGTAGAGCTATTAGCTTTGTAAATTCCTAACTGGAACTTTCTTGCCACATAAACTGAAAATAAAAAGTAAAAAAGTTGACATTAGCTAGCCGATTCAAATCGCCGTGTGAGTGCAAAGGATAGAGACAAAAGGAAAAAGACAAGGGACAAACATAAAGCAGTTACTAACGAAAACAAAGGATGTTTGAAAGGCACAGCCAATGAACGAGTGGTAGCATGGGCGTGCAGTGGGTGTGGTTAAAAGCCCAGATACATACAGACTGATAACGCGTCCCGCCCTAGGTAATTTTCTTACTCTGGGACTCGTTTTAGGCCAATTAATCTTTTGACCCTGATTGGAGGCACCTTAAGACGTGATAATTAATCAGCAAATCAATCGATAGGTCAATAACCTCATCAATATTCACAATATCGAATTAATTAAATTAGTTCATGACATTAATAAGAATCCAAACTCCCCATGACCTTTCAGCCACGAATAACCACACAAAATATTGTAATAGTTATGATATTTATTCCCTATTAGTTACACTCTACCAGCAAGTTTATTAGTCTTAAAACCAGGAAACACATCAATAATGTCACAATATGGCAACTTGAGTAAGACTTAAGCAAAGCAAAGATTATAAACATCAGGACAAAACACGACGTCAACGTGGATCTGATTAGCAGAGTATCATTAGCGCATCTATTTCAACACAGCAAAGATTCAGTCATTTTTTCTATTTGCATTTGTTTAATGAACTCCTTAACTAACCTCGAATTAGCATCAGCACGTTGGGCTTCATGCAAAACAATTTAGTAACACAAATTTGGAAAACATCTAACTATGGTCTCTGTCAAAAGCAGTTGGTACCTAGAAAGGAAAGGCAAACAGACAATTACAATTTCATTTTCATATACTTACCCTCTGTAATGGGTCAGCATACAGAGTCAGTCTTCGTCTTCAGGACAGTAGTCGATCCGCCATCAGCTAAGATAGAACAGCAAAGTCTCAGCAAACAAGGCAGAAAGTTCTTCCCTCTTAAGGAGGTGAAGTAAATGTTGGGTAAAAGGATGGTTCAAAGTAAGGAAAAGTCTCTCAAAGTAATGATAAGGGAATGGCTGCAAGGAACGGCAAACGATGGCAAAAGAGTGGACAATTTCTCCTTGTGGCATGTCATTATATTAAATCCATCTAAAAAAAACTTAATTTCCAAAAGGGCAAAATCTGGCGCACCACTATTTCTGTCCAATAGTTGAGTGGTCACCTTACTAGAATTTTCACCTAAGACAGTTCTCATGCAGTTCATTGGCTCCTGTGATTTACGTCTTTAGGTGAGAAAGCAGGTAAGAAAAGTTACATGCACGGCTTCAGTTAGTAGCTCCATTGTCTTTACCAGTTCAGGCGACCTTGCACCTGTTGCATTCAGCAAGAATGTCTCCTTGAGCAAGTTGGGTCTCATGAGAAAGAATTTACTACGGTTACACACACCTCTAGCTTCTGGAAAAGTACAGCTTTATGTCCTTCAGGAAGACAGCACAGTGCACGTTAGAAAAACACATTTAATATGAGACCAGGCAGCTAGGCTTATACTCTTGCTAACTAAGGCCTAATGATATGATTTATTCAACAAAATCTTAACATATAACTCTCAATGCTAAAACAGAATCATACATTAGTACATTAATAATTCATTATTAGTCAGTTTCATTAATCATCGTATACATTGGTGGCCACTCCCAGTGGGCACATTTAAAATGCGTACATTAATTTTAGTCTGTCACATTTTCTATACAGCTCCTTTACACATTAATTTGCAAGCAGTTTATGTTGATTTTTGATTATAAAAGCTACACTCCAACACCGACACGTCGGGAAAAACGGGCACCCAGGCCACTGGTTCATACCATAATCAAGCCCAGTGTTAATAACGGAAATGTTTGAGCTTGTCTTGTGTGCCGTCCTCTAGTGGAGTACTGAGGGCTATAGAGATCTCTGTCTGCCCTCCAAATAGATACGGAAGTGGAGAACGACACAGAAAAGACAGGATGTGAAGAAGGAGAGAGCCAGAGCAGACAAGAGGAATCGGAAGAGATGTGGCACAGGGAAGAGGAGAGATGACAAGTGGGTGAAAGAAAGGCACAAATTATAAAACATTGAATGTAACAAGAGACACTCATGGATTCACCACATGCCACAGTGAGTGCAATTCTGAGTAACCATAAGCATACAATAGTGTGTCAAGCAAAACAGGAAGAGCTTATGAGGTACCTCACAGCTGCCTCTAGACCAAAACAAACGGATGGCGTTTCGGTGGTTAAAAGCACCAAAGATGCTGCTTCCCTACAGCTCTTTATGAACGCACATGAAGTCTCATCTGTAGCCTCCCATAAAGAATAGCAAGGATTTAAGGCAAGCTGGGGGTGGGGAAAAGTCCTGTGTGAAACCTCTGATTTAAGGAGTCTGTGCTCTACATCCTTGATTCCTTTCAACAGTACTGTTTATCCACAGCTCGTAGAGTTAGGAGAAGGGCGATTTTAAGCACTGTATAAACAAGCAATGGCCATAGTACAGGAACATGAAACCCTCAAGGAATGCCCAGCGGCTATATAGTGCGGGAAGGGAAGAAGCAGCTGCACTTTCCTGTGCTGCTTTCTGCCTGACTGGATGTACATGGAAAGGGAGGGGATTGGAGAGGGGGGAATGGTGACATTTGAAGCAGCGAGGGGGGAGGGGGAAATCATCTCACTTTGCAGTCGCAGATAAGACCATAATTTAGAGCCCCGTTTACAGTCAACCCTCTACCACTCAGGAGAAATGCTCTTTCAGATGTAAAAAAAAATGATCTGGCCCTCGAAAAGTCTCCCTCTGCTATTGGTTTTATTTTTGCAGAGGGATGTGGTGTGGAGGAGGGACTGAACACCCACCCACAGTGTAAAACGAGCAGGCAAATACTAAAAAAAAAGTCCCCTACAGAAGAGATAAACAGGACATAGCGTAATTATCCAGTAGTTGGTGCTGCTCCCAGAGAGAAAAAGGCAGGACAAAGAGGCAGAACTGACCATTGGCAAGCAAGGATTTTTAAAGGACACTGCAACCAACAAATGAAGTAACTTTGAACTCACAGTATAAGTATACTCACGTCGAACACGTACGCGCGACCTACAAAACCTTTATAATAACAATATAGAAAGAGAATTATCAATCAAAAACATCAATTACTATCAAAAAATAAAATGTGTAGTGCAATAACTATCCTTCAATAATAGAAAAAAGAATATATTAGTCCAGGCTTACATGTAAGTGTGCAACTTCAAAATGCAAACTCTAGTGACATTGAGCATGAATTACAACTCATTATTGACAAGTAAAATGTCTTTTTTCAAAAAACATTTTATTGAGCAAAGCACTAAATACATTAGAATACATTACAAATATGAAGATGTGAAAAAGTAACTTTAAAGAATACAAGTAATATAATAGTCAAATTTCACTACAGAAAAATACATAAATTAAAGAGAGATGACAATGTGAATTTAATCCAACAATTTCAAATATGGAAAAAGAGGGGAGAAGGAAGAAAGGAAAAAGATGAGAAAAAAAGAAAGAAAAGAAAAGCTGCCAAGAGTGAAAGTTAATAACAGCCTTATAAATATAAAGGATAAGAAGCTAAATGATACAGCATGCATAAAAGTATGACACAACATATACAAAGATAAAGTAAAACAGGTAACATTATATAGAACTTAACATGATTATATGTATTTATAAAGGAGGGGAGAAGTCCATTTCTTTTGCAATGTATGACAGATAATTACTGAGTGGCATCCATAATTGATGACGCTTGATGAAAAGTTTAAACAAGTCTAGTTTATAACTATATATTCTATGATGATAACAGACTAGGGGCCAGATGTAGCAAAGTTGGAAATTGCGACTTGCAATTTGCGAGTCGGAGCGACTCGCAAATTGCAAGTCGCAATTTCCAATGCAGAACGGTGTCTCAGACACCGTCTGCGACTCGCTATGGGGTCGCAATGACCCACCTCATTAATATTCATGAGGTGGGTCGCAAATTACGGCCCCATAGCGAGTCTAGGCACTCGCAAACATGGAGGCCTGCTGTCGTCAGCAGACCTCCATGTTCGTGACTGCTTTATCAATAAAGCAGTTTTTTTTTTTTAAGTGTAGCCCGTTTTCCTTAAAGGAAAACGAGCTGCACTTAAAAAAAAAACGAAACCTTTAGTTTCGGTATTTTTTCAGGGCAGATAGTGGCCCCTTGGACCACTACCTGCCCTGAAAAAATTGTTTTGGGTCCATTCGCAAAGAGGAAGGGGTCCCATGGGGACCCCTTCCAATTTGCGAGTGGGTTACCATCCACTTGAAGTGGATGGTAACTGCGATACCATTTGCGACCGCATATGCGGTCGCATATGGTATTGCATGCCACTCCGAATCGCAAATAGGAAGGGAACACCCCTTCCTATTTGCGATTCTGAAATGCATATTGCGAGTCGGTCCTGACTCGCAATATGCATTTCTGCATAGCAAAGAGGCATTTGCGCCTCGCAAACGGCGATTTTCGCCGTTTGCGACGCGCAAATCCTTTGCTACATCTGGCCCTAGATTCCACCAGTGACAGTGATATTGAGAGCAATAGATCTAGTAATTTTCAAAGCTGCTGATGTGAAGTCCATGTCTCATGCAAGCCAACTGACTCATTGAAAGGTATTTTCTGCATCCAATGATAGAGCCGCCAATGGATCGTTACTTTTAGAAGCTTTGTTAATTATATTTAAAAAGGATTTGAGAATTATCAGCAGCATTTCCATTGGGAATAAATCCAGATTGGTGTATGTCTATTAGATCAGACATATAAGGGAGTATGTAAAGGGCTAAAATTTCGGCAAATATTTTACAGTCTGTATTCATTTAAAAAATGGGTCTGTAATTCGTATATTGGGTCAAGTTCCAATCCTTTTTGGGGATCAGGCATAACCTTGCTTCTACAAAGGAGCTAGATGCAGAATTTGAAGCTGTGAAAAAGTTAAGTAATTAAAAAAGTTTGGGGGTGAGGAGTTTAGCAAAATGTAGATAACATTCAACAGCAAAACTGTCTGGGCCTGGAGCTTTACCCTTGAGGAGTGACTTCAAGGCCTTAGAAACCTCTTCAATTTGAAGTGGTTGGTCTAATGATGATAGGCAGCCAATGGGTTTTCTCTGGGTTTAAGGTTAGAGAAAAAATTATTGAGGGAGTCTTCTGATGGTATGTGTTCTGGAGTATATTAATTCTTGTATTAAGAAGCAAAACATGATGCAATATCAGCATCTCTTAAGTGTTTAAGCGGTTATTGTAGATAATGGACTTAATAGTTGTTTTTGTCCCTTCTATGTATCGAGCCATAAGCGAACCTGCTCTATTGTTGCCTCCGTAGTATCTGGCATTAAGTTTAAGAAGGGTGCCACAGGCTTGCTCGGTTGTATATTTGTTAAACTCCAACTTGGCTGTAACCAAGGCCTCAATGTGCGTTTTACTATTTTTATGAGTATAGTGATTGTGTTCGAGGGAGTTTATACATACAACAATAAAGGCCGACTGCACTAACTTCTTCATAGAGAGTACCCTAAGATAATTCCCTTTGACGCTGCTTTAAAGACTTCTCATACCAAGTGAAATGGAATCTGGTCAGTGTCATTAATTGTGAAGCATTTTTGTTGCACTGACTTCTTTATAGAGGGTACCCTATGATAAATCCCTTTGAGGCGGCTTTAAAGACTTCTCATACTGAATGAAATGGTATCTGGTCGGTGTCGTTCATTTTGAAGCATTCCTCAATGAAAGCAGTATGAGAAGCAATGAAAGAGGCATCTGAGAATAAAGAATTTTTAAACCTCCAAGAGGATGTTTTTAGCCTGTCAGCAAGAATATCTAAATCAGTGATCACAGGTGCATGATTTAATGTCAGTATAGATCCTATTTCAGAATTAACCATATGCTGTGGTAAATCTTTACTCAGAAAGATGCAGTCAAGTCTGGCTTGAGCGTGGTGGGGGAAAAAAAGCAACATTCCAGAGATAAAGTTTGTAGAGCTCCAGAACTCTGGGAGAGAATGTTGAGAGATTAGGTTTTTTATAGCTTTGTGGGGGATATGAGGAACAAAGTGTGAAGTGGAACATCTGCCCAGGAAAGGGTTAAATATTTGATTGCAAATACCTCCTAGTATAAATTCTCAGAGGCATGCTCAGAGATAGTGTGTGTAAGGTTCCACCAAAAATCTGAATCTGGGAGTGTTGGGCCTTATAGGTTTAGAATGGTAAAAGTAGTGTTATCAATTGCAAATGTGACAAGTACCCAACGACCTTCTGTATCTCTATGTTGTGAGAGCATGTCGAGTTTGAGAGATTTATGGCCTAGAATAATGACCCCATTTTTGTTTGTGGTGAATGGAGAACATAAAATATCACCAACCCATTGTTTTTTAAGCTTGGTCATCTCTATATCCTTAACATGATTCTTTTGTAGCAGAGCTATGTGACATTTTAAGCTGGCTAAATTAGATAAAAAATGCTGACATTTAGTGGGATTTTTGAACACCTTAACATTCCATGTATCAGTTCTAAGTTGCATTGCAATAAAAAACAATTATACACTTGCTGAATCAAAGAGAAAATAAGGCACATCAATGTAGAATGAGTGAACAGAGAGAAGAAAAAGAAGAAGGAGATAGAAAAGAGCTGGAGGAAAATGAACTCCGAAAAATGTGTATGCATAAATATGTTAATCCAGGGACTGAAGTTTAAGAATGCTGTTTATTTCTCTCCGTCTAGCTGTTCTTTGCCCAGGCCAGCACTACATTCTTAAACAAGACATTCTTGTTTACTCTGTGCTTCTCTCAAGGCTGCAGTAAGATAGGTTGCCAGTAAAACGTGGTAACGCCTTGTCTCTGGTACTCATAGAATCATACACATCATTATGTAGGAACATTTTCTCAGAATATCAGTTGTTTTATTATAAAAACACCTCCCTGTCCCATACACATTAGAGGGAGATTCCATCCAGATGACCACGACTGTATGCTGATTGCTGAACGCTTTGCTACAGCTGCTTATGCAGACATCAGGCCTTTTCTTAGGTATGGGGGATGATGTCTTCCCAGGGGAACCTAAAGGGCAGAACTAGAGCTTAAAACGCTGTGTTCTAATATAGCCTAGGCAGGAATTGACTCTAGTGACAATATGGTAACGTTATTTCTGTGCTTCATTCTCCTTGTCACACTTTTAATACTGTCATGCTTTATCGTCCTGGTTATTGCAATACATGCTTTATTATCTGAGATGCAGTTGCTTCATTAAAACCTTATTGAAACATATACTGTCTCTGTCCGTCATTGTATATGTGGGACTAATGTAACTGAGAGAAACGGATGAGATCTGAGTAACCACGATTTCCCTGAGGAGTCAATTGTGGCATGAGCTCAGCTGCCCAATCATCCCTGCTTTCGGGTAGAGATGAGGCACTGCTAGTTAGCCAGAGCAAAAGCCGGATTGGGGTGACAGGTGTCACCTGTAGTGGGTTAGACTCAGTCTCCCACACTTCAGGCGATGCCGCTCAAATTCAGTAGTCTCATTAGAATAAAACCAAGGGTCTTCAGATATATCCTCTTGAAGTACTTTCTGAAAATGACAGGTGTATTTTTAATTATTTTTTTAACAACACGCATTAATTAGGAGGTATGCTGGGAATAGCTACTCATTTCTTTTTAATTTTTGTTTTGTTGATTTGAGGGAGTGCCTACTCCTAGAAATGTTTAATTTTCATGTCAGGTACTTTGGGTACCAGAGTCCATGTGTGTGATGCATGGCACTTTGAAAAATCACTAAGCCTCAACGGGAGGCCACATAAAATTATTGAGAACTGTGCTGATGTTAAATAAAGTGTTTCACTCCTGAGAACAGAGCTGCTTAAGATTGAGTCAGATGCAACTTGAGTATACATGTGAGTAAACCATTACCATAGTCTAGTCTCAACATGACTTATGATTGAACACAGGTTTAAAGTCGATGTCTGATATCAAGGGTTTAAGCTCTTGAAGGAGTTTTATTGCGTGGTTTTTAGGTGTGCATATGAATTCTGTTTTTTTATCTAGCAATAAGCCTACTGATTTTTATGTATTTAATTGTGCAGGTATCGGGCTCTGCTGGGGAGTGATGAGCAGAAATTTGTTTTTTATTAGGTTATGTTTCTTTATTTTAAAACTTTTTTGGGAGGAAATGTGCTACAACAAAATAAAGGAAAAAACAAAACAAAAGAAGCATTACAAATAAAGTGGCACCATCCATATCACACATATAGAGAACTCATGACCAAGGAACTGGTTTAGATGTTGGCTGTAGTGGTTCTGCCTTTCAACTTTTCCCCTGGAAACCTGTCTGTGTCTGTGACGGTCCGCCCAACGTATTTAGAGGTGGGTGGCACCATAGATGAAAGCCTACATTCAAACTGCCATCTCTGCCGAGACAAGAAACACCGCCCATGTCAAGGGCAGGAAAGGGAAAAGTGGATGCCAGCGGGACCCCAGCCACCCTTCCCGTGTGCACATGTAGTTGTGCCTTACTGCCAAGAAAAAATTGGTGGTCCGATCTCCATGTCTGAGTTGTCGGATCGGGGAATACAGGGGCTGAAAACACAACTTTTCTCCCCATTCCACCTCCGTCTTTAACTGGACACAATTGGACAACACCTGCAGTCATTGCTGCCACTGACCCACAGAGAAAACACAACTCCCCCGTCGTCGGCCTCAAAGGTAGGGTTGCTGCATTGCCAGGGTACATTTGGTGAGCACTGCACAAGTGGTTGGGACCACTGCAGACATGTGCATGTCACAGTAATATTTTTACATCACTGTGACACGCATATGTGGGGGACACAAGTGGGACAGACACAGCTGGGGGCACACTGGTACACAACACATAACACACACATACACAACTGTTATTATGGTGCCAGTATTCATTGGCAAATGAATGCTGGCACCACAACGACAGTACATTCACACCTGTCAACTGTATCAATTTGTGTACATTGGACAGGGGACCTGTACCTTTCATATTGTGCTGCAAGTTGTGTGTGAGTCAATATGTGTATGTGTGTATGTGATGGGATTGGCTGGGTGAGAAGGAGGAAACTGGAGTGGGTGATGTGTGTGAGTCTCTATGTGTGTCACTTGCATGTGAGATCAATGTTGTTGTGTATGTTGTGTTGCCGTGTTACACATTCAGGTGAGTGAGGTTATTGTGTGGCAGACATTGTCATGATGTGTGTAGTTTTGCATGTGTGTGTGAGTGTGTTTGAGTAGCTGAGTGTGTAGTTGTGTTGTGGTTGTGTCATATGTGGGTGCAGTGTCAATGGTGTGTGCATGTTGTGTCACGGATGTATGTCACTGTGTGTTTTTGGCACATACCGGTTGTGCTGTGTCAGAATGGCAATGGGTTATTGTAGGAAGGTAGCCTCTTTCTAGCCTTGTTACCCCCACTTTTGGCCTCTTTTTGAGTGTATGTCAGGGTGTTTTTACTGTCTCACTGGGATCCTGCTAGCCAGGGCCCAGTGCTCATAGTGAAAACCCTATGTTGCCAGTGTGTTTGATGTGTCACTGGGATCCTGCTAGCCAGGACTCATGTGCTCATAAGTTTGTGGCCTGTATGCGTTCCCTGTGTGGTGCCTAACTGTATCACTGAGGCTCTGCTAACCAGAACCTCAGTGTTTATGCTCTCTCTCCTTTCTAAAATTGTCACTGTAGGCTAGTGACTAATTTTACCAATTCTCATTGGCACACTGGTACACCCATATAATTCCCTTGTAAATGATACCTAGGTACCCAGGGTATTGGGGTTCCAGGAGATCCCTATGGGCTGCAGCATTTCTTTTGCCACCCATAGGGAGCTCAGACAATTCTTACACAGGACTGCCACTGCAGCCTGAGTGAAATAACGTCCACGTTATTTCACAGCCATTTTTCACTGCACATAAGTAACTTATAAGTCACCTATAAGTCTAACCCTCACTTGGTGAAGGTTAGGTGCCAAGTTACTTAGTGTGTGGGCACCCTGGCACTAGCCAAGGTGTCCCCACATCGTTCAGGGCAAATTCCCCGAACTTAGTGAGTGCGGGGACACCATTACACGCGTGCACTGCACATAGGTCACTACCTATGTGTAGCGTCACAATGGTAACTCCGAACATGGCCATGTAAAATGTCTAAGATCATGGCATTGTCACCACAATACCATTCTGGTATTGGGGGTGACAATTCCATGATCCTCCGGGTCTCTAGCACAGAACCCGGGTACTGCCAAACTGCCTTTCCGGGGTTTCCACTGCAGCTGCTGCTGCTGCCAACCCCTCAGACAGGATTCTGCCCTCCTGGGGTCTGGGCAGCCCAGTCCCAGGAAGACAGAACAAAGGATTTCCTCTGAGAGAGGGTGTTATACCCTCTCCCTTTGGAAATAGGTGTGAAGGGCTGGGAGGAGTAGCCTCCCCCAGCCTCTGGAAATGCTTTGATGGGCACAAATGGTGCCCCTCTCTGCATAAGCCAGTCTACACCAGGTCAGGGATCCCCCAGCCCTGCTCTGGCACGAAACTGGGCAAAGGAAAGGGGAGTGACCACTCCCCTGACCAGTACCTCCTAGGGGAGGTGCCCAGAGCTCCTCCAGTGTGTCCCAGACCTCTGCCATCTTGGATTCAGAGGTGTTGGGGGCACACTGGACTGCTCTGAGTGGCCGTTGCCAGCAGGTGACATCAGAGACCCCTCCTGATAGGTTCTTACCTCTCTTGGTAGCTAAAGCTCCTTTCGTGGTAGCCAAACCTCCTTTTCTGGCTATGTAGGGTCTTTCCTCTAGGTTATTCCTCAGATAACGAATGCAAGAGCTCACCAGAGTTCCTCTGCACTTCCCTCTTTGACTTCTGCCAAGGATCGACTGCTGACTGCTCCAGGCCGCCTGCAAAACCGCAACAAAGTAGCAAGACGACTATCAGCAACATTGTAGCGCCTCATCCTGCCGGCTTTCTCGACTGTTTCCTGGTGGTGCATGCTCTGAGGGCTGTCTGCCTTCACCCTGCACTGGAAGCCAAGAAGAAATCTCCTGTGGGTCGATGGAATCTTTCCCTTGCTAACGTAGGCACCAAAAGACTGCATCACCGGTCCTCTGGGTCCCCTCGCATCCTGACGAGCGTGGTCCCTGGAACACAGGAGCTGCATCCAAGTGACCTCCACAGTCCAGGGATCCTTCAGTCCAAGTTTGGTGGAGGTAAGTCCTTGCCTCCCCACACCAGACAGCAAACCTGTGCACTGTGTGATTTGCAGCTGCTCCGGCTTCTGTGCACTTCTCCAAGGATTCCTGTGTTCACAGCCTAGCCTGGGTCCCCAGCACTCCGTCCTGCAGTGCTCAACCCTCTGAGTTGGACTCCGACGTAGTGGGACCCTCCTTTTATGACTCCAGTTCACAAATCTTCTAAGTGCCTGCTCCAGTACTTCTGCGGGTGCTGTCTGCTTTTGCAGGAGCTCTCTGAGTTGCTGAGCATCCCCTCTGTCTCCTCCTCCAAGGGGCGACATCCTGGTTCTTCCTGGTCCCCAGCAGCACCCAAAAACCTCTACAGGGACCCTTGCAGCTAGCATGGCTTGTTTGAGGTATTTATGCGTGAAAATACTTCTGCAACATCCAGCACGCTGTGGGACATCTTTCATCCAAAGGAGAAGTTCCTAGCCCTTTTTGCTGTTGCAGAATCTTCGGCTTCTTCTACCCAGAGGCAGCCCTTTTGCACCTTCATCCGGGGTTTCCTGGGCTCCTGCCCCCCCGGACACTATCGCGACTCTTGGACTTGGTCCCCTTGCCTTGCAGGTCCTCACGTCCAGGAATCCATCTTCAGTGTTTTGCTGGTGCTTGTAGTTCTTGCAGAATCCCCCTATCATGACTACTGTGTCTTTCTGGGGTAGTAGGGTAACTTTACTTGGGGTGGGGTATCTTGGACACCCTGTCTGTTTTCTTACAGTCCCAGCTACCCTCTACAACCTCCCATAGGTCTGGGGTCTATTTGTGATTTGCATTCCACTTTTGGAGTAAATGGTTTGTGTTGACCCTAGACCTATGTTCACCTATTGCATCCTATTGTGATCCTACATTGTTTGCACTACTTTTCTTACTGTTACCTACCTGTTTTGGGTATGTGTACATATAAATTGTGTATATTACTTACCTTCTAAGTGAGGGTATTCTCTGAGATACTTTTGGCATATTGTCATAAAAATAAAGTACCTTTATTTTTAGTAACTCTGAGTATTGTGTTTTCTTATGATATTGTGCTATATGATATAAGTGGTATAGTAGGAGCTTTGCATGTCTCCTAGTTCAGCCTAAGCTGCTTTGCCATAGGTACCTTCTATCAGCCTAAGCTGATGGAAACACCTCTATTCTACTAATAAGGGATAAATGGACCTGGCACAGGGTGTAAGTACCACAAGGTACCCACTATAAGCCAGGCCAGCCTCCTACAGTTATTGTGTGAGTGTGATGCGTTGTGTAGTGTGTAGTGCAGGGGTACACATGTGGCTAAGGTAGAGAGTGTGTTTCCATAGCCCCTGCCATTCTATGTAGCCCATTGGGTTCTGCGGCCAGCTCCCTCTGCCAGCAATCCATTGCCAGTCAATCTGCTAGCAGAACTGTAACATCTAAATACGGCAGGCGTAAGATAGTCGACCTGAAGGTCTTTTTGGGCCCGTGGCAGGAACTGCTTGGTGGTGCGACAGCCAAGATCTAAATCAGGCCCTAAGTAACGTAGTGAAAGAATATCCATACTTAACTTTCTTCTAGATTCTCCCCATGACGCATTCTAGAAGGAATCTTTTAGGTATTCTTTTAGGTGCTGTGTATTAAAGGCATAGAGAATATTTGAAATGAGTGCTCGGAGGCCCAAAGTATAGATGAAAGCCAGTTGGAAATAGAATGGAATGAATAGGCACCCATTGATTTACTCTGGCTTGACACATTATTGTCTCTTCTGGCCTTTCTTTCCAATCCCCAAAAACTCACTAATAGGATTTTTCCCTAATATATTTTATTGTCTTCTGTACACATAATAGATAAATAAAAAAACAGTGGCACTCTAGAGTAATTTACTACATACAGCAATACGAAACAAAGTTGGACCATGTATCCTTTAGCCAAATTGTGACGTAGAGAAGACGTCCTGTCCTGACAGTTCTTTTGTACTTGTCATTTTAAATTGTAATCACCAGTTTCCATAACATAATGTGATAGCTTAGCTCTGAGTCACTGCATTGCATTCTGCTCCAAAGTGTGCTATTCAGAGTCCCCTGTTATTCTGGAAAAAGTCACGTTTCCAACCTCCATGCATTGGTCCATGCCAATGCACCAAAACGTCTCGTAGGAGTTTGTGGATAGTCTCATTCACTTGGTAAAACCGTCTGACTACCTTTAAGGGCCAAAGAGTGTTCATTTACAGGAACATGAACTGTGGCATCATCGGAACATCTACCCTCTTACACGCTGGAAAGCGCCTCTTACACTTTTGCCCTGGGCACTTGAATGGCTCTACAACACCATCCAATATGCAGAAAGATGCTATCCTTCCCCACTCATTTTATGGAGTGGCATCTGGACCAGCCCCATTTCATGTAGCCTACTTGTGTTAAAATGGGCATAGTCAGATGAGACATAGGCCCACCTGAATGTCAACTTCCCTCGGTTGTACTGGTATTGCTTCCTAAACAATATCTTCAAGCATATCCAGGTCATCCTCTCTTTGGCACTAAGGTTAAGTTACCAGTCATATATATATTAATCACCAGCGACATATAGGGAACACTTATCTTGGCTGCCCATTGTAACCCTGTTTTCAAGAGGGGTAGCCTCGGAAATGTCCTCCTAATCTGAAGATGATGTCACCAGTGCATGACAGATTTGCTTCTAGTGCGAGATCTGAGTCAGATAGAGTTCACATTCTTCTAGTACTTGACCAAATGTTTAAATACCCCTCCCCCCACAGCCAACAGCCCCCAGAGACCGCCGCCATTTCCAGTATCTTTGAAATTCCTATGGACTGCCTGACGTTAGAGGGGGCTCCTTCCTTATTTTAACCATCAACCCGAGTGATGTTGTGGCTGCCTTGCCTGCTTTCATCACCGCCCGTGGCTGTCAGGAGTGCTGGTTATCCTTTGCTCCGTTGATGTACTACAAATAGGATTTCTCTTCCATGGCTACCTTCTCTCTCTGTGCTAACTAACCTTTCGTTATGACTCAGTGAATTGATGAGGACAAATGGAAGCGGGAATAAGAAGCAGAGCACTCCTGCCTCACTCCCCTTTAGAGTGCAAAGGGTGGGGATACAGCTCCTCTCATTTAAATCACTACGGTAGGCTGTGTATAGCTATGCATTCCAAAACAAACACATCGTGAAAGTAGAAATAATTGTTTTCCAGCAGCTATTCAATCTGAAGCATCCCTCGCATACTCTATTTGCAAAGGTGTCTAGATTCTTGATATCACTGATGTATAAATCAGGAGCATCTTTCTGGTCCAAACACTGAAAGATACCACACTCTATGCAGGGTCCAGAGCTCTATTTCTCTTCTCTTTCTCATTCCCCTTGGGCAGAAGATCCAGACAGCTGCGTTTGTATTTCTTTTGAAAATAACCATCCCTCTAACATCTCTGTTGTGCCCAAGGAAGGCATGGAGCTGTTCTAGACGGTCAAGCGCCTCACCTAACAATGATTCTTAAGGTGACACTGTTATCACAGCGCCATAACATAATACCTGCTCCCTCAGTCACACTATTTATTCCAAAACGTGTAGACAGAAATAAGTCCATTACTTTTGTTGAGTACACAAATATCACACAAAATGATGTATTCTGTCTGACAGTGGCGAAGTCTGTGCTGTTGCTACCATAATCAGTGGTCGTACAACACCAGGGTCCCTATTCGCAAAGTTATTTTTGTCTATAAATGTAACTTTACGACTGAAAATAACGTATTTATGTCTGCTAGAAATTCACAAAGGGATTGCTGGCATGATTAAATGTATTAACTACTGCAGATTTGTGCACCGCAATTGCAGAGAACTCTGTTGTGATGAGTTGCACTCAAGGGGTGGGAGGTGCCATTCCAAGGTGCGGTTTGCTATGAACGTTTGGGATCTCATACAGATTTGTGTAACTGGTAACATTCTCAAACTCCTCGCCAATCCTTTTCCATCCTGTAGGTGGTCAGAGATTTACTCCAGCCAAAGGGGACGTAACACTCCCAGATATGCTGGTGTTGTAGGGTAAGAGCTTTCGGCATAGGGAAAAATGTTTTCATTGGAGAGGAATAAGTGTGCCTTTGGACAGGGGGTCTGTTCTCCCTTTTCAGACTTCTACGCTATTTAAAACTCCACACAACTGAAATGGTCACTTGACATTATCAGTATCGTCTAGGGAAACGTGCTTGAAACGTTGCTGAACAGGAAACCCTTCGAACTACATGGTCAGGTGGAAATGTAAATCTTTATCTGAACAGAAACGCAGGTTCCGATAGTTTTTTATCTGTTCTTTAATTTCAGTGGAACATGCTGTAGGAAAGTACCATCTTGCCTGGCATGTTACCCCCATTTTTCACTGTATATATGTTGTTTTAGTTGTATGTGTCACTGGGACCCTGCTAGTCAGGGCCCCAGTGCTCATAAGTGTGCCTGAATGTGTTACCTGTGTTATGACTAACTGTCTCACTGAGGCTCTGCTAATCAGAACCTCAGTGGTTATGCTCTCTCATTTCTTTCAAATTGTCACTAACAGGCTAGTGACCAATTTTACCAATTTACATTGGCTTACTGGAACACCCTTATAATTCCCTAGTATATGGTACTGAGGTACCCAGGGTATTGGGGTTCCAGGAGATCCCTATGGGCTGCAGCATTTCTTTTGCCACCCATAGGGAGCTCTGACAATTCTTACACAGGCCTGCCACTGCAGCCTGAGTGAAATAACGTCCACGTTATTTCACAGCCATTTTACACTGCACTTAAGTAACTTATAAGTCACCTATATGTCTAACCTTTACCTGGTAAAGGTTGGGTGCTAAGTTACTTAGTGTGAGGGCACCCTGGCACTAGCCAAGGTGCCCCCACATTGTTCAGGGCCAATTCCCCGGACTTTGTGAGTGCGGGGACACCATTACACGCGTGCACTACATATAGGTCACTACCTATATGTAGCTTCACAATGGTAACTCCGAATATGGCCATGTAACATGTCTATGATCATGGAATTGCCCCCTCTAGACCATCCTGGCATAGTTGGCACAATCCCATGATCCCAGTGGTCTGTAGCACAGACCCTGGTACTGCCAAACTGCCTTTCCCGGGGTTTCACTGCAGCTGCTGCTGCTGCTGCTTCCAACCCCTCAGACAGGCTTCTGCCCTCCTGGGGTCCAGCCAGGCCTGGCCCAAGATGGCAGAACAAAGGACTTCCTCTGAGAGAGGGTGTTACACCCTCTACCTTTGGAAAATGGTGTGAAGGCAGGGGAGGAGTAGCCTCCCCCAGCCTCTGGAAATGCTTTCATGGACACACATTGTGCCCATTTCTGCATAAGCCAGTCTACACCGGTTCAGGGACCCCTTAGCCCTGCTCTGGCGCGAAACTGGACAAAGGAAAGGGGAGTGACCACTCCCCTGACCTGTACCTCCCCTGGGAGGTGCCCAGAGCTCCTCCAGTGTGCTCCAGACCTCTGCCATCTTGGAAACAGAGGTGCTGCTGGCACACTGGACTGCTCTGAGTGGCCAGTGCCATCAGGTGACGTAAGAGACTCCTTCTGATAGGCTCCTTCAGGTGTTGCTAGCCTATCCTCTCTCCTAGGTAGCCAAACCCTCTTTTCTGGCTATTTAGGGTCTCTGTCTCTGGGGATTCCTTAGAGAATGAATGCAAGAGCTCATCCAAGTTCCTCTGCATCTCTCTCTTCACCTTCTGCCAAGGAATCGACTGCTGACCGCGCTGGAAGCCTGCAAAACTGCAACATAGTAGCGAAGACGACTACTGCAACTCTGTAACGCTGATCCTGCCGCCTTCTCGACTGTTTTCCTAGTGGTGCATGCTGTGGGGGTAGTCTGCCTCCTCTCTGCACTAGAAGCTCCGAAGAAATCTCCCGTGAGCCGACGGAATCGTCCCCCTGCAACCGCAGGCACCAAAGAACTGCATCACCGGTACCCTGGGTCTCCTCTCAGCACGACGAGCGAGGTCCCTTGAATCCAGCAACTCTGTCCAAGTGACTCCCACAGTCCAGTGACTCTTCAGTCCAAGTTTGGTGGAGGTAAGTCCTTGCCTCCCCACGTCAGACTGCATTGCTGGGAACCGCGACTTTTGCAGCTACTCCGGCCTCCATACACTTCCGGTGGAAATCCTTTGTGCACAGTCCAGCCTGGGTCCACGGCACTCTAACCTGCATTGCACGACCTCCTAAGTTGTTCTCCGGCGACGTGGGACTCCTTTGTGCGACTTTGGGTGAGCACCGTTTCACGCATCCTCATAGTGTCTGTTTCTGGCACTTCTGTGGGTGCTGCCTGCTGCTGAGGGGGCTCCTGGTCTTGCTCAACGCCCCCTCTGTCCCCAGACGCAATTGGCGACATCCTGGTCCCTCCTGGGCCACAGCAGCATCCAAAAACACTAACCGCACGAGTTACAGCTAGCAAGGATTGTTGGCGGTGTTTAGGCGGGAAAACACTTCTGCATGACTCTCCACGGCGTGAGGGATCCGTCCTCCAAAGGGGATGTCTCTAGCCCTTGTCGTTCCTACAGAAACCACAGCTTCTACTGTCCAGTAGCAGCTTCTTTGCACCCACAGCTGGCATTTCCTGGGCATCTGCCCATCTCCGACTTGCTTGTGACTTTTGGACTTGGTCCCCTTGTTCCACAGGTACCCTCAACTGGAAATCCATCATTGTTGAATTGCTGGTTTGTGTCTTTCCTGCAGAATTCCCCTATCACGACTTCTATGTCCTTTGGGGAATTTTAGTGCACTTTGCACTCAATTTTCAGGGTCTTGGGGTGGGCTATTTTTCTAACCCTTACTATTTTCTAATAGTCCCAGCGACCCTCTACAAGGTCACATAGGTTTGGGGTCCATTCGTGGTTCGCATTCCACTTTTGGAGTATATGGTTTGTGTTGCCCCTATCCCTATGTGTCCCCATTGCATCCTATTGTAACTATACATTGTTTGCACTGTTTTCTAATACTATTACTGCATATTTTGGTATTGTGTACATATATCTTGTGTATATTTGCTATCCTCATACTGAGGGTACTCACTGAGATACTTTTGGCATATTGTCAGAAAAATAAAGTACCTTTATTTTTAGTATATCTGTGTATTGTGTTTTCTTATGATATTGTGCATATGACACTAGTGGTACTGTAGGAGCTTCACTCGTCTCCTAGTTGAGCCTAAGCTGCTCTGCTAAGCTACCATTATCTATCAGCCTATGCTGCTAGACACCCTATACACTAATAAGGGATAACTGGGCCTGGTGCAAGGTGCAAGTACCCCTAGGTACTCACTACAAGCCAGGCCAGCCTCCTACATTGGTTGTGCAGCGGTGGGATAAGTGCTTTGAGACTACTTACCACTCTTGTCATTGTACTTTTCATAAGAGAAAAATATACAAAACAATTTCAGTGTGTGTACACATAACTAAAATGTTTTGCATTTCCTCTTTTCACTCTTTTCTAAGTGCTCAAAAGTACTTCCAAACTTTCTAAAAATTCTTAAAAGTTTAAAAAGTTTTTTTCTCTTTCTAAAAGTTCTGAAAACTTTTTTCTCTTTTTCTATCACTTAAACTCTTTCAAAAAATGTCTGGCACAGGCCAAAATGTTGATCTGTCCAAACTTGCATATGACCACCTTAGCTGGAAAGGAGCAAGGAGTCTCTGTGTAGAAAGAGGTTTGAGTGTAGGGAAGAATCCTTCTTTGGAATTATTGCTTAACATGCTTAGAGAACAAGATAAGGCCAGAAGGGCCCCATCTGTTGAAAAAGTAGCCAATGGTTCCCAATCTGATCCAGGGACTCCCCTAGGAAAAGATTCAGGAAAGAAACTTCCTAGCCTGCCCATTACTAGACAGTCTAGCATAGTTGGTAATGATGAAGAGGTACACCAAACAGATAGTGTTATCTCACATCATAGCAAAAGTATTGTTTCTCACCACAGTAGAAGTGATGTTTCTGTTAACCAAGCTGTTAGGGTGCCTTCTGTAAGGGACAGGTCTCCTTCTGTCCATTCTCACCACACTTCTGTTTCAAGGAATGTCCCTCCCACCCACCCTGATGACAGATTGTTAGAAAGGGAGCTCAATAGATTGAGAGTGGAACAAACCAGACTGAAGCTCAATAAGCAACAGCTGGATTTGGATAGACAGTCCTTAGAAGTAGAGAAGGAAAGACAGAAGTTGCTTTTTGAAACCCATGGTGGCAGCAGCATTATTCCCAATAGTCATCCTGCAAAAGAGCATGATTCTAGGAATCTGCACAAGATAGTTCCCCCTTATAAGGAGGGGGATGACATTAACAAGTGGTTTGCTGCACTTGAGAGGGCCTGTGTTGTACAGGATGTCCCTCAAAGGCAGCGGGCTGCTATCCTATGGCTATCATTTAGTGGAAAGGGTAGGGATAGGCTCCTTACTGTGAAAGAAAGTGATGCCAATAATTTTACAATTCTTAAGAATGCACTCCTGGATGGTTATGGCTTAACCACTGAACAATACAGGATAAAGTTCAGAGAGACCAAAAAGGAGTCTTCACAAGACTGGGTTGATTTCATTGACCATTCAGTGAAGGGCTTGGAGGGGTGGTTACATGGCAGTAAAGTTACTGATTATGACAGCCTGTATAACTTGATCCTGAGAGAGCATATTCTTAATAATTGTGTGTCTGATTTTTTGCACCAGTACTTGGTGGACTCTGATCTGACCTCTCCCCAAGAATTGGGAAAGAAGGCAGACAAATGGGTCAGAACAAGGGTGAACAGAAAAGTTCATACAGGGGGTGACAAAGATGGCAACAAGAAGAAGGATGGTAAGTCTTCTGACAAGGGTGGGGACAAATCTAAAAATGAGTCTTCATCAGGCCCACAAAAACACTATGGTGGGGGTGGTGGGCCCAAATCCTCTTCTAATCAAAACAAAGAAAAGAAACCATGGTGCTATTTATGTAAAATAAAAGGCCATTGGACAACAGATCTCAGTTGTCCAAAGAAAAGCAACAAGCCTCCTACCACTACAACCCCTACTGCTACACCTAGTGTCCCTACTAATAGCAGTGGTGGTGGGAGCAAACCTACTAATAGCCAATCCAAGGGAGTAGCTGGGCTCACTTTTGGTAACTTAGTTGGGGTTGGTCTGATTAGGGAGACCACAGAGGCTGTGTTACCCTCTTAGGGGGATATTGATTTAGCCACCTTGGTTGCTTGTCCCCTTAACATGGATAAGTACAAGCAACTACCCCTAATAAATGGTGTTGAGGTTCAGGCCTACAGGGGCACTGGTGCCAGTGTGACTATGGTCATAGAGAAACTGGTCCACCCTGAACAACACCTACTTGGTCACCAGTACCAAGTAACCGATGCTCACAACAACACACTTAGCCACCCCATGGCTGTTGTAAATCTCAACTGGGGGGGGGGGGTTACTGGTCCAAAGAAAGTTGTGGTAGCCTCAGATTTACCTGTAGACTGACTACTAGGAAATGATTTGGAGACATCAGCTTGGTCAGATGTGGAGTTGGAGGCCCATGCAGCAATGCTGGGCATCCCAGGGCATATTTTTGCTTTAACCAGGGCTCAGGCCAAAAAGCAAAAAGGACAGGGTGACTTGGATCCTGGAACAATGGACCAAGTGCTCCCTAAAGCTAGGGCTAGTAGAAGTAAAGCACTTCCTACTATCCCTCCCTCTACAGTGGATTCTACTTCTGAGGAAGAAGA
Source organism: Pleurodeles waltl (assembly GCF_031143425.1). Taxonomy (NCBI): domain Eukaryota; kingdom Metazoa; phylum Chordata; class Amphibia; order Caudata; family Salamandridae; genus Pleurodeles; species Pleurodeles waltl. The sequence continues at coordinate 175,108,648 of NC_090445.1, read as the reverse complement.
ATTTCCACCCTGTGCAGAACCTACACCAGAGGAGCTGGAAGCAGACACTGCTGAGCTTTTGGGTGAAGGGGGGCCTGCCAGGGAGGAGCTGAGTGTGGCACAGCATACCTGTCCCACACAAGAGGGTCTAAGACAGCAACTGACAAACAAGCTAATGGGGATGTCAGTGACTCTCACAGAGTTTACTGGGAGGACAACCTCTTGTACACTGAAGCAAGGGATCCTAAGCCTGGAACTGCCAGGAGGTTAGTGATTCCTCAGGAGTACAGAAAGTTCCTCCTAACTCTAGCCCGCGACATTCCCCTAGCTGGACATCTGGGACAAATGAAAACTTGGGACAGGCTTGTTCCCTTGTTTCATTGGCCTAGAATGTCTGAGGACACAAAAGAGTTTTGTAAGTCCTGTGAAACCTGTCAAGCTAGTGGCAAGACAGGTGGCACTCCAAAGGCACCCCTTATTCCACTGCCTGTGGTTGGGGTTCCCTTTGAAAGGGTAGGGGTTGACATAGTTGGCCCCCTTGACCCTCCTACTGCTTCAGGCAATAGGTTTATCTTGGTGGTAGTGGACCATGCCACAAGATATCCTGAAGCAATTCCTTTAAGGACCACTACAGCACCTGCAGTGGCAAAGGCCCTCCTGGGAATATTTTCCAGGGTGGGCTTCCCAAAGGAAGTAGTATCAGACAGAGGAAGCAATTTCATGTCTGCTTACTTAAAGGCCATGTGGAAGGAGTGTGGTGTGACTTACAAGTTCACTACACCCTATCATCCACAAACAAATGGACTGGTGGAGAGATTTAACAAAACTCTCAAAGGCATGATTATGGGACTCCCTGAAAAACTCCGCAGGAGATGGGATATCCTTTTACCATGCCTCCTTTTTGCCTACAGGGAGGTACCCCAAAAAGGAGTGGGCTTCAGCCCCTTTGAACTCCTCTTTGGACACCCTGTTAGGGGTCCACTAACACTTGTCAAGGAGGGGTGGGAACAACCTTTAAAAGCTCCAAAGCAAGATATTGTGGATTATGTACTTGGCCTCATATCAAGGATGGCTGAGTATATGAAAAAGGCCAGTAAAAACCTTCAGGCCAGCCAAGAGCTCCAGAAGCAATGGCATGATCAGAAGGCTGTTTTGGTTCAGTACCAACCAGGGCAGAAAGTGTGGGTCTTGGAGCCTGTGGCCCCAAGAGCACTTCAAGATAAATGGAGTGGACCCCACATAATTGTTGAAAAGAAGGGTGAAGTCACCTACTTAGTTGACTTAGGCACTGCCAGGAGTCCCCTTAGGGTGCTCCATGTCAATCGCCTGAAACCCTACTATGACAGGGCTGATCTCACCCTGCTCATGGCAACTGATGAGGGACAGGAAGAAGACAGTGATCCTCTACCTGATCTCTTCTCTTCCACAGAACAAGATGCTCTAGTGGAAGGTGTAGTTTTGGCTGATTGTCTTACTGCTGAGCAGAAAGACCATTGCATAAATCTCCTGGGTCAGTTTTCTGAACTCTTCTCTACTGTGCCAGGTACCACTTCTTGGTGTGAGCACACTATAAATGCTGGAGACAGCTTGCCTGTCAAAAGTAAGATCTATAGGCAGCCTGACCATGTCAGAGACTGCATAAAGCAAGAGGTGCAGAAAATGTTAGAACTGGGAGTGGTTGAGCACTCTGAAAGTCCGTGGGCTTCTCCTGTGGTACTTGTACCAAAACCTCATTCCAAAGATGGAAAGAAGGAAATGCGGTTTTGTGTAGACTACAGAGGTCTCAACCAGGTAACCAAAACTGATGCTCACTGTTGGACCTGGCTTTTTGACAGGGACATCCCCAAACTTTTTGCCTCCTTCCTCCTATTTTTTCTGACCTGTTGTTGTTGGCTTTTGACCTCTGGGCACTTTACCACTGCTAACCAGTGCTAAAGTGCATATGCTCTCTGTGTAAATTGTACTACTGATTGGTTTATCCATGATTGACTACTTAATTTACTTGTAAGTCCCTGGTAGAGTGCACTACATGTGCCTAGGGCAGGTAGATTAAATGCTACTAGTGGGCCTGCAGCACTGGTTGTGCCACCCACCTCAGTAGCCCCTTAACCCTGTCTCAGGCCTGCCATTGCAAGGCCTGTGTGTGCAGTTTCACTGCCACTTCGACTTGGCATTTAAAAGTACTTGCCAAGCCTAGAACTCGCCTTTTACTACATATAAGTCATCCCTAATGTGTGCCCTAGGTAACCCCTAGAGCAGGGTGCTATGTAGGTAAAAGGCAGGACATGTACCTGTGTAGTTATATGTCCTGGTAGTGTAAAACTCCTAAATTCGTTTTTACACTACTGTGAGGCCTGCTCCTTTCATAGGCTAACATTGGGGCTGCCCTCATACACTGTTGAAGTGGCAGCTGCTGATCTGAAAGGAGCAGGAAGGTCATATTTAGTATGGCCAGAATGGTAATATAAAATCCTGCTGACTGGTGAAGTCGGATTTAATATGACTATTCTAGAAATGCCACTTTTAGAAAGTAAGCATGACTTTGCACTAAAATCTTGTTGTGCCCTTCAATCCACGTCTGGCTAGGTTTAGTTGACAGCTCCTTGTGCATTCACTCAGACACACCCCAAACACAGGGTACTCAGCCTCACTTGCATACATCTGCATTTTGAATGGGTCTTCCTGGGCTGGGAGGGTGGAGGGCCTGCCCTCACACAAAGGACTGCCACACCCCCTACTGGGACTCTGGCAGACAGGATTGAACTGAAAGGGGGCTTGGTGCATTTCTTAGAGACTCTTTGAAGTCACCCCCACTTCAAAGGCACAACTTAGTATAAAACAGGGCCTCTGCCCTACCTCATCAGACACTTGCTGGAGAAGAAACCTGAACCAGAAACTACATCCTGCCAAGAAGAACTGCCTGGCTGCTCAAAGGACTCACCTGTCTGCTTTTCTACAAAGGACTGCTGCCTTGCTGTTGGCCTGCTGCCTTGCTGAACTCTTGTCTGGCTGTAAAAGTGCTCTCCAAGGGCTTGGATAGAGCTTGCCTCCTGTTCCCTGAAGTCTCAGGACCAAAAAGACTTCTCTCTTCCTCTTGGACGCTCCGTGCGCCGAACTTTTCGACGCACAGCTTGTTCCGCGGCAAGAAAAACGCCGCACACCGACGCTGATCAACGCGACGTCTTCGGGACGACCGAAACTTTGACGCACGGCCTCGCAAGGACAACGCCGCCCGACTTCCCGGGAGAAATCGACGCAACGCCTGCCGTGAGATCAAAACTTTGACGCACGGCCTCGCAAGGACAACGCCGCCCGACTCCGCAGGAGAAATCGACGGGACGCCTGCCGTGAGATCGAAACTTTGACGCACGGCCTCGCAAGGACAACGCCACCCGACTTTCCAGGAGAAATCGACGCGACGCCTGCTGTGAGATCAAAACTTTGACGCACGGCCTCGCAAGGACAACGCCGCCCGACTCCGCCGGAGAAATCGACGCGACGCCTGCCGTGAGATCGAAACTTCGACGCACAGCCCCGCAGAACGACGCGCAGCCGGAAAAGAAGCAGGAAAATCCACGCACAGACCCGGGACATCTGGTAATCCCCGCGACCCACAGAACGAGACTGTCCGCGCGCCGGAAAACGACGCTCGACTTCCCCGCGTGGAAAATAACGACGCAAGTCCGTGTGTGCTGGGGAGAAATCGACGCACACACCCTTTTTCCACGCATCTCTTCCTTTGTGGCCCTCTGAGGAGATTTTCCACCAGAAACCAGGTACTTTGTGTTTGAAAGAGACTCTGTTTACTTTCTAAAGACTTAAGACACCTTATATCACTTTTCAGTGATATCTTTACAAATTCATATTGCAACTTTGATCGTTTTGACCTGAAGATACCCAGATAAATATTATATATTTTTCTAAACACTGTGTGGTGTATTTTTGTGGTGTTATGCTATGGTGTTGTATGATTTATTGCACAAATGCTTTACACATTGCCTTCTAAGTTAAGCCTGACTGCTCGTGCCAAGCTACCGGAGGGTGAGCACAGGCTGATTTTGGATTGTGTGTGACTTACCCTGACTAGAGTGAGGGCTTTTGCTTGGACAGAGGGTAACCTGACTGCCAACCAAAAACCCCATTTCTAACATTGGTGATCAGCGGTGAGGATAGGACTTGTGTTTGTGCAGTGACATACAGTAGCTAAGTATTTCACTACCTACCCACAGTTGAAGGTCAACTTGATTCTTCATCTTTTTTGGCTTTTGGTTCTCTGATGTCCTCCTGGATATACTATTGATATTTGGGACTTTGGATTTTGGTTTTTGCTGATAAGATCTTATCAGAATGGGATTGCTTACCTACTCATTCTTTGTTCGTACTGACCACCTCACTAAGGCTGACCTAAGGGAGCTTTGCAGAAAATGGGGCCTTCCTGTAGCAAGGAGATCTACTAAAGCGGAGATGCTCCATCACTACATAGTCTGGGGGGAGGAAAGATGGGCCGAGAGAGAGGCAGCAAGAAACCAAATGACTAAGTACCCCTCAGATGAGGAGGAGGACTACGCACAGGAGGAGGAAGACTTCTCACATGAGGAGGAAGACTACTCCGAGTTGGACAGTGACCCAGAAATAGATGAATGGCTCCGAGGTCAAAGGCGACAGGAGCAACAATTAGAGGAGTATCTTGCAGAGGTTGAGGCAAAAAGACTCTTAGCCCTGGAAGAAGAAAAGATTGCAGCTCAAGAGCTGAGCTGTAAAGAGCTGAAACTGGAGGCCGGAAGGGCTGAGTCCAGTTCAGATGGTGGCAGCAAAAATCTTGCATCTAGTACTGCTGAAGGAGGGCACAAGCCCAGAGATGTGGTGCCCAACTTGAAGAAGGGAGTTGACACACCCCAGGCGGTTCAAGGGTATGAGGTAGTTCCCGTTATGCACAGGGTCCCTGAGAAGGATTGGGGGACTGGCACAGGGAGTCATATTCCTACTGGGGGGAGGGACACTTTACTGACTCTAGCAGAGAGTGACAGAGAAAAGGGTTCCCCCCTGGTGGACGTCCTGGATATAGAGTGTAGAGACATCCCAGAAGAGTATGGGTTGAGTGTCAGGGACAGACAGATACTGTCTCACCAGTCTCAGGAGGGTGAAGTAGAGTGCTTTTCCAAGGTTGAGTTACTGGGTGGTTGGGTGAAGAGTACTGTGGTTAATACATGTGAAGGGCAGAGTGATGTAATTGCTGGAGAGCATATGTCTGGTCCTTATTTTCCAGAGCTACGCCAACACCAGGTGGAGTGTGAGTTCTCTGACCCCAGGGAACTTACAATGGAGGCAGACTTCTGGGTGAGTACCACAGAGTCTGAAGAGGCATTTGGGGGTGCTCCTGAAGGGAGTGGTCTAGGTGGTTCCCAACCGAGTGTGGTGGGAAAGGATTGTAGTGTCCCAGGTAGGTCCCAGGTCCTAGAGGGTTCCATGAGGGAACACCAGGAGGGAAGCCTAGCCTGTACCGTAGGGCCACCTTTTGAGGGAAGCCCCGCAGTGTCAGAAGAACTTGGGGGGGTGACTGTAGCCAGCATCCCAACAGTTCTGGTGTCTGGCAGTACCCCTCCTAGTGAGGGGGTGCAGAAGTCCAGACATAGGGCTGAGAGGGGGTTGCAGACCCCAGTGGAGGACCTTGAGAGTCAGGGGACAGCTCTGAGAGCAGAGCCCCCCAGGAATGACCCAGGTGAAACCGTTTCTGGTTTGGGGGAAACCCAGACTCTGCCGGATGGGCAGAGGTCGGGAGACCTGCGCCAACCAGACTCTTGTGTGGCCCTTGGGGACCGTGTGTCCCTTGTGGGGGGTGAGAGTGCCCCCCAGGAAGTCCTGGCATGCCAGGCAAAGATTCAACCTCAGGGTGGTGACTCTGGGTTGGATACCCAGGTTCAGAGGTTAAACTCTGACCTGGTGGGAGGTAGATGTGCCACCCAAGAAGTCCTGCTGTGCCAGGCAATTGTCCAACCTCAGGGTGTTGACTCTGGGTTGGGTGACCAGGTTCAGAGGTTAAACTCTGACCTGGTGGGGGGTAGGTGTGCCCCCCAGAAAGTCCTGGGGTGCCAGGCAATTGCCCAACCTCAGGGTGGTGACCCTGGGTTGGGGAACCAGGCTCAGAGGTTAAACTCTGACCTGGTGGGAGGTAGGTGTGCCTCCCTGGAAGTCCTGGCCTGCCAGACAATGGTTCAACCTCAGGGTGGTGACTCTGGGTTGGCTAACCAGGTTCAGGGGATAAACTCTGACCTTTTGGGGGGTAGGTGGGCCCCCCAGAAAGTCCTGGTATACCAGGCAGTTGTCCAACCTCAGAGTGCTGACTCTGGGTTGGATAACCGGGTTCAGAGGTTAAACTCTGACCTGGTGGGGGGTAGGTGTGCCCCCCAGAAAGTCCTGGCGTGCCAGGCAATTGTTCAACCTCAGGGTGGTGACTCGGGGTTGGATACCCAGGTTCAGAGGTTAAACTCTGACCTGGTGGGAGGTAGGTGTGCCTCCCAAGAAGTCCTGCTGTGCCAGGCAATTGTCCAACCTCAGGGTGTTGACTCTGGGTAGGATGACCAGGTTCAGAGGTTAAACTCTGACCTGGTGGGGGGTAGGTGTGCCCCCCAGAAAGTCCTGGCGTGCCAGGCAATTGCCCAACCTCAGGGTGGTGACCCTGGGTTGGGGAACCAGACTCAGAGGTTAAACTCTGACCTGGTGGGGGGTAGGTGTGCCCCCCAGAAAGTCCTGGCGTGCCAGGCCATTGCCCAACCTCAGGGTGGTGACCCTGGGTTGGGGAACCAGGCTCAGAGGTTAAACTCTGACCTGGTGGGAGGTAGGTGTGCCTCCCAGAAAGTCCTGGTGCGCCAGGCAATTGTTCAACTTCAGGGTGGTGACTCTGAGTTGAATGGCCAAGTTCAGAGGTTAAACTCTGACCTAGTGGAGGGTCAGTGTGCCCTCCAGGAAGTCCTGGCGTGCCAGGCAATTGTTCAACTTCAGGGTGGTGACTCTGAGTTGAATGGTCAGGTGCAGAGGTTAAACTCTGACCTGGTGGGGGGTAGGTGTGCCTCCCAGGAAGTCCTGGTTTGCCAGGCAGTGATCCAGTCTGAGGGTACAGACCCTGGGCTGGAAGACCAGGTTCAGGGTGTCCCCCCGGACCTGGAGGGAGGGGCTACTGATAACAGTGCCCCTACCATGTTGTCTTCTGAGGAGGCCACTCCGAGTTGGAGGGTGCTGGACCCCAGAAGGGAGGGCAGGGGGAGGGAAGCCTCACCCCGGGCCCTAGTCCAACCTGAAGGTACAGGCCCCAGGTTGGAGGGCCAGTTGCAGGTTAACAGCCCTGCACTGGTGGAGGAATGGTACAGGGCGACTTCTGTAAGCACCCTGACCATGTTGGACTCTGGGGGTACCGCTCCAGGAGGGAGGGTACAGAGCCCCAGAGGGGAGGACCAGGTTCAGGCTGTCATCCCTGACCTGGTGGAAGGGAGAGTGGTTAAAGGGTGCCCGGCACCTGGGGCTACCGCCCCCCACTTTCCACAGCCACAGTGGTTGGATAGCTTTGAGAGGCCTGGGGCCTGGCTCTCATCCCTGGCAGCTGTCAGTAATCACTGTGGCTTGCTGTCCGGGTGGACAGAGTTATCCCTGGGGAGGGGACAAGTGTCACACCCCTGGGGTAGAGTGTTGGTCATGGTGGTACTATCCTGCTCCTGGGATACATCTGTGAGCAAAGTAAGGTTAGGTGCTGCACAGATGGGATCCGCAGGTAAGGAGAAAGGTTCCCCATGGGTTGGCTTAGTGGGCCCTGAGAGTATGGACAGAGTGATCCAATTGGAGTCAGGAAGGCGAAGAACTGGAGCATGCCCCTGCTGTTGTGGGCCTGGGTCCTTGTTCTGTCGCCTCAAACAGGGAAGTACATCAGGATAGTGATTGTTCTCCCCTGGCTTTAGGCTGGTAGGGGGGCATGTTGGACCTGGCTTTTTGACAGGGACATCCCCAAACTTTTTGCCTCCTTCCTCCTATTTTTTCTGACCTGTTGTTGTTGGCTTTTGACCTCTGGGCACTTTACCACTGCTAACCAGTGCTAAAGTGCATATGCTCTCTGTGTAAATTGTACTACTGATTGGTTTATCCATGATTGACTATTTAATTTACTTGTAAGTCCCTGGTAGAGTGCACTACATGTGCCTAGGGCAGGTAGATTAAATGCTACTAGTGGGCCTGCAGCACTGGTTGTGCCACCCACCTCAGTAGCCCCTTAACCCTGTCTCAGGCCTGCCATTGCAAGGCCTGTGTGTGCAGTTTCACTGCCACTTCGACTTGGCATTTAAAAGTACTTGCCAAGCCTAGAACTCCCCTTTTACTACATATAAGTCATCCCTAATGTGTGCCCTAGGTAACCCCTAGAGCAGGGTGCTATGTAGGTAAAAGGCAGGACATGTACCTGTGTAGTTATATGTCCTGGTAGTGTAAAACTCCTAAATTCGTTTTTACACTACTGTGAGGCCTGCTCCTTTCATAGGCTAACATTGGGGCTGCCCTCATACACTGTTGAAGTGGCAGCTGCTGATCTGAAAGGAGCAGGAAGGTCATATTTAGTATGGCCAGAATGGTAATACAAAATCCTGCTGAGTGGTGAAGTCGGATTTAATATGACTATTCTAGAAATGCCACTTTTAGAAAGTGAGCATTTCTTTGCACTAAAATCTTGTTGTGCCCTTCAATCCACGTCTGGCTAGGTTTAGTTGACAGCTCCTTGTGCATTCACTCAGACACACCCCAAACACAGGGTACTCAGCCTCACTTGCATACATCTGCATTTTGAATGGGTCTTCCTGGGCTGGGAGGGTGGAGGGCCTGCCCTCACACAAAGGACTGCCACACCCCCTACTGGGACTCTGGCAGACAGGATTGAACTGAAAGGGGGCTTGGTGCATTTCTTAGAGACTCTTTGAAGCCACCCCCACTTCAAAGGCACAACTTAGTATAAAACAGGGCCTCTGCCCTACCTCATCAGACACTTGCTGGAGAAGAAACCTGAACCAGAAACTACATCCTGCCAAGAAGAACTGCCTGGCTGCTCAAAGGACTCACCTGTCTGCTTTTCTACAAAGGACTGCTGCCTTGCTGTTGGCCTGCTGCCTTGCTGAACTCTTGTCTGGCTGTAAAAGTGCTCTCCAAGGGCTTGGATAGAGCTTGCCTCCTGTTCCCTGAAGTCTCAGGACCAAAAAGACTTCTCTCTTCCTCTTGGACGCTCCGTGCGCCGAACTTTTCGACGCACAGCTTGTTCCGCGGCAAGAAAAACGCCGCACACTGACGCTGATTAACGCGACGTCTTCGGGACGACCGAAACTTTGACGCACGGCCTCGCAAGGACTACAAGGACTTCCCGGGAGAAATCGACGCGACGCCTGCCGTGAGATCAAAACTTTGACGCACGGCCTCGCAAGGACAATGCCGCCCGACTCCGCAGGAGAAATCGACGCGACGCCTGCCGTGAGATCGAAACTTTGACGCACGGCCTCGCAAGGACAACGCCGCCCGACTTTCCAGGAGAAATCGACGCGACGCCTGCCGTGAGATCAAAACTTTGACGCACGGCCTCGCAAGGACAACGCCGCCTGACTCCGCCGGAGAAATCGACGCAACGCCTGCCGTGAGATCGAAACTTCGACGCACAGCCCCGCGGAACGACGCGCAGCCGGAAAAGAAGCAGGAAAATCCACGCACAGACCCGGGACATCTGGTAATCCCCGCGACCCACAGAAAGAGACTGTCCGCGCGCCGGAAAACGACGCTCGACTTCCCCGCGTGGAAAATAACGACGCAAGTCCGTGTGTGCTGGGGAGAAATCGACGCACACACCCTTTTTCCACGCATCTCTTCCTTTGTGGCCCTCTGAGGAGATTTTCCACCAGAAACCAGGTACTTTGTGTTTGAAAGAGACTCTGTTTACTTTCTAAAGACTTAAGACACTTTATATCACTTTTCAGTGATATCTTTACAAATTCATATTGCAACTTTGATCGTTTTGACCTGAAGATACCCAGATAAATATTATATATTTTTCTAAACACTGTGTGGTGTATTTTTGTGGTGTTATGCTATGGCGTTGTATGATTTATTGCACAAATGCTTTACACATTGCCTTCTAAGTTAAGCCTGACTGCTCGTGCCAAGCTACCGGAGGGTGAGCACAGGCTGATTTTGGATTGTGTGTGACTTACCCTGACTAGAGTGAGGGCTTTTGCTTGGACAGAGGGTAACCTGACTGCCAACCAAAAACCCCATTTCTAACACTCACCCTATACCCAGGGCAGATGAGCTCATAGATACCCTGGCATCTGCCAAGTATCTAAGCACTTTTGACTTGACTGCAGGGTATTGGCAGATCAAATTATCAGAAGATGCTAAACCTAAAACTGCATTTTCAACCATTGGAGGCCATTACCAATTCACAGTAATGCCTTTTGGATTGAAAAATGCACCTGCCACTTTTCAGAGGTTGGTGAACACAGTCCTGCAAGGGCTGGAAGCTTTTAGTGCAGCATATCTGGACGATATAGCTGTCTTTAGCTCCAGTTAGGATGATCACCTGGTCCACCTGTGGAAAGTTTTAGAGGCCCTGCAAAAGGCAGGCCTCACTATCAAGGCTTCAAAGTGCCAGATAGGGCAGGGGAAGGTGGTTTATCTGGGACACCTTGTTGGTGGGGAACAGATTGCACCACTTCAGGGGAAAATCCAAACTATTATAGATTGGGTTCCCCCTACTACTCAGACTCAGGTGAGAGCCTTCCTAGGCCTCACTGGGTATTACCGGAGGTTCATTAAGAACTATGGCTCCATTGCAGCCCCTCTTAATGACCTCATATCCAAAAAGATGCCTAAAAAGGTATTATGGACAGCAAACTGTCAGAAAGCTTTTGAGGAGCTGAAGCAGGCCATGTGCTCTGCACCTGTCCTGAAAAGCCCTTGTTACTCTAAAAAATTATATGTCCAAACTGATGCATCTGAATTAGGAGTAGGGGCAGTCCTATCACAACTTAATTCTGAGGGCCAGGATCAACCTGTTGCTTTTATTAGTAGGAGGTTGACCCCTAGAGAAAAGCGTTGGTCTGCCATTGAGAGGGAGGCCTTTGCTGTGGTCTGGACACTGAAGAAGTTGAGGCCATACTTGTTTGGCACTCACTTCATTGTTCAGACAGACCTCTACTTTGGCTAAAACAAATGAAAGGTGAAAATCCTAAATTATTGAGGTGGTCCATATCCCTACAGGGAATGGACTATACAGTGGAACATAGACCTGGGAGTAGCCACTCCAATGCAGATGGACTCTCCAGATATTTCCACTTAGACAATGAAGACTCATCAGGTCATGGTTAGTCTTATTGTCCTTCGTTTGGGGGGGGTTGTGTAGGAAAGTACCATCTTGCCTGGCATGTTACCCCCATTTTTCACTGTATATATGTTGTTTTAGTTGTATGTGTCACTGGGACCCTGCTAGTCAGGGACCCAGTGCTCATAAGTGTGCCTGAATGTGTTACCTGTGTTATGACTAACTGTCTCACTGAGGCTCTGCTAATCAGAACCTCAGTGGTTATGCTCTCTCATTTCTTTCAAATTGTCACTAACAGGCTAGTGACCAATTTTACCAATTTACATTGGCTTACTGGAACACCCTTATAATTCCCTAGTATATGGTACTGAGGTACCCAGGGTATTGGGGTTCCAGGAGATCCCTATGGGCTGCAGCATTTCTTTTGCCACCCATAGGGAGCTCTGACTATTCTTACACAGGCCTGCCACTGCAGCCTGAGTGAAATAATGTCCACGTTATTTCACAGCCATTTTACACTGCACTTAAGTAACTTATAAGTCACCTATATGTCTAACCTTTACCTGGTAAAGGTTGGGTGCTAAGTTACTTAGTGTGAGGGCACCCTGGCACTATCCAAGGTGCCCCCACATTGTTCAGGGCCAATTCCCCGGACTTTGTGAGTGCGGGGACACCATTACACGTGTGCACTACATATAGGTCACTACCTATATGTAGCTTCACAATGGTAACTCCGAATATGGCCATGTAACATGTCTATGATCATGGAATTGGCCCCTCTATACCATCCTGGCATAGTTGGCACAATCCCATGATCCCAGTGGTCTGTAGCACAGACCCTGGTACTGCCAAACTGCCTTTCCCGGGGTTTCACTGCAGCTGCTGCTGCTGCCAACCCCTCAGACAGGCTTCTGCCCTCCTGGGGTCCAGCCAGGCCTGGCCCAGGATGGAAGAACAAAGGACTTCCTCTGAGAGAGGGTGTTACACCCTCTCCCTCTGGAAAATGGTGTGAAGGCAGGGGAGGAGTAGCCTCCCCCAGCCTCTGGAAATGCTTTCATGGACACACATGGTGCCCATTTCTGCATAAGCCAGTCTACACCGGTTCAGGGACCCCTTAGCCCTGCTATGGCGCGAAACTGGACAAAGGAAAGGGGAGTGACCACTCCCCTGTCCTGTACCTCCCCTGGGAGGTGCCCAGAGCTCCTCCAGTGTGCTCCAGACCTCTGCCATCTTGGAAACAGAGGTGCTGTTGGCACACTGGACTGCTCTGAGTGGCTAGTGCCATCAGGTGACGTCAGAGACTCCTTCTGATAGGCTCCTTCAGGGGTTACTAGCCTATCCTCTCTCCTAGGTAGCCAAACCCTCTTTTCTGGCTATTTAGGGTCTCTGTCTCTGGGGATTCCTTAGATAACAAATGCAAGAGCTCATCCGAGTTCCTCTGCATCTCTCTCTTCACCTTCTGCCAAGGAATCGACTGCTGACCGCGCTGGAAGCCTGCAAAACTGCAACATAGTAGCGAAGACGACTACTGCAACTCTGTAACGCTGATCCTGCCGCCTTCTCGACTGTTTTCCTGGTGGTGCATGCTGTGGGGGTAGTCTGCCTCCTCTCTGCACTAGAAGCTCTGAAGAAATCTCCCGTGGGCCGACGGAATCGTCCCCCTGCAACCGCAGGCACCAAAGAACTGCATCGCCGGTACCCTGGGTCTCCTCTCAGCACGACGAGCGAGGTCCCTTGAATCCAGCAACTCTGTCCAAGTGACTCACACAGTCCAGTGACTCTTCAGTCCAAGTTTGGTGGAGGTAAGTCCTTGCCTCCCCACGCCAGACTGCATTGCTGGGAACCGTGACTTTTGCAGCTACTCCAGCCTCCGTGCACTTCCGGCAGAAATCCTTTGTGCACAGTCCAGCCTGGGTCCACGGCACTCTAACCTGCATTGCACGACCTCCTAAGTTGTTCTCCGGCGACGTGGGACTCCTTTGTGCGACTTCGGGTGAGCACCATTTCACGCATCCTCGTAGTGCCTGTTTCTGGCACTTCTGTGGGTGCTGCCTGCTGCTGAGAGGGCTCCTGGTCTTGCTCGACGCCCCCTCTGTCCCCAGACACAATTGGCGACATCCTGGTCCCTCCTGTGCCACAGCAGCATCCAAAAACAGTAACTGCACGATTTGCAGCTAGCAAGGCTTGTTGGCGGTCTTTCGGCAGGAAAACACTTCTGCACGTCTCTCCACGGCGTGAGGGATTGGTCCTCCAAAGGGGAAGTCTCTAGCCCTTGTCATTCCTGCAGAAACCACAGCTTCTACTGTCCAGTAGCAGCTTCTTTGCACCCACAGCTGGCATTTCCTGGGCATCTGCCCATCTCCGACTTGCTTGTGACTTTTGGACTTGGTCCCCTTGTTCCACAGGTACCCTAGACTGGAAATCCATTGTTGTTGCATTGCTGGTTTGTGTCTTTCCTGCAGAATTCCCCTATCACGACTTCTATGTCCTTTGGGGAACTTTAGTGCACTTTGCACTCACTTTTCAGGGTCTTGGGGTGGGCTATTTTTCTAACCCTTACTATTTTCTAATAGTCCCAGCGACCCTCTACAAGGTCACATAGGTTTGGGGTCCATTTGTGGTTCGCATTCCACTTTTGTAGTATATGGTTTGTGTTGCCCCTATCCCTATGTGTCCCCATTGCATCCTATTGTAACTATACATTGTTTGCACTGTTTTCTAATACTATTACTGCATATTTTGGTATTGTGTACATATATCTTATGTATATTTGCTATCCCCATACTGAGGGTACTCACTGAGATACTTTTGGCATATTGTCATAAAAATAAAGTACCTTCATTTTTAGTATATCTGTGTATTGTGTTTTCTTATGATATTGTGCATATGACACTAGTGGTCCTGTAGGAGCTTCACTCGTCTCCTAGTTCAGCCTAAGCTGCTCTGCTAAGCTACCATTATCTATCAGCCTATGCTGCTAGACACCCTATACACTAATAAGGGATAACTGGGCCTGGTGCAAGATGCAAGTACCCCTAGGTACTCACTACAAGCCAGTCCAGCCTCCTACACATGCTCCAAGCTGGATTAATAGCCAGACTGGACTATCTGATTGTTCTTGCTGCTGTTTGAGCCTTTTGCTCCTCATCTGCTACTGAGGCACAATTTAAACTTCTTTTCAACTCCATTGGCAAAGTTGTTTCGTTTTTGCTTCCCTGTCACCCAGGAATTATCGCATATTTTGCCTCCCTCTCCCAATGACGTGGTTATATGTATCTTTCTGTATATCCAGTAAATTGAAATTCCCAAAACAAAATGACAGAACACCTTCACAGGCAGTTACGTCGACTCTAACATTCCTACCAATGAAAGGGCCTGATTTAGACCTTGGCAGTCTTTATTCTATACACCATGGTCGATTAAGACATACAATCCGCCATCCTGACAGACAGAGGACTGCCATATTTAGAGACCACCTCAGCCCTGTGGTGATCTCTTTGTGTTCACAGGAACGTTCAGCATGGCAGCTTCTGTGAAGACACTAAGGCCCTCATTTCAACCTCGGCGGTCTTTTTGTAAGACTGCTGAGGTACTGCTGTGCTGAAGACTGCCAGTGCAGGCGGTTTTCAGCGCAGCGAATCATGACTGCTGGCAGCCCTACGTCCTTTTGTGGATGGAGAGCCACCAGCAGCCATACTGGTGACGGGGAGCTGGCGGCGGAGAAGCCCCCATGGATCCTGTCCCCACCCAGAGGATCAATGGACAAGGTAAGTTGATCGTCCGTTATGAGAGGGGGTGATTTGTTTTGTGTGCGTGCATGGGGGTGTGCGTGTGAGTATGTAGAGGAGGTGTGTGATTGCATTTATGCATGTGGGGTGTGTGTTGTGTGTATGGGAAATGTGTGCGGGTCGGTCTGTGTGCATGTCTGTTTGTATGTGTGCGGGTATGTGTTGTAGTGTATGTGTGCGTGTAGGGGTGTGTGTATGAGCATGTTGGGGATGGGGAGGGAGGTCCTTCCACCTTTGGGGGTGGTAGGGGGAGGTGGGGGAAGGACTCGGGGGTGGGGGAGGCGGGTGGGGGAAACCCCTATCAGTGGCAGGGAAGGAATTCCCTGGCACTGATAGTGCCTACCACCATGGATTTCGTGGCGCTTCCAAACCACCCAAAATCCATGGCGGTATGCAGGGTCCTGATACCGCCGGTGGTCTGGTGATGGCCGCCGGGATGGAGACCGAAGTTTCAGCCCAGAGGTCGGAGTGGAGAAGTGGCAGATGACCATGGCGGTAACCATCATGGTCATAATTCCATTTTTTTTCCGCCGGCCTGTTGGCGGTATTACCGCCACTTCTCCCCTGCCCGCCAGGGTCATAATGAGGGCCTAAGGGGCATGTTTAAGAAACCCTAGAGCCATTCCAATGCCACATTTGGGTCATTTTTTTTTACGCTAATGTGGTGTTAGAAGGCCAAAAACACCACACCATATTTACAAAGTGGTGCCACTTTGTAAACCTTTGTGCTACATTATGCCTGCTCCCAGCATAATGTATGCAAAGGGGGCGTTCCCCTGTTAGGGGGGGCAAAAAAATGTTGTAAGGAAATCTAAGAGATTTCCTTGCATCATTTTTTTTGCCTCCTTTAGCGCCTGCTCAGAGAAGGTGTTAAAAGGAGGCTTCCATTTCTTACAATGGTCCTCTGGGTGCTTTGCAGGATTAGCTTCAGAATTGTTGATGCTAATCCTGCAAAGTGCTGGACTAGTGTAAAAAATTCAGACTCTATTCCCCTAACTACTGCCATGGTGTGTGGTCCTTTCAATATAGTGCACACATGGTGGCGTTGGGGGTGAGCTAAGGGGTGGAAGAAAAGTGGCGCTGCACTCTGTGCTGCACCACTTTTCTTAAATATGCCCCCAAAAGACTGATGAGCGCTCGCCATGCTTCAGCCAGCCACTGACCAAACTGACCAAAAAAACAAACTCCCAAACCAGAGAGGGAGCAAAGAAGGTTGATTGGTTTGACTTCTGAACATCCGGGTTTGAGATCGACAACATAACGTGCAAAATAGTTGTATGTAAGACAATTATGTGCAGAAACATCATCAGGCATAAATACTGTGCCATAATTATCGAATACAAAAATATTGTGCAACTAGGTGTAGATGATTATCTATTTTTAACTGTAAAGGAGTGACATTTTTGTAGACTATATTTATGTCCAACAATATTCTGATAGCATATCAAACCACGCAGGCAACTTTAAATAGAGGTAATGATTATAAGTAGGAAAAGTCAACAAACTTGCATTTTAATTATATCTTATATTTATTTGCTGTCAAGACACAATTAAAAGAAGCTTCACTTGGCACAGTTTGTAGAAGGTGTGCTTTTTCCCTTGACTCCAGACATCCCCTTCAAGCCCCCCAAATGATATCTTCAACACCAACCCTCAAGCTGCCATAACATGACACTCTATACTCATTTGAATACCAACTCACACCTATGCTTATCATGGCAGACCACATAGCTACATGTTCACATTATATGGCATTACAGTACAACAAAACACCAATGATTAGACTTCAACCTACCCCTATATATGTGCCTGTCACATGACAAGCAAGTGATCAGTGCCCTACCTACACAGGTAGTGCCTTGTCCTACCTGTCACATGACAGGCAAGTCATGACCACACTTGGCAACACCACTACGTACTCTTCTAACCACTTAAACTATGCTTAAATCGTGGGTACAACCATCTATTAGAAGAAAAGCAGAAAGATACCTATCCCTAACTTCACCGCTGCACAACATGAGTAAGGGCCATCAAAGAATACAGAGTCACTGACATGCAGAACACACTCATACAGCCTCTTTACCATGAGCATGCACTCCTCATGCATTCCAGCCTGGTTGCAAGTATTTCACAAGACTAGTCCCAATACATAGATTTTTCCATAGAAAAGCCACAACAGAGTTGTCATGGGGGAATGGAAGACATCAGAACAATGCTGACAAGAGGGCTACCTATGAAAATTAACAAAACCTGTGCACAATATTCACTTCACAGATAGGGAAGCATGCTCTCAATACACACATACATGCACACGTGCGCACTAACACACATTGAGGCTGTGGATCATGAAAATTAGTCAACCTAGCACTAGGCATACTAACGAAAAAGCACTGGTATACCACTAGAAACGACGGAGATGTACGACATAAAACCTCTGTAACATAATATGACATACTCTAACACATAGTATTGGTCCCCCTAAAATATCTACATTATGAACTTATTGTAAATTCTTTATTTACCTTTTACCATACGCATCTAGGATGTGTCGGTGAAATGCAAAGGAAATGAATGCATGTAACATGGTCTTCAGATGGTCTACTGATCACTCATAATTCTTTGTTTTCAAGACTCATTTCAAATAAGCAATAACAAATAGGGCATAGTGTTTCTTTCATATATAAAATGTTGATTTCTTTCTGTTTTCGGAGAATCAGGTTCAAACTGGTCGGTCTAAATATAATATGACTGTCTAAAGGTCATAGCATTGCGATAGCAATGCCATGAAAAGGTTCTCTACATCACTGTTAGTAATTCATTCATCTGGACATGAAATAGATCTTACTAATGCAGCAGAATCAAGAAATGTACATCTGAGAGATCGTTTTGAAATGCGGATGGATCAATAGCTTGTGATAAATGACACGACCTTTACGACTGCAATGTCAAGAACGTATGCTAAGTTGTAATACATCTTGATCAGTCTGTAGTCTGATCCTTGAGTTTTTTCTCTTTAATACTCTTGTTGTCAGTAGATCCACTCTATCTTGACTGATCTTTTTATGAATACAACTTTACTTCTCCCCGAAAAGGTATGATATAGTATGACATATTGATAAAGTAGTAGGAACCACATTGGATCAGCAGGTCTGTGAGCTGCGCAGTCTTTCACATAACATATTTCATATGGACAGCGTGAATTTCTATGAAGATATTTTGCCAATATAATATTTAGATTAAAATAAAACATAACACCATGACCAAATAGGGTTAAGCAACGTTATATCCCGACCTTACCATCATTTTGTGATGACAGGCTTTTAGTAGTTGCATCAGTAAAGCACCCAGAAAGATAGAAAATACTCTTAGGTTAGATAATGCACAGTCTTAAATGCTTCACATGGGTTACAATTAGAATTGTTTCATAAACTGTATATCTGGCTCACAGTCTGAAAAATGTGAATTATAGGAGTTTCTCCACCCAATAAGATTTGTGAATTACTAATCATGTTTGTTGGAAATTGTGTTTCTGGTTTGCAGAGGTATGCACCCTGTCCAGGCGCAAACCACAATCCTAGTCAGGGTAAGTCAGATAGACACCATAAATTAACCTCTGCTCACCCTCTGGTAGCTTGGCACAGAGGAGGAAGGCTTACCTTAAGAGGCAATGTGTAAAGTTTTTGTGCAACACTTCAAACAGTAAAACAGTGAAATCACCACACAAAAAGATGCCAATATTATAAAATATAAAAAAATGAGACCAAACTACAAAATTACAATAAGTAGAATTTGAGATGTGAATTTTTAAAGATTGAAGAGTAGAATAGCACTTAGAAGCAATACACGCTTACTTCGGATAGCTGGACGCACTGGACTGGGTCAAAGCCAAGAGTTCAGGCCAACCGCGATGGAGAACAGGTCAGCTACAGGAACCCAGTGAAGCCAGTTGAACAAAAGTACCTTACTCCTAGTTGGGTCAGTGGAGATGTGGGGAGTAGAGGAGGTGATATGCCAGTGTCGGGCCCCACAGCCGATCCGTTGCTTTTCCTCATGCATCAGTGGTGATACAGTGGTTCCAAGGTGCAGCAGCTCTGAAGGGGATATGCTGATTGTGGCCTTGAGCAGCAGCAATGCGCCATAGTAAATCCCTGCATTAGAGGTGATGAGCTGGATCCGATCTATGCAACGGGGGCAATGCGCCGGCTCTCGCTCTTTAAACAGCGGTGATACATCATTTCTTCCAGCAGCAGCACTTTTTGCCCACTTCCAAGGGCCTAGGATTGGATTGGCACCACTTGGCAGGGCAAGACATGCAGCAAGCAACATCCAGTTGTTGTAGGTGATGAGTTGGAAGTATTTTGTGCCCCTGAGACTTCAGAATAACAGGAGGCAAGCCAGCAAGCCCATGGAGTCACATTGGTTCTCGGTTGGAGAGATTCAGGTCCAGTCCCTCACACTACCAGCGAAGGAGGGCAGCCCAGCAGAGTAGGAGTCCAGTAGATCCCATCAAAGTGACAGTTCTTTCAGCAGCATTCCTTCTTTTGAGATGGTGGTGTCTGATGTTCAGTTCTTATACCTACTGGTGTCTGTGAAGTGGAGGAGACTTCCAAGACTTCAAAGAGAGGCCTTTGAAATGCACAGAGTCCCTGTTCTTCTTGATCTGGCTCCAGACTTACTACAGTAGGGTAGGTAGCCCTATGTTTGGAATCAGGACTCAGCCCCTTCAGTTGTACATGTCATTGCCCGCCTTCCATCTTGCCCAGGAAGGCCCATCAAGCTGTGGATGGCCCATTAGTCCCATATAAGCCCTCTTTGGGTGTGGCTTTCTGGAGGGAATGTGCAAAAGACCATCTACCACACACCTAGATATGTGTTCAGAGACAGGTAGAAGGCACTAGATGGTTAAAGTAAGAGAATGCCAACACTCTAAAAGTAGCATTTTCCAAATTACAATATAAAATCAGACCTCAACATAAGATGTGATTTTAAATTCTGATTCTAGAGACATCAAACTCCTGTGTCCCATCTCTTCCCAATTGAAAATTAAACCTAAAAATGTAATAAGGTAATACCAATGTTATCCTATGGGGGAGATAGGTGTTGCAGTAGTGAAAAATTAATGTAATTGTTTTTCACTACCAGGACATGTAAAATTTAAAAGTAGATGTCTTATTAAATACACTGTCCCATACCCTATGGCTGTCTTGGGCCTACCTTAGGGGTGACTTAAATATGTACCAAAAAGGATGTTTCAGACCTGCAAGAGGATTAACTTGCAAAGGGATGCTTAAGTGGGAGGCACAATCAGTGCTGGAGGCCCACTAGTAGCATTTAATGTACAGGCCTTGGACACAGGTAGTGCACTTTACTAGGTAAATCAAAAATGCCAATTGCTGCAGAACAACAAGTGATAAAATCAGCTAGTCCCTTGACTCCACAAAGGTTGAAGAAGTAATTGCTTACAAATATCTCAGCCTCACATTCAACAACAAAGGTAATTTTAAGCCACACAGAGAGGAAATGAAGAGAAAAGGGCTAGCCCTGGCTGGATGTCTCTTTGTGTTTTCTAGGAACCTGGACAGGCTCTCTTATAACCCTATTCTGGAAACAGCTAGGGCGAAGATAGTCCAAAAACTTGGCATACAGAAGCAAAGCCCTCCTAGAAAGGGCCTGGGTCACCCTGGACAACATTGTCATCAATAACTACAGGGATCTATTCCATCTACCCAGATACACCTCAGCAGCCCATATTAGGCTAAAATTTGGTAGGCCCGGGTGGTGCTCATGGAGTTCTACTCCATGGGATTCCACGGAGTTGGTTAAAAACTCAGTGGAATTCCACAGAGTTGTGCGTGCGCATAGTGCCACCTGGCTACCATCATGGCTCGGCGGCCCGACCCTGCTTAGCACTTCTGAGATCTAGCACAAGTCTAACCTACACACTTCCTTTCGCCAAATGCCCTCCTTCACAAACTTGTTACGGAGGGCCAAGCATACCCCCTGTCTTGCACCAGCCTTGCAATCGCATCCTCTGCACTTACACACAGCCTCAGACCACCCTTTTTTGAGGGCCCAGCACTAGTTAGCAGCAAACCAGCTCACCACCACTAGCATGGTACTTTCACAAAGTGCTTAGCTTTGCTTGCCGCTGGGCTCTAAGGCACTCTCTCAGGCCACACACATCTGGTAGGGACTACCACTCAGCAGCTGATGCTCCCCCGGTCTCCAGCTTGCCCTGCTACCCCCGTACCTCATAACACCACTTCCTTTCCCAGGGACTCTGGGGAGACAGGTTCTTTTCAAGTGGAGCTCTGACTGTATGTTTCCTTTTATCCAAGCACAGTCCCCTCACCCCCATATGCAAATACTGTCCGTGCTCAATGCCGGCCACCACGTGCACACAAAAGGGAATGCTGAGGACAGTGAAAGGTGGGGGGCCTGGATCCAGAGCTGGTGCTAATGCATCCCCTCATCAGCAGCCCCAGGCCGACGTGGCAGCCAGGCAGAATAACTGGCACTCCAGTTATGGGCTCTACAGTGCAAGCACAGATTGTCTATGCTTGCGCTGTGTGGACAATAACTGCACTGCAGACTAGTTATGGGCCAATCTGTGCTTTCACTGTGTGGCCCATAACACTAGTGCGGTGAGCTCCGCTCTGAGGCTAGCAGAGTTTTTGGTGAAACTCCGCGCATGAGTGCTGAAAACAACCCGCAAGATGTCAAGACTGATCTCCTCTTCCTGCAGAAAAGCAGTAATAGCCTACCTAAATTCTGGGGACCCATGAGTAATCTCCCGAACAGTAAAATATCTACAGGGCATCGATTAGGCTATAAAGAACGCACCTGTCCATTCTGTACAGCTCCTCTAGCTGGAACTTTTAGTTCTGACAGTGGAATTAGGGGTAACGTACCTCAAATTCACAGCTCAAGCTCTGCACTTTAGTTATTATTTGCATAAGTTTCTTTAAGCATGAAGCCCTTTTCCTGTATGTATGTTAAATTGCCCTTGGTTCTCTTTTATTTCTGTCTTATATAGGACGTGATCCTAACGCACATTGAACTTTGAGTAACGACATTCTCGCCATCATATTGCCAAAAAGTTTTATTGTCTTAATGAATTTTATATATCATTGCATTTTTACATTGAAACAATTTTAATTAATCAATCAATAAAATATATATAACTTACTTACTAAATATGCTAATTGTGGGTACACCAATGCTATCATGCGTTAAGCAGGGAGCACATGCACTTTAACACTGGTTCGTAGTGGTAAAGTGCCCAGAGTCCTAAAGCCAGAAAAAACGAGATCAGCAAAACAGGACTTCTGAGGCAAGAAAGTTAGGGGAAACCACGCCAAGGATACATGGTCTTACAATTTTCTTTTTTATATTTTTCCCTATATTTTTGTATAGATCTCATTGCTTTTCCAATGAATGGATTTGTTTTAATCAAGTATGAATAGTCTTTTGCTTTAATTGTTTTATTTTTTCAGTTATTGAAATCTGACTGAAGAGCACGTTCGCTAATACAGTGCCACGCATAAAAGGTGAAATTGCTAAAATAAAAATAGATAATAAACATATAGCACAGTAGCACGTAGTTTATTTTTATTAAGAAAAAATAAACTACGTGCTTTCATCCTACGTGAAACAAAAACGAAGTACTTTAGTGATAGTTTTGGAAAAACGTCTAGATAAAAAAAAAAAAAAAAAAAAAAACTATGTGCTAGGTATTCACACATTTCTATAACGACAGAAAATCACTCCACCTTCTCTTGAAGGCAGGTTCTTACTTGCCTAGTCTGAAAGCAGTTATCACTAACTGCTGAACGCAGATATTTCTTCTGCTTCCCCAGAGGGCCAAAAGAAGCAATCCATTGCTTAAGTCAGGGATGCTGGGGAACATGGATTGCTTTAATAATGTGTAGGCAATCTGTAATTACCGCCCACTGATTGTTAGTCTTATTCTAAATATTGTTGAAATTCCTATTACTAACCATTTTTAGACTGGTGTTGTGATGTGGATTTCTCAAGCCCAAAGGATGTTTCATCGTTGTCTCCGCGAATAGCCATGTTTTAGCTAAATAAAAACTCACTGGACTAAGTAAGTAGTCTCGGGGTGTTTGTGCCACAGTGGACCTGGTGAATACGTAGCACTGAAAATGTATCACTGGGTTCGACTGTTTGCTTCCTAGCTATGTTTGTGCTTTACAAATACCTCATTGGGTATTTTACTTGGGATTTTCCTTTAGTGTTATTCTCAGACGGCACAAAATAATACAATGGGACATATTTACAAGCCTCTTGCGCAACCTTGCACCATACTGCCATCATTTTTTAACGCTAATTTGGCGTTAAGGAGGCATTTTTGTTGTGTCATATTTACAATGTGGCGCAATTCATGCATTGCACCATTTTGTAAACTCTTGCGCCACATTATGCCTGTCCCATGCATAATGTATGAAAGGAGGGGCGTTCTGGCGCAGGGAGGCCCAAATAAATGACGCACTAAATTTACAAGACTTCACTGCCCCATTTTTCCATAATCTTTAACGCCTGCTCAGAACAGGTGTTTGAGTGACGCATCCATTTTGATCAATAGACCTCCCTGTGCTTTGCTGCATTAACGTCAAAAATGTTTATGCTAGTGCAGAAAAGCACCACAATAGCATAACAAATGTTGGCGCTATTGTGCTAACAACTGCCATGGTGTGCTGTATCATAAATACGGTTCAAGCACGGTGTCGTTAGGTGCTGGTAGGAAGGGGCACAAGAAAAGTAGCTCACCATCTATGATGCGCCACTTTCTTGTAAATATGCCCCATGTGTACACCTGCTAGCTCGCCAGCTTGGTACAATGGATTGACTCACTATATTACCACAACTGTTGCCAATCCCTGCTGCTTTCGCCTACAAATTGTTGGTACTTTATTTAGGGACGTAGCTTGGTCATTAAGATTGGGGGGTGTAAATTTAAGATTTTCTGAAAGGCACGATGGCGTATAATGTTAAAATATATTTGACCACAAGCAGGGGGCATGAGAGGGCCTTAAGTGGCAGTGGAAAGGGAGAAGAACGTGTATTGTTAGGAGTACGAAGTGAGAGAAACACAATATTTTGTAAAATAACATTTTTTAGGACTTTCAAAACCGAGATGAGAGCGAGAGTGAGTGTGTTTTTGTCAGTGTATGTATGCAAAAATCCCAGGTGAAATACGACACCTCACTATGACTGAGAGCACCTCTACAAAACTATTAAACAGCAAATGCATTTATTATGGGGATGGGGTGTAACACTCCCTCTAAAGTTACGCCCTTGACTTTATTGTATATGTGGATTATCAATAAGAAAATCTTAATATCTGTGCCTCATTTTGTATCTCTCACTTGATTATTCCAAATCGATTCCAATCACTTCTTTGCATGTACAACGATCTACTAATGTTCCATTTGTTGCTATAATTGTACTTACGAAAACATATGTTAACTCATATTGCTCTGTTACTTTTGATGCAGTGTGTAAAGCTCTCTATCGCCCTTGGGCTTGTACACGCTATATAAAAATCTGCAAAATATATAAATGGAAGGATTACAGATATGTGTAGCAATACTGTCATTCACTATTCCTATTCTCTGAAATTCCACCTTCACACCCTGAATTTAGACCTACAGCCTCGTGCCAAATTAATAGTCTCAGGGCCTGATCTTGCCCACACTCACCCACTCTCAGCTCACTGTCTGCTGCCTCCACTAGATGAAGTAAATATTTCTATATGACAAAATGCCCTTGTAATAGGAGGTTGACAGCATCTGTCAGAGTTAAACTGCTTGCTCACTGACCTCCCGTGTAGAGATGGTTAGTATTGTGCATTGAGCCTGAATCCAAAATGTTTGCATTCGGTGCCTCCGTGTCTGTATGATGATCCCCGTAGTAGTGTGCAGATAAATAGACCTAAGTGCGTTTCCTGTGGGTTCAGTTACTGCAGCGAACGAACTAAAAGTCCCCATGTTGAGAGAATATACAACAAACTGTCCTTTGCACAGGTCCTATTAAATAAACTACACCTAATAGCGCATAACGATCAAACAAAGAACAGAATTAGGAGTATAGGTTTAATCCCTGCAGCTAAAAGAAGATCAATAAGCTTTAAATGCAAATGTTGAGGTCATTACAGGATTAGGAGTGTGCATCTACCCATAACACTAGGCCTCGTGGCACACAGTGCAGTACATACATATTAGTACGTCCTGGGTGTCTGCTGTAGTAGTGCTTACATAGTAGTGTTAGGTCCTGGGTGTGAGCAAGAGTTCTGTAGTAGTGCATACATGGTTGTGTTTGCTCCTGAGTGTGAGGCAGCTGGGCTGCATTAGTGTGTACATGGTAGTGTTAGGTCTTGAGTGTTAGACATAGAGCTGCAGTAGTGGTACATGATATGGATAGGTTCTGGGTGTGTGGCAGCAGGGCTACAATAGTGCATACATGGTATTGTTAGGTCCTAGGTGTCAGGCAGCTGAGCTGCAGTAGTGCGTACATGGTAATGTTAGGTCCTGGGATTTAGGCATCAGAGCTGCAGTAGTGTGTTCATGGTATTGTTAGGTCCTGGTTGTGCAGCATCAGAGCTGCAGTAGTGCGTACATGGTAGTGTTAGGTCCTGGGTGAGGCTACAGGGCTACAGTAGTATGTACAATGGTAGTGTTCGGTCCTGGGTTTTAGGCAGCAGAGCAGCAGTAGTGCACACATAGTAGTGTTTAGGTCCTGAGTGTGGGACAGCATGGCTGCATTAGTGCGTACATGGTAGTGTTAGGTTTTGGGTGTGAGGCAGCATGGCTGCAGTAGTGCGCACATGGTAGTGTTAGGTCCTGGGTGTGGGGCAGCAGACCCGTAGTAGTGTATGCACGGTAGTGTTAGGTCCTGTGTGTTAGGCAGCAGAGTTGGAGTGGTGTGTACATGGTAGTTTTCGGTCCTGGGTGTTAGGCAGCAGAGGTGAAGTAGTGTGTACAGGTAGTGGTAGGTTCTGGGTGTGAGGCAGCAGAGCTGCAGTAGTACGTAAATGGTAGTGTTAGGCCCTGGGTGTGCGGCAGCAGGGCTGCAGTAATGTGTACATGGTAGTGTTAGGCCCTGGGTGTGAGGCAGCAGGCCTGTAGTAGTGTACACACTGTAGTGTTAGGTCCTGGGTGTGAAGCGGCAGGGGTGCAGTAGTGCGTACATGGGAGTGTTAGGTCATAGGTGTTGTGCAGCAGAGCTCCAGTAGTGCTTAAATGGTAATATTAGGGCCTGGGATTTAGGCACCCTAGCTGCAGTAGAGTGTACATGGTATTGTTAGGTCCTGGGTGTGAGACAGCAGAGCTGCAGTAGTTTGTACATGGTAGTGTTAGGTCCTGGGTACAAGACATCAAAGCTGCAGTACTATGTACATGGTAGTGTTAGGTCCTGGGTGTGAGGCAACAGGGCTGCAGTAGTGCATACATGCTATTGTTAGGTCCTGGTTGTGAGGTGTCAGAGCTGCAGTAGTACATACATTGCAGTGTTAGGTACTGGGTGTGAGGCATCATGGCTGCAGTATTGCATACATGGTGGAATTAGGTCCTGTGTGCGGCACCCGAACTGCAGTAGTGCGTACATGGTAGCATTACGTCCTGAGTGTGCGGCAGCAGAGATGCAGTAGTACGTACATGGTAGTGTTAGGTCCTGGGTGTTAGACATCAGAGCTGCAGTAGTTCATACAAGGCAGTGTCAGGTCCTGGGTGTGAGGCAACAGGGTTGCAGTAGTGGGTACATGGATGCAAGGCAGTAGGGCTGTAGTAATACGAACATAGCAGTGTTAGGTCCTGGGTGTGAGGCTGCCAGACTGCAGTAGTGCATACATTGCAGTGTTAGGTCCTGAGAGTGAGGCATCAAAGCTGCAGTAGTACATACAGTGCAGTGTTAGGTCCATGGTCAGAGAGCTGCAACAGTACGTGCATGTTAGTTTTAAATCCTGGGTTTAAGGCATCAGAGATGCAGTAGTATGTACATGCTAGGGTTCAGTCCTGGGGGTCTGGTAGCAGGCCTTCAGTAGTACAAAAATCATAGTGTTAGGTCCTGGGCATCTGGTAGTACAGTTGCAGTAGTATGTACATGGTAGTGTTAGGTCCTGAGTATGAGGTAGCACGTCTGCAGTAGTACATACACAGTGGTGTTAAGTCCTTGGTGCATGGCAGAAAAGGTGCAGCATTATGTACATGTTAGCATTGGGACCTGGGTGTCTGGTATCAGGTATTCAGCAGTACATACACAATAGTGTTAGGTTCTGGGGGACTGGTAGCAGGTATGTAGTAGTATGTACATGCTAGTATTAAGTCCTTGGTGAATGGCAGGAGAGCTGCAGCAGTACGTATGTGGTAGTGTTGGAACCTGGGGCCAGATGTAGCAAACGGTTTGCGAGTCTCAAACGGCGAAAATCGCCATTTGCGAGTCGCAAACCTGAGTTTGCTATGCAGAAATGCATTTTGCGAGTCGTGACCGACTCGCAAAATGCATTTCAGAGTAGCAAATAGGAAGGGGTATTCCCTTCCTATTTGCGAGTCGGAGTGGTATGCAACTCCATTTGCAACCACGTAAGCAGTCGCAAATGGAGTCGCAGTTACTATCCACTTGAAGTGGATGGTAACCCACTCGCAAATGGGAAGGGGTCCCCATGGGACCCCTTCCCCTTTGTGACTGGACCCCAAATTATTTTCGGTTTTTTTTTTAAGTGCAGCTCGTTTTCCTTTAAGGAAAACGGGCTACACTTGAAAAAAAAAAAAACTGCTTTATTTAAAAGCAGCCACGGACATGGAGGTCTGCTGACTACAGCAGGCCTCCATATCCGTGAGTGCCTATAGTCGCTATGGGGCTGCAATTTGCGACCCACCTCATTAATATTAATGAGGTGGGTCTTTGAGACCCCATAGCGACTCGCAGACGGTGTCTGAGACACCGTTCTGCATTGCAAATTGCGAGTTGCAATTTGCGAGTCGCTCGGACTCGCAAATTGCAAGTTGCAATTTGCTAAGTTGCTACATCTGACCCCTGGTGTCTGGTAGCAGGTCTCCAGTAGTACATACATGACAGTGTTAGGTCGTGGGGGTCTGGTAGCAGAGTTACAGGAGTACGTACATTCTAGGGTTAAGTTTTTAGTGACTAATATGGAAGGTGCTATCATAATAGGTGGGGTAACCCAATATTCCCCCAAGAACTGGGTACTTAAAATTCTAATGTAACAAATGTTCAAGGAGGAATCATTTTGCTAAATAACTCAGTATAGATGAATAGAAGAGGTGCAGCAGTACGTACGTGGTAGAATTAGGACCTGGTGTCTGGTAGCAGATCTCCAGTAGTACAAATGTGACAGTATTAGGCTGTGGGGGTCTGGTAGTAGGGCTGTAAGTAGCATGTACATATCAGTGTTAAGTCCAGGGGGCCCGGTAGCAGAGCTACAGCACATGATCCTTGAGGCAGAGCAAACTGTGAGCTGAAAGGGCCACAATGTTCATACTGGTGGCAAAAGATAAAGTGTCCCACTCCCAACTCCCAAAGAAAATAGCAGAAATGTGACAATGGATAGAATAAGGTGGAATCTTGGGTAATCTGCAATGACATCGTTGATCTACAATAATCCCCCTAAAAGTGACAGTTCTGCAAAATCTCCATTACGTAAAAAGCATGACATGTTTGTTGGACCTGACCCTTTTTGCAGGGTCATCCCCAACCGTGTTGCCTCCTTCCTCCTATTTTTTCTGAGCGGTTTTTGTTGGCTTTAGGACTCTGGGCACTTTACCACTGCTAACCAGTGATAAAGTGCATATGCTCTCTGTATAAATTGTATTGGTGTTTGGTTTATCCATGATTGGCATATTTGATTCATGAAAAAGTCCTTACTAAGTGCACTAGAGGTACCCAGGGCCTGTAAATCAAATGCTGCTAGTGGGCCTGCAGCACTAATTGTGCCACCCACATGAGTAGCCCTGTAAGCATGGCTCAGACCTGCCACTGCAGTGTCTGTATGTGCAGTTTTAAAATGCCAATTTGGCTTGGCAAGAGTACCCACTTGCCAAGCCTAAACCTTCCCTTTTTAAACATATAAAGCACCCCTAAGGTATGCCCTAGGTAGCCCAATGGGTAGGGTGGAGTGTATGTTAAAGGTATGACATTTACTGGTGTGTTTTTACATGTCCTAACAGTGAAATACAGCCAAATTTAGTTTTTACTGTAGCATGGCCTAGCTCTTTCATAGGTTAACGTGGGGGCTGCCTTTAAATATCCTTAAAGTGCACTTTCCCTTTGAGAGCAGATAGAAATGTGGAGTTTGGGGTCTGTGAACTCACAATTGAAAAATACATCTTTTAGTGAAGTTTTTTGGATTGTTAGTTTGAAAATGTCACTTTTAGAAAGTAGGCATTTATTTTTGCTTAAACCATTCTGTGACTCTACCTGTTTGTGCACTCCTTGTCTGTGTCAGTTTGACAGTTGGGCTTTTTGTACATCGCCACTAGACAGTGACACAAAGGGTGCTGGGGTGCAACCTGCATATCGTGATGGACCATCTGGTCTAGGCTGGAGGGAGGAGTGGTTACTTACACCGGAAAGGGCTGTGCCTGCCCTCGCATAAAGCAGTCTCCAACCCCTGTGTCTGGATCCAGGCCTGGGCAAAGCAGGATCCTGTAAACAACAGAGACTTTCCTTTGAAGTTGGACTTCAAGGGCAGAAAGGGGTATAAGTATTGGACCCAAACCCCCATACTTCAGATTACTTCAAGGATCCAAGAGGAATCTATGCCAATAAGAAGAGTTGAAGAGCTGAGGAGAAGTGCTGCCCCTGCCTGTGACTGTGCTGTGTTGGGCTATCCTGCAGTTGCTGCTTCTGCCTGTGAAAGGGGACAAAGAATGGACTTTGTTGTGCATTCCTGCTTGAGAGGTATCTCCAAGAGCTCAGACTGAGCTTGCCTCCTGCTTTTGAAGCCTCAGGGACAGCAAAGGCTTCACCAACCAGTCTGAGTCTGCATGCTGTGGACTCTAGCTTGCCAGAGGGTGCTGTTCCAGTTCCTGCTCCCCTGGAAGTGTATTCTGGTGAGAAACCAGTGAAACCACCCCGGACGACTCCGTACGACTTCGCTAAGGACGCCGCTGCCCAAATCCTGTGATGCTGCCTACACCTGGATCCGTGGACCTCGCTGAGGTGTGACGATCCTACCATCAACGTGGGCCTGATGTTGCTGCAGCCGCTGATGTCCGCAAAAACTCATAAGCTGAAGTGTTGTACACCCAATGTTTGTGGCACCTGACTCCGTCGCAGCACCTGGGACCCTGTGACGTGACCGCGACCCCATGAGGTCTCCCTGCAGCATCATGACTTTGCCGAATTTCGACTCTGCTGGAGGTGCCACTCAACCGACTCCTCGCAACCGATGTCGCCTCATCTCCACCACTCTGCAGCAAGGACCCAAAGCTGCTTCAAGAAGCTCCTTCGCCCGCAGCACCGGAACCAATGCAGCATCGGATACAGTGACGCCTCCTCCCCGACTCCGGGCACTGGCCTGTTTTCCACACATTTTGCTAAGATACTGTACCTGGGGTCCATGTGATTTCGTAAACGGCACCAGGGGTGTCACATTGTGGAAAACGACTCCATCACGATGCTGCTTTAAAATCAGATTGCAGCATTTGGCGTTTTTAATTGCTAAAGTCATATTTTCAATTGTGCATGGTGGATTTTTTTCGTATTTGGTCTTGTTTGATTTAGATAAATATTTATTAATTTTCTAAACCTGTGTGGTGTCCATTTTGTAGTGTTTCACTGTATTGCTGTGTGTATTGGTACACACATTGCCTCTGGGTTAAGCTACCAAAGGGGGAGAGCGGGGGTTAACCGGGTGTGTTTCTCCTTTGTCCAGACTAAAGTGAGGGGTCTTGCTTGGACAATCGACAACTTGACTGCCAACCAAATACTCCATTTCTAATACTGTTGCTCTCTTGGCATAGAAAAAATATAACTTTTCTGCATGTTTCCCTTGCATAGGGGGGAAAAAACATTCTTATAAGTGTTTGTAGGAGCAGCTTTGAGCAAAATGAAAAAACTGGGTAGCTTCAATAGAAAAACAAGCCGGTGATCAGTTTCCAAACATAGAGGATTTAGCTGACACGAGCCCAAGATGGTAGTGGAAGGATGTTATTCTACAGACACCCTTTAGGTATCTGGCAAAAAGGTGAGAGGTTACCACAGGACCACAGGAACAAGACGAGTAGCATGTTCCTCTTGAAATCCCCTCAGAAATGTGCATGTGCCCTTTTGACGAAACACCTTTATCTCATGCTATCCCCAGAATGTCTTTCCAAGAGATACAATCAATTGCTGGAGGGGAAAAGTAGCTCAGACCAACAATTCATCTCCTAGAGTCTCTACAACCCACTTAGAGTATACACATGATGTCAGGAAGGTCACCTTTGTCCTGCAGTATGACAACAGTGTACCACCTATGCCAGCCCCACCGGCCACCTTGTGGCCAACCATGACATAAGAAGGACATTTAGGAGGATTAAAAGCTGAATATACATTGGGCCTCATTATGAGGAAATGGAGCAGCGTGGCTCTGAGTCAGAATTTGCAGCACCGTGCTGCGTCACTTCGGAAACAAATAGGTTGGGGGCTGCAGTAATCATGAAAGGGTGAGGGTCTTTTTTAAGATGGCAAGTTGTAGGGGCACATTTACTATTATTGTTATTAGAGAACTTGCTGTGCGGTCTAAAAAGGAGAGAGCAGAAATGCTCCATATTTTCAAAGATTTCTCCTTGCTCTGGTGTACTGTGTGCTGCCTAGCGCCAACACAGGTACCTTTACACTCCACTGCAAGGAGACCGTAATTACAGGCAGGGTTGCTTTTGTGCAGAAAGGCACACTTTCCTGCACAAAAACAATCCTCAGAGGCTTATTTCTCTAAAGATATTTCTCCTTGTTATGTCAGGTAGGTGCACTATTTTGGCACAAACCCAGGTTTACAATCCTTGTAAAGCCGAGTTGTGTCAAAATACATGGGTGGAAACATGGGAACACCCATGCTCCACCCATGTAATGCCTACTCAACACTAGGTAACACAAGGCAGCGCTGTGCACTGTGTTGTGTTACTTTGGGCCATATTTATACTTTTTGACGCAAAACTGCGCTAACGCAGTTTTGCGCCCAAAAAATTAGCGCCGGCTAACGCCATTCTGAAGCGCCATGCGGGCGCCGTATTTATTGAATGACGTTAGCCGGCGTTAGCCGCCGGCGCTTTCTGGTGTGCGTTAAAAAAAACGACGCACACCAGGCAGCGTCGGCGTAGGAGGAAAATGGCGTATGGGCGTCCACAAATGGTGCAAGTCAGGCTGAGGCAAAAAAATCGCCTCAACCCGATTTGCGCCATTTATTTACGACGCTCAACCCCCATTGAAATGACTCCTGTCTTAGCAAAGACAGGAGTCATGCCCCCTTGCCCAATGGCCATGCCCAGGGGACTTTTGTCCCCTGGGCATGGTCATTGGGCATAGTGGCATGTAGGGGGGCACAAATCAGGCCCCCCTATGCCAAACATTTTTTTACAAAATAAAACTTACCTGAACTTACCTTAATCTCCCTGGGGTGGGTCCCTCCATCCTTGGGTGTCCTCCTGGGGTGGGCAAGGGTGGCAGGGGGTGTCCCTGGGGGCAGGGGAGGGCACCTCTGGGCTCATTCTGAGCCCACAGGTCCCTTAACGCCTGCCCTGACCCAGGCGCTAAAATCCGGCGCTAATGCGGGTTTTTTAGTCCCGCCCACTCCCGGGCGTCATTTTTGCCCGGGAGTATAAATACGATGCATATGCATCGGAGTCATTTTTTAAGACGGGAACGCCTACCTTGCATATCATTAACGCAAGGAAGGTGTTCACGCAAAAAAATGACGCTAACTCCATGAACTTTGGCGCTAGACGCGTCTAACGCCAAAGTATAAATATGGAGTTAGTTTTGCGTATAATTTGCGTCGAAAAAAATGACGCAAATTCGGCGCAAACGGAGTATAAATATGCCCCTTTGTATGTACTAAACCGTGCATAGCCACACAAGTGGCTTTGCGTTGCTTAGTAAAGCCAAAATGGACTTTGCGTTAGGACTGCGCCACAACAGTGTTGCAGCCCTAACACTAAATCATGGTAAATGTGAGCTGGAGTGCTCTTAAAAGGCTCTGCGGAGTGCGAGGACGTGATTCTAAACGCCTAGATCGAGAGAACCTGTTTCCTATGTATTTATTGCTAACACTATCATAAACGCAACAGGCAGTTCACTCTACAGTCATCAGTCACTTTTTCTTGTCCCGTGACTTCTCTTTCACTTGTCATCAGTCACCATTCATAGTCCATTCACCATCACTATTCCTAGAGAAAACCTAGGGCCTGATTTAGAGTTTGGCAGGGAAGTTACTCCGTCACAGCAGTGATGGATATCCCCTCCACTATATTATAAATCCTATTATGTTCTATTGGATTTATTTTTCGATGGGATATCCATCACTATTGTGATGGAGTAACCCCTCTGCCAACTCTAAATCAGGCCCATACTGTATTGTGCACTATATTAATGTAATCTATCATTCACTATTGATTATTCAACATTTGTCATCCATTCATTTACCAATCCCCATTTAACCTTTACCAAACCACCTCGTCATACATTCCACCATCACTTCTTTACCCTCCTACATGCTACTGAGCTATATAAACGTTATCAACTCAAAACACTACTTGCCATACAGAAGCTAAGACCACTTATTGCAGACGTCATATATCTTTATTGGGTTTTTTAAAGCTTTATATGACACGAAGTGGATCCGAAGGTATTGGAGCCTTTACATGAGCTCCAGTTATAGTACACAAGGACACGTTCATATTTTTTTAAGGCTCAGGAAAATTAGGTGAGTTGTCCAGAATCACAGGATATTGAGCCAACAGCAGAGACTCGAACCTGAATCCCCAGTTCCAAAGTCGTCAGAGCAAAACCTCCTCGTACCATTGATGAAGCAGAAAATTAAGGTTTTACATTTATTAACGTGTAGACATAGTGTGAAATAATCATGTGTGACTTTAACCGAACTAATAAAAATTGTACGGGGACAAAATGTGCCCTCAGAGTAGTTTGCCAACATTTATAAGCGTGCTTTATATAACGTGGTGTATTAGAATTGCACTAATCCGACATAATCATAAACGTGTGCTACGATTCGCTTGTTTGAAATGCTTTAGCTTAGCATGACTTTAGCGGAGGCTTTGGCCTAGTTGCCTGGTCTCACGGTTTAGATGCTCGTATTTTTCCACTGTGCTAATAAACGTGTATTTTTGCTTGAAGCTGTACTTTTCCACAGAAACCGTTCACATGCTTATCTTAAGGTTTCGTGCCAGCCTGGCATATTTTCTCTTTACTCCAAGGTCGATCTGCAGGTGCGGACAATGGAAGCTCTGAAAGTAAGCTAATTGGTATACTATGTTGCAATTTGCGTACCCATCTCCAAGGATAATGTATGCTTAAGTAAAAGCTTGAGAACTGTCGTTTTTGATTGGACAATTTGAAGCTAACCTATGAACCCTCCAATGGAAGACCCTACTGGATTTGAACTGTTGTCTATAAAACCCAGGTGCACAAGAAGAAATTAGGCCACTATTGGACATCCCGCCATTTTGTAGACTTCGTAGCTATTAAGGCCCACTTTGCTGCGACGCCATTTTGAGAGACTTTGATGCTTTCTCTAATCGAGAGAAAGAGACTTTAATGATTCTTGCCCTAGAGACTTTAACTTTGATCTGTCCCTTTGCATGAAGTAGTAATCTTACCTTGCCGCCGTGAGGCAATTGCCCCGTCCACCCCTGCCCCTTTGCCCCGTCCTATGCTGATCGAACGGTACCCATGATGACCGAAGAACGGTACCTGTGAGACGAAGACTTCCTTGATTGCTGATCGTAATTGGTAAATATGAAAGGAAATTGTAAAATTGCATTGAGTTTCTTTTAGGTAACCAACTGCTGATTTTGATAAGGTCCCTAGCTAGGAGTTTTTCTAAATTAATGTTGCTAAATTGTATTTGCATGAAGTCCCACATGCCGATGCTAATTTGAGGTTAGACGAGGATTCCATATGTCGCACGATGCAATTTGAGATCTTGTTATGCTGACTAAATGTATGCAATTAGTTCATTACAGATTATCGTATTAGTGATTTGCATTGCTATTATCGAATGCCTTGTGATTCAAATGCTACATAGATTGCACTTGTTTCGCCGTTATGGACAGCTATTAATGTTCATATATGTTTATCATTTAGTGTTGAGACACATCTATATTGTGCTAGCTTTGTTAATATAGGGAAATAAAATTCACTAACTTTGAATAAACTGGTGTGGTTATTCCTGACTGAAAGGTCAGGGTTCGCCGAAATGTATTCTGGATTAATTGTCAAGTGTTATGTTGATCAAGGTATTGCCTATGTTCGTTATTGATTATTGATTTGATGAAATTGATCGATTAAGGGTACCGAGAGTTCCCACTAAGTCAAAAGATTCATCGGCCTAAAGAGCGTCCAAACACAGGTAAAATTATTACTACGGACCGCTCTATCAGTAGATGGTAGCAGAGGACGGTTTCGTCTTTTGGGACCCTGTACTCTTAAAGTACATGGTGTTGAATTAACGAGCACGCATTTTGAGACCCCACTCGAGAAGTTGAATTAGATTTTTCTTGGGTAAAACAGATTGACAGAATGATGATGGGCTAGGTCCACCGCGACTTTCCTGGGATCTCGGAGCTTGCGAATGGAGAGAATGGAGGTGTGGATTCGCCGTTGGCGGTACTAGTGATGGTATGAGTGAAGTAAGGGTTTAGCGCTTGCGCAGCTTATTGCCGCAGGGTGTGTGAAAAAGGTTGCGAGGGTTTTTTTTCTTTTAGAGGATAGCGGAGGTGCGACTCCGAGTGTAGAAGTAGTGAAGTCGTCGAACTTCATAGAGATAGCGGAGGTGCAACTCCGAGTGTGAGAGTAGGGAAGTCGTCGAACTTCATGTGCGTGTGGCGCTTTGTGCATAAAAAGGTCCACGTGGTTGTTGTTGTTGAGACGGGCCCTGCGAGGTCAAGAGACTCCGGAGTATGTTGATCCATGTTGTGGTCTGGGCGGTTTAGTAGGTTGATCGGGCGTGGTCAACAAGTTGGTACGTGTGTTAGGGAGTGAAAGAAACTTCGACTTCGGGCTTTGACAAGATTCTAAGTGCACTAGAATAGATCATTGACAAGTTGAGAGTAGGTCTGCGGGTCAGATTTGCTTGCGAACGTGGGGACCGAGAAAGACGGAATAGCGGCCGAGGCTAGTGAAAGGTCCCTAAGGTCCTGAAGCGACTGTGTTACCCTTCCTGTAGTAAACCGACAGATCTGTTTTATTTTTTGGTAGCTCGCGATACATGCAAGAAGTTGTTACGAGAGGAGGTGAGTGAAGGAAGACTAGCCGCGAGGCTTTGTCAGCCGCAGTGGGTGTGAGTGTGACGTCACTAGGAGCCACGCTGGGATAGGTTGGTTGCAGAGAAGGGTCGCGCACGGATTGGACGCAGTCCGTGGGGCTCGATTGGAAGGGGAAAGGCAGGTGAAGAGTATTCCGGGAATTAAAGTCACCTATTGATTACAAACTTTGTTAAATAAAAGGACGAGAAAATGAAATTCTTTAAAGCATTCAGGAGCGCGATGAAGGGGGAGTCTTACATTAAAGCGAGCGTAGGAGAGGAGACGCCACCCGAGGGTACACCAGCTTACATTGTAATGGAAGAGAAGGGGGTAGCTCCGTGCCTTTGGCTAAAGCAATGGCACAAACTAACAGAGAAACATGGGAGCGTAGCGTTCCCGATACATGGGACATTCAATATAAGGATTCTAGAGAATTTGAGATTCACGATGTACGACATGAAGGTGCCTCCAAGGCCAGCACAGTTTGAGGCTCTAACAATTTGGGAACTAATGGCTAGACAGCAACAGCAGAAGAAGTTTGAGACCAGGATGAGAAAGGTAGAAAAGACACTAGCGGATGCTAGGTGGGATAATGCACAGAAGGTGTGGAGGGCAGATGTATTGCAGGGGATAAAACTGTTTCCCGCAATTACTAAGGAAGAAGAGGAGACAGGTAAGAAAGCTACCTGTAAGACGGACAGGAAGTGTTCCAGGGATAGAGAGGATGAGGAAAAGTTGAGAAGGGAAGAGGAGTTAGAGGATGAGGAGTTAATAATGCAATTGCTGAACGACCGTCCACCACCTTATGCGGAGGATGGACAAGGTCCAAGTACCAGTTCTGCCCCTCCGGCATCGGTACAGAACAGTGAAACCCAGAGTTCAGGAGCATCATCGGGACCAAAGGACCCGAGTCTACTGTTCACCCCGCAGATACCGCAAGTTAGGAGAATATATCCAGATGTGCCCGTGTTGAAACCAGCAGAAAATTATCAGCCGCAGATGCCAGGGTACTACAACAGTGATAACAGTGCAGGAATGATTCTAGATCCAACAGTAAGGGGCGTACAGAATGGTTACAACCCAACAATGGCACAAGCTGAATCAACTCAGTTTTTGATGCCTCAAAAGCAGATGCAGGGAGGAAACGCACATGTTCAGATGACGGGGAGCCAGATGGGCATGCCGGCAATGATGACCCATGGTGTGGGAATGAACATGCCTCAGAGCATGGGAAATGGACAGAACCCAGACGCGATATCGCTACCCATTACTGTAGGTCCACCGGTACCTTTGTATAGTCAGCCTAACTTAGGTATGAGCGGTCAGGCACCAATGCTGCAGAGTGGGACAGAAAGAAGGTGCATAGAAAATACTCCAGGGATAACTCCGATAGCGGCTCAGCCAACTGGGTCTGGGTCCTTGATGGAGTTTAGTCCCATATGTGCTCAGTCAACACTGGTGAGGTCGAGCCCCCCACTGATAATACCCCTAACATCGAATACTGAAAAGTTGCCGCAACCATCAATGGCAGTCGAAGTGAATTCTACGCTGATGGGGTTGAATGCGCAACAGCTGACACAGTGGTTCAACAGTCTAAATTCCACACAAAGTTCAGCCAGTGGGAAAGGAGAAGACTATATGAATAGGGTCAGGTTGAACATGGAAGCACAAGAATTGGTGGAAGGGACTATGGGTGTGAATAGGTTAGAGTCCTACACGGAAGAAGAGCTGAGGTATCTGTCCCAGGATTACGAAGGAAGTGAACAAGGTACATAAGAGCTTGCAGGAAGCAGCTGACAGAAACGGGGTTGACATAGACAAGATGAAACACTTGAGCAGAAGCTACAGGTTGGATTTTGGGACCACAGATTTTGAACACATGAGGTCAGCAGGCATGAAGACACATCTTAGAGAACTGCTGCAAAGTGCCCAAGTGTGGAGGTGTCTAGACAAGTGGGAAAGCAGGTGGGTAAAGAGGAAGGAAAAGAGGAGGGACAGTGCTACAGAGCACAATGAGAAAAGACCGCAGAGTAGTGATACGGTAACCATGTTACCAATGAGGGAGACAGCAGGGGGAAAGTTGATACATGTACCGTGGCACAGAAGTGACATTCAGTCTTTTACGGATGATTTTCCCAAACTGAGGGAGAAACCGATTGAATGGTACCAGCAGACTGATAGGTTTGTGAAGCTTGCAAAGTGTCTCTGGGAAGACCTGAACACTCTGTTTGAGATTGTGGTTCCGGCAGATTTGTGGGAGGATTGCAAAAGAGCTGTAGGTTGGCCGACAAGTGAACCAGAGAGAGACAGGGAGACGGGTGCACCATCACCTATGGTGATGAGCTTGTACTATAAGGTGATTGAGCATTTGAAGACGAAGGTACCCGCGAAAAATGTGGATTGGCAGAAGATCGATCGAACTGCCCAAGAAACTAAAGAATCGATTCATAGTTACTATGAGAGGTTGTTGAAGGCGTTTAAGAACTACAGTGGCACGGAAACAATAGAGGCGAAGGACATGCTTCATTTTGTGTTCAGATTTGTGGAAGGGCTGAGACCAGAGATAAGTCAGATGATAAAGTCGCATTTGATTTGCTGGCAGTCGAAACCGATTGATGAGGTCTTGAATTATGCGAAATACTGTAGCGACGAAATTGAGGTGAAACAGAAAAGGCTGAAAGAGAAGGTGATGATGATGCAGCTTAAGGCAGCTCAGACAGGTTTGCAAGGTTTGCAAGGGATGCAAGGGTTCCCACAACAGGTACTGCAACCGCAGCCGCAGTTGCAGGGAAACATGGCGTTTCAGCCACAGGCGAGAGGCAGAGGCAGAGGAGATTTTGTGAATAATGGTCCGGATTTGAACACTGTTGTGACGGGTGTGCAGGCAATGAAGAAGGTGATGCCGTGTCACGTGTGCGGAATCGTAGGTCATTGGAAACGCGAGTGTCCGATGGCGGTGCAGGAAGGTGCAGGTGCAGGTGCAGGTGCAGGTGTAGGTGTTGGTCAGCAAAACAATGATGTCAATGCATTTCAGACAATGAGGGGACCGAAAATGAGAGGTCCAAGCCCAAATTTTCAGACTGTAAATCAGTTGCAGGGATTGCAACCTATGCAGCCGCAGCAGATGCAGATGCCTCGTATGCAGATGACGCAAATGCAGCCAATGCAACAGCAGTTACCTATGGTACCTAATCAGCAAATGCAAATACCCTTGGCACCAATTAGTCAGCAGCAAGTGATGGTTCCTCCACAGGTCTCGGGTCAGGTAATGGGTACAAATGGCACCGTACAACAGTTCCCACTACACAGCGAGAGTGGAATAAACAATGTATGGGAGAGTGAAAGTTCAGAAGAAGAAGGAGATTGTGTGCTTGCAGCATCCTTGGAAGTTGATCAAAAGGGTCCGTACGTAGAGGGAAGAGTAATGGGTCATCGTGTATCGTTCCTAGTTGACACGGGAGCCACACGTTCAACAGTTAAGAGCAGTGAAGTACCAAATTTGCCACTCTCAGGGAGAACAGTTCAAGTGGTGGGAGTAGCGAACAGGCACCTGACGAACCCAATTACAGATCCGGTACCAGTCAGCATCGGTAACTATCAAGGGGTACATCAGTTTGTGGTATGTGACTCAAGCCCGATAGCACTATTGGGGAGAGACCTATTGTGCAAATTGGGTTGTTCGATAATGTGTTCGAACGAAGGAATAACAATACAGACGAGCAGTGATGGGGAAGAAGAGGACAGTGTAGAGGGGGACGAGATGGAAACTGTCGATGAAGAGTATCCCCTGATTTCTCTTTTCCCGATGATAACTGAAGAAGATATTCCAGCCGAATTACGGGAAACAGTCGGAAGGGAAGTGTGGGATATGACAGGGAAAGAGGTGGGATTGATGAAAGGAGTGGAACCAGTGAAAGTGACTGTAAAGCCCAATGCAATCTTTCCCCAGACCCCACAATACCACATGCCACAAGACACCCTCATGAAAGTTGCCCAACTCATTGACGAATTTGTAAAACAGGGGGTACTGAAAGAAGTGTTAAGCAGCCCATGTAATTCACCAATAATGGGACTAATAAAGCCGAGTGGAAAGGTCCGACTCGTGCAGGACTTGAGGAAAATAAATGACATCATAGTCAAGTGCTGCCCAGTAGTACCGAATCCAGCTGTGATAATGTTCCAGGTCCCTTGTGATGCTGAGTGGTTCTCAGTCATCGATTTGTCACAAGCGTTTTTCTCGGTGCCTCTTCATGAGGACAGCCAATTCCTCTTTTGTTTCAAATTCCTAGACAGAGTGTACAGTTGGTGTCGAATTCCTCAAGGGTTTTCTGAGTCACCGTCAATCTTCAATCAGATTCTAAAGAAAGATTTGGAAGCATTAGAGTTGCCATTCGAGTCAACTCTAGTACAGTACATTGATGACCTACTGGTTGCATCAAAGACAGAAAGTGGCTGCACAGCCGATACAATTGCTCTGTTGAACCATTTAGGGAGGAATGGACATAAGGTGTCTCCTTCCAAATTGCAGTTCTGTCAGAGGAAAGTGAAATACTTGGGTCACCAAATAGAGAAAGGGTCAAGGAGAATAATGAAGGAAAGAATAATGAGTATACTCCAAATGAGTCCACCAAAGACAAGGAAGGAGGTGAGGAAGTTTTTGGGAATGGTGGGCTATTGTCGCCAGTGGATTCCCAACTTCTCGACTCTAGCAAAGCTTCTACTGAAACTGACCCAGAAGGATGCATTGGATGAAATTGAACTGAAAGGAGATGAGATGGATGCTTTTGTTGAACTGAAAGAATGCATGTGTAGGGCTCCAGCTTTAGGTATGCCTGACTACACAAAGCCTTTCACATTGTTTTGTCATGAACGTGATGCATGTTCTTTGTCTGTCTTGACTCAAGCCCATGGTGGCGTAAACAGACCAGTAGCGTATTTTTCAGCTACTTTGGATCCGGTCGCAGCAGCACTCCCAGGGTGTTTGCGCGCCGTAGCA
This sequence comes from Pleurodeles waltl, assembly GCF_031143425.1. Taxonomy (NCBI): domain Eukaryota; kingdom Metazoa; phylum Chordata; class Amphibia; order Caudata; family Salamandridae; genus Pleurodeles; species Pleurodeles waltl. The sequence continues at coordinate 175,067,053 of NC_090445.1, read as the reverse complement.
GCAGTTGGTATCAGCCTCACTCAGAGTGAAGGAATAGTGATGGGACATCCAGTAACAGTCATGGTCCCTCACTCAGTTGAGATACTTTTGACCCGCTCCCGAACGCAGCACATGACCGGAGCAAGACTCACAAGGTATGAAACGATAATTCTGGGCTCACCGAATGTGCAGCTGAAAAGGTGCACTACGTTGAATCCAGCAACCTTGCTTCCTGGAGAAAATGCTGAAATTGAGAACGCTGAAGACGTCGAACATGACTGCCTTCAGGTGACTGAATTTTGCACAAAACCCCGACCGGACATTAAGGATACTAAGCTTGATGAAAATGATCAAATACTTTTTGTTGATGGTTCATGTCTAAGAGATGGGATGGGGATTTTGAAAGCAGGATATGCTGTATGTACTGTAACAGGGGTCTTGGAAGCGGGATGGCTTCAAGGAGTCTATTCTGCACAAGTAGCGGAGCTTGTAGCCCTTACCAGAGCATGTCAACTGTCTGCATTGATGAAAGTCACCATTTACACTGATAGTCAATACGGGTTTGGGATTGTGCATGACTTTGGACAACTATGGTCACAGAGAGGTTTCCTGACTTCTTCAGGATCCCCAGTGAAGAACGGGGAAAGGATAAGGGAATTGTTACACGCCATTCAAGTGCCAGCCGAAGTTGCAGTGGTAAAGTGTAGTGCTCACACGAAAGGACAGGACTATGTTTCTCTGGGAAATGCATATGCGGATCAAGTCGCAAGATTTTGTGCCTTGAACTGTATATTACTCAGGGATGACTGGAATACGATAAATGAGCCAGAACTCGAACCAGCTGAAGCATTTGCCTTGAAGGTCGTAGATACAATAGATGAATTAAAAGCATTACAAAATAATGTCAGGGAGGATGAAAGAGATTCCTGGATTAAATCACAATGTATAAAGAGACAAGACGAGTTATGGGTTTCACATGAGGGAAAATTTGTTTTGCCAAACAGTCTCTTATCACAGCTTGCGCGGTTTTATCATGGGCAAGCTCACCTAGGGAGAGATGCTATGATAAGATTGTTCAAAACTGATTGGTTTAATCCCAGATTTCGTCAAGTTGCAGAAGCAGTTTGCCATCGATGTGTCACTTGCCAGCAGATGAACCCAGGAAAGGGAACAGTAGTGAACGCGAGCCACATTGGCAGAGCCAGTGGACCATTTAGTCGAATGCAGATGGACTTCATCGAGATGCCTGTGCATGGAGGTCTGAAGTATGTGTTGGTGATTGTGTGCATTTTTAGTCACTGGATTGAGGCATACCCTACGCGTAGAAATGACAGCCTTACAGTTGCGAAGCTATTGTTGAGAGAGTTAATACCACGTTTCGGATTCCCGATCTCTTTAGAATCAGATAGGGGAAGTCACTTCAATAACAAGGTGATAAAGTTACTTTGCGAAGCGCTGAACATTGAGCAAAAGCTGCACTGTAGCTATCGCCCTGAAGCCTCAGGACTGGTGGAGCAAATGAATGGTACACTGAAATCAAGAATGGCGAAAATATGTGCATCGACAAATTTGAAATGGCCTGACGCATTGCCCTTAGTGCTAATGTCAATGAGAAACACCCCTGATAGGAAGACTGGATTGTCTCCGCACGAAATTCTCATGGGCAGGGCTATGAGACTTCCTGCAGTTCCCGCAAATGCGCTTTTGAATATTACAGATGATATGGTGTTAGACTACTGCAAGGGTCTGGCTGACGTGGTTCGCTCTTTCTCTCACCAGGTGGAAGCGACCACCTTGCCACCGATCCAAGGTCCAGGACACGCACTGAAAGCAGGTGACTGGGTCGTGGTAAAGAAGCACGTGAGAAAGTCGTGTCTGGAACCCCGTTGGAAAGGCCCTTTCCAAGTGATCCTGACGACAACTACCGCTGTGAAGTGTGCGGGGGTTCCCAACTGGATTCACGCCAGTCACACAAAGAAGGTGTTGTGTCCCACAGATGAGGAAGTTGAAGCGCTGAAACTACCAGTGCCTGACAAAGCAGTGCTGAGTGCTGAGACAGAGCAAAACCGAACTGAAAGCGAACAGGCAGAAACGGGAGAGAAGGAGATATTCTCTGAGGACGAAGAGACCAACTTGCTTGGGGAAGACCAAGGAGAAAGTTCAGACAGCGACGAAGCAGCTGAAGGTGACAAGGAGCCTGAAGCAGCTGAGGGTAGCAAAGAGCCTGAAGCAGCTGAAGGTGACAAAGAACCTGAAGCAGCTGAAAGCGATAAAGAGCCTGAAGAAAGTAACGGTGACGAAGGGCTCGAAAGAGGTGAAAAAGCAGGAGAGCCTGATCAGAGAAGGGCTTTCCCAGAAGCAGACGATACAGAAAAGGGAAAAGAGAACGTGATTGATTCCCCAGGAGGAGGGGACAAGGCAGAACTGAACGAAAAAGTTCAAGCTTCCACTGAAAAGACAGCAGGTCCATCAAATGGACACGGTGCAAAGAGGAGACTAAGTATATCATCCATAAAAGAAAGGACTAAAGAAAGTTTGGATGACGGAGAAAGGCCAAAGGTGAAAGAGAAAAGAAAGGAAGTGACTGTTGTGGAACAATCCTCAAGTGAAGAAAAGGACCTGACAAAAGAGGAGAGTACCAGCGAAGCAGAATCGAAAAGAGAAGCAAAATTGAAAAGGAAAAGGATACCGAACCGAAGGTATTCCGGTCCTGAATGGGCATATGCAGTCAATGACGATTGGACTGACGAGTTTGTATCTCTAAGCATCGAGAACGAAGAAGAAGAAGAGATACCGATAGAAAAGAAAAGTTTCATGGACTCTGTCGATTGAAAGGGCAATAAATGATATTGCTTGCTACAAAATAACGTGAAACAAAACAACCAGCTGAGACATTGCTAAACCGGATGAGACACTTGCTAAACCGATAAAGACTGAGTTATTGCCGAAATGAGACAAAATGCTGCTAACCGATAAGTGACTGGCCTTTTGAAGAAGACGGTGTGAACATTGCGCTCGTTCAGCTTTGTAACTGAATTTCTAAATAGTTTTATTTTATAGGTGCTTCCAGCTCTCTGATTCTATATAGATCATGACGCAAAACAATAGAAAGAAATATTGTAAATATGTGTGTATAGGCTTGATAATTGCATGCATAATAACAATAATGGCAATTGTGCTTGGAATGCATGGAAAGGGTGAGAATGAGAAGATTGAGGCTTCTACTTTTGCTCCTGTCACTGTCACTGAACTAACCGCATTGAAAAGATTAGAAATAGATGAGAGGCTCTTGCATGATAGGAAGGAGCTTTCGTATAACGTTTTCTATCGCTTGCTAACAGAATATGTTGAGACTATGGATGCGAAGGATTGTTATGTGTGTACACAGATACCGACATCAGTAAAGGAAGGGGTGACTTATCACCACATGCCTCTTACATACGGGATTACCTGTAGTATAGTAATGTCTAGGTTTTATGGTCAAACTAACATACAGTATTTTTACTCAAATTATAATGTTACATTTGCTTATGTTCCTATAATAGCGCAGCTAAGCCAGACTGCTAAAGATTGGGATGCTAAAATAATGAGGGAATTTTTCGAGCCAATGCAACCTTTTGAAACGGCTCACGCTCATAGGGAAAACCTTACCTGCTCGCTCTCTGCAGTAGAAATAAGCTTTTTAGATCGCACAGATGATAGAAGAGCGCAAATGAAGGCGAAATTAGAACAGGAATTACATAAGAGGACTTCAGTAGATAATTATGATTTTGCTGCAATAAAAACACAAGGGAAAATAGCTTTAGATGCTTGGCATGTAGGGAAATTTTGTATATATCGAGGTGAATCTTATTATGATAACATTTTCGTAGGAGCGAGTGAGTGTAAACATACGTTTATCTTTAAGGCCAAATGGACATTCATGATGAACGGATTTGACCCTGTCATTCCAGGTGTATATTATATTTGTGGGTATAATGCCTATTATCATCTTCCAAAGGGATGGTGGGGGAGATGTTATTTGGGTATAGTGTTCCCAAAGGTTTATCAACTGGATGACCTATCGATGATTCAAAAGACATCTGGATCCCATCGTATCCAGAAAAGAGAGACCGCAGCTGCTGTGGTAGGAGATATATTTGGAGCCATGATTCCTTCATTGGGAGTTGTGTTGAATTCCATCAAGATAAAAAAGTTGTCTACTATAGTGGATAACATGCTGACGAAGTTTTCAGGTGCTATAATCCTGATAGATGCTGAACTTGCAGCGGAAAGAGCTATGACTCTTCAAAATAGGCTTGCTTTAGACATTCTTTTAGCAAAGGATGGTGGTGTTTGCAAAATGCTTGGTGCACGACACTGTTGTACCTATATACCTGACAATAGTGTGAAGATTAAAACTATGCTTGCTAATCTAACAAAAGAAAGTGCAGATTTGAAGGAACTGAAAGAACCAGGAGTGTGGGAGAAGGTTGGAAAAGGAATTGCTTCAGTGGGACATTGGATTGGGGGAATTTGGAACGGAATATTGCTGAAAATAATAGAGGGGATATTAATAGTAGTAATTTGTATATTTGGAATTTGGGGAATAAAAAGGGGAATAATAATGATTATGGAAAGAATTAAAAGAAGAAAAGAAGAGAAAATTATGAAAAGAATGGCAGAAGAATATAAAGCGCAAACTAGGGGAATTAAAAGGAAAAGGGAACTGACAGAATTTTAATGTAATAAAATTTGTGGGCGTGGTTTGGTGTGATGACAAGTAGTCATCAGAGGAGGGATTGATGAAGCAGAAAATGAAGGTTTTACATTTATTAACGTGTAGACGTAGTGTGAAATAATCATGTGTGACTTTAACCGAACTAATAAAAATTGTACGGGGACAAAATGTGCCCTCAGAGTAGTTTGCCAACATTTATAAGCGTGCTTTATATAACGTGGTGTATTAGAATTGCACTAATCCGACATAATCATAAACGTGTGCTACGATTCGCTTGTTTGAAATGCTTTAGCTTAGCATGACTTTAGCGGAGGCTTTGGCCTAGTTGCCTGGTCTCACGGTTTAGATGCTCGTATTTTTCCACTGTGCTAATAAACGTGTATTTTTGCTTGAAGCTGTACTTTTCCACAGAAACCGTTCACATGCTTATCTTAAGGTTTCGTGCCAGCCTGGCATATTTTCTCTTTACTCCAAGGTCGATCTGCAGGTGCGGACAATGGAAGCTCTGAAAGTAAGCTAATTGGTATACTATGTTGCAATTTGCGTACCCATCTCCAAGGATAATGTATGCTTAAGTAAAAGCTTGAGAACTGTCGTTTTTGATTGGACAATTTGAAGCTAACCTATGAACCCTCCAATGGAAGACCCTACTGGATTTGAACTGTTGTCTATAAAACCCAGGTGCACGAGAAGAAATTAGGCCACTATTGGACATCCCGCCATTTTGTAGACTTCGTAGCTATTAAGGCCCACTTTGCTGCGACGCCATTTTGAGAGACTTTGATGCTTTCTCTAATCGAGAGAAAGAGACTTTAATGATTCTTGCCCTAGAGACTTTAACTTTGATCTGTCCCTTTGCATGAAGTAGTAATCTTACCTTGCCGCCGTGAGGCAATTGCCCCGTCCACCCCTGCCCCTTTGCCCCGTCCTATGCTGATCGAACGGTACCCATGATGACCGAAGAACGGTACCTGTGAGACGAAGACTTCCTTGATTGCTGATCGTAATTGGTAAATATGAAAGGAAATTGTAAAATTGCATTGAGTTTCTTTTAGGTAACCAACTGATGATTTTGATAAGGTCCCTAGTTAGGAGTTTTTCTAAATTAATGTTGCTAAATTGTTTTTGCATGAAGTTCCACATGCCGATGCTAATTTGAGGTTAGACGAGGATTCCATATGTCGCACGATGCAATTTGAGATCTTGTTATGCTGACTAAATGTATGCAATTAGTTCATTACAGATTATCGTATTAGTGATTTGCATTGCTATTATCGAATGCCTTGTGATTCAAATGCTACATAGATTGCCCTTGTTTCGCCGTTATGGACAGCTATTAATGTTCATATATGTTTATCATTTAGTGTTGAGACACATCTATATTGTGCTAGCTTTGTTAATATAGGGAAATAAAATTCACTAACTTTGAATAAACTGGTGTGGTTATTCCTGACTGAAAGGTCAGGGTTCGCCGAAATGTATTCTGGATTAATTGTCAAGTGTTATGTTGATCAAGGTATTGCCTATGTTCGTTATTGATTATTGATTTGATGAAATTGATCGATTAAGGGTACCGAGAGTTCCCACTAAGTCAAAAGATTCATCGGCCTAAAGAGCGTCCAAACACAGGTAAAATTATTACTACGGACCGCTCTATCACCATCTAGAGAATGCCTGCACAGTTCAAGGCCCGGAAGCTGGAGCATGTTTCAGTCTCCTGTGTGCAAGACATTTTTATTCCCTAAAACTTCTCAGATGGTTCCCCTGTTGGTATGGCATGGCTATTTCATATCTGATACTGTTTAATAGAGGACATTATCTGCTGCTGTGCTCTAGGGAAGGCATTTTATTTCAATCATCAGTTGGGGCTAGATTTGATTAGACAATGAATAATATATGTGATGATAATTAAGAAATTGCCACCAAGGGTTGCGTTGTGGTTCCATAATAATCCACTTGCTGTAAAGTACAGTGCAAGCACATAATTGTAAAACACTGAAAATTACACCAACTAAATTACAAACTCTAACCTTGTACCCCAAGGTAACAGTAAACCAAAACCTAAATTTTAAATTAATCCTTACCGTCTCTGTGCGCCTAAAAATAATCACACACCCTTATTAATGCACGGTGTGTTAACTTTTACCGTGCTTTTAATCAATGTGAATTTTGGTGCAATGCTTATTTTATGGTCTAATATTGGTGCTTTAAAAAATAACAGTTTTCTGTGACATTATCTTTATTCGTGGATACCTGATGGTCCAAGAGGATTGGATCCAAGATTTATTTCCAGGATTAACCAGTGACCTTGTAAATGATTTCCATTTGTATTCCTCGTATCTAAATCTCATGTAAATATCTTAAATAACTGGCATAGATCTGGCCAACATTATGATTGTGGCTAGGTTGCAATACCTTAAATTCCAGTTAAATAGTTAAATAGTAGAAACTGAAAGTGGGAACGTGGAAATATTAATTCAGAAAAAAGAAACTGCAGTTTAAAGACAGCTTTTTGGGCTCACGCAGCTCAGCCATCCTTCTCCAGACACGCTCAATATACTAATTAATGCTTATCAAGCGGTTACCGCGGCTAATTTTGTTACGTACACCTACATAGCTTCATATAATGGCACACACACAGCGTGAGCATAATTCAAAGCAAAGGTCTAACTTGTTGGAAGCCTACAGCTCCCTCAATGCCAGGTGTCTGCAAAGTGTTTCTACCAGCGCGCCTTGTTATTTTTTACATCATTAATTGTTAACTCATAAATTTTCTTCAGCTTATTTTACAGACTGGTAACTCAAATACCCTTGTCACTAGCAATCTATGAGCAATGTTTACAGTATGTTTGCTAAAGATTTTTAGAGTCTTCCCCGACAGGAATTAAAATATACTATATGATGAGGCTAGGATTAGCCATAAACATTGACCCACAATTAGCATCAGACTCTAGGTTTGGTGGGCTGTACTCCATTACGCCAGGGTATTGACCGGGTGTGCGTCGTTGCCTTGGCAGACTGCAGCCTGCCATATGTGTAGATCTGCCTTCACAGGAGACGCTGCCACGCTGGTTCGTCTGAAGGCAATGAAGGTTTGCAGTGTGGGCGCCATGTTCAGTGCTCCCACTCAGCAAAAGTTTTTGTTTTTCAAAAAACAACCTCCCAAAGTATGGGAGTGTTTTGTTCAGTTTACTGTTCAAGAACACCAGGCTACCCTGGCGGTCCCAAACAGGAAAACAATTATATCTGAGGTATTTTGACAGATGGCACAATACCAATCACTGCCAGTCAAAGCTTTCCCATGGTGGAGCCAGGTGGACTAAGTTAAAGCTCTCAACACTTCATGAGTCTCACAGCGCTGATTAAATAGCTGAATGATGTCCACATATCAGTGTTCTCCAGAAGTCTTAAAAAGGGACAGAAATTGGATCAGGTAGTTCCCCCAAGAAGATATAAGCTCCCATTTCAGGTGTTGCAGCTAGATCAAAGATTAGGCGTGTTTTAGGAAGTGCTTTCCTTTGTTTATGAAAGAGGAGTCAAAAGGAAAAGGGGAAGGTCATTAGCACCAGGAGTGTTAACGCTATTGCTGGGATGCATGACAGCCTCCCTCACCCTGTCAGGAAAAGCAGCGCAGAAGAAACAACGCTGGTTTTTCAACGGAGCAGTCGATTTCATGCTGCATGTAATTCCCCAATAAAAGTAACTCAGAAGCAAAGGGCCCAGCCTAAATTAGGGAGAAAAGAGGCTCCTGGTAGGTGAAGCAGTTTATTTCTCCCTTTCTGGGTAGAACATTAAAACACCATCTTCACCTTGTTGTCGTATCTCTGCCTTTCTTAGCCACAGCATGTTAGCTAGAATGTGGGCAAAAGCTTTGGTGGATTATTGGATCACTGGTAACCTTCAAATATGTCCAGTTGTGGCACAACACCATATCTAAAACAGCACTAAAGTATGGTTAAAACCTATACAATATGTTGACTGATCTATCATAATGTTCAGACCAAAGCCTTACCAAACTCAAGAACTAGACATGGCCTAAATCACAATCACAAATAATTAAAATCTGTCAACAATGTTGATACCCGCAACATTTAAGTGATACTACGAATGCTGTGCCTGAGCAGACACAACCCGTCAATAGATTGAGAGCACAAGATGCTTATCTTTCAATAATCATACTGTTACGGTTATTATTGTCCATATCAAAAGACTCATTAAATGCCTATGATTGACTGCTGTCCTATAGATGTTACACCCTCAAAGGAAGTTGTTTCTGTCATATGTGAAATCCTATCGGAGTATTCTTTGTATCTGAATGCTTACAAAGAAAAATATACTTTACCTCTGCATATGCAACATGACTGAATAGATGATCTCATTCCACGAGCTTCTTGTGCCTTTTCTATCACAACAGATGAATTTACATGCAAGAAGAACTGGATAATCTTTCAGAAATGCTTCCAATTAAAGAGGCATTTATGTATTGAATACATTATCTTCAAGGTACGACATATCATCTTTGCTGTTACCAAACATAAAAACATGAGATCCGTGAAAATAGTCAACATCTGCAGTCAGCGACAAACCTGTTGGATTGTCTTCGTTTTTCATGCCTTAACTTTGTTGTTACCTTCAAATCGTATTCACAGAACACCAAGCTAATTCCTTGTTAAGGATCCATATGGCAGGAGATGAAGATGAAATTAAAGATATTCAACTAATTTCATCTGACAAGGTCTTAGACATTATTCAAAATCTTGTTCATGACTTTCAAAAGGTATTTCAGAAAGCCTATCAGACTACTGTTGGACTATCTTTTGTGAATTTCAACACTGAGCACTATAGTAACTACTTTCACAAACACCAGATATGGCTTCCTACCATGGAAACAGAATAAAAATACTGCGAATGTTTCTATGAAGGATAAACGGTTGAGCATTTTAGCACACACCAAGACCCATGAGGTAAGCAGCCAATGTACCCACTGAATCTTCCCATATAAGACATAAATTACTATATGAGCAGTTGCATTATGCATGCACAGGACTAAACTAAGTCGCAAAGACTGCACTGCTTGCTTCACCTTCACCCAATACAACAACATCAAAGGCAAACATCCTCAATTCATTTTATCACCATCCTTCCTATGCAAAAGGTAGGCAACAAACACTGTTCTGCCGGCAGAGTAGGAGGAGTTTTTTCCACTCGGCGTGGCACTTGGAACGCAGAGTTCATCAAACACTGCCAGCTGCCGTGGAGGGAAGTTTACCGGCATCACCCATAGAAAAACAGTTACTTTCACCTGCTTTTCCAAGGGTTTGGATTGGTTGTAGAAAGCTAGTCCAAGTTTGCCTGCCAATGGCTTGTTTGTTTCCTGGCGTCTGGATCCAGGATGGTGGCGCCGAGCCCGGGCACTGTGTGTGAGGAGGAACCAGTGAAGAGGCAGCAATGGGGCCTGGGCCTGGGCTCCGCAACATAGTAGCCGATGACGTCAGCAGCAGAACGTTTTGGAAGAAGAGCACCAAGCTGCCCACAAAGTGAGAGAGGGATAAGTGAGAGGATGAGAGAGAGGAAGACAGAGAAAGAGAGTGAGAAAGAGGTCCCGTGAGAAGGAATGAAGAGGCTGAGAGTTTTTTTTTTCATGCAGTGGGGGACACTGACTGACGAGAAACTGCCAGTGTGTTGGGGGGTGGTTTCAGGAGGACCGTTAAACTGCTCTTTCACTGCCATTCACTGCCATTCATGGTGACTTGCTGAAGTTTATCTACTCCACAATAAACTCCACACCTCTTTGTCATCTTTGCACAAACCAGTATTTTCAAATGCATCATAAAAAACTGGAGCAGTCGTAATGGAGGCCACAGGTCCTTTTAGCAGCCACCTCAAAATATTGAGCTATCTTAAAAATGTTTTTAGTGAACAATAATGTAAACCAAAACAGCTTTTCTACGTTATTGTCGTAGTGTGTCCTCCGGCCCAAAGTGCATTTTCCTTGCCAATATCTTAAGGATGTGGGTAGTTTGTAAAAGTATACCATAAGCATGTCATATGGGCATGTCGAGAAAGAGGATGACTGATATACTCTGCAGCACCCCCGCCCACTCCCAAAGCTGCTCAATGAGAACCCCTAACCAGCTACGACTTTAGACTGGGCAAATGTACTAATAGTGAAGACAGACAGTGGATATGGTGCCAATTTAGGACAGAGATTGAGATTATTGTGAACTGGACTAACCATGCTCTGAGTTCTTCTGACGCAACATTGTTTCCCGATGGGAGTGACACTCATGCTATATCACTGGAACCTGTTTGGTAAAGATTCACTATGCCTACTCACAGAACTCTGTGGAATGGCGAAGTTTTTGGATACCTCCGCGGAAGTCCGCAGAGTGAAACTCTGTGAGCTCCCCCCACCCCTAATATTGCACACCTGCACTGTGACAGATCTCTAGATGAACCACTATAACCAGCAGAAGCTCGATTTGCTTTTTTGTTTACCACCTCTTGCTATGCAGCTTGATCTCAGAATTCTGTGTCTCTTGTTTTTATTGCTAAATATATTAAGATGCTAGTTTTTTGGATTATTAAATGTAAAATGCAATGACAGCCCCTCAGTAGAGTGACCACCTCACTCTAGGTCATTATGGACCCTTCCAGTCCAAAACCTTTCATCTACAAATCAGGTGTGTTTGTCTTATTAGTTTAACGGAAGCAAAGCAAGACTATAACTCCCAGAATGCTACAGGGGATTAAACAATAGTTCATGACTGGAAACTGTGTCCGCTATTACCTTGAAGGATCAGGTCGCTGTACCCCTCAGTAATATTTGTGCTATATAAAAATCATAGATCAATTAATGAATAAATGCATCTTGTTATTTTGCTGTGTCCTGACCTAATATCTCACTTGGGTGATATCTGGCGCAACTTTGAACTCACTGTATACAATATACCCAGATCTTAGTGTACCCACTTTCTGCAACACTTTTCACCCATCCCTTTATAGGATTTCCAGGATGCCGGAAAATTAGTGCATCAGTGAACTCTCTGCATACAATATACCTAGATTTAAGCCCGTCCCCTTTCTGCATCACTTTTCAACCATCTCTTTATAGGATTATAGCATCTGCTCTTATGGTTGTGAGGCAATACATATTAGACCTTAGGAACCTGTTCATCAACTCAGCTCTCAAACAACAAGTAAGCCTTCTATGAGAGAACTGTTTATGGATTGCATGGGCCATGTGCAACACAATGAGAACCATCAGTTAGTGAGTTTATTTCACTTTCAATGCTGACAAGCCAATTATATCTGCCAGTCTTCAGTGATGGATAAGGATAAGTGATGAGTTAATAGTAATGCAATGTTAGTGCCAGGAATCATAGCTATGTAAGGTAAGTGTAATAATGCACAAATCTAAACGTTCAAGTTCGTTTAGACTTTGAAATTTGTAGGATCCTAATGCGTTTTCGAATTTAGGGCCAGATGTATCAAACACCCGTTTTGTATTTCTAAGAAATTGCTATTTGAGAAATGTAAAATTGAATGTAAGAAAATAACGAATCCTTAATAGCGATATCTTGAAAATCTCAATCGCAAATTCAAGGGTGCTGTGGGCCTAATGCCCCCTTTGATGCACCCTCCTCATAGAAATTGTACACATGTAATGTGCACACATGCCCTAGGGGCATGTGTGTGCTACATGGCACTTTAAAAAAAAAAAAAAATTTAATGCATTTTTAAAAATTGCACATGGTTACCAACAAATTTGAATTTGTGGTAATTGCATTTGCCAAATGCCCGGTTTGCATTTAGGAAATGCATGATACATGTGCATTGGTACTCGCAAATATGTATTCCCTATTTGCGATTACCTATTTAGGGAATCGTTATTTTAGAAATTCCTTAAATTGCACTGAAAGGCCACTTTGTATGCACAAACGGTGGAATTTTGTGATTCGCAACATTTGCAAATGCAAAATTGTTTGATATATCTGGCCTCAAGATTCTTCTGAATCTAGTCACCTTAAAATTGAAGTATTGCAGACAGGGAAAGATCTGCAGCTGGTAGCATGGCTTCTTTACCCTTGTCTGCTACAGTCTTGCAGACTTCAGAACAGAAGGGTCTAAGTCAGCCTCTTGGTGTGGGCATGGGGTATATCTTTGGCTTTCCCCAACTTGAAATTAAAGGTGCAAGGGTTATAGAGCTTGTTGATATTGCCGCCACTTGTAAGATAATTGGCTGATAAAACTACAGGCGCTTGAAGATTGCTCTCTTTGTTTTAATAACTTTTTACTTTTGCACGAGTTCAAGCCCATATCAATGCATAAGAGAAACATTTATTCAACATTATCCGTTTGATACAGTGCAGAAAATGCAATTCTTCTCTTGTGCATACCTTATAGCATGGCATACACCTCTGACCGATCTTTTCATGCAACCAAATCCTTAAACTAATCCTCCGTTTTGGATGCAGAAATTGTAAACCAATATATTACCGTGCTTCACTTGGCAAGTGTAATGAGAGGTCCTTTTTGCAGGCTCTCTGTAGAGATATGCTTGTAAGGAGAGAATGGAATGTGAATGAAAGGTGCATTCTAGGTTGGCATTTGGAAGGCTGAATGAGGAGATTGGAAACTGGAGATTGGAGACTGGAGACTGCTGTACTAGGATTATTATTGGAATAAAAGACTTTCAACTTCTACTGGCCTGCGCATTTACTACATAATTGGCGACGAGGGACTCTGCGCAGGGGGCAGAGAAGATTTTAATAACTCCCAACCCCTGGATCAGTTTGTAAGCAACAAAAAGGAACGAAGATAAAGGAAAAAAAAAGGGGGTGAAAGAAGAAAGAAGACAAAGAACCCTGGTAACCGTGAGTTAGCTGATATATATGTATTGCTGGATTGAATGGACATTAATATAAACCTTACAGGATCATTTTTCCTCTTTCTCTTTAGTTTTTTTTTCAATGTAATTATTGGCAAGTATTGGATGTACTCGCGTTTGGATTATTTTTAGAAGCGAGTCATGCTTTTTACAAGTTGGGATATTTGATGGTCAAGGCTTGCGGCAGCCTAACGGCACTGTAGGGTGTGCGCCTGGCACGTCTACAAAAGGAAACAGAGGAAGAACCATCTGTTTGTCTGTGCGCTAAGAGCACTGTACTGTGTTCGCGCGCCACATCTTCAAAGGAAAACAGAGAAGGAACCTTCGATTTGTCTGCCTGCATTGTACTCGAGCCGTGATCGGCTCAAATATATGTTCAGCACGAGCACAGTGCCATTGCACGCGATCTGGAAAAGCCGGTTTCGCGTGCTTCCAGCGCATGAAGACAAAAAAAAAGGGGACAAGGAACTACACATTAAGTCTCGAAAAAGAAGAGAATGGAATGTGAATAAAAGGTGCATTCTAGGTTGGCATTTGGAAGGTTGAGTGAGAAGATTGGAGACTGGAGAGTGAAGAGCAAGCTGGGAGTTATTGTTGCTGTACTAGGATTATTATTGCAATAAAAGACTTTCAACTTCTACTGGCCTGCACATTTACTACACTCTCTGCCAGTTTTTGCCCTACTGTTGCTGGATTTAGTGCTGCTGTACTGACTTTCTAATGCTTTGGGCCCTTCCGACGAGATCACAGTACATGTGCTCTGACTTATAAAAGGTATGTGTGTAATATGCTTATTCCCAATCAGCATGTTAACTTTTTTAGAAGTCCTTAGGACTGGGTGTACCTAGGGTAGGTTAGTTATGGGTCGCTCGTTGACTGCTGCACTGGTTCTGCCACCACAAGTGTGACAGGGTAAAACATAACATCCAGTCTGTCACTGCAGGCAAGTAGTGCAGTTTCAAACTGCTAACTTGATTTTGGCATTTAAACTTATGGCAAACCCCAAACCTTTATTTTTTATATGCACAAGTCACCCCTAAAACAGGCCTAACAAGCCCTAAGACTTGGTGCTGTCTATTAAAGAGAAAGGAATGTGTTTTAGTTGTCCTGACAGTAAAAATCCTGTATTGTCATTTTTAATGTAGAAAGGCGAGTAGCACATTTGGCGAATATGGAGTTATATGCTGATAACTAAGCAGTCCTAGCTTATAAATGTGAACTCCTAAATTTCAAAGTATCAAAAGAATTAGTGCATCAAACCCAACATTTTGCTCAAGTCATATTTAATGTCACTAGTTTACAAAGTGCAACTTTAAGAAGTTACCACTTTGTTACCTAAAGTTGTCCAGGAGCTGTTTACTGGAATTGAGAAGCAGTCCTTGAGACAGACTTCTGCCCCCTTGGAGAGAGGCTTGAATGACTCTTAGAAATGGAAACAAAGAACGTGCTGTGGGAAGAGGTACTATCTCCTCCTGGCAGGGCGGCCAGTATGGGTGTGAGCCTAAAAGATGAGCCCTAAAGAGGTAGCAGCCTTTGAAGCTCAAATGGTAGTCACAGATGGAGACAGCTGTTCTTTTGTTTCAACAGATGGGCTGGCATATTTGGTAGAGAGGGACAAGCTCTATAGGTCCGGTAGATACTCTTGGTAGGAGGAATCGTTTTCTTGTAGTCCTAGTGGATTATCATAGTAAATGGTTTGCAATTAAGACTATGGAGCAGATCACAACTTGCAATGTCATAGAGTTTCTGAGAGAAGTACTTTTGGAGGAAGGTGTACCGAAAATTCTGGTCATAGATAATGGTGTGCAGCTAGTGTCTGCAACTATGATGGATTTTCTTACTGGATTGGGAATTAAACATGAGAGAGTAGCATTATTTCGTCCACAAGCGAATGGTTTGGTGGAAAGGGTGAATCGAATTATCATGGAGAACATTCAACTTTCTTTAGCCAGTGGGTTAAATTGGAGAGAGGAGTTGAACAGGATGTTGTGGGCACATAAGGTAACACCTCATTCAGTAACGGGGTATCACCATTTATTGCTCTTAAGGGAAGAGACCCAGCGATAAAAGAATCCCCTTGGTGGTTACATGAAAAGAAACAGGTGTGGGTGGATCGTGAAAAAATGAAAGCAAGAGTGTTGGGTTTTCAGGAGCGAAACAAGTTAACTTATGATACTAGGAAGCAAGTGAAGAATATTGATGTGAAAGTAGGTGATTGGGTGGCAGTAAAAAGGTTTGGTATAGTAAAGAAAGGTGAGAGCAAGTTTTCCAAACTGCAGAAAGTAGCAAAAGTATCAAATACTGTGGTCAAGTTGGATGATGGTAGAGAATGGAGTGTGGGAAATTTGTGCACGATTAAGGAGGTGGAAAAGTCTGTTTATTGAGTAATTTGCAAATTGTAAATAGACTATGGTTTGGGATTTGTGTGTGTTTTATTATTTATTAAAATATGTAAGGGGGAAGATGTGTAGAGATATGCTTGTAAGGAGAGAATGGAATGTGAATAAAAGGTGCATTCTAGGTTGGCATTTGGAAGCTTGAGTGAGGAGATTGGAGACTGGCGAGTGAAGAGCAAGCTGGGAGTTATTGTTGCTGTACTAGGATTATTATTGGAATACAAGACTTTCAACTTCTACTGGTCTGTGCATTTACTACACTCTCTGCCAGTATTTGGCCTACTGTTGCTGGATTTAGTGCTGCAGTAAAGACTTTGTAATGCTTTGGGCCCTTCCTACCAGGTCACAGTGCATGTGCTCTGATTTAAAAAAGGTATGTGTGTAATATGCTTATTCCCAATCTGCATGTTAACTTTTTTAGAAGTCCTTAGTACTGGGTGTACCTAGGGAAGGTTAGTTATGGGTCTCTCGTTGACTGCTGCACTTGTTCTCCCACCACGAGTGTGACAGGGTAAAACATAACATCCAGTCTGTCACTGCAAGCAAGTAGTGCAGTTTCAAACTGCTAACTTGATTTTGGCATTTAAACTAATGGCAAACCCCAAACCTTTATTTTTTATATGTATAAGTCACCCCTAAAGCAGGCCTAACGAGCCCTAAGACATGGTGCTGTCTATTAAAGAGAAGGGCATGTGTTTTAGTTGTCCTGACAGTAA
The DNA here is from genome assembly GCF_031143425.1 of Pleurodeles waltl. Lineage (NCBI taxonomy): Eukaryota > Metazoa > Chordata > Amphibia > Caudata > Salamandridae > Pleurodeles > Pleurodeles waltl. Next base: position 175,050,352 of record NC_090445.1, on the reverse strand, counting down.
AAATCCTGTATTGTCATTTTTAATGTAGAAAGGCTAGTAGCACATTTGGCGAATATGGAGTTATATGCTGATAACTAAGCAGTCCTAGCTTATAAATGTGAACTCCTAAATTTCAAAGTATCAAAAGAATTAGTGCATCAAACCAGACATTTTGCTCAAGTCATATTTAATTTCACTAGTTTACAAAGTGCAACTTTAAAAAGTTACCACTTTGTTACCTAAAGTTGTCCAGGAGCTGTTTACTGGACTTGAGATGCTGTCCTTGAGACAGACTTCTGCCCCCTTGGAGACAGGCTTGAATGACTCTTAGAAAGGGAAACAAGGAACATGCTGTGGGAAGAGGTGCTACCTCCTCCTGGCATGATGGCCAGTATGGGTGTGAGCCTAAAAGATGAGCCTTAAAGAGCTAGCAGCCTTTGAAGCGCAAATGGTAGTCACAGATGGAGACAGCAGTTCTTTTGTTTCAGCAGATGGGATGACATATTTGGTAGAGAGGGACAGGCTGTTGTCAAACAGTTTTTTCCAAGGGGAGTGCAACCTCCAAGTAGCCACACCTCTGGGTTGGACTAGGGAACTTTACAAACTGAAAGAATGGTTCTGCCATGTTGGGAGTGGACAGAATAGTGTACCCTGTGATAGATGGATGACACACTTCACAGGAAGTCATCATCAGGCAGGAGGGACCTAGTAGCCTGATTGGCTACTTAGTAGCCACAGGACCCTAGGCTTGTAGTGGGCATAAAAGTGGCACCTCTAGCATACAGACCTCAGTTCACCCCTGTCTTGGAATAAGGACTGAAGAAGGACTACCCTGCTTCTCTGTGGAACAAACCCAGAAAGAGAGTCTGTACCACTGTACTGCACCTACTGCACCTTGGGCTAACAAAAACAGAATTGTGCCTGTGGTAAACTGCTCACGAGCACCAGAAAGAAGGAATGACTCCTTGGTACAGCTACAGCTCTTGTTGCATGTCGAGGTGCAGCCTGGTTGACAGAGTCCTGACCCTCAAAAAATGAGCCTGAGTCAGATAGACTGTGAGAGTCGCTGGAGCACAGTTTGGTCACTCAGCATGAAAGGTACAACCAGTTAAGGGGAACCACTGGTTTTGATGTAACCTGTGATCAGTAGAGCAGTGCACATAGTTTTGTGCTGGACTTCACCAGTTCTTCATGGGACATTGTCCAAGGAGGCCCAAATCACTGCACCGTGCTCGTGAACCAAGGATTGACCACAGGAAGAACCTTGACACCAGCTCAGCATCCTTGAGCATCTTCACCATCTTGCATCCCTTGAATTAGTACGCTTCATTGATTTCTATGGCAGATTAGACCTCTGAACTGGACTGGAGACTGCTGTAACTGTGAGGTAACTGTTCAAGTGGACCTTCTTGGTTCTTGTGACTGGCTCCCTATCTAGTTTGGTCCCTACAAGTGTGTAGATCTCTAAGTGAGTCATGTTAGATTTCAATGATCCATTGTATTGAGTGAAAAAGCTGTGATTTATGGTTTCTTTAAAAATGTAGATCTCCTGAACATTCTGATGTTTAAATGTCTACTTAAATATAAAAATAAGGCTATTTTTATCCATTGGTGTCACATTTTTTTTTGTGGAATATTTTTCTCATTCAACTGTGTTGGTACTTCTTAATGCTTTACACTTGTTTCGTTGATAAAGTCTGACTGGTCTGAACCATAGCTACCCAGGCCTGAGCAATGGCTTTGTAAGCAAACCTGACTGGACCTGATATGGATCTGTGTCTTTATTACACACTGAGGTTACACAGTCAAACTGTTAGAAATGGGGCCTGTCTAAACAAGGGCCCTCACTCTAGTCAGGGTAAAGGAGAATCACCCTCAGTTAACCACTGCTCACCCCCTTGGTAGCTTTCCATGAGCAGACAGGCTTAACTTCAGAAGAAATGTGTAAACTTTTTGTATCAACACACAATAATACAGTGAACCAGTACAAAATGACACAACACAGGTTTAGAAAAATAGGTAATATTTATCTAAACAAAACAAGACCAAAATGACAAAAACCCTATATACACAAGTCAAGGTATGCATTTTTAAAAGAATAAGAGGGTCATTCTGACCCTGGCGGGCGGCGGGAGGCGCCCGCCTGGCGGGAACCGCCAAATGGCCGCTCTGCGGTCAGAAGACCGCGGATGCCATTCTGGCTTTCCCGCTGGGCCGGCGAGCGACCGCCAAAAGAGCGCCCGCCAGCCCAGCGGGAAAGGCCCTGCAACAAGGAAGCCGGCTCCGAATGGAGCCAGCGGAGTTGCAGGGGTGCGACGGGGGCAGTTGCACCCGTCGCGAGTTTCACTGTCTGCTAAGCAGACAGTGAAAATCTTTATGGGGCCCTGTTAGGGGGCCCCACAACACCCGTTCCCGCCATCCTGTTCCTGGCGGTAAAAACCGCCAGAAACAGGATGGCGGGAAGGGGGTCGGAATGGAGATTCAGCCCATGCAGGGGAAAATCCGGCGGGAAACCGCCGGATCCCCTTTTCTGACCGCGGATTTACCGCCACGGTCAGAATGGGCTGGGAAGCACCGCCAGCCTGTTGGCGGTGCTTCCGTGGTCCCCGGCCCTGGCGGTCTTGGACCGCCAGGGTCGGAATGACCCCCTAAGAGTCTTAATCCTTATAAAACAGTGAGAATGCTGTTGTTACACAAACTACCTGGTTAGCGCCAAAAGTAAAGCTACAGGGCAAGGGTGTGTTGGAAAAGGGTAGCGATGTGTCGATTCCTTACTCACAAATGAGGCCTGGCGTCGTTTCCATCTCCGGTCAGGTCGGCGATGCATCATTTTTCACCCTCACAAGAGAGAGATGTGTCGATTTCCGTACGGGGAAACTCGGATCCGAGCAGAGTCAGGTTGACTTGGACACCCAGGGATGATGCGTGGAAAATCTCGTCCCACGGTATCAGAAAACCGCGCTGCATGGGGTTTGCTTCGTTATCAGCCTCCGTAAGCGGGTGTTGTGTGTTGTTTCTCCAGCCGCGATGCATCATCTCCCAGCCACGATGCAGGTGGAGCATCGATTTCAGCCATGAAGGCAGCAGCGCATTGTTTATCAGCAGCGGAAGGTAAGTCAAACATTTTCCTGCATGTCATTCTGTGTGTGGATTTTCATTTCTTGTCTGCCAGCTTCACCTCTCAATACTGGACTGGATAGGGCACCACTTGGCAGGGCAGGATTCGCAGCAGAGACTTCAACAACAGGAAGCAAGCTCAGTTCAAGCCCTTGAAGATTTTTCTTAAGCAGGAATGCACAACAAAGTATAATCTTTCTCCCCTTTCACAGGCAAAAGCAGTAACTGCAGGATAGCCCAACAAAGCACAGGCAGGGGGCAGCACTTCTCCTCAGCTCTTCAGCTCATCTTCTTGGCAGAGGTTCCTCTTGATTCCAGAAGTGATCTAGTTTTCAGGGGGTTTGGGTCCAGTACTCCTTTCTGCCTTTGAAGTAGGCAAACTTCAAAGGAAAGTCTCTCTTGTTTGTGAGATCCTGCCTTGCCCAACCCAGACCCCAGACACACACCAGGGGGTTTGAGACTGCATTGTGTGAGGGCAGGCACATCCCTTTCAGGTGTGAGTGACCACTCCTCTCTGCCCTCCCAACATAGATGGCTCATCAGGATATGCAGGCTACACCCCAGCTCCCTTTGTGTCACTGTCTAGAGGTGAGGTGCAAACAGCCCAACTGTCAAACTGACCCGACAGGGAATCCACAAACAGGCAGAGTCACAGAATGCTTTAAGCAAGAAAATGCCTAATTTCTAAAAGTGGCATTTTCAAACACACAGTCTAAAAACAACCTTTACCAAAAGATGTATTTTTAAATTGTGATTCAGAGACCCTAAACTCCTTATCTTTATCTGCTCGCAAAGGGAATCTGCACTTTAATAATATTTAAAGGCAGCATCCATGTTCACCTATGAGAGGGATAGGCCTTGCACAGTGAAAATCGAATACAGCAGTATTTCACTGTCAGTACATATAAAACACATTAGTATCTTAGATATAGACTGCACCCTGCCCATGGGGCTAACTAGGGCCTACTTTAGGGGTGCCTTACATGTAAGAAAAGGGAAGATTTAGGCCTGGCAATTGGGTACACTTGCCAAGTCGAACTGGCAGTTTTAAAACTGCACCCACAGACACTGCAGTGGCAGGTCTGAGCCATGTTTACAGGGCTACTAATGTGGGTGGCACAACCAGTGTTCCGTGACCACTAGTAGCATTTGATTTACAGGCCCTGGGCACCTCAAGTGCACTGTACTAGGGACTTACTAGTAAATCAAATATGCCATTAATGGAAACCCAATTAAACATATATTTTACATATGAGCACTTGCACTTTAGCACTGAATAGCAGTGGTAAAGTGCCCAGAGGATCAAAAACAGCAAACACAGGGTCCAGCACACATCAACAACCTAGGGAACAGAGGCAAAAAGTTTGGGGAGACCACACTAAAGATGCCAAGTGAAATGATGTAAAAGAGACTGCTTAAAGTATATAAAGTCTCTATTTATTAGAGGTACAGGTAAAAACACCCCAGCCTACAGACGCACTCCTGGTCTCTCACGATCCTTCTCATTAACCGCCTCCGGTCACCTTGGTTGCCACCCGAAGGTTCTCACCAAGTACATTTTAAGCAGAGAATGTCACACATCTCCCTGTTAGCATTATAGCAAAAGAAGAAATATAACAAAAGTGTATCGAATTAAACAACAACATCTAACCTAATTTTCAACTACAGCTAGAACCTTAGGATATCTAATAAACTAAGGAGATCAATGTAACAAAAGTACTGAGGAGAAACAGACAAACACTTATTTTGTGAGATACATTAGAGCTTTGGAACGTTCATGTAAAATGACACATCACATCAAGACTTATTATACAAAGTCACCTAGAATCTTAGGGCGTCTGATGATTCTTGAACTCTTTCTTAGTTCCATGTGATCATCATCAACCTCCCTTTCTCTCACACCATTTCTGACAGATTTATACTTTTCAATAATCCCAGTCTGGATTTTCACCACTCTTCCAATGTTCCACATTCTATGATCTTCAGTCCTTATAGCGTTCCCTAGAACTTTTGTTACTTTGAGAGGAACAGAACACTTTGAATGGTCTCTTGAAAGACCTGAACAAGGGTTTTCACCCTAACAAAATCACCTACTCGAATAATTATTTATTTTGCAGCTTTCCGTCTATCAAACCTGATTTTCCTTTCAGACACTTTCTTATGTTCCCTCTCATATTTCTTTTCATCATTACTCTTAATTTCCAACTTCACACCCACTTTGTCATTTACCCATGAAGGACAAATTAGTGTATTAGGTCTTCCTCTCTAAATAATTCAAATGGTGAAAAACCCGTGGTTGTGTGAGGAGTCAACCGATAATTCTTAATCTTGCAAAATACATTCTTCTTCCAACACTTGTTATTCGCTAAAGCCATTTGTATAGTTTCCTTTAACACTCTATTTAGTCTTTCCACCATACAATTTGTTTCTGGATGGTAAAGAGAAGCTTTCTTGTGTTTACTACCCCTGTCACTCAGATACTGTTCCATGCTCAGCAAAACAAATTGCACACCATTATCAGTAAGAATGAAAGACGGAAATCGTTCTCTATCAAAAATGTGATCAAGAAGGTTTATAACATCACATGTTTCTACAGAGGTAGTAATTCCAATTTCAGGCCACCTCGAATACATATGCATTAATACTATAACATAGTTGTATGTGTTGGAATGTCTAATTGGACCTAAAATGTCCATTGATATTTCTTGCCATGGTTCTTTTGGTAATTCCCTCACTTTCATAGATTGTACACTACACGTTAATGCTTTATCTGCCCTAGAACACACTAGTCCATACCTGGCCACCAATACATGAGCCTCAACCTTTCCTTAGTTTTAGAAATTCCAGGATGACTCTCATGAGCCAGAGAGAGTAACTCATCTCTCAATTTCAATGGTGGAATAAGTCTAGTCCCTCTCAATACCAAACCACTATGTGAGGGTAATTAATCTCTAATTCTCCAGAACCCACCAAATTGCTGATCATTCTTTTCACTACCATTCCATCCATTTTTGATTTTCCTGACTACCTGTTGTATTATCTCATCACCATCCAACTCCGCCAGCCATTCACTTCCTTTGATTATCCCTTCTCTAATCACACATAACTCAAAATCATCTTCTCCACACATAATCCCATCTTCAGAATCTGGAATCTCATTCACTAACCTTAAACAACAATCAGCAATGTTATTCTCTACTCCAGGTATGTACTGAACTTCAAAACGAAATTCTTGCAATGCCTCTACCCACTTTCTAATCCTTCCAGATACAACATCCAATCCTTTCTTTAAAAAAATCTCTTTTAAAGGTTTGTGATCTGTTCTTACCAAAAATCTACTACCCCAGACAAACTTCTTTAGCTTATGCACTGCCCAAAACACAGCTAACGCCTCTTTCTCAATGACAGAGTAATTTAATTCCGCTCCTTTCAAACATCTTGATATAAAGAGGATCGTTCTCTCCACTCCATTTTGTGTTTGCATCAATACAGCCCCAAGTCCTTTGGCACTAGCGTCAGACATTATTACTGTTTCTTGACCTGGTTCAAAACTTTGTAAACTAGAGGCAAACCTCAAGTTATGTTTCCTTAATTGCCTTCAAATTTATTATAAAATTCTGCCAATGCAAGAAAGTTTACCACTTCAACTTTAGAAGATGGACTGGCGAGTTTGATAATTGTGTCTACTAAATATTTTTTTGGTTCAATTCCTCTGGAAGAATTCCTGTGTCCCAGATAGTCAATTTCATCAAGATTAAATTTACACTTTTCTGCTTTCAAAGTTAGACCACTCTCTTTAAGTCTCCAACGAACTTCTCGTACCCTTTCATTGTGTTCCTTTTCATTCTCACCATGAATTAAAATGTCATCTTGATATATTTTTATTCCTTGAACTCCCTCTAGTACTCTTTCCATGGCCCGTTGGAATACAGCTGCAGCTGAAGTCAGACCAAAGGGCATGGGAATAAATTGAGAGGTACCAAAAGGGGTAATAAACGTAGTTAAATCTTGTGAGTCCTTGCGTAATTTAATTTGATGGTAGGCAGAAGTTAAGTCAATAGACAAGAAACACTTTGCAATCTTTAACATGGATAACATTTTATTGATATTAGGCAGAGGGTAATGATCAGCTACCACACATTTGTTTAACTCTCTCAAATCAATGCATAACCTGGGCTCACCATTAGCTTTCACAGCCATGACTACTGGAGCTAGCCATTCACTGGCTTCCACCTCTTCAATTATACCATTCTGTTTCAATTTATCTATCTCTGCCCTCATTTTTTCTTTGACCATTAAAGGTACACCCCTTACTTTGCTGACTACTGGTGTGATACCCTTCTTTATCTTTATCCAATGCAAGTATCTTTTCCGACAACCAAGTTTGTTCTGAAAAGGTTCTGGAAAATCTTGTTCATACAGTGGCCTGGAGCTGTTCACAGTATCTACACAATCTACATTTTTCAGCCGTACCGAAGGATTTTCATTAGGGTCAAGATAATACCTTTAAATCCCTCTGGTGTAACCTACTAATAAGAGAATCGCCTCTTATGGAAACATAGATCTTCCCAGCTGTAAACTTATCTTTAAATTGCATAGAGCCCATAAAGTAACCCAACAACTTAATAGGATCTCCACCATAACCCTTTGGACAAATGTCTGGTTTGAAACATTTGACTGAAGTTATGAGATGTTTTTCAAATAAATTTTCAGGAATAAGCATAATTTTCGCCCCAGAAGCGAACCTCATGGAAACCGGAACTCCATCAATTCATACAACTTCTGCTGGACCACTGATTCCACTATTCACTTGCAAAATAAATTCCTCAGGAGAATCATTATCTTCTAATGTCACTTCTTGAACTTTCTTTTTTTTTTATTTGCACTCCTGCAATATGAAGTAACATCTCCCTTTTTACCTCTATTTTTACAAAAAACGTTCTATCCCTCACAACCCTTGTAATTAGCATAGTGACCAAACTCACGACACCTAAAACACTTCCCTTGCACCACTTTTTTTCCTTTGCCATCTTTAATATTTTCTTTCGCTATTTTCTGAGATTTTATTTTCTCTTGTGTATTTTTCCCTTGACTAACAGATTGTACTTCATTTTCTTTGTCACTAAGACTTGTCTTCCTTATTTCTTCATGACAAGCTGAACTATGTTCATATGTCTTGGCAATCATTATTACCTCATTGAGAGAAGGATTATCTTTATTCCAAAAGGATTCTTTTGCCTTATCAATGTTGCAGCCTAACATGAATTGATCTCTCAATCTTTCTTCCTTACTTCCTCCAAAACTACATGTTGAAGCTAGCTTCCGTAGAACTGTGACAGAGTCCTCAACAGATTCACCCGATTTTTTAACCCTTTCGCCAAACTGATACCTCTCTCAAACTGTCGACATTTTCAGTAAATAATGTAAGTCACGTTTTTTTATGCAAATCTCAAAGTCATTGAGTTCACCAGCATCCTCAACAGACAGCTCTGGAAGATTCTCAAAAACGTCCTCACCTTCAGAACCTAAACAATGCATTAAAAGTTACTTTTTCCATTCTGCACTCAACGAAGTACCACAAACCCTCGCATAATGTGCAAAGACAGATTTCCATTTATTCCAAGGTATTTGTGGCTCACCTGGATAGGTAAAAAAAGTGGAGAACACGTTACATTCTGCATTTTGAATCAATAAGTGGAAGTGACTAGATAATAAATACTAAACTCGTTGAACAGGAATGAAATACCTAAGAAATAAAAACAAATGTATTTATAACAGAAATAGCCTACAGTGCTGTGAAACACACTGTGAAAGGTGTGTGTGACACCAATAATTCCATTCAGCTGAAAGCAAGAGACTCGTTTAAAAGTACAAAAGTGTGCCTGTCACTGGTCTCCACGTAATATGAAGGCACTCCGTTAAAAAGTCAAGAAGTGCGCTTGTCACTGAACTCTGTATAACGTGAAGGCACTCCGTATGAAAGCGAAAAGTTGTGCCTATCACCGAAATACGTGCAAATAGGCGTTCCTTATGGTTAGAAACCCAAAGTGATAAAATGTCCACCAAAACGAGAAGACGTCGTTTTTTTCTGCAGGAAGTAGAGCTTGTACGAAGGACGTGAAGTCTTCACGTTTATTTCTAGAACAGGTTGCGCATAGATCCACAGTCTCAATTCATTCAAGAATGGTGTGTGTGTTGGTAAAGGACCTGCGCAACTCTGCTGCAGTCGTGCGAAGGAGGACAGTTCCATACACGCGTGTCGGTGAAGGACACCCGCCATTCGGCTGCAGGCGCGCGAAGGAGGACAGTTTCACACCAACGGACCGTAAGAATCCTTGAATATTGCGTGCTCCCGAAAACACTTCCCAAGCGAATGACAGGTGTTCAATAAAATGCATATGTACACATTCATGTAAGCCAGAAGAGTTTGTTAAGAAAATTACATACAGTACAATGGTACGCTTTGAAGAAAATAAGTTGGGGTGTTGATATCTCTGGCAGATCTCCAGGAGGTCCGTATATTCCTCTCACCCTCATCGCCAATTAAATGATGTAAAAGAGACTGCTTAAAGTATATAAAGTCTCTATTTATTAGAGGTACAGGTAAATAAACCCCAGCCTACAGACGCGCTCCTGGTCTCGCACGATCTTTCTCATCAACCATCTCCAGTCACCTTTGTTACCACCCGAAGGTTCTCACCAATTGCATTCTAGGCGTAGAATGCCACTCCAAGTTTAACACACACCATATAATAAAGCACGTTTCTCACAGCTGACAGCAGTGCAAGAGGTGTGAAGTGTCTAACATCATACAGAATTAGTTTAACATTGCGTAGGCAATTGTAAGTGAGAACAACATAGCTGAAAGCGGACAACTCTGTCGGGTTCTCCTAGCCACCACAAATGTATCAGAGGTTAGGCCAGTCACACCAAATCCGACAATAGGCTTAGAATATAGTGGAGCAATTAAATTTAGAATATAACCTGCAATCCCAAACCTACAAAGTATGGAGATAAGAAAGGACCATTCTAAAGAATCAAGGGCCAGATGTAGGTATATCCTGAATTGTGAGTCACAATTTGCGAGTCGCAATTCTGGATGCAGGATGGTGTCCCTGACACCATCACCGACTCGCATGGGGGTCGCAAAGGCCCACCTCATTAATATTAATGAGGTGGGTCGCAATTTGCGACCCCTTGCGACTCGCAGCACTCACAGGGATGGTGGCCTGCTGGAGACAGCAGACCACCATGTCTGTGACTGCTTTTAAATAAAGCAGGTTTTTTTTTTTAAATGCAGCCCGTTTTCCTTAAAGGAAAACGAGATGCTTTACAAAATGAAAAATTAAATGTTTCAGTTTCATTTTTTCAGAGCAGGCAGTGGTCCAAGTTAAGGGTTAAAAGGGACTGTAATCTGAAACTTATGAGTCCATTACTCTGAACAGTTTGATTGGTCTATTTGATGAGTCCACATTACCAAAAAGGGCAATAGCCAATGAAAACAAAAAAAACAAGTTGAATTTGCAACAACGATAAAGATTCCCAAGTCTGAGTGAAGTCATCTCTCTTTCCGTGTGACATTGGCAATAACTAGCAACATTACTTGATACATTCCAACATCTTCGCATGGCTCACATTAGTTCCAACAGTTCTCTTGTGAAAATGTAATAAAACAATGGTGTCTGTCTTGGTTCCCAATCTCCATTTCTCAATGTACTATATACAAGGTCAATGGAAGAAAAACTTACACAGAATACAATAGGACTCTTTGCTATTCATGTGAAGCAACCTAATGGAAAAAAAAATCATGTTAGAGGGAAAGAAGATGATTCAGCATTTCACTGCTGCTGCAAATATGAAAACTTATGGTCTTGTAATGCTAACACAAAAAATTCAATGAATTAATATATTCATTAATAAAACAAATATAATACGTAAACTTACGAATTTAACATCAATAATATATCATCAAAATATGCAAAAGCATTTCAATGCTAATTGCAATCTTTATTAAAGTATTACATTAGGTATAAAAAAGGTGTGCATTTATATTTCCGCACACGTAGCTCTAAACTAATAAATCATAAATCATCATAAATCATATTCATTTCTACTAAAAATAAATTATTCTACTGATAAAAATATTTTTCAACATTGTTAAATCATGTTAGCACTTTGTCAGTTCTGGTTGGCACAACATCTGCCATGGTAGGCACAATGTCTGCCACTAATTAAAACGTGAATACTTTAAAAATACAACAATGCATCTTTCTAAGTTTTTAAATGCAATTATAAAAGTCTCCTAGTGCTGACTTCTGTGCCACAAAAGCATTATCAAAATGTTCGCTGCAACACTTCACATCCAGTGGTTCTGCATTGCTCACATACTCTCCAGAGCAGTCCAAAAATAATCAAACAATAGAAAGAGTGTGAAAATTCTCAGAAAAGACAGAGAACTTCCAAGCTAAACAGACCAACTCATAGGACTTGTAGCTCTCTAACTGCCCCTTTGTGCACCAGGAAATGCTGAACAGAGAGCCCCTGTTTTCTTATTTGAAGGTTGCTCTTCTTACTTTCATCACTGTGTTCTTTCTGGAATGAAGTTACACCACTTAGTCAAATTTGAAGCCAAAGTCGGATTTCCTCTTGTTCCTCTTGGTAGTGCCAACTTTGTGGTTTAAATTTTACATAACGTGTAACCTGTTGTAGTCAGATGTCAACGGAAAATGCTTACAAGTAAATGCCAGCCTTGATAAATTCCCTTTAGGTGCTATTGTGAAATTCAGTTGACCAAATTCGAATTCCTAAGAGATTCATTTACAATCATAAATCTCCTGCCAAGAATGGAGAGTGAGCGCTCCAGAGGAGAGATGCCCTGGAATGTTTCTCCACATCTGGAAGATCATGACTTTATGGGTATTCATCACAAAGGGAGAGGATGTGGCGTTACATCCAGAGCTTCTGACTTTGGAACTGGAGAGTCAGGTTTAAGTCTTGATGCCAGGCTCAACAGCCTGTGATTTTGGCCAAGTCACTTAGGCCTTCATTAAAACCCTGGCAGTAAATCCCGCTTACCGCTGTGCTGACGGCCGCCAACATACCGTGGCTGCGGCGAAAATCCGCTACAGGGATTACAACCCACATCTCGTAATCCACCACAATACAGACACCCACACAAGTCCGCCACACCGAAGGTCAGTGATAAACTGGCAGTAGCAAAACCTACACCGTCACGCCAACAGGAATACGCCCACACTATCACGACCCACGAATCAACGCAGCGGTCATTCAACCGCGGTAATCCGTTGGCGGTACACACCGCCGCGCTCAAAATACACACACATTTACAAAACACAACCACATTGGACAATTTAAAATACACACACCTGATACACACACCACACCCACACACTCACAACACTATAAAACACACACCCACATTACCCACAACCCCTTATAACGACATTTTTTGAAAAAGCAGAGAGAGAGAGATTAGCAAACAAAGCACTAGCATCCACAGGCACACAACACCATCACTCATACAACATCCACGCACCTCAAAGAACACACCCCAACACAACACTTCACACAGCACAACAAACACCACCTCACACATCACCCACACCACATTATGGCAGCTCAAAGACACCACAGGTTTTCTGAGGAGGAGCTCAGGGTCATGGTGGAGGAAATCATCTGGGTAGAGCCACAGCTATTAGGATCACAGGTGCAGCAGACATCCATTGCTAGGAAGATGGAGCTATGGCAGAGAATTGTCGATAGGGTCAATGCAGTGGGACAGCACCCCAGAACCCGGGATGACATCAGGGAGAGGTAGAACAACCTACAGGGGACGGTGCGTTCCGTGGTATCCTGACACCAGGTAGCCGTACAGAGGACTGGAGGTGGACCCCCACCTCCTCCCCCACAACAAACAACATGGGAGGAGCAAGTCTTGGCGATCATGCATCCTGAGGGCCTTGCAGGAGGAGCAGGCGGACTGGACCCTGGTAAGGCAAATCTTTACGACTATATCACCCCCACCCTACTTGCATGCCAGCACAAACTCCTACCCCTACCCTCACACCCATCACTCCAACTCCTCACAGATACCCCGCTATCACAACCCACACATCCCAATACCAAGCCCTGCATGCAGCAACAATGCATGGATACCCATTACAGCCCTGCATGGACACCCATCACCAAAGCATGTCCAGTAGAGAGACTCACCCAGGCCACAAAATCACCACTCACACAAGGGCCAAAGCAACAATGCAAGCACAGGAGTAGAGGGAAACTCACACATTGCACCGGATAGGAGGTGCCAGCCATATCCAGTCCCCCCACAGAAGAGGCCCACAGTGACAACAGCAGCTCTGCACACCTGGATCAAGATGACCAGCCCGGCCCATCAGGGACCTCTGGACAGTCGGTTCCCCTGCCACAGTCCCAAACCACCACAGAGCCTCCCCCTCAGGAAACACCACGACAGCACCCACCCAGCGGGCACATGCCACTGTCCCCAGGACACGTCAATCAGCATTGTGTCCACCACTACAGGGACCCCAGGCAACCCCACTAACCGAAGACAATCAGGGACCTGGGGTCAGTGGCAGTGGACACACCGTTCAGGAGACAGAGGCACAGGACAACAGGGAAACTGGGAGGACTGCTGTGCGACAGGGGGAGGACAGGCCCAGAGAACCCACTCTCCACTAGGCACTCTCCAACATCATGGGAGCATACCACCATTCCCAGGAGACCATGGGCATAATACTGGCCAAGTTTCAGGAGACCCAGCGGCTGCAGAAGGAACAGCACCTGGGGATCAGGGAGGACTTGAAGTCCATTAACACCACCCTGGTCACCATTGCAGGGGTGCTGGCAGACGTGGCCAACGCCATGAGGGAGACAATGGCACACCAACGGGCCCATGACACTACCCCGAACGATGAACAGCCATCCACCTCCGCCGGCGCTAGTGGACAGGAGGTCCCGCTCAGGACCAACAGGTCACCAGCACCCCACCCCCTGCAGAAGGAGAACCACCCCCAAATGGTCCCTGCGATCCAGGCACAAGACAGAGAACATTGCCAAGACCCCCGCCAGGAAATGAGACTCTCCTGATTGTCACCCTTCTGTCCCACTATGTCACCCTGACCACATTGAACTGCCATTGCTCCACTTCCTATGCCCCCTTAGACAATGCACCTGTGATACCAAGAGACTGGACTCTACCATGGACATTCCTCCATCATTACCCAGCCCATTGCACATCCCCCTCCACTGATTAGCACTTAAATAAACACCCTTGAATCACAAAACAATCTGGAGTCAGTCTGTACTTACACAGATGTGTTCTTACAACCTCTCTAACAAATATAAATGCCATTTGCACATACCAAAGTATGACATTTGTTGGGCAGCAGTAAACATAGCAGAAGGCAGAATGTGGTACCCAGATCTGTGAAAAGGAAAGCCAAAGTGAACTGTCAGGGTCCATGCACAGAGGTAAAAAGGCAGAATCATGCAATGTCCTACAGTAGTCTGATATGAGAGGAGCAGTGCCAGTCTCTTACCTGTGTCTCACTGGAAGTATTACATGATGATGTTGTTTCGGTTGTCAATATCTTCTTCTTCTGCCTCCTCTTCTTTACTGTCCACAGGCTCCATAGCTACCACAAGACCAACATCAGGCCCATCCTCCTGCAGAAAAGGCACCTGGCGTCGCAAAGCCAGGTTGTGCAACATACACCATGCCACGATGATCTAGCACACCTTCTTCGGTGAGTAGTATAGGGAGCCACCTGTCAGATGGAGGAACCTGGCCTTCAGGAGGCCGATAGTACGTTCTATAATCCTCCTTGTACGCCCATGTGCCTCATTGTAGCGTTCCTCTGCCCTTGTCCTGGGATTCCTCACTGAGGTCAGTAGCCATGACAGGTTGGGGTAACCAGAGTCACCTGAAAATATCGAGGGGTATCAGTTAGACAAACACAAACCCTTAGGGACTCTCCCATACCCAGACACCTATTCAAACTGTGTGGGGACCTTGGGCTCACCTATTAACCACACACGGTGCCTCTGGAGTTGGCCCATCACATAAGGGATGCTGCTACTCCTCAAAACGTAAGCGTCATGCACTGAGCCAGGATACTTGGCATTCACATGGGAGATGTACTTGTCTGCCAAACACACCATCTGCACATTCATGGAATAGTAGCTTTTGCGGTTTCTGTACATCTGTTCATCCCTGCGGGGTGGGACAAATGCCACATGTGTACTATCAATGGCACCTATGATGTTGGGGATATGTCCCAGGGCATAGAAGTCACCTTTCACTGTGGGCAAATCCTCTACCTGGGGGAAAACGAAGTAGCTGCGCATGTGTTTCAGCAGGGCAGACAACACTCTGAACAACACGTTAGAGAACATTGGCTGAGACATCCCTGATGCCATGGCCACTGTTGTTTGGAAGGAACCACTGGCCAGGAAATGGAGCACTGACAGGACCTGCACTAGAGGGGGGATTCCTGTGGGATGGCGGATAGCTGACATCAGGTCTGGCTCCAATTGGGCACACAGTTCATGGATTGTGGCTCGATCAAGTCTGTAGCTGATAATGATGTGTCTGTCTTCCATTGTCAACAGGTCCACCAGGGGTATGTACACCGGAGGATGACGCCATCTCATCATCTGCCCCATCAGATGTGCCCTACGGAGGAGAAAGGTGAACAGAGGGTCATATACCACATAGGTTGCACAAGGGTGTTTTGCACTATTGTGATTTAATTGTTGTGTGGCGCTGTCTGTCCGTATTCCTGCCCAAAATTGCTGTGAAGCAGTTAGGTGCCCTGCCATGTGCCCCCCTGAAATGGCAGCTGCCTGACCTGTAAGGAGGGACAAGGGGAAATTAGGTAACTGCACTGGCGTTGTGCAGCGTTGCGGTAGGCGGATGAAGACTGCTGCGCAATTCAGCATTGGTTAACATTGGGCCCTATGGGTTCCAGGAGCGAATGACGATGTACGCTGACGGTGACAGTACGCACTGCCGCGGACATGACCGCCATTTTCTATCTCTTCACTCACTTGATACCTGACCTTCAACAGGAGAGGACCTACACTGCAAGTGCTGCTGTGACCAGAGTCTGGAAGCGACAATGGCTACAGTGTCTGGGGAAAGGGCCGCTGCCTTCAAGTCGGAGGAGTTGGACAACCTGGTGGATGGGGTCCTCCCCAGTACACGCTACTCTACGGTCCTCCAGACAAACAGGTGAGTACACTGTGTGCATGGTGGATGGGACATTAATGTATGGAGTGGCCTGGATGGAAGATACAGGGGGGGGCTGTGGCCTGCATGTGAGGATGGTCAGTATATGTGTTTCAGGGCATGGTTGGGAAGTTGTGGCCAATGAGTAAGGAGAACTGGACAGGGGAATAAAATGCATTCTTACTTTACCTTTCCTGTAGGTCAGCGCCCACCAGAAGAAGGGTATTTGGCGTGCCATCGCCAAGGAAGTGCGGACCCTGGGGGTCTATCATAACAGAGCACCCATTGCCGCAAGAGATGGGAGGACCTGCGCCGCTGGAGCAAGAAGATGGCGGAGGCACAGGTGGGGATGGCCTCCCAACGTGGAAGGGGTGGCCGTCGCACCGTGACCCCCCTGATGTTCCCGATCCTGGTGGTGGCATATCCGGAGTTGGATGGGCACTTAAGGACATCACAGCAGCCACACAGGGTGAGTACAGTCTCATTCAGCTGACTCTGTGCGCTTTATGAGGTGTCTGGGTGGGGGATATGGGCTATGGGTTCCCCTAGGTCAGGGCGAACTTGGTAGGGTAGGTCCCTTGTGAAGCAGGCTCTGTGGCACTCCAACCGCAATGGTGGTAGTGGCCATCTACACCTAGTCGGGCTTCTGTGGATTCCAGGTGTGCAGGAAATGGTTTAGGCATTGTCCCCCATGGGAAGGTGATTTTCCTAAGAACTGTTAGTGCATGGCCCAGTGCATAGGGCTGCTCCCTGTGTGTTGTGTCCGCCAATGGTGTTGTTACTGGCACTGACCATGTGTCTCCTCTGTCTTCCCTCCCTATTTGTTTTGTCACCCTGTCCTTGTGTGCATTACCATCATCTGGCGGAGGAGCAGTGGCACCGGAGCAGGAGGGAGCTGCAACCCACATGGCCCAGGAGGGTGAATGTACGGAGTCTGAAGGCACCAGTGGGATGAAGGGGAGCTCCGCGACGGGGACAGGAGAGGACACCAGCGACAGCGACTCCTCCTCTGATGGGAGCTCCCTTGCGGTGGCGGGCACCTCTGTGCCCACCCCAACAACAGGTACAGCCGCCACCCCCCCTACAAGCACAGCCCTCCCAGCAGCCCCTCAGTGTGTTTCCCGTGCCCGCTCACCAAGGAGTGTGGGTATCTCCTTCGCCCCAGGCACCTCAGGTCCTGCCCCAGTCAGCCCTGCTGCCCTCAGTGAGGAGGCTATTGACCTCCTGAGATCCCTCACTGTTGGGCAGTGAACCATTCTGAATGCCATCCAGGGTGTTGAGAGGCATTTGCAACAAACAAATGCATACCTGGAGGGCATTCATTCTGGCGTGGCAGCCCAACAGAGAGCATTTCAGGCTCTGGCCTCAGCACTGATGGCAGCCATTGTCCCTATGTCCAGTCTCCCCCCTCCAACCTCCACTACCCCGACCCAATCCCCTCTACCTCAGCCTATCCCAAGCACACCATCAGACCAGCATGCACACTCATCAACACACAAAAGTGGCCCAGGCAAACATAAGCACCACACATCCCACAGGCACTCACACAAGCACCATACCCATGCAGACACACCAACTTCCACTGCCTCCACTGTGTCCCCCTACTCCACATCCTCCACCTCCCTCCCTGTCTTGTCTCCACTCACACCTGCATGCACTACATCCTTATCCACTACCTCCATCACCAGTACGCCCTTCACCACACACCGCTCACGTGCAATTACCACCCCCATTACCAGGCACACATCCCCTGTGTCCTCTCCTAGTGTGTCTGTGAGGCCTCCTCCCAAAGTACACAAACGTAGGCACACACCCACTCAACAGCCATCCACCTCACAGCAGCCTCCAGCCCATGCACCTTCACCCAAACTCAAAAGCTAAATATATACAGATACAAAACCACAGAAAAACACTGTGATACATAAAATGTAGGCTGCTTAACCATCAAGTGGCAAGCAGTCACCAATTCAGGTAGTGAGAGTGGTGGAAGGAAAGTATCCCGCAACAGTGAGACAAGTCAATCACTGAGATGAAAGTCCGATACAATCCACAAATTATTCAATCCAGATGTTTCAAAAATTCCAACAGTCACTCCTTAATCCATTCTAGTCGACGCGTTGATTAATTTGTAATAAAGAAATTACTACTCAGTAAAAAAATTAGTTTTTTACTTAGAGAATTTGTCATAGATTTATCCCCGTTGGATACTTTGGTTTGTATGCTGTTACTGTCCCTAATCCAGTGGGGTAATAGGGACTTCCCCTCTTTCTGTTCGTATTCTCTTTTGCATCTTCTGATGCAGGGGTTAGCTTTTTTAGTATAATTAAGTAACGATTAGGCTCTTTGAGTCCGCTACTTCGGTAATTACCTTCTTGTGTCCACTTATTACCTGTAGTTATTATTATATTTTCACGTGTAGGATTTATTTTTTTCGTTATGACTGAACCCTACATAGTCAGTTACACTGAGGCCCAAATAAATACACTGTTAGGCAATCCCTCTCTGTTGAGCGGCGATCAACCTATCCCTACTCCCACAAATGTGGACCAAATTGAACGATTAAAGCAGCTTAAGAAGAAAAATATTAGAACACAACTGCACGCGCAAGTACTTCTTGAGCATTTAAAAAATAACACGATTCCTGCAGACTTGCAGGTGAGGAATATTCCAGTAATCTTTGTGTCTGATAAACCGTACCTATTACAATTCAGTGGAGTTGGGACGAAATGTTCCCGTGATTGGCTAGCCCTCTCTATTGAGACTTCGTTAAGAATAAGTGAAACAGAATTAAAAGAAATTGAATCGCTAGAATTGGAGCTTTCTCAAGACCAGACAATTCAAGACGTAAAACAACTATTAGAGTCAGCTAACAAAATCATTGCGGAGTTTAAAATCCGCACCCTCAATCAAAAAACATCCAAAGTGGCAAGAGATATTAAAAAATTTAAAATAGAGGAGGTTTATCGTTCTTGAAAGAAGATTTCTATAAATATAACAACCCAAGTAACTTGAATTTCCAATTTCAATCTCGCTCACATAGGAGATTTATTACCTTCTCTGATACTTCGTCAGATTCAGATACAGAACATTTATCTGAGACTTTTTCTGGCCCCACACACCCCACTACTCATCCTTTTTTTGGCAGAGGTGGACGCAGAGGAAGAGGGGGAGGGGCACGAGTCAGATTTCAATAGCAAGACCAGAACAAAGATCTGTATACCCCACAGGGAGAATTTCGTACCAGGAAAAGAACATACAGAAGATAACTGACGTGGGTTCAGATATGATACCTGTTTACAATTTGTCTACTTATGCCCTTTCTGATAAAGAGCAAGAGGTATTAAATAAAGGTCTGTCTTTTGTTCCTACCAAACTTCAAGATTCAGTTGACACTAAAACCGAAATTTTAAGGTTTTTACGTAAAGTAAGGTTACGGACCTTTTTTCAAGACAACATGGATGACATGACTCCTAATGAATCTAATGACACTGGTCTATATATAAAATCTACTTTTTGCCCCGACACTACCCATATGCCTCGGGAAGTATTAATTTTTGAAGACGTGGTCCTTCGTGAAATTGACTTACTTAACAACACTAAAATATCATTTAAGTCTAATTGCTCCAAAGAAGAGAATAATGCCATTCTTTCTTTGTCACGAAATGAGAACATCATCATTAAGCCAGCCGATAAAGGTGGCGGCATAGTGATACTAGACAAAGACAAATATAGTACAGAGATACGTCGTCAACTTAACAATAGGGATCATTATCGTTTGATAACAGAAGATCCCACACCCAGATTGACAGCTACTATCACTACCATCACTGATGAAGCATTCAGAGAGGGCTGGATATGTAAGAAAGAATTCAATTTTTTTAATCAAAGACAATCACGCATTCCCCTTCTCTCCATTCTTCCCAAGATACACAAAGATTCTATTAATCCTCCGGGGAGGCCAATAATTGCGGCCTGCGGTTCTCTATTAAAACCTTTGGCCCAATATGTGGATTTCTTTCTCAAACCACTAGTGTATAATACTAAAGCATATGTGTGGGACTCTATGCATATGATCAATAAACTTGAAGGCATTGCTTTCAATGAAAAAACACAAATGTTTGTGACCTTAGACATAGAGGCACTTTACACTAATATTCCACAAAATGAGGCATTACAAATAATGAACATATATTTAGATCAAAGACCGTTGCCTCATAAGGTCCCTACTGCATTTCTGCTTGCTTTGGCTACGCTGTGTTTAAAAAACAACGTTTTTACATTTGATAGTGAGATGTATCTGCAAGTTAAAGGGGTAGCGATGGGCTCCAACTTTGCCCCCGAAATTGCTAATCTTGTGATGTTGTTTTTTTAAGACAAATGAATTTTTTAAATTAATAATCCTTTCCAAAACCACATTAAAACGTGGCTAAGATATATTGATGACATCTTTGTGATCTGGGAATGTGACCATGAGGCTCTTTCTCATTTTCATGATTGGACTAACCCTTTAACACCTGATCGGAAGTTCACATTGGCATCGGATTCTAAACGAATCAATTTTTTGGACTTATGGATCCAATCCTCTGATGGTTACATTTCGGTGAATCTATATAAAAAACCTACTGATAGAAACACCTTACTTCATTTCTCAAGTAATCACCCCCGTTCTCTTAAGGAGAACTTACCATATGGTCAATTTCTTCGAATTCGCCGCAATTGTACCACTAAAGAAGATTACTTAAAAAATGCAGAAGCTTTGACTTCTAGACTGTTGAACAGAGGATACCCCCCAAAAATTGTCAAAGGCGCATGTAAACGCGCATGGTATACCCCTCATGAACATTTGTTAACACCTAAGTTAAAAAACAAGCTATGCCCCTTGACCTGCGTACTCACATTGAACCCTAAAGCGAATCGTGTTAGGGCCATCATTGAAAAAAATTGGAAGCTGCTTTTTCCTTTAGGTTTAGACAATTGGAGGGTTTGGGGCTCCCAAATGTTTGTTTACAGGAATTAGAGTTGATGGGAGTGCATACACTTTTTGAATCACCCACAGGGTCTGATGAGCTAGTTAGCTTCCCACATCCTATAACAGATACGGCCATAATTGAGGAGTCTGGGAAAATGCCCCAGCAAAGCAATGCACTGTTATGTTTAATTAGTTGGAATATTGCTGGGCTTCGTTCTAAAGCTGAAAATTTAGAATGGCTGGAGTTTATATCCACATTTGATATCATTTGTTTTCAAGAAACTTGGCTTACGGCACCCTTCCACTTAGACGGCTACTATTCCGTGTCTCAGCCAGCTACTCCATCCAGAGCAGGCAGAGCAAGTGGTGGTCTTCTGGTACTTGTGTCACTACTACTCCCAAAAATTGGGGTTTCATTGATTTGGTCTTCTGACTTTTTCTTGGTAGTTTTATTATCAATATCTGGACGGAAAGACACTCTACTCTTAAATGTTTACAATAACATCCCAATTGTTGCCCTGCCAGGAAGTCTCGAAGAGCTTACAGACTTGTTAGACTCTGTTGGGAAACTTCAGGACAGGGATTTTGATATGATCTGGGTTGGAGATTTTAATGTTCAGTTATGTAAGTATGAATTACCCCACTTAAGTGGTGCTGCTATAGAAGGCAGAGAGTCACTCACTCATTTAATTCACTCTAATTTAGGAAACGCCTTGAATACCCTTATTTATAAATTTGATCTTGCTTTTGCAAGAGATATGGCAAACAGTCGGATAAGAGAAATACCCACCTATACAGGGAGTACTAATGGTAGCATTATTGATTTTATTCTTATTAATTCCTCACTTTCACGTTCAATAGTGGATTTTAAAATTAAATCTCACTGTGCCAGTGACCATAACCCCTTGAGTATAAAATTATCCTTTAAAACTAGAGTAACCTTACCTAGGACTGTATATAAAGGGAAAGAGATTTTCAAAAGAAATTCCGGCCCTCGCATGAGGTGGGAGAGAGTAAACCCTAACACTTTTCACGTGAACCTTATAACCCAAAATAAGGCTGACATCAACACTTGCTTGTCCCTGCAATCCACTCCATTCCACCTTATAACTGCCTTTGAATCTTTAAGCTGCGCTATTTCTGAGGCACTGACGTGTGCCCAACATCCCGAAGGCGTAAAACCTCAACGGTGGTTCAATTCGGCCTGTACGGCTGCCCATAGAGATATAAAGTCAGCGATTAAAACTATTCCATGTAATCATGATTTAGTTCAACAGGCCAGGGGCCGATACAAATCAGTCCTTGAAGAAAGAAAGAATGAAATACGCACTAGCGCTTGGGAAGACCTTATGGCAGCGACGGAATTACGGGATCCCTCTCAATTTTGGAAGGTGGTTAATCACTCATATTTTTCAGGAAAGGTAAATAGGGACGACGACTGTCTGATACCAGAGGGGGTTTGGGTAGACCATTTTTCATCCGTATTCCAATCTGCAAATAATCCTAACGATGGAGGGGAGACACGTGGCCTCCCATGTTCGGCTACTCTAATTCCAATTAAGAGCGGCATTTTACTTGAGGCACATGAGATCAGTGCAGCAATAACTAAAATGAAATTGAGGAAAGCCCCTGGCCCCGATGGGATACCGGTGGACTTATTTAAATCTCTACCTGATCTGTGGGTTCCATTAATCACAAATGTTCTGAACAGTGCTATTCAAAGTGCTATCCCCTCTTCATGGTTAATGGCAATAATCGTCCCGATTTTCAAAAAGGGTAATAGGCTTGACCCTTTCTGCTATAGACCCATCTCTTTAATAGAATCCACGGCAAAGATACTGGGGAGTGTCATTCTGACCCGGCTCGAGGATTGGGTTGTAGGGACAAACATTTTATCGCCAATTCAATACAGGTTTAGGCCTGGATTAGGCACAGTGGATCAGGCCCTAAATTTACATCTTATCCTTAGTAAATATGTTATTGCCAAAAGGGAACCTATCCACTCAGCATTTATAGATTTGTCCAGCGCATTCGATATGGTGAATAGAGCAAAACTGTGGGATATAATGGATACAATGGGGATTGAGCAAGATTTGTTGAATTTGATCAAACGTTTATACTCTGACCTCTCTATTTTAATTCAGTTTGGACAGCATGGTGAAAGGTCTCATCCCCTTGCCTCCAATCGAGGTGTTAGACAGGGCTGCACACTGGCACCTTTTTTGTTTTTACTGTACATAAATGGCTTGTATAATTGTTTGGTCCAAAACGGTAAGGATTTCCCAAGGATGAGTTTTAGACAATTGACAATTTTATTATATGCCGACGATGCCGTTTTATTTGCCCGCACGGCCAATGGTCTACAGACCCTCCTGGATCTGTTTTTTAACACATACACGAGAGCTTGATTTGAAAGTCAATTTTAAAAAATCCCACGTTATGACTTGCGGTCCTAAAAACATTCGCACCAAATGTTTTACAATGGGGGGGAACACCTTGACAAAGGTAAAATACTTTTGCTATCTAGGTCTGTATCTAAGTTCCACTCTGTCTTGGAAATTCCATCTGAATTTTAAGTTCCAATAACTGGCAAGAAATGTTGAGGCAATCTTCCGTTTTGCCCGCAGATTAGGGCACAGACCGGTCCACCAGATCATCACGCTCTCCAACTCTACATGTGTTTCGGCGGCGATTTACGGGGGTGGCCTTTGGGGATATACCAGTCCAAGTACTCTACAGCTTGCAGAGAATAAATTCCTTCATCGGTTACTTATGGTACCTAAGAACATAGCGAACATTTTATGCCATGAGGAACTGGGAATCTGCTACATTACAGACCTGATAGATATTGCCCCCCTTTTGCTATCAATAAAAGTATGGTTAAATCCGGCGGCTAAATTGTAACAAAATCCCATGGCCAAATTTTGTTCACAATGGCTTCCGAAACTTGGACTTGGAGTATATGTATTTTAAACAAGAGCTCCTGCCGGCCAATGCGAAAGAAATTGTTAAATTTCGACATAAAGAGCATGTTATGAATCTTAGATACAAAGTGGCAGAGAAATTGAGTTCTTTTAATTCATACATACAAATTCTATCATCTGACTTGTTAGAACCTTATTTTGTTTGGTTCCCAACCCCTTCTTTATACTCTTTACTTGTACTTTTTAGATTTAACATTATCCATTTTAGAGTGGCGTTCCCGATAAAATGCGTGTGGGAAAAAACACTACCACCATGCCCTTGCGATAACTTTTCAAAACAAAGCACTTGCCACTTTATTCTATTCTGTAAACTTTACTCAGTTCCCAGGAAAACCTTTCTATTACCCATTTTGCGTAACTTGCACACTTCTTCCTACAAGGAAAGGATTGACTGGCATTCAAAGCCTCTCATCCAAACAAATGTGCATCTCTATTCTTAGTTTTATTAAATCTGCTATCTCTATTAGGAACCGATATGAACTGGTAATGTGACTATTTACTAAGAGAAACTAGACATTGTCTTATTACTATATTGTCTTATTATTATATATGTTTTTATAAGTATTTATTATCTTATACCGTTTTAGTAAGCTTGGGCGGTAAGCTCAGATTTAATAGATTTGCTTTTGATGTATGTAATAGGTATCGTATCTTATGATGACTTTCATGTATGCATGTGTACTTTTATGGCAAAACGCCGAATAAAGTTATTTTGGCTGACTGACTGACTGACAAACCTCTCTTCGCTTTTAAAAGAGGCTGTAACATTTATGACTCTTTAATACATGCTCCTTTCACTTCGAGTAATAAGAAGAAAGTTGATCTCAGAAGTATGTTAGCCCTACCCCCCATGATTGGTCATTTTCCATGTACTAACTGCCTGGCTTGTCAATATACAGAAAAGAGTATACAACTGGAGCTGAACGGTAAAATATACCACCAACGTTGCTTTTCAAATTGTAATACACGCCATGTGATATATTGTATCACATGTCCGTGTTCACTTACATATATTGGCCAGACGACGCAGCCTGTGAAAACACGTATACTTCAACACATGTCCAGGATTAGATGTGCTGTACGGGGTGCCCCTCTGGTTGATCACTACATTGAGCAGGACCATTGCCCAGATGACATTAAATGGTCTATTTTATATGTAGTTGATAAAACAAAAACAGGTACCAGATCAGCTTCTGTTTTGAATAAGATGGAAGCTCGTCTGAGAGAAAGAGTAGGCACGGCAAGGCGTGGTCTAAATGATGTGGGCCCCAATTAAACTATAATTGGCTTATAGTGTTTCTAACCATACACTTTGTGTTATGTAGAATATGTTGTATAGAATCAGTCCTAGAACTGTATACCAAGTTGCTTTAATGTTATTGTGTTTTGTTGGTTGTGGTTGATTTCAGTGGATATGGGACAACTATGACAATATAATTGGTGAAGTTAGAACCTGAAGAGATAGGCTCCAATATTTGGGGCTGAGGTTTCACTTATGATCTTGTATGTAATGTTTCTGAAGTTTGTTTTATTGTTTGGTTAATGATTATTTAGCTATTGCTCTTCGTTCCATATATACATTTTATTTAGCTAATAACATAATAATAGCTATTTCTAATGCTCTTATTAATTCTGTTATAATCCATTTATGTTTAGTAGCTTACATTTGTATTATTATTTTTTAGCAATTTTTGGTATACCTTGAATGTTGTGTTTTGCACACTCCAATATGGCCCCCACAGCTTTCCTGTGGCAGCCGGAATAGATTTAGTCCCTCCTTGATGTTTGCCGTGACGCGTAGCTGAGGAGACGGCCCGACATGGTGTTTTCTTTAAAGCACGCCGCTTTAATCCATTACGCGGCTGAGCTTTTAGTGCTGCAGTAAGACGCCGGGCTAGTCACTGCCAGAAAGGTAGGTGCCGTGTTGCACGCCCGCGTCTGACAGGCTCGGCTTTTTGTTTTAAGCCTGTAGTAACCCTATCCTATTTATTTTTAACTAGCAGGAGTTCGGTTGCACGAATCAGTGAATTATCGTTTGCGCAACATATGAATCACCGAGTTAAGATGAGTCTCTTCAGTTACGCGTCTCTTAGAGGGAAGGATTAGAATCACTGTCCTAAATTAATAGGTGTCTTCGTTATTTTGTGCTGCGTTATCAACAATGTGTGTAGTTGTTTTGTTTTCTAGAGCATATATCTTGGATTGATTCTTGTTTATACAACATGAACTATAATTAACCAAATTGACTATCGATGTGGGCCAGTCTAATACATTTTTTTGCATAGTTTTTGGTATAAAAAATGTTGTATATAATTTTATGATATATACCTTTTCAGTCACTATAAATATATTTCTTTTGTGCACATATAAGGGTGCCTCGGTGAACAGGTGTGGGTTTTCCTACACCAGGCGGTATGTATAGGTAGTATGATTATAAGTTTTTTAAGGTAATTTCTTTGTGTTGTATATATAGGCATTGTCTTTATTGTCCTGAGGAGGCCGTAGTTGTTGAGGGCGAAACCCGTCGACTAGAATGGATTAAGGAGTGACTGTTGGAATTTTTGAAACATCTGGATTGAATAATTTGTGGATTGTATCGGACTTTCATCTCAGTGATTGACTCGTCTCACTGTTGCGGGATACTTTCCTTCCACAACTGTCACTACCTGAATTGGTGACTGCTTGCCACTTGATGGTTAAGCAGCCTACATTTTATGTATCATGGTGTTTTACGGTGGTTTTGTATCTGTATATATTTAGCTTTTTTGTATATAATACTTTTTTAGGTAGATAGGTGATTTTCTGACACTATGATTGAGTTGATTTATTCGTAATAAAGAAATTACTACTCAGTAAAAAATTTAGTTTTTTACTTAGAGAATTTGTCATAGATTTATCCCCGTTGGATACTTTGGTTTGTATACTGTTACTGTCCCTAATCCAGTGCGGTAATAGGGACTTCCCCTCTTTCTGTTCGTACCCTTCACCCAAACTCAGCAGACGTACACCTCCTACAACCACTACCTCTTCCTCCACTCCCAAACCCCATCTTCCCGTCCCTGTGTGTCTAAAAAACTTTTCCTCTTGACCTCTTCCCTACACCTCACCCCCCGTCCTCCCTCTAGGGCCAGGATGTCCAGATCCCAGCCCAGCACCTCACCCACAAAATCATCGTCTAGTGTGGTCCCTGAAAGTCCAGGAACATCGAAGGCTGCACCCATCAGGGCTGCCAGTGTGCCACCTAGTGAGGCCAAGGACCACCAGATACCGCCACCTGCCAAGGTAAAGAAGGGGTCCGCATGCCGAAGAGAAAAGCAGCACCAACCACCCAGCAAGGCCTCTTCCAGAACCAAAGAGGACAGTGCCAAGGTCCCAGCCGCGACTTCCAAGGTGGGGAAGGGACACAAGGGCAAAGGGAAGTCAGCTCAGGACACGGAGCCTCCGGGTGAGGGACTGGTGAAACCCCTCCTGCAAGACAGACCAGCAACCTGTACGGTGGTGGCCATCGCCACCTGCACCGCCACCTACATGTCTGCTGCCTCTACTACAGTCACCAGCATTATCCCCAGTGGGCACCCTACCGAGACTGCAGGAGACAGCCTGGTGTCTCCCTCCACAAGTGCAGTCACCTGCAACGCCGGCAGCAGCTCCGCCACAGACACCGCCGCAGCCACGCCACCTGCCATGCGACATGCCCAGCCAGTGCCACTACAGCGGACATCAGCATCATCCCCAGTGGGCAGCCGTCTGAGGCTGCAGGAGATGTCCTCGACCCTGCACACGCTACATGAGGCACCACAACCAGCACTGGCACTACCAGCAGTTGGCAGGCTAAGTCGCTGCTGGGTGGAGTGTGGCCCTGCCTCCATGGAATATCATGCTACCTGTTCACTGAAATTCTCGTGGCTCAGACACCCCGGTGAGGGAATGGACCCCAGGTGCAGCATCACTGGGCACCAAGCCCCCTCCAGAACCAGTGGAGAGATACATCCACTATCCCAGTCCTTGGCACGATGAAGCACTCTGGGCACCAAGCCCCCTCCAGAACCAGTGGAGAACAGCATCCACTACCCCAGTCCTTGGCAGGATGAATCACTCTGGGCACCAAGCCCCCTCCAGAACCAGTGGAGAGATGCATCCACTACACCAGTCCTTGGCAGGATGAAGCACTCTGGGCACCAAGCCCCCTCCAGAACCAGTGGAGAACAGCATCCACTACACCAGTCCTTGGCAGGATGAAGCACTCTGGGCACCAAGCCCCCTTCAGAACCAATGGAGAGATACATCCACTACCCCAGTCCTTGGCAGGATGAAGCACTCTGGGCACCAAGCCCCCTCTAGAACCAGTGGAGAACAGCATTTACTACCCCATTCTTTGGCAGGATGAAGCACTCTGGGCACCATCTCCCTCCAGAACCAGTGGAGAACAGCATCCACTACCCCAGTCCTTGGCAGGCTGAAGCACTCTGGGCATCAAGCTCCCTCCAGAACCAGTGGAGAGATACATCCACTACCTCAGTCCTTGGCAGGATGAAGCACTCTGGGCACCAAGCCCCCTCCAGAACCAGTGGAGAGATACATCCACTACCCCAGTCCTTGGTAGGATGAAGCACTCCGGGCAGCAAGTCCCCTCCAGAAGGCAAACTACCCACTAGAGAGACTGTGGCTTTGTACTCCCCAGGACCAAGCAGTGGGCAAACCACCCATTTGAGAGACTGTGGCTTTGTACTCCCCAGGATCAAACAGTGGGCAACCCACCCACTAGAGAGACTGTGGCTTTGCACTCCCCAGGAGCAAGCAGTGGGCAAACCACCCACTTGAAAGACTTGAGAGACTGTGGCTTTGCACTGCCCAGGACCAAGCAGTGGGCACGGAGCCCCCTTGAGGAGCAGTGGTGTCGTCCCATCACCTGGCTGAGATGCCCCCCTCCCCTTCCCCCTGAGGTGGCTGATTTTTTTTTCGACCTGATGCCCCTGCAGTGTTCTCTCTGTTTTGAGGCAGGTGTCATGTGTGGGCCTCTCCCATGCTTTTTGGGACCACTGGTCCAAGGCCATTTAATGGAACAGTATACGGACTTGTGTACTTACTGTAAATATTTGTATATACTGATGATTTTAAGTTATCTTGGCCTATCTTAATTTTCGATGATTACACTTGTTACAATCATTTCCTTTTGTCCTTGCATTCTTCCAGGGGGTGACGGGGTGTAAATGTAATGTTGATGCATGTGTTTATGTGTATGCTGTTGTGGGTGAGGGTGGGGGTGTTGCGTATTGCGTGTGTGTGTCACTCTCTTTTTCCTCCCCCCACTGTGTACTAGGTGCAGTACTCACCATGGTCGTCGCCGCCGTCTTTGATGTTCCTGGTAGATGAGGAGGTAAACCAACATGGGCAGGACCTGTAACTCGGGCTCTATGGCGTCCTGGTTCCTCGTTGGGTGTCATGAGGTGAGTGGTTTCTGTTCCAAGTACTGTTTCCGCCGTGCTTTTGATGGCGTTGGTACCGCCCGGAAAAGCTGGCGGATTGGTGCCTTGTAATAGTGAGGGCAGTACATTGTCTTCCGCCTGTCTGGTGGAGGTTACCGCCGCGGTGTTTGTTGCTACCACAGTGGCGGTCGGAATGTTAAAGTGGCTGTCTGTGTTGGCGGTTTCTGCCATGGTTGTAATTAAATTTTTGACCCCCGGCCTGTTGGCGGAATTACCGCCGCTTTATCACCGACTGCCAGGGTTGTAATGAGGGCCTTAATCTCTTGTGCCTTAAAAAAAAAAAAAAAATGAATCTGCCCTTATGTTGTGTAACTGGTACTCATGTAAAGTCTCCAAATGCCCTTAGGCGAGTTTGTGCTATATAAAACTGCTAAAATGAATACATTCATAAGCTTTTTCTTGGCCCTTTCCTCCTATGCAAACAATTGGAAATGTATCCCTGTCAAAGGCAGGGGTCCCTCTCTTTTCAGTGTGCAAATGGTTTTGTCATTTTGCTGGCGGTGGGCGGAATTCGCGAAGTTTCACTCTAGGGAATCATGCAGAGTTACATGAAAAATCGCCATGATTCTGCAGAGTTTTGCAAATAGGTGGAAATAGGTGTGTCATGTTGCTCACACTGATTTCTAATGCTGGAAACCTGAACAGCAGATTTCTGACCACAATGGCTGCCACCGTCCGCATTGTAGAAATCAAGGTTGGTGCCCTCCTAGCGACAGAAAATTGTGCTAGGGGACACCAAATTTTGCTCGTGAACTTACCATTAGCGAGCCGCGTGTGAGAAGAAACTCTGCCACATGGCTCTTGGTGAAATTTGGTCAGAACTCCACGTTACAAGAGTAACCCGGAGTGGTAAAAAATCTGCTAACTCCGCCGGAGGAGTGGAATTTATCAACCACCCCTAATTTTTGCATGGGAACATGTATATTATTTAAAATTATGCATAAAGAAATGGGTTTACATGAACGTAAATGGGAATTCACAAAGCAGTAAATGGAAAAACAAAAAGATTTATGGCAGGAAAACTTGTTAGATAGGGAAATCAGGGGGCAGCCATACTGGGCCAGGGTATGCAATAATTCAGTTGTGTAAAATAAAGTTGACTTTTAAAATATTGACTACATTAAAGTTGAGTTGAAATTGGCAAGGTAATAATGTTGTGTCTTTCATTATTAACTATGACATTGAAAATAATTTTGAATTTTAAATGTTGTTTTATCACTTACATTCTTTCATTTAGCTAACTTTACCTCAATAACCCAGTGGAGCTCCTTAATTCTTTGCATCCCTGAACCCTTAAAGCTCTGAACTACTCCTTAATCTACCTTTCCCTTAAGCCTAAAAACCTCTTACTACCCCTTAATGCTACTCTTCCCTGAACCCTAAACATCCTTCCTAACCCTTAACTCTGAGTCCTTAAAACCCTTACTTCCCTTAAACCTATTCTTCCATTTAACGCTACCCTCCCCTAAATCCTTAAAACTCCTTACCACTGTTTAATAATACCCTTTCCCTGAATCCCAAACACCTTTATTACCCTTTAATGCTATCCTATCTCTGAATCCTAAAAATGAATTATGATTACCTTTTTTTTTTTATAAACAACTTTATTAGTTTTGTAACAAGACATATGCCGAATAGGTCACACCCACGCCCCCCATGGCACCATACAGTTCCGCACAAGTGACATAGGTACATGATTGACATTTGTCAGAACGATCAGTAACAGGGCACCCCACAGCAATGGCCCTCAAGACATAGCCCTTGAATACTCTCCCCAGGCGGCTGCCCACCTCCCCCACATTCTCTAGTATTTGGCCGGGCACTCTCTCACCTCGTACACAAGTTTTTCTCGCTGGACACACCAGTCTACTCCACAGCACCACTTTACGAGCGTCGGCGCTGCCTCTGCCTTCCCAGCCAGCTACAATATCTTTTTTGGCTACCAGGCAAGCCACTCCCAAAACGATCCGCTCCCCTCTACTGGACCCCACTCCTTCCATGACCCCCAATAATAGTGGCAATGGGGCCATCTCCACCTCTACCTGCAAGATCCTGGAAATTTCAGTCGCCAATGGCCGCCAGTAGGAAGCTATGTGTGGGTAGGTCCACACCATATGGTAAAAATCAGTGTCAGGGCTGGCACAACGGGGATAATCTGCGTGAGGCTGGAGGCCTGCCCTATATAACCTGGTCTGCATGAGATAGGCCGTGTGTAAGTAGTCTGCCTGCACCACATGAAGACGGGTGGTCATAGTCAATGTTCTAGGGGCCATCAGCGCATCTCTCCAGTCCTCATCCTCTAAGGGGCCCAACCATTCCTCCCCCCGCTGTCAGAGTTTGTCCAGCACCTGAGTTGTGTTAGTGACCAGGGAGTGGTGCGGTAGATCTGTGACACTCCCCCTTTACCCAGACCGCCCATCAGTGCCTTGGCCGCCATAGGACTAAATTCAGGAAGGGTCATGCCAGCCAGGACGTACACGTTTAACACGTGTCGGAGCTGTAGGTATTTGTGGAATTGGGTCTTGTTGAGTGATTATTGCTGCTGAAGCTCCTCGAAGGACCGCATGTGAGACCCCCCCAGAGATCCCCGAATTGTGAGATGCCTATAAGGTCCCATTTTTTAAAACTCTCTAAGGCAGAGACCTCCCCCAGCGACTCCCCATGCCACAGTGGGGTCTGTTGGGTAAGACAGCCCCACCAACCCGTCACCCTCTGCGCTTCCCTTCAACCCATCAACACCACCCTGGTCACCTCTGGGATTGTGCGAGGCAAGGGATTACTATCGTCAGGAATTCTAGCTGGTATGCAGGGTCGGACCAGCCCCCCCATCTAGTCATTAATCACCAGTAGATGCATTGCTAAATAATAAAGGTAAATGTTGGACATCCCCAAACCTCCTTCATACACATCTCTTTGACAGGTGCTGAGTGCCAGCCGGGGCCAGGTGCCATACCATAAAAAAAGCTGCGCTATAGCGTCTACCTCCTTAAATACCATCATTTTTATAGAGTGCTATCCTACTCAATATGTTGAAGAGCAGGGTCTGCTATCTCTGGAGGTCATTCTTGACTTTTCGAGTGAGCGGAAAAACGTTAAGTGCCCAGGCCAGTTCAGGCAGCAGAGCCACATTTACTCCCAGATACTGGAAGCTGTTACGCCTGATAGGGATGGCATGTTGCCAGTCGTAGCAGTCCCTTGCGGGGTGCAATGGCACCAGCAGAGATTTACCAGGATTGAGTATCAGGCCAGAGGCCTCCAAAAACAGTACCAAGTTTTGCAGCGCCGGGGCCCGCTGCGGGCTGGGTTGCCCAAGAACAAGAGTACATCGTCCGCGTAAAGCACCACCCGGTCCTCCCGCCCAGTGGGCCAAGACCAACCGTCAATCAGGGGGTCTTCCCTTATAAGCTTCGCCAGAGGTTCCATCGCTAACGTGAAGAGGAGTGGGGACAGAGGGCACCCTTGACGGGTCCCCCAACGGATAGGGAATGGGTCCGACACAACCCCGTTTACCTGCACCTGCACCGTCGGGTTAGAATAAAGGAGCTTCACTAGGCCACAAAATTTGGGTCCAAACCCGGTGCTCAAAAGCACCTGGTTTAGATAAGTCAAGTCCACTGTGTCAAAGGCCTTTTCGAAGTCTAGCAGGAGGAGTGCCAGAGGAAGGGATAAGAGGCCCTGGTGAGCCAACGGCACATGCAGTCACCTAATGCAGTGCCTTGTAGTTCTCGCAGGCATAAAGCTGCATTGATCCAGGCGCATCAGCGAGGGCAGCACCCACTTCATTCTGGAGGCAAGGATCGTGGATAGTATCTTAACTTCATTTTTGAGAAGCAAAATGGGGCGATAGGCAGAGCATTGCCGTAATGGGGGGTTGGTCCTAGGAATCACCACTATGGTGGCTTGGTCGAGACCCAGAAGAAAGCCACCCGTCCTCTCCACCTCCTCAAACATGGCAAGCAGGTGGGGGGCTAGGATGTCGCTACACTTGCTGTAGAGTTTTGCCGGGAAGCCGTCTGTGCCCGAAGTTTTACCCGCAGCCAGTACCGAAATGGCATCCCTAACCTCCTTGAGTCCCACGGGCTCATCGAGGTTTTGCCTTTCCATTAACAAGAGTCTAGAGAGAGACACCTTCTCCAGCAAGGGGGCCTCCCCCTCTACCTGAGGCCTGTGCTGCTCCTCGTAGAGTCTCACGTAGTAAGTGGCAAAGCTCTGCGCGATTTCGCAGGGTGTCCGGGAGAGGGCCCCAGACTCATCAACGACTTCGGGGATAACCCTATTCGCCAACGGCCGGGTTGCTAGTCAGTGCAAGAGCTTTCCGTTCTTGTCCCCCCAGCTGTACACTCGGGCCGCCGAAGCCCGCCACATATAATTTGCCGCTTCAAGAACAGAGTGTCTGATTTCCTCTCTAATTAGGGTTAACTGCCTTGTTATGAACGCGTGGACAGCAAGCCTGCACTCAAGTCGTTATGCTCTGGCCTCAAGCTCCGACACTTTGTGGTTACTTGCGCGCTCACGCACGTGCAGGAGATGTTTGGCCTGCTCCCTAAGGGTGGACTTGCAAGCTGCCCGGATCGTGCCGGGTGATTGCAAGGACCGCAGATTGTGGTAAAAGTATTGGGTGAGTTGGTCCCTTACAGATTGGGTGTAGTCTCTGTCCAGCAGGCACCAGGTGTTCAGCCTCTACGTCGGTCATAGACTGGGGTCTATGTCCCCCAGGCGGACTAGAAGTGGCGCATGATCTGAAACCCCAGGCTGCAGTATCTCAGCCCCGTGAGTCTGGAGACATCCAGTGCCTGCATAAAGAGAAGATCTATTCTGGCGTGAGTGAGGTGCGCCACTGACGTGTGTGTATACTGCCGAGTTCTAGGGTGCCATGTTCACCACACATCACAAAAACCAAGGCCCTTGGCCCAGCGGCCAAGTCCAGACACCCGGTAGGAATGACTCACAGACAGAGGATCGAAGATATCCTGTGTTGGGTTTATGACAGAGTTGAAGTCCCCTCCCAGCAAAACATCTCAGAGTGCAAGCAAGAAGCTCTCAAATGCTCTAGGAGGAGCATAGGTGCTCAGGATATTAACCAGCTGCCCCCGTGCATGCCAGACATCACTGCGTAGTGCCCCTGTGGATCCAGTTGGGTAGCAGTTATCACTATGGGCAAGGAACGATGCAGCAGGACAGCCCCCCCTCTGGAGCCCCTAGAAAAGCCTGTGTGGTAGACCCTGTCGTACCCCCCCACGCAAGCATGGGGCAATGAGTACCAAGTAAATGGGTCTCCTGGAGGAGGACCATGAGGGGGCATAGCTGCAGAGGGCACTGAAAACCGTGGACCGCTTAATTTTATCAAGGAGCCCATTAACATGCCAAGAAAGTACCTGCATCAAGGGATGCTGCGCGTGTAGGGAACTAGCAAGGATATATGCAGCGTGCCTGCCCTTGAGCCCGGATGCGACCACCTAAAAGAAAAAAGGTTAACATGACTGCAACTCAACCACAGTAGAACATGGAATTGCTGTGGTGTTAGTATTTCCCCTCCCCCAGAAGCCTCTCACCCCATACTTCCAACCCTGAAGCATCTGTCACCCATAAACTCAACCAAAACCTTGAAGACAGAGAGTCTGTCATTGATGTGGAGTGATGGACCCCTCCATTTAGTTGTAAATCTGCAATACAGCAACCTCCTCTCCCACACCCAGTGTCAAACAGGATGATCTCCTCCCAGGACTTCCCTTCAGGAGAGCGAGGTAGTTCGGCTGAGGCGGTCCACCTCCACGGCCCGTGCAGGCCTCTTCTCCTCCAGGGCGTCCGAGGTGGCCCCCCCCTCAGGATAAGGGAGCCCCGACCGTGGGTCCCCAGTCGGCGGGCTGCCCTGACCACTTTGTTTCCTTTGGTGGGACTGGGTGCATCTGCGCCCCCCTGCTTACCCGGAGGATCGACATGACTAGGACCCAGGGAGCCCCTCCCCGGGCCTGGGGGGACCCCTCCGGGCCACACGGTTCTCCTCGGTTAGCCAGTCCCATGCCACTTCGGCGAGTCAAAGAAGAAGGACTTCCCATCCATGAGGACCTTAAAGCGTGCGGGGAAAAGGAGCATATAGGTTAGCTGCATTGCCCTGAGTTTTTGCTTCATAGGAGAGGCGCTTGGTCTGCATCTTCGGGTGTAGCCTGGGAATATTAAGATCCTGTGGTTGTCCCAGCGGAGGTCCGGGTGTGCTCTAGCTTCTCTAAGGATGGTTTTGCAGTCCTTGAAGTTAAGAAATCGTGCGATCATTGGCCGCCTGGGTCCTCTAGGCTGAGGTCTGGGCGCAAGCGCCCTGTGAGCCCGCTCAATCACAAACCAGGGGAAGAGATGCCACTCTGGTACCCAGGATCTAATCGAGTTCTCGAAAAACTCGATCGCCTGGCTCGCTTACGCTCCCTCCGGAAAGCCCACGAAGCACAGGTTATTGCACCTGGAGCGGTTCCCTGCATCTTCATCTTGGTGGTGTAGCTCGGCTGTGCGGGTCATCAGCTGGGCGACTTTAGTTTTGAGCTCTGTGAGCTCATCCTCTGCTTGAGAAACCCAATCCTCGACCTCCGTGATGCAGCCCACTGCCGTCCGCAGATCCTGCCGCAATAGGCCAACGTCCTCACGTACTTCGCCAATTTTAGTCTAAACTGCCAGCTGTGAGGACTGAATGGCCTGGAGGATTGTACTCACCCCCTCCGCGGCAGGACTTCCTGACTCTGGATCACCCACTCCCTGGGGAGCCGCCTGTGTGGTGAACTGATCAATGCGCTGCTGGGACGCCGGAGGCTGTTTGCCAGTCCTGTCCTTCCCCATGTCGTCTCACCAGGCTGGAGAGTTACGATCTCTCACCGCTCTCTGGCTGACCATTTCCTGGGGGGCCCAGGAGACACCGGTCACGCCCCCTCGATGCACGGGGGACACACACCCCAATTGACCGCCACTAGGGCCACCGCTCCACCTGACTTCAAACAGGAGAGGGGGGCCCCCACGACAAGGCCTACCTTTTAATGCCAGCCATACCTGAAACCTAAAAACCTTGAACTCACCATTAATGCTGCCCTACTCTGAACTCTAAAAACTCTTTCCTATAGCTGCTCAATGCTACCCTTAACTGAATTAAAAAATCACATACTTCACCTTATTTCTACCCTTCCCTGAAACCCTTCTCAAGCAACAACCACAATTCTTCTCAGGATGAAGTCACAAGCAAGCTCCAAATTAACCTGTGCTCAACTCCCTGGTAGCTTGGCACAGAGCAGTCAGGCCTAACTTAAAGACAACGCGTAAAGTATTTGTGCACAGTCAAAACACACCACAAAATGCACCCACACTATTTGAGAAAAACAGAGTCATTTTTAATAAGTAAAACAAGACCACAACAAAGAATTCCAATCAGTAGAACCAGAGATATGCGGGTTTAAATATCTTAGTAAATATAGCGCAAAAAAAGCAGAAAGCATCAACTATGGATACCCGGTCATTCTGAACTGGGACAAAGTCAAAGGTTCTGGCCACCCACGATGGAGAACAAGCTGGCTACATATATTCAATTAGGCCCACTGAACAAAGTACCTTAAATCTTTGTCTGCAGAGCGTTGCAGGGATCCGCATCGAAGGTGCATTGCACAGCCGAAGAAATACGTTGGTTCTGTGATGCTGATGTATTAAAAAGGAAGGTTTGGACCTGGCAAAGGGCTTATTTTGCCAAATCGACATGACACTGTAAAACTGCACACACAGGGTGCAATGGCAGGCCTGGGACATGGTTGAAAGTGCTACTTAAGTGGGTGGCAAAATCAGTGCAGCAGGCCCACTCGTAGCATTTAATTTACAGGCCTTGGCTACATATAATACCACTTTACTACTGGACTTACATGTAAATTAATAATGCCAACTGGGGATAATCCAATGTTTCCATCTTCTATGGAGGCAGCACACTTTTATGCTGCTGACCAGTGCTAGAGTCTCAAGTCGAGCAAAAACGAAATCAGCAAAAATAAGAGGAAGAAGCCAAAACGTTTAAGGAAAGACCACACTAAGGCTGACTACCACCAATATATTTGCAGATACTTTGAAACTGGGACTGAGGGCTCAGTGGACTGATGCATCCATTCTAGAAATCAGTGTTTGACCTCAAGGCCTCAGGTTTAAATTCTAAAATGTCGTCACAGATGTTAATCCTTCCAAGGCTGAGCTACAGAAGGTACATTTGTGTTCTCAAAAACGTAAGCTATTTTGTTTTATTTAATTCTTTTCTAATGTGTCTATGGGATGAAAAATATTTTAGCAGGCTAGAAATATTGGAATAAAAATTAGCCCAATAAAAGGCAACTGCCTCATGTAATCGTAAAAACTGTATATTCATAAAAGCAAAGCGATACAAAAATATGAAACCATGAGGATAGCAAAAATTCCCAAAGATTTAAAGATACATTTCGTCGACCTATTAAAATAAGTGTATTTCAATCTTCACATAAATCTTTCAGTTTTGCAGTTTCAATGATGTCAATGAATTCTACATCATCGGAATTGTACCTGTGTAAAACTGTTTCATAGCAGAGGGTAATTTCAGTGTTGGAATGGTTATCCTGATACTATTAAGAGTCCCTTCATCAGAAATGTTCAGTTCTTTGTTACATATGTTGGTATTTCCCAAGAAGAGGACAAATAACAATCTCAGACTTCAGTTTGCCTCTAATGAGAGCCAATGCAGTTTCCATAAAATAGGTGAAAGAAGGTGGAAACGGGTTGAGGAGACTATCAAGCTGACAGAGCAAGCTCGACTCTGAAATTAACCCTTTTCTTGCATGTGATACATTTTTTTTCCAATGTTTGTACTATTGGAATTAATACAGTAAACCCGTACCCTTTAATTGTATTTTTCTTTTGAAGTTTTCTTTAGTATCTTTTAAAAGTTTATGAACTTTTTGAATGAGTTTTAAAATTATTGTAGATTTGACATATAGTAAACATGAAAATGTCTAATATTTTAATAAAAACATGCATACATTTTTTTAAAGTGCATTTTTAATCAACTTGTCATTCATTATAAAGTAATACGTGTATGCATTACCAATCATTTTATTTTAAGTACCTAAATATAGTTTCTTATAGAAAGCTTCGTATTTATTGATTCACATTTAAAAAAATGTATTGTTACCAATCCAAAACACTTCATATAAATAATATTTTAATACAAATTCTATTCCATGGGTTGGAGTACTTAAAGGCACGTAAAAGCACTCCACATAAATGAGGATACCTGACCTTTACTAAGACTCACTGCTGGGTGCCTGGGATCAAATGAAATTCTTGCAACATAGCATTGCACATGTACATACTGACATTGTCATTGA
Source organism: Pleurodeles waltl (assembly GCF_031143425.1). Taxonomy (NCBI): domain Eukaryota; kingdom Metazoa; phylum Chordata; class Amphibia; order Caudata; family Salamandridae; genus Pleurodeles; species Pleurodeles waltl. Next base: position 175,011,179 of record NC_090445.1, on the reverse strand, counting down.
AAGGGAATGTTACCCAGCCCCTTGGACTTTCTTTGAACTGTCTCCGATATGGCCCACATCTTCTTGAGATGAGTGACCTACATGACAGGTCACATACTGTAATGCATATAGTGTTATCACAACCTTACCTTTTCTAGTGCTTGACCGCACCCCATACCCCCGTGACTTTTATTGTGCTTCCTGCACACAAGTTCCATTGCTTAGTCGTAGAAAATTCACTTTTTCTGCATAGTGTCCCTGATTTTGTTGCCTCTTTCAGGGCCCTATCTCTTCTTGCATCAGGGCATTTTGCCCTGTAGCATTGCTAATCAGAGCAAATCACAGCTACAGTGCTTGTGCCTTGGTCCTAAAATGGCAGTGACAAAATTAGTTTAGAAAAACTGGCCTATTTATCTGCCCTGTAAGGCTCTGTAGATGACAAACAAAATGCAGGTATGTTGTGGAAGTGAAATGTCATATATGGGGTGCTGATATTTATGTCACACATATATTGAACCAAACTATGTGCCCAATTTTGAGTTTGGAAGATGAAAAAGTCTGTTCGCCAAACTCCCGACAGGGTGGTCGCCGCCTACTTGGCGACCTCCCCACCAGAGTTAATAAGAGTTTCTCGCTAGGTCAGCAGGCAGAAACCTCAATTTCCGCCCGCTGGCTTAGCGGTAAACAGGCTACAGCATTGTCTCTGGCTCGTAATCGAGCCAGCGGCAATGGTGTAGCCTGCAGGGTGCACCAGTGACTTCACAATGTTCACTGTCTGCAAATCAGACAGTGAACATTGTGATGGTGCTGGCCAGGGGGGCCCCTGCACTGCCCATGCCAAGTGCTTGGGCAGTGCAGGCCCCCCTTGCACCCCCTACACCCGTTCTCCACCATGAAACCGCTGGCAGAGAAGTGGGTCATAATTCCCAGGGCAGCGGTGCTTGCAGCGCTGCCCTGGCAGATTAGGACCGCCACCACCGCCAGACTGCTGGGATCTCTGATCCTGGTGCCGCTGGAGGTTCCCTGGTGGCCTGACCACCAGGGATGTAATGTGGATCTCGGACCACTGCATTGTCGGCGGTCCAACTGCCATAGCGAGTCTGGTGATATGGTGACAGCCAGACTCATGATGACCCCTGTATGTCTGCCATGAGTGCAACTGTGTACACATTCTTGGCTCAGAAAGTTAACTTCTCAGACTTAGAGCCCGGGGAGCTCAAATGGATGTTACTGATGAGCACTTAGTAAGGATTAGTTATCTGGAAGTGGACAGTAACAGGTAGCAGAACAAAAGGCAGCTTTAGAGTTTTGACTTAGAGATGCCAGGAAGGACTTCTCCTATTCATTCCCAGGACCCCCCAGACAACCAGGCTCCAGTCACCCTGCCATATAGGAAGAGCTCATATAAGTAGGAGAGTGGCTAAGTAGCTGAAGACAGGTCTGACTGGTGGCAGCTGAGTTCTCCATCTTGAACAGGAGCTTCTTGGGAATTTACAGTAAGGCAAAGAGGTAGTGTTGCAAAAGGAGGTGGGCCTTGTGAAAAAATTGTTAGAATTGAATGGTAGCGTCTCCAGTTACTGGCTACTGTGCAGGTAAATCTGACATCTAAACCACCACCTTCTCATAACACACCTAGAAAAACTCATTCTGAAAAAGAAGGCCCGTCTAAAAGTAGAGACTCATGCTGGAAGAAAAGGTCTGCCTCATGGAGCCCTACCTGCCTATAGCTTCCAGTCTTAACCCACTGAAGCATTTGACATCCAAAAAAGTTCTTAGGTAAGTTCTTGGACAGGGCAGCAAATCCATCTGACCCCTGATGAAGCAGAAAATGAAGGTTTTGATTTATTAACGCTTAAACGTAGTGCTGAAATAATCATGTGTGACATTAACCGAACTAATAAAGATTGTACGGGGACAAAATGTGCCCTCAGAGTAGTTTGCCAACATTTATACGCGTGCTTTATATAACGTGGTGTATTAGAATTGCACTAATCCGACATAATCATAAACGTGTGCTACGATTTGCTTGTTTGAAATGCTTTAGCTTAGCATTACTTTAGCGGAGGCTTTGGCCTAGTGGCCTGGTCTCACGGTTTAGATGTTCGTATTTTTCCAATGTGCTATTAAACGTGTATTTCTGCTTGAAGCTGTACTTTTCCACAGAAACTGTTCACATGCTTATCTTAAAGTTTCGTGCCAGCCTGGCATATTTTCTCTTTAAATCAAGGTCGACTTGCAGGTGCGGACAATGGAGGCTCTGAAAGTAAGCTAATTGGGAGACAATTTTGCGATTTGCGTACCCATCTCCAAGGATAATGTATGCTTAAGTAAAAGCTTGTGAACTGTCGTTTTTGATTGGTCAATTTGAAGCTAACCTATGAACCCTCCAATGGAGACCCTACAGGACTTGAACTGTTGTCTATAAAAACAAGGTGCACGAGAAGAAGGTAGCCATTGCAGCTATTACCAGCTCGATACCCGCCATTTTGACTTCGTAGCTATTATGGCCCACTTTGCTGCAACGCCATCTTGAGAGACTTTGATGCTTTCTCTAATCGAGAGAAAGAGACTTTAATGATTCTTGCCCTAGAGACTTTAACTTTGATTTGTCCCTTTGCATGAAGTAGTAGTTTTACCTTGCCGCCGTGAGGCATTTGCCCCGTCCACCCCTGCCCCTTTGCCCCGTCCTATGCCGATCGAAAAGGGTACCCATGATGACCGAAGAACGGTACCTGTGAGACGAAGACTTCCTTGATTGCTGATCGTAATTGGTAAATATGAAAGGAAATTGTAAAATTGCATTGTGTTTCTTTTAGGTAACCAACTGCTGATTTTGGTAAGGTCCCTAGTTAGGAGTTTTCTAAATTAATGTTGCTAAATTGTTTTTGCATGAAATCCCACATGCCGATGCTAATTTGAGGTTAGACGAGGATTCCATATGTCGCACGATGCAATTTGAAATCTTGTTATGCTGACTAAATGTATGCTATTAGTTCATTACAGATTATCGTATTAGTGATTTGCATTGCTATTATCGAATGCCTTGTGATTCAAATGCTTCATAGATTGCACTTGTTTCGACGTTATGGACAGCTATTAATGTTCATATATGTTTATCATTTGGTGTTGAGACACATTTATATTGTGCTAGCTTTGTTAATATAGGGAAATACATTCACTAACTTTGCAATAAACTGGTGTGGTTATTCCTGACTGAAAGGTCAGGGTTCGCCGAAATGTATTCTGGATTAATTGTAAAATGTTATGTCGTTCAAGGGGTTGCTTATGTTCGTTATTGATTATTGATTTTGATGAGATTGACCGGATTAAGAGTACAGAGAGTTCCCACTAAGTCAAAAGATTCATCGGCCTAAAGAGCGTCCAAACGTAGGTAAATTATTACTACGGACCGCTCTATCAGTAGATGGTAGCAGAGGACGGTTTCGTCTTTTGGGACCCTGTACTATTAAAGTACATGGTGTTGAATTAACGGTTACGCATTTTGAGACCCCATTCGAAAAGTTGAATTAGATTTTCTTGGATAAAACAGATTGACAAGATGATGATGGGCTAGGTCCACCGCGACTTTCCCGGGATCTCGGAGCTTGCGGATGGAGAGAACGGAGGTGTGGAATCAGCGCTGGCGGTACTAGTGATGGTATGAGTGAAGTTAGGGTTTTGCGCTTGCACAGCTTATTGCCGCAGGGTGTGTGAAAAGGTTGCGAGGATTTTCTTTTTAAGGATAGCGGAGGTGCGACTCCGAGTGTAGAAGTAGAGAAGTCGTCGAACTTCATAGAGTTAGCGGAGGTGCGGCTCCGAGTGTGAGAGTAGGGAAGTCGTCGAACTTCATGTGAGTGTGGCGCTTTGTGCATAAAAAGGTCCACGTGGTTGTTGTTGTTGAGAAGGGCTCTGCGAGGTCAAGAGACTCCGGAGTATGTTGATCCATGTTGTGGTCTGGGCGGTTTAGTAGGTTGATCGGGCGTGGTCAACGAGTTGGTACGTGCGTTAGGGAGTGAAAGAAACTTCGACTTCGGGCTTTGACAAGATTCTAAGTGCACTAGAACAGATCATTGACAAGTTGAGAGTAGGTCTGCGGGTCAGATTTGCTTGCGAATGTGGGGACTGAGAAAGACGGAATAGCGGCCAGAGGCTAGTGAAAAGTCCCGAGGCTAGTGAAAGGTCCCTAAGGTCCTGAAGCGACTGTGTTACCCTTCCTGTAGTAAACCGACAGATCTGTTTTATTTTTTGGTAGCTCGCAATATATGCAAGAAGTTGTTACGAAAAGAGGTGAGTGAAGGAGGACTAGCCGCGAGGCTTTGTCAGCCGCAGTGTGTGTGAGTGTGACGTCACTAAGAGCCGCGCTGGGATAGGTTGGTTGCAGAGAAGGGTCGCGCACGGATTGGACGCAGTCCGTGGGACTCGATTGGAAGGGGAAAGGCAGGTGAAGAGTATTCCGGGAATTAAAGTCACCTATTGATTACAAACTTTGTGAAATAAAAGCGACCTATTGATTATAAACTTTGTGAAATAAAAGACGAGAAAATGAAATTCCTTAAAGCATTTAGGAGTGCGATGAAGGGGGAGTCTTACATTAAAGCGAGCGTAGGAGAAGAGACGCCGCCCGAAGGTACACCAGCTTACATTGTAATGGAAGAAAAGGGGGTAGCTCCGTGTCTTTGGCTAAAGCAATGGCACAAGTTGACAGAGAAACATGGGAGCGTAGCGTTCCCGATATATGGGACATTCAATATAAAGATTTTAGAGAATTTGAGATTCACGATGTACGACATGAAGGTGCCTCAAAGGCCAGCACAGTTTGAGGCTCTAGCAATTTGGGAACTAATGGCCAGACAGCAACAGCAAAAGAAGTTCGAGACCAAAATGAGGAAGGTAGAGAAGACACTAGCGGATGCTAGGTGGGATAATGCACAGAAGGTGTGGAGATCAGATGTACTGCAGGGGATAAAATTATTTCCAGCAATTACTAAGGAAGGAGAAGAGACAGGTAAGAAAGCCACCTGTAAGACAGACAGAAAGTGTTCCAAGGATAGAGAGGACGAGGAAAAGTTGAGAAGAGAAGAGGAGTTAGAGGATGAGGAGTTGATAATGCAATTGCTGAACGACCGTCCACAACCTTATGCGGAGAATGGACAAGGTCCAAGTACCAGTTCTGCCCCTCCGGCACCGGTACAGAACAGTGAAACCCAGAGTTCAGGAGCGTCATCGGGATCTAAGGACCCGAGTCTGCTGTTCACCCCGCAGATACCGCAGGTTAGGAGAATATATCCAGATGTGCCCGTGTTGAAACCAGCAGAAAATTATCAGCCGCAGATGCCAGGGTACTACAACGGTGATAACAGTGCAGGAATGATTCTAGATCCAACCGTAAGGGGAGTACAGAATGGTTACAACCAAACAATGGCACAAGCTGAATCAACTCAGTTTTTGATGCCTCAAAAGCAGATGCAGGGAGGAAACGCATATGCTCAAATGACGGGGAGCCAGATGGGCATGCCGGCAATGATGACCCATGGTGTGGGAATGAACATGCCACAGAACATGGGGAATGGACAGAACCCAGACGCGATATCCTTACCCATTACCGTAGGTCCAGCGGTACCTCTGTACAGTCAGCCTAATTCGGGTCTGAACAGTCAGGGATCAATGCTGCAGAATGGGACAGAAAGAAGGTGCATAGAAAACACTCCAGGGATAACTCCGATAGTGGCTCAGCCAACTGGGTCTGGGTCCTTGATGGAGTTTAGTCCCATATGTGCTCAGTCAACACTGGTGAGGTCGAGCCCCCCACTGATAATACCTCTCACATCGAACACTGAAAAGCTGCCGCAGCCATCGATGGCAGTCGATGTGAACGCTACCCTGATGGGGGTGAATGCGCAACAGCTGACACAGTGGTTCAACAGTCTGAATTCCACACAAAATTCAGCTAGTGGGAAAGGAGAAGACTATATGAATAGGGTCAGGTTGAACATGGAAGCACAAGAATTGGTGGAAGGGACTATGGGTGTGAACAGGTTAGAGTCCTACACGGAAGAAGAGCTGAGGTATCTATGTCCCAGGATTACGAAGGAAGTGAATAAGATACATAAGAGCTTGCAGGAAGCAGCTGATAGAAATGGGGTTGACATAGACAAGACGAAACACTTGAGCAGGAGCTACAGGTTAGATTTTGGGACCACAGATTTTGAACACATGAGGTCAGCAGGCATGAAGACACACCTTAGAGAATTGCTGCAGAGTGCACAAGTGTGGAGGTGCTTAGGCAAATGGGAAAGCAGGTGGGTAAAGAGGAAGGAAAAGAGGAGGGACAGTGCTACAGAACACAATGAGAAAAGACCGCAGAGTAGTGATACAGTAACAATGCTACCAATGAGGGAGACAGCAGGAGGAAAATTAGTACATGTACCATGGCACAGAAGCGACATTCAGTCCTTTACGGATGATTTTCCCAAACTAAGAGAGAAACCGATTGAATGGTATCAGCAGACTGATAGGTTTGTGAAGCTTGCAAAATGTCTCTGGGAAGACCTGAACACTCTCTTTGAGATTGTGGTTCCGGCAGATTTGTGGGAGGATTGCAAAAGAGCTGTAGGTTGGCCGACAAGTGAACCAGAGAGGGACAGGGAGACAGGTGCACCATCACCTTTGGTGATGAGCTTGTACTATAAGGCGATTGAGCATTTGAAGACGAAGGTACCCGCGAAGAACGTGGATTGGCAGAAGATTGATCGAACTGCCCAAGAGACTAAAGAATCGATTCATAGTTACTATGAGAGGTTGTTGAAGGCGTTCAAGAATTACAGTGGCACGGAAACAATAGAGGCGAAGGACATGCTCCATTTTGTGTTCAGATTTGTGGAAGGGCTGAGGCCAGAGATAAGTCAGATGATAAAGTCGCATTTGATTTGTTGGCAGTCGAAACCGATTGATGAGGTCTTGACTTATGTGAAATACTGTAGCGACGAAATTGAGGTAAAACAGAAAAAGCTGAAAGAGAAGGTGATGATGATGCAGCTTAAGGCAGCTCAAACAGGTTTGCAAGGTCTGCAAGGTCTGCAAGGCTTGCAAGGGATACAAGGGTTCCAACAGCAGGTACCGCAACAGCAGTTGCAGTTGCAGGGAAACATGGCGTTTCAGCCACAGGCCAGAGGCAGAGGTAGAGGAGGTTTTGTGAATAATGGTCCGGATTTGAACACTGTTGTGACAGGTGTGCAGGCGATGAAGAAGGTGATGCCGTGTCACGTGTGCGGAATAGTCGGTCATTGGAAACGCGAGTGCCCGATGGTGGTGCAGGAAGGTGCAGGTGTAGGTGCAGGTGTAGGTGCAGGTGCAGGTGTAGGTGTTGGTCAGCAAAACAATGATGTCAATGCATTTCAGACAATGAGGGGACCGAAATTGAGAGGTCCAAGCCCAAATTTTCAGACTGTAAATCAATTGCAGGGATTACAACCTATGCAGCCGCAGCAGATGCAGATGCCTCGTATGCAGATGACGCAAATGCAGCCAATGCAACAGCAGTTACCTATGGTACCTAATCAGCAAATGCAAATACCCTTGGCACCAATGAGTCAGCAGCAAGTGATGGTTCCTCCGCAGGTAACGGGTCAGGTAATGAGTACAAATGGCACCGTACAACAGTTCCCATTACACAGTGAGAGTGGAATAAACAACGTATCGGAGAGTGAAAGTTCAGGAGAAGAAGGAGACTGTGTGCTTGCGGCATCCTTGGAAGTTGATCAAAGGGGTCCGTACGTAGAGGGAAAAGTAATGGGTCATCGTGTCTCATTCTTGGTTGACACGGGAGCCACACGTTCAACGGTTAAGAGCAGTGAAGTTCCAAATTTGCCACTCTCAGGGAGGACAGTTCAAGTGGTGGGAGTAGCAAACAGACATCTGACTAACCCAATTACAGATCCGGTACCAGTCAGCATCGGTAACTACCAAGGGGTACATCGGTTTGTGGTATGTGACTCAAGCCCGATAGCACTGTTAGGGAGAGACCTATTGTGCAAATTAGGTTGCTCGATCATGTGTTCGAACGAAGGAATAACAATCCAGACGAGCAGTGATGGGAAGAAGAGGACAGTGTAGAGGGGGATGAGATGGAAACGGTCGATGAAGAGTATCCTCTGATTTGTCTTTTCCCGATGATAGCTGAAGAAGACATTCCAGCCGAATTACGAGAAACAGTCGGAAAGGAAGTGTGGGATATGACAGGGAAAGAGGTGGGATTGATGAAAGGAGTGGAACCAGTGAAAGTGACTGTAAAGCCCAATGCAATCTTTCCCCAGACCCCACAATACCACATGCCACAAGATACCCTCATGAAAGTTGCTCAACTCATTGACGAATTTGTAAAACAGGGGGTACTGAAAGAAGTGTTAAGCAGTCCATGTAATTCACCAATAATGGGACTAATAAAGCCGAGTGGAAAGGTCCGACTCGTGCAGGATTTGAGGAAAATAAATGACATCATAGTCAAGTGCTGCCCTGTCGTACCGAATCCAGCTGTGATAATGTTTCAAATTCCTTGCGATGCCGAGTGGTTCTCAGTCATCGATTTGTCACAAGCATTCTTTTCTGTGCCTCTTCATGAGGACAGCCAATTCCTCTTTTGTTTCAAATTTCTAGACAGAGTGTATAGTTGGTGTCGAATCCCTCAAGGGTTTTCTGAGTCACCGTCAATATTCAATCAGATCTTAAAGAAAGATTTGGAAGAATTAGAATTGCCATTCGAGTCAACCCTAGTACAGTACATTGATGACTTACTGGTTGCATCAAAGACAGAAAGTAGCTGCACAGCCGATACCATTGCTCTGTTGAATCATTTGGGAAGGAATGGACATAAAGTGTCCCCTTCCAAATTACAGTTCTGTCAGAAGAAAGTGAAATACTTGGGTCACCAGATAGAGAAAGGGTCACGGAGAATAATGAAGGAAAGAATAAGAAGCGTACTACAAATGGGTCCACCAAAGACAAGGAAGGAGGTGAGGAAGTTTTTGGGAATGGTGGGACATTGTCGCCAGTGGATACCCAACTTCTCGTCTCTAGCAAAGTCCCTACTGAAATTGACCCAAAAGGATGCCTTGGATGAAATTGAGCTGAAAGGAGACGAGATGGATGCTTTTGTTGAATTGAAAGAGTGCATGTGCAGGGCTCCAGCTTTAGGTATGCCTGATTACACGAAGCCTTTCACATTGTTTTGCCATGAACGTGATGCATGTTCTTTGTCTGTCTTGACTCAAGCCCATGGTGGCGTGAACAGACCAGTAGCGTATTTTTCAGCTACTTTGGATCCGGTTGCAGCAGCACTCCCAGGGTGTTTGCGCGCCGTAGCAGCAGTTGGTATCAGCCTCACTCAGAGTGAAGGAATAGTGATGGGACACCCAGTAACAGTCATGGTCCCTCACTCAGTTGAGATACTTTTGACCCGCTCCCGAACGCAACACATGACTGGAGCGAGACTCACAAGGTATGAAACGATCATTCTGGGCTCACCGAATGTGCAGCTGAAAAGGTGCACTACGTTGAATCCAGCAACATTGCTTCCTGGAGAAAATGCTGAAATTGAGAACGCTGAAGACGTCGAGCATGACTGCCTTCAGGTGACTGAATTTTGCACAAAACCTCGACCGGACATCAAGGATACTAAGCTTGATGAAAATGACCAAATTCTTTTTGTTGATGGTTCATGTCTAAGAGATGGGATGGGGATTTTAAAAGCAGGATATGCTGTATGTACTGTAACAGGTGTCTTGGAAGCGGGATGGCTTCAAGGAGTCTATTCTGCACAAGTAGCAGAACTTGTAGCCCTTACCAGAGCATGTCAACTGTCTGCATTGATGAAAGTCACCATTTATACAGATAGTCAATACGGGTTTGGGATTGTGCATGACTTTGGACAACTATGGTCGCAGAGAGGTTTCCTGACTTCTTCAGGATCCCCAGTAAAGAACGGGGAAAGGATAAGGGAATTGTTACATGCCATTCAAGTGCCAGCTGAAGTTGCAGTGGTAAAGTGTAGTGCTCACACGAAAGGACAGGACTATGTGTCTCTAGGAAATGCATATGCGGATCAAGTCGCAAGATTTTGTGCCTTGAACTGTATATTACTCAGAGATGAATGGAATTCAATAAGTGCACCAGAACTCGAACCAGCTGAAGCATTTGCCTTGAAGGTCGTAGATACAATAGAGGAACTAAAAGCACTACAGAATAATGTCAGGGAGGATGAAAGAGATTCCTGGATTAAATCACAATGTATAAAGAGAGAAGACGAGTTATGGGTTTCACATGAGGGAAAATATGTTTTGCCAAATAGTCTCTTATCGCAGCTTGCGCGGTTCTATCATGGGCAAGCTCACCTAGGGAGAGATGCCATGATAAGATTGTTCAAAACTGATTGGTTTAACCCCAGATTTCGTCAAGCTGCAGAAGCAGTTTGCCATCGATGTGTCACTTGCCAGCAGATGAACCCAGGAAAGGGAACAGTTGTGAACGCGAGTCACATTGGTAGGGCAAGCGGGCCTTTTAGTCGTATGCAGATGGACTTCATTGAGATGCCTGTGCATGGGGGTCTAAAATATGTGTTGGTGATTGTGTGCATTTTTAGTCACTGGATTGAGGCATACCCCACACGTAGAAACGACAGCCTTACAGTTGCCAAGCTATTGTTGAGGGAGTTAATACCACGTTTCGGATTCCCGATCTCTTTAGAATCAGATAGGGGAAGTCACTTCAATAACAAGGTGATAAAGTTACTTTGCGAAGCGCTGAACATTGAGCAAAAGCTGCACTGTAGCTATCGCCCTGAAGCCTCAGGACTGGTGGAGCAGATGAATGGTACGCTGAAATCGAGAATGGCAAAAATATGTGCATCGACAAATCTGAAATGGCCTGACGCATTGCCTTTAGTGCTAATGTCAATGAGAAACACTCCAGATAGAAAAACTGGATTGTCTCCGCATGAAATTCTCATGGGCAGGGCTATGAGACTTCCTGCAGTTCCCGCAAACATGCTTTTGAATATTACAGATGATATGGTGTTAGACTACTGCAAAGGACTGGCTGACGTGGTTCGCTCTTTCTCTCACCAGGTGGAAGCAACCACCTTGCCACCGATCCAAGGTCCAGGACACGCACTGAAAGCAGGTGACTGGGTCGTGGTAAAGAAGCACGTGAGAAAGTCGTGTCTGGAACCCCGTTGGAAAGGCCCTTTCCAAGTGATCCTGACGACAACTACCGCTGTGAAGTGTGCGGGGGTTCCCAACTGGATTCACGCCAGTCACACAAAGAAGGTGTTGTGTCCCACAGATGAGGAAGTTGAAGCGCTGAAAGTACCAGTGCCTGACAAAACAGTGCTGAGTACTGAGACAGAACAAAAGCGAACTGAAAGCGAACAGGCAGAAGCAGGAGAGAAAGAGATATTCTCCGACGACGAAGACACCAACTCACTTGGGGGAGACCAAGGAGAAAGTTCAGATAGCGACGAAGAAGCTGCAGGTGACAAAGAACCTGAAGCAGCTGAGGGTAGCAGAAAGCCTGAAGCAGCTGAAGGTGACAAGGAGCCTGAAGCAGCTGAAAGTGATAAAGAGCCTGAAGAAAGTAACGGTGACGAAGGGCTCGAAAAAGGTGAAAAAGCAGGAGAGCCTGATCAGAGGAAGGCTTTCCCAGAAGCAGACGATACAGAAAAAGAAAAAGAGAACGTGATCGATTCCCCGGAAGAAGGGGACAAGGCAGAACAGAACGAAAAGGTTCCAGCTTCCACAGAAAAGGGTGCAGGTCCATCAAATGGACATGGTGCAAAGAGAAGACTGAGTATCTCACCAATAAAAGAAAAGGGTAAAGGAAGTTTGAACGAGGGAGGAAGGCCGAAAGTGAAAGAGAAAAGAAAGGAAGTGACTGTTGTGGAACAATCGTCAAGTGAGGAAAAAGACTTGACAAAAGAGGAAAGTACCAGCGAAGCAGAGTCGAAAAGAGAAGCAAAATTGAAAAGGAAAAGGATACCAAACAGGAGATATTCCGGTCCTGAATGGGCATATGCAGTCAATGATGATTGGACTGACGAGTTTGTATCTCTAAGCATCGAGAACGAAGAAGAAGAAGAGATACCAATAGAAAAGAAAAGTTTCATAGACTCTGTCGATTGAAAGAGTAGTAAATGATATTGCTCGCTACAATATAACGTGAAAGAAACAACCAGCTGAGACATTGTTAAACCGGATGAGATATTTGCTAAACTGATAAAGACTGAGTTATTGCCGAATTGAGACAAATGCTGCTAACCGATAAGTGACTGGCCTTTTGAAGAAGACGGTGTGAACATTGCGCTTGTTCTGCTTTGTAACTGAATTGCTAAATAGTTTCATTTATAAGTGCTTCTAGCTCTCTGATTCTATACAGATCATGACTAGGTACGCTACGCAAAATAACAGAAAGAAATATTGTAAATATGTGTGTATAGGCTTGGTAATTACATGTATAATAATAATAATGGCAATTGTGATTGGAATGCATGGAAAGGGTGAAAGTGAGAATATCGAGGCTTCTACTATTGTTCTGTTACTGTCACTGAACTAACACCATTGAAAAGACTAGCATTGGATGAGAGGCTCTTGCACGATAAGAAAGAGCTTTCGTATAATGTTTTCTATCGCTTACTAACAGAGTATGTTGAGACTATGGATGCGAAGGATTGTTATGTGTGTACACAGATACCGACATCAGTGAAGGAAGGGGTAACTTATCACCACATGCCTCTTACATATGGGATTACGTGTAGTATAGTAATGTCTAGGTTTTATGGTCAAACTAACATACAGTATTTTTACTCAAATTATGATGTTACCTTTGCTTATGTTCCTATAATAGCACAGCTAAGCCAGATTGCTAAAGATTGGGATGCTAAAATAATGAGGGAATTTTTCGAGCCAATGCAACCTTTTGAAACGGCTCATGCTCATAGGGAAAACCTTACTTGCTCAGTCTCTGCTGTAGAAATAAGCTTTTTAGATCGCACAGATGATAGAAGGGCACAGATGAAGGCGAAATTAGAAAAAGAGCTGCATAAGAGGACTTCAGTAGAGAATTATGATTTTGCTGCTATAAAGACACAGGGGAAAATAGCTTTAGATGCTTGGCATGTAGGGAAATTTTGTATATATCGAGGAGAATCTTATTATGACAACATTTTTGTAGGAGCGAGTGAGTGTAAACATACGTTTATTTTTAAGGCCAAATGGACATTCATGATGAACGGACTTGACCCTGTCATTCCAGGTGTATATTACATTTGTGGGCATAATGCTTATTATCGTCTTCCAAAGGGATGGTGGGGGAGATGTTATTTGGGTATAGTGTTCCCAAAGGTCTATCAACTGGATGACGTATCGATGATTCAAAAGACATCTGGATCCCATCGTATCCAGAAAAGAGAGACCGCAGCTGCTGTGGTAGGTGATATATTTGGAGCCATGATTCCTTCATTAGGAGTTGTGTTGAATTCCATCAAGATACGAAAGTTGTCTACTATAGTGGATAACATGCTGACAAAGTTTTCAGATGCTATAATCCTGATAGATGCTGAGCTTGCAGCGGAAAGAGCTATGACTCTTCAAAATAGGCTTGCTTTAGACATTCTTTTAGCAAAGGATGGAGGCGTTTGCAAAATGATTGGTGCACGTCACTGTTGTACCTATATACCTGATAATAGTGTGAAGATTAAAACTATGCTTGCTAATCTAACAAAAGAAAGTGCAGATTTGAAGGAATTTAAAGAACCAGGAGTGTGGGAGAAGGTTGGAAAGGGACTTGCTTCAGTGGGACATTGGATTGGGGGAATTTGGAATGGAATATTATTGAAAATAATAGAAGGAATATTAATAGTAATAATTTGTGTATTTGGAATTTGGGGAATAAAAAGAGGAATAATAATGATTATGGAAAGAATTAAAAGAAGAAAAGAAGAGAAAATTATGAAAAGAATGGCAGAAGAATACAAAGCGCAAACTAGGGGTACTAAAAGGAAAAGGGAACTGACAGAATTTTAATGGAATAAAATTTGTGGGCGTGGTTTGGTGTGATGACAAGTAGTCATCAGAGGAGGGATTGATGAAGCAGAAAATGAAGGTTTTGATTTATTAACGCTTAAACGTAGTGCTGAAATAATCATGTGTGACATTAACCGAACTAATAAAGATTGTACGGGGACAAAATGTGCCCTCAGAGTAGTTTGCCAACATTTATACGCGTGCTTTATATCACGTGGTGTATTAGAATTGCACTAATCCGACATAATCATAAACGTGTGCTACGATTTGCTTGTTTGAAATGCTTTAGCTTAGCATTACTTTAGTGGAGGCTTTGGCCTAGTGGCCTAGTCTCACGGTTTAGATGTTCGTATTTTTCCAATGTGCTATTAAACGTGTATTTCTGCTTGAAGCTGTACTTTTCCACAGAAACTGTTCACATGCTTATCTTAAAGTTTCGTGCCAGCCTGGCATATTTTCTCTTTAATTCAAGGTCGACTTGCAGGTGCGGACAATGGAGGCTCTGAAAGTAAGCTAATTGGGAGACAATGTTGCGATTTGCGTACCCATCTCCAAGGATAATGTATGCTTAAGTAAAAGCTTGAGAACTGTCGTTTTTGATTGGTCAATTTGAAGCCAACCTATGAACCCTCCAATGGAGACCCTACAGGACTTGAACTGTTGTCTATAAAAACAAGGTGCACGAGAAGAAGGTAGCCATTGCAGCTATTACCAGCTCGATACCCGCCATTTTGACTTCGTAGCTATTATGGCCCACTTTGCTGCGACGCCATCTTGAGAGACTTTGATGCTTTCTCTAATCGAGAGAAAGAGACTTTAATGATTCTTGCCCTAGAGACTTTAACTTTGATTTGTCCCTTTGCATGAAGTAGTAGTTTTACCTTGCCGCCGTGAGGCATTTGCCCCGTCCACCCCTGCCCCTTTGCCCCGTCCTATGCCGATCGAAAAGGGTACCCATGATGACCGAAGAACGGTACCTGTGAGACGAAGACTTCCTTGTATGCTGGTCGTAATTGGTAAATATGAAAGGAAATTGTAAAATTGCATTGTGTTTCTTTTAGGTAACCAACTGCTGATTTTGGTAAGGTCCCTAGTTAGGAGTTTTCTAAATTAATGTTGCTAAATTGTTTTTGCATGAAATCCCACATGCCGATGCTAATTTGAGGTTAGACGAGGATTCCATATGTCGCACGATGCAATTTGAAATCTTGTTATGCTGACTAAATGTATGCTATTAGTTCATTACAGATTATCGTATTAGTGATTTGCATTGCTATTATCGAATGCCTTGTGATTCAAATGCTTCATAGATTGCACTTGTTTCGACGTTATGGACAGCTATTAATGTTCATATATGTTTATCATTTGGTGTTGAGACACATTTATATTGTGCTAGCTTTGTTAATATAGGGAAATAAATTCACTAACTTTGCAATAAACTGGTGTGGTTATTCCTGACTGAAAGGTCAGGGTTCGCCGAAATGTATTCTGGATTAATTGTAAAATGTTATGTCGTTCAAGGGGTTGCTTATGTTCGTTATTGATTATTGATTTTGATGAGATTGACCGGATTAAGAGTACAGAGAGTTCCCACTAAGTCAAAAGATTCATCGGCCTAAAGAGCGTCCAAACGTAGGTAAATTATTACTACGGACCGCTCTATCACCCCCAAAGCGACTTCCGTGTCTGTTCCACTTTAATTAGCGCTTGGTGACAACATATCTGACAGAGAGGGATCATCACTGAGTACTCTCACGGACCTTACTGAGCTGGACAATTTTGTCTTCCATTTTAGATTCACAAGGTAAAAACGTTAATTGGGACAAACTGCTTGGTGTATTTGACCCCGGCTCAAATTCTACTGACCTAAAATCGTGCCTAGGAACCGGGGAAGCACAAACTGTTGTTTTGATTGGCCCTTTACTGTTTTTGCTTTGTGTCTTCAAATTTTAAAAATTCATATTTATACTTTCCCATACTTTGTTTTCAAGATCCGGGCGCCTTTTTGATATTTAAATAATTGTTTATTTTTCTGAATTGGTTTGGTAAATATATCTGTTTCATTCTTTACTTTGAAAGTGGTGATGCTGCTTGAACTTAACAGCTGCTTCTCTGATAATTGCGGGCTACTTGGGTGACAGCTGCCTGGGGTTGAGCAGAGATTCTCTCAGAACTGCGGTTTGACTTTAATCCTCCTTAAAAAGCTCTAGTTGGACAGAGCTCTAGTTTCTATGGATCAAAAACTCATGTTGACAAAATCATCTATCTCAGCTTCTGTGAAAGATTGATCCATAGCAGATTTGAGACACCTCGTGAGGACTTGAGGGGAAGATGGTACAGTCATGGTCTGTGGATACATAAAGCTGTTTAAACTAATCACAGCTCTCAATCTGTAACCATTAGTGTGCATAAACATTTGACATCTTAATTTCAAATGTCAACTATTGGTCTCCAAAGTATCCTCAATGCCCGCCGACCTCTAGATTTCCTGTCACTTCTAATCAGAGAATTACACATCAAGACACCCCAGAAACAATTTCAGAGGGAAATTACCACACACATCTGCAGAGGCTAGTTGCCACAGCAACAGGAGCTCTTGTCCTTTCTTGTGGCTTCATTCTAATTTATTCTTAAAACTTGTTTTCCAGAGAAGAGAAGTTAAGAGGCGCGTGCATTGCTGTTTGGCAATGAAGCAAGTTGAACAGTAGGCGACTGTTAATGGAATCAGGGACAAGGGACAAGACTGGGCACGGTGTCAACACATGCGGCAAGAACAATTCCTGGAGCAGTGCATTGTTGTTTGTAATGAATTGATTGGAAAAAGCGTCGGGTCTTGTTTGCACAGTGTGTACTTTTGCACTAGGCGACTTGCAGTGTTGATTGATGACAGAAAACACAGGCTAAAGTCAAAGTCTTAGAAATGCCATCGCAACCACTGCCGGTCAGGCACAACCTCCCAATGGAAGGGAAGACTCGAGGGGTATATTGTGCACAATTCGATGAGTATTCAGGGTTGTCACGCTAAGGCGTGTGATCTCATTTTTTTCTGTCGTGTTCATTGCTGCTAGGACACTGTTGATTCTTTGGTTGACGTTTGGCTGTGGCCAGTTTCTTAAGTCTGGTGTATATGGCATTCAGTAAAAAATCAGGAGGATGCAGATACTATTAGCAAAGCCAGTGATGGAGGAGTCGTGACATGGCCCCTTGCTGCACTCTGACCCCAGCTGGGTAGTAAAAGACCGCCATGACAGGGGTACAATAGCTCCTCACACCTCCATCCCACATTGTCTCTGCACCTGCACTGATGATAGACACCTTCGTGGGCAAATCCAAGAAATGGGCGCGCGACAAAGACTTCACATTAGCCGACGGTTTTTCAAGCTTTATCTTGTACTGGAGCCCACTGAAACTTAAATCCTATACTTCTGATGCCAGATTCTCACTTAAACGATGAGTGCAGAAAGTGCTCATTCTTATTCTCCGGGTGGTAATTTATGGTCACCAATTGTAAACCGCTGCTACCTGATTGAATTACTGGCTCTTGGCTTTTGGACATCCGATGAATTGCTCTATGGGGAAATTCCAGTCAGTTTGGGTTATGTTTTATATTTGATCCAGTGGTCTACTGGAATGTCACTATTTCCCATTGCACATAAAGGACCGAATTTACAAAGCTTTTAGTGAGGCTGAGTTTAAAATTAGCAGCTTTTATAGGTTCTCATTTTAAAATCTCAAAGTGTTGATTTGCACTTGCCATAGATGCCCCAATCATGAATGTATTTGTGCACAAGTAAAATGAAAATAATATGGTGAGATTTTGTGTCAAGATACAGGCATAGGAGCCGGAAGAATGGCATAAGAGCCATAATGACTTCCCCGATGACACAATTTGAGAAAATGTGTCACAGAAAGTCTGGCTCTCAGTTTATACGACAATTCCAGCATGAAGGGACTGGGGGCACAAAGCAGCCCAAGTTCTGATTATGAGGGTCATTCTGACCCGGGCGGGCGGCGGTCGCCGCCCGCCTGGCGGGAACCGCCAAATGGCCGCCCTGCGGTCAAAAGACCGCGGGGGCCATTCTGACTTTCCCGCTGGGCCGGCGGGTGCCCGCCAAGGGAGCGCCCGCCGGCCCAGCGGGAAAGGGCCTGCAACACAGAAGCCGGCTCCGAATGGAGCCGGCGGTGTTGCAGGTGTGCGACGGGTTCAGTAGCACCCGTCGCGATTTTCACTGTCTGCTATGCAATGTGCCATGTTAAGTATTATGTGGAAAGGCTCCCACTCTATGGGTGAGAGATGGTATTAGCCAATTGTGAATAACCAAGTGATGTCCTTTAGGGACTATGTTAAATGTACATCATTTTTATGCTGAATGCGTCAATGTGAAATATGATTAAAGTTTGACAAAACCCTTTAAACTGTGTATTTCATGCTGAGAATAATCTACATAATTCTTGTTAATGATGAATTTGAGTAATGAGACTGACAGCCACAAGTTATCAGAGTAGATTTATTGCCAGTATTCGGTGCTCTCACTCCAGTCAGCTTTGGAATAGAAGTAAATATTTAGCCTTGTGGGTTGTTGGTCTATCTCTCCCTTTGGGACAAGAATATTTAAGCAATGTCATCCAAAAGTAATTTATCTGCTTGTGTATATTTGTAAGTTGTTGCAAGTAGTGTGTGTGTAATAAATATACTTTTTCTTTTTCAAAAGAAAAAGCACAGACTGAACAATAATTTATTGAGTGTTATTCTGTATACTTGTGAATGGCGAATAGTAGCCCACATTACCTCCCTTGAGTAAGCCTGGCACTGCTCTGCAACACTGCACTATGAGAGTCAAGTGCTACAATGGGGTGTTTAGTTTCCAGTTGTTGACAAGAGCGGACCCATTACTTGTGCAGGCCACACAAATAATGCCTCACTTTCCAACACATACTATCACAGTATGTAAAGCCCTGAGAAGCACTCCACTGTTCACATTGCTATAGTGTGTATGCCATATATTGCCATGCATTTTTCCGTATTGCCCCTGCTATATAAAACATCCTTGCTATCAGTATGCTAGTATAAATATTGGCTTAGTGTGTAAAGGGTGCATTGTTGTTAGTACCCACTCTGATGATGCTACATAATGCACAAATGCACAATGTCAACATTGCCACAGTTTATTAAGCACCATTGACACGAGCTACTATGTGGCCCACTCACCTCTTCCTCATTGCCACTCATCAACACCGCTTAGGGCCTTGTGGTCCAGAAAGAAAAATTAGAATGCAAGTTATTTTTGAAAAAGCACTGCACATGCAGGGTCAACCTACACCTAATCATCTGTTTGTTCAGACTGGGCAACAAGTGCCCTAAACCAACCCAGCAGGGATCCAACCCTCACTCTAGAGGCCTAAGGTGAGAAAGAATGCAGTGCTAGGCAATAGCGTGTTGTATGTCGGGACAAACTGGCTAGGGCACTAATCTCAACTCCCTCAATTACACATTCCGGATTTGAAAGGAAAACATATTTTTGCGCTAATGTTGCCTTAACCAGCACTCTGAAATATCAACTGTAATGATGTGCAGATGTGTTTTTTATTGTACAAAATTCACTTTTGGAGTGCAGGAATGAATTAGATGCTTCCCCTCCTTGCACTTAAAACGTCAACATGTGATTTAAACATACATACAGCAGGTAGCATATCTTGGTAAATCTTAAAGAATTCTGTACTTTTGCGCTCCCCAATACTAAGACCTGGTCTGGGATGGGTGCAGATTTATGGCTTCCATGAATTCAAAAACATTTTTCGAAAGAGTGCCTCGTAATGGCTGACAGTCACATGTGCCCAGTCGGAGTCCCAGAAAAACTTTTATGAATTCCATTTTTGCATTAGGAGTAAATACAAATATATATTTGCTCATGTGAAAAATGCCAAACAAGTACACATTTTTTAGGTCTGGATCAGAGAGACAAAATTAGCTGTCTCACCAGCCTAGTGTAATCATGAAAATTACTACATTCAGAAAGAGGCTTATTCAGTGAAATAATTCAGACCATACAACGGTATACAGACAATGGTGGTCAGGATTATGGCCCTCATTACAACATTGGCGGTAAAAGCCGCTTACCGCCGTGCGGAAGACCGCCAACACACCGCTGCGGCTGCGGACTTCTGCCACAGCTATTATGACCCACATCTCTGAAGCCGCCAAAATTCAAACACCCACACAAGTCCGCCACACCAAAGGTCAGTGATAAACTGGCGAAAACAAATCCTCCACCGTCACACTAACAGAAATACGCCGACACTATCACGACACACAAATCCACGTGGCGGTCTTTCAACCGCAGTATTCCATTGCCGGTACACAGCGCCGCGCTCAAAATACACACACTCTTACAAAACATCCCCACATTGGACAATTCAAAGTACACACACCTGAGACACACACACACCCACTCCCACACACCCATTACATTATAAAACACACACCCACATCACCCACAAACCCCCACGACAAAAAATTCAGAAAGAAGGCCAGAGAGAGACACCACCAGCAAGAACAACAGCATCCACAGGCACACAACACCATCACCCACACAACTTCCACGCACCTCACACAACACACCACTACATATCACCACACATTCCACCCCACACATCACCTACACCACCCCATGGCACGGAAAAGACACCCCAGGTTCTCGGAGGAGGAGCTCAGGGTCATGGTGGAGGAAATGGTCCGGGTAGAGCCACAGCTATTCGGAGCACAGGTGCAGCACACCTCAATTGCAAGGAAGATGGAGGTATGGCGAAGAATAGTGGACAGGGTCAACGCAGTGGTACAACACCCAAGAAATCGGGAGGACGTCAGGAAAGGGTGGAACGACCTACCGGGGAACGTGCTTTCCGTGGTCTCAAGCCACCACCTGGCGGTTCAGCGGACTGGCGGCGGACCCCCACCTCCTCCCCCACAACTAACAACATGGGAGGAGCAGGTCTTGGCGATTCTGCATCCTGAGGACCTCGCAGGAGTAGCTGGAGGAATGGACTCTGGTAAGTCAAATCTTAACTATTACATCCCCCACCCTACCTGCATGCCAGCACATACCCCCACCCTCACCCTCACCCCATCACTCTAACTCCTCACAAATGTCACAACATCACAAACCACACATCCTAACACCAAGCCCTGCATGCAACAACAAAGCATGGACACCCATCACTAAAGCATGCCCATTGCACATACCCATCCACCCCCCTAAACCACCATCACACAAGCTCCCACACAGGAATGCAAGCACTGGGGTACACGCTCACCCACCCATTGCACATCATTACACACACAGATTTAACAAACATCGTTTTATACCCCTGCAGGACCCCTACCCAAAGTCACCGGACAGGAGGGTCCACACATGTCCACACCACCAACAGAAGAGGCCCACAGTGATGACAGCACCTCTGTCCAACTGGATCTAGATGACCAGCCCGGACCATCGGGGACGTCTGGACAGTTGGTTCCCCTCACACAGGCACAGGCCACCACAGACCTTCCCCCCTCTGGAAACACCAGCACAGCACCCACCCAGCGGGCCCATACCTCCATCCCCAGGACATGTCAATCAGCTGTGTGTCCACCACTACAGGGAACCCAGGATAACCCACCACCCCAACAACAACAGGGACCTGGGGGCAGTGGCAGTGGGCACACGGTCGAGGGGATGGAGGCACTGGAACACAGGGGAACTGGGAGGGCTGCCGTGTAACAGGGGGCGGGCTGGCCAAGGGAACCCAATCTCCACGAGGCCCTCTCTTCCATCATGGGAGCATACCACCACTCCCAGGAGACGATGGCAACGGTACTGGCCAAGTTTCAGGAGACCCAGCACATGCAGGAGGAACAGTATATGGGCTTCAGGGAGGAACTCAGAACCATCAGCTCCACACTGGGCACCATCGTAGGGGTGCTGAAGGAAGTACTCAACACCAGGAGGGACACTGTGGCATTACAAGGGGCCCCTGACACTAGCATGGATGATGAACTGCCCACCACCTCCGCCGGCGCTAGTGGACAGGACGCCCCACCACAGGACCACCACGCCAGCACCCCACCCCCTGCAGAGGGAGAACCACCCCGAAAATGGTCCCTGAGATCCAGGACAAAGACAGAGCACGATGCCAAGTCCCCCGCCAAGAAATGAGACCACCCTGATTGTCATCCTACTGTCCCACTTTGTCACCCTGTCCATAATTAAACTGCCCCAGCTCCACTTCCTATGCCTATATGGGCAATGCACATGTGAGACTAATAGACTGGACTCTGCCATGGACACTCCTCTGCCATCACCCCTCACCATTTCACTACCCCCTCCAATATTTTGCATTTCAATAAACACACCTAAAGCACAAAATGATCTGGAGTCTGTCTGTGATTTCGAAATAGCGTATTAGCAATTACAGTGACAAAATGTTTTTTAAATAGTAATGTCAACATACCTATGTCACACAGCTCTAGTCCATGAGGAATCTAAGCAGATGTCACACAGTGGGACCCACATCTGTGAAACCGTAAGGAAAAGTGACAACTCAGTGACCATACACTGGGTGAAAACGACAGATAGGAGAGAAGTAGTAGTGTTAAAGTACATGTAGTAGGCAGGATTGTATTCTTACCTGTGTCTCACTGGAAATATTGCTGGATCACTGAGTCCCTGTTGTGCATGTCTTCTTCCTCTGCTTCCTCCTCATCACTGTCCACAGGCTCCACAGGCTCCACAGCTGCCACAACACCGCCATCTGGACCATCCTCCTGCAGAAAAGGCACCTGGCGTCGCAAAGCCAAGTTGTGAAGCATACAGCAGGCCACGATGATCTGGCACACCTTCTTTGGTGAGTAGAATAGGGATCCACCTGTCATATGGAGGCACCTGAACCTGGCCTCCAGGAGGCCGAAGGTCCGCTCGATCACCCTCCTAGTTCGCCCATGGGCCTCATTGTAGCATTCCTCTGCCCTGGTCCTGGGATTCCTCACTGGGGTCAGTAGCCATGACAGGTTGGGGTAACCAGAGTCACCTGCAAATGGTGAGGGGCAACTGTTAGACACACACTAACCTGGAGGGATAACCCCAGACCCAGACAACCATTCCCACTGACTTGCTTCCAGGTGCTCACCTAATAGCCACACAGCCTTTGGAGTTGACCCATCACATAAGGGATGCTGCTATTCCGCAGGATGTAGGCGTCATGCACTGAGCCAGGGAACATGGCATTCACATGGGAGATGTACTGGTCTGTACACCTGTTCACTCCTATGGGGGGGGGGACCAAACCCACATGGGTACCATCAATGGCACCTATGATGTTGGGGATATGTCCCTGGGCATAGAAATGACCTTTCACTGTAGGCCAATCCTCCACCTGAGGGAAAACGATGTAGCTCCGCATGTGTTTCAGAAGGGCAGACAACACTCTGGACAATACGTTGGAAAACATAGGCTGAGACATCCCTGATGCCATGGCCACAGTTGTTTGAAAAGAGCCACTTACAAGGAAATGGAGCACTGACAACACCTGCACTTGAGGGGGGATTCCTGTGGGATGGCGGATTGCTGACATCAGGTCTCGCTCCAACTGGGTACACAGTTCCTGGATTGTGGCACGGTTAAGCCTGTAGGTGATTATCAAATGTTGCTCCTCCATTGTTGAAAGGTCCACCAACGGTCGGTACACCGGAGGATGGCGCCATATCCTCACATGTCCCAGCGGACGGTGCCTATGAAGGACAACAGCAAGCACAGAGTCAAACAACTCAGAGGTATGGACCCACAGTTTACACAGAACACCAATCATACACAAAAGTGGCCTGTATGTGTGTTGAGACTAGGCCTAGGTATGTGAGATGCAGTTGGAAATGAAGCCATTTGGGCCCCTGAAATGGCGGTTGCCTGACCTCTAAAGTGGGACAATGGGATGTGAGGTAACTGCGCTGGCGTTTGCCACTGTCGCGGTAGGCGGTCGAAGACCACAACGCAATGCTGCATTGGTTAACATTGGACCCTATGGGTCCCAGGAGCCAATGACAATGTACGCCGGGAGTGACGGTATGCACCACCGCTGACGTGACTGCCACGGACGTGACCGCCATTCTATCTAATCACTCAATACCTGATCTTCGACAGGAGGGGACCTACACTGCAAGTGCTGCTGTGACCTCGGTCTGGAAGAGACAATGGCTCGAGTGTCTGGGGAAAGGGACCCTGCCTTCACATCGGAGGAGTTGGAGAAGCTCGTGGATGGGGTCCTCCCCCAGGACACGCTACTCTACCGTCCTCCAGACAAACAGGTAAGTACACAGGGAGCATGTTGTATGGGTTATGCCTGTGTGGAGAGGGCTGGATGTAAGAAGGAAGGGGGCAGAGTGCTGCGTGCATGAAAGACGGTGAGTGCATGTGCCACATGGCAAGGGTAGGGATGGGGGCCAATCACTTTGACGGTGCAGTTGGTAATGACTTCTCTTTTTCCCCTGTACATTTCATGTAGGTCAGCGCCCACCAGAAGAAAGATATTTGGCGTGCCATCGCCAAGGACGTCCGGACCCTGGGGGTCTACCACAGACGGAGCACCATATGCCGGAAAAGATGGGAGGACATTCGCCGCTGGAGCAAGAAGACGGCGGAGGCTCAGCTGGGGATGGCCTCCCAACGTGGGAGGTGTGCCCGTCGCACCATTACCCCCCTGATGTTCAGGATCCTGGCGGTGGCCTACCTGGAGTTGGATGGGCCCTTGTGGGCATCACAGCAGACACAAGGGGGTGAGTACACTCTCATTCTGCTGACTTTGCGTGCAGTGGAGTTGTCTCGGTGGGGGAGGAGGGCTGTGGGTTTCCCTAGGCCAGGGCGAGTTCCGTAGGCCAGGCCCCTCCGTAAGGCAGGCCATGTGGCACCCCAGCCCACCTCTGTAGAGTGCCAAGTACAGCTATGCCTCTGTGTCATCTATGTGTGCAGATGTCGTCCATAGCCTTGTAGGCCATTTCCCAGGAATTGAACATTGGATCCCAAGAGCACGGCGTAGTGCAGGGGACTTCTGTGTCTGTCTTGTTCACCAACGGTAGCGGTAATCCATGCACTCAACATGTCTTTCTTCTGTTGTTGTCCCCCCTTTTTGTGGTCTCCCTGTTCTTGTGTGCATTAGCATCATCAGGCTGAGGAGCAGTGGAACCAGAGCACGAGGGAGCTGGATCCAACATGGCCCTGGAGGGCGAGACTACGTACTCGGAATTCACCAGTGGGACGGAGGGCGAGAGGAGCTTCGCAGCGGGGACAGGAGCTGACACCAGCGACATGGACACGTCCTCTGATGGGAGCTCCCTTGTGGTGGCGGCAACATCTGTGTCCCCGCATCTACAGGTACAACTGCCACCCCCCCTACCAGCACCGCCCTCCCAGCAGCCCCTCTGCCTTCGCCCCGTGCCCGCTCACCCAGGATGGTGGTCATCACCTTCTCCCCAGGCACCTCAGGCCTTGCCCCAGTCACCCCTGCTGCCATCAGTGAGGAGGCCATTGACCTCCTCAGGTCCCTCACTGTTGGGCAGTCTACCATTTTGAATGCCATCCAGGGTGTAGAAAGGCAGTTGCAACAAACTAATGCATTCCTGGAGGGCATTCATTCTGGTCAGGCGGCCCATTACCGAGCCTTTCAAACTCTGACCTCAGCCCTGATGGCAGCCATTGTTCCTGTCTCTAGCCTCCCCCCTCCAACTTCCTCCACCCAGATAAAATCCCCTGCACCTCTGCCTATCCCAAGCACACCTACAGACCAGCATGCACACACGTCAACACACAAGGGAAGCTCAGGCAAACATAAACACCACACATCCCACAGGCACTCACGCAAGCAACACACACACATGCAGACACACCAACATCCACTGCCTCCACTGTGTCCCCCTCCTTGTCGTCTCCCTCCTCCCTCCCAGTCTCGTCTACACTCACACCTGCATGCACTAACTCTACAGCCACTACGTCCCTCACCAGCACACCCACCAGCACACCCCGCTCACGTGCACTCACCACCCCCACTACCATTCACACGTCCCCTGTGTCCTCTCCCAGTGTGTCTGTGACGCCCCCTCCCAAGATACACAAACGCAGCCACACACCCACCCAACAGCCATCCACATCACGACAGCCTCCAGCGCATGCACCTGCACCCAAAGTCACCAAACGTACACCTCCAACTACCACCACCTCTTCCTCCACTCCAAAACCCCCTCCAGCTACCCGTCCCAGTGTGTCCCAAAAATATTTCATGTCCAGCCTTGAACTTTTTCCCCCACCTCCCCCACCCCGTCCATCTCATAGGTCCCAAACTAGCACCTCAGCCACAACATCTCCGGGACCAGTGGTGCCTGTAGTCACAGGTATGTGGAGTGCACCGGCCCCCGGGACAGCCAGTGTGCACGGAGCCACAGCACAGCCAGTCCCCCACCTGTGAAGCATCAGAAGTTGGCAAGTGCCCAGCGGGAGAGGGGGAAGACTCCAGGCAACAAAGCCGCTCCCAGGGGTCCCAGTGGGAGTGTGGAGTCAGCTGTGACACCTCCCAAGGTGGGGAAGGGCCACAAGAAACCTGGCAAGTCTGAGAAGAGCTGCACGGCGGAGAAGACCGCCATCATCCCCGTTGTCCAGGAGGGCCCCGCAAGCCCCAGTCCAGCTGCCCAGGAGGGCCCCGCCAGCCCCAGCCCCGCTGATCCATGAAGGACTGCCAGCACAAGCCCCGCTGGTTCATGAAGGTCCGTCAGCACAAGCCCCGCTGGGCCATGAAGGACCGCCAGCACAAGCCCCGCTGGGCCATGAAGGACCGCCAGCACAAGCACTGCTGAACAGGGCACCGCCAACTCAAGCAGCTCTGAACAGGGCACCGCCAACTCAAGCACCGCTGGGCCGGGCACCACCAACTCAAGCACCGCTGAACAGGGCACCGCCAACTCAAGCACCGCTGGACAGGGCACCGCCAACTCAAGCACCACTGGGCCGGGCACCGCCAACTCAAGCACCGCTGAACAGAGCACCGCCAACTCAAGCACCGCTGAACAGGGCACCGCCAACTCAAGCACCGCTAGCCCATGAGTGGAAGGGGCACTGACGCATCTGGGTCCGTCACGGGGTGAGTGATGCACTCTGGGCACCAGCCCCCCTCCAGAACCAGTGGAGAGATCCATCCACTACCTCTGTCCTTCACAGGATGAAGCACTCTGGGCACCAGTCCCCCTCCAGAACCAGCAGAGACATCCATCCACTACCTCTGTCCTTCACAGGATGAAGCACTCTGGGCACCAGTCCCCCTCCAGAACCAGTGGAAAGATCCATCCACTACCTCTGTCCTTCACAGGATGAAGCACTCTGGGCATCAGTGGAGCCTGTTATCCACTTGAGAGACTGTGGCTTTGCACTCCCCAGGATGTTACAGTGGGCAAGCCACCCACTGTAGAGATTTGAGAGACTGTGGCTTTGCACTCCCCAGGATTGAACAGTGGGCATCCCACCCACTGTAGAGACTTGAGAGACTCTGGCTTTGCACTCCCCAGGATTGAACAGTGGGCATTGAGCCCCCTCGTGGATCTGGCGTTGTGCACTGATCCGGCTGAGGTGCCCCCCTTCCCTTCCCCCTGAGGTACCTGTTGTATTTCTATCTGATGCCCCTGCAGTGTTCTCTCTGTTTTGATCTGGTATCGAGTGTGGGCCTCGCCCATGCATTTTGGGCCCAGTGGTCCACGGACTATAAATGGTGCAATACCTAGACTTTTATTATTGGTGTATATATTTGTTTATAGTGTATATATATTTTGGAGTACTGGATTTTAACAGATTACAATTGTTACAATCATTTCCTTTTGTCTTTGCATTCTTCCGGGGGTTTTGGGGGGTGTAACTGTAATGTATCAACATGTATTAGTGTGTGTGTTGTAGTGGGTGAGGGTGGGGGTGGGGGTTGGGGTGTTGCGTGTGTGTGTCACTCTTTTTTCCCTCCCCCCTCCCCTGTGTCGTAGGTGCAGTACTCACCGTGGTCTTCGCCGCCGGCTTTCGTGCTCCTGGTAGAGGAGCAGGAAGACTATTGCAGGTAGAATTTGGAGTTCCGGTTCCATGGTGTCCTCGTGGGGTGTGTAGAGGTGAGCATTTTCCCTTCGAAATTCCTGTTTCCGCTGTGTTTTTATCCGTGGTGAATCCGCCCCAGAAAAGGTGGCGGATTGGCCTGTCATAATAGTGTGGGCGGTTCATTGTCTCCCGCCTGTCTGTTGGTGGTGACCGCCACGCTGTTTGTTTGTACTGCTGTGGCAGTCTGAGTGTTAAAGTGGCTGTCTTTGTTGGCGGTTTCCGCCACGGTCGTAATTGCAATTATTTTACCGCCGGCCTGTTGGCAGTCTTACCGCCGCTTTAACACCGTCCGCCAGGGTTGTAATGACCACCTATATCCCTTCTGCTAGGTGTTTGGGCAAAAAATCGAAAATATATTGTAATACAAAAATATTGTGTCAAAAATATTGAGACATCAAAAATATAGTGGGCAGGAATATCAAAGGTAAAAATGTAGTTTTAAGAGTTGTTTTCAATATTGTTGTAAAAAATATTAATTTAAAAAATATAGTTATATATAAAATTGTTTCAGAGTGTTGAGTATAGTGTATTTGATTCTATGTTTAATAATTTGTGTTTTTAGTAAGATGATTTATTAGTTATGAAATTGTTGAAATTTGTACCTTTAGCTGTAATAATATATAATAATAGTGGTTTTATATTTTTTTTAGTAGCGGGATATTGAACGTTTCGGGGATAAGGGTGAGGAGATTTTTAAAAAGTGCACATTTTAAAGTACACTAAAATAAATTGTAGGTTGCTATTATATTGTTAATATTTTTAATAATATGCACATTAATATTGTAACGTTTTAAAAATAATTATATTAATAATTGCAATAAATTATAATTTATAACTAAATATTTAATAATTTGGGGATGGTTTCCCGATTGAGTTGTACTAAACGTTTTCTCTTCATTTGAGAGAGAGGCTGTTGGTGGTATTTGAGGAAGCCAGAGAGCGGGGTATTCTCCCAGAGACCATGCGTCAAGGCATCGTCTGCTAAATGCTTAAGCCTGGTGGGGATTCTGATTACCCCTCCTCCTGTTGCCCCCTCACTATGCTCACTAGTCATGTCAGGATTCTGTGGAAAATTTGGGCTACTCGGCTACGTGGAGTGATTCGGGGTTGGTATATGAAGATCAATGTGGCTTCGTGGTCGTAGTACAACTTTCAACTTCCGTCGTTTGGCTCATGTTTTGCATGAAACCATGGGGGCAGAGGACAAATTGGTTTTGGTGTCACTGGACTTAGAGAAGGCATTAGATACGGTTGAGTGGGACTACTTACTGGCGGTGCTGCAGGGAATGGGATTTGGCCCCCATTTTTGTGCTTGGGTTCATTTGCTGTACACTGCTCCCACTGCACGTGTTCAGGTAAGCGGAGAGCTTTCAGAATCCTGGGCGATTGGCAGGGGGACCAGGCAGGGATGCCCACTGTCACCGCTTCTTTTTGCAGTAGCGGTTGAACCACTGGTGGTCTGGCTTCGTGAGGAATTGGTGTCCTGGGCATTCAGGTGGGACAGGTTACTCATATTGTCCCCTTATACGCTGATGATGCGTTGATATGCCACGTGTTTCAATGCCTTTTTGTTACAGTTTCTGGAAGAATTTGGGGCTATATCTGGTCTTCAGGCGAAGAAGTCGCTCCTGTTTCCTTTAGGGTCATTATGTGGTGCCCCGATGGAGGATTTGCAAGTGGTGGGGCTCAGGTGGGAGCTTGAAAGTTTTAGATCCCTGGGTATATGGGTCACTCATACGGTGGCGGCACATGTGACACACAAGGTAGAGCGGGTGGTGACTGGTCTGGAGCACTCTGTTTTGTTCTGGAATAAGCTGCCTCTCTCAGTGATGGGGAGGGCAGCTGTGGCCAAGATGGTGTTCTTGCCGCAGTGTCTTTATCTTGTGCAGAATTCTTTGTTTCCGTTAGCAGCTCGACTTTTCAATCATCTGGACAGTTTGTTGATTTCATTGGTCTGGGCTGGGCGTCGTAGCAGAGTGGAGTTATCCACGCTGCAGAGGGACATGGAAGACAGAGGCTTGGCAATCCCTTAAGTTCGACACTATTAATATGCAGCACACTTACAACAGGCTGCAAAATGGATGTCTAAGCGACTATTTGCTGGCATGTTGGGAGGAGAGGCATTGGTGCATGTATTGATGACGGGCGGTCGGTCGGTCGGAGACTGGTGTCCCCTATCTGGTCAAAACTACCGCAGGGATCTGGGAGCAAGCTGTTAAGAAAGTGCTTCGACGCTCCCCATTTGATAGGGAACTGAAAATTTGGAGTTTAGCACCCTTTAGGAATATGGATACTCTAATGTCAATGGATGCTTGGAGAGTGGGAGGCTGTCTACTGGCGGGTGACTCATACCCAATGGGGAGTTTATCTCCTTTCAGGAAGAGCAAAATACGTTTGGATTGAGTACTGGTCAGTTCTTGTAGTATGCCAAGATGGAGAGCGTGGCTCGAGAAGTCTGGTCTGGATTCCCGGAGGCCCCCGTCATCATAGGTGTTGAATGGGTTGATAAATTGGGGTGAGGCGTCCCACTTGATTAACCTGTTTTATAAAACGCTACAGGGGGATCAATCAGGGTTGGAGTGTGTAGTGCGCAAGGCTTGGGATCGAGATCTGGAGGATCCCTTAAAGGACGTGGACTGGGATATGGTGCTGTCGCTGGTGCGCACGGTTTCTTGTAACAACAGATTTGAGCTATTCCATTTTTATTTTGTTCATCATGCATATCTTTCACTTGCTCGTCTTATCTTACACCTGCTTGTCTTAACAAGATTGACCCGACCGGGTGTCCTAGATGTGGGGAGATAGGTGCCTCCTTTCTCCACTTGGCTTGGTCCTGCAGGGAGGTGCAGCGATTTTGATGGGTGGTGATTTAAAAGATAGATGGTGTCACTGGTTTGGGGCTCGAAGTGACACCTCTATTAGGTGTACTGCGGAGACCACAGAGAAGGCGCATCCCACATAGATTTGCACAGCTCTCTCTGGTGCTGGCTAAGCGTAGGCTGGCTACAGGCTGGATGAGTACACAAAGCCCGTCCATTCCTTATTGGGTCTGTGATGTACTGGAATGGGGTGTTGCTGAAGAGCAATACATGAAGATGACACGTAGGGAGGAGGGGGCACTGACGGACATAATGGCCTGTGGTACACTATTGGAACGCTTTATAGGGGTAGAGGAGTCCAGCTCTGACTGGAGTACTGATGGTGATGGCTGACCAATGGAATGTTATGCTGTTCATAAAAGGTGACAACCAACTGTGGTGATTTTGTAATGCTGGTAATCATTGTATAAGAACAGATTGGTTACATGGGAGGTCGTTGGGTAGGGGAGGCAGGGGGTATCTACTGTTACAATGACTGGATTTGCTCCATATTTCTGTCTGTACGTGTCATCACCCTTCGTTCAGGGGATAAATAGATGTTGCGGTATCTTGCAATGATATGCACTGCCCTGTTTTTATCTTTTTGATGTTCTATATTATAAACTCAATAAAATAGAGTTATAAAAAATACATAATAATGTATTAATTAAAAAATAAATATTAAAAACTATTTAAATTATAAATCATAAAATGTAAAAATATAAAATAATTAGTTTATTAAAGTAAATAATTAGAATTGTGTATGTAAAAGTTTTAAATGTAATGTTTGTGAAAAAGTTTTAAAATTATAGTTCCATACTAAAATATATTTAAATTATTTTGTTTTAAAATTTGCTGTAAATGTTTTTATTTGAAAATTGGAAATTTTTGGATTACTATTTTATTTTTTATTTTATCGTTTAATATTCTGGAATGCTAATAATAATAATAATATGTTTTATATGTTAATGATTAAATATGAATTTACAGGTTTGTAGTTTTGGTTACAGAGCTTTTAGGTTAAATTTTAGTTTAATCTATAGATTAAAAGTTGTGTGTGAGTATTGAGTATTGATTGTGTATATAAAGTGTTTAGTTTGTACTACCTTGTATAAAATGTTTCAGATTATAGTGGACATAGAGCCTAATTACAGGTGTGGAGGTAGTGGTGGCTGTCGGACAGCCACAGTTTTGGTGGTCCGACTCCCACATTACGAGGTTGGCGGGCAGCCCCCCCAACCTATCATCGTCTCTGACAGTGCCGAAGGTCGGAATAAGCCAGGACAGGGCTGAAGTCAGCACCTCCCTGATGATTATGACCTGGTTCTCTGCCAGCCTTTTCATTGTGGTGAAACCTCCATGAAAAGTCTGACGGAGAACAAGGTTGTAATCAGCAGGGTGCGCTGAGGACTGCCATCAGCCCATCGGGATCTTGGATCCTGGCGGGGTTGGGGGTAGATTGGTGGGTCTGGTCATCAACCTTGTAAGGTGGCAGTCGAACCGCCACAGCCACTGTGGTTCAACCGCCACCGTGAGTCTGGCGGTCTTGTGAGATTGACTCATAATCGGCCCCTTGGTGTGGCAGACTGCATCCTTCCAGACACAGACACTTCGATTCACACGCTCAGCCCAGTGGGAAAGTTGTAATGGGGCTGATGGAAAGACCGCCAGCACCATAGCGGCCCCTTCTCTCACAGTACATATTAAATTGATCAAATAGGCACTGGAGGCCCCTAGGCATCTGTGGGACCAAAATGGTGTCATCTGCAAAGAGTAACACTGGGACACGTACCCCATTAATCTTTGGGCAATCATAAGTACATTTTTTTTAAATGATCAGCTATATCATTCACAAAGAGTGAGCACAGGGTAGGTGCAAGTACACAGCCCTGCCTTATTCCCCTATTGATGGGAATTGGCTCTGTGAGTTCACCATTTACACCCCACCACACATGGGCAAAATGATCCTGATGCAATCTTACAATATGGATTAGAAGACCTTCCGGCACTCCCTGACTCTTCAGCACAGTCCATAGGGGGCCTACCAGAACAGGATCAAAAGCTGCCCTGAGATCTATAAATGCCATATATGTTTACCCTCTCCTAACTATAGTATATTTCCATAAGATGCATAGGAGCCTGAAAACGTGAACAACTGTACTCACACAGGCCCTGAACCCTCCCTGATATTGAGAGAGCATATTATGATTGTCCATCCATTTGGTCAGTTTCCTTAATACCTGCCTGGAATACACTTTTTGTAATACATCTATAAAACTAATCGGTCTATAATTGCCTGGCTCCTGCTTACTCCCTTTCTTATGAACTGGCACTATTTTAGCTCCTTTCCATGATCATGGAACAGGAGCTCCTGAGTGTACTGCATTGCTAATCAAATTAATGTATGGAGTCCATACCTCTTTATCATGCTTGAATAAATCTCCCGGGGCAAGAATTATCAAGATATTTGGTATACGAAAATGGTGTAAATAGCAAGATTCCACTATATGCTAATGCAAAATCACCTTTCACGATGTATGAAAGGCATTGCAGTGCAATTTTAGAGAATCCCAATTTTTAGCGATTCCCTAAAATTGCGACTCTGAGTAGGGAATCACAAATTGTGATTCCCTAAATAGGAAATCGTAAATAGAGAATTTCAAATTTGCGATTTCCTATGCACATGTATCAAGCATTTCCTAAATGCCAACTGAGCAGTTAGGAAATGCAATTACCACCAAATCCAATTTGGTGGTAACCATGTGCAATTTTAAACATGCATTAAAAATGCATTTTTAAAAGTGCCATTTAGTGCAAACATGCCCCTAGGGCATATTTGCACTTTACATGTGCACAATATTTGAAGGGGGAGCATCAATGGGGTCCTTAGGCCCCCCACACACTTGGATTTACGCTACCCAATTTGTGAATTCCTGAAAGGAATTAAGAAATGCAAAACCATTCGCACCTATGGGCCTTCAGGTCCATATAGATGAATGGAGTCCCATTCCCTAATAGTGATTCCCTAATTGCAATTGTGATTTTTAAGAAATCAGTATTAGGGATTCGCTATTTTCTTACATACCATTTTGAATTTCTCAAATAGCGATTTCTGAAAATTCGCTATTTAGGAAATGCAAATCTGTACTTTGATACATCTGGCCCCAGGTATTTTATCCAGGCCAGGTGCTTTGCCTGGTTTAATAGCATCTACAGTGTGTAGTGTTTCCTTGATACTGCACTAGTTGCTAAATGTCATGGTTCTCTCAAGGGGAATAAAATGGTAACCATGGCTATCTGCACTACACCCTATAGGTTCAGAGTATGACTCTGCAAAATATTGAATCCAAGTATTATGCTTCAGATTGTGTTCAGTACAGGTTAATATATTTTTGCTCTCATGGGCAATTATATTCCAAAATGTGAGGGTATCCCTGTGCTTTGCTGCTTCAAGCCAATCCCCCAGTTCCGTTCTTCCCCGTAATTTTCTGCCTTACATAAAGTTTCCTTATATTTAGCCCTTGCTACCATCATCCCTTGTGTGTCTCCTATATTTAAAGCATCAAGAAGTGACTTCTTCATTGCCTTACCTTCCTTTGAGTACCAAGGGTTACACTGGGATGCTCTGGCAACAACAAACCCTTTTTTCTGTACAAGCTATGTTGTGATAACTCTGGTATACATAAGGGCTTACAACCTCTACAAATGTATTAGAGATCTTAGTTAGAATTTCTGCGATATTCAATACAGTAGGCCACCTCACTGTCCTACAATTGTTCCCAATTATTGGTTGAATGTGTACTTTCTTCGTACCTGATGTGTGCATTTCAACAATGCTCCCTTCTAGCATCAAACATAATGGAAAACGGTCACTATCCTCTCTCGAGTCAATTTTGATGGCCTTTAATTTATCCCATGCGGTAGTACTACATAAGATATTATCTATCCTTGATTGGGCATTTCCACTTTTAAAAGTATACTGACTTACATTATCAGTGTTCAGTCTGCGTTACATGCTCGCTGGCCATGCTCTAAAGTGGAGTGTAGTAGTCGCATACCAGCAACTGTACAAAGGACTGGTGAGCATCCTCTTAGTGTTGGAATTCCTCTAACCATAGCCTCTTCTTCCATAACCAAATCCAAGCCAAGTACTGGTTTGTATGTGCAATTAAAATCACACCCTATAGGAACCGTCTCTTTATCTACTATAGTTGTATTGGGCATTATCTAATATTTCTACAGTCCCTGATTCCTGGTTACGATTTCACTGTCTTATATATACTATAAACACTTGCAATGCATGCCCATTATGCATAGCTAGTTTTACTCATTGGATATCTAATAAATCTTTAGAGTTAACAGTTATTGTACCACTTAATGAAATTTTTATCCAGAGGACTAGCCCCCCGAAGACCTTCCATGCGATAAGGGGATCACGTTGATAAAATATGACTTATATCCTAGTTTATAAGGTGGATCAACTAATCAAGTCTCTTGAAAGAGCCACAGATGGAACCCTTCAATATATTCATGTAGGTCTGGGCCCCTTACCTTAAGTTTCACACCTGCTACATTCCATGAGACCAAACAAATCTATTCTAATTCAAATACTTTTGGAACCAACTTTGTACCATAAATATCTATATGTCCCTCACTTCCTTCATTCTAACAGACCTGTGGTGTGGCCCTATCAACATTAGGAACTCTACTCCCTCCCCATGTTTGAGCCAAAGTGTCCTCTTGTTCCCTAATCTCTATTACATTGGGTATAGTTCAGTCAATCTACGGCCTTAAGGATTGCAATGTGATGGTTACTACTTTTCTGGGTACACTTAGCCTACTGTTCCTTAGATAATGTGTTTTCCTGAGTCAGCGGATTGTTAAATTTAAACTGGATTGTAGATCTTGCAAATAGAATAGATCTTAGATCTAAAGCAATCAGGCCATCTACTATAGCTTTATCACAGACCATGAGTTTTATGACATCATTACCCCTTTCCTGTTGGTCAGCTGCTCAGTTCTCACTATATCACTGCAAACAACCAACAGTCAATGTAGCTTATACCTAATACAATGGATAATCTTATTTGTAAGTGAATCCTCACTTTCCTAGCTGTTCTGGTTTAACATAGGAACATTTATCATGAACAATTTGTGGCCCCTACTTGCATATCCCCTATAATGTTGTTTACTACTAGCGTTGTATATTTGGACATACTCTTTTTCAGGGGTGGCATGTTTTTTGAGTTCTCACCTGAGATGTAGGTGGACTATAATGTTATAACTTACAAGGAGCCTTCTCTATGTGATGGCCATCTGCGTCTAATGGCCCCCTCTCTTCCCTGTTGCTACTATTCATGTGATTGTCACATGGAACGTTACTGCTCCTTTGCCACAAGACTATGTCCACAGGCATATGACTTAACCCAACTAAAGAATGTCATGAAGTGCTATCTGTATTTAGAAATTTTTCAGTTGGAGGACATAGTGGATTAGTGGGCATAATGCTAGAACCCATCTGACTGCTTATGGATATATCATCATAGCCTTTCACATGTGTCATTAATTTAGACACAAGGGGTCTCACTACAAGTGTGGTGGTCTATCATTACCATAACCACTATTAACACCACCCACACCAGTTTTATTATCACATCACCATATCTACCATCGCCATTACCACTATATCAAAGATCATTACCACTACTTCCACCAATACCATCAGAACCATTACCCCTACCACCATTACAACTATTTGCAACATCCATATCATCACCACCATCACTTCCATTACCACCATTGGTTGTATGCTGCACTATTGAGGTAACTAATATTGTCCTGCCAAATATTAATTGACACTATATTGTAACGATAAGTATATATAATAGTAGATTCACTATTTTTATCACCACGTCTGCTCACATAAAAAATAAATATCTCCTCAAGGTAAGTATATTTGGAATTAGGAATAATAAATCTATTTTTACTATTAAGATGTAGATCTTAATAGGAGATATATTTACAATCTTAACTCATAGCTACATATCTTGAAGATTGAAGGTATGAAGGTACTCATATGGGAATTTGGTATGATACATCTATGCTTACCTATATCTACTTACCTTCACAATATTCAAGCACTTAACATGATGTACTCTCTTCACAATATTAGAACACCAGTAATGTAGTAGAACACCACCACCATCCCCATCACCTTTGTCACTACCAACTCTATTATCACCACCACCCTTATCACAATTACCACCCTCCCTATTACTACCACCAATAGTATTGCCAGCACCACCTTTACCACCACAATCACCACCACTCCCATTTTTCATCAGTCGCTTTAACTTAACAAGAATTAGGAGGTTACTATGTCCAAATCATATTTTGCACTAACATATTGTTCTACACTATAGTATAGTATTGCCAGCACCACCTTTACCACCACAATCACCACCACTCCCATTTTTCATCAGCCA
This sequence comes from Pleurodeles waltl, assembly GCF_031143425.1. NCBI lineage: Eukaryota > Metazoa > Chordata > Amphibia > Caudata > Salamandridae > Pleurodeles > Pleurodeles waltl. The sequence continues at coordinate 174,973,644 of NC_090445.1, read as the reverse complement.
CTTTAACTTGACAAGAATTAGGGGGTTACTATGTCCAAATCATATTTTGTACTAACATATTGTTCTACACTATAGGAAACTTACAAGTTGAATGTTTTGCTTAGGGAATTTCGTGATGTGAATTGATAAATACTGGCTTTTTCCCAAGTTATACTTTGTTAGCCATGAGGAAGCAAAAATAATGCATCAAAGATGTGAAGCAAATGTTGAATTTTCATCTTAATCAAAAGGTTTTTACTTGTGGATTGAAAAATGTGAATGTTATAGAAACCAAAAATCATTGCTTTTTTATTATAAGGGAATTCATAAAGAAGTTTTTTTTTAAGTTCATAAAACTTACTTTTAGACTGCACTCTTGCCATTGAAGGTTACAAATGATAAATCGATTCTTTAATATATCTACTTAATATAACAATGTAGTAGCAACCAATATTCTGGAGTGAATGTTCTGCCTATAAAAAACAATAAAGCTACCACCAACACTTCTGCACATCACAAGTGTTACCCCACCAACACCATTACCACCTCTGTCATTACTATCACTTCCACATAATTACTACCACCCTATGACCACCGCTTCACCATTAAAATCACCATCAGCTTTACAATCACAATCATTGATACCACCATTACCACAACAATCATCAGCAAAACCTTTACCACCATCACCACTATCACCATCATCATGATCACAATTACCACCCTTTTACCGGCTTTACTACCACCATGACCATTTCCTTCACCACCAGCCTTAACAAGCCCTCTCCCCCACACAGTAAGTCCTAATCTGGGCATCTCTGCTAAGTGCAGAGAGAACAAGAGCAATTACTTGTTTGAATCTGTTTGGGCCTAGAAGGGCCAGAAATGTTGCCCTTTTCACCCTCTACACACACTTACCAGGAAACAGCTATGCACATATACTCACAACAAACACACACCTCTCTCTGCCAACAAACAAGGACACTACTCCCACCACTCACCTACCAAACACTACCCATTCATATATCAGACTCTTACATACCCTTCTACCCCTTCATCCACACACTCCTACACAAACTACAACTTTGTACTACAACAGTACCAAAACCACATTTTGCTAATAAACCAATAGCCAATTGTAGGAAAGTGGGTTGTTACTAGGTGGGAATGTGTAGCTTTAGTTGATAATAATATCACAAGAACTAATCAGGTCCTGTCACAAAACAATAGAAATCCAAAACCAATGTATACAAATAGAGAATATTTTTATCTATTAAATGACAAAATAAGCATAACAAAAGTCCAATGTAGGGAACCTGAGATATGTATTTAACAAAATGATCTTGGATATAGCGCCTGAAAGCATAAAGCACCAACTGGGCTATCTGGTCCCAATAGACTGGGTCAAATCTAAAATTTCAAGCCAATTGCGTTAGAGCATGGGTCTGACACAGTCCCATGTAAGTCCCACCGATGTTTTACCTTCTCAGAATGGTGCCAAGAGTCACATTCACGAGGAAGAAGGTTGGTTACACCTCTGGGTTGAGTTAGCCAGACCTGCACTCCAAGGAGAACATTTCTCAATTTTTGTTTTTGAATGAACTGTGCATGCTAGGTCAAAAATATGCCACACCTCCCAGGAAGTGGTCATACCAGAGGGTGGCAACTTGAACCCCATTGGTTGAGGTGCCCGTCCCCCTTGCCAGCTCAGAATGCAAAGTAAATATGGGAGATCTGCAGGAGCCCCTCAGATCCCTGCCTGAAACATCTGAAGAAGAAGGCTGCCCTGCTAAACCCTTGGATTGTACAACAAAGGACTGCACTCAAAAGAGGGACTGTGCCTGTCTTTTTGTGGTTTTGTTTTAGTTGGGTACTGTGTGTTTGTGTGTTGCACAAAAGCTTTACCCATTGCCTCTCTAGATTAACCCATTCTGCTCTATGCCAAGTTACCAGAGGGTGGCTTACAGGTAATATCTAAGTGTGTATCTGATTTACCCTGACTAGGATTGTGGTTCCTGCCTGTACATGGTGCATACTCTTCCCCGTTCTCCTTGGTCACCCTGATGCAAACACACTCATCTGCTGTCTCACGCAGTTCTCTGGTACTAGAGAGCTTAGATGCAACCAGATAGTGGTGTAACTCCTTTGAGGGGCAATTAGTTAATATGTGCTCATTCATGAAAAATTTGTATAGCACCTCATAGGTACTTTTGTTGTTACCCTGTATCCAGCCCTCTAGTGCCTTCACACATAGGTATACAAAGTCAACCCAGGATTGGGTACTGACTTTCTGGGTGTCCCTAAACTTCATCCTATACTGCTCAGGGGTGAGACCAAACCTTTTGGCTATGCTCTGTTTCATGTGGGGGTAGGATTCAGCTTTCTCTCCCTCGACAGCCAAGAGCTTGTCTCTTCCTGCCACTGGAATCAACTTTCATAGGAAGGAACCTCAATAATGGGGGCCCACCCTCCTCATTTTAAGGGCCCTCTCAAAAACTTCTAGCAATTTGTCAATGTTGTCTCCCTACTGATACTTAGGGATAATCCCTTTGGGTAGTCTTAGGTCAAACCCAACACTCTTAGACACCTCTGTTTCTTTTTTGTTGCCTCCATCTCTTATTTACTTACATGCCCACCTCTTCTTGGCTAGGGGCAACTTGTCTGCTTCTAGTGCTATGTAAGGAAACTCTAATTCTCTTACTCTGAGGGACAGTTCTGCATCTCCTGTGGTGGATCCTCTCCCCCACTAGTTCTAGGCAGGGCCCCGGTCGCAGTGCTGGTGGACAGGTGCACTGCTTCCTCAACACTAAGGTCTGAGTCAGAGGACAGATCCGTTAGTTTGGCCCGTGCCCAGTCTGTGAGGGTCTTTATCAGCTCTTCCTTCCTAGTATTGGAGAGAGCTGGTAAACTGCTAACTTTGCACAGATTCCTATGCTCTGCTACAGTGAGAGAAGGTGGCCTTGCCAGATCAAGCACCATGGTATTCCTTGTTTTTTGTCACACAAAAAAACTGTTGCAAATATTGAGTTAGAGTAATTTAGAAAAAAATTGAGTATTCATGATTAGTTGAAATTAAAAATCAAAAACATTTTTGCACTAGGTCTATTTATAGGATTTTTAATTGTCAAATTGTTTAACTGTGCAACTTAAATACTGATTGGTGTTATAAAACCCAAATCCTGGGTCGCACTGCTGCCACAAAAGTATAGGAAAGTGGGTTATTAGTACATAACGGTGTGTACCTTCAGCCAGTAAATCACAATCACTAATTAGATCCTAGGAGACAGGTATGTGTACAGCATTTAATAGCATCAAAACAGTAAATAGGTCAAACACATAACACAATAAAAGTCCAACACCACTTTATAAACATAGAAATGTTCTTATCTTTCAAATTACACTAAAGCAACAAAAATCCAATGTAGGGAACCGGAGATATGAATTTTTAAAGAATGATCTGGGTATAGCGCCTAAAAGTATAAAGCGTCAACTGAGCTATCTGGTCACGCTGGACCGGATCAAATCTACGAGTTCAAGCTGATTGCAATGGAGTGCAGGTCGAATACAGTCCTAGGTAAGTCCTGCAGAAGTTTTACCTTCTCAGAATTGTGCCACTGGTCCAATTCATGGGTAAGATGGTCACCAGGAGCAAGGAGAGCATTGTTGGTGGTGATCTGTGGGGTGTGAAGAGCCGCCGGGCTTCACAGATGGATGGGTTGAAACTTTGCGGTCACGAACAGTGATACTTGTGGGAAGAGAGGGCTTTGCACCCACTCGTGGTGACCTTTTGTGCAAGCCGTATGGTTCCAGGGCGAATGGGCCTGTTCATATTCACGAAAAGCCCAAAAGCTTGACTTTCAGAGTTCGTAAAGCACACCAAGGGTCCACGACCTGATGGGTGCATCTTGGAGGTCGGTCTTACTGCAGGCAGGCAGTCAGTTGTTTCTGGTTCCTTTGGGGAGATAGGTGTCTTCTAGTGCAGGCCAAGGATTCAAAAGCTTTGGATTGCCACTTGAGGGCTAGGACTCAATCTTCAATAGTGAACATGTGCATTCCAGGAAAATCCAGGTGTAGCTTGCCATCTGGAGTGATCCTCTCTTTGGGCTTGCAGGTGACTTCTTCCAGGAGTTTTCTTCCTGTTGCTGATCAGGGAGTCCACTCCTTTTCCTTTAAGACAGGCACAGTTGTTCTTGTGGGGAGCCTTTTATGTGCAGCAGGTGCAGTCCATCTGAGTGCAGTCCGAGGGTCCAGCAGGGCAGTCGTCCATCTTCAGATGTTTCAGGTAAGGATCTGAGGGGCTCCTGCAGATCCCCCATATTTAGTCCACATTCTAGGCTGACAAGGGGGGCACCCCAACCAATGTGGTTCAGGTTGCCATTTCTGGTATGACCATTTTCTGGAAATTGTGGCATACATTTCACCCAGAATGCATGTTTTCTTCAAAAATGAAAATGGAAAAATTCTCTCCTTGGAGTGCAGGTCTGGCTAACCCAACCCATAGGTGAGGCTCACATTTCTCTATACTCTTCTTCCAGACCCTCTCCTAATCTAATTAGGGGGGTTCCCATCTGCCTGGGGATCAAAGGAATGGGGCGGGCCTGGGTCCAGTGGCATCTGTGCTTCTACCTTTAAAGTCCAATTTATATCCTGAGCCCCCTACCTGTCCTAGCTTCTCCAGGAAACAGATCACCTCCCACCAAATGGCTCTATTGTTTCAGCACCAGACTTCTTCACACCTACTCAGGGAGCAAGGGTGGCTCAAACTGTAAAAAGGCTGACCAATCAGTAGAGGCTGCTACAGGGCTGCTTTAGGTAACTTCAGGAAAGTAAATTCTAAAACTACAGAAACATGATATACCAAAACTTCAAACTTGGATATTGCAAACACAGTTCCACATGGTTACATAATCACCCATCGTCATAGAGTAGGCAAAAAATGGGAAGGCCTAGCTTTTATTTTTCAAGATGTTTTGTAATGCTTCACCTTTACATTGTTGGGATTATCTGGTGCAAAAGATTTGGGTTTTGCCATTAAAACATTTCCACAAAGCTCTGGCTAACCCAACCTACAGGTGTGGCTACTTTTTTTATCTATACTCCTCTTCCAGCCCCTCCCATAATCTGGTTAGAGGAATAGGGCCAGGCCTGGGTCCAGTGACATCTGTGATTCTACCTATTGAAGTCCTATTCATTTCCTGATCCCCCTTCCTGCCCTGGCTTCTCCAGGAAACAGATCATTTCCCACCAAATGGCTCTACTATTTCAGCCTCTTTCAGGTATCTTCACACATACTCAGGGAGCAAGCCTGGGTCAGGCTGTAAACGGCTGACCAATAAGGAGAGGCTGCTACAGAGCTGCTTTATGTAACTTCAGGAAAGTATGTTCTAAAACTACAGAAACATGGTTTACAAAAACTTCATACCTGGATTTTGCAAGCACAGTTCCACATGTTTACATAATTACTCATCTTCATAGAGTAGGCAAAAAATGGTTAGGCCTAGCTTTTATTTTCAAGATGTTTTCTAAAGCTCACCCTTTAAATTGTTGGGATTATCTTGTGCAAAAGGTTTGGGTTTTGCATTAAAATGTCTTCACAAAGCTCTTTTGCAGGAGCCTTAATTTATAGGCCCAATGAACAAGGATCTGGTTTCAATGATTTACTAAATTAGGCTATTGCTCAACACTGTACTCAGTACACACATTTTACAGTTATAAATGATAACAAAATTTACATATACGATGTGAAATACACAAATGTGCAGTTAATATTTTACTGCTTTTAACCTGAATCAACTCATCTGTATGCCTAGTCATTCAGCTGGCCAAAGTTTAGACTTGGTTTCTATCAATCATACCAAAATATCAAAATACCGCATAGATCAGAATTGACTTGGTCAGATCATTAAGATCATTTTGCAATTACCTTTAATTGTAAGGATGTTAGAGCAAATATTCTGAGCATCTCAGATAGGTATTTTTCCCAGAGTAAACATGAAGATCATCAGCTAATAAACATTTTTTTTAATTGCCTTTCTTTTCCAAGGGGCAATAGGGAAGTTTATCTAATTTATTTTAATGAATGGCTAGACCAGACAATCATTAAATTACCCCTACCTGTTTTTTGCACTATCATAAACACACTTTACACATGGAAGACCACACCTTGGTTCTAAGCTGAGCTATCATTAGAAAAGAAAAAAATACAAACATTTAGAACAGCAATGGAGAAGGAATATTAGGGCAGAAGACTAAATTAAATATAAGCTTTTGCTTAAAGCCTATAGGAGATCCAAGAAAATTATTTTAAAAATCTATTTCGGAACAAGGCTCAATAATTTAAACAGTGGGCCACGTGATATTTTTCAAGTGAGTAATCTTTTCGTACAACCAAATGCAGGAACTATAGTGGTTAAACCCACAGTAGAGCTGTGTAACGACTTAACAGAATTTATTGAGGAAAAACCAACTTCAGGCAGGCTTTGACATGAGTAATCAGGAAAATTGTGAATAGACATTTCCTTTAAATATGGTCTTTAAAAACAGTGCTATTTTTTTCCAAATTTGGAGAGATAAGCTTCCAGCAAACTGAGAAAGCAATTAGAAACTGCAGGACGACCCGTTGACCAGTGTCCACCTAGGGCGTTGGCTAAAGCGAATGAAGTTCTGAATCCAGCGATTCATTCTTTGCTCTATAATTCTCTAGATTCAGTTATTGTCCCCACCCTTTGGAAACAGGCAAGGATTAAATATGTTCTAAAAATAAATATCTGACAACGCTGACATTTTGGCCAACTTTCATCTCCTCTCCTTATTGTCTGCATTTTCTAGGATGCTAGATAAACTGGTGAATTCACAACTGTCTAAATATGTGGAACAATCAGTACTTCTCTACACATCCCGATCAGAGTTCAGGCCACAATGTAGTACAGAATCCACATTATTGGAAGTTTCCCAGCGTAGAAAGATAACATCAGATAGAGGTGTTAAAGCTGCCCTAATTATTTTAGATTTGTCAGCAGCTTTCAACACGATCTCACATCTACTTCTTCTATAAGGTTACAAGAGATGGGTATATGTGGTCAAGAGTTGAAATAGTTTCAGTCTTTCCTGTGTGATATCAAACAATAATACTGTCCCACTGTTCACCTGGAAGTAAAAAGCTCCAATTTCGCATACCTTAATGATCATCCCTTAGCCCTACACTTTTTAACGTTTACATGCCTTCTTTGGGCACATTGATAGAGACCTTTGGAATTAAAGAGGTGTCACACATGCATTTGATTTTATATATGGATAAAGCCTATGATGTCTTAGAATCATTCTTTAAAAGTTGTTTATCTCAGGTTATTAACTAGATGCAGCAGAGTTACTTAAAATATAACCCAGATAATACTGAATTTCTGATTTTTGGAAAGGCAAATAATTTTGACATTTATGATTGATGGTTGGGGGCCTCCCTACCCCTCCATCTCTGGCTCTAGTAACTAGAAATCTGGGAATACAATTTGATAATAAGCTTTCTTTTTGACAGCAAATTCTCAGCACAACAGGTATCTGTTTTTCCCTGCTACTTACCTTGAAGACATTTTTAAAACATCAGCTTTATGAGGCACAGACAACAGTGGTGCATATTCTAATCACTTCAAGAATCGATCATGCAAACAACCTTTATCTTGCCTTACCCAACGCCTTGATTAGAAGGCTACAGGTGGATACATGACCCTCTTTGATCTAGGACCACCACCAAAAATATCTAAGGTTATAAGAATTTGGGAATTACCATGGTAGCCAAGCTGCCAATGCCATTCCCAAGTGGATAAGGTAGCCAAATCTAGCTTTCTTAAAATGAAAAGGCAGCAGTGCATCTTTTCGCAACTAGGATTCACCATAAAGTCTAAACAAAAATCTCAGTAGTCCTATCAAAACTTGATTACACTAATAGGGGGTCATTACAACCCTGGCGGACGGTGTTAAAGCGGCGGTAAGACCGCAAACAGTCCAGCGGTAAAAAAATGGGAATTATGACCGTGGCGGAAACCGCCAACAAAGACAGCCACTTTAACACTCCGACCGCCACAGCGGTACAGACAAACAGCGCGGCGGTCACTGCCAACAGACAGGCGGGAGACAAATTACCACCCACAGTATCACAACCTACCAATCCGCCACCTTTTCCTGGGCAGATTCACCGTGGATAAAAACACAGCGGAAACAGCCATTTCAAAGGGAAAACGCTCACCTCTACACACTCCACGAGGAAGGAGGACACCATGGAGCCGGAACTCCAAATTCATCCTGCACCAGTCTTCGTGCTCCTGTACGACCATCATCAACGCCGGCGCCAAAGACAACGGTGAGTACTGCACCTACGACATAGGGGAGGGGGAGGCAAAAGTCAGGGGCACACACACGCAAGCCCCCCCAACCCCACCCCGAGCCTCACCCACTACAACACACACACCAATGCATATCCAAACATTACAGTAACAACCCCCAAACCCCCCGGAAGAATGCAAAGACAAAAGGAAATGAGTTCAACCATTGTAATATGTCAAAATACAGGAAGCAAATATATACAGATATATATCAACAAAATATACATCATGATTAGTAGTGCAGGTAATGCACCATTCATTGTCCGTGGACCACTGGGCCCAAAATGCATGGGCGAGGCCCACATCAGATACCTGATCAAAATGGAGAGAACACTGCCGGGGCATCAGATAGAAATACAACAGGCACCTCAGGGGGAAGGGTAGGGGGAGCACCTCAGCCGGATAAGTGCACCACGCCAGATCCACGAGGGGGCTCCATGCCCATTGATGTTTCCTGGGGAGTGCAAAGCCACAGTCTCTCAAGTCTCTACAGTGGGTGGTTTGCACACTGGCCCATCCTGGGGAGTGCAAAGCCACAGTCTCTCAAGTCTCTACAGTGGGTGGGTTGCCCACTGGACCATCCTGGGGAGTGCAAAGCCACAGACTCTCAAGTCTCTACAGTGGGTGGTTTGCCCACTGCCATATCCTGGGGAGTGCAAAGCCACAGTCTCTCAAGTCTCTACAGTGGGTGGTTTGCCCACTGGATCATCCTGGGGAGTGCTAAGCCACAGTCTCTCAAGTGGATGCATGTCTCCACTGGTTCTGTAGGGGGACTGGTGCCCAGAGTGCTTCATCCTGTGAAGGACAGAGGTAGTGGATGCATGTCTCCACTGGTTCTGGAGGGGGACTGGTGCCCAGAGTGCTTCATCCTGTGAAGGACAGAGGTAGTGGATGCATGTCTCCACTGGTTCTGGAGGGGGACTGGTGCCCAGAGTGCATCACCCTCCCGTGACGGTCCCAGTTCCGTCACTGGCCCTGCCTCTCATGGGCTAGCTGTGCTTGAGTTGGCGGTCCTTGCCCTGTTCAGTGGTCTTTGCCCTGTTCAGCGGTGCTTGGGTTTGCAGTGTCTGACCTGTTCAGCGGAGCTTGCCATGGCGGTCTTTGCCCTGTTCAGTGGTCTTTGCCCTGTTCTGCGGTGCTTGAGTTTGCATTGTCTGACCTGTTCAGTGGTGCTTGCCATGGCGGTCCTTCATTGCCCAGCTGGGCTGGGGCTGGGGGTCCTTCATTGGGCAGCTGGGCAGCTGGGCTGTGGCTGGCGGTGGCCTCCTGGCCACTGACAATGGGGATGCCCTCCTGGGCACTGACTCTGGCGGTGGCCTCCTGGCCAGTGACGATGGGACTGCCCTCCTGGGCACTGACTCTGGCGGTGGCCTCCTGGCCACTGATGATGGGGCTGCCCTCCTGGGCACTGACTCTGGCGGTGGCCTCCTGGGGCTGCCCTCCTGGGCACTGACTCTGGCGGTGGCCTCCTGGCCAGTGACGATGGCAGTGGGTGCTCTGTCTCTGGTGGACCCCCAGGGTCCGGACGTCCTTGGCGATGGCACGCCAAATATCCTTCTTCTGGTGGGCGCGGACCTACATGACATGGACAGGGGAAGAAGAGAAGTCATTACCAACTGCACCATCAAAGTGAGTGGCCAACATCCCCACCCTTGCCATGTGGCACATGCATTCACAGTCCTTCATGCACGCAGAACTGTGGCTCCTTCATTCTTACAACCAGCCCCCTCCACTCAGGCATAACCCATACAACGTGCTCCCTGTGTATTTACCTGTTGGTCTGGAGGTCCGTAGAGTAGCGTGTACTGGGGTAGGACCCCGTCCACAATCTTCTCCAACTCCTGTGCAGTGAAGGCAGGGGCCCTTTCCCCAGACGCACGAGCCATTGTCTCTTCCAGAACGAGGTCACAGCAGCACTTGCAGTGTAGGTCCTCTCCTGTCGAAGATCAGGTATCGAGTGATTGAACAGATAGAAAATCGCGGTGACGTCCATGGCGGTGACGTCCGCGGCGGTGCGGATCATCACCGCCGGCGCACTTCGTCATTGGCTCCTGGGACCCATAGGGTCCAATGTTAACCAATGCAGCATTGCGCTGCGGTCTTCGACCGCCTACCCCGACGGTGTAGAACGCCAGCGCAGTTACCTCACATCCCATTGTCCCAGTTTAGAGGTCAGGCAGCCGCCATTTCAGGGGCCCACATGGCTTCATTTTCAACTGCGTCACACATACCTAGGCCTAGACTCAACACACATGCAGACAACTTTTTGGATTATGTTTCGTGTTCTGTGTAGACTGTGGGTACATACCTCTGAGTTGGTTGACTCTGTGGTCGCTGTTGTCCTTCCTAGGCACCGTCCGCTGGGACATGTGAGGAGATGGTGGAATCCTCCCGTGTACTGACCGCTGGTGGACCTGTTGACAATGGAGGAGCGACATTTAATCATTCCCTACAGGTTTGACCGTGCCACAATCCAGGAATTGTGTACCCAGTTGGAGCCTGACCTGATGTCAGCAATCCGCCATCCCACAGGGATCCCCCCTCAAGTGCAGGTGCTATCAGTGCTCCATTTCCTAGCAAGTGGGTCATTTCAAACAACAGTGGCCATGGCATCAGGGATGTCCCAGCCTATGTTTTCCAACGTGTTGTCCAGAGTGTTGTCTGCCCTGCTGAATCACATTCGGAGCTACATCGTTTTCCCTCAGGTGGAGGATTTGGCTACAGTTAAAGGTGACTTCTATGCCCTGGGACATATCCCTAACATCATAGGTGCCATTGATGGGACCCATGTAGCTCTGGTCCCCCCCACAGGAGTGAACAGGTGTACAGGAACTGGAAGAGTTATCATTCCATGAATGTACAGATGGTATGTTTGGCAGACCAGTACATCTCCCAGGTAAATGCTGTGTTCCATGGCTCTGTGCATGACGCCTACATCCTGTGGAATGGCAGCATCCCTTATGTGATGGGTCAACTCCAGAGGCACCGGGTGAGGCTATTAGGGGACTCTGGTTACCCCAACCTGTCATGGCTACTGACCCCAGTGAGGAATCCCAGGACCAGGGCAGAGGAACGCTACAATAAGGCCCATGGGCGGACTAGGAGAGTGATAAAAAGGACCTTCGGCCTCCTGAAGGCCAGGTTCAGGTGCCTCCATATGACAAGTGGTTCCCTATTCTACTCACCAGGAAGGTCTGCCAGATCATCGTGGCCTGCTGTATGCTTCACAATCTGGCTTTGCGACGACAGGTGCCTTTTCTGCAGGAGGATGGTCCAGATGGCGGTGTTGTGGCAGCTGTGGAGCCTGTGGACAGTGATGAGGAGGAAGCAGAGGAAGAGTACATTGACAACAGGGACTCAGTTATCCAGCACTATTTCCAGTGACACACAGGTGAGAACACATTCCTGCCTACTACAAGTACTTTCACACTTCTACCTCTATCCTGTCTGTCGATTTCAACCAGTATATGGTAACTGAGTTGTACATTTCCCTTACGGTTTCACAGGTGTGGTTACCAACGTGTGTCATCTGCTTAGATTCCTCATGGACTTGAGATGTGTGACATAGGTATGTTGACATTACATTTGAGAACGGATTTTGTCACTGTCATTGGTAATACACATTTTCAAAATCAGAGACTGACTCCAGATTGTTTTGTGGTTCAAGGGTGTTTATTGAAGTGTTAAATATTGGAGGGGGGTGGTAAAATGGTAAGGGGTGATGGTGGAGGAATGTCCATGGCAGAGTCCAGTCTATTAGTATCACAGGTGCACTGCCCATATGGGCATAGGAAGTGGAGCTGGGGCAGTTCCAATATGGACAGGGTTACAAAGTGGGAAAGTGGGATGACAATCAGGGTGGTCTCATTTCTTGGCGGGGGCCTTGGCATCATGCTCTGTCCTGTTCCTGGATCTCAGGGACTGCTTGCGGGGTGGTTCTCCATCTGCAGGGGGTGAGGTGCTGGTGTGGTGGTCCTGTGGCGGTGCCTCCTGTCCAATAGCGCCGGCGGAGGTGGTAGGCAGTTCTTCGTCCATGCTAGTGTCAGGGGCCCCTTGGAGTGCCACGGTGTCCCTCCTGGTGTTCAGTATCTCCTTCAGCACCCCTACGATGGTGCCCAGGGTGGAGTTGATGGATCTGAGTTCTTCCCTGAACCCCAAATACTGTTCCTCATGCAGGTGCTGGGTCTCCTGAAACTTGGCCAGGACCGTTGCCATCGTCTCCTGGGAGTGGTGGTATGCTCCCATGATGGAGGAGAGGGCCTCGTGGAGAGTGGGTTCCCTTGGCCTGCCCGCCCCCTGTCGCACAGCAGCCCTCCCAGTTCCCCTGTGTTCCTGTGCCTCCGTCCCCTGGACCGTGTGCCCACTGCCCCCAGGTCCCTGTTGTTGTTGGGGTGGTGGGTTATCCTGGATTCCCTGTAGTGGTGGACACACAGCTGATTGAAGTGTCCTGGGTATGGAGGTATGGGCCCGCTGGGTGGGTACTGTGCTGGTGTTACCAGAGGGTGGAAGGTCTGTGGTGGCAAGTGACTGCGTGTGGGGAACCGACTATCCCGAGGCCCACGATGGTCCGGGCTGGTCATCTGGATCCAGTTGGACAGAGCTGCTGTCATCACTGTTGGCCTCTTCTGTGGGTGGGGTAGAGATGTCTGGACCCTCCTGTCTGGTGACGTTGGGTAGTGGTCCTGCAGGGGTGGAAAGGCATGATTATTGCATCTGTGTGTGTCATGGTGTGCAATGGGTGGGTGAGCGTGTACCCCAGTGCTAGCATTCCTGTGTGGGGGCTTGTGTGATGATGGTTGGAGGGGTGTTATGGGTATGTGCAGTGGTCATGCTTTAGTGATGGGTGTCCATGCTTTGTTGTGTCATGCAGGGCTTGATGTTGGGATGGGTGGTTTGTGTTATTAGTACATATGTGAGGAGTTGGAGTGATGGGGTGAGGGTGGGGGTATGTGATGGCATGCAGGTAGGGTGGGGGGATATGATAGTTAAGATTTGACTTACCAGAGTCCAATTCCTCCACCGACTCCTCCGAGGCCCTCAGGATGCATAATGGGCAAGACCTGCTCTTCCCATGTTGTTAGTTGTGGGGGAGGAGGTGGGGGTCCGCCGCCAGTCCGCTGTACCGCGATGTTGTGCCTGGAGACCACGGAATGCACCTTCCCCCGTAGGTCGTTCCACCTCTTCCTGATGTCGTCCCGATTTCTTGGGTGCTGTCCCACTGCATTGACCCTGTCGACTATTCTTCGCCATAGCTCCATCTTCCTAGCAATGGAGTTGGGCTGCACCTGTGCTCCAAATAGCTGTGGCTCTACCCGTACGATTTCCTCCACCATAACCCTGAGCTCCTCCTCCGAGAACCTGGTGTGTCCTTGCCGTGCCTTGGGGTGGTGTAGGTGATGTGTGGGGTGGTGTATGTGGTGATGAGTGTGGTGATATGTAGTGGTGTGTGGTGTTTTGTGCGTGGAAGTAGTGTGTGTGATGGTGTTGTGTGCCTCTGTGTGGTGGGGTTGTCTATGCTGTGCTGTCTCTCAGGCCTTCGTCAAACTTTTTGGTCGTAGGGGTTTGTGGGTGATGTGGGTGTGTGTTTTATATAGTATTGAGTGTGTGGGAGTGGTGTGTATATGTGTATCAGGTGTGTGTCTTTTGAAATGTCCAATGTGGCGGTGTTTTGGAGATGTGTGTGTATTTTGAGCGCGGCGGTGTGTACCGCCAATGGAATACCGCTGTTGAAAGACCGCCGCGTGGATTCGTGGGTCGTGATAGCATGGGCGTGTTTCTGTTGGCGTGACGGTGGAGGTTTTGTTTTCGCCAGTTTATCACTGACCTTTGGTGTGGTGGACTTGTGTGGGTGTCTGAATTTTGTTGGATTTCGAGATGTGGGTCATAATAGCTGTGGCGGTATTCCGTGACCGCGGTGGTGTATAGGCGGTCTTCTGCACGGTGGTAATCGCCTTTTACCGCCAATGTTGTAATGAGGGCCATAGTCTGTATTATGGCTCACCATTATCACCATTATCAACTATGAGAAGAGTACAGAGAATATATAACTCTGCTGTTAGACATGTACATGTAAAGCCACAAGAACACATCTCCCTTCCATTGTGGACTCAACATTGGTTACCTGTTGCCAGAAGGTCTTCTTTGAAGCTGCTCTGTGTCATCCACAATGCAGGTTCCCGTGCCAGCTTCCTCGCAACAGGTCTCCTGTCCAGTTCTGTGTGACGCTGTGCTTTCCTGCTGCTCTGTGATCTGCTTTAACCTCTTCTCTGCTTGTTTCTGCAGTGCCTCTCTCTGATCTCTCTCTGCTTCTGCCTCTTTGATGTCCATTGTCATTTTTTTCCTCTCTTGACTTTACTAATCAATGCACAGATAATCTTGTCATCAACCTCTGGGAACTGAGATAGGGCAGCTGATGCTGAGGAGGGGAGGATGTAATCCTCCTGCACTATAGGTGCAGCTATGGTACCTGCCAATGAGACATAGATTTCTGCAGCTTTCTTTTGAAAGAAAGCTGCCAGTTCATTACATCGATCCACAGAAGATGGGCAGTAAAATATTATCCTGTCCACTGACCATAAGAGATTTTACAATCCTAAATAATTCCCTTGGAGAGTTGGATGCCTGGCTGATCTTCTCCTCGTGGAACAAAGCTTGAGCTTTCTTCATTTCATTATGATAAACTCTAATAGTCTGTTTTCATTCAATCTTTTGCTTAGAATCGTAATTATTCCTCCATGATCTCTCCAATTCCTTGCTCTGCTTCTTCAAAAAGGCAAAGTGGCTATTAAACCAAGGTGCTCTTCTTGTGCTACACTTGGCTCCTATTCTTGTTAAGAGATACACTTGTCTAATGATCTCTCAATCCACTGTTTCCACTGACTATAGGTTTCGTCTATATTCTCTCTTAACATTGGTCTTGAGGCCAGTGAGGCTGTGGAAGAGAGCTTGGACCATGAGCAGACAGAACATGGGACCATGTTATGTGCTGACTTATTTATGGGTTTCTCTAAACGAAATAGAATAAACTAATGATCTGACCAGTGTACGAGGAGAGGTTGTTCTACCTGAATCTTTATATCATTGCTAAAAATGGGGTACATCATGTGTATTTTCTCATGCGTGGGAGAACAGACTTTTTGAAACAATTGGACTCCTTCTAAGTTCCTTATTAATCTCATTGCGACTGCATTGTTTGCCCCATCCAGGTGTATATTAAAATCACCTAAGATTGTGATATGACTTTTCTTGACAACTAAACTGGCTAAAATGATGGGCTGATAGTGTGAACACATTTTTCATCCTTCGCAGAAGTCAAATACACAACAAGGTCAATGGACCATTTGACGCAGTAAGATGTGTGGTGAATCATGAGCAATATACTTCCACACCTCTTCAATAATTTAGACACCATGACCAATGTGTCCACGGAAGGAAAACTCCAACCAGGAATATAGCTTCCCAGCACCATCAAAGCTTTATTACAACACAAGCTCAAAACCATGTACACTATGTGCAAAACCAAGTAATAGAGATACATAATCACCAAGGGTTGCGCAAGATGACAGAATAAGTTCATGCTTACTAACATCAGTAAAACTAAGCATTCAAGAATAATGATACAGAAAGTCAATAGAAATTTCTGAGACATAGAAATCACGCAGTGCAAGATTTCAGAATCATTTAGTCAATTCAAATTGATCAAGTCAATAATCAGTGGCTGGGCACAGGTCAACCCTATAACTAATCAAATTAGGGACATACATGTGTGCGGGGTAACACATGGGGGTAAAATACAAAAATACATAAATAATTTGGAAAATAGAATAACTCTGATTACAGGGCATTAACTAAAAAACGTAAAAGAGTGTCAGCATTGTGGAGTTTCTTACCTAAGAGGCTCATGTCAAAGGGGAAATGGGAAATTGCAGAAAGGAATCATAGCTCTCCAAGGGATACAACATTGAGGGAATCTTCGTCAGCAAAGCATCTGGTCAGCAAACAACATGAAAGTGTCTTTCTGAGATCCAGACAAGACTGCTTCAGTTCCTCCATATCTGAGCAAAGTTCGATGAGCAACAACATATTAATCCACGTGAAATTATCCGATTGGCTTCCAGGATAAGTTCATATTACAAAAAAGGGGCATCATCCAATCATATAGATAGCGAACTTCAGATTGCAACCATCGAACATTCTCCCAGGTCTGTCATGAGAACATCTCATTTTCTGTGTGACTCTAAACAGTTGCCACAATTTGTGTACAAATCACACTTACAGCCTGATTATGAGTTTGGCAGTTCGGCGAGCTGACCGCCAAACTCGCGGAGAGGATGCTAGCGCCATACCGGTGGCATCCCCCCAAGCATATTACAATGTTCCCACTGGGCTGACCGGTGGAAACATTGTATTACGCAACAGTGCTATGATATTGGTCTCGGCTCCTTTAAGAGAGCCGAGGTTAATATTGTAGCACACCAGCACCATCGGAATGCGTCCTTTCTGAAAATGCTTTGCAGACAGTGCGCATTCGATGGTGCTGGGCAGGGGGGCCCCTGCACTGCTCATGCCATTGGAGTGCAGGGGCCCCACTGTGGAACCTGTCACTAGCTTTCCTCCAGCTTTCAATGGTAGGATCCCCACCATGGAAAGGCCGGTGGAAAGCTGAGTTGTTGTCAGCCAGGTGGCGATGAGTTCAGCATCGCCGTGGCAGAGTACAACTCAGACCAACATCAGCCTGTCTGGAACCATGTTCCTGGTTGGGACAGTGGTCCCCTGGTGGGTTCGCCCACCAGGATTTTGATTTGGCGGTTGGACCCCTGGAGTGCAGGGGTCCGACTCTTCCCGTGAGTGTGACGATCCTCGGACTGCCACACTCGTAATCAGGCCCCATGTTCATCATAATATCCAATTCATAGGCAAATTAGAACAGTTCTTCTACAGTTAAACAATACAAATGGGACTTTGCTTCTCCAGACAATGAAATCTGAAATTAAGTACATCTACATGAATGCGAAATCCAAGCTTTGTAGGACTTAGTTATGCCCTCTCAAGAAAATATAAAAGGCAATTCCAGCTTTCTACATTATTATTTCTCTCTTCTACATTTATGAACATAAACTTGTCGCAGTCTGCTGACTTCCGTGACACGAGGAACAGAGCTAAAATGTATGCTCTTTCAATGAAAAAGGGAACGAACGATGGACAATTAAAAGAAATGATGGATGAAATGGAGTATGAGGGAAAGGATGTGTGGGTGGGTGATAGGAGATGAATGGGTGGGTGAAAGGATGGATGAAAGGGTATATGGGTGAAAGGAGGCCTGGCTGGTTAAAGAGTGGATGGGTAAAAGGATGCTTGGATGGGTTAAAGGATGGGTGGATGCTAACAATGCATGGCTAAATGGATGGATGGTAAAAAGGATGGTTAAAAGGGTGGTTAGGTAAGTATGTGGATGGAGAAATGGATTTATGGTTGGATGGCTTGGAATTGTGAGACTGGATGGGAGATAATGTAAAGCTTAAATGGTGTGTATCTAAGGGTGAATAGAACAATGAAAAGCTGAATGGATAATTGCTTGCATCAAGAAATAAGGGAGCTCCTCTGGAGAGGGACATGTTCACCAACTTTACTTGGTTTGCTTGGTTATCAAAGCTTTGTTTCAAAGTGGGTGGAATTTTAATTGTCTGTCTACTCCCTTGACTCACTGTATTTGTTAAGCAAGGCACACATGTATCCTCCCACTCATCATCATCCATTACCTCCCTGCTCATAGCATTTAGTCACTCATGCTACACTGATGTAACTGCAGCGTGGTTCAATTAAGCAGTACAATAGTGTTGTTTGTGCAATATGCATCTGCTTCAGTTAATGCAGCTTTTACAAACTTGTCAATGCATTGCAAACTTAAAACAAGGTGTAGTTCCCTTCCCTCCCAGTGCCCTCTCTGTCACCCCCTAGTGGTTCAGTCTTTTATTCTTTCTTGTGTTCTGTCCCAGCCACCAAAACAAAATTGAAAAGTCCCTTTTTGGCATGTGCCACATTTGTGTACAAGTGATTTATATTTCAAGGTTTCCATAACGTATTCATACTAGTTCAAATGTTACTCTTTCACCATTCATCAACTACAGTGAAGCCTGTGTGGGTAAAAAAATATCCCTGTGACTCTTAATCAGCCACATCAAATTCCAATGGCCCTAAGGGACCAGCAATCTACTGCTACAGTGCCATTGTACGTTTTAAACAATTGTTTTCACAGAGTATTGTTTACAATTTGTCATTTTCCTTTTACATTCGTGTTACAGCTATAGCTACTCCTGGTGGAGCACATGAGGGGATAGCAGCCGGGCTGTAGTGGCAGCAGCTGGAGGTCATCCGCATGGAGTACCAGTGGCTTGTGGCTCTGCAAGAGGAGGAGGACGAGGCAAATTGCCAACATGCCAGCAGATCCAAGCTCCTCCAACCAGCCGACAGTGCCTCCAGCCTCTCAGCGGCAACAGCACCACCAGTGCCACTGCGAGCTGCCCAACCGTACTTCACCACTGTTCCCCCCTCAGGCTCGGACTGAATATTCCAGTGTCTCATCACGCAACACCTTGATTGTCTGGACCGCTGGGTGGCACAGATTGAGGTAACGGTGAATGATCTCTGGACCCACATGAAGAACACTCTAATTTAAATGTATTTTTTTTTTTTTTTTTGTGGGAGGGATACTGGTTGTGGATGTAGAGAGTGGGAAATCAATCAATCAATCAATCAAATAATTCTTTAAGCGTATTATTAACCCAGTAGGGTCTCAACGCGCTGGGAGGGAGGGGTAGGCGGTTACTGCTCGAAAAGCAACATTTTAAGGTGCTTTCTGAAGGTTAGGAGGTCGTGGGTCTTGCATAGGTTGTTGGGGTGGGAGCTCCAGGTCTTGGTGGCGAGGTGGGTGAAGGATCTGCCGCCGGAGGTGGTGCGTTGGATGCAGGGGACTGTAGCGAGGGCAAGGTCGGCAGAGCGCCGCTGTCGAGTTGGTATGTGGAAGTTTACTCGTTCGTTGAGGTAGGCCGGTCCAGTGTCGTGGAGGGCTTTGTGAGCATGGACGAGGATTTTCAAAATTATCCTTTTGTTGATGGGCAGCCAGTGTAGGGATCTGAGGCGGGTGGATATGTGTTCGTGGCAAGGGAAGTTGAGGATGAGACGTGCGGCTGCGTTCTGGATTTGCTGGAGTTTTCTTTGAAGCTTGGCTGTGGTCCCTGCGTAGAGGGCACTGCCGTAGTCCAGTCTGCTGCTAATGAGGGCGTGGGTGACTGTTCTCCTTGTTTCTAAAGGAATCCATTTCAAAGTCTTGCGTAGCATGCAAAGGGTGTTGAAGCAGGAGGATGATATGGCGTTGATTTTCTGAGTCATGGAGAGAGATGAGTCCAGTACGATGCCAAGGTTGCGTGCGTGGGTGGTGGGTGTTGGGGGTGGTGGGCCACCAGGAGTCATTCTATGCTGTCTTGTTTGGGCCGAAGATGATGATCTCTGTTTTGTTTGAGTTCAATTTGAGGTGGCTTGCTGTCATCCATTTGTGATGTCGAGGAGTCCGGCGTGCAGGTTAATCTTGGTGGTGGCTTGGTTCCTGGTGAGGGAGATGATGAGCTGGGTGTCGTCAGCGTATGAAATTATGGTAATGCCGTGGGGGCGGAGAATGTTGGCGAGAGGAGCCATGTAGATGTTGAAGAGGGTGGGGCTGAGGGAGGATCCTTGGGGGACCCCACAGATGATCTTGGTGGCTGTAGACTGGAAAGAAGGGAGGCAAACTCTTTGGGTTCTTTCGGAGAGGAAGGAGGTGAGCCAGTCGAGGGCCTTGTGATGAATTCCGGCTTGGTGGCATACAGTGTCAAAAGCTGCAGAGAGGTCTAGGAGGATGAGGGCGACGGTCTCGCCCTTGTCCACTCCTGATGTCGTCTGTGCGGGCGATGAGGGCGGTCTCAGTGCTGTGGTTCTTGAGGAATCTAGACTGGGAGGCGTTGAGTATGTTGTTTTCTTCTAGGAAGCGAGACAGTTGTGCATTTACTATCTTCTCAGCGACCTTTGCGGGGAAGGGGAGAAGAGAAATGGGTCGGTAGTTTGTGAGGTCTTCAGGGTCTGCTTTGGGTTTTTTGAGAAGAGCGTTAACTTCGGCATGCTTCCAAATATATGGGAAGGTTGCGGTGTCAAAGGAACTGTTGATGACGGCACGGGGCTGGAGAGCGATGATTTGGCTGGCCTTGTTGAAAATGTGGTGGGGGCAAGGGTCTGTTGGGGAGCCTGGGTGGATGGAGTTCATGGTTTTGCCGATTTCTTTGTTGTTAGTGGGGGTCCAGGTGTTTAGTCGGTTGGTGCGGCAGGGTGTTGTGGTGTTGGTTGTGTCGGTGGTGGTGATGGTGGGTGCTGATGATGTGATGCTGTTGTGTATGTCTGCGATTTTGTGGTGGAAGTAGTTGGAGAGGGAGTTGCAGAGGTCTTGGGAGTGCAGAGGGTCAATGGTGCTGGATTTGGGTTTGGCAGAGTTCTTTGACGATGGCAAAGAGTTCCTTGCTGTTGTGTGTGTTATTGTCTATGCGTTCTTTGTAGAAGGACCGTTTGGTGGTCCGGATGAGTTGGTGGTGTTTGCGCATGGCTGTTTTGAGGGCGGAGAAGTTGCTGATTGAGGGTTCTTGGCACCAGGCTTTCTGAATTTTTCAGCAGTCTCGTTTGTAAGACTGGAGTTCTGTGGTGAACCAGGGGGCAGTCTTGATGGTGTGGGTGTTGTTGTGTGTTTTCAAAAGGGCAAGGAAGTCTGCGCAGGTTTCTAGCCATCGTGTGAGGTTGTGGGAGGCGGTGTTGGGGTCATTGGTGATGGGAGGTGGAGCTTGTGCGAGGTTGGCGATCAGGTGTTCTTTGGAGATCTTGTTCCACTTGCGGTAGAGTGTAGTGTGTTGTTGGTGGTGGTGGTGGGTTTCATGAAGGAGAAGTGGACGCAGTGGTGGTCAGTCCAGTGGAGTTCGGTGGTGTGAGCGAAGGTGATGTGGCTGCTGGAGGTAAAGATGGTGTCTAGTGTGTGTCCCGCTGAGTGGGTGGGTGAGGTGACCAGTTACTTGGGGCCGAGGTTCGTGAGATTGTCCAGCAGGGCTGTGGAGTTCCAGTCGTGGGTGCTATTCAGGTGAAAGTTGAGGTCACCAAGGAGTATGTAGTCTGTGGAGGTGAGGGCGTGGGAGCTGATGGTATCAGCAATGGTGTCACAGAATGGGGGGCGGGTTCCTGGTGGTCTGTAGATGAGGGTTCCTCTAAGGGTGGTGTTGGCATTGATGTGTATTTGAAAGTGTGGGTGTTCTGCGTTGTCTACGGTGTCGTTGGTGTTGGTGGAAATTTTGATGGTGTTTTTGTGTATTATGGCGATACCTCCTCCTGGTTTGTTGGTGGGGTCTCTACGGGTGATTTTGTAACCTTCTGGAATGGCTATGGCAATGGGTTCTGATGAGGGGTTCATCTATGTTTCATTGACGAAGGCGATGTCAGGAGAGTTTGTGGTGAGCAGGTCCCAAAGCTCGATGGCGTGCTTGTGGACGGAGCGGGTGTTAAGGAGGATGCAGTTAAGGTGATTGTGGGGTTTGGTGTTGTTGCGGTGCTTGTTGGTGTTGCTGGTGTTGGTGTGAGTGCAGGAGAAATGGCATGAGTGGCATGTGAAAGGTCCGTGTGTGTGTTTGGGGTTTGCCTGGGCGCAGGCAGGGTGCTGGGCTGGTTGACATCAAGGAGTTCTGTGGAGGAGTAGTGAGGCTTTGGGGGGTCGGAGAAGCGTGAAGAAGGGGGACGGGCGCTGGGCGCGATCCAGGCGCGGACGGGCGCAGATGGGCTTGCCTCTGGCATGCCTCTAGCGCGCCAGTGGTGCGCCCTCTACGTGCAGACACACAGCGGCTGCCATCAAGAAGGGGAGGTGGGAGGAGCAGCTAGGAGGAGGGAGGCGGGAGAGGAGTATCCAATAGGGTTGCGAGGGGGGCGGGGATACAGGGGACGCATCAGCAGGGATTAAGGAACCGGCAAGAGCCGGGAAGAAAAACTGGCACAATTGAAGCGCAAAATACAAAAGAGAGCACAGAATGGGCACAGTTAAGGTCAAAAACAGTTAAAAAAACGAAAAACTAAAACAGAAAATAAAATACAAGCTATGGAATGAAATACTAGACATGCCTACAACTAGGCACCAGGGATGAGGCACAGACGGGTGCCTGCGGGTGGAGGAGGGCCTCAAACTTCTCTTGCAGCAGCAAACGGCAGGGTCAGGGGCATGGAGGCAGGCTGGTGGAGCCGAAGTGTACTCCTGCCACAAAGCAGGTCAGGGGGTCACACTAGGCGCCACGCAGTGGGCGCCATTAAGAAGGGGAGGTGGGAGGGAGGAGCAGCTGGGAGGCGGGAGAGGAGTGTCCAATGGGGGCGTGAGGGGGGCGGGCCGCAGGGGATACAGCGGCAGGGATTAAGGAACCGGTGAGAGCCGGGAAGTAAAACGGGCACAATTGAAGAGCAAAATACGAAGTGGAGCACAGAATGGGCACAGTTAAGGTCAAAAACTGTTAAAAAAATGAAAAACGAAATACAGAAAACGAAATACAAGCTATGGAACGAAATACTAGACACGCCTACCACTAGGCACCAGGGATGAGGCGCAGGCAGGTGCCTGCGGTTGAAGGAGGGCCTCAAACTTCTCTTGCAGCGGGGTCAGGAGCACAGAGCCGGGCTGGTGGAGCCAAAGTGTACTCCTGGCCTAAAGCAGGTCAGGGGGTCACAAGGGAGTTGGAACAGGGTTTGACTTTGGATTTTGGTTGAGAAAGGGGTGATTTGTTTGGGTAGAGGGGTAAGCCTATTGTGGGTGGAAAGGATGGGTTTTATCACTGTAACTAATAAACGGGGAATTATTTATTTTTACTTTATTTATGCCTCAAATCTTTATGTTGGTGTTTTATTTTTGCACTGCTGTCTTTTAGCATAGCCTGTTGTTTTAAATCTACTTAAAACAGTGTATGCAATTTAGTTATACCCTTGTTTTATTACCCTGTGTAACTATATAGACCACTAGGGGTGATTGCTATTGCCTATTTGCCTACAAATACCTAGATACACACAAACAGCACCTTCAGTAGAAGTTAATTATTAACTTAATGATTCACTTCACCTCATAGTTCTCTTACCTGAATAGATGAACCAAGGGCTGCTTCCTCAGTCTTCTTACTGCATGGTTTTCTCAAGGTGCCACCTTATGGTGGTGGTAGTAGTAAAAGGCTAGAGCCCTAAGAGGGAAGATATCACAAGCAAAGTTCTACTTCCATTTATGCAAACTCCAACTGTATAATTAATCAAAGAGTTATCCATCACAGTCAACTATACTGAAAGAAAACAGAGATTTAGTGGGCTTTAATACCATACCTTTAGAAAGGCTGAGGCTAGACTACCACAATGACAGTATGACACACAACAAAGAAGGTCTTATATGATAATAAAAACTAGAAATATCAACTTCTTTTGAGCAATGTGGAGCTAGTATTTAATGAAAACTAAACTTAAGAAATGTAATCCTTGAGTCAGGAGAAGTGGGCTCAGATACATGAGTGGAGTGGACAAGGATAAGTGTTTAGGCAACAAAATGCAAGGCCTGAATGATGATGTTGATGAATGATGTGTGGGTGGGTAAATGGGGCCGGTATGGGCTGTTGCTCACGTAATGGATCATGAAATGAGTTGGTGTCGCCCTCACCACATCCACCTCAGCAAGTTTGTGATCCATTTATGGTGTAAAATTAAGTCACATCTCAAAAAAATCACACAGCCCGGGGAAAGAGCTTTAAGCGTTCATGAATGGATGGGAAAGAAGATTTGGGGGAAGGTGTGACAAAGATAACCACTCCACAAAAAAACAATAGTATTCATCGGGCACTAAGCAGCACACCATCATCAATCTGTTGTGGAAAGAAATGAAGGAATGAGTATGACACAGTTCATTTAAATACATTGAAAACAGTCCTTCAGCCCAAGAGAGACCCAAGATAGCATATTTCCAAATGTTCTTTCATCTAGATTTGAAAATACAAATTATGGAGGAGTGAAGTTGACCCACCCAGTTATAAAAATTATGATTGTTAAACGCAAAATTATACTGTATTGCCAAAGAGGACGGTGCATCTGCATTCTTCTCAGAATGTCGTCACTCTTGGGTACCTGGTTGAACCTGTCCAGTAGGTAAGCAGAAGGGTTGAGCCTTCACCACGTATTGTTTGTGTAGAAGAGGAGAAGGCCTGCATATTGAAGAAACAGTATTGTAGAGTCAAGGAGAAGGACAGAAGGAAGGTAAGTTTCATGATGAGTCAGGAGTATACCAAGAAGATTTGGAGGCAGAGCAAAAACATAAGAGGAGTTTCACATTTGAGCCAGCAATGCAACAAACACACTCAGCTTCATTTCCCAAATCAACTTGCCTCTCTCCAGTCCACAGAGCTGAATAATAGACCTCAGAGTCTTAATTATCATCATGGTTTCTCTTTGAAGTCAATAATTTTCTTCTTCTAGCTGTTGAGGTAGTCCCTGCCCTGAGTCCTTCTAGCCTCCTCCTCCTGATTCCAAATAACGCCGTCCCACTCCCAACCCAAGCAAGATAGACCTGTAGTTCACTGCTGTTGAAGACCAAATAGAGAAACAGAATTGGAGTATTTTGTGTAGATTTGTGTTTGTTAAATAAAGTGACTGGTCTGGTCTCTGAAGAACTGAACAAAAGGAGTGGATCCTGCAGGTAAACTTTGTTAAGTTTCAAAGTCCAATCATCTTTAGGAAAAATGATCACCTATCAGCCCCAAAATATTGCAAATCATTGAAATCAAGTAAAAAAATCTGTTGGACACCATTCCTCACTGCCTGCAGAGTTCATTGTCAAACTCAGGTGGTTCACCCAGAAGTTGGTCAGCTAACGCACTTGATTCTGACCAATCATCCTCCACCTCCACCTATGCTATTTTAGGAATGGTGTAATCCTGTGGTTTGAATGTTGGTTCATTTCGATCATGGTCAATCACTCCACATTTTGTGGCAAGATAATGGTTTTTCTCACTGTAAAAACTGCACCAGCTGCATTGAACACAGAACGCTCAGCAGACGCCCTGGCTACAGGACAAGCCACATACTTTATTGCCAGCCTTCTGAGCTTTGGCCATTGGCAGATCTTCCCATACCAATACACCAATCAATGGGGTTTGATCCACATGTACCTCTTTTGGGTCATCCAGATACCCCTGCAACATCCTCTGAATGATCATTGATACTGACACTTGCTCAACCTCTTTCCCCTTTGCCTATGCACTGGACTTAAGGCCTGCCACTTGAAGCAAAGCCAATGCAAAGGTTGGTTCCAATTCTTCTGTTGCTGTTGTTTCCAGTGTTCCTGCTGGTGTTGGCTGCTGTGAGAAGACAAGACTGCCCTCTCTGGAAGTTGAGGATGGCACCCCAGAAATGCAGAGTGGGACTCTAACTTCCAGACATTGTTCTTCCTGGTGTCCAGCTGCTCAACAATCCACATCTTGTATTTTGAAACATCCCCTTCAGGAAAAGGAATGAAAGTGGGCAGACATTTTCTGTACCGTGGATCAACTAGGTTGGAGCAGATGTACTCTTTTGACGAGATGATGTAATTTTGCCAAGCTAAAAATTAAGCTCTGAACCAAGGCATTCGCTTATTCGTTTTCATTCACACCTGCAAGTGCAAACCTTTCAGCCACCTACTTTAGCTGGTCCTGTAGGAGTTGCAACAATGGGATACCTTGGCCCATCATACTGCCCTCCTGGCTAACTTCTCATGTGAAAACCTCAAAAGGGAGTAGCATCTGTGTAAGGCATTTGACTAGGCCCCATTTGTCTATATCCATGGCCATAGATTTCCAAAATGCATCCTTGAATGACATAGTCATTGATCTGTCTGTACTGCTCAAACAGGCATTGCAACATGTAATAGGTCAAATTCCAACACGTTGGCTCCTCCGGTATCAAGGCTTTAACTAGTACTCTCTTAGCACACTGAATAACCTGCAACTGCTTAAGGGCTTTAAAAGAATGGCTGATATGAGTTGACATTCGTCAACAGGTGATCAGTATGTTGCTGACTATGAGGGTCTGACCGCCAGGGGTAATGTGGCATCCGTACCGCCAACAGGCTGGCGGTACGGAGGCCCTTATTACGACCGCGGCGGTAGAGCCGCAGTCGCACCACTGGGGCCGGCGGTTTCCCGCCGTTTTAGCCCCGGCGGTGATAATCCAAGCAGCGCTGCCCTGGGGATTATGACCCCCCCTACCCCAGCCTGTTTCTGGTGGTTTGCACCGCCAAGAAGAGGCTGGCGGTAAGGGGTGTCCTGGGGCCCCTGGAGGCCCCCTGCACTGCCCATGCCACTGGCATGGGCAGTGCAGGGGCCCCCTAACAGGGCCCCGGCCAGCTTTTCACTGTCTGCATAGCAGACAGTGAAAAGCGCGATGGGTGCAATTGCACCCGTCGCACGGCCGCAACACCGCTGGCTCCATTAGGAGCCGGCTCCTATGTTGCGGCCTCATTCCCGCTGGGCCGGCGGGCGCAAACTTGGTTTGCGCCCGCCGGCCCAGAGGGAATGTCATAATGGGGGCCGCGTGAGTGCGGCCGCATTGGCGGCCGAACGGCGGTTACCGCCTGGCGGGTGGCGGTAGCCGCCCGCCAAGGTCGTAATGACCCCTAATGTCTTTTTTTTTAGACAGTCTTGCACAACGAGGTTGATGCAGTGTGCCAAACACAGGAACCTGAAAAAAACACCTTCTGCCATGGCCTTGACTGTTACTCCCATTGTGCGGGCCACAAATCCAATTTTGAGACACTTTCCTGTTAAATTTGTTCAAGATGTTTGCAGCTGTATGTGATTTCTCCAGGGCGAACATGACTACAGTTGCATGTCGCCGAATCCTCAAAACTTTCTTCTGGGCCAAGACCCGTAGATAGCTTCTGCTTTTCCCCTGCAAAAGAGATCCAACGTACGGTGATTCACATGTAATCAGTCGCCTTGCAACTCATCCACATGTCTGTCATCGGGGGATAGTGAGAGCAACACATTGCTGCAAAGCTTGTCCAATCAATTGCAGCACATCGAGATGCAGCACTTGAACAGCAACTCTGGCAAAATAGGTCTGACTTGAAAACTTCCATTTCGGGCAGATGGCTGTCACAAGTTCAAAGAATCCTACACCTTTCACAAAAGAAAAAGGGAGGAGCTTCAGCACTAAAAAATTTTCCAGCTTCCGATTGTACAAACATGCTGTTGGGTCGTTCTGGTCGTAGGCCCCCTCCTGCCTAAACATGCCTGAAATAGTAGCATTTATTTTTTTCTTTTCTGGGGCCATTGACACAGGCACTTACGAGAAGTCAGTGGTGGTTGACTCAAAGTACATCATGGGGCAGTCACTGTATCCTGTGGTAACTTCATCTGGTATCTCCATCTGACTCCAAATCTTCTTGTGTCATTGTGAGGTTGCTGAGATGGGTGAATCTCGCACACTGCTGGGAGCAGGGCTGCTTTACATGAGGATGTGACCCTCTTATTTCTCATCACCACCTCCCACCAGGATTGGACTTGTAGCTGATGTTTACGAACTCTCCCCACCTTCACCACTATAACCACATTCAGCTATTTTTTTAAGGTGCTCCTTCCACTGGAGTGTGTCATGTTTTTTCATATGGGTTATTTGGCCTCCAGTACCATAATGTGAGCCAAGCTTACCTCGATGAACACTCCTGTGTCAAATGGAGCATTTTGCAATGTTTTTCTCCTGTTTCCTAAGTGTACAAAAGTCCCAAACTGGGGAGGAGTACTTTCTTAGTCGGCCAATGCCTGAAGAAGAACTGGAAGTAGATGGGTGTGTCAGTGATTGCCTTTCTGCAGTGTATACTTCTACTGAGGTAGGGGATGGTGCAGGTCTCAGCTGGGACCTTACAAATGTGGGAGCTGGTGGCGCTACCTGTGCCTCATCCCTCGGAGCAAGTTGAATAATAATGTCAGACTCTTCTGTGCCAGTTTCCACAATGACTGTTGTCATCTTTATCATCCCCTTCCATACTTCTAAGGCTTTCAAGAACTTTTATTTTTCCCTACCTTTTCCATTCTGGCATCTCTTAGTCTCTGCTGGGGTACACTCCACGGCCCTATCGTCATCAGAAGTCATGCTTGGAGAAGGTGGTGCAGTAATACTCTTCCTTTTCTTGCTAGAGATCTGGGAGCCAATCGTTATAAAACATGAGGTTCTTGCTCAGCAGGATGCTCGACATCCGGTTCTGCTCCAACTTTATGGAGATCTACTATTGCTGGCTATGGCTGCTGTCCATTTTGCTCTGTTTCCTTAAACCATTGGGTACGACTTTGTGAAATGGACAAATCAAATACAGCACCACTGCTTGTCAGCATTGCCATGATTGCAGTGGCTGTCTCACTGAATGACATGGTTTTGGGCTTAGGTTGGGGTGGTGCTGTAGATACGGGAGTGCTGCTTCCTGGTTCTTCCCCAGAGGCCAGTGCAGCAGGCACATGTCCCAAAAAAGGTTGTGGTCAGCACACCACTGGTAGAAAGCTGCTTCTTCTCACTGACCACTTTCTTGGGATCAACTTTCTTTGAGGCCATCTTAACGCTCTCATATGTCAGTGGCACTAAGCTACATAAGCAGTAGAGATTAGGGGACTGACGTCACTGTACAGGCCTTGTGTTTGGCAGTGGGTGATGTCTCTTCGTCTCTTGTGCACCTAAAAGAAAACAAGCAAGAGAAACATTTAGTGAAATGTGGCACTGTTGCAGGTTTGAATTAGTACAGACAAAGGAAATATTAGTGTGGTTGGTTACTTAGGTAAAAATAAATCAACCACTTCAAAGTCACACCACAACAACACACAATGAAATTTTCTTTCCAATCAGGATAACACAGCATACAGTTCTAACTCTTTGCTTTAAAACCATCTATTCTAAAGGGAACACCTGTGGCAGTCATGAGGTGCATTGGTAAATAGAATAATCTTTAAAAAAAGGTGAGTGTGTGACCCAGGGGGAAAGGGAATAAATAAAATAAATGATGCTGATGTGTCTACAGTGCACCACAACCATGGTGTCCAGGAGAAAATGGAACCATACCTAAAAAAGAATGCAGTTGTGCTGCTGTGCACCGTGGTAGCTGGATCAATAGATGGATCGAGGCAAAATGCAAAAAAATGTAAATAGATAAAAATATATATTAAAAAAATAAAAATTAAAAAATTTAAATGAAAAATAAAATAAAATTAATGATAAAAATACTATCAAAATTAAAACATTTAAGTAAAAAAATATTGATAATGTTTGTTTGGAAGGATGAGAAGAAACCTACTATGAGACAAGGACATGCAAAATGAAAAATGCAAAAAATGCATGTAATATATGCACTGGTCATCAAAATCATATTCATGAAATACATATACTACGTTATTCTCAAGAATAAACTGATATCACATCCATCCATGTAGGCCTAAGGCAAAGGCACACTGGCTGGATGCACAAAATGGCTGCCAGCCAAATGGTCAAACAATAACAGCGAGCAAGGAGGTATGGAGAAGAAAGAACACATGCGTGCCTATGGCAAAGGCACACTGTCCGGATGCACAAAAAGGCTGCCAGCCACATAGTCAAACAACAATAGTGATCAAGGAGGCATGGGGAACAAAGAACACATTCGGGCCTATGGACACCAACTACACAAGATGGCCCCTGGCCACATGGGATAGAAAAAAAAGACAAATTATAAGCTATAGCAAACACACTTACACGCACACTAGCCAGACAAATGAGGAATGATAACAATGAAGAAAAGAAAACACTACCATTAATTCAGCAATGGCAAACACAAAAATTAACTGAGCTATGAAAATTTTACACCAACATGAAATATTGCCCCACATATACACTTTTTGCAGAATAAAAATGAAATGAAACAATAGCCAACATTTTTTATTTAATCCAATGCCATCCGTGCCATAAATTATTTTTTAAGGAAATATACCACATAAACATTTCTTTCATGCACTGATGACTACTAGTACTAGACCTACTGGCAAGATGGCCAGTTGGCAGTCTAGACCACATAGTTAAATAAATGAATATTGCAAATGTAACAAACCTGAAGAAAGGGTACTGAACTGTGCAACATTTTTCCTTTACAAAAGATGATGAATGAAATTAAAACAAAAATGACCAGGCCCCTACAAATAAAATGACAAAGAAATTCTGGTGCATGCCCTATCAAACAAACAACACCCTTATACAATAGTTTTTTAACTTACTTGTGTGATATCACAAAACCAAAGTCCTTAAATCCAAAGGTATATTCCAGCAGATAAAGAGAGTGATCCTTCCACCTCGAAATCCAAGTGAAAAGTGACCAGGAGATGCACACAGCACTGGGAGGAGCCTGCAAGACAGGAACGGGAAGTTGGAGTCTCTGAGGCACTTCCTTCCTGTTGAAAAAAAAAAAATGCTTTTGGCACTAAAAAAACAACTTGAGCGGTGGTTGGAGAAGAAAATCCACTTGAAAACCTCTTTTTAAGTAGATTCAGCTGCTTCTCAGGTAGAAAATCTACTCAAAGTGCATTCGTGAATGGCACTGTATTGGTGACATTGCGGCAGGAAGCTGCGTGACCAGGTGCAAAATCTCACATGTGTTCTCTAGTGGCCTGAGAATATCGTGGCACTCGCGCGTGAGCTCCAAGCAAATTTCGTATGTGCAGACAGAAAAAAAGCTCCACTTTGCGCTAGATGGCAGAATTCAGGAACTTCAAGCTCCGTGTAGCGCAGAGTGCCCACATTTCAAAGACTCCACTAGTGGATTTTTCTGCATGGATCTACTCCTGCCCTCGTGGCTGCATTTCCTGCCCACTCCCACCTGCTTCCTACCTCTTTCCTGTTCCTGCTTCCTTCCACCCATCCCCCCCCAGGACCTACCTAATGGAGGCGGCACTATGGCTACTCATCAGGTCTGCGCAGCGGGTATGCCGCTGGGTAGCCAAAGGCAAGCCCGTCTATGCCTGTCCATGCCTAGATCATGCCCAGTGCCAGGAATCGTGGCCCTACCACCACACACAGCTACACCACGAAGAAGTTCCACTCAGAACCCCAGGTGCCACAACAGAAACGTCTGCACATCCTCCCATGTGCTACCAAAGGACCCTTCACCAGCCATCTCTCCTGCTTCACGTGCAACACAGGACCATCAGTCCGCACAAGATCTCACACCACACCCCACCCTGAAGACCACAAACTACCCAGAGCCACTCCAGTGTATCCTGCTCAATGCCAGATCCCTTAACAAGCATGCCACGGATATCTGGGACACCATCACCTCCCTCTCCTCCAATGCAGCCTTCATCACTGAAACCTGGCTCAGCCCCTTCTCGAACCCTGACATAGCCACCGCCACACTCAAAGGCTACAAGATGATACACCAAGACCGCACCAACAAACATGGTAGAGGCATCACCATCATCTTCAAGGAACAAGTCTAACAACTACAGCCTACTCTGAGACTTCAATTTCCACATCAATAACCCCAACAACACCAACTACACCACTCTCCTGGAGAACATGAGCAATATTGGCCTAGTCCAACTGGTCACCAAACCCATGCACAAAGCCTAACGCACACTCAACACCATCTTTATCTTCAGCAACAAAGTAAAATTCAGCCATGTTACACAATTCACTTGGTCCGACCCCACCATAGTTCACTTCACCATCTCGGACGCTCAGCAAGCCATCACCAGGTGCCACAAACCCTCCACCAGAGCTGGGGCAAGGTAACAGAGACACAGTGGATCCAGGCCCTAATCCCCTCCCAACTCAAAGGCTCATCAGACCCAGAACAGGCCGCCCAGAACTTTTCTACCTGGATCCCCAAATGCGCTGAAAGAGTCACCCAACTGAAGCCAGCCAGAACCAATAAAACCTCAAGACAAGCCAGCCAGTACACCCCAGAGCTCAGAACCAGTAAGAGTAGCTGCTACTGACTCAAAAAACAATGATGATCCACCAGGAACCCCACCAACAGAGCAGCCGACAAAGCAGCCCTTAGCCACTTCTGCCAGCAAATCAAAGACCAGAGAGAGCATCCAACACAGCCTGTATAGATACAGCAGCCAACAAAGGAACTGTTCAAAATTCTCAAAGAATACTCCAACCCGACAGCCACAGAGAAAACAATCCACCTTTCCCAAGAACTCTACAACGCCCGCTCAGATTACTTTCACAGCAAGATTGCCACCATATACAACAACCTTGACTCCCAAACCACAGTCCTCAACCGCACACCTCTCAATCCACCTGCCATCATGTCCTCCATCCACTCCAGAGTACTCTCTGACCCATGTCCCCACCATTTATTCAACATTAGAACCAATCACATCAGCACTGAACTGACCTCAACACCTCCATCACCACAGCAGTCTTCCCAGACAAATGGAAACACAAGGAGATCAGACCCCTCCTAAAGACACCATCGCCTACCCCAGCAAACTCAAAATATATTGACCAATATCGCTGTTCCCCTACCTTGCAAAAGTACTCAAGAAGGGCCATCAATCAACAGCTCACTGAGCACTTGGAGGAAAACAACCTACTTGACATCTCCCAATCAGGATTCCATGCCAACCACAGCACCGAGACCGCACTCATCTCAGCCACAAACAACATCAGAGCACTCCTCAATCATGGGGAGACCACAGCCCTGATCCTCCATGACTTCTCAGCAGCATTGGACACTGTGTCCTACCGCATCCTCATCAACTGACTCCACAGTTTCAGCATACAAGCAAACACCCTGAAATGGATCACCTCCTTCCTGACAGAATTCACTCAGAGAATCTGACTTCCTCCCTTCACCTCTGACCCCAAGGACATCATATGAGGCACACCCCAAGGATCATCCTTCAGCCCCGCACTGTTCAACAACAACATGACCCCTCTGGTGGACACTGTCAAATCCCTGGATCTCAACATCATATCCTAGACAGACGATATGCAGCTCATCCTCTCGCTCACCGAAAATCTGCCCACC
The DNA here is from genome assembly GCF_031143425.1 of Pleurodeles waltl. Lineage (NCBI taxonomy): Eukaryota > Metazoa > Chordata > Amphibia > Caudata > Salamandridae > Pleurodeles > Pleurodeles waltl. Next base: position 174,940,197 of record NC_090445.1, on the reverse strand, counting down.
ATCAGGACTAACATCTGCAACTCCATAACCAACATAGCCAACTGGTTGAAATCAAATTGCCTCAAACTCAACTCTGACAAAACAGAAGTTATAATCTAGGGGAGAAACACATCCATCTCTGACCACAGCTGGAGGCCATCCGAACTTGGACTCTTTCCCAACCTACTGACCATGCACACAACCTCTGCATCATCCTCGACTGCGAACTGACCATGAAGTGACAAATCAACGGAGTCACTTCCTCCTGCTTCCACACCCTCTGCATGCTATGCAAGATCTTCAGATGTATCTCTGTCAACCCCAGGAAAACCCTCACTCCGGCCCTCATCACCAGCTGCCTTGACTATGGCAATGCACTCTACCCCAGCCTCTCCACCCAACTCCTCAAAAGACTCCAGGTCATACTGAACGTGGCAGCTCGACTCATCCTGGACGTCCCCAAAACATGCTCACATCACCCCCACCTCAGAGACCTCTGCTGGATCCCAGTTCAGAAGAGATGCCATGTCAAGATCCTAAAGCACACATACAAGGCCTTACATGACCGAGGACCATTCTACTTCAACCACCAACTGAACTTCCATCAACCTGCCCATACCTGCACTCCTCCTTGCTGGCCCTCGCACACATCCCAGAATCTCCTACATTGATGCTAAGGCCTGGAACAAACTGCCCTTCTGCCTCCGTACAGCACCCTCCTTAGCAGACTTCAGGAAGAAACACACAACCTGGCTCTTTGACAAAGACCTTGAAACCCAGTGCCCAGTTACCCTCAAGGGTGATAGTGCTGCACCCCACAAATGAAATGATTGATTGATTGATAGATAGTAAAGACTATTGTTTTTCTTTTCAGAGAGGACCTGGCTTGTCAGGTCAGGCTGAACTGTTCCCATTGGAGAAGGACCAGGACAAATTTATAGATGGCTAGGTCTGATCTAAGGTGGCACGGTGGGATAAAGAATGATAGATTGGAATGCTATTTCAAGCAATTGCCAGTGGTTACAATTACTGCAAGCATCTTTCTATGTGTTTAATGTACCAACCTAAGTGGCCAAGGTTGTGCCTAGTCATGGGTCCCTTGCTCACTGTGCCACTAGAAAGATACAGTCACTGAAGAGCCCCTGTCAGGGCTAAACCAGTCTTAGGTTGATTGTGTTCCAGATCGGAGAGGAACTGGAGTGGCAGCTCGGGCTGGACTGTTCCCATTGGAGTGCGACCAATTTTGATTTCCATATAGCTGAATTGAGGTGGCATGGTGGGCTAAAAAACTGTGAGTTGGAATGCTACCCCAAGCAATTGCTAATATTTAGATTTCGTGCAAGAATTCTCCCATTACATTAAGGTCCTCATTATGACATTGGCTGTAAATCAATCCCACTTACCGCCTTGCCGACTGCCACCAACATAACGCGGCAGCTGCGGATAACCGCCAACCATATTATGACACACACATATCAATCACTCACTATACAGCCACACACAGAAGTCTGCCAGCCCAAAGGTCAGTGATAAACAGAACAATGCCCAACACATTATGACCCTCGAATCACCGCGGCGGACGTTCAATGGCAGAAAACCATGGGTGGTACATACCGCCGCACTCAAAATACACACACACATACAAAACAACACCAAATTGGTCAATTCAAACTACACACACCCATACACACACCACACCCACACACATATACCACTAAAAAACACACACCCACATTACCCACAACCCTTTACCATTACAAATCATTGGCACAAGACTGACAGCAAGAGCACTGACACAACTACATACACACACCACATGCACCCATACATCCCTCATGCACCCCACTTCACACACCCCAACACATTACCCAACACAGCCTCACCAACACACATCACATAACACCCATGGCACCACAAAGGCACCCCCGTTTCACTGAGGAGGAGCTAAGGGTCATGGTGGAGGAAATCATCCGGGTAGAGCCACAACTATTTGGATCATATGTGCAGCAGACATCCATTGCTAGGAAGATGGAGCAATGGCGGAGAATCGTGGACAGGGTCAGCATCGTGGGACAGCACCCCAGAACAAGGGATGACATCAGGAAGAAGTGGAACGACTTAGGGGGGTAGGTGCACCTGTGCACCTGTGATACAAATAAGGGGTTATTACAACTTTGGAGGAGGTGTTAATCCGTCCCAAAAGTGACGGTAAAGTGACGGATATACCACCAGCCGTATTACGAGTCCATTATATCCTATGTAATACGGCTGGTGGTATATCTGTCACTTTACCGTCACTTTTGGGACGGATTAACACCTCCTCCAAAGTTGTAATAACCCCCAGAGACTGGACTCTAACCTGGACTTTCCTCCATCATCACCCCATCCCATTGCACTTCACCCTCTACTTCTTAGCGCTTAAATAAACACCCTTTGAAAAAATACAAGTATGGAGTATGTCAAATGATTTAAGTATGTATTTGTTTATCAAGGTTTAAACATTGCAATTCAACTGTACAGTAATGTATACATAGGATAGACCTGTAGTTGGCTGCAGTGAACACACCAGGAGCAATAGTGGGGCACCAATATCTGCAAATAGAGATGACAAAGGGTACAGTGAGTGGCCATAGAAGTGGGGAAAACAGCCTGCCAGTGACAATGTCAAACACAAAACTGTCAATTAAATGTGAAGTTACACTGTCATACCTGTGAGTCATTGGAAGCATTGACGACTAATTGCACTTCTGTTGTCCTCATCCTCATCCTCTGCCTCCTCATCTTCACTGTACACAGTGTCCACTGCTGCCACACGGCCATCTCCAGCCTTCTCCTCCTGCAGAAAAGGCTCCTGGCGACGCAAGGCAAGGTTGTGCAACATACAGCATGCCATGATGATCTGGCCACCTTCTTGGGTGAGTAGCACAGGGATCCACCTGTTAGATGGAGGCAACAAAACCTGGCCTTCAGGAGGCCAAAGGTCCTCTCTATAATTCTTCTTGTTCACCCATGTGCCTTATTGTAACGTTCCTCTCCCCTTGTCCTTGGATTCTTCACAGGGGTCAGTATCCATGAGAGGTTGTGGTAACCAGAGTCACCTGGAAATATCGAGGGACAACTGTTAGCCACACACTAACCATTAGGGCCCACACCATACCCATACACCAACATATACTGGGTGGGAACCAGGGCTCACCTATTAGCCACACCCTATGCCTCTGGAGTTGAGCCATCACATTTGAGATGCTGCTATTCCTCAGGATGAAATCATCATGCACAGAGCCAGGATACTTGACGTGGGAGATGTACTGGTCTGCCAAACACACCATCTGCGCATTCATGGAGTGAACACCTGTTCATTTCGCCAGGGGGGGACAAATGCAATATGTGTTCCATCAGTAACACCAAAAACATTGGGGATATGTCCCATTGCATAGAAATCAGCTTTTACTGTGGCCAAATCCTCCACCTAGGGGAAAATGATGTAGCTGCACATGTGTTTAATCAGGGCAGACAACACTCTGGTCAGCACTATTGAGAATATTGGCTGAGACATTCCTGCTGCCAAGCCCAATGTCACTTGGAAGGAGCCAGTTGCCAGGAAATGGAGCACTGATAGCACTTGCACAAGAGGGGGGATCCCAGTGGGGTCACGGAAAGCAGAGATTGGGTCAGGCTCCAATTGGGCACACAGCTCCGTGATTGTGGCCCTGTCAAGTCTATAGGTGAGGATAATGTCCCTGTCCTCCATTGTTGCCAAGTACAATGTTGTGATTGTAAAAGTATTTTGTTGGAGAGGTCCAAATGGTGCATTTGTGTACTGTGACGCAGTTAGGAACCAAGGCCTGCCAACCCACCTCCCCCGAAATGGCATCATCCAGACCTGTATGGAGGGACAGGTGGAAATGAGGTAATTCCGCTGACGTTGTGCGCCATTGTGGAAGGCGGTCGAGAACCGCCGTGCAACTCCTCATTGGTTAACATTGGGCCCTATGGGGTACAGTGGCCAATGGTGATGTATGCCGACGGTAGGCCCTGTTGCGGACGTCACCGTAATTTTCTATCTAATTCCTCACTTGCTTGCTGACCTTCAACAGGAGAGGACCTACACTGCATGTGCTGCTGTGACCTGTGTCTGCAACTGACCATGGCTCATGTGCGTGGGAAAGGCCCCTGCCTTCACCTCGGCAGAGTTGGAGTGACTGGTGGATGGGGTCCTACCCCAGTACCGAATGCTGTATGGGCCTCCAGACCAACAGGTGAGTACACCATGAGTATGATGCATGGGGCGTGAATGCATGGAGTGCTGTGTGTGTAGGCCTCATGTAGGGGTGGTGGTGGATGGGCAGCGTGCAGCATATATGGTGGGTCATGTCTGTGCTAATAGGGATGGGAAGGTGCATGGTGGGCCATGAGTGTAACAGGCAGGAAGGTCGGACTAAAACCTTTCACTGTTTCTATTTCCCTGCAGCTCAGCACCCAACAAAAGAAGGGTATATGGCATCCTCATCAAATACCACCATCACCAGCACACCTAACAGTACACGCCCCTCACTGGCAGTCACCACCCCCACATCCATGCACACGTCCACTGTGTCCTCTCCCACGGTGTCTGTGCCCCCTCCTCCCAAAGTACACAAACACAAGCACTCAGACACCCAACAGCCATCCACCTCACAACAGCATCCAGCCCATGCACCTGCACCCAAACACAGCAGACAGACACCTCCTACAACCACTCCCTCTTCCTCCAATCCCAAACCATCTCCCTCTTCCCACCCCAATGTCCCAAGAAGCTTTTCCTCTCCACCATTGACCACTTCCCTACCCCTCCCCCTGTCCCTCACATCAGGCCAGGGCGGTCAATACCCAGGCAAGCACCTCAGCTACCCAGTCCACGGGCACAGTAGTGTCCCCAACTACTCTAGGTAGGAAAGGATCCCGACCACCAGCCAGCCAGATGGACAGGGTGCTAGCCCCAAATGCGTTGAGGAAGGGCAAGGAGTTAGCCCCAGCTGCAGGACCGAAGGGTAAGGAGGCAGCCCCAGCTGCATGACAGAAGGGCAAGGAGACAGCCCCAGCTGCAGGAAGGAGGGGCAAGGGGCCTGCAACAGCAGGCACTAGAGACAAGGGGCCTGGTGCAGGGACTCAGTCGTACCCCCCACCACCAACTATGGTGGTACAGCCGGCTGATGCTGCAGGGGAAGGGCTGGAGCCTCCCCCCACCACTGCCAGCACCACCACCTGCACCTCCACCAGCACCGCAAACAGCACCGCAACCAGCACCACTGTCAACAGAAGCAGCCCCAGTGGGCAGCCGTCCGAGGCTGCAGGGGATGGGCTGGAGCCTCCCCCACCAATGCCAGATCCACCAGCAGCACCACCACTGCCACCACTGAGCAGCCATCACCGCCAGCAAACAGTGTGTAGTCATACCTCCATGGGCTGTTGTGCAGCCTGGCCCCAGCAAATCCTGTGGGTCTGACACCCAGGTGAGAGACTGTGACCTTGCACTCCCCAAGTTCTGCATCACAGGTCTCAATGCCCCCTCCAGAACCAGTGGAGAAGCCATCCACTCCCCCCATTCTCCACAGGATGAAGCTCACTGGACACAATGCCCCCTCCAGAACCAGTGGAGAAGCCATCCACTCAACCCATCCTTCACAGGATGAAGCTTACTGGGCATAATGCCCCCTTCAGAACCAGTGGAGAAGCCATCCACTACCCCGTCATCCACAGGATGACGCTCACTGGGCACAATGCCCCCTCCAGAACCAGTGGAGAAGCCATCCACTCACCCATCCTCCACAGGATGAAGCTCACAGGGCAGAATGCCCCCTCCAAAACCAGTGGAGAAGCCATCCACTCACCCCATCCTCCACAGGATGAATCTCACTGGGCACAATGCCCCCTCCAGAACCAGTGGAGAAGCCATCCACTCACCCCATCCTCCACAGGATGAAGCTCACTGGGCACAATGCCCCCTCCAGCATCAGTGGAAGAAGCCATCCACTTGAGAGACTGTGGACTTGCACTCCCCAGGACCAAGCACAGGGCATGCTGCCCCCTCCAGAGCAAGTGGGCAAGTCACCCACTTGAGAGACTGTGGCCTTGCAGTCCCCAGGACCAAGCACAAAGCATGTTGCCTCCTCCAGAGCCAGTGGGCAAGTCACCCACTTGAGAGACTGTGGCCTTGCACTCCCCAGGACAGAGTAATGGGAATGTTGGCCCCTCCAGGACCAGTGGCGTTGTACCATCTTCCGGCTGAGGTGCCCCCCCATTCCCTGTCCGCCTGAGGTACCTGGCTATTTTCGACCTGATGCCCCTGCAGTGTTCTCTCCATGTTGTTGCAGGAGTGAGGTGGGGCCTTGGACTATGTGATGTGGCCCTGTGGCCCACGGACATTGAGGACTGGGCAGTGTACCTACATTTGTAAATATGTATAAACTTGTTGATTTGGATGCACGTATTTATACTATTTTATTTTATTACACCCACTTTAATCAATTCATCTTGTCCTTGCATTATTCCTGAGGGCTACTGGGTGATTATGTAATGTCACTGCATCTGCTTGTGTGTATGGTGTTGGGGGTGTTTCGTGTTGCATGTGTCTGTCAGTCTCTTTTTCCTCCCCCTGTGTGCTAGGTGGACGTACTCACCGTGGTCGTCTTTGCCGGCGTTGGTGTTTGTAGTGGAGCAGAACTTAGAAGAGCATGGGGAACACAAGCAACTCGGCCTCCATGGCAGCATCTTCCTTGAGTCTCCAGAGGTGAGTGGTGTTCCCTTCTGTGCGGTGTTTCCGCCAGGCTTTTGATGCCGCCCCCGAAAAGGTGTCAGATTGGCATGTCTTACAGTGGGCGGAATATTGTCTTCCGCCTGGCTGTAGGCCGTTACCGCCATGGTGCCTGTTGGTTTCGCCCTGGCGGTAGGTGTGTTAAAGTGGCTGTCTGTCTGAGCAGTTTCTGCCATGGTCATAATTTCATATTTATTATTGCCAGCCTGTTGGCGGTATAACCGCCGCTTTATCACTAACCGCCAGGGTTGTAATGAGGGCCTAATTGTGTTTGATGCTATGTGTGCAGCCACTATATGCCAGGACTGATGACTTGATATCTTTTTCCACCACCACCCCTACATGAGGCCTAACAGGGCCCCACAAAGATTTTCAGTGTCTGCATAGCAGACACTGAAAATCGCGACGGGTGCAACTGCACCCGTCGCACCCTTTCCACTCCGCCGGCTCCATTCGGAGCCGGCATCCTCGTGGAAGGGGGTTTCCCGCTGGGAGGGCGGGCGGCCTTCTGGCGGTCGCCCGCCCGCCCAGCGGGAAACTCAGAATGACCGCCGCGGTCTTTTGACCGCGGTACGGTCTTCTGGCGGTTCCCGCTTGGCGGGCGGCTCCCGCCGCCCGCCAAGATTAGAATGACCGCCTTAGACTTTTGTTTAAGTGGATGATTGTTTGCTATTCACAAAGGGGTTTACGAGTAGAATCTTTACAAGTGCAGAGTCTGCACATAAAAAGACCTGTCCTTTGTTGGAAATGGCCCTTTCTGCAGTGTTATTCCCAACCTTTTTGCCTTTCTGTCGTTATTTTTCTGACCCTCTTTTTGATCGCTTTAGGACTCTTGACACTTTGCCAGTGGTAATCAGTGCTTAGCTTAAATGCATGTGTTCTCTACCTTATAACTTGGTATGTCTGGCTTACACCTGTTTGGCATATTTAAATTACCTGTAAGTTCCTTGTAAAGAGGTATACCATATAGCCAGGATCTTTAAATTAAATGCTGCTAGTGGACCTGCAGAGCAGATTGTGACACTCACAGAAGTAGCCTTTCAAACCTGTCCCAGGCCTGCTAAAGCATGGATGTGTGCACAGTCTACTGCCACCTTGACTTGGCATTTCAAACTAGTTGCCAAAGCCTAAACCCTCCTTTTTGCTCCACCTAAGTCAGGACCTAGATAGCCTAGATAGCCTTAGAGAAGGGTGCTATGTATGTAAAAGGTAGGACATGTAGTTTTATGCTTTGCATGTCCTAGTGGTGACAAACAGCCTATTTTGTTTTTAACTACTGTGAGGGCTGCTACTCTCATTGGAAAGCATTGGAAATCTGATCTGAAAGGAGTAGCATTGGCATGTTTGGTATCTTTGGAATGGTAATGAGAAATCCTACTTACTGGTGTAGTATGATTTTAAACTACTATTTTAGAAATGCCATTTATAGAAAATGGGCATTTATCTGTGCTTATAACTCTATGTGCTTTGCACTCTGACTCCAATCCACGTCTAGGGCTGAGTGACAGTTAAACTTTGTGCAAATTTTCCATACAGGCACAACACAGGAAGGGGTGTGACAAGAGTGGCATCTGCATCTGTCTGCATACTGATAGTCTTCCTGGGCTGAGAGAGGGACAGGTTGTTCACATCTTACATCTCAACAGGTTGTGTCCTGACCTCACACAAAGGCCTGATTTTTCACCTACTGATGTCAGGAGTCAGGGCTGGGTTCAAAGGAGTTGTGTTACACTTGAAAGGCTTCCTTTAAAGGCACCCTTACATCAAAGACAGTGAGTATAAGTAAAAAGGTTCTGACCCCATGTTTTGTGAGCACTTTTGGAACTGGGACTGAACCTCTGTCAGAAAGACTGCTGTGCTGCAAAAGGACTCATCTAGACTGCTCTTCTGCTGGTGTCTCACTACACGTTACCTGCTCGGTGCCCTAAAGGACTCTCTGGATTGCTTTTCTGCTTCTTGCCCTGCTGCCAGTTGCTCCTTGACTCTGTTCTGCCAGAGTGCTGCTGTTTTGGCAGGAGGAACCGCCATTTGGACTACCCACGTTATGTGATGGCCTGCTGCTTGCCTTCCCCCTGTGGGCCCCGCACCTAGTGTTCTCCAGGGCCTTACTGGCTGAACCCTGCTCCCTCAGAATCCCTACCCCAGCAGGATTGTCGTGGGGCACTGGGGCTGACAGATATTCAAAACAGAGCATGAGGAGCACTTTGCATTCCTACTTTATTACTTTATTTAGTCCACTAAAGCGTGGACAGACATAAGCATGTGGTGAACACTTCATGGTGTCAGACTGCACATCTTGAGCTCTCCTACTACTGGAACCACGGGCATATGGAAGTAGTGCTGCCCATTTACCCAGCATCTGCCAATGTTGGTTTCTCCTTTGCCCTCTCTCCTGAAAAGGACTGGGCTCCAGGGTTGGACGCCATGACTTGGAGGCTCACCAGGGAAACCCCGGGTCCCAAGCCATCTCTTCAAGGAGAAGGATGCCCTGCACGCTGAGAAGATCTACACTTGCCTTGTCGCTGCACTGCGTGTTCACGGGCAGCGGACCCTTTTGAAAACTCACATGCTGGGGGTACCCAAGGATGGTTTCCTCATGTTTCTAAGCAGGAATGTGTCCTCATCCCCTACCTGGAGCAGTGTTGGGGGCCTCTTGTGTTGCTGCTGGAGAGAAAAGCTTGCAACCTGTGGTGGTGTGGCAGGGGTGAGGGGAATTGTTATTAAGAGCCATCTGTGAGCATTCAGAGACCTCACCTCCATGAAGAGGTGGAAAACTACTGTATGACAGCTATAAGAAACGCAATGTTCGTTCATGACCACAGTGTAGTGCTTAAATGTTACCTTTTTACATGGAAGTACGTATGCTGTTTCACGTATGCCATGATATTACTGGGAAGATACTGCATTATTCATACATGCCTCTAACATATTACCTTCTTTTCTTTCCCTAACGTTTTGGGTGACATGTGTGGAGTGATGTACTTAGGGTGGTCGATGGTAATTCATATGTACCTCTCTAGAGCTGATATGCTTTCCCTACCCAAGGTCTTCACTGCTATATTGTGTGATTTCTTCGTACTGTTCAGGATAACTAGCACTATAGAAGTGAATCGTGTTCTATGACATTTACAACCAATGAGTCTGCTTCTTACTGTATGCACTGTGAAGCTTGACAATTGCCTGGATTGCAAAGTAATTATTGAGTTATGACGTTCTGGGTCTAATGATGTATACAATATAGAAACATGTATTTTTACATCACCCTGTGTGGAGTCTTCTTTGTGGTGCACTTCTTGTGTTACTGGTGTGAGTGTGTTGCGCAAACACTTTACACATTGCCTCTAGGGATACGCCTGACTTCTCTGCGCCAAGCTACCAGAGGGTGAGCACAGGTTATCTTTGGTGTGTAACCTACGTATCCTGACTACAGTGGTGGGTTCTGCCTGGCTGAGTCACATACCCTAGCTAACGAGAAACCCCATTTCTAATACCTTTTTTATCATGAAGCAGTATTCTTTCCTCAATTAAAGCAAGGTTCGGACTTTCCCGGTGGATTCTGGGATGTTGATCCTGGATGCCTAAATTGGAGAAACCCACAATTTATAATTCTCTTAGTTCTTACTGGTATTTCAGCTTCCTTAATATCTGTATTTGCCTGCTTAAATTTCACTTTGTTGGGTAAGTGTCTTCGTAAAGCCTATGACACTTGCAAAGAGGATGTTTAGGGTATAATTTAAGGGTTACCCCGTGACATTTTTGCTGTAAGCAGAATTGTAGCTGAATAAGAACCATGCTGTACTACCCAAAACACTGAAGTTTAGAGGGCAAACCAAAACATCAGTGTAAAGTGTTCCTTTGAACTTTGGTTGTGTATATATTGAAGGCAATACGTGTTAACTCTTTTTCCACCCAGAACCCTACTGGAAAACTGGGGCATTACAGCATGCTGTTTATAGTCTGTGCTCTCGTCTCTCCTCTCTCGATGTGAGTTATATACATTGACTCTGTACTTCGACATAAATTCATCGAAGGAGCCACCTATTCATAGATTCCCAGACTGCGAACATTCAAGTTCAACAACAGTAATTAAAGTAGAAAACATATAATTATCTTTGTATGCAACATTTAATCAATGAAAGAGCAGTACGAAATGAAAAAGAACTGCCACTCAGGGGGGGAAACATGTTATTTATGATCCTAAAACATTAAATCCGTGAGCATGATCTGAGAGCAGAGTGCTTCGTTGTTTCATAGATATGGCACACTAGTTCGCTCTGCCACGTAAACTTAAATATGTGCGCCAGACTCAGACGGGGATAGTGCACGGTGTCATAACAGTTATGCTGTTCTCAGTGCAGATGAGAATCTGCACTGAGAACAGCACATTAGTAAAAGCAGGCTCTCCACCTTTCACTGAGAAGGCAAACACATCCTCATGTTTGAAGGTGAGGAAGGGGTCTCCATGTAGGTCCTAAAGATCACCGTGTCCCCATCAGAAAGGGCATCCTTAAACAGTGTATTTTGACTGCGCACCACATGTGCCACCCCCATGTGGCACACAGTAAGTGCTTCTTCCAATAACGTCTTTGCATGTGCAGCACTATGCAAATGACAGAAAGTCCCCTGCGGACATGTTGCGCCAGTGAGGTCTGTATCACAGAAAGGGCAGCACAAGCATCTGTTGCCCTTTTTCTTAAACGAAAGAGCCCCTGCGGTATCCAAAGTTGCCCGTGGTAGTCCTAGTGCACTATCCATAATGCGGCCCCAGGAAATAAGTCATCACATTTTTTATCTTGTATATACTTGAATTAATGAATTAATTCTATTTATTAAGCTCAAAGTCTTTTTAACAGCACTAAATAAATCAAATTATATTAATCTGGCATTGTAATAGTAATGAAGCTAATACACATAATTTCTTCAAAGATGTTAAAACAATGATCTAGCCTACAGCTGCACCCAAATATTGCATAGGAACAACAATGCTTCTTGCTAAAGTGAAACAGCGTACCATATTTAGCAAATACTAGTTTTAAAAATGTATGGCCTAGGGTTATACATAAAAGAAATCCAACAAAATGTGACAGTGTGTACATTTGACATATAAAGTACTCCAACATTTCCTGCCATTTTGTCGTATTCTCGAGTTTTCTTGGCACTGAGAATAAGGAACTAAAACCACAATTTTGTATGATGTAGTTGGGAGATATATGGAAAAATATTCTCTGCAACTAAAGAATTTATAGTTAGAGAATTGGCCTCAATCTCTAAAGCTTGACAGTTAGGAAGCTAACATGTTCATTGCTCTTTTTTTAGAAAATGGGTCTAGTTGTTGACTCTCCATGGATCATGTGTAGGACGGTGTAACTCACAGAATTTCTTTACGAGTGTAAAAGACAAACTGTTTTCAGTTGCTTTAACACCAAACTGAAATTTTATTATGCTTTATAAGCAAAATGAATGGAGGTATCTCAGAGAAAAGATGTTTTCGGGGCAGATTGAACAAGTAAATGACAAACAAGATAGAAGATAAGATCTCAGTCTCTTCTCAATTAGAATATTTTGTGAAAGACTCCCTCTACATTCAACCCCTACCTGTGCCCAATTAGAGAAATGGTGAGCTCAGAGACTGGAAGACATTTGAAATATTAATATCTGCCAATTGTTTCCAGTTATTTCTTCCTGTCTATCGGATCAAAAGCTGCATGGAAGTTGACAAAACAGCAATTCTGTTGACGTCTGTGCAACTGCCTATAAGTCAACGCAGTGATCGATTGCAGAATAGCCTTCCCTGACGTGCCTCTGTACTTTAGGGATCAGATTGTAATCTACTTTCCATTCATTCAGATAGTTTAGAATTATTTTCGGGCAAGCTTTGGCATAAATATATATTAGACCAATTTACTGGTAATTTTATGAAGAATCATCTTTTATAAAGGTGGGTTTTCAGAGTACTTCTTTCAAAGGCACTGAAAGTATATCACTTACTGTCATATCACTTTCTTTCACCCACTGAGAAAACAACCTCAATGGAGTAGCCCAGCAGTCTGCATTTGAGTTTGTAATCAACACCTGGAAGTTGTCCAGGCCAGCATCTCTGCTTAAATTCATTGAAAGACTCATATTTTTGTTTTGCATAGTAAATAAATGGATTAATTCATCATCCCTAACAAATCAAAGTCACCTTTGCAGTCATTGGCATAATCTTATAAATTCATTAAATGTATTATCCAGGGTTCGTATTGAATGACACTGATCAGAGATGGCTGTTAATCTTGAGAACCATGCCTTCCTAGTTGTCAAAATGTATTTTGGTCTGGACATGTGATTGCTTCTATTGTTAGGGATCAGCACTTATTAAAATATGCCTATTTCTTCCCCTTATAGGGCTTTTCTTCTCCTAGTCAGCAAAGCCTCAAATTCAGTTTGAACACTTGCTTTGACAGAGGTATTAATATTCTAAGTATTGTCAAAATGTTCTGGGCGTCCTATCAAGCAGAGTTAGGCCTTCACATAATTCAGCCAATCAACATTATAAGCCTTGTTGTGTTTAAACAAGCACTGGTCATGACTTGGTCGAGTGAGACTTCTTGTCTCGATCAGATTGACAGCTATAACACTAAAAGGAACAATATGCCCAATTCCACACAACACAGAAATGTAGGTGTAGCTGTGGAGACAGATAGCCTACGCAGAAAAGTGTTTTTGCTAATCTGTAATTGTGCAATGCCGCAAAACCCCCAGATGCCTACACTGGACATGGCTGCTGAAATACATCTGGCCTTATACATTTTAATCATCACATCTAAAGAGGAGGAACCAAATTTGGCAGCAAACTTAAAGATGGAAGTTATCAACTCTTCAAATTGAGGCCTCATTACTTTTACCAGATGTCATCAAGTTTCTTTGTTGTCAAAACGAACATCCAAATACGTGAAAGCTGGTACACATGTCCATCTAGTCTTGTTGGTATAGTACGGCCTTAATGTACTGAGCGTTCAACTACAGACCATAATGTCAGATTTAGATTTGTTGATTTGTTTGTAAACCTCTCCCAATTGTTCCAGAGACAAGACAAAGTTATCCACTAACTTTTGCAATCCTACCCTGATTCTGGGTAATATGACACAGTCATCGGGGTATAGCAGTGCTGGTAATTTCTTGGTTCCTGCCCTTGCTGCATCTGCCTCCACTTTCAACAAAAAAAGGTTCAAGATCGGTGATGTAGAGGGAAAAGAGAAAGGGCGCCATAACAAACCTTTGTGTGACTCCCCCGCCTGATCTCAACTGGGGAGGTACACTCACCCTTGGGGCCTTCTCAAATACACCCCATTATTTCCTTGTTGAGTTGGTTCAATATATGCAGAATCTGAAGTGCCACTCCCATCTCCAGCATCCTTCTCCAAAGTTTCCCTCGGTTGAGATCCATGAAGGCTAAATGTAAATAATCTCTCTCCCTTGGTGTACGTACTATTAAAAGGGGAAGATCTAAGCACTGACCAGTGGTTCCCAAACCTTGTCTGGACCCATATTGAATTTCCGAAAGCATAGTGTTGAATAGGGAAGGGTGCAGAATAATACAACACTTCAGAATGGTAGGAATTTCAATGCCTCTTTATTTAATGAAAATGTGATATGGTACATCCAGTACTCAGTACTATGTTATCTTGATTCTTTCTGACGGAATTAGTCCATAGATTGTTGCTGCTATTTGAGTTACTGGACTTTTTCTCTCTCTTCTGTAGTGACCACACCATCTGGAGACCTAAGAAGAAGAAGGAAAAACACAAGTAAATGTTATTTTCCCTATTTGTTATCCAGTTCTTATTTCTTTCCTTTTATCTCCTCTCTCTTTATAGAGAATCACCCTCTGTATTGTATCCTTATGTCCTCGAGGTTACTAGTAAAACATTTTAGACCACCCTTTAGGTACCTCTACCTCGCTTATTTATCTTTAATCATGAGACCCTGTCTCTTTTCTGAGGTTCTTCTCCTTTGAAACCAATCGATTGGAGATTCCTTTTTTTTCTGTCTTGTTAAGGTAAGGCTTCCTCTTCTTCTCCTTTGTTCATTCACTCACAAATACCTTCCTCAGTGGCCCAGGCCTCTAACCAATCTAGGATAATTCTTCCTAGCACTTTTATAGTAGAATCAATGAGGGAGACTGGGTCATAGCAATATAGATCATCACCATTGCTAGAGCTTGAATTAATCATTACTATATTATCTATCACATTTGTCTGACCCATAATATCATACACCTTGGAAAAACGAGCCACCCAGAGGTGTGGTGAGATGGTCACATAAAGGCTTGCATTGTGGGTGTTTTTTTTAAAAAAACGAAGAGCTTACAATTTTCTAGAAACAAGAAAGGTCATTCCACAACTTGTCACCCATAATTGCTATCAAGCTACCTGCCTTAAAGTTTCCTTCCTCTCTTTTATTTCTTCCTCATAATGCAATCTACACAAACTAACTTCCTCCGCATCCCTTGGTGACTTTTTTAGGGCCTTAATTAGATAGCTATGAGCAGAAGAACAAGACATATCAAACCTCTCTTCTTTGGCTCCCTACTAGGTCGTACTGAGGCTAACAGCTCTGCTACAGACTTACAAATGTCCTTGTAAGCCCTGATGAGGTTTGAAGTGTTTTCATCAAGCCTCAAGCTTCCCATTAGATGTCCCCAATTCCTTCTTGTTAGCGCTGAAATCAAAAGACTTGGGTCGATATCAGTCCATTTATGCAGGATACCTGTTGTCTTTGTAGTCTCTATTGGGGGACACAACATAAGTTTAATGTGGTTGGAGATAACCGTAAAACACGTTTAGTACCAGAGGATTAATGTCACTCCACAGTTCTAAAGTTTTGCAAAGCTACAGACCTTCTTACACCACTGATTTGAGATAGCAATAAAGTCACTCATGCCACCCATTCCCCTTCCAATTAAGCTAACTTGTTTCAGGACTACAGTCTGAGCTAAATCCAAGATCTGCCTATCTAATATCCCATGAAAGATGTCACCACAGGGACCATGTTCATAGTCCACATTGTCATAGCTCCCTATGTTGCACACAACATTCCTTCAATTGGTGCATTATCTACAATTAAAATCACCCTCCCATACTATGACACAGTTCCCCATTAATTTGTCTTATATCTTGCTTATTGCAACATCAAGTGAGTTGGCAATTGTAATATTATTGTAAATAAAATTATTATGGTAAAAATGTATTAGAACTAATGATTGTCATTTTACCTGCAAAAGAGACCCTTTAACTCATCTTCCTGTAATTACTCTTTGCCTAAGATTTATGGAACTAATTATGACTGCTATTGAGTCTCAATGTTTGATTATTTGAAGAAACTGAGTCAGTGATAATTACATCTTCTAAATAGGAAACTATTTATTATACCAAATCACTTTATTCTTGAGTACTAAAAAGTCCACCGCCTCTGGTAAGCAGATAGTTGTTCCAATTTTGCAAGAAAAAGCCAGGGACATTCTGTTGTTAATGTTCTAATGTGCAAGCAATTTTTATAGATAATAAAGTTAGAAGGCCAACCAAAGGTTAAATGGCCATCCTTCGATATTTGCACTAGCTTTTTTTCTGATGAACACAAAGCCTTCAAAAACTGGGGCTAGTCCAGCCAGGAACATATAATAGATCACTATGAGGCAACAAACCTATAAATGCGCTTGCCTTTCTTATTCAATCTAAGCCTTGTAAATTTCATAAAAGCAACTAATAGTTGTTTAAACACTTCTCCTATTAGGAGACCTCACTTAAACAAGTCTTAAAGAATTTCAAAGTCTTTTCGTAGAAGAGGAGTAAAACGGTTTCTATGAAAGTTTAGAAAGGGCAATATGATATTTATTATTACAACCGTATAATTCCCTTTGCAGAGACAATAGAATTTTCAGACTGGTGAGCGTGTTACACAAATCCTGAAGATGATATGTATGTAACAAATGTCTTTCACATAAAACTTGAATTGGAAGTAATCCAGAGTGATAGTTTAAACCTAAAGATGGCTGAGGTTAGGATTGACAGATCTCCCCTTCAGAGATCTAAATTCTTAAATCTGCTACGACCACTTCAGCTTTCAAGATCCTTTCACAGATTGAAGAAAAATTGACGTTTGGTAACTTCCCTTCCATTATTATTTTTATCACAAAACCCACCAATTGTAGGTTAACAGTGGGCACTATGTAATAATAAAAACAAAGAATTATTGACCTCTGCAAAGGATGCAATTTCCTGGCATTTTTAGTTACACCAACAAAAACTAAAGGGATCTTTTTCAGGCAACTGTAATCTCCAGCTCAGAATAAACAAATGCCCCAAAAGGACAAAATCAGCTTCCCTTTGTTTTTTAAGGGTTTGTAGCGTCATGATATTTTTTCATACAGTTAGTTCAGCAGGTATTCACTTGCTCATCAGTGCCCCTTTCTTTGAAGGTTTTGTATTGCTTTTGAGTTATTACTCCACCATGGAGGAAGTGATGGTTTTCCTCCAAGACTGGTTATGAGTGAAAGCAGATAATCAATTTAAAGATATTTCCCCACTTATATCTTTACTTTTTACTGATTTCTTTAAATTTGTTGCTAATTTTTTTAAAGATAGTTAAAAAAAAAAATCCTTGCTTGTTTAACTGAATACGGAAAGAAGGAATGTTGATCGAAATAACTGCATGAGCTCTTCCTTCGCTTCTTTACAACCATGGGCCAGCAACAGACATAAACTGAAGGCTAAAGAGCCTGTGGTAATAAAGTTGGTCAATTTGCTGCTATTCATTCAGCTTAGTGCTCCCTTCTAGACAGATACTAAAACTGGTTTTACAATGGAAAGCATGCATAAGCTGTCTAATTTTAGCTCGGTTGAAATTTACTTCCAATGATCGTTGAGTTCTCTGGTTTTTACTCCAATTACTAAAGCTTCAGAAGGACTCCATGTAGTGCGCTCTTCATAAGCAAAATAAGGTCTGGCATCAACGTGTTACTGAGGCATTCAATGCAACTGAAAAAAGGAATTTGATCCACCCCTCAACTGATCTCAGTGTTGAGGAGACTGAATATCTGACGCTGGGGAGTTTGGGGGTGAATGGAACTTGTAAGAAATCGTTGACCAATTGCAAGCCTTCCTTGTTTTGGAGAGAATGGAGATTCAGGGAGGGAGAAGATGAAAGGTGGGACGCTTAGTCTTTAAAGGTGGGATGGAGAAAGGAATACATTATGACACGAGTTATCAATGATGTTGCTTTTTCTCATTTTTTATAGAGTCCACTGAACCATCTAATTTTTGCCTGATTTTCTTGGCACAAGTGTATAGACTTCCAACAGTTACTAAAATAGTGATAATATAGGCATTTGGTAAAGCAGAAATATTTTTCTGGATGTATAGATGTTTTGCAGCAAAGCCTATACTGTGACAATTGCAAGGCTTTGAGATTGCAAAATCTCACATCTAAAAGTGACATTAGGCATTTTGTTATAAACGAGTAGAGCTGCCCACCATTAATGTCGGAATTGAAGAATTATTTTGGCATTAGTACACTGTCAGAATTGATCAGGATAACGGTTTAAAGTGCATTGTCAAACTGAAGGTGTATGCATGTTATCCCCTTGAGGCCCAGGAGGTAAATAATTTCTGGGAGAGTGGCAGGACAAACACAGAATCCTGCAACCAGTCGGTGGTTCCACAAGAACTGTCTAGACATCCTGTTTGTTCTCCTTTCAAGTGTGCCTCTAGTGTCATATGTGAACTTAATAGATCTGTCAAACAAGAAAAAGGATGCCCACAGCCCCCACGCTGCATAATCGAAGGAGATGTTGAGGAGTCATCTTTGCCCTTTGAGGTCAACCTATTGTGTGCTCCTGGGAGGCATGTTGCCTTATTCACTCCTATTTAAGGGTAATTTCTGGCTCGGAGCTGTCAAAGGCTTATGTTAATTATCATCCAAACAGTTCACGTAGGTAAAGGATACATTTGTAAAAGTTACATTTCTTTAACATTTATTAACAATCAGACTTCACCACTGAATTAGAATATAGTTATTTAATTATGTTTCTAACTCGCCTACTTCTGAGACACATTATTAGTATTTTAATCTGTACTCTGATTTCTACGTAGGATAGCTAGACCTGCCTCAGTAAAGATAGCTCTTAGGTGGTAGTCTGAACCAGAACACAAGAAACCCAAGACAGGGTTTGGCCTGATTGAGCCTTTTCAGTCAGTTTCAGCTCGATTTCAATGGCACAATGAGCAAAGGACCTGAGTTTTTTGGGCATACTCTTGGCCACTGAGAGTGTTATATAAAACACAGAAAAGGTGATGGGAGGGATGCTTGCAATTAGTCTGACTACTGGTTAGCATTCTGACCTATCACTCTTTTGCTCACCATGCCTGTTCATATTAGACACAGCGGTATGCAAATCCTCCTTCATCCTGGTCCAATAGGAACAGTCCAGCCTGAACTGCCAAGCCAGGTCCTCTCAGAACTGGAACACAAGCAACCCAAGACTGGTTTCAGCCTGATTGGGCCTCTTCAATTGGGTACAGCTTGGTGCAGTAGCACAGTGACCAAGGGACCCACATCTCTGGACATACCCTTCACCACTTAGGGTGTTATATCAAACAAACAAAAGTGTATCAAGGAAGAGCAGTTGCAAACCCTTCTGAGAAAAGAGAAACCACTTTTGTCTTAGCCAGTATATCTGACTTTTTTGGAGCATAAAATGCCAGTTCATTGATTGATGAGTGTGTGTGTGCATAGGTAAGTAGTTAATGCAAAGATGAATGGATGAAGGAGTGAACACATGAATAGGTGAATTGGTGACTAAGTTGATTGATAGATAAGTGACATACTGCTTCGATGCACAGTAGAATAAATTGACTTGCACACAAACGGAGGCAGGGCAAAAGGGCAGTGTGTGGGGCCTAGGACATGGTGTTGGGGCAGGGGCACTTTATGGTGTTTTGGCCTATTGTTTGGACACTGGGATGAGTTTAGAGAATTTGCAGGGTGGATGGAAGATCACATTGATCAGCTCAGGCCTGGGCCTCATAGCTGCCTTCTGAGGTAAAGGGGCAAGAAATGGAAAGTTTGCCTTGAACTATGCAAAGATACAAAATTCAACTACACAAAGTAGTGGTATATAAATTGTGTTCATATCAAGAGCAATCTGTTGCAAGGAGCATATAACCTCTCGAAGGGATTAATGTCAGCCTTGAGTTAATCTTTGATCATGTGAAATGGTGATGCTGTGGTATGTATGAATAGGAGTGCATGCTCTAGCATATGAAGAGGCCTCTTTAAGGTGTAGCTTGGACTCAGAGAGTGATTTACATTTTGGTACAAGGAGTTCTGAAGCTACGCGACCACATTCATGACTTACCAACAATGACCATCCCATCCAGGGCTTCCAACTATTACTGCTCTGCCTCCTCAGCTAGCACTCTATTATTCAAGGACATAGGTCCACGCCAGCTACTCTCCGAGCCGTGCTTTTGTCTGGTGCATATTGCATGGTCATGATTTGTCCAATCGGTCTTATTTTTAAGGTGCAGCCACTGCGAGAGCCATGGAGTCCCCCATGCAGATGCTGAGGTTCAGAAGCTAATTGTGTAGGAGAAGAAGATTTAGCTACTGATGAGTCTGGCTACACCCATATGACAAGCAACATCCAGCCACACCTACTAGGCCCGGTTTAAACACAAAAGAACTGTGTAGTAGCAGGAGCACAGCAAAGTCCTATCGCCGTCACCTCTGCTCCTGGGATGTGTAGTGGTAGTCCACACCTAAAAACATCTCTTAAGGGCAGAAATGGCCTGGCCAATTCCCACCCCCCAAGTAAAGAAAAATGCTTGTCATAGTGTTAGGAAGAGGGCAGGTGGTCAGTTGAAACGTCATAAATTGTACTGGAGTGGCATGAGAGTTCCACAGGACAGCGTCAGTACCTGCTTGCTTCTCTTCAACAGCTCTCCGTCCTGAGCATAGTCAGCGGGTGAGTGTATCTCCTGCCAAAACTGATGATTCCATTTCAGTTATTTGCTGGATACTACTTAACTCTACAACTCACAGGCGATTTAATACAACCCCTTCAGCATGCGTACCCATCTCACTTACATTTCTGTATGCCGGTGCAATGGTGAAACTCCATACGTCATTCATGACGGTTTCTATCACCCAATAGAAAATGAATAATGGGTAATCTACATTGTAATTACTAATCAGTCTCCAAAATGACCATTTGCCCCTCTCTGTAGTGATCACGTGACCTCTAGATTGCCAGTCACAACTGTCTCTAGCCAAACCTAAATAGTGAAGTTTTCTTTAACCCATTCGTCGCCATGGACGTAATGGTTACGTCCATGGCAGCACCCGTGTAACCATTACGTCCTGGGACCGGCCCTCGGGGGAAGCGCTAGCGCCCCCCCGAGGGCCACCCCCCAAGGCCAGAGCTGAAAGGGGAATCCCTTCCCCTTCCACCCCCCCGCCCCCCATGACGTCAGCTTTGCTTCCAGCGCGTCTAAGGAGAAGGTGAGTTTTTCACCTCTGTGCGGGGGGGGATGCCTCTGAAAGAGGCATCGAGGGAAAGGAAAGGGTTTTCCTTTTCCTCGATGCCTCTTTGAGTATTCCTGCTGCCCGATCGCAGGAATGCCCACTAGACACCAGGGATTCGTGTATGTGTGTGTGTGTTTTTAGTGTGGGGGAGCGACCCCTTGGGCAAGGGTCGCTCCCCTTAGGGGGCCAATGTATTTTTCGTCATTTCTGCCCCCCTTGGGGCAGATTGGCCTTATTTTTAGGCCGATCCGCCCCCAGGGGCCCATATGTATTTAATGGGCAGTTGGCCTATTTTTTTTGGGCCCGAATCCCAATAGCGCCAGGGATAGTGTATGTGTGTGCTTTGTGTGGGGGGTGGACCCTTGGGCAAAGGTCGCTCCCCCCGGGGGGCCAATGTATTTATCGCCGTTTCTGCCCCCCTTGGGGGCAGATTGGCCTTATTTTTAGGCCGATCTGCCCCCAAGGGGGGCAGAAAGCCACTAGACACCAGGGATTTTATTGTTGTTTTTTTTTTTTGTGTTGGGGGCAGCCCCTTGGGCAAGGGTTGCCCCCAGGGGCCCATATGTATTATTGGGTAGTTCTGCCCCCCTCGGGGGAAGATAGGCCTATTTTTTTTAGGCGGACAGAATCCCCATAGCGCCAGAGATACTATGGGCCTGATTCCGACCCTGGCGGTAAAAACCGCCAGGGCCGTGGTCCGCGGGAGCACCGCCAACAGGCTGGCGGTGCTCCTTTGGGCATTCTGACAGCGGCGGTACAGCCGCGGCCAGAAACAGAAAGTCGGCAGTGTACCGCCGACTTTCCGCTGCCCCGGGCAATCTTTCATGGCGGCGCAGCTTGCTGCGCCGCCATGGGGATTCTGACCCCCATACCGCCATCCTGTTCCTGGCGGTTTCGGCCGCCAGGAACAGGATGGCGGTATGGGGTGTCGAGGGGCCCCCGTAAGAGAGCCCCACTTTGAATTTCAGTGTCTACTTAGCAGACACTGAAATTCAAGACGGGTGCTACTGCACCCGTCGCACCCCTTCCACTCCGCCGGCTCAATTCGGAGCCGGCTTCCTCGTGGAAGGGTGTTTCCCGCTGGGCTGGCGGGCGGCCTTTTGGCGGTCGCCCGTCAGCCCAGCGGGAAACCCAGGATAACCGCGGCGGTCTTTTGACCGCACAGCGGTATTCTGGCGGTTCCCGTTTGGCTGGCGGCGCCCACCGCCAGCCAAACTCGGAATGACCCCCTATATGTGTGTGTGTGTGCTTTGTGTGGGGGTGTGGCCCCTTGGGCAAGGGTCACTCCCCTTAGGGGGGCCAATGTATTTATCGCCCTTTTCTGCCCCCCTTGGGGGCAGATTGGCCTTATTTTTAGGCCGATCTGCCCCCCTTGGGGGCAGAAAGCCACTAGACACCAGGGATTTTATTGTTGTTTTTTTTTTTTTGTGTTGGGGGACGGCCCCATGGGCAGAATCCCCATAGCACCAGGGATAATGTATGTGTGTGCTTTGTGTGGGTGGTGGCCCCTTGGGCAAGGGTCGTCCCCCAAAGGGGGCAATGTAATCTGGGCGATTTCTGCCCCCCCTTGGGGGCAGATTGGCCTATTTTTTGTAGGCCCTTCTGTCCCTGTCAAAGCCCAGCTCACCTGAGTTCTTGTTCAGTTCTGATGGAGGTTGAAGACAATCCGACCCCACCCTGAAACTGCTTGTTCCAGCACACTAGTTTTTAAAACAGTGCACTAAGAACAGAAGCTCAAGGGAAGGGGGGAAGTGGATAAAATAAAAAAAGAGAGACAACCCCGTTCTTGCTTTTCCACTGTTGAAGTGCTGCACAAATCTGCGGCCCTTTCTGACTTCTGTAGAAACTGGTGCCTAATGAAACATAAACAAAGAACAGATAAGTGCAACCTAATCCTAAATGGGTTCCTGACTATCCCTTTATTTATTAGAAATTCTCTTCTAAAAGTACCTCTTGGATCCTGGTCTCTAGTTTCCAGGTTTGGAATGTGTTACTGCTCTGGGATGTGTTTTCTATTACTGTAAAGCTTCTAAAACATTAAACAAATACCGTTATCAGAATTACCAATATCAAACATTCATCATCATATAACTAAAGACTAAATTCCCAATAGCAGACTCACTTTTCCCATATTTACAGAATCTTTTATAAAACAAATACTGTACTTTTACATCAAAATACAGCATGTAATTTGTGCAAGTCCTTGATTTACTGTTTGCCTTGCTGTTAATGGTTTCCACTGTTCGATTCTTAAAAGTTCCATGAGAAAAAACAATGTTTGCTTCACAAAGTTCTGCAAAATATTCTTGTAACAAAGAGTTTGAATCACAATGTTCGTGGAAGGTATTTCGTTTCGAATTGTCTATACACGAATCCAGAAATTGTTGTCAAAGTTCTTTCAGGTAGTAAAAAGTTTTGCACTTACTTGTTGCTGGCAAGAGATACTGATCAGTCTAACCTTGTCTTCTTTCTCTTTTGCAGGTTACTCATAGGACAGAGGCTGAAGCAAGGAGGAACCGGAAACCGGAAGAAGGAAGAGCCAGAAGCTGCGCCCATTGAAGTCAATGAAAGTCTGTAAAGAGCAGGAGTGCCAGCGCCGAGGGATCTGTTCTCAGGTAAGCGGGAGGTAGACGAGCACAAGCACTGGGTGAGGCTCGGGGGATGCCTTTTATAGACAGGGCTGGGTGTGGTTTGAAGGGCTGGGTGTGGTCCTCACATGCTGCACATGTTCTTGGAAGGTGTGAAGAGCTGGGTGTGGTTTGAAGAGCTGGGTGTGGTCCTCACATGCTGCACATGTTCTTGAAAGGTGTGCAGAGTTTCAGTTATTATGCAAATGAGTTGGATTAACACATGGCCTAGGGAGGAGTGTTTTAAAGAAGCCTTGGTAAAAAGCAAGGCCCAATGTGTAAACAAAACAGCACATTAAACAACATACACAGAAGCCAAGGGGGGGGGAAGGTGAGATAACAAGAAAGGCTTTCAATAGTAAGTTTAAAAGGGAGCTATTACGGAACCCACTAGTGCAGTGAGAGGGGACATGCTCTTTGCTGTGTACAAACGCTAACAGTCCCCCGGGGGGGGGCAGAAACCATGAAGATGCCAGGGATTTTTTTTTTTTTTCTTTCTTTTGTTTTGTTTTGTGTTGCGGGGGTGCCCCCTTGGGCAAGGGTCGCCCCCAAGGGCCAAAAAGCACTATTGGGCAGTTCTTTAGGTTTTTTTTAGGCCCATCTGCCCCCAAGGGGGGCAGAATCCACTAAGCACCAGGGATCATGTGTGTGCTTTGTGTGGGGGGGTTGGCCCCTTGGGCAAGGGTCACCCCCAAAGGGGGCAATATATTCTATGGCATTTCTGCCCCCCTTGGGGGTAGATTGGCCTATTTATTTTTAGGCCCATCTTCCCCCAAGCAGAGAACACTAGACACGAGGGAAAATTTAAAAATGGTTGGTGGCGGAGTGTTTTTCAACTGGCGAAGTATTTGCTTTTATGATAATAACAGTTTTTCTCCTTTTTGTTCTAGTTCACAGCTTTTGCTGACTTTGCTGTGGCTTGTTGCAGTTTTGGCAGTAGTTGTCCTGCGGTTTGTGTAGTTGCATGTTTTAGGTAAGTAAATAAATTTACTCCAAGTGAGTATTGTTGCCATGCATGAATGACATGTTTGGAGGTGGTGTACTGAATGCAGGATTGTGTGTGAAATTGTCCTTAGATTTATGCACAATGATTATTGTGTTGTCTTATGTCTAAATTGCTTTTCTTTTTCTCTTTTTAGTGGGATATCATTGGTGATTGCTGTGGCTGTGCAGAGTAGTTGCTGGTGAGTCAAGCTTTTTCAGGCAAGTGAGCAGTATAGTTTTTGAGTTTATAACTCTTAGTGATAAAGCTACACTTTGTTACTTATCTTACACAGTGCTGGTTGTTGGTGGTAAATTTGTCCAGCTAATTTTTGTAGGAAGAATCATGGCTAGCTGTAGGATGACCGCTCAGCAGGTTGTTAGTGTGCTTTTTGAGTCATCTTCTGACCATCAATATGAGACTGACTCTGCATCTGAGGCAGAGGAGGAAGTGCAAGATTCTGGAAGTGAATTTTCTGTCAGAGAGGAATCATCTGATGATGAAGCAACTCTCAATGCTGATGAAGGGCCTGTTTTAGAGGAGGAAACTGATGTGCCGATGGTGCAGGAGCCAGCGGCTGAAAGGCTTCCCATTGGAAGACCTGACACGTGGGTTGCACCAAACATGGAGCAGCCACAGTTGCCTGCGTTTACTGGTTTTCCAGGGTGTCGAGTTAATATGGAAAACTTTTTGCCCGTCAACTTTTTTGAGTTGTTTATGGACAATATATTTTTGGAAGAGATTGTTGAGCAGACTAATTTGTATGCAGAGCAGTTTTTGAGGAACAACGCTGCCAGACTTAGGCCACACTCTAGAGCTAGCCGGTGGATTCCCACAAATCTGGAAGAGTTGAAAAAGTTCTTGGGTTTAACTTATTTGATTGGGCTGATAAGAAAGCCATCGCTGTCTTCATATTGGTCTACTAGTCCCTTGATGGCAACTGCTATATTTCCTGCCATCATGAGTCATAACCGGTATGAGCTTCTTCTTCGAATGTTGCATTTTGTAGATAATGCTTTAGCCTTGCCACAAGATCATCCTGATTCTGACCGTCTTTTCAAGATTAAACCTGTCCTTGATCATTTGGTAGATTGGTTTTCAGAGATCTATGCTCCAGGCAAAGAAATATCTGTAGAATAGTCTTTGGTCCTGTTCAAGGGTCGTTTGGTTTTTAGGCAGTACATTCCTAGCAAGAGGGCACGGTATGGAATTAAATTGTATATGCTGTCTGAAAGTAGTACAGGATATGTTTATAATTTCCAGGTCTACACTGGTAGGGATTCCAATATTGACCCCCCTGGTTGTCCACCCACTTTTGGAGTTAGTGAGAAAATTGTGTGGGAACTTGGTAGACGACTGTTTAACAAAGGTCACCATTTATATGTAGATAACTTCTACACTGGAGTTCAGTTGTTCAAGGAGTTGTTCAGAGTGGACACTGTTGCTTGTGGCACAATCCGCTCTAATCGGAAAGGCTATCCAAGAGAGGTTGTCTGTAAAAAACTTGACAAGGGACAGAGCAGTGCCTTGCGGAATGATGAGCTGCTAGCTCTGAAATTTGTAGACAAGAGAGATGTAAACATGCTAAGTACCATCCAGGATGAGAGTACTTCACCTGTGGCTGTTTGGGGTCAGGTTGCCGAAGTGCGCAAACCTGTGTGCATCTTAGACTATAATAAGCACATGGGTGGTGTTGATAGAGTAGATCAGAGGTTGGAACCTTACACTGCTGCTCGTAAGTCTTATGTTTGGTATAAGAAATTAGCGGTTCACTTGTTCCACTTGGCAACTTTTAATGCTTTTGTTGTGTTCAAGGATAGTTCTTCAGAGTCAAGGATGACATTTGTGAAATTTCAGGAGTCTATCATAGCTAGCCTTGTTGTGCTGGAACAGGCAAGAGTTCCTAGAGAAGCAGTGGTGGAGAATGTGGCTAGATTGAAAGATCGTCACTTTGCTGAGCACATTCCTCCCACGGCCCAAAAAAACTTTCCTGCTAAGAGATGTAGAGTCTGTGCTCGAAGAGGTATCAGGAAGGAGACTAGGATGTACTGCCCTGATTGTCCTTCAAAGCCTGGGCTGTGTGTGGGTGGCTGTTTCAGGAGCTACCACACACAGAAGAATTATTAGGAAATTCCGTGAGCGTAAACTGCTGTTTTATATTTTTATGTGTTCAGTTTCACGGTTGCCATTAGTCATGTATTCAGTTAGAGCTTTTGTGTTTGTAGTTTTGTACTGATTTATGATTAGTGGTTTCTTTGTTGTTTAAAAACAAAAACAAAAAGGGATGGTATGTATGGGGTGGCGCTTGGCTGGCGGTGTGCATGGGGTGGCGCTTGGCTGGCGGTGTGCGTGGGGTGGCACTTGGCTGGCGGTGTGTGTGGGGTGGCGCTTGGCTGGCGGTGTGTGTGGGGTGGCGCTTGGCTGGCGGTGTGCGTGGGGTGGCGCTTGGCTGGCAGTGCCAGACAAACGCCAGTCCACACACATCAGTTGGTGTGATTGCTGTATCGGGCATGTGGGCGTATGAAAGTGATGGGCCCTTGAGTGGCGCTGTCTGTCGATGCGAGTGTTGTAATGTGCTGGGCCCGTGGCTGGCGGCGTGAATGGTCTTGTGCATGTCATGTATGAAAGGTGTGTGAATGGACTGTAAAGCGGTTGGTGCCTTGCCGTGGCTTTACAGCTCACAAGCTGTGAGTCATTGGTTCAGTTTTTTGGCCTTTCAGTTATTAACAGTGCATTTTACTTTTGTGAAATCTCTTGTCAATAAAATTTGATCTGCTGAACCATCACTCACCCTCGTGCCAAATCCAGCCAGTATGTGTGGTTGAAAATTACAAAACCTGCTCCACTGTAATCAGGCGTCGCAGCACACTTGTGACACGCTAGGTGTCTCAGGTGGGACTCCAATGATGAAGCATGCCACCAACTTGATTGGTGGGTGAGGGGTCTTTTTCACATAACCTAAGTGCGTTTCTTTTCACACTTTTAGTGTTTGGCACATCACAGACTTATGTGGACACATCAAAATGATATATTACAAAACTACCTGTGTTTGGGGGAGCAGGGGGACCTATGTTTTTGGTCCTGTGTGCGGCCTTCATCTAGGGAAACCTACCAAATCCAGCCTTTTTTTATAACTAGACACCACAAGGAGTCCAGGGAGGTGTGGCTTGTGTGGATCCCCCAACATTTCTTACCCAGACTCCTCTGCAAACCTCAAAATGTGCTTAAAAAAGCATATTTTCCTGACTTTTCTTTGTACGATCACCGCTCCAGCACAAATTTCCTACTCCCCAGCGTTCCCCTCAGTCTCCCAAGTAAAATGACACCTCACGTGTGTGGGTCCCCAAAGCAGAGTCAGCCTAAAGATGTATAAAAGAAGAATATGTGCTTAACCACTTGCTGTGCTATCCCCTCAATCTCTACAAGTTTTTGGCCTTTTCCTGTTGCAGGCACCTGGCCCACCCACACAAGTGAGGTATCATTTTTATCGGGAGACTTGGGAGAACGCTGGGAGGAAGGACATTTGTGGCTCCTCTCAGATTCCAGAACTTTCTGTCAATGAAATGACAGGAAAAAGTGTTTTTTGGCCAAATTTTAAGGTTTGCAAAGGATTCTGGGTAACAGAACCTGGTCAGAGCCCGTCAAGTCACCCCATCTTGGATTCCCCTAGGTGTCTAGTTTTCAACAGTGGGCAGGTTTGCTAGGTTTCCCCTGGTGCCGGCTGAGCTAGAGGCCAAAATCCACAGCTAGGCACTTTGTAAAAAACTGCTCTGTTTTCTTTCTGAAAATGTGATGTGTCCACGTCGTGTTTTGGGGCATATCCTGTTGCGGGCGCTAGGCCTACCCACACAAGTGAGGTACCATTTTTATCGGGAGACTTGGGGGAATGCTGGGTGGAAGGAAATTTGTGGCTCCTCTCAGATTCCAGAACTTTCTGTCACCGAAATGACAGGAAAAAGTGTTTTTTGGCCAAATTTTGAGGTTTGCAAAGGATTCTGGATAACAGAACCTGGTCAGAGCCCCAAAAGTCACCCCATCTTGGATTCCCCTAGGTGTCTAGTTTTCAAAAATGCGCAGGTTTGCTAGGTTTCCCCAGGTGCCGGCTGAGCTATAGGCCAAAATCCACAGCTAGTCACTTTGTAAAAAACAGCTCTGTTTTCTTTCTGAAAATGTGATGTGTCCACGTCGTGTTTTTGGGCATATCCTGTTGCGGGCGCTAGGCCTACCTACACAAGTGAGGTACCATTTTTATCGGGAGACTTGGGGGAATGCTAGGTGGAAGGAAATTTGTGGCTCCTCTTAGATTCCAGAACTTTCTGTCACCGAAATGACAGGAAAAAGTGTTTTTTTGGCCAAATTTTGAGGTTTGCAAAGGATTCTGGGTTATAGAACCTGGTCAGAGCCCCACAAGTCACCCCATCCTGGATTCCTCTAGGTGTCTAGTTTTCAAAAATGCGCAGGTTTGCTAGGTTTCCCCAGGTGCCGGCTGAGCTAGAGGCCAAAATCCACAGCTAGGCACTTTGTAAAAAACAGCTCTGTTTTCTTTCTGAAAATGTGATGTATCCACGTCGTATTTTGGGGCATATCCTGTCGCGGGTGCTAGGCCTAACCACACAAGTGAGGTACCATTTGTATCGGAAGACTTGGGGAAACACTGGGTGGAAGGAAATTTGTGGCTCCTCTCAGATTCCAGAACTTTCTGTCACCGAAATAACAGGAAAAAGTGTTTTTTTTGGCCAAATTTTGAGGTTTGCAAAGGATTCTGGGTAACAGAACCTGGTCCGATCCCCACAAGTCACCCCATCTTGGATTCCCCTAGGTGTCTAGTTTTCAGAAATGCGCAGGTTTGCTAGGTTTCCCCAGGTGTCGGCTGAGCTAGAGGCCAAAATCCACAGCTAGGCACTTTGTAAAAAACAGCTCTGTTTTCTTTCTGAAAATGTGATGTGTCCACATTGTGTTTTGGGGCATATCCTGTCACGGGCGCTAGGCCTACCCACGCAAGTGAGGTACCATTTGTATCGGGAGACTTGGGGAAACGCTGGGTGGAAGGAAATTTGTGGCTCCTCTCAGATTCCAGAACTTTCTGTCACCGAAATGACAGGAAAAAGTGTTTTTTGGCCACATTTTGAGGTTTGCTAAGGATTCTGGGTAACAGAACCTGGTCAGAGCCCCACAAGTCACCCCATCTTGGATTCCCCTAGGTGTCTAGTTTTCGAAAATGTGCAGGTTTGCTAGGTTTCCCCAGGTGCCGGCTGAGCTAGAGGCCAAAAGCCACAGCTAGGCACTTTGTAAAAAACAGCTCTGTTTTCTTTCCGAAAATGTGATGTGTCCACGTCGTGTTTTGGGGCATATCCTGTTGCGGGCGCTAGGCCTACCCACACAAGTGAGGTACCATTTTTATCGGGAGACTTGGGGGAATGCTGGGTGGAAGGAAATTTGTGGCTCCTCTCAGATTCCAGAACTTTCTGTCACCGAAATGACAGGAAAAAGTGTTTTTTGGCCAAATTTTGAGGTTTGCAAAGGATTCTGGATAACAGAACCTGGTCAGAGCCCCAAAAGTCACCCCATCTTGGATTCCCCTAGGTGTCTAGTTTTCAAAAATGCGCAGGTTTGCCAGGTTTCCCCAGGTGCCGGCTGAGCTAGAGGCCAAAATCCACAGCTAGGCACTTTGTAAAAAACAGCTCTGTTTTCTTTCTGAAAATGTGATGTGTCCACTTCGTGTTTTGGGGCATATTCTGTTGCGGGCGCTAGGCCTACCCACACAAGTGAGGTACCATTTTTATCGGGAGACTTGGGGGGAACGCTGGGTGGAAGGAAATTTGTGGCTCCTCTCAGATTCCAGAACATTCTGTCACTGAAATGAAAGGACAAAGTGTTTTTTTGGCCAAATTTTGAGGTTTGCAAAGGATTCTGGGTAACAGAACCTGGTCCGATGCCCACAAGTCACCCCATCTTGGATTCCCCTAGGTGTCTAGTTTTAAAAAATGCGCAGGTTTGCTAGGTTTCCCCAGGTGCCGGCTGAGCTAGAGGCCAAAATCCACAGCTAGGCACTTTGTAAAAAACAGCTCTGTTTTCTTTCTGAAAAATGTGATGTGTCCACGTTGTGTTTTGGGGCATATCCTGTCGCGGGCGCTAGGCCTACCCTCGCAAGTGAGGAACCATTTTTATCAGGAGACTTGGGAGAACACAGATTAGCAAAACAAGTGTTATTGTCCCTTGTCTTTCTCTACATTTTTTCCTTCCAAATGTAAGACAGTGTGTAAAAAAGACGTCTATTTGAGAAATGCCCTGTAATTCACATGCTAGTATGGGGCCCCCAGAATTCAGAGATGTGCAAATAACCACTGCTTCTCAACACCTTATCTTGTGGCCTTTTTGGAAATACAAAGGTTTTCTTGATACCTATTTTTCACTTTTTATATTTCAGCAAATGAATTGCTGTATACCCGGTATAGAATGAAAACCCATTGAAAGGTGCAGCTCACATATTGGCTCTGGGTACCTAGGGTTCTTGATTAACCTACAAGCCCTATATATTCCCACAACCAGAAGAGTCCAGCTGATGTAACGCTATATATTGCTTTAAAAAATCTGACATCGCAGGAAAAAGTTACAGAGTAAAACGTGGAGAAAAATGGCTGTTTTTTTCACCTCAATTTCAATATTTTTTTATTTCAGCTGTTGTTTTCTGTAGGAAACCCTTGTAGGATCTACACAAATGAACCCTTGATGAATTCAGAATTTTGTCTACTTCTCAGACATGTTTGGCTTTTGGGATCCAGCATTGGTTTCACTACCATTTCTGTCACTAACTGGAAGGAGGCTGAAAGCGCAAAAATTAGTAAAAATGGGGTATGTCCCAATAAAATGCCAAAATTGTGTTGAAAAATGGGGTTTTCTGATTCAAGTCTGCTTGTTCCTGAAAGCTGGGAAGATGGTGATTTTAGCACCGCAAACCCTTTGTTGATGCCATTTTAAGGGGAAAAAACACAAGCCTTCTTCTGCAGCCCTTTTTTCCCATTTTTTTTAAAAAAACGAAGTTTTCACTGTATTTTGGCTAATTTCTTGGTCTCCTTCAGGGGAACCCACAAAGTATGGGTACCTCTAGAATCCCTAGGATGTTGGAAAAAAATGACGCAAATTTGGCGTGGGTAGCTTATGTGGACAAAACGTTATGAGGGCCTAAGCGCAAACTGCCCCAAATAGCCAAAAAATGGCTTGGCACCTGAGGGGGAAAAGGCCTGGCAGCGAAGGGGTTTAGAAGGTGGTGCTGCTGTTGTGTATTGATAGTGTCAACAAATAATTTATCAGTCTAGCAGTTCAGGGACTGAGCTCCATTTCTGTCCCAGGTACATAGCTGAAAAAAGGTATTGTAATTGAGAGCGTTGTTGGGATAGCATAGTAGGGGACAAGATTCCTCATAGCAACAGCTAAAAGAAAAAGAAAATGTAAACAATGTAAAAAAATATTTACTGGAAGTTTCTCTGTCTTCATACCTGCCTGCAAAATCTTATATATCATATGCTTGCCTGTGACAATTTTGGTACATGAAAATACTAGGGCGTTTTAGTGCCGCAAGCAATGTACATTTATAAAGGCTGCCAAAGTAGAATGATGTGTGTTTGTTTAGAAGCCATGCAGGAGGAGGATTAGCTGCCATGGTTACCTTTGAAGTCTAGTTGTAATGGCTTCAGCTGTGTTTATAAGAATATTATTAAATTGTGACTACTGGTGATGGAGAGCTGGTGACTGAGAGTTGCTTCCAGAGATTGGCGCAAAAAGTAACATTTTTAAACATACTTATTTAGGCATGCGATGCACAGGGAAGTTCATTCGAAAAAGACGAAGCCAAACATACTTTACCCAGGTTTGTTAATCAGTCTTTCTCTCTCTCCTCAGGGTTCCTCTTCAGGTGCGGTGCTGCCTAGCAAGAGAAGAGGGGACTAAGTGCCACTGTCAATAAAGACGGTTGCCTGACCCCTGTGTTTTTTTATATGATATCTTTCTACAGCGAGCATGCAATGCCTTTAGGAGGATTCTCCAAACAATTGGGTGAAATAACTATTGGCCTCATTGCCTCATTTAGAGTTTCCCCATTAACCGGTAAAGAAGTCTACCTTTGCAGCTCTAATGGAAGATCGTCTGCATATGTCTGCTTTATTTCAAGATGGCTACTATGACAGCAGGATGTTTGACCTATGATGGCTGTTTTCAACATACCCTCAATTAACCTGCTCTGATAGCTTGGCATAGAGCAGTCAGGCTCAGCTTAGGAGGCAAAGTGTAAAGTAATTGTGCAACACTTAAATACAGCTACACAGTGAAAGACCACAAAAAGACTCAACATCAGTTTAGAACAAGAGAGAATATTTATCTGAGTAAAACAAGACCAAAATGACAAAAAAAACAATCAGTAGAAGTCGAAATAAATTTTTTTAAAGATTAAGGGGGTCATTCTGACCCTGGCGGTCATTGACCGCCAGGGTCAATGACCGCGGGAGCACCGCCAACAGGCTGGCGGTGCTCCCAAGGGCATTCTGACCGCGGCGGTATGGCCGCAGTCAGAAACGGAAAACCGGCAGTCTCCCGCCGGTTTTCCGCTGCCCTGAGGAATCCTCCATGGCGGCGCAGCTTGCTGCGCCGCCATGGGGATTCCGTCCCCCTCAGCGCAAAACCGCCAGGATCAGGATGGCGGTGAGGGGTGTCGTGGGGCTCCTGGGGGCCCCTGCAGTGCCCATGCCAATGGCATGGGCCCCCGTAAGAGGGCCCCTAAAAGATTTTCAGTGTCTGCCATGCAGACACTGAAAATCGCGACGGGTGCTACTGCACCCGTCGCACCCTTCCCACTCCGCCGGCTCCATTCGGAGCTGGCTTCCTCGTGGGAAGGGGTTTCCCGCTGGGCTGGCGGGCGGCCTTCTGGCGGTCGCCCGCCAGCCCAGCAGGAAACACAGAATAACCGCGGCGGTCTTCTGACCGCGTAGCGGTATTCTGTTGGGGAACTTTGGCGGGCGGCCTCCGCCGCCCGCCAAAGTTAGAATCACCCCCTAAATGTGAAAATAGTGCTTACAAGTC
This sequence comes from Pleurodeles waltl, assembly GCF_031143425.1. Taxonomy (NCBI): domain Eukaryota; kingdom Metazoa; phylum Chordata; class Amphibia; order Caudata; family Salamandridae; genus Pleurodeles; species Pleurodeles waltl. The sequence goes on along the minus strand of NC_090445.1, from coordinate 174,906,179 downwards.
TACAGCAGTAGAAAGGTTACTTCAAGTCGCAAGGGACCATGGCAAATCCAAAATACAGGCCTAATGCAATGGATGGTAGGTCGGCTACATACCAGGGCCTGCTGAACAGTACCTTTGTTGGAGCAATGTAGCGTTGGTGAGGACAAAATGCATCGATATTTCTGCCACACTCTGGGACATACGCCGTCATCAGGCTCTGTAGAAGTCGATATGATGTGATGTGCCGTCGGTGGGCCAAGAAGAGCATCATCGTCGGGCCACGCACTAGGTGAATACCCTGTTGTAGGGTAGCTCCTGGGCGATGTGTGGATTTTTTCTGCCTTAGGGCGATGCTTTGCTTTTTTAAGTTGGCAGCTGCAGAACCCATTTCTGAAACCCAGGACTGCAGGAGGCTGGCCCTCTATGTAGTGTGCAAAACTAAGCACACTATGCAGAGGGTCCAGGCAACCACACATTGGTATCCAGAGGTAAAAATTAGATCAACTAATGCTCGGTATCTGGTCGAGCAGTTAGGCTAATTCAGGAGATGTGCTAAGTATTTGCTATACTCACAATAATGCACCACACACACTCAATGAATAACTCGAGACCAGAATTTATAAAAATACTTCAGACTTTTTATATAAATTTTAAGACCAAAATCTTTAGAATACATTAGGTACTTTTTGAGTTATGACTTTTTGAAGTTTTAATAAAGTTAGTCTTTCTGTGCGTAATTGAGCACCATAGGAATCAATAGACAGTCACTTTTTAAAAAACATTGAAAATCGTACAGTTGGGTTACCAGTCTCTTCTCCAGCAGGGAGGCCGAAGTGGTTGGTGGGCACACTGTGCCAGCTGGAGAGCCTCAGGCGGCTCCCGGTTCCGGCAGGAGCAGTGTTGGAAAACCTCTTGCCACGGGCACAGGGCCACCTGGAGGGGCCACTTGGAAAAGAAGCTGGTTTTCAGATTTAAAGTTGGTGTCTCGGGGTCCCCTTGGGCTGTTGAAGTTGCATGCGGTTGGGGACCCAGGGCACACAGCAGACCCTGCAATGCAAGGCTCAGGGCGGCCAGGTGCAGGGTGTTTTGAGGTCTTGGATACTGTGCGCCAAGGGAACCTTTGGAGCTGAACGTAAGTCTTCTTCTTGGGACCCTGCAGGACGTCACGAGTGCTCTGGTGTCACATCCAGGGTGTCACTGAAGTCCCGCAAATAGGGCTTCATTCTGGTCCAGTTGCACCTCTGGGGGAGCTGTTTTTGAAGATGTTCGATGTGCACTGGTCAGTAACTGGGGTATCGGCACAACTCAGCCACGGGAGGGTGCTGTCCCACCAAACTGAGCACACTTGCAGATCTCGTCTGGGCTGTTGTTGGTGTGTTGTTGGGTCCGGCTGCAACTTATGTCTCCGGAGATATCATGCGGTCAGTGAAGTGTCTCTCCCCCGTTTGCAGGTTCCTTGCAGGTTCCTGTAGTTTCTTGAGTGGTACTTCCACTCAGGAGGGAGTTCTCAGGCTATTTGCAAGGCCTGGAGGTCCTCGGAGTCTTTTGAGCTCGATCCAGTGGTCAGCGCCTTCGCATCAGTGATTGTCAGGACACTGGTGCAGCAAGCAGGGGTCATGGAGCCTCTTCTGGTGCAGCTGGTCCTCTGTTCTCGTCTTTGAGGGTTCTTTGGTGCTGTTTTCTTTTCTTCCAGATGAATCTAAAAACTAGGTCCACGGGAGTCCCCTAAATACTGAATTTAGTGGGAATTTAAGGGGAAACCTGGTAGTGTCCAATGGGACTCTTACCTTTAGGGGGCTACACCGACTATAGTGACCACTTCCTGTGGGAAGGGTCACCTCCCTAAACACTACTGGATATTTTCCTGTCATCCAACATGGAGGAAAACGAGATGAAGGGTCCACTTTGCCTGCAAGCCCCTAGGGGTGGTACATGCTCAGTGAGGCAACTCCTCCTACCCTTTGTTTGGTTTTCTGCCTTTGCTCCCACAAAAAGTGAGGGCTTGCAAGGGGTGGGAGCCTTCTGCTGGTAGCAGCAGGCCTGGAGGCTCGAGTTTCAGGGGCAGTAGCCCTTTGAAGCTCACCACCAGGGTTTTGCACGTTCCTGAGGGAGGGGGTGTTAGCTCCTCCACCCAGGAAGGGCATTGTCTTACAAACCAGAGAGGCATGGCTTTCCCCAGGTTTGTCTATTGGCCGTCTGGAGTGGAAGGCTGGATGAATCCAGTCAGCAACTATGTCAGCTAGGTTAGCTTTGGCAAGGGGGCACCTCTAAGGTGACCCCTGGGTACAGTTAGGGTTAAATCCAACACTGGTACCAAACAACCCAGGGTACAGAGTGGCCATCATGTAGCTGTGGAACCCGTGTTTGACCAGTGTCCAGTACATGTACTTAAAATGGCTGCTCTGTTCACTCACTATGTCCCAGGTCTGGCAAGGACACAGTGGGGGCATATTGCTCATGCAATGATGCTCTCACATATAGTATGGTGCGCCTTGCCTTAGGGCTGTAAGGCCTAACAGAGGGGTGACTTACCCATATCATATGCAGTGTAGGGTGGACAGGACATACAGGGTGTGTGCCATGTCTAGTTTGCCTTTTTAGGTTTGCCCCAGTACACTGAGCCTGCTCTTGCAGTGCTGGGGGTATCTGGGTGCAGGGCCCTAGAGGGTGACACAATCAGTGATGCTGCCCTCAGGTACCTACTCCTACTATCTCATGCCCTGGGAGATAGGGTACCCATTTACTAGGGTCTTACAGGGATATGTAAGAGTGTATCCAATTGTGCCAAGCATCACAAAATATTTAGGGAAAGAGCTCTGGCCCAGGGAACCTGGTTAGCAGCGGCCCTGGGCACTAGCAACTTCTAGAACACATCAACATCAGGCAAAAAGTGGGGGCTAACCATGCAAAAAGAGGCCTCCTCTCACAAGCTCGGGAGGAGGGCACCTTAGGCAAGGGTAGGACTCACAGATGCCAGAGTCTAGCACCACCAGGAGAGTTGCAAGATGTCCATGAGACTGAAAAACAACAGCAAGCCCTCGGAGAGTCTTGGGTGCAAGGATGTAGAGAACAAATCCAGTCCTTCTTACTGCAAGAGAGAAGCAGCAGGCCAACACAGGAAAACAAGTAGGAAAGTGGAAGTCCCTCATACAGCACAGGAAGCACAGGGTCGACACACCAATGTTATTGCAGGGTGGTGGTCTCTCCTGGCAACACAGCAGCCCTCCTTTTTGGGAGAGTGTCCTTGGTTCCAGTAGAGATCTGATTTGGTGGGGGTTTAGGCTCCAGTACTTATACCCAAAAAGGCCTTTGATGTGGAAGAAACATCAAAAGAGGCCTTTGAAGATTACAAGGTCCCTGCTGTTTCTTTCCCTGGTACCAGATACTCTACAGTCCTTTCTGTGGGAAGAGGAAGAGCCCAATTCAGGAGTAAGTGCCAGCTCCTCTCACCTATCTAGCCCAAGAAGACCCATCAGCCTGATGATTGGCCATCAGGATGAAAATGTCACACTCAAGCTCCCTTTGTGTTTGACTGTCTGGAGGAAATGCACAAAGTCCAGCTGTCAGAGACAGGCACAGACACAGAAAGGTTAAAGTAAGACAATGCCCACTTTCTAAAAGTGGCATTTTCAGACTTACAATTTAAAATTCAAATTTACCATAAGTTGTCATTTTCTATAATGGACCCAGGGACACCAAACTCCACATGTCTCTCTTTTCCCAATTGGAAATGACACTTAAATATGTTTTAAAGTACTCCCAGTGCTATCTTATGGGTTAGACAGTCCTTGCAATAGAGTTTTTTTACTATCTGGACATGTTAAACCTAAAAGTGAATGTCAAACTTTTTTAATCCATTGCACCCTGCCCTTGGGGCTAACTATGGCAATGCCTTAGGGGTGACCTACATATAATAAAAAAGGAAGGTTTGGGCCTTTCAAGTGTGTCCATTTGCTGGTTGAAATGGTGATTTACAACTGCACACACAAGCTCTGCAGTGATATGCCTGAGACATGTTAGAAAGGCTACTGTAATGGGTGGCACATAAATGCTGCAGGCCCACTAGTAGCATTTAATTCACAGGCCCTTGCCACATATAGTGTACTTTACTAGGGACTTACAAGTACATTAAACATTCCAATTGTGGAAAAGCCAATGTTACCATGTTTTAGAGTTCAGAGCAACTACACTTTAGCACTGGTCAGCAGTGGTAAAGTGCCAAGAAGTCTAAAAGTCAGCAACCATTAAGTCAGAAAACAGAAGGTCAGAGGGCAAAAAGTTAGGGGAAACCATGACAAGGATGCCAGATCTAACCCATCTCATCCCACCATAGCTATCCAGCTATTTGGGAAAACATTCTCTTAAAAACATTCCTCAGGAAATCAATTACCTTACTTGTCGAGGGTTTCACCACATTTGTTCTCAGCTTATTAGTGAAATAGTCCAACTAGTCTATGCAAAGGAGCATAGTGATAGGGAAGGTTTTCAGGGGACTGCTAAAGACAATGGTTAGTTTTTGCTCTTGCCCCGTCAGTAATGTGGTCGAAAACATGAGGCAGGCCCTCACTCTAAGGATTTTATTTTCAGCTTTTAATAACTGGAATTCTTTAACAAATACTTTGATGTCATAGTAGACCAGCATTCTTCTGACCTCAGCCTTCTTAGCATCTGTGACATCCATATGTGCCTAATGGCCAGGCTTTAAAGTAACAGAGGGCATTAGTACCACACTCCTCAATATCAAATTAATCTCTAAGGTCAATGTGGTATTTTGTGCAGTTTTGTAGGATGGCTGTATATTAACATTTTGAGCTATTTCCCTGATAGACCTTTGATACATAATGCCTACTCTCCGCCCTCTTCTATTTCCTTAAGCCATTCATCCTCTCTCAAAGCCTTGAGGGTATCAAATTCATCAGACAGCCATGAAGTAACCACATCATTTTGGTCATCCCAAGCTTCTTTTGGAGCTTCCTTGTCAACAGTGGCGGCTGGTGATCATTAAAAGTGGTGGGGCAATCCTTGTCTTGAATTCCAGTGAACGAGACTGCGTAACTTACTTGGAGTGTTCGGGGGTTTGCTCATACTTGCTGCATTCAGTCATAGTCTCTCACTTATTCTCACTCGGACTTAGTCATTTACTCTCATGCGCACTTGCAGTCACTTTTACGTTCTCTGACAGTTTCATTGACTCCATGCAGTCTCACCCATTCTCACTCTGACCTAGTCAATTCCACTCATTCTAAGTCATTCTGATTGACTCAATCTCCCTCTGACTCACTTAGTCTCACTTAGTTTCTTAGTCTCACTCTGATGCACTCATTCTCACTCAGTCTCACTCATTCTCACCTAGTTTCCTGAGTCTCTCCATGACTCGCTTGTTCTCACTGATTCACTCAGTCCCACTCACTCCGGTTCACTCCATTTCACTGTGACTAACTCATACTCAATCAGTTGCACTCATTTTCACACTCCCACTCATTCTGACTCAAACAATGCCACTCTGACTAACTTATTCTCATTGAGACCCATTCAGTTTCACTCTGATTCACTCATTCCTGCTTAGCCACACTCATGCTCACCTAATTTCCCTGATTCTTCTCGTAACTCACTCGTACACCCTGGTTCACTTAGTGCTATTCATTCTGATTCAGTCTCACTGTGACAAACTCATACTCAATCATTCACAGTCAGTCCCACTCAGTCTCATTCATTCTGACTCACTCAGTGTCACTGTGACCCAGTCTTACTCATTCACAGTCAGCCTGTCATTTACACTCAATCACACGTATTTTCACTTAATCGCCCACTCATGCTGATTCACTCTGACTCACTCATACTCACTCAGACTCACTCCACTCAGACTCACTCATTTGCAATCCTTCAAACTCTCTCAAATACAATCATTCTCACTCAGTCAGTCTTCCTCACTCTCACACTGACTCACTCTGTCTCACTCATTCTGTGACTCACTAACTCGCACTCAGACTTGACTCAGTCTCACACACAGTAACATTCAGTTACATTCCCTGTCATTCTCCCACACTCATTCATTCTAACTTGAACTCACTCTTCATATTACTCATTGTTCTCACTTTGACAGACTCCTTCACTGACACTCTCACTTTTACTCACACATACACACATGGACACACAGACATGCTCATTCATACACACACTATCTCACAGACACACACTCTCACACATACATACATACACAGTATTTCAAACAATTGTCATTTGCCTTGCTGTCTGCGCAGGTCCTGTTTGGACTCCTGCTGCTTCTTTCAGCTTCAGTCACTTGAAACTGAAACCTCAAACCTGCACAGTTGCATATTCAAGTTTTCAGTCTCTACTCATTCACTCCACCCTTTTCCAACTCTATGATGAGTTGGGAAAGAGTGTGGTGACTGGCTGAGTGACACGTACCCACGGACACTGCAGGGCTTAAAGGTGCATCGCCTATGGCTAACTTTGTTTGTGAGGCAACACGTCACAGATTGGGAGGCACTGAGGCATGTCAGGGGTCTGATGCCAGGACTGGGAGTTTCACCAGCCTGTGTTAATCTCTGATGGATGGTGCAGGTGCATTTGTGCACATGCGCCAGACATCAGACATTTTCTCGAGCAGAGCTGTCTAGGAATGCAGCTAGACTGCATTTCTTTATGCTTAGAGTGAATACAATATTATTATTCACTCTTGGTATAACAAAGCAGGGGGACATAGCCCTAGAGCCCTAACAGGAAAACTGCCACTACTTGTCAGACAGTTCACATGCTAAGTAATTCTTGCTCATTTTGAACTTTCCAGATGTGTTCAACTGTGAAAACATACTTATTTCACTTGCAGGCCAGTTTTGTGATACGTAAATGCCTTAGCAGCACAACCACTCATGGGTATATTGACTAGTGGCTTGCGGTCGATGCATATTGAGAGCATCTTCACAAGGACCTATTACTCATCAGTTCATGTCTTCAACTTCCTCTCAATTACCAAATCAATGACTTCAGCTCCACTCATTTTGCCTGGAGCAAATGTAATTTCATGCACATCTCTCCCAGCCTGCACTGGCCATAACAGGCATCGGCAATTCCCTAGGAAGCTGGAAGGTTGGGGCCGGTTTTGCAGCAGTGGGGATCGGTTTTGTTACTGGGGGTAGTTTTGCAGCAGTGCTGCAATATCCACCCCCAGTAACAAAAGCAGCCAGTAAGTGTTTTCAGCCTCCCGTGGACAGGCATTGCTTCCTTCCACTCTACCCCCCCCCCCCCCCCCCCACTAAACCCCCCTCCATGAGGCTGGTCCCCCTCCCAGAGGCTGTTGCCAGGGCTGCTTTGGGTTGCCAGTCCAGCCCTGCCTCTCTTCCATTCATAATGATTCATCAAAAGATTGCAAAAATAGTGTATCTTGTAACCCTATTTTTACATAGTGCATGCTTTTTTGTCACATTCTGCATCCCACACAAACGCCACCCCTTTCTTCACCAGCCTTGTCATGGGTTCTAGATGGGCTCTAGCTTTTCAGCATATTTGCTAATGAAGATGCTGTGAAACAGCCAGGAGCAGGAAGGGTCAATACTTATCATGTAGTCAGAGAGCTAGGAGATTATTAAAAACAGGAAGATGACCGTTAAGTTATTAGGCTTGTTGCCCAGTGTGTCATTGTGCAGAAAGATGTTCATGAGGTTGTGACCTCCAGTGCCGGGTCTGCACTGATCCACTTGCACAGGAAAGGCATGTAATGCATTCACTCATTGTCTGGTACTCGTACCCTTGCTAAAGTGCTTCTCTTTTGACTGTTGACTTATCCATCCAACATGTTTTGTTTTCCCCTTCCTTGGACCCTCAGTTCTGGTTCCCCTGCTTTGTTAGGCAGGTTGTTATGGTGCATCATCTCCACTTCCTTCCTCTACATGTACTTTCTTGTGTATCCATTACTTTTAGCTGCTTGTTGGGAATGCTCCTGGTGTTCCGCAATGATCAGCACAGCAATAGTGGTGCAAGTATTGAAAAGAGGCCCCTCAATGTGTTCCCTACTGTGCTACCTTCAGTCAGGTATCCAGTTAAGCTTAATGTTCATATGTTAAGGTGCAAACTCATTCCAGTAGGTACTTTACAAATCCCATTCCACACAGGGGAGGTTTCTTCCATCCCGTTCCCATTCATCCTCTGAACGCCCTGAGTGGGAAGTCTCTGAACAAGCCTGCACACACTTACATCAAGAATGCCAAAAATCTAGAGACAGCACTGAACATACCATCTCTGGGAAAGACATTGACGCCGCTGTGTTTTTCTCTCACTGTCCCTACCCTATTCTCCTCTTTCCACCCATAGTGTTTAGCAATGTATTACTAACATTTACATAGGCAAATGAGAGGGGTAGGTTAATGCTGGATTCGAAGGCCTTTTGCCCTTAACAGAAACAGCTTATTGGAGTATAATCGTGATTTTACAGTTACAGACACCATGGTGGGCTTCGTTGAACCTTGAAGCCCAAATAACTTGAGTTAAATATTTAATAATTTGTGTAAATGTACATTCCTTTGTTAGAGAATAAGCATATGGGTTTCAAATGTCTGCAAAACTCGATGCCGAATGTCAGTGTTCTTAGACAAAGTAAGCAAAAAATAATAGAGTGCCAACGTAATTGGGGGGTACAGAAAGTCAAGGAGACCTTTCACCTGTATTGTCCTTTTAAAAGTGTGTCCCTTATGAGTAGCATAGCCCAAAGGGGTACACCAGACAGATCAAGAGCTAGGTTAGGAAAACTGAAAAACTCACCTCTCCTGTGACAAGTAAACAAATGCCAAGATTGGTCTTTGCTGTTCCAAGAGATGCCCCCAGCCTACCGGCAGCTCAAATGAGGTAGCTTTGCCTCCCTTACATACACCTTGTGCAACAATATCGACAAGGACGTGTAAAAAACGAGACAGAAATGTAGGCACTCCAGAGCAGGAGAACCAGAAAACAAAATAAAAACACTCTTCTTATAATAACAAAAATAGTTTTTGCTGCCTTGCCTAACTCACAAAAGCACAGCAGGAGTCTCATCTAGACAGATCAAGAGGAATCTTTCTCTCTTACCGTCTGGGTCAGGAGACTGTTTCCAGAAAAAAAAAATTCAAAAAGTGGTCCTCACATGATCACAGAGGATCTACACAAAACACTCAAATAAAGGACGGCAGGCACTGTCACTCAGTGAGCGGACATGGAGTCATATGCACCTCCATCACCTTCTCCAGCACTCTCATATCTTAGTAGAAACCTTGAATGTACTAGGATGGTTTTTTTACACAGTTCTGATCAATCCACTGGCTAGAGAGAAGAAAACGCAAAATAAAAACCTTCCCTGTGGTCTAGTGCGCCGCATAGTTTCTAAATTATCAAAAAAGAGGATTACATCCATTATTTCCTTGTTCATATTCCCCAACACAGTCCTTTCCTGCGAGATTTCATCTAGCTCCCGTCTTAAAACCCTCGCAGTATGACTGCCATTACCCATCAGGCAGTAGAAAAGGGAGGAAATACTATCTCCTCCTGTCATTTCAAGCGTCCTAAACTAAAAGAGAAGATGAAAAAAGCTATCTGACCCTCAAGAGGGAAGGTGGGAACACAGGAGTTTATTGAGGAACGCTTAGATTTGGAGCAATGAAGACTACTGGAAAGTAACCGGGCTTTCACATTCACTCATCATCAGAGTAGCATGGCTAGAATGGTACGATGACTGAGTAATTGTCCACAAAACTAGAAGCATGCTTTGTTGTAAACTGCTAAGTGCCTCAGTAAATGTATTTGTTGTATATACAAGCACTCTGAGGTGCATTTCTCTACAGTAATCACACTGCCAGCAATGAAAAGACAGGCAGGTTCTGCTGAATGATTCTAATGCATATTCACCACAAATGCGTAACCTTGCCCTTTATCATTGGAGAGCCGTGCATTTTTCAGTTAACAAAAACATCTAGACAAAATATTTGCTCTCCCTGATATTCATGGCACCTCCTTGAATTCCAGAAGTCTATGTTTATAAAAGAGAAACAAACTAGGCATTTTGCCAATTTTGCATGATGACTATCATATTCAGGCTAATATCTTACAATGAATTTCCGTTACATTGCTTTGATGTTCCCAGATCACCATGTCTGTGATTGCTTTTATATAAAGCAATATTTGTTTAAAACTGCAGTGTTAGACCTGAAAGCCTTAGGGTGGTCATCCCCCAACTTTGTACCTCCACTTTTCTTACACTGTTTTGTTGGTTTTAGGACTGTGCACTTTACCACTGCTAACCAGTGGTAAAGTGCATATGCTCTCTCCCTTAAACATGGTAACATTGGTTCATCCCCAACTGACATATTGATTTACTTATAAGTCCCTAGTAGAGTGCACTACATGTGCCCAGGGCCTGTAAATTAAATGCTACTAGAGGGCCTGCGGCACTGGTTGTGCCACCCACATAAGTAGCCCCTTAACCATGTCTTAGACCTGCCATTGCAAGACCTGAATGTGCGGTTTCACTGCCACTTCGACTTGGCATTTAAAAGTACTTGCCAAGCCTTAAACTCCCCTTTTCCTACATACTCACCCCTAAGGTAGGCCCTAGGTAACCGATAGGGCAGGGTGCTATTTAGGTAAAAGGCAAGACATGTTCATATGTGTTTTATATGTCCTGGTAGTGGAAAACACCTACATTCGTTTTCCACTACTGTGAGGCCTCCTCCTTTCATAGGCTACCATTAGGACTTCCCTAATATAATTTTTGAGTGGTAGATTCTGATCTGAAAGGGGTAACCAGGATATGTTTAGTATAGCCAGAATGGTAATAGAAAATCCTGCTTATTGGTGAGGTTGGATTTTATGATACTATTTTAGAAATGTCATTTGTTTTGGAAAAATGAGCATTTCTCTGCATTTAAAAACCATCTGTGCCTTACAGCCTGTCACCAATCAATGTTTGGGCTCGGCTGGTTGACAGCTGCCTTCTGCATTTCACCCAGACAACAGCAAACACAGGGCATTCAGTCACACCTGCACTCATCTGCATATTGAATGGGTCTTCGTGGGCTGGAAGGGTGGATAGCCTGACACTTACATTTCAAAGGCCAGTGGCCTACCCTCACACAATGTTCTGCCAAACCCCCTACTGGGACCCTGGCAGACAGGGCTGAACCGAAAGGGAAACTTGTGCACTTCAAAAACACTCTTTGAAGTCTCCCCCACTACAAAGGCATTTTTGGGGACATAAACTAGGTCTCTGACCCCCCCACCAACTCAGACACTTCTGTATCTCCACCTGCATCCTGTAAGGAGGAACAGCCTGGCTGCCAAAGGACTCATCTGGAGTGCTTCGCTGAGAAGGACTGCTGCTCTGCTGTTATCCTTCTACTCTCTGACGTTGCTGAGAAGGACTCTGCCTTTCCCAAAAGTGTTCTCCAAGGGCTTGGATTGAGCTTGCCTCCTGTTTTCTGAAGTCTCAGGGCCAAAAAGACTTCACCTCGTCAGGCAATTCCTTGTGAGTCAAAAATCAACGCAATGCCTGCCGAAAATGGCACAAAGCCTGCCTTGTGACCGAAGAATTGCTGCACAGCCGACCAAAATGATGCAGCCCAACTTCCAGAGTGGAAATTCGATGCAGTGCCTGCCTTGCGATGGAAAACTTCGACTCATCGCCTACCAGATCGACGCAGCACCCGTCCCTTCCTTCCAGCGCATCAAGGATTTTCATGCACCATCCCTGGGCATCAAAATAGCCCTACATCGCAGTGAGGAGCCAAGACTACTTGCCCAAAAACGACTCAAGCCCCTTGCAGAGTGGAAAGAAACAATGCATCGTCTGTGTTGCAACGGAAAATTTGACGCAACACCCGATTTTGCCATGCATCTCCTCCTCTGTGGTCTCCGTGCATCACTATTTTTGACGCATACCAAGTACTGTGTGTAACAAAGAGACAACTGTTTATTTCCAAGGATTAGGACTCTTTTCAACCTTTTAAAAGTAATATTTCAACTTGTGGTTACTGGATCTCTGTCCTTTTGACCTGATTTTATTCAGATAAATATTATCTATTTTTCTAAACCTGTCTGGTGTATTTTTGTGGCATTTTGACTGTTTTACTGTACGAGTAATTGCACACATACTTTACATATTGCCTTCAAAGTTAAGCCTGACTGCTCAGTGCCAAGCTACCAGAGGGTGGGCACAGGATAATTTGGATTGTGTGTGACTTACTATGACTAGGATTGTGGTCCTTACTTGGACAATAGTGTATACCTCTGCCAACTAGAGACCTCATTTCTAACATGCAGCCTATTTTCCTTAATGGGAAACAGGTTGCATGTAAAAGAACCATTTTAAAAAGAACACTAGTTAGACAAACCGTTTTTTGAAGCAGGCAGTGTTGCTATGGTCCACTAGGGACCATTTGAGAAATGGTTACCAACTCCTTTGAGTTGGTGGTAAAATATAAATGTTTTGCAATCAGATTCAGTCACAAAACATTAATACTCAGTGATCAGTATTTGGAGTTTTTAATTTGCTGGACATTGGGATTTAGTTCCCATGGCTTGAAAAGGCTGCCACAACATTTCCCTTCATGTTGCAGTCATCCAATCAAAGCACAAGCTCATGCAGGAGTTCACAAGAGTCTGTCACTCCCACAGGAGTTAGGCAGCTGATGACAAAAATGCCCCCTTGATCAATCAGATCGCTCTTCTTCACCACATTTTCTATTAACAAGATGTTGTCCGTATATTGCCCTTGAAGCTAATTTGCCATCCTCCCTGATAGCAAGTTGTCTTTGGCCACATTACTTCCAGCTAGTCTGAGTCTGATTGAACAGTGGATGGTCGCTCATTGGCTAAAGCCATATAGGATCAAAACAGTTCCTGTGGTTGGGAATTCTTTACACCCTAATACGGACTACTTTTGACATGATAAAATAGACCCCTAACTCCACCCCCACAACCCCACCAACTCCAGTTTAGGTGTAAAATGTGAGTCTTCACTGACTTTATCCTTTCTGGTTTGATCTGTGGTGGCTAATAGTTCATTCCATGTGCACAGGCTCAGGAAAGTCCTGCCACATTTAAACCATGACGCCATTTCTGATGTCAAAGGATTTCACGTATCCTATCCAAATTTAATTCAGATGGGCTTGCCTAACTACCAAATGAGAAGACTGAAGGTGTTCCAAAATAAGGTACCATGACTGATTCTTTAAGTTCTACTTTTTGTCATGCATTTAATCTGCACTGGTTTAAGAAGGACCCAGTTCTCTTCAATATCGTGTGCCTGGTGGATCGTGTTTGCAGGGCACCTCACTAGTTTTTACTGGTTTTTACTTGAAGGGGACATCACTCCTCCATTACTCCCAGATCCCTCTGGTCCTTGTCCCATTCATCACTATACTGTATGGAAATACTCCACAACAAAAAAAAAGAACATGAAGAATGCTGGGTCATCCATCCGACCCCCTCCCTCTGGTAGTACATATTCTGTACTTACCTAGCGTTCCATCTATTCTTTTTTCTGTCTTCTGACAGGAATTGAGGAATTTAGGGTGTCGTCCCTGCAGGGCTTGGGCTGCTGCTGTTGTGCTTCCTCCTAGTCTGCCAGTCTTGCTGGGTAAGCGTTGCTGTATGCCTCGTTGTGATCGCTTGTTGGACCATTTTCCTAGGGTATTGAGGCGATGCTGGTTTGGTATCATTGGTGCATCTCTGAGAAAGCCTGGAGCTTTCCTGACTTCCTCTTTGTGGCAAAGTGGTTCTGGACATGCACGGAAGGCGTCCTTTTCGGCCCAGCTGCTAGCGTTGCACTCCTGGATGTTTTCTGGATATAATTAGGTGGTTGGGCCCCCTGGAGTGAGTACCGCTTGGCAGATTTGATTTTTTTTTTTCTGTACCTGCTGCCTGGTTCTGTGGTTTTGTGGATTGCAACTGCTGCAGTAGTCGTGTACCATGGGGAAGCACTTGGAGGTGTCTTCGTCCTTCTCTTCCTCTTCTTCACCACCCCAGTCTCATTCCCCTTCCTGGCTCGACAGATGTGGGGAGGAGAAGGCCTGCATTAAATGTCTCATTAGGGAAACGCTTTTGGAGATGGGGGCTGAAGGCAAGTGCAAAGTAATTCCTGCTGCTGTGTCTCCTTCAAGTTCCAATGAGGAGGGATTGTGTTCAGTGCAGGCAACTCACCTGAATTCCAGGTGTTCCGATGGGGCAGTAACAATTCCAAAATCAAGGTGAGGACTAACGTGTCCTCAAGAGGATAGGGGTTTTGGGAAAAGAAAAAAAGAAAATGCTAGCTTCTGCTTCGTGGACTGCAGAATCAGACTGCTGGAACCCGGACTGTGTTGTGTTGGGCATCAGGAATTCAGATTTCTCAAAATACTGGGTTCTTGGTCTTTTGGATTCTGGACTACAAAATAATTTCTCTATGAATATATTGAACTTGCATAAACTATTGTACATTGCATAATGTCAGTTATTGTTGACACATTGTGCATACATTTCTATAAGGCTGAACAAGTCTCTTACTCTTTTTACAGGGTAACTTGGATTCCCTTCCAAATGATTAATCACGCTAGTTCTTATTGTCATAAATTATTTTACAGACATGGCTCTGTTTTGTTTCTTTTAAGCGATTTATCTTTCTTTACCTTGAAATGAAGTTACTTGCTTGAAAATTTCAGAAGAACCCTGTTGGACTTTTGCTTATGCAGGGTCATCCCCAGTCTTTTTCGCCTCCTGCCTCCTATGTTTTTCTGACATGTTGCTGTTGGCTTTTCAACTCTGAGCACTTTACCACTGCTAATCAGTGCTAAAGTGCATATGCTCTCCTGTTTAAATTGTATGTAAGTGGTTTATCCATGATTGGCATATTTGATTTACTAGTAAGTCCCTAGTAAGGTGCACTAGAGGTGCCAGGGCCTGTAAATCAAATGCTACGAGTGGGCCTGCAGCACTGGTTGTGCCCCCCACATAAGTAGCTCTGTAATCATGTCTCAGACCTGCCACTGCAGTGTCTGTATGTGTATTTTTACACTGTAAATTCGACTTGGCAAGTGTACCCACTTGCCAGGCCTAAACCTTCCCTTTCCTTACATGTAAGGCACCCCTAAGGTATGCCCTAGGTAGCCCCAAGGGCAGGGTGCAGTGTATGGATAAGGTAGGACATATAGTAATGTGGTTTATATGTCCTGACAGTGAAATACTGCCAATTTCGTTTTCACTGTTGCAAGGTCTGTCTCTCTCTCATAGGATAATATGGGGGCTACCTTTAAATATGATTAAAGTGTAGATTCCCCTAGAGAGTAGATGGACATGTGGAGTTTGGGATCCCTGAACTCACAATTTAAAAATACATCTTTTAGTAAAGTTGATTTTAAGATTGTGAGGTTGGAAATGCCACTTTTAGAAAGTGAGCATTTTCTTGCTTAAACCATTCTGTGACTCTGCCTTGTTTGTGGATTCCCTGTCTGGGTCAGTTTGACAGTTGGGTTGTTTTTCACCTCACACCAGACAGTGACACAAAGGGAGCTGGGGTGTGATCTGCATTTCCTGATTAGCCATCTCTGCTAGGAGGGAGGGGTGGAGTGGTCACTCTCATCTGAAAGGACTGTGCCTGCCTCTGACAATGCTGTCTCCAGCCCCCTGGTGTGTGTCTGAGGCCTTGCCTGGGCAAGGCAGGATTTCACAAGAAGGTGTGAGTCCCCTTTGAAGAAAGGTGACTTCAAAGACAAAAATGGGTATAAGAAGGGCACCCAAACTTACAAACTTCAGAAACACTTCTGGAATCAAGAGGAACCTCTGCCTGGAGAAGAGCTGATCGCTGAGGAACAAGTGCTGCCCTGCCTGTGACTGTGCTTTGTGGAGCTTTCCTGCAGTGCTGCTTCTGCCAGAGTAAGAGGGCAAAGACTGGACTTTGTGTGCCTTCCATCTTGAAGAAGAAATCTCCAAGGGCTTGATGTAGAGCTTGCCTCCTGTTGTTGAAGTCTCAGGGATAGCAAAGACTTCTTCCTGCCAGCACCTGGAGTCTCTGGAGAGACCCCTACTCTGCTCTGTGGTGCCCTTCCAGTTCCTGGGACCCTGAAAGGAGAGGCTGGCAGCCTAAGGACAAAAATACACGCACCGAGCACCGTGCGGAGAAAAGATCGACGCGAATCCGATCGCGGCTGAGAAAACGACGCGACGCCGGTTCCGCAGCTGAGAAACGACGCCGCAGGAAACGCGACCGAAAAACCGACGCCCGGAGCAGGAGAAACGACGCGCAGCATCGCTGACGGAGGCTGAGAGATCGCACCCTGCGCCGCGGGACTTTCGGATCGTCGTGTGGCTGGCTTTTTCAACGCGCACCGCCGTGCCGAGTTGTTTTCGACGCACACAGCCGTGCAGGGTTACTTTCGACGCACACCGCCCGGGCGGGGTTATTTTTGACGCAAACCAGGTACATTTTTTCACGCTAGCAGCGCTAGTGTGGTGTTACAACTACCTAAAGACTCTTTTTATTTTAAACCTTAAAAAAATCATAACTTGACTTGTGTATGTTGGATTTTTGTCGTTTTGGTCTTGTTTTGTCTAGATAAATATTTCCTATTTTTCTAAACTGGTGTTGTGTCATTTTGTAGTGTTTTCATTAAGTTACTGTGTGTGTTGGTACAAATACTTTACGCCCAGCACTCTGAGGTTAAGCCTACTGCTCTGCCAAGCTACCAAGGGGGTAAGCAGGGGTTAGCTGAGGGTGATTCTCTTTTATCCTAACTAGAGTGAGGGTCCTTGCTTGAACAGGGGGTAACCTGACTGTCAACCAAAGACCCCATTTCTAACATTGGTGACCAGCGGTCGGGATTGGACTTGTGTTTGTACTTGACATACAGTAATTGAGTGTACACTACTGTTTTGATCTCAGACCACTACGTGACCACATACTACTTGTTTGGTGATCTTTTGATTTTTTTCTTAAGGACTCTTGTTATTCTACTTCCATGATTTTGCTGATCCCTTGACTGATTCTTTTTACTTCATTGGGAATTTTTTTTTTTTCTGCCTTTGGAACTTTGCACTTGTGACCATCATGTCTCAATCTGGAGATGCAACAGCTGGAGCTGTGTTTGAAATGGAGAAACTGAAGGAGTACTCAGTTGCTCAATTGAAACAGTTCCTTAAAGATCTTGACTGTCCCACTGAGAGCTCCACCAGGGAGGGGGAGCTGCAACAGGCACAGAGGGCCGGGGTGACAATCAAGAAGGCTGGAGGGCACACAGAGGAGGAGAATGTGGGTGGGGAAGTGCAGAGGATACACAGTGGTGTAGTGGAGGTACCTGTTACGCCTGGGGGGAGGGTCCCCAGGAGGGGTATCAGGGTGTCGTCTAAGGGTCTGACTCCTAAAGATGTACAGGACAGACAGGCAGAAAGGGTTCGCCGGTTGGAGGCAGAAAAGTTGAGGATGCAAAGGGAGTATGACAAGTGGGAAAAGTTGGAAGAAAGGAGGAGGAACTTAGAGATTAAAAAAATGATTTATGCTTACGAGCTTAAATTGAAAGAGCTGGAAGTCATGAGGGCTGAGTCCAGCTGGAATGGTGGCAGCAACAATTGTATATCCAGTGATGCTGCAGAAGTGCACATGCCCAGAGAGGTGGTGCCCTACTTGAAGGAGGGAGTTAACACACGCCAGGAGGTTCAGGGGTATGAGGTAGCTCCAGTGATGCACAGGGTCCCTGAGGTGGATTGGGGAACTGGCATGGGGAGTCATATTCCTACTGGTGGGAGGGACACTCTACTGACTCTAGGTGAGAGTGACAGGGAGAGGGGTTCCCCCCAGGTAGAAGTCCTGGTTATGGAGTGTGAAAACATCCCAGAAGAGTGTGGGTTGAGTGTCAGGGACAGTCAGGTACTGTCTCACCAGTCTCAGGAGGGTGATGTGGGGTGCTTTTTCAAAGCAGAGTCACTGGATGGTTGGGTGAAGGGTACTTTGGTTAATTCATGTGAGGGGCTGAGTGATGTAATTGCTGGAGAGCATATGTCTAGTCCTTATTTTCCAGAGCTATGCCAACACCAGGTGGAGTGTGAGTTCTCTGACCCCAGGGAGCTTACAATGGAGGCAGACTTCTGGGTGAGTACCAGAGAGTCTGAAGAGGCATTTGGGGGTGCTCCTGAGAGGAGTGGTCTAGGTAGTTCCCAACCAGGTGAGGTAGGGAAGGATTGTAGTGTCCCAGGTAGGTCCCAGTGTAGTGGGATGGGTGAGGGCCCCCATGTCCAGTCTCAGAGGAGAGGGAATGGGGATGGGTTGAGGCCCAAGGTGCCCGAGATCCGGTCCCAGGTCCTGGAGGGTTCCCTGCGGGAACACCAGGAGGGGAGCCTAGCCTGTACCATAGGGCCATCTGTTGAGGGAGACCCCACAGTGTCAGGAGAACTTGGGGGGGCCGCTGTAGCCAGCGTCCCACCAGTTCTGGTGTCTGGCAGTACCACTCCTAGTGAGGGGGTGCAGAAGTCCAGACAGAGGGTTGAGAGGGGGTTGCGGACCCCAGTGGAGAACCTGGAGGGTCAGGGGTCAGCTCTGAGAGCAGAGCCCCCCATGAATGACCTTGGTGAGACCATTTCTGGGTTGGGGGGAATCCAGACTCTGTCAGATGGGCAGAGGTCAGGAGACCTGCGCCAGCCAGACTCTTGTGTGGCCCTTCGGGACAGTGTGTCCCTTGAGGGGGGTAAGTGTGCCCCCCTGGAAGTCCTGGTGTGCCAGGCAATGGTTCAACCGCAGGGTGGTGACTCTGGGTTGAATGATCAGGTTCAGGGGGTAAACTCTGACCTGATGGGGGGTAAGTGTGCTCCCAAGGAAGTCCTGGTGTGCCAGGCAGTGGTTCAACCGCAGGGTGGTGACCCTGGGTTGGATGACCAGGTTCAGAGGGTAAACTCTGACCTGGTAGGGGGTAGGTATGCCCCCCAAGAAGTCCTGGTTTGCCAGGCAGTGATCCAGTCTGTGGGTACAGGCCCTGGATTGGGAGGCCAGGTTAAGGGTGTCCCCCCTGACCTGGAGGAAGGGGCTACTGCTAACAGTGCCCCTACCATGTTGTCTTCTGGGGGGGCCGCTCCTAGTTGGGTGGTTCAGGACCCCAGAAGAGAGGGCAGGGGGAGGGAAGCCTCACCCCTGGCCCTGGTCCAACCTGAAGGTACAGACCCCAGGTTGGAGGATCAGTTGCAGGTTAACATCCCTGCACTGATGGAAGAATTGTGCAGGACTGCTTCTACAAGCACCCTGACAGTTTTTGACTCTGGGGGTGCCGCTTCTGCGGGGAGGGTACAGAGCCCCAGAGGGGAGGACCAGGGTCAGGTTAACATCCCTAACCTGGTGGAAGAGAGAGTGGTCAAAGGGTGCCAGGCACCTGGGGCTACCACCCCCCACTCTCCACAGTCACAGTGGTTAGAGAGGCCTGAGGTCGGGCCCTCATCCCTGACAGTTGTCTGGGGCCACTGTGGCTTGCTGTCCTGGTGGACAGAGTTGCCCCTGGGGGGGGGAGGACGAGAGTTACACCCCGGGGGTGGAGTGGGCAACACCACTGTGTTGGCCCTGGTGGTACTATCTGCCCATTGCAATACATCTGTGAGCAAAGTAAAGTTAGGTGTTGCACAGATGGTGTCTGTAGATGTGGAGAAGGGTTCCCCATGGGTTAGCTTAGTGGGCCCTGAGAGTATGGACAGAGGGATCCAACTGGAGTCAGGAAGGCGTAGAACTGGAACATGCCCCTGCTGTTGTGGGCCTGGGTCCCTGTTCTATCGCCCCAATCAGGGAAGTACATCAAGGTATTGATTGTTCTCCCCTGGCTTTAGGCTGGTAGGGGGTCGTGTTGGACTTTTGCTTATGCAGGGTCATCCCCAGTCTTTTTCGCCTCCTGCCTCCTATGTTTTTCTGACATGTTGCTGTTGGCTTTTCAACTCTGAGCACTTTACCACTGCTAATCAGTGCTAAAGTGCATATGCTCTCCTGTTTAAATTGTATGTAAGTGGTTTATCCATGATTGGCATATTTGATTTACTAGTAAGTCCCTAGTAAGGTGCACTAGAGGTGCCAGGGCCTGTAAATCAAATGCTACGAGTGGGCCTGCAGCACTGGTTGTGCCCCCCACATAAGTAGCTCTGTAATCATGTCTCAGACCTGCCACTGCAGTGTCTGTATGTGTATTTTTACACTGTAAATTCGACTTGGCAAGTGTACCCACTTGCCAGGCCTAAACCTTCCCTTTCCTTACATGTAAGGCACCCCTAAGGTATGCCCTAGGTAGCCCCAAGGGCAGGGTGCAGTGTATGGATAAGGTAGGACATATAGTAATGTGGTTTATATGTCCTGACAGTGAAATACTGCCAATTTCGTTTTCACTGTTGCAAGGTCTGTCTCTCTCTCATAGGATAATATGGGGGCTACCTTTAAATATGATTAAAGTGTAGATTCCCCTAGAGAGTAGATGGACATGTGGAGTTTGGGATCCCTGAACTCACAATTTAAAAATACATCTTTTAGTAAAGTTGATTTTAAGATTGTGAGGTTGGAAATGCCACT